>NC_052053.1:95994936-97233686 GCF_903992535.2 Arvicola amphibius
TCATGCGGTTTCCTGGGACGAGAGAGAGGCACAGGAGAGGGCCTAGCAGGCACAAGGGCTACAGCTATAAAGAGACATCAGTGGCCGGGCGGTGGTGGCGCATGCCTTTAATCCCAGCACTCGGGAGGCAGAGGCAGGCGGATCTCTGAGTTCGAGGCCAGCCTGGTCTACAAGAGCTAGTTCCAGGACAGGCTCTAGAAACTACAGGGAAACCCTGTCTCGAAAAACCAAAAAAAAAAAAAAAAAAGAGAGACATCAGTAAAGCTGAAGAGGCTAAAGAGTGAATGGCGGGAAGAGAGTCTAGAGAGACAGTGCCCCTTAGGAGACAGACTGAAGCACACTGTGGGCGCTCACCAGTATTTGGTGTTGTCAGAGGCCACTAGTTTGTTCCTGACCGCCCAGACTCAAAATAATCACACAGAAACTCTATTATTTGCAACACTGCTTGGCCAATGACTCTAGTGTATTCCTAGCAAGTTCTTACATCTTAAATTTTTATCATTTTATATTTTACCCATGAGACTTGTGACCTGCCGGCAAGGTTCCAGCTGGCGGCTCATGTCTTTCTCTGCTGGTGGCTACATGGCTTCCCCTTGATTCTGCCTACTCCCTTTATATATCTTTTCCAGCCTGGCTATGTTCTGTTAAGCCATTGGCCAAAAGCAGCTTCTTCATTGATTAACTGATAAAAGCAACACATAGACAGAGGACTTCCCACATCAATTTGGGGTGAAATGAGATTCCCAATGGGTAGGCAGCCGTTCACGACTATGATCTAGCTTCTGGATCACAATTCAACTTTCAGAATGAAAGGGCACACGGCAGAGAATGGGTGGAAAGAAGCCACCAACAATCAAGGAGAGTGGTGACAGTGACAGTGACTGGGAACTGGATGGGAATGGCAGAGGTAATAAATTCATAGCATATTTTAAAAAGAAGCCAACCAATGACTTTCTGCAGGGTTAAAAGTAGGACTCAAGGGAAGCATAAACAAAACAGAGTCATAGCAATGTATGAGACATGAGCATGAGGGACACGGCATTGCCAGGTACTGAAAAGGAGGAGGATGAAGCAGGTATGGGACCAGGACTAAGGGCCACTTGTGTATCCACTGGCCACTACTTAGTGACATTGTCCGGTTCTCTAGGTTTGCAGGAGTCTTGTTAACCTGGATGAGAGGACTATAAGGTGATCCACTTCCTGGTATCAAGTTATGTAACAGAAAAAAAATCAGAATAGGCTACTACCGACTGATATATTTATTTCTCCTCATTCTGGTGTTGAAAAAAATCCCATATCAAGGTGCTGGTATCTCATGAGAGCCTTCTAAGTGTGACATCCCATGGCAGAAGACAAGCATGTCTGTACCAGGGGAGAGTCCTGATTGTTCCTTAACACATTCCTGTAAGTACAGCATCCACCTGCTCACGCCAACCTCAGCCTGTCCCCTCTTATTCAGCCTGTTGTCCAATACTGTTCAATAGGGGGTTAGACTCCTGACACATGAACGGGTGGGGAACACATTTAGGAGCTGTTAACAGTCTCCCAGGGCAGTATTCTGCCCTGGCTGTTCTACCTTTCCGCCTCTTCTCCTTGCCAAAGAATATGTCTAAGATGGGCTGATGGACTTTGGAAAAGTCCATTACCAGTGACAGGCGAATTGAATCCCATTTCAGGGGAGAGTGACCAAGCAGCACCCTGGCAGACAGTTCTCAGCACACCCTGTAGCTCCCTTCTGGTGCTTGGTACTCCAGAATGGTCAGCTCATCCCCTGCAGATGGAGACATCAGGCAGGAGAGAAAGTTCATTGCTTACCAGACTGAGTGTTGAGCTTTTAAAAGACAACTGCTATGGAATTTAAAAGAAAAAATTTAGAGACCAATATAGAATAGAAAAATAGAGCAGAAACCTCTATATACCACACTACTCGGAAAAGCTTACATTTGGGGACCAGCTTATCAATAAGACAAGAGAATATCTCCTGGGCTGGAGAAGTGATTCAGTGTCTAAAGATATCTGCCAGCAAGCCTGGCACCTGAGTGTGATTACCAGGACCCACGTGACAGAAGGAGAGAACCGACTCCTACAAGTCATCCTCTGATGCCCACATGCACCACAGTACAACATCACGCCCAACCAAAACAATGTAAATAAACAGATGAGCTCCCGAAGGTACCAGTGATGCTCCAGAAAGATAAACTTGTCTAGGACCAGAACTGGGTCCAGGGTGGAAACTAGAGCCGGCAGCAGAGCGGTCTGCTTTGCAATGCACGGGACACTCATGGATGGTAAGACAGACTGTCAAGGAGTGGAAGATTTAGAAACAGGAGACTATAGGATGATCAGGCTGTGCAGGGGAAGGGAGACATGAAAGGCAAACCTGTTCCTTCCAATGTGATTTCTAAGGCGGTGCATGTGTGTGCATGACAGTATGGGGACACATGATGCTGCATCACCAGTGTCCCTGGAACTACAGCGACAGAATATTCAGTCTGTGTTTTAGGGGAGAAGTCAAGGGGTATTGAGACAAAATAGTTCTTAGTCTGTATTTGAAGTCATTAAGATACAGTGAGCCAAAGGGAGGGAGTCAACTGAGAGGAATATTAGAACAACTAAAATCTTTCATTCTTCTCCCAGTTCACATAATTAGTTTCTTCTCTGACTTTTTGGAAGCCCCTTTCTCCATGGAACTGGACTGATGACGTATTTACTGGTGATGCTTTTGATGGTCTTTACCCTTTTCCCCAGTCACATTGGCATCTGTGTCGTTCATCTTTCTGTTACTATAACAAATATGTGAGATGATTAGGTTACAAAGAGCAAAGGTTTGTGGAAGCTCACGGTTTTAGATGACCTGTGACCAGGCAGACCCACTGCTCTGTGGCATCAGTAGGTGTGTTAGATGGCAAGAGCAGTGAGTAGATGGCAAACCAAAACTGTGCACTCTATAACTGAGAAGCTACGAGCAAAAAGGGAGAGCCTAGGATCCCATGGTTCCCTTTAAAACCATGGTTACCCAGTGACCTAAAGATCTCCCACCAGAGTCTGTTTCTTAATGTTTCTACTACCTCCAAACAGTGCCGATCTGGGGACCAAGGTCTCAACACACGGCCATTGTGGGGGACATTCTACACCCAAGCTATAGTATCATCCAATCAGAAGCTCTGCATTTTTTTTCCTTGCTAGAACTCTGAACCTCAAGTCCAGCTTTGAAAAAATGCAATTGATCTCAGGGAGGCTCCATTAAAATAAATGTTATTGGTGTACCAAGAGTGAGATAGTAAATATTTTGGACTTTGCAGGCCAGCTAATCTCTGCCACATCCACTTACCCTTGTCTATGTATTATAAAAATGGCCACAATAACCTGTAAGCAAATGAACAAGGCTGTGTTGCAGATTTCATTTGTAGGAAATTTGAATTTTCTTTTTTTGTTCTCTCTCTCTCTCTCTCTCTCTCTCTCTCTCTCTCTCTCTGTGTGTGTGTGTGTGTGTGTATGTGTGTGCATGTGTGCGTATATATGTGTGTTTCAGGAGACACTCTTCCTTTGATATTCCCGGCTCAGGGCATAAACAAGGGAGATGCTAAGATATGGAGGTTCTAGTGTGCTGGCCCTGAGATAAATGATCTTGCTTCTGCTCTTGTCTTAGTCTTGGTCAGCTGTCCCCTGGGCAGAAAGAGTAGCACCTCATGTTCCCTAACTTGCCATGCCTCGGAAGAAACTCATACGTTGCTACCAGCTTAGTCCCAAGTTCAAGGTGATGATCATCAAAGGCTCTTCAAACTTTTCTCCAAAGCCATGATACCTCTTCAAGAAAGTGACCAGAGGGGGAAACTTCTTCCACTAAATAATTTTTTGATTTATATTTCTTTTTTTTTTTTTTTTGGTTTTTCGAGACAGGGTTTCTCTGCAGCTTTAGAACCTGTCCTGGAGCTACCTCTTGTATACCAGGCTGGTCTCGAACTCACAGAGATCCGCCTGCCTCTGCCTCCCGAGTGCTGGGATTAAAGGCGTGCGCCACCACCGCCCAGTGATTTATATTTCTTTATACCTGCCATACATATTTGAGGCATTCTAGCTTTGGGGAACTGGAACACAAAACCAAGAATGCTGGCCCGTGTTTTCTGGTGCCACCACAGAGCACCTGCCACTGGGCAACTTACAAATAAGAGAGGGCGAGTCTTCATAGTTCTGGAGGCTGGTGTATCCAAGAGCTTAGGTCCAGCATCTGGCACATCTTTCTTGCTACCTCACATGGTGGGAAGCATCAAGTGGCAAGGAAATGCCCACCCAAGTGGAAGAGGTCACTGTTACAATGAAGTCACTCCCACGACACTGACTCTTGCAATAATGATGGCAGAGCTCTCAAGGCTGATCCAGTTTCAAAGGCCCCACTTCTTTACACTGTCACAATGGTGACCTAATTTCAGTCGGGAGTTTTTAGGGGTCACCCAGACCTTAGCAAGAAACAAATGAGGTAAGCGCTGGACCAACAACAATGGCAGCGGACCCTGCTGTGTATGCACTGGGAGGTCAAGCCAAGGACTTTACCTACTTCTCGTACAACCAGGACTTTGGGGCAGATGGGACACTGGGCTCATGACTATGAGATAAGCACCTTCTATTTATTTTCTCTGGACATCCCTAGTCTCAGGGAAGCCTGAGCCCTCTGACACCAACATGTGCGGCCACTCTAGTGGACAGTCCCAGTTGAGAATGCTTTCTGAACTCCCCACCAAAGTGCCAAGCACGCGACCCAGATCATCCTGAAGCTTCCAGCAGATCCAGCTGCCAAATGAAACCACTGAGTGGTTTCAACCGATGCCACACGAGAAAAACAAAGGCCCAGCTGAATTTCACAGGAATTGCCTGTCACAAATCTGTAAGACGTGATAAGCTAAAACTTTGTGGTTTGTATGTACCATGTAATGCAGCACAAAGAAATAGAACAGGAAGTCGAAAAGTGAGATGTTTATCCTGCCCCCACATGGTGTGGCTGAAATTCGGAGGTATCGAAAAGGTCAGAGGTGGGGTAGCTGGCAAAAGCTAAGAAAGGAAAGAGCCTGACACTGGACAGAACCTGGAACCTGAGGCTGGATGGAACCGCTAAGGTGAGACTCACCTACGTCAGCCAGAGAATGTGGAGGCAGCTAGGGATGGACCAGGCCGGGAAGCTGCAAGTGTGAGAGGCAAGTGTGGACAAAGAGAAGAGGGAAATGACTCCCAACAAGGAAAACCACTGGAGCGAGGCAGCGCGGGCCAGTGTGGCTCTCAGTGAAGGGCTGTGTGGCTTCTGCTGGTCACAGCGGGCTGTGATGGGAGTGTAGTGGGAAGTGGGTGGTCATAAGCCCTACCTTGGCCACTCTTTCCTCGCCGGATGAAATCAAACCGCTACAAGCATGTGACAATACACACAGAAACCACCACAACCTGGCTGCAGCTTCCCAAGAGATATTCTCTACCCTCAAGCACACTGAACAGTGCCCTGGCTGAGGATTTCCCAGGAAGTGGAAAGACAGACGTGGGAGTCAACAGACTTGGACAGGAAATGCCACCCTGCTGATGGTGCTTGGCTTACAGGTTTACACACCTGATTCATGCAAGAGCAGCGAGTCCTGCGCCAATATTCCTAACTAACCACATGCGTTAAACATTACTGAATCAATCCTCAAGTGTTTTCCGCTGAGGGCTTTTCACGGGCACTTGGCTGACCTGAAGTCTCACACTGGACATCTGCAAGGAAAATTCCCACAATTCTAATAACATAGTCCCATCCATACCCATAGCAGCTTCCATGAGATCCTCCGAATAAATAAGATGATCTTTGAGACCCTCCTCAGCACCGCTGAACGGGCGTCAGGCAGAAGGACCTGTCATTCACCCTGGACAGTGGGTTAATGTTACATGCTGGTGCTTACCAAGTATTGAAAACATGATTTGTTGAAGTACATCAAAGACTCCGGAGCTGACAGCTGGGATAACCGACGTGGCTGTGATGGCGGGTGATTGACAGGAAAAGGCTGACACAAGCTGGCAGGGATATTAGCAAAGCAAGAATTGATTCTGCCCTCGGCCTCTCCTTGGGAGGGACCACGCATGACAAACGTGAAACGTAGCTTCAGCTTGAGGATTCCAAGTGGGAAATTAAGTCATTTTTTTTTGGATGTTAGAGTCATTTTCATGTCTGTAAATATAGCCTCGTTTTTGTGTAGAGAGACGGCTTGGAAAGTCCCTTTGTGGAAATCCCAGGAGAACGGCTAGGAATAGATTTAGACCTGAGAGACAGACTGAACCAATTGTAATAAAATTTCTCTATCTCTCTCCCCTCTGCTATATGTGGATGCTAGGTGTAATGTGTGTGTGTGTGTGTGTGTGTGTGTGTGTGTGTGTGTACTGTGGCTATATGTATATAGCATATGTGTAAGGTGTGTGCAAAGTCAACTTTTCATAGCTATCTACTTTCATGGACCTGTTTACAGTCTTAACGTTGGAAAGTGCCGCTCAGTCCTCTATGTTCCAGTGTTTCTCGGTTCTGCGTTTCGTGAGAGCTGTCAGAGGCACCAAGATTTCACCAGGCCTGTTCTTGAGCACTAAGTACAGGCAAATACACACTCAGTCCCTTTTTATAATTCTGGTAGCATGAATAATAAAAACCCAGAGTTAGATACTGGGGTTCAACCTGAAGATCAGAAAAGCAAAACAGCTAAGCCACGAGAGAGCTCTTAGCTCTATGAAATCTTCAGAATGAAAGAGAGCAAGTTCCTGTCTCATCCCACCTTATAGTCCTCTGAGTGCTGGGATTAAAGGTGTGCACCATCACCGCCCACCTTCTATGGCTAACTGGTGTGGCTGCTGAGATTAAAGGTGTGTGCCACCAGTGCCTGGCCTGCCTGGTTGGCTAGTGTGGCAGTTTTGCATTCGGATCTTCAGGAAAGCTTTATTTAATAAAATACAAATGAAATATCACTAAAATTCTGAAATGCAGAGTCCTGGAAACAAGATTTTCTCACAACTCATTTGTGGAAAGCAAGAGCTGAAGGAACATGAGGCTTCCATGGCCCTTCGTTATCTCACGTAGTGTTAGTATTTAAGTGCTTCACTACAGGACTGTTAATGAGCTGGAGTCCTTGCTGTCACCCTCAACCCATCAGGGGTGTCAGTACAAAACCCAAGCTCAGCACACTATAGATTCTCCAACATGGAAGCTCAGTTCTAGGACACCCTTGACGGAGGACTTCCAGATGGAAGATCTGGTGCCCACGGTCACATGGATAGCTGTAACTGGTGGTCTGGTCCATTTGGGTTTGCTATAGCAAGAGGCTGGGGAAAGGGACGCTGATAACAATAGACTCTTGTTTCACACAGTTCTGGTCAAGTTCAAGTGAAAGGTTAAGGAGCCTGTAGCCTGGAATCTGGCCTGCTCTCTTCTGAAGAGGGTCATTGTCTCTGTATCCACACACGGTAGAAGGGTCTCTAAAGCCTGTCTAACAGGTCCTGGACCATTCTGTTAGCCAACCCCTATGACTCAACCGCTTCCCAAGGCCCTGAGTAGCACTGTCTGAAAAGTTAAGATTTTGAGGGATCATGGATGCTCAGACCGCAGCAGAAGACCCAAGGCTGGAAAACTGGAGGAGGAGTCTGAGGCCAAGGGTGTTAGTCTCCAGGGGGTGATGAGAGACTGCTTATCTGAAGAGTCCCCAGAGCAACCCTCACAGAAGCCAAAGTGACACCATTAGATTTTCACCAGGTGACATTAACTAGAACCTCTCAGTGTTTGATAAAATGAATAAATTTGAGCTTCTTCTGGACAAGTAAACAAATAACTAAGAGCAAATACACTGACTTGGAAACCAAGAGGGAGAGATTACAGACTTACAGACAGGCCACATGGATGGCTTTGTTCAGAAAGCTGTTCTCCTGGAGACCAGGGATGCAACTCTTAGGGTGGGGCCTGGGTCTAGGTGGTCGTTTATTCCCACTCAAGCCAGGGCAATCGGAGATGACGAGAGAGAGAGAGAGAGAGAGAGAGAGAGAGAGAGAGAGAGAGAGAGAGAGAGAGAGAGAGAGAGAGAGAGAGAGATCTCCTACTCCTTCTAGTTCCCACAGTTTAGGGAGGAGAAATGTCCCAGTATGCTAGAGGTGTCTGCTGAATCACCTGTCATCTCCCATGTGGGCTGGATCTATAATGGAGTACCAGTCATTGGGCCACCTTTAACCCCTTCCATTAAGTGTCCATATCCATGTCTAAAAAAAATTTAAGGATTTATTTATTTGTTTGTGCACATGTGTATGCGTGCGTCTGTGTGTGTACGTATGTATGTATGTATGTATGTATGTGTAGTTAAGGCATATGTGGAAACTGGGAACCAAAGCTAGGCCTCTTCAAGGACAATAAACACTCAAAATGGGAAGCATCTCTCCAGCCCCTAGCAACACACTTTAGAACACCAGGGACTGGCAGCCACATTTAGCATTGGTGCCTCTATTTCTTCTTATAATTGGGAAAGCCCCATTCAACATACTCACTTCAAGCTGTATTTCTAGAAAAGTAGTAGCTTGGTGTTAAAAACATCTCACTGCAGTGTAGAAGCCAGAAACAAACCTGGACAAGAATATCAACTTTAAGAAAGCTGGCACATAGTTTTCATCCTTGGGTGGGTGAGGCAGGAGGATTGTGAGGTCAAGGTACGAGACAATAAAGTGAGAAACAGGTTATCTTGAACTATATAGTGACAACCGTCTTTAAAAAAAAAGACAAAGGCTAAAATAAAAGCAGACCCTCTGATACCATAGACTCCACAGTTACATACTGAAGTACGTGAATCATTCTGGATGCGTGTAATGGAATACATAGGTCACGTTCTTGCTAGGTGTCATCTTCTGATGAAAACATTCAGCTATGTGAAACCTTAAAGGAAATACTAAGTTTTTTGCTTGACAAAAGAGAAGTTAGGATGGATATTCCGTGTAAGCCTTGCTGGAGGGGTGCTTGGGAAAACGCGTACCCCTGCCTGCCAAGACTGTTTACTCAGCTACCTGACACGCCTGTGCAGTAAGCAATGTTCCCAACAGTGACCCGATTTCACGGCATTTTAACGGCATCCAAACTCTACCCTCCTCTTATACCTGGGTGCTGTACCATAAGCCAGCATGCTCCCACACGTTCTGCAAATCAGCTCCCTTTGGGGATATCAGGCTTATAAGATGCTTGCTGAACCCACCACCAGGGGTTTTAGATAGGACTCATTATATCAGCTGCCAAATTGCCTAGTGGGATAAACAAGGCAGGAAGTGAGGCAGCAGGGACCGGAGGGGAGTGTGGCAAATCTGAATGAAACCAACGCGCTGCACTAGAAAGACCCCACAAATGGCTACTTGGTGCTGGCATGCACTGAGCATCTGCTTTTTGAAGGAGGATTAAGGATTCAGCTATTGTGAAATCTGATTTCTAAAATATATTTCATCAAAAATTTGTCGATATCAAGCCAAAACAAAGTCAAACAAACCACCCACATATGCCGGCATGTGTGGCTGCCAGTTTGCAATCTCTAGACACATTAGGAGGCATTGTTGGCTGTGCTGTGCACAGTCTGGTCTCTGCAGACCTTGAGAACCGTCATTCAGCTGAGGCACCGAAGACAGCGCATCTCCCCATTTCTAGTGTGTAGCTGATCTCACCGACCTGGATTAAGGGCAGTGAGAAGGACTGCCTTCCTCTAGCAGCTAGGAAGCCAGAATCAAAGCTGGGGCCTGCTCACTCCCAGCAAACATACAGATCGGCGTAAAGGTGCTGCCTCTCGGTCTCACTCCACACGGCCATCCCACCTTCTCCTACCTCCTCTTAATGTATGTCATCATGATGCTTTGTATACAAACACATAGGCCTCCCTTGAGTCCCCCATAACACGATGCCAAGGAGAAATGACTTTTTAAGCCACCTCCGTGAAAGAGACCTTCTTAGTCCTATTTGATAAATGGATAAATCAAGACTTCACAAGGCTAACCTGATAGTTAATAAGCGTGAAGACCCAGCCTATCTCTTGTACTTCAAATCAAGTTTTCACTTTGTGAGCTGCATGTATAGTCCCCGCACTAGGGAGGTGGAGACAAGAAGATGCCCAGTGTTTTCTGGCCAATCAGAGAACTACGCAGAGAACTCTGGACCAATGACAGGCCCTGTCTAAAAACACAAGTTCAATAGATAGCTCCTAAGGAACAAGACATGTGACTGACCTCTGGCCTTTCACATGCATGTGCATCCAGCAATGTACATCCATGAGAACTTGCACACACATGTGCACAATTACACACACATAAACAAAACAAAGCAAAAGTGCCAAGCGTGTGCATAGCAGAAATTTGAAACTCAGTTACCACCTACACTTGCCCCTGTAGACCGCTGGGCGGGAGTTGCTTTCTCAAAGTCTCTGCATCAGCCCCTGAATTGTAAAGTGGTTTGTTTCCCTAGAACATAGTACAGTCACCCAACCAGTGACACCCTTTAGAGAGTACTTAGTAGGACACCCCTTCTGAAGACATTAAAATCTGGTGTTCTTGTAACAATAACTAAGCTGCCTGGCCTTTGAATTGGCACCCCAGCTTGAGAACTGGGCCAGGGAATCTGATGAGATACAATGTATCGGCCCCGATTTGATTGTGCAACATGAAGATGGCGTGGGGTGTCTTTGAGCTTTTCTGAGGTGAGTTACCTCGCTGTAACAGAGTCTCTCAAATCCAGGCCTTAGGGTGGCTTTGGGAGGGAGGCAGAACGCAAAGGAATTCTTTGAATTCTTCTGTAATCAAATCTCCGGAGAGCTCTAAAATGAGTCAGCCGTGCACAAAGTCGCTGTTTGCCTCCAATTGAATTATGGTGCGGCTCCAACGTATTTGGATTAAATTATAACCGTATAAGAGCACAAGATGTTCCTGGGTCTTGAGGAATTTGTTGTTCAGACTCAGTATTGTCCCTTTTCTTAGCTGCTTTCCCCATAAACAATGTTGAAGCTACAGGGCTTCAAGCCTGCCTGTGGCAGAACCTCCCTGTTTCCCAAGCACTTCTAGCAGCAGGGTTCTGTACTGGGTGACACAGGGGGGTCTGTGGGCTGGTTATGGGTGTGCTGGCCTTTGACTAGAGTCGTGATGAAGGCCATCCAGCCTCTCATCCCCCCTTAAGAACTCGGCCTTCAAGGCCCCTCAGCTATTGTCTGACTCCTGGTCTATCAGTGGGACCGACATGTGTAGGGGAAAGGCTAAGAAATGGTTTGGAAGAATCTAAGTGTTGTGTAGAACTGGACTCAAGCGTTGTCAGGACATACTGTCAGTCTGGCAAATAGCTACATGATGGTCTACTCAGGCCATCTCAACCTCACCAGAACAAAGCAAAAACAGAGTGCTAGCTAATTCTGGTTTCCGGAGCAACAGTGAACACTCCTGAAAATGAAAGACTTTTAATTCTGAGCTCTCCTCTGGGAATGCTGACCATCTGAGGGCATGTTACATACCCTTTAGAGGTCCTGGATAGGCATTGATCCAGTACCCACACCGTTAGGTTAGCAATTGCCCGTACTCATTCGTTAGCCAAGTGAGATTCTAAAGCTGAATGGAGTGTTGCATTGTTGACTGAGAGCGAGGGGTTACCTTGATCATCTAGAATTTAAAACTTAATATATATATCAAAAGAACTTGAATGCTGCAAAAATCACTCTTACAAAACATAGCAGATCTTTAATAATGGAACTATGGTTACTATATGACTCCTGGCATTTTGGTATCTTAGTGTGTGCATGCGTGAGTGTGTGGGTGCTCACAGACACATGTATGTGAGTGTAGGGTTTTTTTTTTTTTACCCTAATTTCAGAAACTAATCAGGTTCTCTTCTTGAGTAATCAACTAAATCCATACTTCCAATCTCCCTTAACTATTCTGGACCATTGTGTGTCTGCCGTGATTGCCCTATAGCCAGCCCTCAGGTAATCTGTTCAAGCTGGCCAGCTGTAAATCTGTCCACTATCCTTTCCTTTCGATTAAGGTGCTTGCTCCTCTTCCACCCTACCTCCCTCTCTCCCTCTCTGTCTCTTCCTCAACTTCCTCCCTTTCTACCCCCCCCCAGGTCTTCCCCTAAGGGGAAGAGATGTCTTCTCTCTAAGGAACTTACGGTTCGGATAAGTGTTTCCCAAAGGCCCTCTCACGACACTGCTTGGGAGGTCGTAGAAACTTTAAGAGGTAGAATCTGGTAAAAAGTCTTCAAGTCACTGTAGACATGAACTGGAAGGGGATACTAAGGACCCAGCATTTTCCTTCTTTTCTTTCTGTCCGGGGAATGGGTCAAACAGTTTTACTACACATTGCCAGAGTGATATATTGCTTTACAATAAGCACCAAAGTATCATGGTCTACCTGTCACAGGCTGTAGCCTCTGAAGCTGTGAGCCAAAAATAACCCTGTCCTTTTCCGTAAGCTGATTATCTAAGGCGTGTGCTACAGTGTCAACAGGTTAACATCGTCTATAAACTCAAGTGTGTCTTGCTCTGTATCCAGGCTCAGCTGTGTGGGAAGGAAGTGCACACCGGAAGCATGACCACTGCTAATGTGCTGATGAGCACAGACCCTGCATGATAATGCATTTTGATCCATACCAATTTTCCGAATCATGGCTCTTGTGCTCCTTGGAGCAGCACCATCCCGAGGATGCGCATTCAGTTAAAACATCATACTCATTATTGTAAGCAAACACTCTATCGGCTGGTAACTCTGAGGAAGGCGTGAATGACAGTGCTTTTCTCCTGGGATTGCTAATTAACATGTGACCGTATCTGTACTGGCTCACAGAGAGATGGGGGCAGACATGCTAGCTTTACAGCATGTTCTTTCTAGAGTTAAGAATCCAGAATGCATACCACAGACAGACATGATGAGACTGGTACTAATCTCGCTGGTGTCATAGATTATAATCACCTGTTTATCTGTGCGTCTGTCTGACTTAGGGATGTCTCCCTAACTTCTGTGACACTGGGACTTAATACATCATTCATTATCTCTTAAGTAACTGATAGAAAGATTTGCTTGTCTGTTTGTTTATTTCGGGTGATCCCAGGACCTTGCACATGCTAGAAGCCTGCTGCTGAGCCATACTCAGCCCTGTAAAGCTTCTAAAAGCTCGTTATTGTCTGTCAATCAAGCCCACACATACATTTGGAAATAAATGTTTATACACATGAGCAAGTCATATTACATATTTAACTTATAGATAATGCTTTATTTTGGATACATTTGAATTCCTTGAGTTTTTTTTTTTCTTAAACCTCCAGCAATTTCTACTCCTGTTCAGATCTGTGGACAGAAAATACACAGGCAACTCCATCCTCTAGTACAAGAACTAATATCACACATTTAGTTCATCTCTGTCTCCAATCCAATGATATTTCTCACTCAGGAATTGGCTTTAGTTGTCCAGCAAATTTCTCACTAGGGGTGGTAATCAGTCATTAAATAAAATAAGGTCATAAAATACCCAACTGTTAGACAGGACTTGAATTCACATCTGCAGACAGCTCTGCCCTGGGTTAAAGAAAATAGTTTAATTTTGAAAACCAGAATATGTTCCCGTTCTTTCTCAGATCCTGTGAGTGTCTTTACATCATAAATATACCCAACTGCATGGTTTACTTGTCTCATCGCTAATAGAAGCAACGTAAGGAGGGGACAGTTTATGTGTGCTCACAGTTCTGGGGGGATACTGTCTATCAAGGCAAGGAAGGTGATGGTGTCCTGAATAGGAGGAGGTTGGTCATGTTGCATCCATGGCCAGAGAGCAGAGATATGAGTGTACCCGAGTTCTTCTTTTCCTGAAGCCCGGAACCCCAGCCCACAGACTGATGGCATCCTCACTTAGGGAAGATCCTTTCACTTCACTTAATCTATCTAGGAATCTCCCACAGACTCATCCCAGAGCTCTCCAAGCTGATGACTGGCACTAACCATTATACCCGCTGGTGGGATTTTTCTTGTGTGTGCCCTGGGCTGACCTCAAACTCATAATCCTCCTGCTTTGGCCTCCTGAGTAGCTGGGACAAGAGGGGTGCCCTGTGCCCCTCAGCTGGACTCTTCTGTTTTGCAAACTCTTGTCAATGTTTCATATCGCTAGGGATTTCGTTTACTTCAAATGCACATGAAAGCAAAAAACACAAAAGAATCATCTTAAAGTGTGTATGTGTGCATGTATGAAAATTCACAACAGAAGGATTCTAAGAGAATTCCCATAAGGAGAAAGTGTGGGAGACTTTGTAGAAGATTGTGGTGCTCATGAAACAATACATGTATTTTTGAAAAATGGTTTCACTTCTCTGTCCTCAACTGACTCAGAGTGTTGGCTTCGTCACCACTTTACTGCACAATCTAAACTGAAAAATACAATACAAATGGATCCCTCACTCTGTTCACAGGGGAGGTTGGACAGATAAGCCCTCTATCTTTATGTTGACCAAGTTTTCTGTCCCTTCTAATTCCGCAGCTGTTCAGTCCCAAAGAAACACACAGAGGTCTACATTGATCATAAACTGGTTGGCCTATTAGCTCAGGCTTCTTATTAGCTCTTACATTCTACATTAACCCATAATCTTGTCTGTGTTAGCTATGCGGCTTGGTACCTTTATCAGTGAAGCATTCTCATCTTGCTTCCTCTGTGTCTGGGTGATGACTGCAGACTGATCTTTCCTCTTCCCAGAATTCTCCTGTCCTTGTTGCCCCACCTCTACTTTCTGTTTGTCTACTGGCCAATCAACGTTTTATTAAAATACAAGTAACAAATCTTTTCAGGGGTACAAGACCATTGTCCCACAGCAAGATTTCATCAAGATATTGTGTTAGTTCATTTTGTGTGACTGTCACAGAATGCCACAGACTAGGAAGCTACCAAAGAAAAGACAATGGGTCTGCCCCATGACTATTGACTTTGGTACATCTAAAATCAAGAGGCTGTAACTTGTGATAATTTTGGTGAAGAGTGAAGAATGAGGCTGCTTTCTGCCCTTGTCCAAAAAAAAAAAAAAAATCTGCCTGAGGCTAAATTGAAGAGTTTTGGATTAATTGAATTTGTAGAAGAGAATCCAAAAGACCCTAGCATTGACTTTGCCATGTGGTTATCAGTGTTTGCTCTTATGGAGATCTATATTGAAAAGGAGCAAGCTAGGCAAGGAAAAATACAAAAAGTACAGTTCAAGGAGAAAAGGGGCACCAGGAAATGGAATGACAATGAATTCTGTGTTCAAGGAGATAAACAGATTAAAGAAAATCCTGATGTTGGATGGAATAAAGGCAGTGGTGACCTCAGGGCAAGAGCCTACCCAGCTGAGCTCGAGAGAATGAATCAGAGAAAAAGCTCAGAGCCTGGTGTGGTGGTGCATATTTTAATCTCAGCACTCAGGAGATAGAGGCAGGTGGACCTATTTGTTTGAGGCCAGCCTACAGATCGAGTTTTAGGACAGCCAAGTTTAGGCAGTGAAGGAAACCACGGAAAACAAAACACTTGTGATGATATAATTGAGTAAGGGGATTGTGTTCCAGCCTCAGCAAGCAGCAGAATTTGACAGCTTTGGTCACATGATTCTGGTTTTAGAGTCAAGGACAGAAGAAAGGTGTATGGAATCTCCCTCCAAGATTAAGGAAAGCCTTCAAGGTCAGATGTGCGGCAAGGGCATCCCTGTATGGAGGCCTAGAGAGGCCATTCTGTGAGGCTGTGAGTCAGTCCCAATTAAAGGTTTTCCTTTAGAAGAGTTGCCATGGTCATGGCATCTCTTCAACAGCAACAGAAACCCTAACTAAGACACTTGTTACAGGGAGTTTCAGCTCAGAACTAGTGGATGATGGGTGGGGAAGCGTCTCCTCCTGCCCCGCTAGAAATTAGCTTTATCAGGATGACTTGCTGGGCTGATAATCTCTAGTGAGGAGAGAATCAAACGGAATTGGCAGGATCTGTGTGGCCAGTGGGAGCTCAGCAAATGCGAGGCCAGAGGGAAGGTTTTGTGAGTAAGAACATTTACTGCTCTCACAGAGGACCAGGGTTTGCTTCCCAGCACCCACATGTGGCTCACAGCCGTCTACAGTTCCAGTTCGAGGGGTTCTTGCCCCCATCTTCTGACCTTTGAGAGCATCAGGCACACATGTGGTCACACATATAAATACAGGTAAAACACTCATATAAATAAAATACTTTTTTAGTCTAAAAAATTCTGTAAATTTCAGGAAACCATAGTGAGCAAAACTAGAAAATTTAAAATATAAACTTCCAAATTGACTAAAAAAATCAATAGCAAGCTCAATAGACATTTATGGCAATGCAACTATAAATTCTGTGAATTATAACGATTTTTTAAATTAAAAAAAAATCATGAGGCTCCTGGCACTGCTTTCTATTTTGCTTTGCAAACCTCTTCAGTGGCTGACTGGATGGACCATCGCTGGGTTCTCACATCTGTTTCCACACACCAACTACCATGCCATGGGATGTCTATCTGAACCATCTACCTGGTACACGAGAGAGAACAGTGTAACGGTGAATGTTATTAAAATCTCCAGGAAGGCCCTGGACCACTCTCTGAGGACTGCTGACTTACAGGACACATACAAAGATGACTTCCAGTACCGATTCCATGGACCACCTAAGTACTGTGACGTCACTATGGAGGATGGGTGTTTCAAACCAGAAATTTAACCCCTGGAACTGATCTACCCCGTCTTGTCTTTGGAGTATTTGAAGCCAGCTTTATGGCCTTGAGGATCAGTGATTGTGCTTGATTCCTTGACAAGGTTTCAGAAGAATGTGAGGAAAAAGAGAGCGGTTTCATACAGGTTGGGGGAGTGTGGTGAAGTTTTGAGGGACAGAACTGCTTCAGAAGGATTCGAGTTGGTTACGGCAGAGCATGGGTCTTTAAAAGATACTTCCACGAGACATGTCTGAGGGGTCTCAGGAGGAAATAGACTTTCTAGGAGGATAAGTTGTGGTGCGTAAAAAAAAAATATTAGAAGCATGATCTGACATCAGGAGGCCTTTACGGAGATTTAGGAATGCTGAGGTGGGAGGGAAAGGAGGAGCAGAGAGGAAGCACAGGCTATCAAGGGGGCATCACTTCAGATCCCCTCTTCCAGGCAAAACACATCCCCGGCAGAGATCATGCATTAAAACAAACTTCATGGCACAAAGAGGCTGACCCAGCAAGTTAAAGTACTACCATCAATCCTGAAGACTGGGATCCCTGGAACCCACATGGCAGAAGGAGGGAACTGACTCCTGCAAATTATCCTCACACCTCCACACACATGTTGTGGCCTGCATGTAAGTGTGTGCATGGATGTATGCACGTACGTGCAAAGGCACATACACACACTAATAATAAATTAATTAAAAATGAATAGTAATAAAAACCAGTAAAGGAGACTAAAAAATAACCTTTTATAAGATGACGTGTCTGTGGAAGCCAGTTACAAATTATTTCAGCATAACATGGGAAAGAATAATGGATTGAAAATTACTGTATTTAAAAAAAAATTCATACAGTATATTCTGATCATCATTTCCTCTCCCCCTCCCCTTCCCAGAGGCTCCCCATGGATGGATAGATTTTAATTGTATTGAAGACTGTCTCTAAAGGAAGAATAGGTATACAAAAAAAATTATTTGGATGGCAGGAATGGTGGCGAAGCAGCTAAGTAGGTTAGGAGCATATAATGCTCCTGCAGAGAACCCAGCTTTGGTTGGGATGTAACTCAGGCTGCAGGGGATTCCGACACCCTCTGCTGGCTTCCGTGAGCACCTCATATGCACACACACCCTCCATACATATACTTAAAAATACAACCAATCTTTAAAAAAATAAACACTTTGAAAACACATTTAAGGACTCACACAGTCTATTGAAAATTCTGCTTCTTCATCTTTGCAAGTATGCTAGTATTGTTTATTTTGAATCTGCCTTTTAAAATAGGGTTATGGACAGTGGGTCTATGAGATGGCTCGTAACATTTGCAGAGCTTGCTGTTAGTGCCTGACAACCCGAGTTCAATCCCTGGAACCTGCAGTCCAAGGAGAGAACCAACTCCCAAGTGTTGTCCTCTGACCTCCATTTTGAATCATGACACACTAGCCCACATATACACACAATAATAATAATAAATAATAATAATAATAATAATAAATAATAATAATAGTAATAATGGGAACTATATGTCAGCAGAAAACTCACGTGTTTTCAACCCTCCTGAACTCACGTGATACTCTGTATATACACTGTCACACGTAGGGAGCCACTGACTTTGACTGGGATTCTGAATTAATTTCTAAGTAGAATATAATGTGTCTTGAGGGATAAGTTATGAATGCACTGCTTCAGTCATTATTAAGACACTATGACCATCAAAGTACTTGTTTATAATTCAGCAGCGAAAACGTTTTCTGGGGAGGAGTCTAATGTCACTAATGGCAAGGCTCGGGGCACTATCTCAAATGTGTCACCTTGGCATTTTGAATAGTTTAAATTAATAGAATTTGAAGGACAGCATTATGTGGGAAGGATAGCCTGGCCTTCCCTTAAGGTAGGTCATTAAGAGTTTCATTTGTGAGGTAGCCTCCTTCTGACAGGATAAAAGACCATTCTTACTCCAAGGACAAAAAAAAAAGGGAGGCTGAGCCCCCAGATAGGTCATGCTTCTACCTCTGTATGGCAATCGTGCTATAAGCTACTTCATGTAACATACAACACACACAAAAATCGTGCCTCTAGGCTGCTTTTGCTCTGGGTGACTATTAAGATTTTAAAACATTGTATGGTATGTGAGTATGGCACATGCGTGTGGTGGCACATGCATGTGGTGGCACATGCGTGTGGACACAGGGCAGCTTTGCGGAGTCAGTTCTCTCATCCTGCTTTTAGGTAGGTCCCGGGGATCAAATTCATGTCACCAGGCTTGCCACCGGCGAGCATCTTTACTTGCTGAGGCGTCACCTCACTGGCCCATACTCTAATTCCTAAGCAGCACCCGACTCTCTTTTGAGGGAAAATGCAGAGGCAGGTGGACTCCGCTCCTGGTGCATGCTTGCATGTGTACGCCAGCTCCTATCTGCAGCAACCCCAAGACAGCACCTGATGAATTCCCTATTCCTAAGAATGGTTCCACTTACGAGTTTATCAGAGCAGATCAGAAATATATGAGAACACAGGCATATTAAAGTCAAATCAGAAAAGGCAGGCCCAAGTGCTTACTGTATACTCTAGGCCAGGAAGGTTGAACACCTTCACCTGGACTCCATAAAGAGAGCACTTAGTGTTAATATCATCATGGCCCCACTGACTTGTCATTGACCTCTGTGTGTGTGTGTGTGTGTGTGTGTGTGTGTGTGTAGATGGGTGGGCCAGGGTAAGATAGAATGGGAGTTAATATTAGAATAAAAGAATCTGTATTTGCCAGTGGCCAACTGTTAAGGGAAGCAGGAGTAGTTGGCAAATTGCAGCCAATGCAACTGATGTAACTTGTGAATTTATTGTTGTTCTGAGATTGTAGAAGGGCACAAGCATGCCCATGTGTTATGGCATTCACGACACTCTGATTTACTACCCTTCCTCTCACTTTTCTTCATCCCATGCCATTGGTCTATTCCTCTCCATTCTTCATGAACCCTAGAATTAAAGCTCTCAGGCTTAACCCCTTATATTTCTGTAGTCATGGGCCAGGGCCAAACTCTGAGTGCCCTAATAAGGCAAGTCTGGTCACCTGCCCCACAAAAGTCAAGCAAAAGTAATGATGGAATGTTGTGGGGTATTTGTACACTGCGCGAAAATGTGTTACTGTGATTGGGTTAATAGCGAGCTAAATGGCCAATAGTTAGGCAGGAAGTATAAGCAGTACTTCCAAAGGGCGGGGGGAGTAGGAGATGAATTTTGGTGCATGGCAGACACCAAGGAGGCATGGAGGGAATTGGATCTACAGAATGAAAGAAAGGTAAAAAGCCAGGAGGCAAAACATAGATTAATATAAAAGGGTTAATTTAAATTATAAGAGTTAGTGGGACATGCCTAAACTAAACTAAACAAGCTAAGCTTTCATAACTAATAAGTCTCCATGTCATTTCTGGGAGCTGACTGGTGGGAGAGAGAAATACTCGTTACAATGGAAAGGATTTCCAAAATCAATATGGTCATTGGCAGGGGCGTGCAGAGAAGATTAAACATCTTTGCCTATCTTTGGAGGTACTGACATGAACTCCTGCCCATAGGAGGGTAGGATGATAGGATGTAAAGTCTTGGCCAAACTGTAGTCTAGTGGATTATTATCTCTGGATTGGTCATCTCAAGGATATAGTCATTGCTGCAAGGGGAGAGACTGTAGATTCTATTTCCATCATAAGATATTTACCCAGGGCTGGAGAGATAGCCCTATGGTTAGCTAATTCCCCATTAAAGGACTAGAGTTTGTGTCCCAGTACCGGTTTGTGTAGCTCACAAGTGCCTGTAACTCCAGCTCCAACAGATCTGATGCTTCCCCTGGCCTAGGTGGGCAATTGCCCATCTGTACATGTGCATGTGCACACACACATACACACAGAGAGATGCATAACTAAAACAAAATGTAATCTTTTTAAAGGATAATTATCCACAAAGTGTTGTTTCTGGAATCCAGGGTGAGTGCAGAAGAGAATGAGCCAACTAAGAAGCCAGATGCTAAATAAAAGTAGAGACGCCAGGTTCTGCTTCTGACCTGATGGGCATTTGTAGGTCCAAATGAAGCCACTGCTTGCGGCCTCTGTCCTTGCTTCACTAGCAGTCTTTCCTTTATGGAGGTTCTCTGTCACATAAAGGTGCGTGCAATAAATTGGGGTGCGTTCTCTCTTCTTTGTTTTCTGCTATAGGGAGCCAGCAGTTAGAAGAAAAAGACCATGTTCCTTATCTACGCTCATGCCCTCTAGAACTTTTGGAACGAGGTGGTAATACAAAGCAGACAGCGTCTGAGGCTGTTTTAAAACCTGGCACAGTGTGCCCTTATAGCCAGCACCAGCGAACACTGGCCACCTCACCTTGGAATCCCACCAAAGCCTTGGAAATGGAAGCTAGGGTGATCCTTCAAAGGATGAAACGAGGGCGCAAGCCCTCCAATTGCCACTGCTCCACCGTCCCTTCTTCTCCAGAAGGTCTGAGACCACTAGGCTCCTGGCATGGGGGAGGGACCAGGAACAGTGGTAGGTGGACTGTTGTCCTTGGAGCCATTGCAAGCTCTCCACTAGGAAGAGTGAAAGGGTTGACAGTCGGAGCGCAGGTTCAGCCAATCCATTTCATCTTGGGAGGCAGGGAGAGCGGAAAGCGCCCACCCAGAAAGACAGAGCTGCAGAGAACACACCTTATCAGCCCCGTGGGGATGGATATAAAAAGTACGGCTCCTTTGCTCAGGGCAGGTAGACTGGATAGCCGAGAAGGTTAGTCTGAAAGAAAATATCTCTAAATTAAGAAAAAGCAACAAAGGATAAAGAACAAAGGCACGGGACACACACCAGAGGTCATGTGGGAGGCCTTTGCCGTCATGTTCAGCTCTGTCTGTTCCCTGTGCTTTGGGGGCTCCGGTGTGGATATCAGTCACAGAATAAAGAGCCTTCAGGGGCTCTGCGGGGCTCCATATGCTTAGCTGTTCCTAGGTAGACTGTGGGGACTTTTCCAACTTGCTAAATACAGCTGCTGTTCTGTCTTCTCTATATAATTAGATTCACTGATCCAAGCCAACAACATATTGAGGATTGAAATTCAAAGGAAGCTTCCAGGAAACCTTTGGAGAGTCACATTTCTCATTTCTGGGCCCAGAGCTCCCAAGCCCACTCCCCTCCCCCATCTCCCTCTCTCTGATGGGACTAAATTGTATTTCCTGTATAGCTTTCTCACAGTGCCGGAGGTTGCAAGTCCCTTTGCCCTAGACTGAATATCTGAATCCACAGCACCAAGCACCAGGGTTACGAAGGTGAACACAAAGGTGCTTTTTCTGGGGCATGTTTAAATGACCCTTCCTTGAATAAACTGAAAGGAACCAGGGGTTCACTGAGTAGAATGCATTCGACCTTCAGGCTAAATGTGAATGAGGGAGAGAGAGTTTGTTTGGTTGGAAATACCTTCTCACCCAAGTGAGCTTACTCATGTATGCATGTATGCCTAGCAGAAGGCTAGAGTCAGAAAGCAGGGAATGCGGGCGGGAAGGTACACAGCAGAGGGCTCCCTGAGTGGTACTGTCCTAAACAACAAACCTTCCTTTAGGGTGTGTAACCCACTTTCTCCCATCATGACTTTTCCAGGGATGCTTTCCTGTTGTATTTTCCACAAAGCGACTGGGGGATGCTTGAAGTAAGGGCAGGACAAGGCTCAAGGGACCGACGTTTGCTTCAGTGATAACTATTTCCTAGGCAGATGCCAAATGAGGAGTTAGGCTCACTTTTCATCCCTCATGTTTTTAACTGAGGACTCCTAGTCATGTGACTCAGAAATTCTAACCATTTCCCATGACTTCAACTTGGAATAAACGAACTTGGTGTTGGGGAGTATACAATAAATTCTTTGAAATCTGCTAGCCCTGTTCACTCCTCAATACAGCTCTGCCCACATCTGCCTACTTTGTCTTCTTACGTCATGGTCATTCCAAATGAGAAAGGCTATAGTCAGTCAGGAAGTCAGAGACCTGTAGCCAAGGTCAACTCCCTCATTATACTATCCCCCCCTTCTACATATGAGGGAAATTGCTCTTCTTGCCAGTCAAAGAAGGGGCAGAGTACCAGATCTTCCAAATAGATGCCAGCTGCACAAAGCCAGGGGATGAACAGTTCCCTAAAATTCCTACCAGATGCATGGAAGACCTTCCACTGACGGTGTCCTTACTACTGGTAAGGACAGACTTAGGGAAATTTTGGCTGTACTGAGAAGGGCCCACAGCTTCAAGTCAACAACATGCATGTACCCTAGGTATCACTATATAACTCATCATGTAACGTAATTATAATAAAGGGTAGAGTTAGTCAAATGACCCCTCAACAAATATTACCTGAGCCCACAAAACAAAAACACTATCCACCGTGGGTTCCTCAGGAGGTCTCCCAGACTGCTGCTTATACCCACATAGCCAGTTTCTCAAGCATTCTCTCTTCTAAATACACTTTTTGCTGATTGGTGATTTGTGGGCAGCCACATATGACTTCTTTTATTGATGAGAACAAGGACCTGGACCCAAAGAATCAGCCCCTTTGAAATGAGCAAATATATTGATACTGAAAACCAGAGTTTTAGGCAAAAGCTTGGCCTCTGACAGCACAAACAAGACAGACTTGGGACCTGTCCCAGTAGTCAACCACAGAGAAAAGTAATAATGAAAGCTGGGAGAAAGAGATATTCAGTGTGGCCACATTAGAAAGAGGAACAAATCAAGCGTTCAGTGACCATCCCTCCTCCCCAGTCTGTTTTTGGGTTACTGACTTATGTCAAATAAATAAAAAATTGGGGCAAAAGACAGGAAGCGTGTGCGATTAAGCAGTCATGGTCTAGGTATGCTCTTGCTCTGCAAAGTGGTCTGCAGATGTCATATAACTGTCAATGTTTTCGATCTGGCTAGTTACCAAAAACAATGGGCTTGTTGTCACTTTGGCCTTGCTATGCTTTGAGTGTGAACCCTCAAGGTTCATGTAGTGGAGCTCAGTTCCTTATGTGGTAGCACTTGATGGGGGTATGAGAAGTAATATGTGGAGCTGCCTTCAGTAAGGGTGCCGCTGGCCCTTCTGTAATGAGCCAGCTCTTGCGGGACTGAGCTGTTACAAAGCAAGGCCAGCCCACCCATTTGGCTTGGCCCTTCCTGCATGCAGCCTGTTCCCTCTTTGCTCTTTCACACCAAGAGGCCAAGGTGGCCTTCACCAGAGGCTGACTCTGTGGGAGCCAGCGTTGAGCTTCCGCTCTCCAAACTGTGAGCTGAATAAATCTCTTTTGTTCATAAAGTTCCTAGCTTCGGGTATTCAGTCATAAATTTAAAAAAATGAGTCATATAGGCCCGCTTTGAGCTCTCTCTGTATCATGACAGCGGCTTGTCCTTCCGCTGGGTTACCACATGGCGTGTACTTAATCCCTTACGGGAAGCTGGAGCCATGCTGTGAGAGGGCCAAGATCCCAGAACCAGAGCAAAACCAATTGCTGTTTATGAATTACCCAGTGGTTTGGGCAGCATTATGCTTAAATAGAAAAGGGGGGGTGGGGCGTAAGACAACCACTGAGGGTTTCCTATCGATTTAGCAGCCATGGTGACATTTAAACATTTCACTAGCACAGCAAAGCCTAACAGAACCGGCACTGTAGGAAGGCTGCGTCTCACTGAGGACCAAACCTGTACCCCCTCAGATGTTTTGCCGCTAGCTCTTTACTGAGTTACTATTACGAGCAGCTAGACCCGTGTGCTTCAACTCCCTTCCTCCTGTCAATCTGGCCGGCCAGCTAATTTACAACGCACGTCCCCACCCCAAGGTTTTTCATTCAATAAGAGCAAAATGAAACTTTGAAATGAAATAGAACATAATTTGCCGTTACGGTGTATCTCACCCATCGGATTCCTGCACTTAAAACTATGTAATATTAGCACTGGCCATCAGCATCGGGCTCCATCCACTCAGTGGAGTTGCTGCAATGAGACAGGCGCTCGGAAATGCTTTTAGTGGACCTGCAATTGGCACCATTTTCTGGAAGGCCATTTTCATGTCTTTGCATCTAGATATTATAGGAGGCAATCGGAGAGGCTCTCAAATATTTATTTGAGAAACTACCCAACACACTACTTACTATTCACCGGAACAATTACAAATACTTTGTATGTCTGATAATAAAGATCAGTTAAATTAAATGTCATGGGACAAGATCAAACAATACAATTGTGATCTAAATTGTCTGACTATACATACTTGGAAATGTGTCTGGAAGGAAATATCATAAAGCGTAAGCATTTTATTTTCTAAAACCTAGGAAAGCATACAGGTGAGTATCTTTTTCCCTTTAGAATAAAAACAACGAAACAAATACATCAAAAAAGGAAAAAAAAGACCAAGTCACAGACTGAAAATGTTTCCTTGTTAGCATGGACCCAGTGAGCAAACACTGGAGAGGTGGCTCAGAGTCCAGAGAGAATTAAACATATTTGCAGCGTAAAGCACAGGGGCCTGGGTACACTTTGGATAATCTGCACGTGGCTGAACGGCACCCCTATTTGACCAACGCTACTCGAATCCCCATTGCCCACACAATTCCACCTCAAGTCTTTCTTCTCCTCCTGTGCCTCTTGCTGTTTGGATTGGTCTGGATTTTGTCTTGAGAATGGGTCTCAGGAAGCCCAGGCTGGCCTCAGACTACTCATTTCGTAGCAGGAAATAACCTTGAACTTCTGATCTTCCTGCCTCTACATCTCCAGTGCTGGAGATTATGGCATATGCCACCATGCCCACTTTATAGGCATCCAGGGCTCCTTCCTTGCTAGCAAAGCCCTGTACTGACTGAGCTACACCCCAGCCCCAAAGGCGTCCTCTCAACAGCCAGGGTTAACCATTGCTTACTATGTTATCAGAGCAGAGAAGCACCTGCTCACAAGGACAAGCCCTCTAACCTGGACAGAAACCTCACATTCCAGGTGATTTGGCCCCTCATTTTGTCTAGGGGCCCGCTCCTAAGAAGGTGAGCTCCCCTGAGACATGCTAAAGAGACGGGCAGACTAATTAGTTCTTCCATGAGATACTATAATTTTCCTTCCCAGAACCCCCTCACCTAATGCAGGAACTTAAGGGCTGTAGGCACGTAGTCCTGCAAGTCTTTCTGCTTCTCTGAATTAGTTAAAACAAACCAACCAGTAACTTTTCCTTATTCCTTCCTTTCTCTTTTCTACACATGCTCTCCTCAGCACTTTGAGCTCCCCCCATCCCCGATTTGGGGTTTCCTCACTACCTCTCTACTGCCATGCTTCTCAGCCTTCCTAATGCTGGGACCCTTAAATGCAGTTCCTCATGTTGTGGTGACCCCCAATCATAAAATTATTTCACTGCTACTTAACTATAACCTTGCTACTGTTATTTGAATTGTAAGGTGAATATCTGATATGCAGGGTATGAGATCCCCAAAGGTCGTAACTCATGGTTTGAGAACCATGGCTTTAAAGCGCCCCTTCCTACCATGGGCCTGTGTGTCCGGCATGTGCCTGCTCTGTATGGGTTTCCGTGGCAGGGACTTCCTCTCTGTCCCCCATTCACCTCTTTTAGGCAACGCTGAGCTCTTACAGCTTAGCTGGAAGTGTAGCAATACTTTTATTAGAGTTTGGGGGAAAAAAACCAACAGCAAACTTCTGGCAGATAAGAATCTGTTCTTAAATTCTTTTATTAATTTGACCAAGAACTCTAAAAAGCGACCCCAGTATAAATACTCAGCCACATGGTCAATATATTCTAGGAAGTTCTGCTTCAAACCACATTTTAGTAAAGAAAGGAAGTACAATTAAAAGGCTACCTCGAAATAAGATATCCTCTCACAGTGCATAGATATGAAAAGATCAAACGCTTAACATAATGATATGGAAGCTTAAAGATTTATTATTTCTCGCTTCAATATACAACGTAAATATTCCCTGAGTTTGGCTAGCTAAACGTCTCAGCAGGTAAGGGTCCTTGCCCCACAAGTCTGATGACCCGAATTCAGTCCCTGGAGCCCACGAAAGACAGAGGGAGAGAACTGATTCTCTCATATGTTGTACTCTGACCTTCACATGGCCCTGCACACATGTGGCATGTGCATGCACACACACAAGCGTATAAACACAGTGATAATGATAATAAAGTTTTTAAAAGCTTCTGAGTATCGACAAAATTAATCAAAGCAGCAGAGCAAGGCACCAACAAGGTTATCAATTTAGTTAACAGCAATAACTACTAACAATAACTACTAATAGCTCCCACAGCCTGAAGAGCACGGGGGGGGGGGGGGGGGGGGGGGGGGGGGGCGCTCAGGATCGGAGCTTTTCGTTCTGGGTGAGATGGGTTGTTCCTAGAGCCAAAGGTCATATCAGAGGCACACATCAGATTTAGAAGTTTGTTGAAAATCCCCAGGTAAATACTTTTCTGCTTGATTTGCCAATTCACAGCTTTGCCATCACTGAGCGTGAGAGGCTGCAGGTGCCAACGGAGTTAAGGTGACTGAAAACCAAACTCATTCAAAAAATTCCCTGGAAGGGAAAACTCAAGATTCCCACAGAAATGTTAGCCCCCAGGGAGGAGGTTGGGAAATACATGGACACAATGACACACACTTCAGAGTCAGTGAGCTTTATGTTTGTATGGGTTCATGTCAAGACATGCAGCGAACATGTGTAGCGATGGCTTCCTGGGAGCTTCTACTTTCTAAATCTGCACCGGAAGGTTTGTTTGTTTATACAAAGGGATAACTGTGTCATGTGGGATGCGAGAGGGAGGTGTGTGGATTGGAGAGAAGCCCCAAGCTTTGCACTGGAGAAGTGCCAGGCTTGGTTAATCTAATAAACTGATACTGTCAGAGGGCCGAGGTGGAGAACATTGGCTCTTCAGTCTGCCTGTCAAACGACTCTGTCCTGACTAGGCTGCTCTCTGAAGCTGCTCGTGGACCACTGTGTGAAGAGGGGTGCTTCCGGGATCCCCTGGGCATTCAGACTGGGGCTTCCTTGAGTCTATGGGACAAGCTGCATGGGTGAATCTCCTTGTTAACAAAAGACTGTTCCTAAGTATTGTAGGATCAAGCCCAAGCCTGGTTTATACCACCACAGAGCAGATGGTGGTTGGGAAAGAGAGACCTAGGGACATCACAACTGAGTCTGCTCACTAGCAAGAACCGAGTGACCAATAAGAACCACCAGGTAGACTTAGGCCATTTCTTAACCCCTGCCCCTCCTCTGATGTCTGCTTCCCCTTGCCCTTCTCATAGTGAAGACTTAACAGGAAGAAAATAAGGTGATCTGGAAGAGAAAAGTTCTCAAGTTATTGTGACCAGGGGCTGAAATCCTAGTAGCCGTGAGTCTTGTGGTTTGTCAAAGCGTAAACAAGCGCTCTTTAAGATAATGGTCTCAGTGCCAAGCCCATGCACGGAAGGAGGAAGGACGGTGGCAGAACAACGGCAGACTGGCTCTGGGGAGCGCTGGAGACAGAAGTGACATGGAGTCCAGAAAATTAGGTTCTAGTTTAGCCCCACAGCCAAGTGCCCAGCTCCTTAACGTCTCAGCGCCTGCTCAATAGACAGAGGTAACCAGAACACTGTAAAACCCAGCATGTTGTGGAAATTCCATGCCATGGTAACAAATAGTAACTAAGCACCGACTATGCATGACCCTTTAGTGGGCTCCATACTTCGAGGTGTTCACAAGTGGGACTTGTGTCTATAAGAATGCACAAAACACTTTTTTATTTCATGATAACTACAAATGGGAAATGACTCAGGTAACCACGGACAAGTGAACTGAGAGGCAAACTGTGGCCTATTCATATAGTAGACCTACTTAGTGGGTCTTACTTACATAAGCAGACCTGACTTAGCATAAGACAAGTGCAAATTATGGACATAAACACATACATACAAGAGATGAATTTCAAAAAAAATGCTGAATAAAAAAATAGCCTATGCGGTATGTACTTTCCCCAAAAGATACATGCTGCATGATTCTAGAACTGTATGCATTTTTAGAACAGGCTAAAATCACTCATGCCAAGAAACCCAAACATTGGCTGCCTCTCTACACAGGTAGGTTGGGAATTGCCTGGGAAAAGTCATTAGCATAAACATTAGCATCTGGGCAAAAACAAAGTCTGCAATTCAACCAGGACCCATATTGCAAATTCCGTGCTTGTCAAAATGCATGGAATGGAAAGTTTAGCATCCGTGTATGTCGCTATATGTAAATCTCACCTTAAAACATATTGAACACTGCATAATGAATGGTATGCAGGCTGAACTCTTGAGTGGCGAAGTGTACTGATCTGTGCAATTTAATTTGCAATACGCAAAAGAGGATGGATACATGGATGGCAAAATGAATTGCAAACTAGAGGTGGTGTTATCATTTTTATATCACGTCTGGGGTCTCACTTCTGTCAACATTCAGGAAAAATGCTTAGTCACCTCAGCTGTTAGCATTTCTGGGTTCCCATGGCTGCGCATGTGCCATTAGCATTCAGGCAAAATGCCTAGTCACCCTAGGGCCTTAAGTCCTATGTAATCTATGGACTGCGTGGCCACATCATCTATTCACATACGTGGCATGGCTATGTAAGCCCCTATACACATACACTGAACTACCTTTAAAAGCCGATATGCCAGCCCCACTTCCTTTCTTCTGCCACATTTCTTACAGACAGGCCTGTACACTTCCTCCTTTCCCTTTCCCTACTCCTTTTTTAAAATAAAACTCTTGAGCGGGTTTTGTTGTATATCTTGTGGCCCATTCTTGCGCATATATCAATAAATGTATAGGTACTCACAGTATGACCACCTTCCATTAGTTAGTTTGAAAATATTTTTCTTTTTGTTTGTTTTTTTGAGACAGGGTTTCTCTGTGTAATAACCTTAACTGTCCTGGCACTAGCTCTTGTTGACCAGGCTGGCCTTGAACTCACAGAGATCCGCCTGCCTCTGCCTCCCAAGTGCTGGGATTAAAGGCGTGTGCCACCACTGCCCAGCTCTTGAAAACAATCTTATGATATCTTGGGAATGGCCGCTAACCATTCTTCTTTTCATTCTGATGAACCATTTTAAGGTATCTTAAAATGTGTTGCTGAACGAATATATGTTTCACTCTGTCATGGAAATCTTGTTTGCACCCTTCAATTACTGAAGAAGGTCTGGAACTCTCCGCAGTAAATATCTGCATTTTATTTGGATTATGATATTACTTTAAGAGGCTGGAGAGATGGCTCAGAGGTTAAGAGCATTGACTGTTCTTCCAGAGGTCCTGAGTTTAATTCCCAGCAACCACATGGTGGCTCACAACCATCTATAATGAGATCTGGTGCCCTCTTCTGGCATGTAAGCATTCATGCAGACAGAATACTGTATACATAATAAATAAAATAAACCTTTTAAAAAAGATTTACTTTGAGGTCCTTTAGGAAAGTTTGTAGGGAAAAAAGTTACTTTTCTAATACAATACATTCAATACCACCTGTAAAGGAAGATCAGATAGATCCTACTAGATACTTGAGTTAGGATTTTTGTGGGTTACTCACAAAATATATAGAATCCATTTGGACATCCATTCTATGAGTTATTTTGATTAGTCATCACTGTGATACACTATCTAAAAGCAACTTAAGGAGGGAAGGGCTTATTTTGGCTTCCAGTTCATCAGAGTTCATCATGGCAGGGAAGGCAAGATGAGCATGACCACTCGCTGTGGCAGCGAGAGGGTTAGGCAGCTGGTCACATTGCACCTGTGGTCAGGAAACACAGAGACACATGCTGCTGCTCCACTTGTATTCCTTCTTATGGACTCCAGGACCCCAAACCAAAGAATGGTACTGTTCACATTCAGGGTCTTCCCTCCTTAATTCAAACTCTCTGGAAATGCCCTCCCAGACAAGCCCAGAGGTTTGTCGCCAAAGTAATCCCAAATGCAGTCAAATGACAATAATTAACCACCGCATCCGGCAAAGCGCTATCAACCAGCAAAGGGATAGATCTCGTGGAGCTGATTAGTCATTTTCTGGGTTCGGAGCTGCAAAATAGCAAATTATTTTCTTCTCTCAGACATCAAGACCTAAACTGTGGGTGGCTGCTGCCAGGAAATGTCATCTTTGAGTGTGACATTATAGATAGAAATGCATGCAGGGGAAAATGAAAAGGGGGAACATGATAAAGAAGTAGAAATTGCATGACTCATCTGGCTTCAGATATCACCTTCAAAGACATAAAAAATGGGACAAATTACTCATCAAGATTAATTTCAATAACACCAGAGAAAGGTCTTCAGAATTCTTTTTTGAGACAGATTCTCACTACAAACTGATCATTAGGTTAGTCTGGCCGAAAGATCCAGGGATCCTCTGGTCTCTGTCTCCCTTGAATGTTTTTGTTTGTTTATTATGTATACAGTGTTCTGTCTGCATATAAGCTTGCATGCCAGAAGAGGATATCAGATATCATTACAGATGGTTGTAAACACCACGTAGTTGCTGAGAATTGAACTGAGGAGCCCTGGAAGAGCAGTCAGTGCTCTTAACCTCTGAGCCATCTCTCCAGCCCTGATTGTTATAGCCGTTTTTATATGGGTTCTGTGGATTGAACTCAGGTTCTCATGCTTGTGTGGTAAGCGTTTTATCAAATGAGCCAACACCAGGCTGACTATTTAAGAAGAAGCATGTACGAGAGCTCCAGTTCGAGACTCCCCAAATTTCACTTAATATCATTTTAGCTCAGATCATCTCAGACTTCCCTCCCTTTCTCTGCTTCATCAAGCTGAGGGTGGGGTGAGATGTGGTCTCTAAGGCCAGATAGACCTTGAATGGAACACTTGCTGGACTGTCTTAGTATAGCAAACGTTCATCCCCTTGCCTTGCCTCCCTTGTTCCTTATATGGCTTCAGGTGCTGGCAACATTGTAGTGAATAAAGTGAAGTCCTCTTCTTAAAAAGCATATTTTTTTGTTTTTGTTTTTGAGACAGGGTTTCTCTGTAGCTTTGTAGTCTGTTCTGGAACTAGCTCTTGTAGAGCAGGCTGTCCTCGAACTCACAGAGATCTGCCTGTCTCTGCCTCCTGAGTGCTGGGATTAAAGGCGTGCGCCACCACTGCCCTGTTTTTACAAAGCAGACATTCTGAAGGAGACTTAGACCACAATGAACAACTAAGAGATCCATGGGAAATCGCAGAGGGACCTGGGAAAGTATGACAGGTCAAAGCAATTTAACCAAGTTTAACTTAGGTGCAGAATGCAGAACAGCACCCTGTCTCAGGGGAAAAATGGCAAATGAGACAGTAGCTCCCTCTCTAATCTTTTTTTTTTTTTTCCTTCCCCACAGACTAATAGATGGAATTGCATCCCCGGAAATCTTACCATCCCAATCCAAACGCTGCAGCAGGCAGAATGGTACACAGAGATATCACAACAGCTGACTCTTCACAGCAACAGAAAAGCAAATAAGACACCCAGCCTGGGAGCTGATGGACACCAGCCTAGTGATCACAAGGAGTGTGATTCTTCCCCAACTAGGGTCAAGATCTGCCTGATGGGGCCTGATTCTCGAGAGACATTCATTTGTGTGCAGGGAAATGGCTTGTTGGGGGTTGGGTGCGGTAAGGGAAGTGACCGTTTAGAACTTGGCACGAAAGCATACAGATGTTGTCAGTCAACATTATTCACACGTTATCATTTTAGAAGACTGGTTTTTACAAGATGGGGGCAGATATATAGTGAACATACTTTGACTCACGATGTTTTCAACTTACTATGGCTTTAATTGGATGCAGGCCCATAATAAATGGAGGAAAATGGGTAATTTCTCCAATGACTGGTGTGGGGAAAGGGTACCAAAGCCTTTACAACGACCATCATCCAAAACACTGACTACTACTAGGAAAGAAAAAGGAGGATTACCACCAAACATGATCATGAAACCAAAGGATCTTTTCCTTCAGAAAGAACCCTTGTTACTTAGAGAGAAGGTGTGGATTGGGGATTATGAACTCCTTTGTTTAATCTGATGTGTTTGGTGTCCTGAGTTACAGTGCTTCTCAAAGTGTCAAGTGTTTAAGAATCATCTGGGGACCCTTTAAAGACTCTGATTCAGAGGTTTGAGGCAGGGCACGGTTCTTATCAAGCTGCAATCCTCTAAGGCCTCTGGCTCACTGACACATGCACACACCTGAGGGTTTGCAGGGTTTACAGGATGTGAAAAAACAGTACTCAGGTCTCCAAATGAGGCATCCAATCACAGTTAACAGGAAAGGTTCTCCATTCTCTCAAAGCTCCATCCATCCAGACACACCTAGCCATGCTCTGCGGCTTAGCAAGCTAGAAGACAGGGGAATAGTGTTCTTAATCTGCTACATGTTGGAATGCAATGACATTTATTTCACAGCTGCTAAAATACACCAGACAAGAACAAACTGGTTTTAACTGGAGAGATGGCTCAGTGGTCAAGAGCACACATTTCTCTTGAGTTTGATTCCCAGCCATGGCAGGCAGCTCACAACCCCCTGTAACTCCAGCTCCAGGGGATGCAATGCTCTCTTCTGGCTCCCATGGGCACTGTACTCATATACACATACCCTCCCCTCCACATATGCATAGTTATATGGAATAAAAATAAATCTTGAAAAATTTTAAAAGAATATACCAATTAAAAATACAATTTTAGGAATGGCTAACTGCCTAATTAAAAATTATTTCAGTAATATTTTTAGTTTTTCCCCTTTGAAATTCTGGCACTGAAGTCGATTATCCATGGGGAAGGGGTGGGCATTTGCTATAGATTTGGAATGTTTACTCATTCTTAGTTTTTAAGAATAAAGTGGAAAGCAAAAATTACATCTAAGCACCCTTAGCTCTGAGGAATTTGCTTTTAAGCAAGAAAACTAGATTCTACAAAGTGCCCATTTCTTCAGAGACTTCAAGACCAGACTTCACAGCATCAAACAGCCCTGATGTTAATGGTTATAAGAGCAGAAAGATAAATTTTAAAACTCATTATAAAATAATCCCCAATGTTCATTCATGTTCATAAATAACATATATATATATATGTATATATATATAAATACTACAGAATATTAGAAGCCAGTAGACACGATACAACAGCTATAACTTATTAAAATAAATACTTAAGTACATTAAGTGAAAATAACAGATTTGAGTACATGGCAGCATTTTATTTATTTATTTTGTTTTTAGGGACAGAGTTTCTCTATGTAATTGCTCTGCTAGCTGTTCTGGAACTCGCTCTGTAGACCAGGCTGGCCTAGAAGTCAGAGATCCGCCTGCCTCTGCCTCCCAAGTGCTGGGATTAAAGGCATGCGCCACCACTGCCCGGCTGGAATTTTATTTTTCAATAAATATAGAATGTTTGCCACAACCTCACATTAGATATTTTTAGAAATGGTGCTTTAGATGTATTATTTTTTTCCAAAGTGAATAATTTAAAAGATATGATCCACAACAGGCCCAGATCAAGTTTGGGGCAACTTACCTGATTCTCTAAATTAACCGAAATGGCAACACACACACACTAGGAACACCAACTTCATTCACTAAAGCAGAATATATACAGAAAGGCTCGGGCTAAACAGAAACCCGTGGAATCCCATCCATTCATTACAAATGCCTTCAACAAAAGTTTTGCTAAATATGGCTCTAACAGTGAATGAATAGAGGGAAGTTGGGGACTTGCCGCCTAGGACAGGTAACCAGTAATATTTTTATGTCATTAGGAAACAAACATTTTGGTGGCATTTTGACAGGTTTAAAGCCATGAGTCAGACAGTGGGAACTACTGAGTTCCTGGGCGCCACATACATCCAAGTCATCCACTCCCAGACTGTCTCTGTCCTTCCTAGGAAGCACTGTGTGCGTGCACAGAGCAGCGAACTGAGTGGTTTCAGCTCAGGTCAAAGATTCTTAGAGTCCACAACCAGGGGTCTGTAAATTCTTAGAAATGCAGTGTGAAGCTCTGCACATATACGCTCCCATCTATGGGCATCGAGACCCATGCCTTTCATAATTTTCAAAGTGTAAGATGCCTGGAAAAAAACTGTTGAATTCCTAATGCACAATTTTCAAAAGTGGGAGAAATAAATCTGGGCATATCCATCATATGTGGCTGTAGAATATGTTAAAGGGTTTCATACAGCCAGGTCAGACAGAGAAATATCACACAGAGCACAAACCTCAAAGCCTTTGAAGTACACATCAAATTCTTTCATCACTAGCTGCAAATATAACCTTCCCACCCCATTAGCTTATGCAGCTGGTGGGAGCAAAAATCCCAACAACACATAAAGAGGAGATATTTCTCCGTGTTCCGTGACAAATGCTCTGATGCCTTCCCACACCCAGCCTGTTTCTCTGTCTGCCCCTTCTTAAAGGTGTCCCTTGAGGTGGCTCTCAACTTCCAAGTGAACCTGGGAAGAACCCTAGGTGCTTATTAACCATGCAGATCATAGGTACTCCCCACACCCCCCAACTCCCAAGGTCTGGAATGAAATCTATAGGCTTCCTTTTCTATTTTTTAATTCAATGCTGGGGATCAAACCTAGCACAATCTACCACTGGGCTACCACCTCCCTAGTCCTCAGTTGTTTTGAGGCAGGGTCTCTATAGCCCACGTTAATCTTAAAGTTGTGATCACCTCTGCTGGCTTCCTGAATGCTGGGAATAAAAGTGTGTACCACCTTGCCCAGCAGGGCTTCCATTCTTTAACTTACTTTTAAATTTATTCTCTGTGTCTTTCACATCATGCCTCCTGATCCCACCAGGCTCCCCACCCCCAAATAAAACAAAATAAAATTTAACAGAAAACGGTGGGGGGAGAAAGAAAGGGAAAACCTTGTCATGGAAGCTGCAGTGTGTAACACAGTGAGTCCCACATTAAATTCCCTTATCCATAATTTTTACAAGCAGGCATTGAGGCCCCTGTTCTCTGCTACACTGTCGATGCTGGGCCCTCAGTAGGACTCTTCCTGCACATCCTGTTCCTGCCCTGTGTCATGCAGACCCAGGGCTGCAGGACCGACAACTGCCACCTAACCCCACCTGAGCGCTTTAGCAGATCACAGATGGGGTGGATGTTGGGGTAGATACAGGGTTAGTCAGCCCAAAACTCTCCTCTGTTCTCACCACCAGGGTGAGCTCTCCATCACTGCCCTGGCTAGTTCACCCCTTGCAGTACTGAGCAAGGAGCGTGGCCAGTTCTCCTGCTTTTACATCCTCAGGGTTGGTTCTTCCACACCTACACCTTGCCTGGGCAACCCAGTAGAGCTGGGCCTGAAGGTGTCGATGGGGGAGGGCTGCAGCAGCAAGGGGGAGGGCCAACTCCCTTGCCCACCACAGGTGGCAGTTCAAGGAGGGAGGGCATTTTTCCCTTGCCCTCACCACCACGTGGCAGACGGGGTGTGTGGCCAGCTATCACGCATTCACACCCTTAGGGCTATTTCACCTGTGTCTCTGCCAACAAGGTTGGTTCTACTGTGCTGCCTAGGCAGGGAACAGGGTGCCTTCCTTAGTGCTGTAGTTGGTAAGGAGGAGAATCAGCTCATTTGTCTGTTGCAGGTGGTAAGGGGCTAGAGGTAAGGGGCAGGCAAAGGCTTCCATTTTAAATAAGCTTCCTAAAGTGTTCTGATGCAGATGATCACCCTCCTACCCTTTGTGGGGCAAACTAACTTACTGCAGACCCACTTTCTGGATCCACTGAAGCAATGGCCTCCCTCCTTTGGAATAAATCACCTCCCTTCCTTCCCATCACTGGGCTGAGAACCATCCCCCATCTAAACGGGCCCTGATTACTACTTGACTAGGTGGGATCACCCTGCCTTGTTTATTTCAGTCAAACCTTCCAGACAACATCTTCACGAAAGGCGTTGAAATGGGTCACGCTCCCTTAAAACACAACCAATCTGTGTTCCAAGCGGAGATGCCACTTAAGGCACTAATTAGAAGCGGGACACAAGCAGATTTCTTTACCACCTCATCGGCGACAAGGACTAATGACTGTAATGAATGAAGACTTTAATATATTCTACTAGAGGTGATGACCAGAGGTGTGATCAAGTACCAGCTAATGAATCTAATCATGGACCCTCGATACAACATCACCCATTGGTTTAACACCGTCACACGGTGAAGCTAGCTGTAAGATAATGTCACAGCCAGGCTCATTAGACTGTTCCATCAGTAAATTTTCCCACAGGGGGACAAAATTAGAGGAACGGTCAAGAATACCAAGGGTTCTCCTTGTAGGGCTGACAGGCCAACCATTTGTTTGCCAAGTTCACTGTGAAGCCTAATGGGAAAATTTCATCAACAAATCTGAACTCTTGAGGAGGAGCTCTTTACAGAATTCTAAGGAGTTTTAATTAGCATGCAGCTAAGCCTCATTAATTGGGATTCTACAAACAGAAAATTTATAATTTGTTCAGAAGCCACAATAAGGAACTGTGGGCTAGAAAGAACAGTCTTTTAAAGTAAATTAATGGGATAAATAAAACTGCTCAGGACATATTCAACCTTAATGAGCACAAAGTTTTGGAGCTGAAGATCATTCGGTTGAGATGATCTGTTTACGGCTGCAGCCTCAGGAAAGAATTCAGCCCTTCGGGCTCCTGCCTTCTGGTCCAGAACTCTCTTCACCCCGTTGATCATTACTGACGAGCTCTCTGTAAGTCAGGAGTGCATCTTGCAGTTCTCAGTCCATGTGAATGAGTTCACTGAAGATGTCCTGAAGTTCACACAATGCTCTGTCCTTTTGCGTTGCAAACTTATCTATGCTTCTTCAGCTGCTATTGCTGAAGCCAAGTCTGCCATTGCATCCTGAACCAGACGTGAAGCATCTCAAAGTGGACCCAGTATTTAGTGATGAGGGTTCTGTTATCCTATTCATTCATTTTTTTTAAGTGCTAAGCACTCTATCACTGAGCTATGTCACTAGCCTGCATTGTACTGACTCTGTAGAGACAGGAGGAGCTGAATCTATTTCATCATGCACTAAATTTTGGGGACTCCTAGACTTGGCAAATGTCACTCCAGAAATCATACATAATGGGCTGGGTGGTGGTGGCGCACGCCTTTAATCCCAGCACTCGGGAGGCAGAGGCAGGTGGATCTCTGTGAGTTCGAGGCCAGCCTGGTCTACAAGAGCTAGTTCCAGGACAGGCTCTAAAAAAGCTGCAGAGAAACCCTGTCTCGAAAAACCAAAAAAAAAAAAAAAAAAAAAAAAAAAAAAAAAGAAATCATACATAATGAAAATGCAATATTCATGGCATCATAGAAAGTTGTAAGTATTCAAGCAGATGTGAAGAAGCAAATCCAAGGGAGTTCTCTATGAGGCTAGTGGGATGGATGTCGGGATGGTTTAGAAGGCACCATTTGCCTAGGGAATCCCTTGGTCTGGGATCTGATCTCCACCCTAAAAATCTCACCATCTGGCTTGTTGCTGTAGGCAGGGCAGAGAAGTTTCTGGGAGATGAGAGCAGAGCAGAAGAGTCACATTTAAGATGTTCATTCATGAAATCCAACATATAAATGCAGTAACTATCCCACTGCGGGCTTCCTGTCAGTAGATCAGTCCCACTGCTCTGACATAAACTACACAGAAAGTCGAATCCCACCAGCACACTGCTCGGTAACCAAGAGAGCAGAACAATAGTGATAACTAATGAATTCTGATGTCATAGCTACAACAGGAACGCAAACGCCTGGGAACTTGTCCACTTTTACCTTTGATGGTTAGGGTTAATTGTAAACTTGAGTCTAGAATCACCCGGGAAACAGGCATTGGGGTGTGTGTGGAAGATAATCCTGATTATGTAAATTGAGGTGGGAAGGCCTGTCTGCTATGGGCAGTACCATTCTGTGTGGCTTAGGTCCTGGGCTTTGCAAGTGGAAAGACAGAGCTGAGCGGCATGCCTGCAAACGTGATGTGACAACAGCCACTTCAGCCTTCTGCCACCTTGACTTCCCTACCACAACGGACTGTTCCTGGAATTGCAAATTAAAATAAACTCTTTCTGCCTTATATTGATATTGTCGGAATAGCGTATCACAGCAATGGGAAAGAAATCAGTACATCACCGTACTATTTTCCTTCCCTTGCCATCACATCTCTGTCACAGAACTACATATGAGCATATTTTTAATGGAATTGACCCCAACTCAAAGAAAAAAACCCCACCTGTCCATATCATTCAACACACAGCACACTTCTTTAAACTATTATATAGATGCGGCACTTGAATTTATCAAAACATTGTTTTTCAGGTACTTGACTCCAATTAACCACAGTTGTGTTTGAAGAAAATGTTTTCTTCATATGTCTTTGAATGCAACTAAATAAAATAAAATAAAACCCCAGATACCTGTTTCTAGGACTGACTGCACAAACATTCCTAGCAGTTGTTGCTCTTAGCTGTAAAAACATAACCCACTTTAAGGCTAAGTAGGAAGGAACGGGCGGAGGGTAGAAGGTGGCTGGAAGAACCTCTGTGATGTGCGAAGAGCAGGCTCGGATGCTGCAAAGCCAGGAACGTGACAAAGGATAATTACCCTCAGTTATATCACAGACTGACATTCACATCCATCATGGAATGCCAGCCCTCTGTAAATGCCATCACAACCACCAGAGAAGCATCACAGCAATGCGTAACACACACCACAGGCACCACACACAAACGAGGAAAAACCTTGCTCTCATTGCTGCTCGCAAACACCTGATGAACAGGGATACAAGTAATGTCAGGTTCGAGCAGATGCTGAGGCAGGCCCAGCAACAGCAGAAAGCAGCACATCCTTGAAACACGCTGAACCAATAGAGGAGAAAAAAAAAATACAAAAACCCATTCTGGTGCTCGCTGTGGTCACAGTACATTAAAACTGAAACAATGGAAGGTTAGCATGGCTGTTATACAAGGGTAAGAGAAACTTGGAAAGAAGCCTATACATTTTGCAGTCTGGTTTCATTTTTTCTCTCTCTCTACCTACCTATTATCTATCTATCATCTATCTACCTATTATCTATCTACCTATCTATTATCTCTGTCTGTCTATCTATCTATCTATCTACCTATTATCTATCTATCTATCTATCTATCTATCTATCTATCTATCTATCTATCTATCTATCTACGTACCTACCTACCTACCTACCTACCTACCCACACACACACACACACACACACACACGAATATATAGAAAGCAGAAGGGGAGCTGTTTAAGGGAGGGAGAGGACCAGCGGAAGGAGGAACAGGAGGGTAAAGGCGGTGAATAAGAATGAAGTACAACGATGCACATATATGGAAAGGTCATAACAAAACCTGCTATTTTATAAATTAATCAAGGCAAGAACCCATTCTACCTTGGTTTTTCTATTTTTACAAAAGCAAGGAATGAAGTTACTTATGCCACCTGTGTGATGCTTTCAGAAGCATCTTAATTGACTTGAGAGGTACTTGCCATGCAGTCAAACATTCTGATAGAGTCTTTGAACTTAGATATTCTTTTCCCGGCATGGTGCCAGAAGACACTATATATCATGGCCTCCAGGGATTTCCATTCTCTTCCATGGGCTTCCAGGCCTCAAACTTTAATTAGTATCAGCACAACTGGGGATGTTCATCTGGAATAAAGCAGCACAGAACCCATCCGATGCCATACAAAAAAAACCAATCTAGACTTCATTGTAAATATATGTCAATCAAATTTTCAGGATAAAAGAAGGAATTTCACATACTTCTGGAGATCTAAGATGGAAGGCTTTACATCACAAAAGGGAGGCAGATATTTGATTATTAAAAACGTGCCATCAAAATCAGAGAAACAGTAGATGGAACTGAAAAATACTTGCATAACCAATGGCAAAGGTTATACAGCATGCTAATTAATGAAAATTCTACAAATGGGTGGGAAAAAGCCACTTAATGGGATAAAAGGGAAAACATATGGACAGAGCAGTTTGCACTGAAAGGCACAATAAGCGAGAAAATGTACTCGAGCTCACCAGCATGATCAAGAAGGGAACACTCTGCACACAGACACAATCACGAAATGTAAAGAGCGATAGCATTGAATGAAGATGAAGGATAATGGCGAGACAAGGGCTGCAGGTGGAATGTGTACTCATCGCATTCTTTGTGGAGTCTCTATTTATAAATTTGCCAACTCATTCAGCTTTATTTGCAGACTCCAAATCAATTCTTGCAGCACTTCCGTGGTCATCTGAGTCACTCACGGACATGCTCAGAGTGTCAAAATTATGAGTCACTCAATAGTCGTGTCCCCAGCGAAAGTGGAAAAGGTGATGCTCTGCCCTGCTTCAGCCCCCATACTATAAATAAGTGTCCTTTGTATTGCCAATTTTGTCCTCCTGTTTTCTTTGTTGGCATGTCAATGTTTTTAAATGACTGCCACCTCCAAGCCTGGTGCTGCCAGGCTGACTGGTGTTTTCCTAAGCACGAGAAGGCTAGGCTGCACTTTATGAAGAGACTACATGTGCCGCAGGAGCTAGGATCAAGTGTGAGCTCCATTAGTGGATCCACAGTGCTCAGTGAGTTTATCCCTAATGTAAGGTATGGCCAGAGGCTGGCTGGAACTTCATCTGTATCTCCTTTAAGGGCTAGTCATTGATGCATTAATTCAATGTATTTTATTCTAATATAACGATCTCGTGTTTGGTTCTTCAATATTCAAGGTAGTTTTGTAAAATGTAACTAAGCAGAATGGTGATAGCTGATTGAAATTTGCCACAGGCTTTTAGGAAAATAATACTGTCATGTGAATAAAATTGAAACTGTGCCTTTTAATCCCAGAAATATTTATCATCTCTTCTAATAAAGGCATTCTTTATAATGGCAGTGAAATGAAAGACAAATGACAGCAGGAAATACTCTGGTGTTTGTCAGTGGGGCAATGCATCAATATTTTCATATCTACAAACTTTGGAAAACTGCATTGCAAGTAAAAAAATGTATGTGCATAATTCTTCAAAACGCTCCAGTTTTCCCGGAAACTATTTGTTGATTATCATGCTAACATTTAGTCTTGGATGGAGGGCTAGCTTCCAGGTTGGACTATATTTCTAGCAACCTGACATAGGTGTGTGAGTGTTTGCATGTATGAATATTTGTGTGTGTGATGATTTTGAATCTTAATGATTTTTCTTTATGATTTGAGGAAAGTAAAATTGAAAATGTTATACATAGTATGACCCAGGCTATATCTATATATCTATATATCTCTTTCTATCTATCTGTCTGTCTATCTATCTATCTATCTATCTATCTATCTATCTATGTATACACACATATGCACACATACACCACAGAGAGAGAGAGAGAGAGAGAGAGAGAGAGAGAGAGAGAGAGAGAGAGAGAGAGAGGTTAAACAAAATAATCCCACATCACTACACACTGTGCAAAGTTCTGCCTCTTGGACCTGCAGCCTGCAGGCACGTGGTGGGTACCTGAAAGCGGGAAGAGCTGTACTTATGTGCCTTTATTTTGTCATTCTGTCTCCTTTGCCCTTATAAATCTCTAGGTCAGGTTCTTACTCAGCTCTGTACATAGACATGTTAATCACTTAAGGGGTGACCATCTAGAGCTGTAACCTTCTCCTCCAAGGCTGAAGACAACAAGACAAAACTTGGGTATTCTCCAGGAATGAGTAGTCAGTCAACAGATGGCAGCCACCAGCTTTCATGGTGTCCTATTTAGGCCACAGAAACAACCTAGGATTCTCTGTCATTGCTTGACAGAAGGAGCCATCACCTTCTCAGCTTCTTTCAAAGTCAATCTCTGCTGTAGCCACTTGAATTCCAGGATCAGTCACCTTTGTAGACAGGTCATCCCATGATGAGACTGCTCCTTTAAGTGGTAGCAATTACCCCTTGAAGGGAACTGGGGGTATTCCCCGTTAACAGAAGCAACCATTCATGATGGGAACCAAATTGCCCACTTCAAGTGATAATGACTTCTTCTCCAGGTCCTAGCAGAAACAGAGCTCAGATAATGCTCAACCAGACCCTAGTAGATCAAAGCACCAGCCACAGCTCTCACCTATGTGAACCTGAAACTCATGACAGCTCCCTGACAGACAGATAGCAATGCCTGGTCTCCTTCTCTTCCCATTAGGGTGACAGTGACTAGAATCCCTTGCATGCTTCCCATAGCACTCTCTGTCATTTAATTCGTGGGACCAAGTGACTGGACCTGACACAGCTCCCTGAAGTTGGGCCTCCTATGACCTAGGAGTTCAGTAAAATCATACTTATGCTTATACAATTGTGGGGAATGAGAGTAAAACACCTAACCAGGCGGCTAGTCCCATTACTCCAGCAGAAGCGCAGAGTCCAGAAAGATTTACTTCTCTTGTGATCTTACATGCTTGCATTCTGAGTTGTGTCTGCAGAGATCAGACCATGCCCTCCGCAGTTACTTCATATTACACAAGGCAGGTTTTTGGGCTGTGTCTTGTCTCAGAAGACTATTTTATAAGCAAAATTGGAGTCCATTTTGAGCACAAACGCAGATGCAGGATGCATCCATGCCTTGTTGCAAACACCAACCCCAGCACCTGCCCAGCACCACCCAGGAGGCACAGGCTGATGACTTACCCGAAAAGTAGAAAGGGAGCCACTCTGTCCTATACATTTAGTAAAGTCAACTGGGGCCCTATGGGCACGTGCATTGGCATATCAAAATCCTATCAGGAGAACCGGGCCTGTGGATTATCAAATATACCAGACCAATGAAGAGCACAACTCCTTCACCTGAGATTCATAAAAGGAGGGCATCTACCACCTCAGGGAGTATGGCTCCATCAACCTGTTGTCTGCCCAATGACAGACAGAATTATCAACTGTACCAGTTACTTTGTCTTGCTTAGTTCCCCACTACTGATATGGCCTACTCAAATTGCTGACACTTGTCCATCTATTTGTATAACATATATATACACACGTACATATAATACATATAATAATTATATATAAATATATAATACATATAATATATAATAACATATTATGTGTATACACACACAGTAGTTAGGGTTTCTACTGCTGTGAAGAGACACCATGACTCTGGTAACTCTTACAAAGGAAAACTTTAGAGTTGGCTTACAGTTCAGAGGTTTAATCCATTGTTATCATGGTAGGAAGCATAGTAGCATGCAGACAGACATGGTGCTGGAGAGGTAGCTAAGAGTTCTACATCTTGATCCACAGGCAATAGAAAGTGAACTGTGTCCCACACTGGGTATAACTTGAGCATAGGAGACTTCAAAACTTACTCAACACTGACACACTTTCTCCAACAAGGTCACACCTCCAAATAATGACACTCCCTATGAGCCAATCATTCAAACAAAATACATGAGTCTATGGGGGGCCAAACCCATTCAGACCCCCCTCTCACACACACACGTAAGTATGTATGTATTATATATGTATGTATGTATAGAGTGTACTATGTTGTTTAAGAGTTAGTATTTATTAGCAGTTAAGACTGGAATAAAAAACAAACTGTTTTCCACAGTCAGCTATCAAGACATCTAGCAAGTTGTAGCCAATGAAATGTAGCCATCCACGTTAGGTAAATTCTGATGTTGTGGAAGGACACAAAGTGTCTTATGCTTCTGACAGTGTGCTTTTGACAATGTTCATCCTCAATCACAATGCATCCATTTTTAAATAACCACGGAGAAACTATAAAAAACAGAAATTCCATTGAATATGAACACAATGCAAGTTCTTTGGGTTCATCCTGATCATTTTCATGGTTCATATACTGAAACCCAGATCTGCATTCCACAGACTTTCAAAGGGCAGGCTTCTGTGAGTCATCTTCTCTGCACACTGTGAGGAGCTCTGGGCCAGCATCTCATTGTCTCCGGGCATGTTGCCTATGGAGACATAATCGATGAGGCTATTCTACCTGACCGTAACTGTCATTCCATCCCATCCTATCTCCCTGAGCCGGCTCCCCATCACCTTGACTGGAGTTTGGGGTGGTCTCAAAATCTTCAACCATACATCGACTAATAATCTACTAAAGCCATCCATTATCTGTAGGCTTTACTTCATTTGGTCCTTAGCCGCCACCTTGATTTACCTTATATAAGTGGTTAGAGGAAGAAGGCTGCTGATTGATGTGGGAGGGTCTTCTGTTTTAATAAAGAAACTGCCTTGGCCAGCCCTTAGGTGGGTGGAGTAGACAGAACAGGAAGAAGGAAGTGAGCTAGATGGCTCAGATAATTGCCCTGCCTCTACAGCCAGATGCGACGAAGCTCCAGCCCAAGATGAACGTACACTAGAATCCTTCCCCGGTAAGACACCCACTTTGTGGTGCTACACAGATTATTAGATATGGGTTAGTCAAGTTGTGAGTAAGAGGCTGGAATTAATGGGTGAGAATTAGATAACAAGATGCTGAAACCAATGGGCCAGGCGTTATTTAAAAAGAATACAGTTTGTGTATTGTTATTTCGGGGTATAAGCTAGCCAGGCAGCCTGGAGCCTGGCGGCAGGATTGCAGCCTGTAGCTCCCATCACTACAGAATGGCGCCCACGTGGATAACTGAATCCACAGAAAGCTTGAGAAAGCTTGGGAAAGAATAAAGCATGGCTTCTTGGTAGCAGCAATTTCTTGGGTCTGAATGTATGTTTTTCGGTTTTTAGCCGTAGCAGGAAAAAAAGTTTTGCTGTTTTAAAATGCTGGCGTTCTGGTCTGTACTGCCAGGACAAACTCTGACTCTTTCAAGCAGGCTGTCCTGAGTAGGGAGTTTTTGATTGTTGTTTGACACTGTTGCAGCTTGCTTGCTGGCAGGGACCTTGAAATGCCATAGAGTTGTGGCGATAAACATGGCTCCTGCGGGTACCTCCGACTGGAGGCTAGAAAGCTAAGGCATGGGCTGGATCCAGCCGCCAAAGTTACGGCTTTAGTTCTACCGATATTGGTGGGTAAATTAAAGACTCATGTGATCAGAAAGAGAGAGATATACAATAAAGAGAGATTCAAAGATGAAGAAAACCTGTAAATGTTTTACAGTGTGTTAAAAATATACGCAAGCTAAAGGTTAAAGTTCTTAAAAGTAAAAAAAAGGAAGTAGTTGGGTGTGGTGGTACACACCTTTAATCCCAACACTTGGGAGGCAGAGGTAGATTGACCTCTGTGACTTCAAGGTGTGGTAGCACACACCTTTAATCCCAATGCCTGGGAGGCAGGGACAGACAGATCTCTGTGAGTTCAAGGTGTTGTAGTACACACCTTTAATCCCCGCACTGGGGAGGCTGAGGCAAATAGACCTCTGAGTTCAAGGACAGCCTGGTCTAAAGAGTTATTCCAGAACAAAGATATACAGAGAACCTGTCTCAAAAAGTAAAAGTAAAAATAGAAAAAATAGAGGTTAAAACAAAGCCGCATAAGATGGAATATACACAGAGAATCTTGATACTGTGTACTATTATGCTCTCTTTGAATTGTTTGAATGCTGAGGAAGAAGCAACAGCTGCTAAAAGATATTTGTTTATAAATGCTGCTGAACTAATCCAACATAGATATTTTGAAAATACTTTGACTTCAGAATTTGGATCTAAGGATATGATACTTTGGAAAAGAGATTCTTCTTTTGTTTTTACAGAAAATGAAACCCTGTGGATTGCTTTTATCCCAATATGGTATGATAGACCACGCCCTCCTGAAAGGTTGCTGTGAACACCCTCAAAAAATTACTTTGCTCAACTGACGACTGAGATGAACCTAGCACACAGGTTACACCATAAAAGATCTGATTAACAGCGTCCCCATTCAGCATGAAGCAGTTTGGAGAGAAATAACTTCGCCCATGTTCCCAAATATTGTTTATAAGTGTTCTTTTACATTTAAAGGGGGATATGATATAGAGATGAATAATTTGCATTGGTATGGATTTTAAGGTCAATTTTGTTATATGTGTATGTATTTCTGATCTTGATTAAGCTATTGTGCTTGTGTAGTTCATTTTAAAATGTAATGTGTAATTAGAAATATAGGTTGTTAATGGATAATCATCGATAATAATCAAGCTTGTAGTCATGTTAGTTAGATTTTCTAGATATGTAGAGATATATTTTAGTTAAATAGGCATTCTTCATATCTTTCAAAGGCTACAGAATATGGCATTTAATGTTTTAATAACTTAGATTTTTCATGACAATGAGACACATCTGCTTCTGGCAGCACCAATCTACTTCAAGAGGAGGATGGGCATCGAAGAGGATCCTTATGGAGTTTGATAGCCATTTGGGCAAGAAACTGCTCTTGCCTGGACTGTTGCATAAACTGGACACAGAGAACCCTCAGAGAGAGGACTGCTGAACTTGCCTAAAGGTGAGATGGTCTTTCGGGGTTCCTGATTCATGAAAGAGTCTGCGAGACATTCTGCAGGACACAGCAGAAAGTGACTGAACTGTCTTTGGAATTTCCTGCTTCATGGAAATGTCTGCTGGACACTATGGGCCTGAAGGCCGAAGATGGATGCCCCAATGGTACAGAGGAACTTTAGGTGACTGTCCAGGCAGCGAGTTGTCTCTGTCATTTCTAGAGTTTAAAAGTTACTTATTTCTTGTTTACTTAAGTAGTATTATATCCTTCTGGAGTCTTTGATGGAGTTGAAGAATAAATAGGTAGTTATAGTTTTCCTTAGTTATGATAAAAGATAAAATAGATATAAATATTGTAACTGTAATTCTTGCTTTATAACTGTTTTGTTACATGTAGTTTTACTATGTTAAAGTGAAAGCCTTTCTTTTTTGTTTAAACAGAAAAAGGGGAAATGATGGAGGCGGGCCTTCTATCAATCTGTTGATTTCACTGGTTAATTAATAAAGAAAACTGCTTGGCCTAATAGGTTAGAAAATAGGTGGGCGGAGTAGACAGAACAGGAAGAAGGAAGTGAGGTAGATGGCTCAGACAATTGCCCTGCCTCTACAGCCAGATGTGATGAAGCTCCAGCTCAAGATGGACGTATGCTAGAAACTTGCCGTTAAGACACCGCTCATGGTGTTACATAGATTATTAGATATGGGTTAGTCAAGATGTGAACAAGAGGCTAGAAATAATGGGCCAGGCAGTGTTTAAAAGAATACAATTTGTGTGATGTTATTTCGGGTTTTAAGCTAGCCGGTGGCCGAGAGCAGGGCGGAGGGAGCAGCTCATCACTACAGCTGATGAACAACTATGACTTTTCTCACAAAGGTTCTTAATAGGACAGGCGAGGCCACCATGGAAACTGAAACGTATATACTTTGGGGGCCTTTTCTGCCCACTGCTGAAGGATTTGTTTATCTCCACCATGAGATCAAAGCTCTTTTTAAAAATATAAATTTGTTGGTTAAAGATGGCTCAGCCGGCAATGTGCTTGTCACGCAAGCATGAGAAAGGCATCCCAGCATCCATGGGGAATGCCAGGAGGGTCAGGGCAGATGACCAGCAACCTGGTGCCTGCGAGGCAGAAACTGGGATGCCAGGAGCAGGCTAGCTAGCTAGCCTAGCTACATCAATGAATTCTGAGCTCAATGAGAGATCCTGCCTCAAAGAATAAGGTGGAGACTGAGGAAAACACTCAGCCTCCACCTCCGGCTGACACACAATCCATACCTGACACACATATACGCCCCCACACAGACACAAGCAAAAGAAAAGAAATCTTACTCCTGAAACTCAAAGAGAAATCTGGTGCTCAAAGTAAAAGTGATTTGTCTTAACAAAGGTAAGCAGAGCCAGAAAAGTGGAGCACACGCACATACAGCGAGAGGAATAACACACCCCAGGTTTTCAGGGTTGATTAACTCTTTCTATTATTCCTACAGGTTCATTACTGCATCGGAACTGTTTCCAGCCAGAGAGTATCATTTCGGAGTTAGGGTAATTACTATTCCTTAGATTTCCCCCACTTGTAAGACCTGCAATTTAATGTGAACACATTCGTATTCTCCTCTACCTGCTAGTAAATGATCTTTAAATATCTTACTGCATTTCACACTTAAAAAGCTTGGAAAGAAATTTGCCTTATATGGTAGGATCCTTGTCTTTATGAGCCTGATAATTTATTGTGTTGGGGCTAGGCATTACACTTGTTTCGTGGTTACCACAGTAACTAATAGGTGTTAAAAATCAATGCCACAGTCTCCAGGAACACATCTGTGGTTCCATAAGACATCTGCATTTATAGAAAGTATAGTTCACAATGAAAGCCCCAGAAAGGTAGGCTACACCAAGGGCCTTTTGCTTTTGGGGAGGCACATGGGTTTAAGCACACACCTCATGGTGTCTGGACCTCCATGGACAGGTTATGTTTTAGTCCACAAGTTCCTAATAGAACTGGAGATCAGTACATAAAACCTACATAAGTATATAAAACGTAAGACCTGCCAGGAGATACCTTGAGGACAATACAATCAAAGGGGTAGAATTATATACCATTTTAGTATTCGGGATTCCTTCTATCTTCCAGAACCTTGGGAAGATCTTCAATATATCAAATAGGTACTCAGAAACAGACCTGGTCTCAGAGGGAGAAAGGGGACTTGTAGACCACGCCTCTCTGATAGACTGACCCTTTGGGAGTCAGAAATGAATCCACGAAGGCTGAAGGCTGACTATCAAAGGAAGGCATAATTGCCAAGCGAGGCAGTTGGGTAGGGACTGGACCCAACAGGTTACAGGGATGCATGAGTAGTAAATAAAATACTGGGGAGTGGGGGAGGAAGAAAAGGGAGAGACGTGGAAACAGCTCCTGGTGCTGAAAATGGCAGTAGATGCAACAAACTACCCAAGTCAGGCAATAAAGCCAGTACCACAAGCAGAGTCACAACTGCACTTTGGTTTTAACTTTAGGGAAGTCCCTAGGAGTAAGGCTACTTCGTCATGGGAGAGGCCTGCTAACATTTGAGCACACCACAGGGAAAAACAAAGAATGGTCAGATGACTACGTCACACCTTAATAGCGTTTTAGAAAATCAGTTCATATTATCTGTGTTGGGGGCTTTATTTGTGAGTAGGGGAGTGTACAGTTTATGTACACACAGGTGCTAGTAGGAAGTATGCATTCTGGGACTTCTTTAAATTTGTCCATGTGCAACGAAGTCTCATCATGTGTTCCAGGCTGGCATCAAACTTATAGTCCTCCTGCTTCAGCCTTCTGGTACTCAGATTTCGGGAGTGTGCCATCATACCTAGCTAGGATTAATTATTCTGTTCGTTTTTTTTTTTTTTTTTTTTTTTTTTTTTTTGAGACAAAGTCTCTTGTGACCTATACTAACCTTAAACTCACTATGCAGCTAAGGCTGGCCTTAAACTCTCAATTTTCCTGCCTTCACACTCTTAGTGCTGGGATTACAGGTGTGGACCAATATATACTCGGTTAGGATTGATTTTTCAACAGTGTTGTTTTAAAACTTTTCTGGTCAAATGAAATGTTTCCATTAAACTCTATCCCCTGAGTTCCATATAACTCAAAAAAATTGCATGAAAGATAAATGGATAATACTTCCCAGGAATAAATTGGTTCCCATGATAGTGCCAAGCCAGCCAGCTTCCTACCCAGGGCTTCAACACTGATGAACACAGTGTGATAACACACTGGCTCTAACACACTGGCTCAGGGACACACTTGGGCCATCACAGAAAAGGCTGTGTTCAATATATCTGGTTTTAAGTAATAACATCTAAAAAGTGGCGTCAGTTTTTAAGAATCCACACATTTAGGCAAGGAGAGGCTTTATTTTTAAAGCAGCTCTTGAAAGAGAACAACAGTATTTCCTATTCAATATGCCTAGTGTCCTTATCATAAATCATTGGGTGCCCAGATCAGACAGAAACAGATTCCTTTTTAATAGGGAGGAGGAACAGGGCTAGACAGAGGCCAGTAGGGGAGATGCTGCAGTTTTGGGTGAATGTGTTAAAGGTTTGGTCGCCAGGACGGGGCTTGTGAATCTTTAAGGAGTGGGGCCTTGAGGGAGGTCTTTAAGTCATTGAGAGGATGCCTTTAACAGGGGTTACGAGGTCCTGACCTTTCTTCATTCATTTTTCTTCCAGGACTTAAAGGGCAAGGTTATGTCCCAGTTGTCATCATTTCTCTCACCACAGGTCCATTGCTGTGGAACAGTCATTCAGGCTGGGGATTTCAGGGTTGTGAGCCAAAGCAAGCCTGTTCTCTTTGCAACTTCAATATCTCCTGGGTTTGTTATTAGTACCGAAAGGCCAGAGCACAGGGAACGAACAGTGGTCTGTCCTGGCAGTGGGGCAGGAAAGACATTTTCTCTGCAGCCGGTAGAGATGCTCTGGAAGGGTCGTCAAGGATGGGATGCACTGGCCGGGCAGTGGTGGTGCACGCCTTTAACCCCGGCACTCAGGAGGCAGAGGCAGGTGGATTTTCCTGAGTTTGATGCCAGCCTGATCTATAGAGTGCGTTCCAGGACAGCCAAGGCTACACAGAGAAACCCTGTCTTGAAAAACCAAAACACACAAGCAAAATAAATAAATAAATAAATAAATATGCACTGGAGACAAACTGAAGTCTAAATACTTAGGCTTAAAATTGCAAGCACTACTCTCCCCCTTATAAGAGAAGCTTCTTGTTGCAGTAAGTACAGACTCATGGCTAAAGACACAAGGAGGTCCCAGAATGTCTCTTCCCTCGCGTTAGAAACTCCCAAGAGTAACACCCAAGAAGCATTTACAGAAAGTCTTAAGAGGCGAATCTGCCTTGCCCATGCTTTCAGTGCAGAAAGCAGAGAAGTTTTGTGAAGAGTCAGGACAGTGTTCTGAAGGAGCTCAGCTAGTCACAGACTAATGTGGGAAAATACAAAGTAGTCCAGCAAGCTTCAGAAAAACCTGGTCCTGGTGTTTGAGAATGGACCACCAAATGTGGAAGTACCGAGAGATGGGATAAAGAGAAGACACAGCCCGGATTGCTTGTGGCACAGTTTATGAGAGCCTTATGAATGAAAGTGTGTCTATGGGATCGTCAGGATAGAACGACCCCCGAGTCCTAAGACAGAAGGAAAGGGTTTCACTCACAGCCAATCAGAAAGTACTAGGTTCATTTCTCAAACTGTTATGACTGTCGGTAAAGAAACAGCCCAAGTAAAACTAGCCAGCAGGAAATGTTTGACTAACTATCTTGACTTAGTTTTTCTTGCTTGGTTTGGCAGCTGGGGTTACCTGGTCACCAGATGGAAGCTATGACCGAGATAGCTGTAGTCACAGCAAGCTAGATCCCTACCCGGGAAACGCTGGTCTTCCATCTCCTCTCCACTCCTTTCCGCTTTCCTCCCTTACTTGGCAATGGGATGCAGTTAGTTCACTGGGGCCTTTCAGGAAGTGACGCTGGTGAGATACATGTGTACCATCCTGGTTCTGTGTATTTGCTTCACTCTGAAGGACATGAATAGGTCAAGAAAGCGCACCTGCCTCAGTGTACAGGCTATACCCTGACAATCCTTAAAACTGGGCTTATCCTGCATCTACGGAAGCAGCAAAATCCTACAAAGGGGGTCTTTTTTCCCATTGGAAAGACTAGAAGATCACTCTCCCAGGGGGCAGGTGCCAGTTTGGGACTTTTCTTGTACCTTTCAACATTGAGAAGAGCAATAAGCAGAGAACTAGGAAACAAACGTTGATTGAACTCAGAGGAGAAGGATGCCACAGAAAGCAGGAACACAGAATTGTAAAAAAAAAAAAAAAAAAAAAAAAAAAATTCTCAATTGCTGATGCTTCTTTGGAGAATTTCCAGATGCAATGTGCTTGCCAGATTTTTAGAAATCTCAACTGTATTCGCTCCCTGCAGCATCTGTCCACAGCTCCCGCTGACAAGAGTATTGCTGTGTGGCTCCACAAATCACTATCTGCCCCCCATTTTCTCAGTGCCATCCTCTCTGGCGACCAGGCAGTTCAGAGAGGAGGGTGACTGGGCTGAAACATTTTTGATTAGGTTCAGTTATCGATGTAAATACAAAGCTACACAGCCAGTCCTGAGTTTTTAGCTCTATTAGCATTCTGTGTCCGCCAGGGCATGACCTAGGGATGCGTGCTTCAGAAGACCTGGTGCTGAGCTCTCAAAATGGATGTGAGGAAGGGGTCTGTACCTAAGATAAATGAGGCCACTGGTCTTTGTAACTTTGGAGCCTGTCCTGGAACTAGCTCTTGTAGATCAGGCTGGCCTCAAACTCACAGAGATCCGCCTGCCTCTGCCTCCTGAATCCTGGGATTAAGGGTGTGTGCCACAACCACTTGGCTTAATCCTGACTTTTCTTAGGCACCCCAAGATCTGGGACTTGGGGTCTTCTTCCCTAGGAAATATATTGGCTCTGCTTTATTTTCTTTCACAACAGTTTCCAAATTTCTAAGTCCATCTTAGGGTTAAAATCTGTTAGATTCTGCCATGCCCCTCTCCAAATAAGCTGGATTCACCTGTCATGACATTATCAGCCATGTTTAGTTGATTTGAAAAACTGAGAAAAAAATAACTGTACCAGAACAAAATATGAATAAACTTTGAGGGGATACTTCTATTTATTTATTTTTATAAATTTAGTTAGTTAATTTACATCCCAGCTCCAACTTCCCCTCCTTCCTCTCCTCCTATCCTTTCTCCATGCCCCGTTCTGTTCCTACCCCCAATCCACTTGTTCGTTTCTGTTTAGGAAAGGGCAGGTCTCCCATGAGTATCAACAAAACATGGCATATCAAGTTGCAGTAAGACTAAGCACCTCCTCATGTATTAAGGCTGGGCAAACTGACTCAGTATGGGAAGTAGGGTCCCAAAAGCCAGTAAAGGAGTAGGAAATAGGCCCTGTTCCCACTGTTAGGATCAAACTACACAACTGTAACATATATGCAGAATGCTTAGGTCAGTTCCATGCAGGCTCCCTGGTTGTCGATTTAGTCTGTGAGCCCCTATGAGCCCAGGTTAGCTGATTCTGTGAGTTTTCTTGTGGTGTTCTTGACCCCTCTGGCTCCTACAATTCTTTCTTCCTCTCTGCTGTAGGGTTCCCTCAACTCCGCCTAATGTTGGGCTGTGGGTCTACATATGTTTCCATCAGTTGCTGGATGATACCTCTCTGATGATGATTGGGCTAGATATCAATCTGGCCACAGGAGATGTCCAGTGCAACTATAGATCTGCTATTGCTAGGAATCTAAGCTGTGACCTTCCTTGTAGATTCCTGGGAGATTCCCGTGTGCCAGGTCTTTACCTGACTCTGAAATATCCCTCCTTTCTGTTAAAAATTTTTCCTAACATGAGCCCTCTGCCATTGCAAAAATCCCAATCAAGCCAAATCACAACAAGCCAAATTAAAAAATATCCAGGTTTAATGGGATTCCTGTGTTCTCTGGTGGCCCTGAGGGGGAACCGGGAGGCAGTGAATGTGACCACCAGGAGGAAGGAAAAGAGTCCACACGATCCTCCTTTGGGAGCCATCTTAAATACCCTGTGGGAGTGGTCCTGACCCCTCCCTGAAGGACCTGGCATGTTGGGATTTGGAGTTCAGACAATACAACTCACAGGCCTGGGGGCTGTGGATTACACTCCCAACATTCCAGACTCTTTGGATATAGGGACGATAGGAAATTGAAGTGATAATTGTGACCAACAATTTGGGCTCTCTAGGGAAAAGGGACATTGACTCAAGTCTGGTTACTTCCTGTGGGTATAGGGTGACATGGAGAAGGGAGAGCTAGGTATTGGTGGGTCCATGCTCAGCAAGAGGTATGGCTGGAAACACTTTCCAGCAATCTCTTTAATCAGCCCCCACCTGATTGTTCATGTCCCATCCACACCTGCCCTCAGTTCACACATGAAATTTCTTCTATTTTCCCTTCCAGGGATATCTGAGCACCCACCCCCTGCCCAGTGAGCCCTCCTTGTTATCTAATCTCTGGGTCTGTGGAGTGTAGCATAGTTATCCTTTGTTTCACAGCTAATACTCACTTTTGAGTGAGTACGTACCATGTTTGTCTTTCTTGGTCTGGGGTATCTCACTCAGGATGTTTTTTTCCAGCTCTATTCCTTAGCCTTCTAATTTCCAGGCCTCCTTGTTTTTAACAGCTGAGTAATACTTCATTGTGCAAATGGACCACATTTTCTTTATCAATTCTTCAGCAGGGGGGCATCTAGGTAGTTTCCAGGTTCTGGCTATTACAAATAAATCTTCTGTGAACATAGTTGACCAACTCCTTGTGGTACGGTTGAACATCCTTTGGATATATGCACAAGAGTGGTATTACTGCAGTTTATGGTAGGCTGATTCCAAGTTTCCTAAGAAACCACCACACTGACTTCCAACGTGGCTGAACGTGTTTGCACGTCCAGCAGCTATGGAGGAGTGTTCCCTTTGCTCCACATCCTCTCCAACAGAAGCTGTCACTTGTGTCTTTTATTTTAGTCATTCTGACAGGTTGACTTAGAGTTGTTTTGATTTGCATTTCCCTGATGTCTAAGAATCTTGAACATATTAAGGGTATCTTTGTTATTTGAGATTCTACTGTTGAGACTTCCCTGTTTAGATCTATATCCCATTTTTTAATTAAATTTTTTTGGTTTGTTGATATCTAGCTTCTTGAGTTCTTTACATGCTTTGGAAATCAGCCCTCTGTTACATGTAGGGTTGGTGAAGAGCTTTTCCCATTCTGTAGGCTGCTGTTTTAGATCCATATCTATCACCCTGCACAAAAGTCAAGTCAAAGAACACCAAAGACCTCAATATAAATTCAGATACACTGAGCCTGGTAGAAGAGAAAGGAGGAAATAATCTTAAATGTATTAACACAGGAGACAACTTCCTGAACAGAACACCAATAACATAGGCACTAAGATCTACAATTGATAAATGCAACCTCATAAAATTGAAAAGCGTCTGTAAGGCAAAGGACACTGTCTATGAATAGACCTTTACATAGTCATTATTTTCTAAACAATACAGTATAGTATACTAAGTACATACACAGCGTTTAGATTTTGTTAGCTATTCTAAGTAATGTGGAAAGCATTTAAATTTTGTTGGAGTATGCATTGTTTGGATGCAAATACCCTGACACTTTATGTAAGGAACTTGAGGACCCACAAATGTTATGGTAGAATCCTGGGACCAGTCTCCATATACACAAAAGACTGACCACACTCATACCTTCTGTGCTATGTAGTGAGTGATTACATAAGAAGGACAGTTTTCATTTTTCTGCTCCCAAAAGCTAGCCTGGAGCACAACGACTTGCCCGTGGATGAGGGCTGGTGTCCTGATTTTGGTCTCCTTGCTGGTGCCTGACTTCTGAGCACAGTGGGTCAGGGCACAAGCAGAGAGAACCTCCTAGGCTACAGAATATTGAGTGCTTCTCTATCCAAACAAAATGACTAGTGCAGAGGATTCACTGGCAGTGTGAAGAAGGGAAGGGGCTGCCAATGGCCTTCCGTTGGCCTGGCTTTACACAACTGTATCACTTAGCTCAGACTACTCAGTAACTGGGTTCAAATACACCAATTTATAGAATTTTAAGGGAACTGTGACTATAAATATTTTACTCTGGAAATGGCATGTTTTAAGAAGTCACACATTTCCACAGAAAGTTTATAAAGCAACACTGTCGTGAGGTCAGAAGTCTAAACGCTCTACCAGTGTCTTTTTCTTCCCCCATGTTTCAGGTGGAAGGTCTGTTACTGGACAGCAGGACAGAAGGACCAATTGGGTTTCTGGTCCAGTGACATATGTACCCCAGTTAGCTAGCTCTGGGAAGGCACCCCGCCATGCCAGTTCCTTCCCCACGTCTGTTTTATCTTCCAGATTGTATCAGTAGGTTTTAGCCCTGGCTTAGCCAAGCACGGTTGGACAGTTCATGTTGACAGTCAAGTCACTTGGTTCATTCAGTAGAAACCCAGGGCCTAATGCATGTCTGGGAGCTGGAGATGCAAAGGTGACTATTGCTCAGGTCCTGTCTGCACGGGGCTTAAGATCCAGTGAGAAGGCAGTTCAGTTTAAAGGCCACTACGCAAAAGCATCATGGCAGTTAGACATAAGGTACATCTCTTGGAAATCTAGGTTGCAAGAATGGTAACCCCATTTTAAGTGGTTAATCAAGAGGGGGTATTTTGAAAAAATGTGGCTAAGGAGTTTATAGAGAACTGGTCAGAAGTGGGTTCCTAAGAGCAGTGTGTATGACCAAGACATGACACCTTCGCCCTTATCCCTCCTCAGCCCCATTTAGTTCTGTGTTAGCTTGGTGCCCCTAGAATCTCAGTGTAGATCTCTTGCCTGGAACAGAAGTGAGCTGGGTCTACATTATGCTCAAGCCTAGAGTAAAAATGTCTCTCCCTCAAAACTGGGAGTCTTCAGTGACTCTTGGTCAAATTTGGTTCTTTCTCTTGGGCCAATGATAGAAACTGGAAGAATATTGGCTAATTGCTTTAGTAACTTCCCTAAGCTGTGAATGGACCCAGTCTCAGATAGACGGAGTAAAAAGTAGACTATTCCAGAGACAGCAACTGTAGAGTCCTGGCTCTGTCCAGTCATCTATGAATCATTTAGATGTCGTCATTCCCTTTCTCAACCGTCTTTAGTGCAGGTATGATTGTTGCGCAAGGAATAGAGCTTCACCCTAAGCCTCACCTGGCTCGTCCAGATCTTTTGAGGAAAGGGGAAACCTTCTTTGTTTCTAACTCCTAGTTTCCAGCAAGCTTGTGCCTAGAAATTATATAACCACCCAGAAGACAATCAATAAATATCTAATAACACGTACATGTGTTCATTGTCTAGCACTTTAGGAAATAATCACACCAATTACTATTGTGAAATAAAAGAAGTCCCTTATTAAATAACCCACATATGGAAGAATTCAATTTTTAAAATGAGTATGTGGAAAAAGATAGAAAGATTAATGGTAATTGTATTTTGGAAGAGAGTTTATTAACAGGAGTTTTTTTCTTTTCCTTTCTTTGCTTAAAAATAAACATATACTAGTTCTGTAATAAATTCATGAGGCAATTTTGAATTGTTTCATAAGAGTTACACAAGCAGTAATAACGGGAAGAAAAAATTCAAAGTACGTGCAGTAAAACAAAATGCAGAAGCAGTCTTGCCATGCTCTAGAAAATCTATTCTTTCTCCAACAGAAAAGCAACCCCTACTAATGAATTAATGTGTCCAAAAATATCTATGTTGGTGTATACATATATTTGCATATATATTACAGATACAGTATTTTATAAATCCACATATATGTATATAAACACACACACACACAAACATATATATATATATATATATGTTATGTGTTAAAGTAACTTAAAAAGATCTATCTCATTATCTTAAGTGTTGCATGCTACTCCAAGGTAGGGGGCACACTATAATTGATCCATCTAGACTATTGTGGGTGAGTATTTATTTGAACACTACCCTGCAAACATCCCAACAATCATCCTCATCAAAGCAGATGTGGCTGCTTGCAAGAGACCCTCAGCATCAGGCCTGTTAATTGTTGATGGTCCCTCCTTAAGGACTAGGTGGGAAGGGCCATGAGACTCTCATCTGAGATTCCAGACCCTCAAGACTGAACATTTTAGCCAATTGTACATAATTCTACCCTAACTGCATATAGCCCTGTGGTCCCAAGAGATGCTGGAGTATATATCCATGAAAGATTATTCCATCTATGCAGATATGGATAAGTCATCATCCGTGCCAGGGTGAGACCTTTCAGTGGTTTGACACCCTTGGGGTCACTCACATTCCTTTAAGTAATGCTCACCCATGCTCTGTAAGTAATATCAATAAACGCATTGCCTTCCCAAATTGGGCTTTGGTGGAATCACACTTTGGTTTGTCATTGGTGCCCTAGAAGGAGCAGGTGGACATTTGTCTATGCTTCCCCAAGGACAGAGTTCCCATGATGATCTTTGTTTCTAGGTCTTTATTAAAACAAGCACCATGAAGAAGACAAACATAGATAGGATAATAAGCTTTTGTGTGAGGGTGATTTAAAATTAATTACTGTGAATTACTAGAACTGTTGGGTGGGGGAGTATATTTTTAAAAATACTGTCAACATGCCTCCCGAGAGGCAAGTCCAGTTCCTAGTCTAGCAGCAAGCAGTCTATGCTTGCTTTGCCATGGTCTCATTAACCCTACAGATTGGCAGCTATGGGTAGGCACATAGTATTTTATTTCCCTGGGTAAACATAGGGAAATAATATTCAGTGGTGATTTTGGGTGTGTTGAGCATTATCTTATAAACATTTTCAATCTCAGATACATTTCAATAGTATTTCCAAAATATCCATCACTAGAAACCTTTGTGCAGATAGAGTGTCCATTCATATCTTTGGCTTAAAGTTATAGAGATCTGAACTAATTTTCAGCTGATTAATTAAGGATCAGAATTAGTAGCATCCTATAGGTTTTCAAAAATAAATACAAATAGACTATATGGTGACTCAAAGTACATCAAGGATCTGGTGTTTGGAATGAAGCCCTGCCTCACTGAGGGCTGATGGATGAAGAAGGATTAAGAATGGAATAATAAATGGCTAGTTTGAGGAATTTTTAAGGAACGCTGTTAAGGCACTCCTCTTGCTCATACATAACCCCATGCTAGAGCTCCAGAGGAACTGTTTCTTATTCACTGCACAGGGCTGCTCAGCAGGAAAGAGGGAGATGGGAATTTGCACAGAAGAAAGAGAATAAATCACAGAGCTAACAAGAATAGCATCTGGGTGGTGAATGTGAGCAAATGAGGAAGGATGGATTCATCCTTAGAGGTGACTCAAGGGGAATTTATGGCCCCAAACCACCTAGGGCAGGTTTCCTCTTCTGTAGAGGGTTGCTCTGCTCCATATGAAAAATATCCACGTATATTTAGGGATCATACTTAGATCTCCACAGTGTTGTCCATGTCTGTCCTCTCTCTGCTTATGTTGTCAGGGTCTAAACATGCGAGGCTGCTGATCATCATGAGGAATCTAAGGGACCATACACAAAGACACTGCGGCTGTCTTCACGGCTCACAGGGGTCAGGCTGATAAGCAGGACTAGGCAGGGCTTTCCGTGGATGTTGAGTACCACCTCTCATGAGCTGAATGTACATGATGCCACCCCAAATTCATATGTTAAAATCCTAGCCCCAAACTGGGTAGTAACTGGGGTCTTGGGGAGGTAATTAAATCTTGGGGAACAGTGCCTTTGCAACAAGATTGATGCATTTAAAGAGACCCCAAACTTCTCCAATCATACAAACACAGAGTAAGAACTGTTTGTGAGGGATAAGACCTCACCACCAGACACAGATTCAGACTTGCCCTAGCAATTCCCAGCCTCAAAACTTTGAGAAATAAAATGTCATTGTTTAGAAGTCACTGGGAATGTAACGTTTTGTTATAGCAGCCCGAATGGATTAATACATACCGGGCTTTACAGAGATTAAATCTGAGGCTTAGAGAGATGATCTAAGATGCCTAAAGCCACACAGTATTGGCTAAGGATATCTTCTAACGTGACCACCAAGGATGCAAATCTCCCGGTGTCTTTGGCCTGTATGACCCCCATCTCATGCATGTGAGTTAGATTTGGTGACTTGCCTCCAAAGAAAAGAACATAGCAGAATGGTGGCATATGACTTCTAAGGTTAGAGGTTGGTCAGACATGGTAGCTTCCAGTTTCTATTTAGGGAGATATGAAATGGTGGTAATACCTGCAGAACATTGTATGTCTAAAACCATTGAATTATACACTAAAATGATTGAAATCCTATATTTTTATCTATATTTAGCTGCTAATGCTCATTGTGGCTGAATGGATCGTCACAGAGTAAGCAACATCAGCTAAGGCGGCTCTGGTATCATTATATGGGATACTTTCGACATCATTTAGTGTTTATTTACTCATTATCTTCTGGTAAAGTCCATTCATTTCTCAGTGGACATCTCCTTTGGGTTATTTTTCTGCATCCCATTCTGCCTTGTTCTGCCCTCTCTGCCTGTTCTCTAGGCTGCCCAAAACCTTCTCCAAGTGAGAGCTCCATAGAGCCTCACCATCTTCCTACCCACCCAACATCATGTTCCCTTTCTCCCGCTCTTAAAAATTAAACAAAAAGCACTAAATAAAAAACATGCAACCACTTACTAAAACAAAACAGAATAATTCCTCCCAAGCCATGGAGTCTATTTTGTGTTGAACCACACTCACGGGCATGGGCTGCTCTGGAGTGCGGCTGATAGAGCTAGCCACACTCCACTGGAGAAAACTGATTTTCCTTTTCCCAGAAGGTAGCAATTTCAAATAGCTTCTTGGTCTTAGGATGGAATTTAACATCTATTTCTTCTTCTCAGTGCTGAGATTGCATTTGTTTTGAACCTATATAGGTCTTACATATGTTGCCACAGTATCCCTGAGTTCATGTGTGTATCAGCCCTACAGTATGTGTAAGACCCTGTCTCCTTAGAGTCCTCTGTTACCTCTGACCTTTCCCCTCCTTTTCCACATAGGGCTCTAAGCCTTGAGGAAGGGGTTTGATAAATATTAATTTATCAATTAGGATGAGCGTTTCAAAGCCTCTTACTTCCTGTACATTGTCTAGTTGTGGGTCTCTGTGTTAAATACCATCGACTGCTAAAAGTTCTACTTCTCTGATGAGGGTTGAACAATGTACCGATCTATGAATACAGCAATATGTCATTAGGAGTCCTTTTACGGCTATGTTCTTTTTTGCAGAACAGTAGTATTAGGATTTTCCCTAGGGCTCCTAACTTATCTACTCTGTTTCTAGGCCACATTAGCAGTGTCAGGCATGGGCTCCATCTCATGGACAGGGCTTTAAATCCAATCAGAAAGCGGTTGGTTACTTTCATAACAGTTGTGCAACTGTTACAATAGTATATCTTGCAAGCAGGTCACTATTGTAGATAGCAGAGTTTGTAACCGGGTAATACTGATGGTTACTTTTCTCTTCCTTCTAACACCATGAACACTCGTCAGAAGGGGTGAAATTTGTAGTTGGGTGCCACCTCCATTTCTCCAAGCTTGATAGTATAAGTGGTGTCTTCCAGCAATAGGGCCTTACTATAAAGTTGTGGAGTGTAACCAATAGCCTTGGCAATAACCTGTGATGTTTGGAGTGGTCTATGGGACCTCTTTGTCCAATGGTTCAAAAATATGTAACCCATTCCTGGCATTTTAAGTTCTACTTGGAGGCATAAGATATCTAGTTGGGTCATTGTCTCCCCCATTACATGATTACTCTATTTAAATTCCTAACACATACATACACACACACACACACACACACACGCACGCACGCACGCGCACACACACACACACACACACACATATTTTGGAAAGCTTCTATAGTATCAAGTTTCCATAAGGCTTTTCTCTCCCCGTAGTCCCTCCTTTACCCTGTGCTCCCATTCCCTTCTCCATTTAATCCTTGTATTTGAGTTTCCCCTTTATCTCTTATATTATATTCTATTTCTCCTTCCTCAAGAGAGCCCTTCCACTATCCTCTTTTACTAGATACCTAACCTCTATGGTTATTTGAATTGGACATTTTAAACTAAACAGGACACCAATAGCACAGATATTCAGACCAACACTTAATAAATGTAACCTCATGAAACTAAAAAACTATATATCAAAGGGTATAATCATTTGAGCAAAGCAGCAGCCTATAGAATGGGAAAAATTTTTATCAATTATATAAGGGTTGGTATCTAGACTATATAAAGAAGTAAATCAAGCAAGTAAAAGAAACTGAACATCAAAAATCTCAATTAAAACTGGAGTGCATAACTATAGAAGATTCTCAAAAGTTGAAACACAAATAGTTGGGAAACACCTTTAAAATGTTTAACATCCTTAGCAAGCATGGGGAAATGCAAATTAATACTGTTTTGAGATTTTATCTTACCCCAGTCAGAATGGCCAAGATCAAGAAAACAAATGACAGCCTATGCTGATGAGGTTGCAGGAAAAGGGGACACTTATTCATTGCTGGTGGGAGTGCAAATAGGTACAACCACTATGGAGATCAGTGTAGAGATTCCACAAAAATCTGAAAATCAATCTACCTCAAGATCCTGCTGAACTATTGTAGCGGCGGTCAGAGGAATTTGGAAATAACCAAAAATTGTCATTTTAGAATAAATCAGTATTAATAAAGGGAGAAAAATGGGATAAACTTACGCGAACCAAGAGGAAAAGGGAAAAAAGGGCCGGCCTACCCCAAACCCGGTTCTTTTAAAGGTATCCTCCGCCCCTGGGGCGGCCATGCCCCTCAAACAAGGGAGTGGTCAGCCGCCCCAACAAACTATTTTTGGGTATATACACAAAGGACTCTATCTTATCACAGAGGTACTTGCTCATCCATGTTCATTGCAGTCCTATTCTTAATAGCCAGAAATTGGAAACAGTTTAGATGACCATCAACTGATAAACAGATTATGAAAATGTGATACACTCACACAATAGAATATTATTTAGCTCTTAGGAGAAATGAAATTATAAAATTTGTGGGTAAGTGGATATATCTAGAATCAATCATCCAGAGACAACAGAGACCCCCAAGGACAAATATTCCTTATATGTGAATTTTGCCTTTAAGCTTTCAATATGACTATTTTAAATCACTTTAAATAGATACAAAACCAAGCTATCAGAGTCTTGGTTGATGTGGCTACGAGATAGGAAAGCAGAAAGATAGAAATCCATCAATGAGAGGCTGAAAGGAGGGGCTGTGGATGAAAACAGGAGCATCTAACCATGGTCCAGCCTAAAGCCAGATCTGGAAAGCAGGCAGCTTGAACACAACAGCTTTGCTGGTCTCTGTTTACCAACTACTTTAAGAAAGAAATGACTGAATTCCCTTTTTAGAGAAATCAACGCATCTTCCACAAAGCAATAACCACATAGAATTTTTCAATTATTCAAACAGGACAGACTAAGTCACTTTAGAGAATCAAACAAATTAAATAGATGTAAGGCAAAAATAGTGTAGAGACAATCACATTTAGACTGTGCAACAGCACCCATCCAGGCGGTGGAGAGTTTGGGCTTTGTAGGTCTTTGGCCTTGTTCTGACCATTGGTCCAGGGGTCAGAGAAGCAACTTATACACAAATGACTGCATACCAGTAAGTGTATTTATGAGAAATGGTCCATGGGTCAGTGTGCTGACCTCTAGTTTACATCGGTCATGTTAAAGGGAAGCTCTACCCCTCCTCAACCTCAGGCCTGAGCATCACAGCATCTTACCGAAGACTGAGTCCTCAAGTCAGCTGAACAACAGAATTCCCTCCCAGGCTTCAGGATTGCCTGTGGGGACAGTCACCTGCTGCGGGAAAAGCGCAGTGAGGCTCCCACACTGAGTGCCTCCTAAGTGACTAGCTTGCTGACAGCAAGAACTCCCTTTGCTGAAATCCTCCCCCACGCCAGCAGTCTCTCATAACTGTGATTCACAGGCTAGAGAAGTCAGTGTTTACAACAACCCTGAATAATGCATAGGCTCCTTTTAAACCGTCTTTCTTTAAAGCTCTTGGACCTTCAGCATTGTCTTAGATTAGGCAGGCCTACAGAACAGTGTTTGCACTTACTCTCAGTCTCTCTCTCTCTCTTTCTCTAATATATATATATATATATTATACATAAATATATATAATATATATATACACATGTACATATATACATATACACACATAAACATAATACATACATGTATGTGTACATACATATATAGCTAGATATATAGATTTATGGTACAATACACACATACACATTCACTGGCTATATTATTCATTGAAACAATGCAATGCATGAGAGTACTTTGCTTGCAATGTGAATACATAATGGTCACTGCTCCAGGTGAGAGCAGAGCATCCTATCACGCCATCACTGGCCCTTCACTTGCCCTGCACACTCATTTATAAATCAGATCCACTGAGGTTGCAGGGGGGTATAGGAGGGTTTGGGGGCAGAGTGGGACTTGTAGCTTGCAGGGTCCGATGCATGGGATGGGGGTTTTGATGCTGGATTTCTTAACCCTCGTTATATTTCTGCACTGACTTCTGATCTCCCCCAGAGTTCTGCAGCACCTGCTGTTTTCACTGCTCAAGACTTTGAGTCCCGTTGAATACGCTTCTTTCCCATTGCATTGGTCATGGGGTCTCTGATGCCAGAGAAGAAGGCAGGAGGCTTCCCTGGAGGCGCAGGTCCAAACCTGAGCTGTAACTGTCACATCCACTCTTCTCTGAGCCTCAGTAGTCCTGTCCGTATATGGTTTCTATGACTGTGAGTTAAAAGAGGGAAATAAACCAAAGCAAGGCATCTGTACCCGGGCTTATGTAGAGACAAATACTCTGTCTTACACCAATAAGAGCCCCGTGAATATGCATATTTAATGAGAGATGCTAGAGCAATGGAATATTACAACTAACGTGGATCCCAGAGGTCACTTGGCTCTACTGGCCTTATTTTGCCCATCAAAATTTGGATATCTGCCCAAGGGTTGCATCTTACTTTATAATGGAGACAAGATTATAGGGGAGGGAACTGGGATACTTCAACAAAAAAAAATAAGATAATGAAAAATATATATTTGCTATTTCTTCATGCAATATTGGCACATCTGCGGGAATCTAACCCAGATCTGGGGAATCAGAGGTGGCCTCTGAGAGTATGTCATTCCTCAGTGAGTCCTGAAGGACCTCACAACTATTTAGACAGTGAGGTGTGGTGCGGACTGTGACCCTCGAAGGATCACAACTATCTGTGGTGCAGACTGTGACCCTCGAAGGAGATGTAGCACCATCCAATGGACTGGAACTTTCTCTCTGGATAAAACAGCAGGGAATAAGTTCCGCACCAACATTTACTCCTCTGCTCCCTGACAGCAGGCTCAACATGACAACCGCTCCATGCTCCTGTGGCCACAGCTCTTCTTGATCCCCCACAGTGAGCATGCTTGGAACTGGGAAGCGGAATGGGATGTCCTGACCATTACTCCCAAACCCACAGGTCCTCACTGCTCCAACAAGAGTCCAGAATGTACCTCATTCATTAAAGACACTTAGGCCTCTGAGGGACTTAATCAATTTTAAGAACACTGGCTGCACAGCTTCGGGTCATTCCCCGGCATTTATCACTAACTGCTGCACCAGTCGTGGGAACACTCATTTCATAGCAGACAGGCAGCTTTCAGGAAAACCAAAGTCCAGGCAAAGAGAAACAGAATGCCAGTCATAGCTCCAAGGGGGAAACTTAAACTCTGGCATTCACCTGACAGACTCATGGACCACGAATGCCACGCACGTGAAGAACAAAGCTGCCGGGGCATCTTCACCTGGCACTATGCACAGCTCCCTTTTCTCTGAATTAGCAGGAGCCCCGAAGAGCTATAGAAAAAGAGGACCCTGATATGGAGGGTAGCTCTTCAGAGTTGCGTGGCTGGGACAAATGGGTGCCACCACTGCATAGACTCTAAGTGGCCCCTCCAAGATGAAACTCAGCAACTCAGGATGGCTCAGTGCCCCTCCTCCTACCCCATGGGGGGCAGACAGAGCATTAATCAGCCAGTGCCTAATTACCAGCCAACTAATTATTGAGGAGGGGATCCAGGTCCCTGCGGATTCTTAATAATTAATACATAAACTAGTTAACGTGACAGCCCTTCTCCATCTCTCAGCAAAACTCCACTGTGAACTCTATGGTTCAGTCATAAGATAGAAGCTCCAAAGCTGTCTTCAAGTCTTCCTCCAGCAACCCTTTCCACAACCACTGACCATGTGCGGCCATGTCCATTGCCCAGCGTCTCTCAGGTCTATCTTCCTGATAGAGACTAGCTCCTATACGTCCCCTATAGGCTCATATGTGAAAGGCTTGGCCTCTAAGGTGTGCCGTTAGGAGGTGGCTGATCCTTTGGAAAGTAAAAGCCTTGTTGAAGGTAGTTGGGCTATTTAGGGTATGCCTCTGAAGGATATTTGAAGATCCTGGCCTACCTACTCTTCCCTCTTTTTCCTACTGCCCATGAAGGGAAGAATTTAAGTTTACCAAAGACACTTTCTGCTTGCAATGTGTAGGGTCTCAAAGCAATAGAGTGATCCAATTGTGAGACAGACTTGGTTTTTCTCTTATTGAGTTGATTGCCTCAAGTATTGTGTCAAAGTAAACGAGAGCTGATAAAGGCTTCTCCCGGCTGCATCAATTTCTCCTGTAGTTCAGGAGCTCTCCAGAGTGGACTTCAATTCCTGGGGTGCTCTTCTCCCCAGAATCATCTTGTTACCTCTCCTTCTTCCAACCCATCCTCCTTTCTGTTCCCCAAGATACCTGTTTTAAAATGATCTAATCCTTCTGCCTATAACACAGAACTGACAGTCTTCTATGCGACCGTCAGCGGCACCTGCCTGGTATTTATCTGAATATCAACCACATAAGTACTGTCAAGCACCAAGTTTGGCCCTCAGGGAGAAACTACTTTTCTTTGACCCTAACCACCACAGTGAAGAGGCTGACAGTGGGATAGCTTCATTGCCTACCATTCAAGAAGCCTGTAAACACTAGTTCTTGGTTATCCGCCTACATACATACACACATTCTCCTACTCGCCATGTCTCGATGATCCCCCCCCCCACACACACACAGTGCTTTCTCTACCTCTTCCTTTTTGCCTCAGTTCTTTCATTGTTCCTTTTGGGGCTCCCCTCTTCCTTCTTTTCTCTTCTTGGAGGATGATAGCCAATGGCTCCTTTTCTTCTCTCTCCACCCACGTCCTTGGACATCTGATCTAGTCAACTTCAAGGTCCTCCTGGACACAGAAGGTATAGGAATTTTTATCTGCAGCACCGCTGTGTCCTTCAGCCTCAGGCAAGAGCACCTAATTACCCAATCTTCACTAACAGACACCTCAGATCCAACAAAGACAGCAGCCAACTGTTTATTCTTAGCCACCACTCCTCCAAACCATTCTTCTTTGCAACTGAACTTATTTATTATTGTCAGATATCTCATTAAATAGGATTGTCATCCTTAGAACTAACAAAACACCAAACCTAGATGAGCTCTAAAAGGTCTTTGACCATCCTAGTTAAAACTCAATTCTTCCTTTTTCCATATTCCTTTGATCTATTTTTTTTAGTCTCCACTACAATATATTTCATTTTTAGGAAGCAGATACATATGGCCCTCATGAATAAAATTGTAATTAAAATATTTTAAGGTTTTACACACATACACACACACACACACACACACACACACACCTTCATATGCTTATGTGTACTATGCTGCATTCAGGAGCCTGTGGTGACCAGAAGAGGATATTGGATCCTTTGGAACTGGAGTTACCAGCAATTATAAAATGCCTTGTGAGTGCTGGGAACTGAACCTGTGACCTCTGCAAGAGTAAGTAATCAGGGGGCTGGAGCAACAGCTCAGAGCACTGGCTGCTTTTCCAGAGGACCCACATTCAATTCCCAGCACCCACGTGACAGTTCACAACTGTCTGTAACTCCAGTTCCAGGGTATTTGGCACTCTCACACAGCCAAAAATGCAGGCCAAACACCAATGCACATAAAATAAAAAATAAACAATTTTTTTTAAAAAGAGTAAGTAATCACTCTTTACCTAGGGAGTCATCTCTCTAGTGCCCATAATTTAAAATGACTTAGAAACAAATCATCTGCACTCAAGTTCCCAATTTGCCAATCACGCCTCGAAGAACATGTTGCGGCTCTTTGCAGCAGTGTAGGATTCATCTGTTTCTTAGGGGAAGGGAAGAACCGAATCTCCAAGAGGCAACAGGATCTCCCACCTCCGTGCAATTGCTATGGAGGGTGTTGAGGATTTGGATCCAAAACTTTTGATCTCAGAGCTTAGCTTCACTAACCAGTCCCATCCTCTCACATACCAAACCCAACATCACTATCTGATTTTCTCAGAAAGCAGACGGAGAAACCTCACAACAAAAGCAGAGCCTGTTTACCCTCCTGAGCTGTGCTGTGGGTGTGTAGCTAGGGTATAGATGGACTTCACCGTGCAGGTGAAGTATAGCCACAGTTGTCAGAACTGCCTTGTGGCATGTCACCAAGGCCCCCAGCATGCATCTGCAAAGTGCTCTCAGTAAAAGAAGGTGGATCCAGAACAGCTTGGCTGAGTTAAGCTTATCCTGGGATTTGAGTCTGGGAAGGGAGCGAGCCTCTGCTGGTATCCACACCCTTTATTTCTCACCATACAACAACTTCAGTCTAATTGGCCAACTTTGAGTGTGCTGAGGTGACCTACTTTTGTCTGGGCTAGCAAACACATTCCAGATGATTGACACCTTTTATTGGGAACATTTGACCTGATTCTCACCCCCTTGGCTCTGACTGCCAAGGGAAAGGGTCACTATAAGCCTTAGTGCCGACCTGTTTTTATTTTGTCTAAATTGTTCTTCTATTTTCTTGCAAAAACAGCAAGCTGACCCAAGTATCTAGCTACTATGGCAATAAGTGTAATTTAAGTAGATGCTAAACACCTGTGTCCCAGCTCCCATGAGTCAGTGGAATCTGTTAGGGTATCTAACTGCATAAATGCATAGGAACCATGCCTGTCTCTAAGAGAGTAGAACTTTAGAGCCCTTGAGAGGACTGTGTTCCAATCTAGAGAGATGTCTGAACACACACATACAAGTGTGAGGTCACTTTCTCCTTGGATGTAATGTGTCAAAAAAAAAGTCTCAGGAACTATAGAATGAACAGGAAAGCTATCAAGAGATCTAAAGGGCCTGGCTGTCGCTAAAATACTCATGGGTAATGCTTCCAGAAATAAGCAGGATTGTGTTTCAATAAATCTTTATCTATACTTAAGGAGCAATAACAAACTGTCTAGATGCTGAAGTGGGCAGGATGTTTATGATTTTGTTTTTTAACTGGACTTGTATTATGTCAGAGTGATGTCAGCAAGATCAACAAAGCCGGACTTTCCATGTAAAGTGAAGTTGCCGGTCTAGAGGGGCATGAGATCATGTGCAAATGGCAGTGAAAGTGAGTGTTCAACTGCGTGTGCTCGTGAATGCCCGAGAGGAAGAGAGCAGCTGGCAAGAATAAGTGAGATCCGGAAAGCAGCTGCACTTTGAGGCTATGACCCCCATAGCTCACTGGAGCAGTGGGACCTCAGACGCCATGAAATAAGCAGTTTTTATGAATAGAACTGAAGGGTGTTTATGCCCATCAGTAAGAAGATGCCTGATCTGAATAGATTCACACTCAATTATTTGACCATATAAGTAGCTGAAAATCTTATCCTTTGAACTCACAGTCCTACTGATGATCCCTAACCTTAACATCCATGACTTTCCAGAAGCATTGGGGTGAAATACTGACACACAGATACAAAATATAAGTATTAGACTCCGTTAATATGGATGCCAACACAGGGTTGGACAGTCTTTCCAATTTTTCTGCTTCTGAAAATGGTCTGTCAGACACTCTAGACCTATAGCCAAAGTTGGTTACCCCAATATTGCAGAGAAACTTTGGATGACTGTCCAGGTAGCCAACTGTTTCTGTCATTTCTTGCATCTTTTGGAAGTTGCTTGCTTGTGCTTTCTGCTTACTCAGGTAATATTTTCCTTCTCAGGTCTTTGATGGGGTTGAAGATTAGATAGTTACAGTTACGATCCTCTCATATCTTAGCTAGAGCATATTAGGCACAAGGCTTAGACTCTCTAGGATAGGACATCTATTGGAATAATCTTTGTAATTGCCTGGACATTTAGAATGTGCTTCTTGCTTGATGTTGTCTCAGATGATTTTAGTTTCATCTTTGCTTGTTGTTACCTTTTGTTTTGTTCTTACTATAGATAGTTTTATGTTAGGATTTGAACCTTCTTATTTAGAAAAAAAAGGAAGTGTTGTGGGGTTTCAATCCATTTAGCCTTTAACCTTTGGGGCAGCAAGCTCTAGGGCATGGTCTTGTCTGTGTATGTGACCACTTAAAAGCTGAGAGGGAGTGGTCGTGCATTCTCACTTTCTTGCTTGAGTGGTTGAACCCCAGCTCCCCTGGGCAGAATAGCAGGACACAGCAGCTGGATCACGGCGGTGCATAACCTATTTTATACCACTGAGTGTTTATCCCCATTTTATACCTAAATAAATTCTTCAGACTCTTTAACATGGGTTCACATGACAGACACACACCAACCATATTGAAACCTTAGCAATTTAATTGGTTAACTATACAGAACTTCACATTTGTGAACTGCCATGTGGGTTCTGGGAATTGAAGTGTCCTTAGAACAGCAGCCACTCTTAACCACTGAGCCATTTCTCCAGCCCTGCAGAACTTCACATCTATCATTGAGCCCTTTACCCACATTGTTCACATGGCTAAGGGGCCACTACAGTGAAACCAGGACTCTGCACCTTATCCAGCCTTAGTTTTACTTCCTCAACTTTCCTGTTCAACACTCTCTATATTTGCCTCTGGGGTCACTTTCCTGTCTGGAACCTGGAATCCTCCCTGGTTCTTATATGGGTCATTCCCTTTCTCTGTCCTTTCCCTGTGCTGTCCCCACCCACTCTGCAGAACTTATTCATATGGCCTTTTCTTTGTGACATTTTTTCATTAGGCCCACCATGGCCAGACTTCTCTGCTGTATGTTCCTATAGAGCTGAGGGTTGGGCCACATAGGCATGCAGGCAGGCTGTTTGCTCCCTCATATACAACTCCTACACTCAGTTATAAGTTCCAGGGGAGAGGGATTCATAACCCTCTCAACACAGGGGCTGGCACATGGTGATTACTGAATGACTGGACACTGGTCAAGTGTGATTCAGGCATAATTCTTTGGTGTTGGATCACAAGACTGAAATGACCCTGGGACTGATGTAACATCACCGCCTTGTTCACTGTTTGTGAGGTCCCTTCCTTTTTAATGAACTAACAAGTCAATTAGATTGTGTCGTCATCCCTCCCGATGTCTGTCTCAAAGGGGGATGCATGGTAACAATGACAAATGGAGCATTGGTCGTAGATGAAAGCAATACGTTGAGAGGAGATTAATTGACATGCCCAGGAAGTTTATTACTCAGAGAGAATGCATACCTGAGTTCTAGACCTCTGAACTTCAAGATCCTTCCACTCCCTCTCAGGAGAGTCCACTCTCACTTCCCAGAGTGTGGAGGGGGCATTTAGGAAACTGTTTAGCATTCATCTTTGACAGCTTCTGGATCCCTTCTCTTCTTCTTCTTCTTTTTTTTTTTTTTTTTTTTGGTTTTTCGAGACAGGGTTTCTCTGTGGCTTTGGAGCCTGTCCTGGAACTAGCTCTTGTAGACCAAGCTGGCCTCAAACTCACAGAGATCCGTCTGCCTCTGCCTCCCGAGTGCTGGGATTAAAGGCGTGTGCCACCACTGCCCCCCTTCTCTTCTTAAAACATGAAATTTGTGGCCCTCTGCTCTTAGAATTGCTTGGTTTAAGCTCTTTAATAAACGAGGCAAGAAAAGTAATGACTAAACAGCAGTCAGAGGCATCTCCAGTAGAGCACACACTTTCCATCTCTCGCTCATTCTCTCCTCTTTGCCAGGTGGCGCTAAACTGGAACAAGCACTCTTGTGAGACTCCACCATCAACTGGCACCATGGAGGGGCTCTCTCCTCTCAGGCATGTTTATCAGACCTTCATGGAACTTTCACCAGTGTGGGGACCCAAAACACAGGAGAATGGCTTCTTGTGGCCATGTCAGGTGGCCTTGACTGCTTTTCTATCTTTAGCCTGGCCCTGAGGGGGTAAAGGTGCACGCAACCATTATTCCCTCTGAGTGAGATACGTCCTAGACAGTGTCGGCACGAGTGAGGGCTGGGTGCTGCTGCAGGAATGAATGGACTTCCCTCTGTGCATTCAACACCATTTGCTGAGCACCACTGTGTGCTAAGGCCTTCTGAATCAGGGAATGGAAGGTGAACAGGTCAAGACTTCTTGCCCACCTGGAGCAGCATACATAATCAAATACGCTTTACTTCTTAGCGCTAAATTGCATGGAGAAGATAAATAAGAACGACAGTGTTTGTGACGGTGATCAAAGAGAGCCCCTTAAAGATGGGATTGCCTTCACGGAGGCCTAATGTGAACTCCTATCGGGGAAAGCTTATTCCACAAGGTACAGAGCTGGACAGACTCACCAGCAAAAGCAAGAAGCCACTGAAGATGGAAATCATGGGATTATAGAGAAAAGAAAGGGCAGGAAGTAAGAGGTACTGGTAGGAGCCAAAGCAAGAGGGATGCTCGAAAGAACTTGGTCTGTTGTAAAAAGACACTGGAGAGGTCTGTATAGAATGGGGGATGGTAGTGTTTTTGTTTTTAAACCTAAGCTTAAAGCATCGAGAGTAGGCTTAGTGGGGGCCAGACAGGAATGCGATAGGGAGACAGTTTGGGTGGGATGTTACTGGGGTGAGCCGAGGAAAACAGGAATGATCAAGACAGAGGATCTGAGACAGGAACTGTGACATCATAGGTCCCTGGTGCATTTTGGAAGTGGGGTTCATGCACAGCTGCTGGCCTGTGTGGTCCATGAGGGACGCGATCATCAGTTCTTCAGATACTATGAACAGGGGACAGTTGTTGCTCCAGCTGCCCACGCACACCAGTGAGCAAAACTGTTGAAGACTCTGACCCGTGTAGAAGAAACCAGAAACTATAAAACATACAACAACTGCAAAGAACAGTAAGCAAATTACAGGGCATAATCTAGCTTGAACGGCTCATAGCATATACTAACTAAGCAGAACAGAGCCCACAGCCTTCATGTAGAGTGTTGCCATTTCATAGTCTCAAATATGGACTCAAATTTGTTATTCACAGGACCTGGGCATAGTTATTGTTGTTACCATGATTTCGTTTGTGTTGAGATCGTGTCTCACTATATAGTTCAGTCTGGCTTTGAACTCAAGAACCTCCTGGCTCTACTTTCTTGGTTCTGGGATTTGGGGGCATGCTCCTGCTCTTTTACACTTTGGATCTTCTGGGCAATATCCTCTTTATCTTTGTAATATCCCCTCTGTTTCCAGACTTAGTGAAACGTTCATAGTCTATCAACCACACTGCCCCTACTGCATTATAAATTGATAGACTATTTATGTTCCAAGTAAGAACTGAGCATCCAGCCTTGGGGCTGGAAATTAATAATTGTTCTCCATGAAGGAATGATTTAAAAAAAAAAAACTACCACAGAGCCAGACAGATATAAAAACCTACCTGCAATTTTGCCTGTATGATTATGATAATTTATATACCTACACTATAAGTATTAGGTCAGACCTGAGTCTATTAATCACACAAATTACACAAGAGGATCTGCCTGTTCTTAGAGCTACATGCCGGAGAGATGTATGAACACTGTGAATACAAATGATGGAAGGAGCTTGGCAGAGACAGAAGCAATTCAGCCAGGCCGGAGCGTTACAATACAATTACCTCTGCCGTGAGCTTTCTTTGCCTGGAATCCTTTATCTCTTGAACTTTTAGTTTGACCTTGTCTGAAGGTGATAAAGCAATGCTATCCTATCATATCAGAAGATTACCAAACGTTTATTAATTAGCATCTCTGGGGACCAGTTTGAATGAAGTGCTTTAAAAAAAAAAAAAAAGAACCCAGCTCCATGAAGCATACATGTTTGTCAGTGTCACCCTTGTCATATGTATTGGGGGACTTAATGGAGCTAAAGAAAGTACTGGCTTAAGTGGACTCTTGTTACTTCATGCTTGATTTCACTTATATATGGCATGAACAAGACAGGGAAAGTGGATTTCTTTGGTGATAAGTCTAAATGTTATTCCAAAGTTCATCAGAATATATTTTTATAAAGTTTTGTAAACTCTTGAAAATTTTGTTCAACAACAGGGGGCTAGACTTTTAAAAAGTATATAGTGGGTATTTTTAAGCATCAAAGAAGAAGGAAGTGTGGGCTTGGAATGAGGCTCAGTTGGGAGAATGTTTACCCAGCATGCTCTAGGCCCTAATTCAATCTCCAGCACCATATACAATGGGCGTGGAGCACATGTCTGTAATCCTACCAGCTCTGGAGATGGAAGCAAGAACATCAAACATTCGAGGTCATTCTTGGCTACATAACAAGTTCAAGGATAGCCTGGGCTACATAAGACTCTATCTCAATGAATGAATGAGTGCAGGAAGGAAGGAAAGAATGAATGAAGAAATGGGTCATGTCACTGCAGGAAAATGGATGCAACTGAAGATATTAAGCAAATTAAGTCAGTCTCTGAAAGACAAATATTGTTTATTTCCTTATATGTGTGATTCCTAGATCTTATAAAGATGCATAAAATCATGTATGTATATGACTGGAGAGTAGAGGTGAGACTGGAAGACAAAAATAATGGGAAGGGGGAGGGGAGGGGACATGGAGAGAATAAAGAATGTACTCAGTGTACAATACACAATAATTTAAAAATAAAAATAATACAACCACAATCCAAAAAAGGACTCTTTTAACCCAAAATGATCATTGGCATGATTTCCCAAAATAGACGTTCTGCTCTTACATACTGGGAAATTGCAGGTGACCTTCCATGAAAGAGTGCGAGCCTGCCTCACTTATATCCGGGTTCTTGGAAACATTATCCACAATTTACGTTGCCCTAAAAACTCCAGGCCTGAATCCCACATATAGTTCAACAGTTTTCTAGAATATACTGTACCCCCACCCCAGTTTCCAGAGAATTAAATGGCCTCAGTACTATTGGCCCATGCAGCTAGCTCTTATCTATCACTGCAAAATCCCTTTTGCTGGAGTTAACAAAAGAGTAAACAGCCTGTTGCCTGGAGGAAACAATAAGAACCAAATCCTTAAAGCCTGCTTTCACTATGGAAAGAATAATCTTCATTTCTGAATTATGAAAGCCCAAACTGACCAATTGGTCAAACACAGAGTAGAAATCTATCATTTCTCACTATGCCATTTTGGGGGGAGGGGCAAATCATTAACATGGTGATCTGTGTCCCTATGCGTTCGTTACAGATTATCTATTTTATAAGCACTATTGTATAGCATTGTTTCCTGTTCTAATTAATCACAACCCCAGGCATTCATATATATTCTGTTTTAGGCATGCAGAAAGTGTGCAGATGTTGGTGGGAGGCAGTAACAACATGAAACAAAATCTTGCACTATTATTAGGGCTGCCAAAGACAAAGTTTGTTAGTTAATGTTCAAAATTATAAAGAACCTGAGGATTTTTCCCCTATCATCCACCAGCCAAATCCCACTGAAGATGTCTCCTCCCACATAGTATAGCAACATGCAGCTCAGATGTTGCAGGGCTCGGCTTAGTCAGTCTTGTTATGCCATGTTCCATAGCATGTAGGTTCCTCAAATCCCCATACCCGGAGACGCAAATCACAGCAGGGCCCATCTGGTTCATTCTTCAAAGGTAGATATATTAAGGGAACAAGTAATTTGCTCTCTTGTAGAGTTCAGAATAATGTTAAAAAAATTAGTATCCTGTCTATAGCATAGAACCATGCCCCACCCTAAACTAGCCCAAAAGTCTCCTCAAAAGCTTTGAATAATACATAGTTAGCAAGTGTGAACCAAAATTTCAGTTGGGGGGGTCCCACTTGCCCCTGTAACTTAAGAAGCCACACAACTAAGAAAATGTTTCTTCTCTGTTCACCTAGTCATGGAAGTCAAGAGCAGGAAGGTCCATCGTCCTCATTAACTAAGCACAAGTCCTCTAAATGGCTTTGAGCACAAGTCCTCTAAATGGCTTTTTAATGATACATATTATAATGACTGGGACACATCAAGGCAAACACTTTAATTAAAGCAGCATTAGAAGGTGTTAGGAACCCATTTCCATCTTCCTCCTTCCTGGGTTTTCCAGAATTTGGAGAGTTTATGAATACAAACAGAATTGTAACAGGGTCCTGTTGATGCTATAGGATATGGATGAGGTGGGCTCTCAGTTTTTGAAACTGACAATCAACAGAAATAAAACTCAAGCAAATAGACTTGGGGGCATTTTTGGGAAAGACTTTCCCGTGAGAGTCAGTTGAATGATCAGTAGAAACTAGATATTCCCTAATGAAGGAAGAAAGGTTATAGACCAAACAGGCAATCATCAAGCTGCCTGCATTGGTCTTTCAGTAACGTTTGGAAGGAGCCATCCATTTCCGACTGAATTCAATTAAACAAACATTTAGTACCTTTCATATTTGCTGGAAACACCTGTTCCAAAGAGAAGTGCCTTTATCTAGCCCAACTCAGGGTTTCTCACGGCTAATATTTTATTTGCTGGGGACACATCTGCCCCTTTAGTGTTGTACCCAAATGGGTGGCAGTGCATTAGTCTTTGTTACCACACAAGTCGATGGAGATGAAATACACTGGGTCTTGGTTTGGATCTTAAATGTTCATGCAAAGGCCCGTGTGTTAAAGGCTTAGTCTTCAGGGTGGTGCTATTAGGAGGTGTTGGGAGTTTTGGAGATGGGTCTCTATTAAAAGGTTCTTAGGTCATTTGGGGGTCTGCCTCTGAAGGAGTTCAGAACTTGGGCCTTTCCTCTTTCTCTTTTGTTTTCTGACCATGAGGTAGACAGGTTCTGCTATCTAGGGCCCAGTGGATTTGTTTGTGATCATGTATCAAAGCTTCTAAACCCCTGAGCCAAAACAAACCTGCTCTAAGTTAGCTATCTTTTGTTACAGTGAAGGACTTCTGACTAATACAAGTGACTCAAGAGTCTCCAGCAAGGAGATATCCAGACTTCCTGCTTTTAATAAACCCCTAATAGTTTTCTAGCTCTAATCCCAAAATCCAAATGAATACAAGCAGAGATGCTCTTCAGGACAAATACAGCACCCCACCTTATGGAGGGGTCCTTCTCCAGCCTTGGGGGCTTCTTAAAACTCTGCTTCCCCTACCCTGAAGTTGTGATCCAGCAGCTGTGGGGGTGGGACCCAAGGATGTATAGTGCCAACCTATTCCCAAATGTGACAGTTAACCTTGATGGGACTTAGAATCACCATGGAAGCAACTCTATGTGCATACCTGTGGTGGTTTGTTAAGAATGACCCCCGTTAGGCTCATAGATTTGAATGCTTGGTCGCCAGGGAGTGGCACTATTGGAAGGGATTAGGCCTTGTTGGAGGGAGTGGGATGGGCTTAAGGTTTCAAAAAGCTCATGGCAAGCCCAGAGTTTTTTTTTTTTTTTTATTTTTTCTCTCTGCCTATGAATCAGGATGTAGTTCTCAGTTACTGTTCCAGGACTATGCTTCCTGCCATGATGATAATGGATGGACTAAACCGCTGAAACTGTAAACAAGACTCAATTAAATGTCTTTTCATAGGAGTTGCTGTGGTCATGGTGCTTCTTCACAGCAATAGAGCACTGATAAAGATAGAAATTGGTTTCAGGAGAAAAACGTTGCTTCGACAGGCCATACCATGCTTTTTGTTGACAGATGTGGACTTTGTGACTTTAGATTAAAGGGAGGCTTAATGGGACATTCTAATTAGGTTCATGGAAGATAGTTTTAGGAGCAATGTGAACTACAGGTGTCCAGCTAAAGAAATTTCAGAGGGGAAGAATATTAGTAATATTAGTAAGAATATTAGTGGTCTAGAGACTATTATCTGGGCAAAGAATATGACTACTTTTCACCCTAGTCCAAAAATAATGTACCTAAAGCTAAACTAAAGAGTTTTGTATTAAAGGCACTGGCAGAGGAGATTTCAAGACAGTCTTGTGTTGAATTATTGCATGGTTATTAGTGGCTACTCTTATGCAGATCTATAATGAAAAGGACAAGCTGAGCAAAGAAAGATACAAAATGTACCATTTGTGGAGAAAAGGAGCACCAAGAAGTGGACTTAAGTACCACACTCAAGGAGATAAGATGTTTAAAGAAAAACCTGCTCTTAAACAGAATAAAGTGAGTGGTGAGCACAGAGCCAGACCCCACCCAGCTAAGCTTCCCACATATGAAAAGGAATTAAAGAAAAGCTTAAGCAGTAAGGAAGACCATGGACAACAGAAAGCTGATGCAGATGTAATTGAATAAAGGGTCACGTTCCAGCATCAGCAAGAAGAACTGGGCAATTTTGGCCACATGATTTGGGCTTTAAAGTCAAAGACACAAATAAAGGTTTGTGTATTCTCTTTCCTGTGCAACTAAGGAAAGCTGTGGAGGTCAAATGTACGTTAGGGGTGTCCTTGGGTCATGGAGGCCCAGGGAGAGCATTGCATGAAGCTATAAAGGTAAAGCCTGGATTGCGTTGGAGACCTCAAGATGTTAGAGATGGCAGAATCATGGGATGCCTGCCAAGAAGAGCTGCTAACAGGGAGTAGAGCCAGCTCAAGAAAGAGAAGTATGATCTAGTCAATAAAATTGTAAGGAGTTGGATATCTGAAGAGCTCTGGACATTAGACATGGAGTTGCAGAATTTGGAGTTTTCCCAGCTGACTTCTGGACTTGCTTTGGTCTGGTATTTCCTCACTCTTTCCTTTTTTTCTCCTTTGGAATGGTAATGTATATCCTGTGCCATTGTCTGTTAGAAGTATGTGATCTGCTTTTTTATTTTGACTTTACAAGGAGTTACAGTTAAGAGATTATCACAAGTTTTTGAAGAGACTTTGGCCTTTAGACTTTTAAATGGTGTTGAGACTATGATAAACTTTGGGGACTTTTGAAGCTGGACTGACACATTTTTACATTATGTTATAGCTGCAAACATGTGATGACCAGGGAATAAAATGTAGTGGTGTGCCAATACCTGTGAAGGATTGTCTAGATTAGATTAATTGAAATGGTAAGACTCACCTTAAATGTCGACAGCACCATTCCATGGGCTGGAGTTCCTGACCAATAAAAAAGAAAAAGGGAGCTGAGCAAAGTCATCCACCACATTCTCTGCCTGAGCACAGAGACAGTGTGACCAGATGACCCGGCTTTGTAGCCATGATGGACTGTGTCCCTTAGAACTGTGAGCACATAAACTCTTCCCCCCTCGGGTTATTTTTGTCGGTTATTTGGTCAGAGCAATGAGACAAGTGATTAATATAACAGATGAAACCGAACTCAAAGTTCAGGGACCATGGCTATAGACCTGGCTCAACCCACACACGATCTGAAAACCTCCTTCCTGCAAACATCGCACAGATATTGTATGGTAGGAGACAGACTGATGCTGGCAGAGATCTATGCAGGTATTCTTTCCTTCCTGTGTGTCTGTACGTGGTCGTGGCTCAGAGAAGGTTGTCCCTGCCATGGGGCTATACTATTGTGAATTATCAGTGTTGCCAACTGTGCCTATGGGAACATCTTCTGGCTTAAGCTCCAAGTCTTCCAGGTGCCAAGGCCTACGATGAACCAAGGCACTTGCTAACCCCGGGTACCTGGGTAGAAACTGTAGAAACATGAAATCTAGTCTATGATGTTTTCCACCCCACCAGAAGATCCTGCCACACTTACAGCTGGCTCTCATGTGTAAATTACGAATACATTTCAGTCATGGAAAATAAATTCAAGAACAAACTTGCATAACAGGAAAAAAGATCTTTGCTGGTAACCTTTGGAATAATGAGTCCCACAACGAGGGGGAAATTCCTCTATTTTCATTTCTCAAAGGATTTTCTTGGTTAAATAAACAAAACCATCCTAAGCTATGTTTGGTTTTTGTAATTTGGCCTCCACCCAACTGACATGAATGAGCATCCACCAAGAGTCCCACCCCCCCCTTATTTCTCCAGAGTAGGCTCCACCCATGGGTGAACAATGTTGCAGCACCTGATAGACATAGACAGGCTGGAGTGGGGCGAGAAGCTACAGGACACAAGAGTGTCTTCTAGGGACTATGGCTCCTTTTGTTCACTTGGCTAAAGTCAAAACGAGAGTGAAGTCTGAGCCGCGTCTGGAAATGGGGGGACTGACCTTGGCAGCATGCGCACAGACAAACGTCAGCAGAGGGACATGCTTGCTCACGGTGAATGAGTAAATGGCGATGCTTCCCAGTTTGTGTCCCGTCTACACTTTGGGTTGCAGGAAATAAGATAGGAGAGCCATCATCCCATCATCCCATGTGGTAACTCATGTAGCAAGAGTCCAGAAGGAAATGGACTAACGTATAAGGAGAAGGATGCTGGGGGACATGCTCTCTGCTGGGGTACAAAAGCTGGACGAGGAGAGGCTCAACAGCTTCTCCTGAAGCACTAATGACAAAACTTGGACCAGCCCAGTGAGGAAAACTCTAAGATGACATTGAATTGGCTCATGCATCTGTGAGTTCTGCATCCAAGGATTCAACAAACTCCATGTTGAAAATACTTGATAACAACACATTCTTTTGCCCCTTTTCATTAGTTTCTGGATGGCATGATGCAATTATTAAAACATTTAAAGATGTTTTATTTAAAATTTTCCTAATTACCTGTTGTCTCAGACAGTGTTCTATTGCTGTGAAGAGACCCCATGACCATAGCAACTCTCAGAAAAGAAAGCATTTAATTGGGGCTTGCTTATAGTTTCATTAGTATCATGGCAGAAAAGATGGTGGCATGCAGGCAGGTACGGTCCTGGATAAGTAGATGAGAGTTCTACATTGGATTCACCAGCAGCAGGAAGAGAAAGACACCAGGCTTTGAAATCTTCAAAGCCCACATCCACTGACACACTTCCTCCAACAAGGCCACAACTCCTAATCCTTTCAAACAGTGGCAGTCCCTAATGGCCAAGCATTCAAACCTATGAACCTAAGGGGGCCATTCTTATCCCAACTACCACACAAGTACATGTGTATGCTGTGAAGTAGAGGATACTCAGGGCCTGTGGTGACCAAAAACGTTGGAGTTGTAGGCGGTTGTGAGCTGTCTGAAGTGGGTACTGAGAACCGAACTCAGGTCTCCTTCAACAGCAGCACACACGTTTAACCACTGAGCCATCTCTCCAATTCCCACATGGCAGCTTTTATATCACACTGAACACAGAAGTAATGCTATTAAAGGGAGAGTAGTCATAGGTTAAGTTTACACATTTTTAATCTAAGGGATTGGAGCATTCAGGGATTTTTTGTGTATGTGTGTCCCTGTGATGAAGCCTTCCGGAATGAAACCTACACAGAGACCGAGGCCCAGCTGGTACTCTGTTTTCATTTGCTCTTAACATACAAATGTGCATGTTAAGATAGCAAACATAAAACTATGAGCTTTTCTTAGCAAATCAGAGAGCTTTTATTAGTAAAGTTGAATTCACAGCTGTACAGTATTGTCACAACTATCAGATGTGCCAATTTGAGTATCACTCAGGAATTGCCTCATGCAGCCTTTTTTAATATTAATGAAAACATGGGATCTACAAGATCCTGTGGAATGCCCGTCTTAAATTTTACTTCTGTCCCTTTATACGTGTGTGTGTGTGTGTGTGTGTGTGTGTGTGTGTTGCTGGGGGATTTAGCACACAGCCATGTACATGCTAGACAAATGCTCTACCATGAACCACACCCCTAGCCTATTTAACTTTTTGTTTTCAGCATTATTTCCTTACCATCTTTTCCTGGACCAACACACTTCCTCCAGGATTTCCTCAGCACCCTGTTCTATTGTGAACTCTGCCCACTTACCTTGCTCCTGGGCCTTTCCAGCCCCAGATGCTCAGACTAGATGCATAAGAGAGAATACTGGATAGAAAGCTGTACATAGGCCTTACATGGAGCTCACAGTACCCATCTCAGCTACAGATTCATGACGTGAGTGCACATCAAAATGGGTACAGGGCAATGTGATGTGGGAGTCCCCTCTGTGTGCTGTGATTACCACTAATGAATAAAGAAACTGCTTTGGACCTATAGCAAGGCAAAACTTAGGTAGGTGGGGAAAGCTAGGCTGAATGCTGGGAGAAAGAAGGGTGGAGTCAGAGGGACGCCATGGATCCGCCGCCAGAGATAGACGTGCTGAAACTTTGCTGGTAGGCCACGACCTCATGGTGATATACAGATTAATAGAAATGGGTTAAATTAAGATGTAAGAGTTAGCCAATAAGAAGCTAGAGCTAATGGGCCAAACAGTTATCTAATTAATACAGTTTCTGTGTGATCAGTTCAGGTCTAAGCTAGCTGGGAGGCCGGGTCAAACAAGTGGGCCTCCCTTCTACAGAAATGTTCACAGCAGATTCATTTTAAAGAACCCACAAACTGGAAACAATCCAAATTTCTATCCATAGGTGGAAAGCTAAAATCAACTGTGGTACATTCATGTTGTAGAAATGCACACAGTATTAAAAAATGACTGATATATCCAACAATGCAGACACATTTCCTTATAACAATATTGAAGGAGAAGAGTTGTTCCCAAACAAACAAAAACAACAAAAAGAGAGAACAGGTCATATGACTTCATTAAGCCAAGTTCTAGAACAGGCAAAATGAATGGTGGCAATAGACATCAGAATACAAGTTATGTGGGGGACGGTTGATGGGAAACGGGTACAAAGGACCCTTCTGGGTGATGGAGTCCCCTGTTTCTTGAAGGTTATGCAGTTATCCGTGCGCGTGTGATTCTGCTGAAACACATAAAATTAGTGCACTTTGTATTCTCAGCCTCTCCTACTTTAAAATACTCTTTCTACTCAGGCAGATTCCAATCACTGTTCACAGCCTGAGTCTGCTCTTTCCCAGCCTCCTTACTTCCTGCTCTGGAATTCTCCAAAGGCTTAGGCTGGCTCCTGGAGGTTCCTTGGCAGCGGAAAAAGAGAAGTCTATTATGCACATAAAGGCATGTCAGTAGAAACGGGACACACAGAAGTGTCTCACAGCCGTGTCCCGAGCTGGCTCTGAGCACAGACTGGAGTCCTCGCATGCTCCTTTGGATGGTGCCTATTCCTGTGGTCCTGCTTTTGCCCTGAAGGCAGATTTGTCTGCAGTCCTTACCTCAGCAAACTTTTTTTTTCTTTTTCTTTTTTTTTTTCTCATGGTTTATTTTTTTTATATTTAAAAATTTCCATCTCCTTCCCTCCTCCTCCCCCCTTCCTCCCCTCCTCCTCCCCCTTCCCTCCCACTCCTTCTCCCCCTTCCCTACCCCTCCCCTCCACCCATACCTCCCCTCCCTCCCTCTCAGGCCAAGGAGCCATCAGGGTTCCCCCACTCTATGCTAAGACCAAGGTCCTCCCAACTCCCCCCAGGTCCAGGAAGGTGATCGACCAAGCTGAGAAGGCTCCCACAGAGCCCGTCCATGAAGAACAATCAGAGCCCAGAGCCATTGTCCTTTGCTTCTCAGTCAGCCCCCGCTGTTGGCCACATTCAGAGAGACGGGTTTGGTCGCATGATCCATCAGTCCCATTCCAACTGGAGTTGGTGATCTCCCATTAGTTCTGTCCCACCGTCTCCATGAGTGAACGCACCCCTCTCGTTCCTGACTTTCTCCCTCATGTTCTCGCTCCTTCTGCTCCTCATCAGGACCTTGGGAGCTCAGTCCAGTGCTCCAATGTGGGGCTCAGTCACCTTCCCCATCTACAGACCCCCTACCCCCACTTCCCTCAGCAAACTTAAGAAGCCTGTTCCCCCTTTCTCATGGGGACTTCCAAAACACATGGGAAAGCATGCCTTGTGTCACCTCCCACAGACTTCATTGACTCTCCAACTGTGTCCTCATGTGGGGTGGAGGAAGAGCTAGGAAGGGCATGTGCAAGTGACATTTCATGGCATTAAGACACGGGTCAAGAGTTCATCACCAGCCTGAAGAAGAATAGGGGCTAGGAACGTAGCTCAGTTGGTAGGGCACTTAGTTCACATGATGAAGCCCTGAGTTTGATCCCCAGTACATACAAACTGGGTGTAATGGCAAACCCAAGGCACTGAGAAGGTGAAAGTTAGAGGTCAGAAGTTCAAAATCATCCTAACTTCCTAAGCAGTTCAAAGGCCAGCCTGGCCTACATGAGATCTTGTTTAACTTGGTTTGGTTTTTACTAGTTGAAAGCAGAAAAGAGGGGTTGAAAGAATAGAGAAAATGCTTCTCATGGGAGCCCCTGTTGAGAAGACAGAAAGGGCCAGAAGCACATTCAGGAATGGAACAGAGGTTCCACATACTGCAGAGAGATGGCTCGCCATTCTCCACCATGTAACAGTGTCCCCACCATGCCAGCTGAAAATAATCCCCGGATGGATGGCCTAGAGCATCCTCTAGAGAGCACCTGCTGGTCTCCAGGAATCGGAGGACCACCTGCCTGTTTTCCTTCCTGTGCAACAAGTCCTAGAGCCCCTCCTACTTCAAGTCCAGTGGGGATGCACAAGAGAGCCACAAAAGCTGCTGTCTCCCAATAACATAGTAACTCTTAGACCCAAAGGTTACACAGCTGTGACGGATGGGTGAGTCAGCCACAGTCGACCCCAAGTGGCAAGGCCTTCCTGATATGTGGGTAACTGAGGGCCAAAACAAGTTCCTATTCAAATGTTCACCACCCACTGAAGAGACAAGGTTAGCAGAGGGAGACTGGAACAGAGTGTCATATAAGAGCATGGCTTGCCATCATGGTTCTTACATGCTTCTTGAAAATTAATTCTTGACAGGACAAAAGCATCGAGCAGGATCTTAATGTTGCCATAAACTGTGGATAACTAGGCATGCTCAGTATGAGCCAATTCCATCACTGAGAGGGCTACAGAAAAGGGGGCCCAGGAGATAGAATCTGAGTAGATCTTTCTAGGTGTGTACTGAACCAGAGAAGGCTGTCTCTATCACTGTCACCTTTCGGTGCCATGTCATTGTGCCATTGGCTGCCTTGTTGACCAGGGATACTGGTGGTATCCAGCCCTTCCTGCTAATGTAGTATTCGCTATCTTAGCTGAGCCAACCAACAGTGTCTCAGATATGAAATATCAAGATACTGAAAAATGCTTTCTAGAAATCTCAAACACACCCTTGGTTGAGAGCCACTACTTCCAAGTAACAAAAGTCTGGCATAAGGTGAGGACCCTGGGAAGATATTCAGGCTGTCCTCTGATGAACTTTCAACACAACTCAGCCTTCTTTACTTTTCCTCAGAAGTACGCTAAGCATTTCTAACTGGGAAAAAAAAAACCCAAGGCCCAAAGTGCTGCTCAAAACTGTGGGACACTTTAGATTTGGGATTTGGGGATCAGGGATGTTCAACTGCTGATGTCTGCACAAACATACCAGGATCTGGAGCACTAGGGACCCAAAATCTTGGCTCCTCCCTGGCTTTCCTTCACAGGACTATCATTGGATGGTCACTGGAGTGACTCTGTGGTCACTGTTGTCATTCTAGTTCCTGGCACAAGGCTGGTGCTTAGAAAATCCCACTGCACCCGTGGGAGGGCTCAGGCGCACGTTTCTGGATCTAATACCAGATCGCTCATGTTTTAAATCTTTTACAAGGGCAATCAAATTTCACATCTGAAAGTGGCTGCAAATTATCAGGAAAGAATCGACAAACCACTAGACTCCACCTCTCTGTGCCTAGGAGAAGCACCCGGGGCTGCTGTTGCCCAATTCCTGGGTATCTCTTGTGGCTGCGCAATGAAGCCAGATGTGTCTCGCCCAGAGTTCTCCTCAGTGGAAAGGAATGGGGAGGAATGTGTGTGTCTATTTGCGTCTATTTAATTCATGTCTCTATAAGATGTGTGTGTGTGCACATGCATGTGTGTGTGTGTGTGTAAATATTAGTTTTCAGTGGCATAAAATGAACCTGAATGAGCACAAGCTAATTGTCTAACTACAACCTAATTGTAACTAACTTACCAAGCCCCAAGGGTGCTTTCAGGATAACATTTATAAGACTATGTCATTTTTCTCACGAGGAACACATTTTCAGCTCTCGGCAGAGTGTTGTGACATCATCTCCGAAGGATTGCTGAGTGAGGCTCTATGGAAATCGAAGCGAGTTCAAATGCTTCCTAAATCATCACAGTTCTTGGTTTTGTTTTGTTTTTTTTTTTCCAAACTAGCATGGCCCATTAGGAAGGGAATAGAATTGATTTCCGTGGGAGCCCTACCCTGTCAATGAACCGCTTTCAGATCTCCGTGAAGCCTGAATCTTTATGAAGCATCAGAATCTCCACGTGTTATCCAGGCGTAAAATGTGACACGCCAGGGCTTGATCACAACATGTGGCTGGTGTGTGGAGTCTCCTACTGGAGTCAGGTGGCCTGGGTTAAGGGATCTCTCTCTCTCAGTCCTCTCTTCCACAAGACGATGATACAACCTCACTAGTCACATGGGACTACCATGAGAACTAACTTAGGTAACATGTGAAGAGCTCACAGTAACCCAGGTCTCCATAGCAAAGGCCTGGCTTGTTGAACTTAAAGGTCTTTTTAAGACTTTTGGTTTATTTTTAATTATGTGTTTTTATGTGCATGTGGTGGGGGGTGTATGTGAATGCGGGTGCCTAGAGAGGCCAGAAGAGGGCGCTGAATTCCCCTCAAGCTGGACTTGCAGGGGTTGTGAGCTTCCCGACATGGGTGTTAGGAACAGAACTCTGGGCCTTTGTAAGAGCAGTGTGCTCTATAAACCACTGAGTGTCTCACCTGCCCCTGAACTCAGATTTCACGACATTGTGATTGTTCAGTTTCCTGTCCACTACCACTGAAGGCAACAAGTGGGAAGCCACGGTGGGCTTCAGGGATGGAGCTGAACTGTAGGGAGAGCCATTCCTCACTCTTGGGGAGGTTGTTCTTCACCTTCTAAAAACACCAAACAAACAGGCATCTGGGCTCAGACACACCATGATACTCTAGCTGAGAAATGGAGGAAAACAAGAACAGGGTAAAATTATGTCTCCCTTTTAAGCAGTTTGATGGACCCTGAGTTGGGAGCACTGGTTATAAACGGCATAGATCAACTATAAAGTGTCAGGGAAGCATCTTCCCCCTGTCGATAGATTCATGGTTCCTACACGTGGCATTTTTCTATTTAAATTGTTGCAACAAATGGAAGCCGTTATTCACATCTATAAGGATTAGTTGACAAAACAGGATGGAAACTGATGGCTTTTTGTGTTCCTATACATAATTGTGTGTGTGAGTATTTATATATATATATATATGTATATATATGCATGAATCCTTATGTAGGTAGCTACATAGTCTATACAATCCTTAAGCTTGCCTGTCGTTTTCTCTCTTCAAGAAATGTGAACGTGCATGTGTGTGTACATGTACGTGCATGAGTGTAAGCACATGTGCGTGTGTGTGTTAACAGTGGTATATATGTGTGTGCATGTGTATGTATATGTGAATCTGTATGCATGTGTGTACATGTGTGTATGTGTGTATATGTATGCATATGGCTTTAGTTTTTAAAATAAACTTTAAATAAGCCAGTGCTTTAATGAATTTAGTTCTCTATATAACTTAAACCACAAAGTAAAATCTTTCTAGATTTCTTAATTAAAAACTCCTTAACCGAGGAATTCTGGCAGAGGTCTTTAAATCCTGGCTCTCTTTTATTCAGCACAGACAGCTTCTACTGGAGACACACGGAAACATCAAATACACACTAACAAACTCATCCACCTTGCTGGGTTCCAACAGCTCGAGATCTACAGTGTGTGTGGCGGGGGGACCTTCAAATCTCCCTTATCAATACCTGAGAGGCTGGCTGTCCGAGGCCTTTTGTATTTACCATAGGTGTACCGGATGGTACCTGAATTAACTGCTCTGTAGACGGAGTAACAGATAGATGGACATCTAATCATACCCTCTGTGTATGTAGCAAAGCTTTGGAACATTTTAGTCTGTATAGTTCGGCTACAGCAGTTAATGATGACCTCTATAAATTATAGATACTCCAGTGACGACAAATGGAGTAGAGAGAGGTGGTGATGGACAAGCTTGGCTCTTCTCTTACTCTGGCCATCATAAGGATTCAAGTGGGTGACCTCCCATCTGCTCACAGAAGCAATGGCAGGCTCCACGTCTTATGCATGCCACAGCTGAGAAGAGAGGAGGCAGCTGAAGAGGATAAAATGGCGCCCAGGCAGAGCTATTTCCAGAACACAGAGGGGAGCTCAAATCTGTGGGTCAGTGCTCCAGAATACTTGTGCTTTCTCAAACGGCCCACAGGTCTCCGCAATCCTGTTCATAAACAAGATGGCATATAAAGCGTATGTTAGTCTCAATTAAGCAAACCTTTCTCAGGCTTTAATATTCAGACTGTTGCTTGGGATTCTTGTTTAAATGCAGATTTTGATTCTTCAGTCTAGCAGGCATGTCCAACCTTTGGATGTTGCCATGCAACCTTGTCATCTACAAAGCTCATGTTTGAGAACCACGTAGTCAAGTTATAAAAAGCAAAACCACGAAAAAACATCTCCTAGTGTCTTAAGTAAGTTACAATTTTACGGTGTGCCTCAGCCACAGTTATTCTCAGCCACAGATGACTGGAGTTTGCACGTGACACTGGCTGAAAAGCAGTCCACATTTCTAAGGCTGTCCCAGGTGAGGTCCATATGCCTCTGAAAACCCTGCACCCCATAGATGAGGAAAAAAAATGTGGGGAGATGACTGAGCAAGAAAAAAATATACCTTCTCCTAACTTCTCACTGGCCAGCTGCAGTCACATGACCATACCTAGCTCCAAAGGCATGGCTCAGTCCAGCTGAGTGATCAGGAGAACCATTCATAATTAGCCACACTCTGCCACTGTAAGAAAACAAATTTGTGGTGGTTTAAACATAATTGGCTTTGGTGGAGTGGGTCTGGCTTTGTTGGAGGAAGTGTGTCACTGTGGGGGCGCTCTTTGAAGTTTCCTATGCTCAGGATACTGCCCAGTGTCTCAGTCAAATTCCTGTTGCAAGGTGTAGGACTCAGCTGCTCCTCCAATCCTTCATTCTGCATGTATTCTGCCATGCACCGCACCCTGATAATAATAATGGACTGAACCTCTGAAACCGTGAGCAAGCCCCCTCAATTAAATGTTTTCCTTATAAGTGTTGCTGTGGTCATGGTGTCTCTTCACAGCAATAGAAGCCCTACTAAGACAAAACAATAAACTAAGGAGAGTCTAGACATCTTAATCTTCTGCTCAGAGGATGGGATCGCATGTATTCAAGGGAAGAGGTGCCACCCCCTGCCTTTGGTAAATCAATGCGGATGGTTAAACTCTAATCCCGTAGTCGAAAGCAGTGTAACACCTTGAAGTTAGCACAGAGCAACACACAGCAAACAGGAACTGCTAAAGCAAACCCAGAGTCTGAGATTTCCTACCTTAGAGAGTAGATGTGTACATTTCTTCCTAGAACATATCCGTATTGTAATCCAAGGGCCTATTAACATCCAGAGCACCAGCCAAGCTGCTCACTGTTTGGCTACAAAATGAAAACAGTGTTCTTGATCTTTACGGCGTCAGTCTACTTAGAAGAACTCATTCGGATAGATAAACGTGGGCTCCAAACTGAAGGGAAAGGCAGGACAGGGGCCTGGTGCCTGTGAAGAATTGCTTCGTGATGACATTCTGCCTTCACCAAATAATAGAAGATAAGGATTAACATTAAAGAATTTCACTTTCTGTGCCTGGGGTGTACCGACTCAGGACTGGTACCATGGCGGCAGTGGGAGAGGTGGGGCACTGGCTTCTTACATCAGCTCAAATAACAGGAGCAAAGAAGAGAGAGACCAGAGGACCAGGCAGCCTCAAGGGGCCGGGACTCCATCACAGGCAAGAAAGCTGTCTAGAGCACCCGCTTTGAGGAATTTGCTGTGCCTCCTCACAGGACAAGAGGCTGTAGAGGAGGTACGCTGGCAGAGTCGTGCACGCCTCTTGCAGGCCAGCATGGCTGGGAAGACAGGTACAGATATGAGCCACACCGAGAGAGGCTGGCAATTGAGTTAGAAGCAGATCAATGTCATGTAATAATGTATTTTCTTAAACTCAGTGCATCCACCGAAGTATCGTTTCAGCACATATTCCATATAAAATTATTAATGAGCCATTAGGTATATTTTATTTGTTATATGAAATCACAGTCCTGTGGGCATTTTACGATTATGACAAATCCTGATAAGACCCTGTCTCCCGCCCCTCCCTCCACCCCCAGGCTGCCCGTGAATCAGACTGCACAACAATTCCAGGCTACGCTCTGGGGCAAAGGACCCCGAGTTTCCCTGCTGGCAAGACTCTACACCTACCCCAGGACCTGATGAACCCAAAGGGCAATTACTTAAGGGGTCTTCAAGTGGTCCCTGTGAATAAACCAGACTTGGTGTGGTGCATGCCTGTAATCCCAGCACTCAGGAGTTATAGCTGGGGCATCAGAAGTTCAAGGCCACTCTGAGCTACACAGTGAGTCCAAGGCCAACCTGGACTATGTGTGAGCCTGTTTATAAATAAAGAAATAAATAAGTAACTTAATCATCCTATACACTTCGGGCCCTTTTACATAATAAAGCTAATAATCACATGGTCTGACGGCCCCTCTGATGGGGCTCAGATTCTGACACAAGTGACATTGGCTTCATTCCCTCTCTGCATATTGTAGATGTATAATTGAGAAAGCACATAGTACCAGTTGGCTTCTATTGTCTATTAATAAAAGAGTGGATACCCAGCAGTTTGTGCTATGATCTCCAGACTATAAAGTAATTCAACATGCCTTTAATGGTTGCTGCAGAGTAACCACCCTTTACCTTCTAAGGCCCTCCACATTCCCTGCTCAGCCCCACTCTTTAGCAGGGGTGGGTTAACACACAGTGACGCCTCCAAGGCGGGTACTCAGATGAACCCAGAACCATCTATCCACACCCTACCGTTCTGGCTGCTCATTATCCCAACTACCACCCTTAGCTATTAAACATTAACTGTAATAGTTTCTACGTTCTGACCCATTTCTCCTGGTGATGTGTTAGTTACCCACGGTATACAAAAGGCTTCTTTCATGTTGGCTGTTAATTAGATTTCTGGGATAAATACGCTATTTTATCAGCAGGACAGCCTGGAGTTTTGATAATAAAAGTCATGGATGGGATAAAGATGGATAAAGCAGCATGATCAAGTGGTGTTTTCTGGGGTATGGCAAGCTTTCCTCGGGGTGCTGTCACACAGAAGTTCACACTTGGAGAATGTTCAGGAGTCAGCTGCTGTGGAGGACTGTCTATAGCACCTCCAACAATGCTGGAGTTCATGACATTTGTAGTATTTTTCCCCAAATGTGGGAAACTGAACTCCTCCAAACCAATAGGACATGACAAAGGTGAGAACATGTCCCCCATGTAAGGACATTCCTCATAATGGTGACTTCCACCTAGTTAGGAGAGTGTCACCCTTATGGTCTCAGATGATGCAAGGTGCCATTATGGGGAGGTATATCCACTCAGCTGGGGCCAAGTGAGGGTCTCTGGTTCACAGCGAGTTAGGACTTGATGCCAACAACTGCACCCAAGCCAGGACCTATAGCCTTCTCATCCAGAGAAGGGTTCAGAGGATAAAAAAGCCTTGAGACCAGCCTTAGAGGGACAGGAAGCAGAGAACACGAAAGGCCACACCCAGACTTTGGATCCACAGGCAAGGGGACATAGCAAACAGGTATGTTTGAAGCCACCCCATTTGTGGCGATTTGTTACATAGCAACCACTCATGAATGCAATCAATAAACATTGTTTTGCTTAATGCATATGACTATATATGTATCTACTTATAATCATATAAACATTTGTGTATGCATAGAATGATTTTAGGAAAATAAGAAAGCTGTAACTGGTTAATACCCTTCATTTATTTTGTTTTGTTTTGAGACGAGGTCTCATTATGTAGCCCATGCTGGCCTGTATTTATGATCTTCTACCTCAGACACTTGAGTGCTGTAACTGTAGGCACGCACCACTACATCTGGTTCTCTCCTAACTCTTCTAAGAGAAAGCGATAAAGATTCGGGGGTGGTGGGGGAATGAAGGCATCATTTTGCATTTTGTGCTATTTTAGTATTGTTGTCCTATTTAAGCTTTCTTTTTTAAAAAAATATATATAACTATAGATTAAGTCTGTAATAGATTTGAAGCCATTTTGTTCCACAACCCATAATTGATCCAAGAAAATACTTACTTTTCAGAGATATAATCTTATCTTTCTGATAAGGATCAGATTGCCAGGACAACGTGAATCTACTTGCTGTGGACCAAAGGGGCCCTGCTGAGTCTGGCCTTCCCCACTGTATTGGTAAGACTGCAGCTGGATTAAGCAGATGTGCTTCACCAATGGACTCTGCCTGAGCTGGGGTGGGGGCTGTGATTCAGTTCCTCCATTTCCAGATGATTCTCTCAACTCCCACTTGACTCTCAAATTTCTCTCTCAGGGAAGTCAGCAAAAAAGAAAAAATCAAAGGCTCCCACATTCAGGTCTTAACCAGAGGTGCCCCCCAATTCAGCATCTGCCACCTGCACGAGCTGGCTCAAAGCAGAATAGCAGCACTGAACTCCAGGAGAGGGTTAATTACCGCACTTTCCTTTAGACCATGAGATCTAACACATTAATAGGTCTTCTCCCCATTAGGAATGTCTGGCATTTGAAAATGACATATTCATCTGAAATACAGAATTGGGCCACAAGGAATTGAAATAGGTTCATTTACTGAGCCTAAAACAGTGCTCAACGTCCACAATGATATTTAGGAAAAACACACACAAAATGATGAAATGAACAAATGGGCATATGGAAATTAAATTAGTCCGACTGTAAGTTCTCAAAAGTGGCCTTGAACAATTAAGTAGAGAAAACAGTTACAGTAAATAGAGTAAGCTTGATTAGGGGAAAATGGAATGTTGGGAGTCTGAAGGCTGGTCGTGCCCCTCTTCCAGCTGCCTCAGCTGTGGAAATCACTTGTTTACAGAAAAGAGCTTCTGTTTTTGTTTTTGTTTTTTTCTTTACAGAACTTTCAGATTGTAAGCTGGACCCACTCCTCTCAGTTTTTCTTGGCCCTCCAACAGCGATGTCTCTAATGTTTCTCCGATGGAGTTTCTTAAATCTCCCTTCCTCTCAGTCTGTTTTGGAAGCTAAATGTAGACAAGGCACCGTAGCACACGCAGCTGCTGGTGTTGCAGAACGAGACCTTCCCCACTTGAAACCTCCCGAATTTACAAACTCCAGAAATGTGAAACAGCATCCCCTTTCTTCCTGTTCCAGAAATGTCCTAGGCTGTGCTCAGAATTAACCGTGGAACAATTCACCCAGCGAGGAAGGGTCACGTAAGAGCAACGCAACTCAGAAGCCCTTTAGGCTCCAACTCCCTGTATGTTTGGCAAAGTGAGGTACACAATACAAGAAGCAATTGCCACAAAAGCAGAGTTTTGACGGCTGGGACCATAGAGAATGGAAGTTGGGGAAAAGGAGGACTCATCCGGCCATCAATATAAAATAAGGAGGTGTGGCAAATCAGCCATAAACGGGGACAGGAGGGATGGCTTTTATCTACAGGGATCTATAGAGCAGACAATTCCAGAGGAGATTACTAAGTCACCCTTAGATCATTTCAAATAGGTTGTGAGCTATTTTAGTAAACTCAGCAACATGGGTAGTTTATTAGAGGGTTTTTCTCTGTGTGTGTGATGTGTGCGTGTGCACACACAGACATGTTCATGAATGTGCATGTGTATACACTCCTATGCTGAGCAGAACCTGAGTCTTCCTCTGTTGCTCTCAGCCCTATTGTCTTGAGACAACATCTGAACTGGAAACTCAGTTTTGGCTACGCAGCCAATGAGCCCTTGAGTTCCACCTGTCTTAGTCTCCCACTGCTGGGGCAATAGGCATAGGCATTGCCCAGCTTTTTATGTGGGCTCTGGGGATTCAAACTCAGAACCTCATGTTTGGAGAGCAAGCTCTTTTATCCCTTGAGCCATCCCTGCAGTCCCGCATGACAAATTTTTATTGATGCATTATCATACTAAGCATGGGAAGAGTTGCTTGAAAGGGTTTTAATTTGAATGCTAACAGCATGTCAACAGAGAGCAGACCCATTTTAGATTAGAGACTTCTGGAAAACCAGACACAGCGAAGGAAGATTCCGAGCAAAAGAACAGCCAGGAAGAGGCAAGGCTGGCATCTGGCTGCCTGGTCTCATCAGCACACAGCGTGTCCTGACACATTTGCTCTTTTCCATAGGATTTCCCAAAAGCAAGAGCTGGCATTTGTAAACACACTGCTTGGGTGGAGAGATGCCCAAGCAGAAAGCAAGCTGTAAAAATCCATGCAGTACATTTTGCCAGAATAAACCACCAGACCACAACAAATAAAAGCAGGGCCCCCAAAGGAAACATAGCAATGCTCTTTTACATCAATAACAAAGAAGCTATGGGGCTGGGGAAACACTCTTCTCATCACGGGCAAGGCACGCAAAGCATTGGCATCACACGTCACTGGTCCTTAAGGGGATACACTCACTGATCAGCCCTGCTTGTCTTCATAACTCTCCCTTCCGGGCACCCATGCTCCTTATGGGCTCCCATCTCCAGATTGGGTGAAACATGCTGCCTGGACAACCCCTAACCACTGAATATACACACGACACAGGCTCCCCTGTGCCCGAGTCCAACTCTAGACCCTTGCTGGAACAGATCAAATCAAGCACTCTGGCTTCTCTGCTTTGCTCTCCCCAGCATTGCTGGCTCTTTGTTGGAACTCAAGAAATGTCAACTAAGCTTCTGCTGACATACATGCCCCTTAGGTTGAAAGCCCCTTAGGTGTAGGGGTGGTCCTATAACTCAGAGCTCCTACCGTCCAGGATATAGTGCTGGAGAAGGAGCTAAGAGTTCTAGATCTTGATCCGCAGGCAGCAGAAGTAACTGTGTCCCACACTGGGCATAGCATGAGAATATGAGACCTCTAAGCCCACCCCTACAGTGATACACTTCTTCCCACAAGGCCACACCTTTTAATAGTGCCACTCCCTATGGTCCAAGTATTCAAACACACAAGTCTATGGGGGCCATACCTATTCAAACCATCACAACATCCCATGTCATCTCACACACTCGCACACACATATATACAAGAATAAAATTATGGCTATAAATTTAACTCAGTTATTTTACATTAGTTATTAAAAAATTTTTACTTCTCATGAGAGGATGGACAACAGAAGGAAGAAAGGAGGGGAAGGAGGAAGGAAGGAAGGAAGGTAAAAGGAAATAGTGTAAGAGGGAAGGGGAGGTGAGTAGAAAGGGTTAATTCATGAAAGTTACTACTGTGGCTAAAGAACACTAGTTTGGGGTTCAGATCTGCATCTGGCCACTCACTCCATCACAGTCTAACTGTGAGGCCTGTCCAGTCTCTCTGGAGTTTAGCTTTCTTGTTATAAGATGGGGAATAATTCCTGTGTTAAAGGGTTGTGCTGCAGATTGGGTGAGACTGGCTCCTGGAACCCATCAGATGCAGAGGTCTCCAGCTGCACACACATTCCAGGGCCTTTCTCCTCCTCTCTGTGCCCTGCCTCATGGCTGCAGTGACTATCCCAGAACCACGGATGAGAAATTCCATAAGTTTGACTTGACACAGTAGCAAAACAAACTCACAAATCAAAGACTTTGCTTTCCCTTGGCATAGCCAAACAGTTAAGAAAGCCTATGGCGGGAAGGCAGAAAATGCTTCCCCTCTCCTGGGATCTGTCCTTTATTCATTTAAGAAAATCTCTTTGCATGAAAGAAAACAAAATTCTAGAAAGTTAAGGGAAATCTGCAGTTGGTGGGATGGGAGGGAGCAGGGTGAGGCATTGTGGACCTTGGTAAAGTGGGCTTTCAGCTATCAACTTCCAGGCCAGAAAAGGTCACTTCCCACATTAAAACCTTTTTTAGTGACTTAAGCAAATCCCTCTTTGCACATTTCACTCCCACCACTTGCCCTGCCTAGAGATTAATAGTCCAAGTCTCAAATGATACATACTTAAATTGGCACAGTAAGAATTTCCAAAGCTTCTACACCTCCGTTAAAAAACAACAAAACCCAAAAAAACAGTGTCTGGTCTGAGCTCATCCTCCCCTCCAATTCCGCAGACTTCTAGGTCTTATTATTAATGCAACTGTTTTCAATGACTCATACCTATCTCACTCACTGGGAATCCAGCACCTGGCTTGAAGTGGCTCTATCTTGTAAGAGGTTCACGTTCTCCATCACCTGTTGACTCTAACGCAGTTTAGTCTCCCGCGCATTGACCTGGCTATAGGCATTTTTTTTTTTTTTACTTCTCATGCAATCCTACTGTTGACATTTCTTCACATAATGGTTGGCAACCATTAGAATCCCACCTGAGCATCCAGCCACTCCTCCCAACCAGCTGTCTGCAATCCTGTCGTAATTGCTCTTGACCTCAGACTCTAAGGAGTAGCTAGAGACAACAGGCCTGAGAAGAGCTACATACATCTAGGAAGCCATCAGGGAGTCATCACCCATGCTGGGTACAGACCTTCTAGTGTGGACACTTTAGGGTCACTCACACTCTCGCCCATAACCCCTCACCCAGGCTCTCTGTAAGTAACCCCAATAAACTCATTTGTTTTCCAGGGTGAACTTTGGTGGAATCAAACTTTGGTTTGTCGTTAGGACCTTAGGAGGAGCAGGTAGATACATCTCTCCGAGAGGAAAAATTCTAACAGCCATGAAAGCTTTAATTCCAGAATGCTCTCTGATAGGCATGAAGTAGTCTTTACAAAAGTGTGGAGAGGGTGACAGAGAAGGACTATACTATATCAAGGCTTAGTGTTAATAAAGATCAGCCACTAGCACCTAGCCGTTACCTGCCAACTCTGTCCCCGCAGCAAAGCCCATTGCAGTTCTGAAGCCTGTTATTCTCATTCCTCATGTCTTCTTTTTAGTCTCCGGAAATGACAGTCTTTCTTCTGTTTTGTTTCACGTAATAACTCAACATTATAATAGTTCTGAAACATCTTCCAGGAAAAATCCAGAGAGGATTAGAGGTGGGGCAGAGTCCACTAGACACACCGCTCCCAGAAGCCCGGCTGGAATGAATCCACATCTTTCTCTTGAATGAGCAAATGAACAATCTGCTCTTCGTCTCTTTGCCCTGCGCTAGTTAGGCATTTTAAGTTACTTAATGGAAATTAACAATGTCAAGTGCATACATGTGCAAATTCTGAAATGCTCTCACCAGCACCGTTTTGATTCTTAAAATTTTTCTAAGTAGTTCACATCACTCAACTCTCATAGCAGGATTCTGCTCCTGCTATTAATCTCGCCCTTGAGTAATATTACAAAACAGCAGCGGAATAGATTAGAGGAAGAACAAAAGAGATGAGATGATCTGAAGTCAAATACCCCGGCTAGGAGCTCTCTTTTCCCTTGGGTTTCCCACAGAATTTAGGAACAAGGAGAAAACAGAAGCACCGCTATGGTATGAAAATGTAGTCTTTCTTATCCATTTTCAAGCACTTCAGTTTGTAGAGACGACCAAGTCGTTTAAGCAAAGGAAGGCAGGCCATAAGCATGATTCTACATAGAAGTCATTGCCCCTCGGCTCTCCTGAGCGTTGGCGTCTCAGCTAATACTGTGGGAAGGGCACCCAGAGCACATGCAGAAACTTTAGCGCTGGTCACCACAGTGTCCACTGTGATGCCTGTAGGGGAAGGTCCCACTCTGCTTCACTCAAGTCTGGCTCCGGGATCAGAATTGAGGCGCCGTTACTGTGAGAGAGGCAGAGCCTTGCAGTCTCCTCTGTGAGTCACTGAGACAGGCACACGGCCTGGCGGTAAGAAAATGTCTGTGTCTGCCACCATGCCACCATTCTTTGTCATGTTCTCGAATCCTTGAACCCTGTACGTTCTAGGAGACAGGTGGCTGAATTAGGTCGCTTGGACAGCTAGGGCAAACCCCACAAACTATGTGGCTCTCACAACACAAATTTCTTTATTCCTTGGCCTACAGGTATGAACAAGGGTGGACTTGACTCTGCCGAAGGCCTCTCTCCTGGATGGCTGTAGCCTATGGCTGTGCTCTCATTGTGTTCCCGTGCGATCTTTCCTCTATGTGCTCTCACTGTGTTCCCATGCGATCTTTCCTCTATGAACACATGTCCCTGGTACCTCCTTGTGATCTACATTTCTTCTAAAACACCATCAAGATGGGGGAGCAGGGCTAGAACCCATACTCAGGGCCTTAGCTGAACCTCAACTTAATCACTCTTTCAAGGTCAAGCTGCCAATACAGTCACAGGCCAGTCGTCTGGAGTCAGAGATTTCACGCAGGGATGAGGGACGTGTACAATTCTGTCCTCAACATGACTGAGGTAAATGCCCTGACCTGAGTTTTCTCCACCTGACATCACTTCTATTCATTCCTGTTACCTACAGAGTAAACAACAGGAATCTCACTGAACCAATCTAGTCCCCACTCTTACCGATTCCATGACTCTTCTAAACATTCATCAGTTTCTACTTTCATGAGCTGATTTTATTAGAGGTAAATATAATTTCCGTTGTAACAAAGAAACATCATCTTTTTAAGCTAACTTTTAGTCCTGATCCAAATTCAGGGTGTTTTAAGGTCTGAGGCAGACACTCCCATTTGTCCAGGGAAGGGATTTAAGTACTTCCCACCTTGTGGTTCAAATGAGCAGTATTTACCATTTTTCCAGTGCCTACTAGTTCTCAGGCATTTCAGAGATCTCTGGCACAAAGTAATGAAAACCTTACTGTACACATCATAAATTGATTCAGTCTAACGGTGCGGGGGTGGGGAAGAAACACATGTGTAAAAAATAGTTACATTATAACTAAATAGAATTAAATGTAATTCTACAAAGCACCTTATGGTAAATTTAAAATCTTCAAGTTAATAAAATAGGTCAATTTTGCAGAAATCTCCCAAGTTCCAAACTGACCACAGATGAACGTATTAATAATGTTTTTCCCTGCCCTGCCGCTTCACTGAGAACGGTGCCTGCTCCTCATTTCTTTTTACTGCTCTTGCTTGAACACCAGGCTCTGTTGGTCAGAATCACACTTCGGAGAAGAGGAGGCAAATTTTTTTGTATCTCATACTCTGAGGCTATTAGGAGTCCTAAGGAGGAAAAAAAAAATCACAGAGTGTGTGCTGAACTCTAGAAAACTCGTCACAAAACTCATACATGAAAACCTACTTGGCAGAGCTAGCGTGGGAATGGGAAGTTCAAGGCAGCCAAAGACTGCCATCACGTGCAAACACTGACGTCACAGTGGGCCTGAAGGGCTTGAAGTTCCATGCCTACAACACGCTGACCAAAGGACAAGGTTCTCTGAGATTCTTCCCACATGCACAGGGCCTCTTCCATCACTCCTCCTCTTAGGATGCTCACACCCTGAGACCACGTATACAGCCTACGATCTTGGCACCCTGCAAGCAAGCCTGTATTTTCAGAGTTCTTTTTCCCACAGGAGTCCTTAATAGTAAAACAGGTTGGGAACCTTGCCACATGTCCTAGCCATGGTTCATTTAACACCCAAGAGCCTTGGTTTTTTTTTTTTTTTTCATTTGTTAAATGGGATTCCTTCCTCATACTCGATGGGAGTGGACAGTGACAGCAAGTGCTTTGTGAGTCTGTCTTCGACTCACAGAGGAGAGTCAAGTAACTCAACTAAGGCCACACAGAGACAGGGGCAAAGCTACATCCGACCCCACGCTAACATGAGACCTTGCTGCTGCCATAGTGATAGACAAGGTATGTAGAATCTCCTGGATGCTACCATACATTTCTGCTTCCCTAATGAGATGTTATGGCATAGAAATCTCTTGTTTTGCATGGCTGAGAAGTAAATACATCCCCAGCTTACCAGCTGCCATTCTTGCTCCCCTGTGGAAGAGAAGTGCATGTTTACAGAGATGATCTTAAAACACTACCTTGGCCAACCAAGTAACTCCCGTGATGGAACAGCAGGTACCAAAAAATGATAAATATAATTTGAGATAGATGGCTAATGAAGAGAGGACCATGATGTGCAGTCCTTAAAATAGCCCATAATTACTCAAATGGAAATTCTTTTACTCTGAGTCATTAAAAAAAAGAGAGAGAAGGAAAAGACTCTCTGTTACGGACTAAATTGCTTCCCCTCAAAAAATTCTATTTCAAAGTCCTAACCACCGGACTCTCTCTGTGATGGCATGCAGGAGCCTGGGTATTTTTAGTGGCACGCATGTTAGCATGAGGTCACTTTAACCCAGTGTGACTGGCACTTTCTAAAGAAGACATAATGGAGACACAGTACAAAGTCGGTGAAAGATGACATGAAGCCAGAGAGAGAGAGAGAGAGAGAGAGAGAGAGAGAGAGAGAGAGAGAGAATTAAGGGAGGGAGGCTTGGGATGGACCTTGGGAAGGAAACAATCCTACCAGGTCTTGATCTCAGACTTCCAGCTTCCAGCGATGTGGGCAATCACGGTTGGTGCTATTTCATCTATCAGGCAGAGCAAAGCGATAGTCAATAGGAAAATAGTTCCCTTAGGGCAGCAGTTGAAGCCTCGGATGAAACAAAAGGAAGGGGAGACAATAGTCTTTACTGCTCTTACATCATCTCACCCCCTGGCCACCGCAAGCCAAGGGTTAAAGTATTGTCATCCCCTACCCACAAATGACTGCCAAGTATATTTTCCTAAAATATTTCTTCAGCATATTGCCTGCCTGTTCAGAGATCTCCAGCAGCTCCCCCATCACCCTGAATAAGTTTAAATTCCTCCCAAGTGGTCCTGAAAATGCCTTGTAACTGATAAGCCAAAGAGCAAACATACTGGCCAAGCAGCACTTAGCCACAGAGTATGGGAAAGGGCACTGGGAAGGCTTCCCAGAGTGAAGAGTGACAGCATCATCTACGGGCACCGCCAGGACCTCTGCTGGTGACCAACGGACAAGGAATGACGTTGTTGGGCTGGAGTAAGCAGGTAAGAGGGCTTTCTGTTCTTTCAGAAGACCAGAGTTCAGTTCCCACCCTTCTATCACAATGGTCTATAACTCCAGCTCCAAGGAATCCAACACCCTCTTCTGGCAACTATGCAAATAGGCATATACATACTCAGATACACACCCACAGAGAAATAAATAAGTATAAATTAAATCTTCTTTAAGAACAAAAAAGTGGCATGATTTGCAAAGACTTTTCCTAGTTTCAAAGAGGTATCTGAATGCATCCGAAACCCCACAGTTCGTCAAACTTCCAGAGGTACAGAACCCAAGCTACTCAGTGTTCAAATAGTGTTTTTCTCTAAAGGATCCAGAGAATTCAATATTTCCTGGATGAAAGATGTCACCAGCCTGGGACTGGGAGAGTGTGATGGTTAATAGTGACCATCAGTTTGACCAAATCACCTAGGAGACGGGTACCTTAGCATGCCTGGGAGGGGTTGTGTAGATTAAGTTCATTGATGTCCAAAGACCTACCCTAAATGTAGATGGCACCTAGCCTGTGTGAAAAGAAGGATGCTGGCTGAACATTAGTACCAATCATTTTCTGCCTCCTGACTGTGGATATACTATATATACATACATACACACACTTATGCATACACACACACACACACACACACACACACACACACTGCTTCAAGTTCCTGCAGCCAGGACTCCCCACCATGAACTGTGAGCCAAAGTAAATCCTTCCTTCCTCAAGCTGCTTTTGCTAGGGTGTTTCATCACAGCAACAAGAAAAATAAATGAGAGAGAGGCTAAGTCATTTTCATAGGGCGAAAACGCTGAGACAGAACATCTTTTCAGTAGAAGTACTGGGCCTGTGAACACACATACGCGGCCATGCAAGCGTGAACATACACAAGGGTTTATGAATGCCACAGCAAGTATGCAGGGGTCAAAGGACAACTTGCAGGAGTCAGTTCTCTCCTTCTGTCCTGAGACACTCAGGGATTGCTCTTAGATCACCAGTCCCAACCTTCACCCATTAAGACACCTCACCAGACCTCCACCCCAGTTTTATGTGGTGCTTGGAATTGAATCCAGTGCTTTGTGCATGCTGGGCAGGATACTATCAAGTCACCTGGATCACTAGCTCTTGTGCCTTCCCCCAAGTTTGTTGAGTGTGTCCGAAAGCTCCATCCGAATCAGAAGGAACATCCTTACCTTTCTAGTTGGTTTTAAAGGCTACCGTGTTCAACCTCCCACCTAGAGTATTCCTATTAGAACTAACTACCCACACCTTGCCACCCAATGACTAGACTGCCTCTGGTCTCCCGTCTGTTGGTCTCTACTACGCCAGTCTTGATGACAATAACTGTAGTCTGTTTTTGGTTTCAGTACACGAATGCTGAAGAGGCTTCCAGGCCTGGAGTCAGCCTGCAGCCCCCGAGTAGCATACAGACATGATACAGCTTTTTCCTTTAACCACTGCCCTGTGGGCATGGCCCATACTTCTGGCTTTCTGTCCAAACTCCTTATTTGACCTTCTCCTGCTGGCACGGCAGATCTTCCTCTCGTTTACTGGAGAGCTGTCAATCTGCCTGCTCTTGGTCGTTGCTCTAAACACTGACAGCCACAGTCTGTCTTTGCACACGTATCAGTCAACAGTCACCATTCCCCTGAAACGTGGGCTACCACCACATCAGGCCTCCAGGGTATCAAGAAGAGCACGGCTCCATGTTTAACCGTCTGTAGTCTGCATTATTTGATGTCCACAATCTCCCTTGCTGACCAATCCCTCTTGACAATGACCCACAGGTGCACAGTGCAATCGGTTGGGGAGGCCATAAACATCTCAGATATTCAGGCTGTGCCCAGATGAATCACATCAGAACATCCAGGGGTGGGACCCTTGAGTGAGCGTTTCTTCGAGGTCCTGAGATGACACCGAGATGCCGTGAGTGCATGATTGTTCTCAGCCCTTCCTCCTGTTTCCACAGCACAGGCTACACAGGGATCAGCAGCGACTACCCCAGGAAACAACCCTGAAGTCAGGAAATGGAGATTTAGTGGTCCCCAGCTGCTTTGGAACATGTGATGATTCAAACAACTGATATTAAAGGGGAAATTGCCAACTGTTGGGCAGAAAGTGGGCCAGGGCGCTGTATTACATTCAAGTACCAGCTTGTAGTGAATTCTAGTTGGGAATTAGGAAAGCTATCACAAATTTCAAGAATCCGAACCACCAATTAAAATGGCTGGGAACGAGAATGCATCCCCATCACAGCCCAGCTCACTACCCTGATCTCTGGGATGCCCTGGCAATGGGTCATTTCTCCTAGAAAGGTACACTGGACTTGAATGGACATATATTACTAATCTGCAATGTGGGTGGTCAGTTCTGGAAGGCATACCCTGGGTGGGAGGTTGGAGGAGCCGACCTTTATGTTCTCTTCAATTCTGTTAAGTCTTTGATTCCAGGTGACAAGCCTGCAGGGTTCTAGAGAGCAGTGGGAGGAAAATGATAGGCCATTGGCCTCAGTCTTTGCGTTGCTCTGCAGAGCTCAAACAAACCTGGCAACAGGAGGCCCTGCTGCTTAAGCAAGGGCACAGGTTGGACTTGGCATTGCTGAAGGGACTCGGCGAACGTGAGATCATCATACTGATTTCAGAAAGTGGCTGTGAGTCAGAGTGACAGCCAGGAGGCTTGTGTGGGTGAGAGGCCCCCTCCTATCTGGTGGGGAAAGAATATGCTTTTCTTCCTGTCTTACTGGCTTCACAGAGAGCTAGCCATAAAGCCTGCAGGGCGAACCTAGTAACTATAGAAATTCCTGCTTTCCTCTGGGATACCTTCTCTCAGAGGCAACTGACTTGGAGACTTCAGCACAGCTCACCAGCAAACCATGGGTAGCCTCTCTCCAGCTCCAGGGCACCACTGGGGAACATGGCCACGCTTGTCTAACTCATCAAGATCCCCTTGTGAGAAACAGCCTCACGAGGGGAAGGCTGATGAGAAAGAGATTGGGGGGGGTGTTCCCCACTTGCTGGGAAAGCAGCAACCAGAGAAGTTATCACCCAGTGATAGGCATGCGCAGGTGAACCCCACCTCCAGACACAATGAAGCCCTCATATCATTTATGTATTTGGATAGGAAAGATTTGAAAACCTGAGTTAACCAGATGTAACAGCAAATTAACCACAAGCTGCTTTCACACCAACCGGCTGATGCCAAGGTCAAAGTCAGGCTTCATTGCCAACCCATTCTGCTTAGCACCATGTATGGAGATCAAACTGTATAGTTTCTAAAGAAAGTATTCCCTTACACAGATCAAATGGTCTCCAAGTATCTTACAGAAGTCAAGAGAGGTAGATGGGGGAATAGTTCACAAGTCTACACAGAAATGAATTGACATCCAAATTTAGTCCCCAGAGCTGAGGAGATAGTCATAGCTCTGTGGTTAAAGCAGTGCACAAAGCATGAGAACTGGAGCTCGGATCTCTAGAACACACATGAATGTCAGGTGGGTGTGCATCCTATCTGTAATACCAACCTTAGGACGTGGAGATGGGATCCAGAGAGCAAACTAGCTAGCACGACTAGAGATCTTAATGGGCTTTTCATTTGATGGAATTAAGTTGCCTTGAGCATGGCGACTTATCACAGCAATGAAAACGTAACTAAGACACACACACCAATGCAACTCAGTTCCAGCCCCAGAAAGGTGAACTGCCTTCATCTTTATCACCCACGCTCTGCTTTATGGGGCTTGTCCAGTCCACCTCCTATTGTCTGGGCTTCAGCGAGGCACAGGGTGTCTCAGCAGACAGCACTAACATTTGGGGTGAGGAACTTTCTCACTGCCTGGAACTATCCTGCAGGATCCTTAAAACTCTAGCTCCTGCCCTCTTAGACCTATGGACCACCTTCATTAGAGAAACCCAAACACGTTCTCACCCCTTTCTGAAGAGCTTAGGGTGAGGGAGACATCGTGTTCCCTAGAAAGAAGGAAAGCCACCCCGGGCCCATGTCTTATTTGTGTACTCCTTCTATTATAGCATCCTCCAAAGAGAGTTTGTCCACATTGACAACTGCATGTCAGCCCTGTTGCCCAGGAAGCCAGAACCCCCAAGCAGACTGATCCCAAGGGTGTCCTTTGCTAGTTGCTGTGGATCCTGGTTCTTCTTCAGAATACAGAAGCTGCTATCATTGCTTCGTTGATTGAAAACCCCACTGCCCCTGGAGCAAGTCGAGGGTACCCCTATTTGTCAGAAAGAGCCACTTTGTGCTGCTCTGAAATTTATCTTCCTAGGACTCCTAGACTTGAATCTCTCAAGGCTACAAAAAATTCAGGAATGCAATCCTAGCTCCTGTTTAAATATGAAGAGAGCTGCCCAATTCAGCCCTCTGGGTTTGACAAGCAGCCTGGTATAGTTCTTAAGCAGCTGGATAATTTTCACAACATTTAAGTGTCACTTTACCTGTATTATATTTGCTGTCCAGTATTATCAAATACTTTACTTGTATTATCTTTGATGATTGCAAGGCCCCATCAGCTAAGCGTATATGATAGGCATATGATAGAGGACACTTACCAATCAACCCATATCGACAGAGAAGTAAAAGCTATGACTTGTGATCCTGGGTTCAAAACATGTATTCAGCTTACAATTGCCACATTTGACACCTATAACCTGTTGAATAGCTTTGTTTTAAAAAAATAGAAACATGCAGGTCCTCCAACAGAGGTGTGGGTGAGAGCCAAAAGATCCTTCTGGAATTATCTAAGGATCAGCATATCATAATATCAGCATAATGCTTTGTGTAACACTGAAACTCAACTTAATGTTTCTCTATAAAGTAGGAGAAAAAAAAAACTTGTCTTACATTGTGGGTTCCACATGTAGCCTGGTCAGTCACACAGGGACAGTCACTGCCTCCCTGACACATAGGGCCTGAGATCCTTCTCCACTAGGAATGGCTCCCAGGTACAAGGAGACCACTTGTGGAGGATCTAACATGGTGTTCGCCTCTGATTCCATCCCTGTGGTTGCTTCTGGATCCCTGCACGTGTCCTTGTGAAGAGCATCCCCTGAAGGCAATTAAAATTACACGACGCCCCGATTTCAATCCTCCTACATTTGTGCTGAATATTTTCCACTTTAAAAAATTAAGCTTTAATTAAGTTTTTTCATCAAAACACCAGTCCTGCTGATAAAGACAGGAAGGGCTGAGAAAGTAATTACGTGCGCAATCTGCTTTTGACATACTCTTCTCTCCGCTGGGACACTTCTCTCTCCTTCCCTTCATTAAAACTCCCCTGTCACCTTAAGAGGGTTTGCTTTCTCTCTAGTTACTATAGCAGAGACAAAGAGCCAGGCTCCCTCCCTCATTGAATGGACCCCACTAGGCACGCAGGTTAGAGCCAGGCATCTTCCTCCAGCCAGCCCTCTTTATGGGACCACAGACCAGGAAGATGAACCAGCCCCTACTTTCAGGAGGGTGCTTGGGCAAAGACTAATACATACACTTCTTCAACCTTTTGCCCCAGCCTAATGTCAAAAGAGACATTCTATATGCCACTGCCTGACGATCTAATGAGTATATAGTACATGAGTCTTCACGGACCAACATTTCGTTCCATTTCTTTCAATTTAGTAACTGGAAAGCTCCAAACCTTTCCATGAGTCCTTAACTTGTGATTAGTTTGCTAGGACTGGCTAATGAATTGCTATACACTGGCGGGGGGTGGGGGGACCCCACAGTGAGTGAAGTGCTGGCTGTACAAGTGTGAGGACCCGAGTTCAGATCGGATTAAGGGCCCAACCTAAACCCAGGAAGCATCCGTTTGAAAATCCTTACCTAGTTATTATTTACACATTATAAATAACATTATAAAGTCCTAGGCACACATGCATCAGGGAGGACACTATCCAACCAACAGCATTCCTAATACTGTCCTTTAAGGTAGCCTGATGTTGAGATGAGAGACTTAGGCTAAACCTCACACCCCAGCTGATAGGATTATACATGTCTACAATCTACAGCTGAAAGCAACATAATGAAAAAAATGGGTAATGAAAATGGAAATCGTCATGGGTTATTTTTATCATTAGGTAGAAATATCCTTTAACTACACACTAGCCTCTCAATTTTTCCCTTATTCATCTAATAAATCCAATCTTATATTCTTCTCTGATAATTTGTTTCAAAGTTCAAAACATTGGACTCGAAGAAAACTGCGCTCCATTGCATGTTGGTTCCAAGCTTTCTTTTTACCCATAATTCCTCACCATGCATGATCCTTCACACACAGATACCTCATGATTCCTGAGCATGAGCCCCCTTTTTTTGCTTCCCCCTGTTCCTTCCAGCTTGAACGGTCAGTGTGTTTATTCTCGATGAGTTCTGTCCTGTTGTGTCTGGAAAACACTGTTTCCTTGAAGTGACCCGGCACTTCTAGCTGGTGCAATCCTTCTACCCCCTCTTCCACATAAATTCCTTAGCCTTGAGAGGAGAGGCATGATGAAGATATCCCATTTAGGGCTAAACATGGAGTCTTATCTTCTTATAGGGGGGAATGCTGAAGAGATGGAGGACACCAAATACATGAGAGAGAGAGAGAGAGAGAGAGAGAGAGAGAGAGAGAGAGAGAGAGAGAGAGAGAACAAACACAGACACATGAAGAGGGGTGGGTAGGGAGGTGAGGGAGGATTTGGGAGGAGTTAGGGATGGGGATAGGGATGAATATGATCAAAATACATTGTATGAAATTCCCAAAGAATTAATAAAATCGTTAAAGTTAGACTCCAATTGCTCTCCTGAACACAGTCAGCTAAGTGATTCACCTCGGGTGAGTAGGATGCAATGGAAATGAGGCTTAGCAGTTTCAGAATCTACATCATCAAGGATGATGTCATCTCTGCTTGGCTCTCACAGTACTATTCATCCTGAATCATACTTACCAAGCTCTGAAGGACCCAGATATGCGAATACAGAGGACAAAGGCTCCAGCTCAGGACCCTGCAACACCCATCCTGTGCATTACAGTGAGCAAGCTTTGGTGATTCTCACCCTAGACTTCAAGATACACACTCTAATGCCAAGAGAAGCAGAGAGAGCTGTCCACACCAAGGCCTGCCATATTTGAAATCCCATGCGCAAAACACTTAAAACCATAGCTTGGAAGTGTATTGTATACTATGAGAAGTCTGGAATGTTCAGAATCCAGCCACCTTGACCTTCCTAACACCCACTTATTGTTGGGCCATGCAACAAATGCCAACCTAAAGATATCAATTTGATGTACTTCAAAATTCAGTATGTCCTAAATAAATTAGGTTCTCCAACCTAATCATGCTGCAGCTTTCTCTCAGTGAATGGTGCTGCCATTCATTCTACTCAGCAAATGAGAAGTCTGGGGGCGGTGCTAACACTCTTCCTCTGTTATGTTCAACTAATTCCAGGTTCACTGACCCTGCATCTTCTATGGCTCTGGAGTCCATCCACTTATTCTTTCCTCATTGTGCCCATCAAGTCTCTGTCACCCGGCACCTTGATTACAGTGTGTCCTAATGAACTCCCGATAATGAATCACTGCTCACCATTCTCTGGTTAAAACTCAGAAGCCTTAAACTGGCTATAAGATCTTGCTCAGACACCCTCTACTGTTGGGGCAGCTGGCCCAATCCCTGCGTTCAGGGGAGTGGCTGCCCCAGGGGAGAAAGGTACCTTTAAAAAGAACCGGGTTGGGGAGAGACGCCCCCCCCCCCCCCCCCCCCCCCCCCCCGCTTGACTCTCTGCTTCGTTGGAGCTTTGGAAGTGTGCCCCTCTTTCTTCTTTTATTAAAACTGATTTATTCTAAAAGGACAATTTTTGGTTATTTCAAATCTCCCGCATCACTCTACTTCCCACCGCTGTCAGTTCTCGCTCTACGCTCTTCCAGGTCTCCTAGGCCCCAACACTGTGACCTTCAACACGCCTTTTCTGGCCTCATCTTGCCTCTTACCACAGAGCGTTGGCAAGAGCTGTTTCTCTACCCACAAAGCAATGCTGCGCCCACTTCTCAACAAACCAACAGTCTCTCCTTAAACATGGCCACTTCTGGAAAGTTCTTTGTTTCCAGGCGTATCCGATGCCTCCATTCCATACCTTGTGTCACTCACTACACTGGTAAATGAGCGAAAATGAGCGAAAGATTCAGGAACGTCGCCTCGACCCACCAAGGCAGGCCGCCTTCTTTTGCTTTCCATGACAGTCCTACTGCTTAGACTCACAGGGGATGCAGAAGAGTCAGCTGAGTCAATGAGCCGTCCACCTGGCCCCACCTTTAATTCCAGCACACTGTTTTACACCAATAGACCTTCAATCAATTATGAATGAATGGAGAATACAGTATGTAAGACTTAGAAAGGAGAAAGCTGGACTCCAAAGCTCCAAAGTAGAGAAGGTTCTCTCTAAGGGATACAGTCAGGTTTTGTTGAAAGAACTCAAAAACTATCAGCTTCAACTTTGAAAACTTTATATTCTAGGCCAACTGATTTTTAAATTGATTTACTTTGCCTTTGGTTTTGGAATTTATGAATCCAAACTTCGTTACATGGAAATTATTCAAAAATGGGATTAAATAGAAAGACAGCAGTCTTATGAATTTATGTAATTCAGGCTAATTTGTTGTGGTTATATTTTCTTCTCTGAATTTTGAGAGTAAAATTTTTCTAGATTACATGTACTGGGAATCATGATGACTCTATAAGCCTATCATGGTCCTGTGGGTCTGGCCTTGGGCCTCATTAGTTAGAATGATTCAGAACAATTTTCCCAGTCTTGCCAATGTCTCACTAATCTTGAAATCCTTTAAAGATGAGTCCAAATTTTCCTAGTTCCTTGGGGTTCTTTACTTCTCATCCTATAAAAGTCCTAGAACCTTTATCCAGTAGTAACCGATGGAAGTGGATGCAGAGATCCATAGCTAAGCACTGGGAAGAGCTCCCAGAGTCTAGACAAAAGGAGGAAGGAAAGATAATATGAGCAAAGAGGTCAAGACCATGATGGGGATACCCACAGAAAGAGCTGACCTGAGCTAGTGGGAGCTCACTGACTCCAGAATGACAGCTGGGGAATCTGCATAGGACAAACTAGGCCCTCTGAATGTGGGTGACAGTTGTGTGGCTTGGGCAGTTTGTTGGGCAACCTGCAGTGGAATCAGAATTTATCCCTAGTGCATGAACTGGCTTTTTAGAGCGCGTACCCTATGGAAGAATACCTTGCTCAGCCTAGATATAGGGGAGAGGGCCTTGGTCCTGCCTCAACCTGATGTGACAGACTTTGTTGATTCCCCTTGGGGAGCCTTATGCTCTGAGGAGTGGATGTGGGATGGGGTAGAGAGAAGTTGCGGGGAGGGGAGGGAGTGGGATAAGGAGAGAGAGGGAAAGTAAGAAAAGGGGAGGGAGGGAGAACTTGGATTGGTATGTAAAATAAAAAAGATTGCTTTAAAAAAAAGAAAAATCCTATAACTGTTGGGTAGTGGTGGTACACGCCTTTAATCCCAGCACTCAGGAGGCAGAAGTAGGCTGATCTCTGTGAGTTTGAGGCCAGCCTGGTGTACAGAGCGAGTTCCAGGATAGCCAGGCTATGCAGAGAAACCCTGTCTTGGAAAACAAAAACAAAAATCCTATAACTAAGATGCTGCTTATAAATCCAACACTATCCCAATATTAATTCTTGTGATGGGAGTAAATAGTATGAACATTAAACAACTGTTTACCGTTCCTGTTTTACACCTGTTATCTATATTACTAAGAAAAAATGATTTCCCAATTTCAAAAAACTCTGGACCCTAAGAAGGTAGAAATTTGAATTAAATAAAATGTTATAAATTTCTAGACATTGGGCTTTGGTGACAAGTGATGACAGACTAAAGGTCTCAGAGGGTAAGTGAATATTGCCTTAGCTTGACAACTACATCCCTGTTTGCTGAAGCATTGGTTGCTTTTACCTTGACATTAATTATTCCCTAAAAGCTGTTGATTACACTGCAAAATGGACCATAACTCTTATCTTCTTCAACAGCAAAAGGCTGGGGGCCTTTTATGTATAATTCCATGGCAGAAACGAATGTTATTGAACCAGCAACCAATTGAATGAAAGGCAAATGGAGACTCAAGTATAAGAAAGAGCGAAAGAACCAGAGTCCCCCTCCCTTTCATTGTGTGCAGTCTCTTGGAGAGATCTCCTTACTCTCATCTCTTGAGAAGGTCACTGGTGTCAGTAGGAGCTTTACCACAAATCTGAGGCATAGTAAAAGATTCTTAAAAATTATTAGTCTTGCTGGGCAGTGGTGGTGCACACTTTTAAACCCAGCACTTGGGAATTTGAGGATTGCCTGGTCTATAGAGAAAGTTCCAGGACAGCCAGAGCTACATGGAGAAACCCAGTTCTTGAAAGCCAAACAACAACAAAAACCAAACAAAGAAAGAAAGAAAAGAATATTACTCTCTGCCCAAAATTGTATCTGATTCAAATTTGGAGACAGACTTCAAATTTCTTGGTCTATTGGTGTTTCTTGCATCATAATGGAAAGGATAAATCACCCCTCACCTGCCCCTACGAAATAAGGCTTCACCCAGATAAAGAGATAAAGGAACTGAATCTTGCTTAGCATTTAATGTTGTAAGTTGGTTCTCAAGAGAACAAAGCAAGGATCAGGCTAGATCAGTCATTCATTATTCCAAAGTCTAGTCATCAAAGAGCTGTACACCAGGCCCCCAGCTGACCATCTGCAACCTGCTGAGGGATCCTCTGGGAGAAAGAGCCTTTCCAAACCAGCTGAGACAGGACTGCCATTGATCCCTTTGATCTGAAACTAAGCAATACCCAAAGCAGATATGAGTGACCTCAGAGACCCAGGAGATTTCCCTTGAGTGATTTTCATGCAGGTCCAGCGGAAGATGACGCAGAGGATGGGACTACATCACATATTTATCTTAATCACTGAAGAGTTCTCATTTATAATTCATGGGCGCTTAGACTACTTAGGATGCCTTATTAAAAAGGATGTCTTCTTTTTCTTCTCCCCCCCCCCTTTTTTACCTCTTTATGACCACAAGAAAGAGATGACTCTTAAATATGGTATAAGAATGAGCTGTTCCCAAAATAGAAGTTAGTGCCCATTAATTACAGTGCTATCCAACCAGTATTTTTAAAATAATCAACATCGCCTACAAGGAGAGGAACATAGAATTCTATCCTACACTAGTATGTTTAATCGCCTTTGTAAAAAGCAACGGAAGAGTAATTGTCTCAACAACCAGGAAATTAGTCAATCCTTCCCTGTGAGAAGTCCGGAACTAGCTCCCCAAAGTTAAAGGAATAAATAGTAGGGACCAAGAAGGCTGCATCAGCAGAAAAGGCCAGTCCATATTTAACTGACACGAACATTCATCGGTGTTCAGTGTGGTCCTAGATACTTAGAGGATTTTTTTTTAATAATGTGAAACCAACTTTAATTTTAAACATTCTTACTGGGTTTTAATGAATACCTAAATTCTTTTAACTTAATATAAAAATGTATAATCCAGGAACACTGGTGCCTGGGATTATTTCTGGCATCAGCATGTGTTTCAAGGTCATATGAGGAACACAGAGCCATGCCTGAGGTTGACATCACATCTTGTAGGATCTCAAGCAGGGGCACTGCCAGCAGGAAGGGATGGGGCATAGAGGGCAGGCTCAAGGACAGCCCTGGATGACAACCCACCAGAGATCAATTTCTCTCTGTAACCTTAGAGTACTTCAAACATTGACCAGAGAACCAGCTCCTAGGATAGTTGTGGGAGCTCAGAGTTGTGCCCTTGGTCTCCACAGGGGCCACGGTCTGCCTACTAGGGAGAAAGGGTAAACTTCAGCTTCGTGGCACCCGAAACCTCCAATTGAAGAGGTGCAGCACGGAGGAAAGCCAGATGCTGGGGAGCAGTGAGACCCCAGAACACGGTGTTCTTGATTCATAAAACCACCAGAGAAACAGAGATTGGGCCACTGAAGAGCTGTGCCACTTTATATAGCTGGGCACTGTCTCCTCCCTTGTCGATGCCAGGAGATGGAGTCAGAGTGCCCACCCCCAGCAACTCTAGGTGAGAACTTTAACCAACAAGGCCACCTCCGAGTATGATCAAGATTCTGGATGACTGCTTAAACAGAGAATGACTCTGGCTTTACTCTTAACACACTGTCTGATTAGAAATAAACAAATAATAAAATGTTATTCTGATACAAGTGGCTATACTCTGTTATTCAGATACAAGTGTATTCTCATACAACTGACAAGGAGTGCCGCACATTTTACATGGAGAGTTCAGTGGCCAAACAACATTGTCTTCATTAAAGTCAAGTCCATACAGGTGAACGAGTGGGGTAAGCAGTCCACTACAATGATCCTGTGTTACATGTCCTGTATCTCCAAGGTCAAGAGCCAATATGCACAAAAGCCCAGTACAAAACCTCACAGGCCAAGATGGCAAACCAACACAAAAAGCCATTGGAATGTTGCTAATGCCTCTTCTAATGTGGCCACATGGAATAATCTCCTTTTTCTGCTTTATAGTATTAACTTGGCTATTTTAATTGACTTCTCCAGGACCAGTGGCCAAACTTGGCTCCTTGGGGGTACAGACTATATCACACGTATAGTAACACTGAGGGATAAGTCCCTTTTCTCCTATGGGACATCTGCCAGTGTTCCAGCTAAATGTCATGCTGATGTGTGTCTGTTGGTGACTGTAATGCATCTTGTCACCTTCACATTCAGGGTACAGCTTAGCAGTGAGGAAGTGACTGGTAAATGACCATGCAGGACAATTCCACAAAGAGATACTAGGGCCTTCTCAGCTTGCACTTGGTAAAAGAATTTCTCATCTTTATTTTGGGGCGGCTGGGTGACATTTACAACACTAAATAGTTTCCTTAACAAGTCTCATTGAATTGAAACAACTTAAAGTCAAGTGGGAAAAAAAAAAAAAAGCCCGACCACTTTTATGCGATTTAAAATTGTTATTTAAATATGCAAGTGTAGGCACAGAATACCAAGTGGTGGTGGTGGGGGAACTCTGCCTGAGAAATGCAAAGCTTTCTTATGAAGAATGCTAAAGAGTTACGTGATCTAGATTCTAATAATTTATTCAACACATCCACCCTCCCCATGTTTCTTTTCTCTTTGCCATGGATTTCCCTCATCCTATTGTTGAATAAATAGGCAGAAAATATAAGAAAACCTATGTTTAGCTGAAGCGCTACCCTATAAACACTTCAATTGTATTTTAATGCTTGGTAGACACGGAATTTCTTCTTTGCTGTTTGCTCATTACAATAAATTTCAAAACCCAAATAATCATGCTTTGCTTACATGGGACCAGCAGCTCTTCTTACTCTGTTGGCTGCCTATGCAGAAGGTATGATAGGGGATCAGGTAAAGGCACATGATATGGAGCATGACTTGGCTTACACTGGATCATGCTGCAAGTAGTAGGATTCTGCCTGATATACAAGCTGGAGCAGGGAGAGGACATAGTGTTAGCAAACCCAGCCGAGCCCTGAGGCAATATGAGGGGGAGAGCTGCCCCTGACTCCCTCCACTAGCAGCAACACTAGGGAGAGCAGGCCCTGCACCTCACCTGGCTGCACAACAGAGTCAATCTTGCTGGTGGAGGTGTGGGTGAAGGAGCCCCAAAGTTGTGAGCATAGGAGAGCTGTCTCCATTACTCATCTGTGGCATCATGGCTGAGGGAGAGATGCCCTGTTCCCCACCCTCTGCCCACCAATGCCTGAGGCAAATTGGAAACCTGGTCCTGAAGTCACAAGAGTAGGAGAGCTGTCCCTGCCCCTCATCAGCTCCAGCACTTGGGAGAGTGGCCCCTATACCACACCTAGGCAACACAGTAGAGCTGGCCCTGAAGGTGTTATAGGTGTGGGAGAACCAACCCTGAGGACACAAAGGCAGGAGAACTGGCCTTGCAGCAATGAGCAAGGGGTGAACTAGCCATGGCAATGTAAGAGAGCTCGCCTTTGTGGTGAGAACAAGGGAGAACTGGCAGACTGACCAACCACACAGCCGCCAGGCCCACAACCAGGGCTATGAGTTGGTCAACCCCAACATCCATCCCATCTGTGTGCAGCTGTCAGACCCACAACCAGGGTTATGAGTTGGCCACCCCAACATCCACCCCATCTGTGTGCAGCTGTCAGGCCCACAACCAGGGTTATGAGTTGGCCACCCCAACATCCACTCCATCCGTGATCTGTTAGAGCACATGAAGGGATCAGTCCTGCAGACCCAAAGCTGCAGGATCTCCATGACACAGGGCAACAGCAGGATAACCAAGAGGAGTCCCAGTGAGGACCCAGCATCAATAGTGTAGCAGAACCCAAAGGCCTCAAACCAGACCAATGGCTCTGCAATGAATATTTGCAAGTAAAGATATGTAGATAAAGTGGTTTACTGTGTGACTCACTGTGCCACACCACAGCTTCTGTGATGAGACTGATTTTTTCCTTTTCATACCTTTTTTTTTTCCGTTTTCTCTTAAATTTCATTTTATTTTGGGGAGGGTTGCAAGGGCAGAGGGCAGATAGGAAGGGACGGAGAAAGGAATGGGATGGGCATGCATGATGTGAAAGACATAAAGAATAAATTTAAAACAAAGTTTAAAAAAAAAAAGAAAGAAAGAAAAGAAAATCAGGATTAGCCAAGCAGCAAGACTGTCTCAGAAACAGACCACCTGAGGCATCAGTACCCTAGCCATCAACACAATGGCCTGACATTCCCCAGGTGTACTCCAGTCTCTTATAGGCCCTCTCTGAGAACCAGAGTCCAGAGTGGGAACATGTGACTGGTCTAGCAAGGTGATTAGCCTTGCTTTGAGAGGGAAGCACCGTCCCTCTTTAAAAAGGGCAAACAAAAGAAGAGAGGGACCTAAGTAGTCAAGTATGAGATCCCTATCAGGGAGGATGCAAGGAAAGTCTACCTGCAGAGGATGAGGAAAACAGCTCCCACCCCCACTGAGCACACGTTTACCTGCTGCTGGAAGAGTATTCATCTTCCTCATCCCAGCACGCATCCTGGCTGACTTTACACATCTGTGCTAGCTTTCGATAACAGGTGAGGGAGACCGCATTCTCATCTACGATATGCAGCGGGCCTTAGGCATTTGGTGATTACATATTTATATTTTTTTAAAGTGTAAACCTTATGTGCAGTGCTTTCTAAGAAGTGTGACATTGTGATTTATAATGACCCATATACATTTTGTATTCTTAGGGGTTTCTTAAAACCCTTGCACCCTCCAGTGTGGCTGAAGATTGCCTCTGATGCTAAGAAGATCCCTGGGAGGTGGGGTTGAAATAGCCGCGTGACTGGCATACTGGAACTTTCAGTCTCACCCTTAAGCCATGGGAGGCAGAGCTGAAGGTTGAGTTGACTGTAAATGAACAACAGCAAGTGGAATATTTCCTTGAGTTTCATGAGACCACTCTAACAAATTAGCCAAACTCACTGAGGTGGCCAAGGAAATGCCTGGTAGGTCAGGAGTACAAGTCACAACTTACAATTGGAAACTGTTATTGCCTTGTGGCTCTGAGTTCTTCATCTGTGAGATCTTCACCTATATGTGGGTAGATGGTGTTCAGCTTGAATTATATTACAGGACATCTGCCTGGCTTCTGCTAGAGAGCTGGGGTGAATGGTGAATGTGTGAACTGAATGGTCCCCCGCCCCCCCCCCCCCCTTAGATTAAGTCGTCTAACATTGACCATGTAGAATTACATGTGGGAAAAGAATCATCTTCATGTCACACAAAGACATCTGTGGACAGAGTGAGAAGTGGCCTGGCAAGTCCCATTCTTTTGCAAAATGTTGCCCCATGGCTCAAGCCAAGCTAAAGGACACACACAGCCAAGATGGTCTCTGTCTTTTATTCCTAATGCACGGGGGAAGTTGATGTTCCACATTTGCTGAGGTTTGGAAAGTGGCACCAAAAGCAAAGGAACCTGGGGCTGTGGGGGAGGGGGAAAAGGGGAAGTGGCGGTGAGGAAAAGCAGACACAGGGCCATGAAACCTGTTCGTAAGACTGAATTTCTCCCACCACAGAGAGGATTTTACAGAATAGCGTGTATAAGGCCTCTGGCACACAAGAGATGGTGGGAGGCTGGCATTGAGAAGCCAGTGAGAAAATCCAGTCGGACACCCCCCTGCCCACCCCCTCCCCCCTCCACCGGTGTCCTTAGTCTGGAGTGTTAGAGAATTTGGAACTCCTCCAATCTAGACAAGACTCTCACTAGTACCTACACACTGCTTCAATCCAAGTGCAATCCTTTGTTGAAAACGCATGCCTGTATGCATGCATGCATGAAATTCTCAATAAAAGTAAGCAAATAAATGCATTTTTTTAAGTCCACGAGATTGGGTGTGGACTAGGTAGAAGTAGCACCAAGGGAAGATCAGAATATTGAACGGAGGGAATAACATCCAAGGCATCCCTGCCTCATTTTACTTGGAAATACCTGGGTGAGTATCTCAGCAGAGTAGGTCTTCTAGCGAGCAGCTAGTGGAATGGACATAGTAACGTAAGTGGATATTGGTACACCAATATATGCTAAAGAGTTGCTGTCATTACAAGCTTGCTGTTTCTCTGGTCCTTTCTCTACAGTTATTAAAAAATATTAAATACCTTCTCCAAGCCACATATTCACTGTGTTTTAGAGATGTGTGTGTGTGTATACATACATATATATGACATATATATCATATATATGAGACTTTCATACTATATACAGTCCCTTTCTTTGAGCTATGCATGCATGCAGTGTCTCTGTATGCATGTGGAGTGGGAGTTATGTCTACCCAGAGCTGGTACCCTTCCTCAGGAGGAAAGGTCCAGTGTCCAGTGCATCTTTGACCAGTGCCTGTAAGGTTACCCAGTGGTAGGGATGAGGGCAGCTCCAGGAGGGCTAAACTGAGAAAGCTTACCTTCGGGGTAACTATCAGGCACTGTGGCACCACAGATGTGCCCGCACATGAAACCCCTAGGAACAGTAAGAAATGGAGGTCATGCAAGAATGGTCCAAGTATTTCCTTGACTTTCCCTCCCTTCCTCCTCTCCTTTCTTCTATTTCAGCAGAAGGTATAAGGCTAAATACTTAAGAAAGCCTACTATTGAGGAAAATAGATTTGTTATTTTAATAACACTCCTAAAATGGCTCTGTTTAACCATCTGTTGTTAACTTTGCAATCTCGCATTTTCTCCTCCTTCCTAAATATCAGTATCACCCACCAATCCACCCACCCCCCCCCCCAAAAAAAAACGTTGTCATGATAAGAGAAAGAGAGGTTTGGTGGAGGAAAAATAAACCAGAGTATTAGATCGCTTAGCATACAGTTTTGTTAACTATTTCTTATGGCATTCTTGGGCTACATTAGCTTTTAAGGTGGCGACAAATTTATAACATTAAATACAAAAGCCGTGCCAGAAAGTAGAGGATGTAGAAGATGGGGGAGGGATTTGGAGAAGCAGAGAGTCAGAGCAGCCATTTAAGTCCATGCTCACATCCCACAACTGTGAAAATGTTCCTGGATCTTCATGGGAACCCACAGGAACAGACGACTAGAGCCTGAACTGGGACTAGAACCAAGCAAGTCTCTCTGCTCACGGGCCAGGTTGTACTTCTAGATACCAAAATACCTCAAAGTCCATCACCAACAAGGTCAGAGTTTCTGTGATGAGATGTTAAACACCCTAAAGAAAACCCCAAAACATTAACTTTGACATTGCCAGTGGCAAACTCAAGTGATAGTAGTAAATTGGCCAGGGGCTCGGGAGACGGGGCAATTGATAAAGTAGGCGTGTAAGCATGACGTATGGATGCAGAACTCCCACCAAAGCCAGGTGCTGTGGTCCCCGAGTTGGAGATGGTGATAAGAGCATCTCTAAGACTCACTGGCCAATCAGCCTAGCTAACCAAGGAACTCCAGATTCAGTGAGAGACACTGTCTCTAATAAGGTGGAGTGCAATTGAGAAAGACATACAACACTGACCTCTGCCTTCTACACACATGGGCACATGAACATGTATACACTGGTACATATACCAAAAATATTAACATGTAATAGTGACTTTATGTCCATACATGTTAGATAAATATAGATTTAAAAATTTAAGTCACTTAAAAATGTACATGAACATTGGTGTGAGTTCATTTAAATTCATCGACTTGACTGGATTAAGGGATGTCCAGCAAGAAGCTATTAGCAAGATGACTTCCATGTGACTTGGGCTCCTTGCACACCAGACTGCCATTTGGATGAGCAGGCTGAGCAAAGAAGACTCGTCTTCACTAATGACTCTTTCCTTCACTAATTCACTTTGCTTCAGCACTGCCTGGCCTGACAAAGGCAAAAGGGAAGGAGTGTTTTTTTTTTTTTTTCCTCTCTCTTTCTCTTCTAATGCTGAAACGTGCGTTGTCTTCTAACCTTGGCCACAGGAGCCAGTTCTGGGCAGGTATTCTACTGCCTGCCCTGGTTGTCAGACCTTCTGTCTGAGTTACAGTCACCCGTGTTACTGGCCTTTCTGCTTGATAATCAGGGCACTTCTCATAATCGATTATTTTGGGGCCCAATTCCCATAATATATCTGTTTATGAATCTATCTCGCCATGTTATTGATTCCGTTTTTCTGGAGAACGCTGACTAGCACACATATTAAATGGCACATTCCTGTCTTGACTTCTGTGTGTAAAAGCCTAATTAGTAACTTTATATACAAAGAACTGAAGGAAATAATGCTTCTGTAGTGTTTATCTTTGAGTTTCAGTAGCGTTGAAGTGTTGGAATACGGGGCCAGGCAACTGCAAGACAGCTATGTGCTTGTTGTAGGAGAAAGAGTTCTCGACATTTCCTACAGATGAGGCTATTTCTGATGAATTAGGCACCACATATGATAAGAAAGCTTGTGTAGAGACAAAACCCTGAGAGGATGTGGAGCGTGTGTACATGAAACACTTTTCCTAGAGATGAGCATCAACAGTAGAGATAGTCAGACATCACCAGATGGTCTCAGCGCACACGACCTATAGTCAAAGCCGACAATGGAAGGTAGTCAAAGTAGCAGAACAAAAGTTAAAAGCAATGGGCTGGCGGAAGTAGCTAGGAAGTGAGTGAAGGAAGGTAACTCAGCTAAGACAAATCTAGATGCCACGGATACCAAATGGGCCTCATCCAACCCGGATGGGAACGGTTGCCCAGAGTTCTGTGTTAGGAACGATGCTGAGCCCACTATGTTGTAATCCACCATGGAAAAGCCAGTTCTAAGAGGTCTCAATTATAATATTACCTGAAAGGATCGAAAAAGCTAAATGGTAAAGATATTTCTAGAAGGCAGAAGTTTGATTTATTCTCTGAGTGCATAGTCTTCACTTGGATGACGGAAACAATTGCCACAGTAGGGGCAGCTCAGCTCACACATGCACAGTCAAGAGTCTACCTAGTGGGAGAGCAGTGGGCAATACCAGCATAACAGCCAAACCCAGCATGTGGCTCTCAACCTTCCTGATGCTGTGACCCTCAAAAAGTTCCTCTTGTTGTGGTGACCCCCAACCACAAAATTATTTCATTGCTACTTTTTAACTGCAATTTTGCTGCTGTTATGAATTGTAATGTAAATATTTGTGTTTTCTGGTGGTCTTAGATGATCCCTGTGAAAGGGTCATACAACCCCCCTAAAGGGGTCGTGACCCACAGGTTGAGAACTATTTTACTAGCACATACAATACACTCCCTTCCTCTATGGATGGAATGTTTGGAAAAGGCACATATGTAGGGTGGAAGATTTTAAGGAGAGGGAGGGGTGTTACAAGCAGGGACAGGAGTCAAACCCAGGAAAGGAGATGGTTAATTTCCTAAAGGTAAACAGGAAGAATAACACACTTCATGGTAAAACTTCTGTAGGCTGAATATAAGTCACTAGCAAAAATTAAAAACTAACATACTTCATCGGTCAGTGTGATCAATATTGACTGATTTCCCTTGGAAATTCTATGATCTTTCAGCTCCTTAAAGAAGTAGCTGAGGTATGAGAGAACGTCTCAATGTCCACAGAAGGCAGAACAGCACGTCAGAGAGGATTACAAACTTCAAAGTATTGGAAGTGTGAAGGGTTGAGGCAAGGGATAAAGGCCATGGGAAAAATAACACCAACATCTTGAAACTCCAAGATGAAAATAAATACAGCTACTAGCAGAGCTAGAAAGGAATCTGCAAGGCGACGGGACATGATGGCTGGGATACACTTCCCAATAACAAACGGACAGGTTCCTGCTTCAGCCGCCTCTCCTTGGTCCTCCAGGTGCCTTGCAAAGCCCTCTTGGTGCTGTGTAAGTCAGCCATGCATTAAGGAAACAGCACAGGCAAAGACTTGCCCATGGAGCACAGTTCCTTCATCCAGTCCCAAAGACCCTCCCTACAGAATCTGCTGATTGAGTGAAACGTGGTCAAAGAACCAAGGTCATGAGCCAATCAGAAGCTGTCAGAAGCTGAAGAGGCAGGGTGTGCTGGACAGAGCAAAGCCTTGGAAAAGGACACACCTGGCTTCCAAGACATGTTAAAGCTGAATCATACCACGATCGTGGGACACTGAACAGTGGCTCTATTTCTAGTGTTTCTAGGGAAAAAAAGAGTGCTCACTGAAAACGCACATGGAAAATGCTGAATGAAGACAAAAATGTACAGAACATATAGAATATATATGACATAAGGGGCCATTAGTCTTTGGGCTGCTGGGACCGATATGTTGTACCTTGAATTCCATGGAGCTTTGGTTCCAGAAACCCCCACCAAAGACATCCAACTGTATAGATGTTCAAGACACTTACCAAAAAAAGATGCAATATTTGCACATTCTCTACACAACGTCTTCTCTTGTACTTCAAGTCATCCCTAGATTACACACAATACCCGAAGCCTAAGGCGCTGTGTAACTAGTTGTAACATTACACTTTTAAGTCAAATAACAACAGTTCTAGAGTCACTATAGATGCACTCCTTCCAAATATTTGTGTGCTCTCATCCATTGAATCTTTCTATATGAAAACCAGGGACACAGAGGGCCAAGGATACAGTGCCTGGTACATTCTTAATTAAACAAGTGGATAATGAATGAAGCCAATAGTCCTCACGTCTCTGTTGCTCCAGTCCAATGGGCAAGACAGGTGAGTAAAATGAACAGTTACAAGCAAAAGCTATCCTGTGTTGTGTAAAGAGCTCTGGAGAATATGGACAAGAGAATGACTAATTGTGAACAAGAGTCTGGGAAAGATAGTGAACCTAGGGTAGATCTGGAAGTTGGCCTCAGTTTTTAACACACACACATACACACACACACACACTCACAGTACATAATCACAACTTAACCTCCACAAAGTCCAGTCCAATGGGTAGTTCACAACAAATACTCAGACTTAGCTAATGGCCTTACATCTATCCAAACAGGTCTGTTTTGTTTCTTTTTCTAAATGTATAGTATTAAGAAAGTGGAGGTAAGAACCGAGATGACCGGGAGGGGATGCTTCAACATTTGACATTTGAAAAAAATCTTTTCTCTATTTAATTCACCAAAACTGCGCCATAAATTATTCAGTCAATTCTAATTAACTCCCCAGAGAATTATCTTCAAGGCACGGTTAGTTGGTCGTTGCCTGAGGCTAAACTCCAAGCGAGCTCTGGGATGTGGGAGGGATACAAAAGTTTTTTGTGTGCTTGAAGATTCCAGTTATGCAGCAACCCTGAGCAAGAGAAGAGATGAAATCACCCCATAAAGATGACTGCTGAAAAGGGGCATAAGGGAATTTCATATTACACACTGTCCCTGATAACTTGTCAGAATACACTTCTTACAAATAAAACTCCAGGCCTGGAATCATTAAGGTTTTTAAATCTTTGAACGGAGGCAATGAGGTTCTTCCCAGGACAAAGTGATCATGTTAGTTATGTTGCCTGAATGGACCGGAAAGTACTAAAAAGAAAAGATTCATAGCATGCTCCCTGAGGACCCTCCACACTAGGCCTGGGGAAATAACAAAGCCCAAAAAAACCCCGTAGCCAGACCCTAAAATAGCTCTGTAGCAAGAACTGGATTGAAGAAAGCATTTGGGAAGCCAGGAAAGGAAGGCTGAATCCGGGGTAGGGTGAGGGGCAGGTAATTTGGCCCAGATGAACAAAAGAAAGAGGCAAAGCCCGGGAGGTCCAAGTCAAGGTTGGGAGAACAGCAGTGAAGGTATAGAGGGCAAGAGCAGAGAAGTCAAGTGTGGAAAATGAGGAGAGTTTCGAACTTCCCTAAGGCAGAGCTAAGCATCATGGGATCGGGGAAACACCACCTATTGAACGGCAAGTGGGAATACACCCGACCCCAGGTTGATGCGGGACACACTCCTGCATCACTAACCCCTCCCACACTTGGCTGCAACAGCTTTTCCTTATTCCTCTACCACGGTGAGGGCACACAAGGCGTGGGCACACAAGGCGTGGGCACACAAGGCATAGCACCAGCTTTGCAGAAACCTGCTCCAGAGGTAATAGGAATATACGTGGAGGGCCATTTCCAAGTAAATAACAGGGAAAACAGTCCTTTTCAAACCCTATCCATTGTGTATAAGGCTGACTTATCTCCAAAGGACCAGAGTCGTAGGTGGAAGCCAGTTACACATTCTCTGCTATCCCCCTTATGGTGTCATAACAAGTCTATTTTGGTTTTGTGCCTGTTCCAGGCACATAGCTTTGAATAACACTTGGAACTCCTGAGTGACAGGAGTATTATAGATTGTTACTAACGAACAACTTTGGGGGCAGCCTCTGGGTTCACACTGGGAAGGTGTCCAAAGACAGGTCCTTAGGTAATTCAAGGGACGTGATGACCACGTGTAAGAAGGTTGGAATCTCGGCCTCTTCCTTAACCTCTGGTGAAAGAAGAAAAAACAGGAGACTGAGTTCATCATCAGGAGCCAGTGACATCACCTCTGATATCTAGACAACAAAGTCTGGAGGGATATTGTTGATCAGCGAGGACGAAACAACTTCCAAGTTAGTGATGTACCAAAGTGATACTTGCTGACTACGTGCGGCAGAAGCACACGGCATGTGAACCGTTTGATCTCATGCTGTGTGCCTTTACCCATAAAGCAGAGCCAATGAATCATTGAGTCTGAGGTGGTACCGGGAGAGCATCCAAGTTCAGCTAGGCAGAAGTGTGAGTGACTTGGGAGTTTTCTACCTGCAGCTGGTGTCTGGAGTGGTTTTGTCTAGGGATGGTACATTGACTCCAGCGGGCAGATTCAGTACCAGGTTAAGCTGCAGGATACCCAGTGGGTGTTGGAGAAGCTGCTGTGGGGGGAACAGTAGAATCCCTCCTGCAGCTGGAGAAGAGTGCCCTCCCTTCCACCCGAGTCTACCCCGCAACTGCTTAATAGAAAGAACAATGAAGCATGGGCAGTTGTAGGTCTCTCGAAGGCGTAGCATCCTCTGTAATTGGACCTCTCCATGTTAGAAGTTTGGCTACTCAGCAACATAGACCTAGAAAGAGAAGAGGCCATGCCTGGGATGGAAAGAGTCTAGCAGTCTTCAGCCAGGTAGAGTCCCAGAAAGTCCAGGCCCAAGGCAGGAGAACAGTCACATCCTGAGGGGACTGCTCAGGGGAACCCAGGGAACCAAGACTAAGGACATCAGCCGCTAAGACTGGAAAGAGTTTGTTCTGTGGCCAGGGAGAATCAACACAAAGAACATGCCAGTCTGAGGGCGGGCATCTTCCATCATGGTATGGGAAGTGTTGTAGCTTGCTTCTTACCCATGTGTCTATTCACAACAGATCATGAAAGAGATGAAGGAGTGCCCAGCCAGATCACTGCCCTCGGGTCTGTCTTCCCTTCATACAGCTGTCTATTTTCTGCCTCCAGTGCTGTTCTTTGTGTAGCTTCCCACTTGATAGGACAAATGAGATTCAATTCAAGCTCCTGTCTCAGTGGAGCATTTTCTAACTAAACCAGCTTCTGCCCTACGATTTCTCTCATGGCCCACAGAAGCCTAACAGGCAGATAACAATATTTCTCAAAGATTATAACGAGTTTAAAGTAGAAGTTTGTCAATATTGTTCAAAATTAAAATTAACAAAGCAGGTTACATTTTATTGTCTATTCTAAAGTGTGTTTGTCAGGAGAATTTCTGGGAATTAGAATAAAAGCCTTCAAAGGAACTGGCTGGCTCCTTGCATCTGTGGGGCAGTTTGGGAGGCCATTCTGCTCCTCTGTCCCTACCGGGGATACCGTGGGGCCCAAGCAGACACGTTCATACTGTGTGAGGTCTGGGAGACATAAGCACTTCCTTCCAATACAGCCATGTGTTTCTGAGTGTCCCTCAACAGATTTCCTAGCATCAATTAGCTAGAAGCTTCCCTTGCAGCACCCACAAGGGCACTTGGGTTCATAAGCAAATGTTTATTTCATTAAGCCCTTCATCAACAATGCCAAGTGAACAGTGTCGCTAACGGTTTTCAAAACACCCCACAATTGAGTTTGGCAGCCGAACCTCCACATGGCCAGCTTCAACAAACACAGCGCGAAGTGTCAGCAGTGTCTAAGACAAGTAGATGTTGATAGTTCAGCGAGCAATCATCTAGGTTGAGAGCAGAAATGAAAACGTGGGCCCCAAAGACCTATTCTTAGGTTCTACTGCAGACAACGGCCAATCATGTACTTAAGTTTGATTAAATGCCATAAATACACTCCATTTAAACAACTGAACTACTTTGAGCTAGGGTACCATGATTTATAGTTTGTTTTTTTTTAACCTCAAATGGCTCTAAGCTTTTCATCTTACTCTTCCTCCCTATGCTCTATAATAAGACACAGTCCTAAGCATTTCTGCAATTAAAGAACAAAACTCCTCTTGGTTTTGTTTGTGTTTTAATGGGAAAGGCATGGAAATAGTCAAGATGTCATTTGGCAGGTGAGTAGTTAGCCAGGTGGGAAGAGCTGTGCTGTAGAATACCACATAGCAACGAAAAAGAAAGACGGGTGATAGATGTGGTAACCTGGATGAATCTTTGGCCAAATACCTGGGGGGAAACAATGAGTCTTAAAAGGTTACAAACTAATTAATCCCATTATATAACATTCTTAAAACAATTAACTATGGAAACAGAGAGGAGATTAGTGAACCTCAGAGATTAGAAACAGTCACAAAAGAACAAGTAGAGGGACCTTATGTTAATGGTATTGTTCTCTAGGTTGAGTATACCAATGTCAATACTCGCTCTGTGGATCTGTGCCATAGTGCTGTAAGACTGACGGATGCTGGGTAAAGGGAAACACCAGAGCTCTCCGTTATGTGTCTGAAAACTGCACCAGGATTGAATCTAACTGGACTTTGTCAAGTCCTGGTTAGTTGCATCCTGCTGGAAATATAAGTAAATACTTCTTATTCATTATCCCACATTTTTAAGCCAGAAAAAAATGTTATTTCCAGAGAATTATCCTTTGGGTTTAAACAACAGTTTATGGATGGTCAAATTCTTGAATAACATCTATGAGCCCCTGAATTCAATCCCTAGTGGAACACATTCTCTCTCTCTCTCTCTCTCTCTCTCTTTCTCAGTCTTTCTCTTTGTCTCTCTCTCTCTCACACACACACACACACAACACATACACACACAGAGAGAGACACACACAGTTTAACAAAAACAAGTTAATTTAAATATATATTTGGTTCCATTTAGGTGATGAAAATCTCATGTTTATAAGCTGAAGATTAATTCTAGTAAAACACTCTTTTATATACTACACAGATTTCAAAGTAAAGAGATCAATTCCCACATTCTTTAGTAATACTATTATTTTTGTCCACCAAACAACTCAACATAGTTAACAGGCCAATAACTTTATATCCAAAACATTTCCCCCTATGTTTTAAATTCTCTTTCCTATGCTTTATCTTAAGCCCCATTCTTACAATCCTCTTTGGGCAGCTTCGGAGTTCATGGCAGATTCTTTCAACAACACACACACAAAAAAATGGAGCAACACAGAGCATTTTGAGAACAGAATTTAAACATGCTCTTTGGACTGAGGGGCTAAATAAAACTATATTAAATATTCAGTCTTTTCTCTTCCAAGTAATGCATGACATACATGCACCCTGACCTAATGCCTCCCCAGCTCCCACCCAAGGAATGAGCTGGACCTGAGAGGTAGGTGGGAGATGATGGGGTATGCACAGAGTGGGAGTAGGGAGGGGCTCACTTTGTTTCTTAGCCACTAAAAGCCCAGCAGGCAGCTAAAAAGCTGTGTTTTGCTTAATGACTCAACCATATAAGCCCAGCAGGGTCCAGATGGCCCCCAAATGTTGCACACAAAACTAAGAGCTCAATTGTCTCCTATATTCCTAGTAAGAGCCCCCTAAGTGGCACCTCCTCAAAGTTCTGAAGTGAGGCTGGGGACATGGCCCAGTTAATAAAGTGCCTGCCATGCAAGGGTGAGGACCTAAGTTTGAATCCCCAGCACCCTTGGAAAAGTTGCACACAGAGGTTCATGTCTGTGCTCTTAGTACTGGGCGGGGGGGGGGGGCAGGTAAATCCTTGAAGTTCATTGATCAGCCCACCTAGACAGATTGGTGAGCTCCAGATTCGATGAGAGAACCTGATGCCAACCTCTGGTCTCCACACATGTGCATACACCCACATAAACAAGTATATCACACACGCACACGCACACGCGCACACACACACACACACACTGGGGAGGGGAATTGAAAGGTGCCAGATGACCGAATAGTACAGGAGACCGGAGTGGCCATGCTGAACATGGATTAGGCAGTCAGCATCAAGGCGCCAGTGAGTCCTCTTCATGATGAACAAGCATGGCTTCTTTAACCAACAGCACTGTCAACAACTTGCTGTGCTCTGCAGTCGGAGCTTCAGTCTACACAGGCCTCAGAGCAACTCCTCCCTCCCTCTCTTGATGGAGCTGACCAGACTGTGTGGGTCACCTCCCTGCACCATGTGCCAGGAATGTCAGCTGACTCACCCAACCCCCTTTACTGACCAACCAGCCACAAGTCTCTTCTCACTCCAGATACTAGCATGTGAGGAAAATGAGGACTTCCGTCTATGAAGAAAAACGATGGAATCCCCTATTCCCAAACTTTCTGAGGAGGCTGTGCAGAGGTGGCTGCAGTATTTGCTTACTATTCTGGGGGCCTTTGATTGCCTGCCATACTTAGAAGGATGGAGAGATGGAGGCACAGGGACGATAGGTCAGTTAATAAAGCACTTGCCTCCTAAGCATGAGGACCTGAGTTCTGATCCCCAAGCACCCGTATTAACAGTCATGGGTGGCAGTGTTTGCCTGCAATCCCAGAACTGTGAGATAGAAATCAAGGCATAGCAGGGTCCCTGGACTCTTGGGAACTTGCCAGCCTGGGCTGATGGTGGACTTCCAAGCTAATGATGGACCTTGTTTAAAACAAAGGTGCCAAGAACATAAGGACTGACACTTGAGATGCCGCGCGCGCGCGCGCGTGTGTGTGTGTGTGTGTGTGTGTGTGTATGCGCACATGTATAAGAGCCATGGTATAATGTATAAGCACATGCTCAGGAGAGTGTCTTCTCCATCCTCAACACCCAACCCAATACACCAGACTGGTAAGTTGCCATCTTTGCCTTGCTATGAAAACAAGCAGTTTTCTCATGGCTCAGGTGGCTCCCATTCAGAAGAGTCCAGTTTACCACCCTATCGACTGTTAAGATCTTTTTTTCAAATGAAAATGATTTTTCATACAATATGTTCTGACACAGTTTCCCCTCCCTCAGCCCCTTCCTAGATCTGCCTACCTCCCTACCCTTCCTACTCCACACCTTCTTTTTCTCTCTCTTAAGAAAACAAACAGGCAAAAAATAAGACAAACAAGAATCAAACAAAAATGAACATACAAAAAAGAAGCAAAGATAGAGCATTAAAAATGTATACACAGACAGACGTGCACACTCATACACAAAAACCCTTATTATAACAAATTGTGAGCCATATTAAATGAACAAAAGACCAGCAAGGTAGAAAATGCCCCAACAAAGCAATATGATCCAAAAATTATGACTGAAAAATCTTCAAAAATACCTTCTGAGCCGGGCGGTGGTGGCGCACGCCTTTAATCCTAGCACTCGGGAGGCAGAGGCAGGCGGATCTCTGTGAGTTCGAGACCAGCCTGGTCTACAAGAGCTAGTTCCAGGACAGGCTCCAAAGCCACAGAGAAACCCTGTCTCAAAAAACCAAAAAAAAAAAAAAAAAAAAAATACCTTCTGAGTTCATTTGGTGCTGACAATCTACTGCTGACCGTGGGGTTTGCCTTAAGTGTGGTTTGTATCCCCATGAGAATCCCTTGTAGAAATCAATTTATCCTTTGCTCTCAGGTAAGCTCTTGATGCAGGCAAGTCTAGCTTTCCTCAGAGACTACAAAAGAACGTTCAGTTTCAGGATACCAACAATGACTTCCCCTCCTCCAGGACATGGAGAAGGGAAAGTTGGCATGCCTTTGGCTTCTGTTACAAGCATTTGAAGCACGTGTGTGTGTGTGTGTGTGTGACATATTTGCTATTTGTCAACTGGTAGAAGAGAAACATTACAAAGGCTTATGGTTAAGAATCTTCAGAGAATGTCAGCTGGTATCCCACCATGTTATGAGATAACCTTACCTCACCCCCCAAATGACTACCATCTCTTCTAGCCTTGCAGTTTATATTTGGCCTTTATATAGTTTTAGTGCTAGAGAAGGCTGGAGGGTAAGGGTAAGAGCCCCTGAATTCAGTCCCTAGTGCAGCATATTCTCTCTCTCTCTCTCTCTCTCTCTCTCTCTCTCTCTCTCTGGTTCTCTCTCTCTGGTTCTCTCTCTCTCTGGTTCTCTCTCTCTGGTTCTCTCTCTCTGGTTCTCTCTCTCTGGTTCTCTCTCTCTGGTTCTCTCTCTCTGCCTCTCTTTGGTTCTCTCTCTCTCTCTCTCTCTCTCTCTCTCTCTCTCTCTCTCTCTCTCTCTCACTCTCTCTCTCTCTCTCACACACACACACTCCAGATTTTTTTTCCAATAGTAATAGACTACTTAAAATCTAAGGTAGACTATGCACAGATTAAATTATACTTCATATCTGAGGCTACACCAGCTGTTTATAGGCCCTCAATCTGTCTAGTATGAGATGCCCGCGAACTTCACTACATGCCCCCCACCCATTAAAACATGGACTTTCACACGCTAAGTCTTTGCTTCATATCCTAGGCTCACATATTGCCATGCTTTCTTGCACACCATGTTTATTATGAAGACAAACTTTGATTAAGCCTGCCTTGGCCTGTAGTGGTTTGCTGCAAGCTGTATGGGAGGTGAAACTGATGAGGTCCCTGTGTTTATGAGGTGGGAGATGCAGCTGCAGAAATAGCAACATTTTTATAACTAATACCAAAAGCGCACATGGCGTAAACACCATAATAAAGCAAAGGAGACCATTTCAGCACACAGATTAAATGGCTTTTACTGTCATGCAGTAAAAGGACTAAAAGAGGACTAAAGTCCATGCTGACACTGTAGGAGCACAGCTTCTGTCACTCAGCCTCCATTACAGACCTTTAGTAGTGCTTGGGCCAAGAGTTCAGAGTTAAGCTTCAACTATGATGCTGTATATTCAGTCATGTTCATATTTTGGGCTCTTCATGGTTATTGCCCAGAGTAATTATGCTATTGCCAGTTTTGAGCAAACTAGGGACAGGGTATCTGTTAGGGTGTCAGTTGGGTGGTATTTTCATTTATGTGTTTTCTAGTAAAGCCTTCAGAATGGTTTTCAAGATGTCGAGGAATATTTGTCGATGAGGACCCACCACCCTCACTTCCCATGTTTTACATGTTTCTACAGGTTGGAATTTCAAAAATAACATCCCTTGAGATCTGTAGTCAGGCCTGCGACTATGAGGGACCTTTTTTCAAATTCTTCATATTACAAATAAATAATTTTTCATAAAATTATGACTTCTGGGTTGGAGAGTTGGCTTGGTGGTTAAGAGTGTGTACTGCCCTAGCAGAGGACTTGAGTTCAATTCCCAGAGCCCGCACAAGGCAACTTGCTGGGGGATAATGCTCTGTACCCTCTCAAGATTTGTCACTCATATTGGTTTAATAAAATGCTGATTGGTCAGTAGCCAGGCAGGAAGTATAGGTAGGGCATCCAGACTAGAAGAATTCTGGGAAGATAAAAGGCACAGATGTAGTCTGGTTTTGAAAGTTTCAAGAAAGATATGCTGGCTGTATGGTCCCTAGCAAGCTAGTTAGTGTGAGTTAAAACTCCTCTGCAAATGTTTTACCCACAAGGGAAGACTGTTATGGTTTGGCCAAGGATCCCATGAATACGACACTAAGGATGGTGTGGTGATTTGAGTGAGAATGGCCCCCATAGGCTCATTTATTTAAATGTTTGGTTTCCAGTTGGTGGACTGTTTAGGAAGGATTAGGAGGTGTGACCTTGTTGACCTTTTCTCTGGAGTGGCCTTTGAGCTACAGAGACAGTGCCAGGCCAAGTCTCTCCCCCTCCCCCTTGCTACCCCAGCCTTCTGCTTGTGGATCAGATGTAAGCTCTGAGCTGCTACTTCAGCACCATGCCTGTCTGCCACCATGCTCCCAGTCATGATGATCATGGGCTCGCCCTCTGAAAGCAAGCTTCCTTTTACGAGTTGTCTTGGTTGCGGTGTCTCTTTGCAACCTTAGAAACATAACTAATACATATAGGATGGCCCAGCTAGTAAAAACGTTTGCTGGACAAGTATGAGGACCCGAGTTTAGCTCCAAAAAAATCCATGTAGTAAGTGTGGCAGTACACAGCTGGAACCCCAGTGTTAGGAACATAAAACAGGAAGATCATTCCAGCTTTCTGGCCAGTCATTAGAGTTGAATGGTGCAGTCCAGAGTCCCTGTTTCAAACAGCGAGGTGGAGAGCAACCAAAGAAGACAGTTGACTGTGGACAGATTTGTCTTTGAGCCACCAGCTCACAAAAAAATGACACAGAGACTTACTATTAATCATGTAAGTTTGGCTGATAGTTTAGCCTTGTTTCTGACTAGCTCTTATAACTTAAATTAACCCATTTTTGTTAATCTATGTGCGTTTGTGTGGCTTGGTTGCCTTTCCTCTGTACTCCCCATTCTGTGTCCTCTCCATCTGGCTGGTGATTCCACTTTCTTCTTCCCAGTGTTCTTTCTGCCTCAAAAAATTCTGCCTGGCTATTGGCTGTTTAGCTGTTTTATTAAATTAATTACAGTGATGTATCTTTGAACACTATACAAAAAGATTATTCCACAGCAATTGACATTGACCTCTGTCCCCCCACATACACGTACATGATACATGAACTCACATACATGTAAACATACACACCAAGCTATCAGATATTCCCAGTTGACTGAGTCTACATGAATGTATGTAATACTAAGGACGGTTGCTAGTAAATTTTTAGCCCAAAACCTCTAGACAGACATTCCAAGTACAGAAGTTCAGGAGACGATGAGGGTAAGGTTTCCAGGAGAATGGAGAGCAGTTCACTGAGGTTCCCAGCTCTCCGATGTATGGTTGAAGTATTCTCTGTCCAGCTGGTCCCCCATGTACCAATTACTCTCTGCCTGCATGTTCCCAAATAACCACTCAGTTACTAGTGTTTGGCCAATGGCTTAGGCTATTACTAGCTAGCTCTCTCTTTAACCCATTTCTATTTCTATTTTACCATGAGGCTTGTGGCTTGTTACCTCACATCTTGCTTCTTGGGCAGCTGATGGAGGACTTTCATTGGTTAATTAATAAAGAAACTGCTTGGCCCAATAGGACAGAAAATTAGGTAGGCAGAAGAAACAGAACAGAATGCTGGGTAGAAGGCAGTGGGGAGACGCTTCAGGCAGTCGCCATAGTGAATCGCCATGCTTCTCTCTGAGATGGATGCAGGTTAAGATCTCTCCTGGTAAGCGACTACCTCATGGTGCTACACGGATTACTAAATATGGGTTAAAGCAAGATGTGAGAATTAGATAAGAAGAGGCTGAAACAAATGGGTCAGGCAGTGTTTAAATGAATACAGTTTCCGTGTAATTATTTTGGGTAAAGCTAGCCGGGTGGCAGGACACAGCCCGCCGCTCATTCTACAGGCAGCTATATGGCATCTCCTCAACTCTGCCTACTCTCTCTCTCTCTCTCTCTCTCTCTCTCTCTCTCTCTCTCTCTCTCTCTCTCTCTCTCTCGTATCCTTGGACTTCCCACCTAGCTTTTTTCTGTTAAGCCATTGGCCGAAATAGCTTTATTCATCAACCAGTAAAAGCAACACACATACAGAAGGACATCCCACATGACTGATGTTTCCCTGAGACATCAGGCAGTAGTAAACTCATTTTCTTCCACCTTCTATAGAAACAATGCCTTTTACTATATGGGCTAAACAGCACAGAGCAGTGTTTGGGTCTCAGAGTGTGATCATCAATAGGACTAAAAATCACGTCTATGCAGATGAGCCTCCAGCCTATCTAGGTGTGCCCAGAGAGCTGACATTCTCCTCGGGCGATAGGTCTCCACAGGCGCCAGCGCCACCTTCTTCCTTGTCCCATTACCATTGAGTGATAGACAGGCTAGATAACACAAGTTCCCCGGGGCCCTGGAGTACAGCGCCATTTGTCAGCAGTTTGACAGCAGAGCAGATGCATGCGGAGGACCAGTGTGGATAGTCACAGCGCTGCTTCACTGCAGGAGAAGAGCAAATCCTCAGTGCTGGGAGTCACCGCTCATCTCAGAAACAGTCAAGTTGTAGGGTTTGGAGTGGAGGGGTAGAGGACAGACTCAGCCGTAAGAGTGTGGAGGGTGGGGTGAGGGCTCACTGGATCAGAAACCCTGAATCCTAAGCTCCATCCTGTCCCTTTCTCTAACTGGCTATGTGAACTGAGCAATGCTTCCTCTGAGAACCGCCACTCCAATTTTTACTACAACAAAATGGACATAGAATAAAATGAATCCATCTCAGGCATTCCATTTGGTGAATTTTAACAACCGGGTACATAAATGTCAACGTCTTGCCAAATGATATATAGATTTCCGGTGCCCCACAGTTCCCTGGGTGGCCTTTGAGGTAGATCTCCCTACCATTCAAACAACCACTTCTGGATTCTTCCTCTGGAGATTAAAGTGTTCTTGTATATCATATTAATGGAATCCGGGTGCATGTTCTTTTGTGCCATGTATCTTTTCGTTAATGCTTCTGAGATTCATCTCTGGGTGCTGATCAATAGATGCTTCCTTTTGCCACTGAGCAAGTATTCCAGCGTCTGAACACAGCACAATGCGATTCTTTCCTGCCAGTGGACATTCATCTGGTGTCCTATTTTTAGCCATTATAAATAAGAAAGGCAGTAGTGTTACTGAATATGTCTTTTATAAATGTGTTGTCGTCCCTTTAGAGGACCTCTTTTTATAACAGCAGGATGTCTCATGAGCTGAGTGTCTCCTGGAGGCTAGGACAAGAGAGGAGCAGAGAACACCACTGCTAAATCCTCCCCAGCTCATGTCCAGCAGAACCACACTCTGTCTGTGTTAGAGATGAGGTATTTGGAAGCTGTCATTTGAAAATTTTCCACTGTTAAAAAATATTTGGGAACCAGCTCCATAGACAAGTCATAATGTTCCTTTTTTATTGTCAAGAGCTGTATTATTCTTCAAGAATTTGAAGGAAATTATTGCATTATTTAAATCTAAATTACATCCTCTGAATTTTCCACGGCAGTCTCCTCCTTCAGCCCCTTTAAGTCCTAAGCGGCATGGAAAGTACCGAGCAAGCCTATCAGCAAGGCCTTCGCAGTTGCTCGCCAAGGAGTCAGCCCACCGCGCGCCTCCAGATACAGTCTCAGGAATCTCCTATCCCCACGAAACCAAAAAGTACCTCCCCCAACTCTGTACCTTCGCCTATGCCCACTCTGCTTGCTGACGTCCTGGGTCAATTGTATTCTTTTCTGTTAAAGCAATGGGAAGTCTTCCTCTTTCTAGAATCTTCTTAAGTCCATACGAATATTTGCACATGCTCATTAGGACACTGAGATATCCATGGTTTTCATCAGATCGCCTAGCTCATATGTCTGTATCTTTACTTTGAAATTATAAGAGCCCAACAGTTTCCTCCCTGCAACCCCCCCCCCCCGGTGTGTGTGTGTGTGTGTGTGTGTGTGTGTGTGTGTGTGTAAGTAGAGGCCAGGGGTCAATGTTAGTGATACTGTTGTTCTTCTGATGCTCATCACACCTTATTTTTTTTTTAAATCAGGGTCTCTCACTGAACCTGGAACTCATGGATTTGAGTTGAGTGGCTGGCCAGTGACCAAAGGATCCTCATGTCTTTGTCTTCCCAGTACCAGAACTACAGACATGTTTTGGCATGACTAGCTTTTTCACCTGGCTGGTGGACTCAGTCTAGATCGTCATGCTTGCACAAGCACTTCCCTATTGAACCATCTCTGTGCGCAGGATAAATAAGAAGCTAAAACACTCCTGCTTTTGAGCATTTTAAGTTAAAGAATAATGCAATTTACCGCATTGTTAAATAGCTTATCCTAAGAAATGAACTCAACCTCAGTGTCTCTCAGTCCTCATTAGGAAGTCTACTGATTCATCAGGCTGTCACACAGAGGACGCTTCTGGATGATTTAAGTGTCCTAGTGTCCCAGGTTCTGACCCTGTACTGGCTTCAGGAAAAATATGTTTGAATCCCAGTTCTATTCTCCTGTCTCAGGTTGTCAGGGGGGCCACGTCTCAATGAGACCTGCAACAGTTTGCTCCTTTTTTCTTATTCCTCTGCTGCTGCTGCTCAGACTATGTCTATTCAAATGGAGTCTGGGAAGTCATGTTTTCCTTTCCAGGAAGAACAGTGGACCTCTTCTAAGAGTGAAAAGCTCAAATGCTCAAGCTGGCACAGTCCGAACATTAAGGAGTGTAAAACCAGTAAAGTGTATGGGGGAGAGAGAAGGCACGATAGAGAGAGGAATATGAGAGGTGCCTGTTATGATGGTGCTGTATTTCTAAGCCTAGTTTTGATCATTTATAGACAAACTCAGAACTCTCTACTGCTAATAGATAAGTCTTCATTGCTGGCCACAGACAGCTACAGATGGGTATCACAGCTGACAGGTTACAAGACAAGACAGAGAGGTGGGTGTGGGCCAATAAAAGAAAAAGAGATCATGATATTTGCCCATCCACTTTAGTGTGGCCAGTCCTTTGAAAACATGAGTCCGATTTTATCACTTTCCTGAGCCAACGTCTCTGTATCCTACAATAGTACTCAGAAGCAAATGCAGATTCTGAACCATGACCATATCCAAAGGGCCCCTGTGATGCCATCCTTCCCTATTTTCTGTGCTCCCCTATCCCTCCTCCCCCATACCCCAAGTCTCTGGCAATTCTGCCATTTCAGTGCACAAAGCTTATCAGAGTTGTTTTCAAACTCACAATCACAGCATCCTACTTCATATTCACACCCGCACATTTAGTAGGTACACATGCACCCATGAAGTCCTGTGTGTGAGGGGCAGAGGATCTTCAGTCACTCACCACCTTATTTTTTGAGAGAGCATCTAGCTCATAGATTTGAGTAGATGGAATGCCCAGCAGCCTGGGCATCCTTTTGCCTCCACGTCCCCACCATTAGGGCAGTGAGCATACACTGCTATGCCCGGTTTTACATGAATGCCAAGAATCCAGACTTGGGGCCTCAGAGATCACTCAGTGAGCCCCTCTCCCCAGAGCCCCTACTTCTTACTATGAAGAGTAGCTATTATTTCCTGAAACTATCTGAGTAGAAATTACCTGTCTCTCTCCTAATACGGAAGTCTAGGGGTGATTTTGTCCCTTGTGACATCCAGCTACAACTAAAGACATTTTTATCACCTCAGGAGATATGAGAGTCAAGTGAAGGAAGGCTGCTGGCATCTGCTAGGTAAAGGGCAGTGGCAAGATTAAAAGATCCTGCAGTGCATGGGACTGTCTTCCACAACAAATGGTTGTCTGGCTGAAAATCTCACTGGTATCATAGCTGAAGCATCCTGGAATAGAAGGAAAGATCCATAATGCTGATGCCGCCAGTTTTAGTCCCTGGATCCCCCCCACTCTCTGATACCTGGTAGAGACTCATCTATATGCGTTAACAGTCTTGGGAAGACACTCTTGTCCCAAGGTAGTCCTACGTGTGATGATGGAAGCTGCTTGCTGTCACCACCAGATGATCTTGTACCAACATCTGTATATGCTTTGCAGGACACAGGCATGTGCACCCCTTCTATCCATTTGTTTATGTCTCTGCATCAGATGTCAGTGCAGCTTGTCACACTGTACCATCAGTCAATCGCGAGGAATCCTTTGGATGTCATTATACATCAAAAACTTCAAAAACTCCAGAACTGGGGAGATGCCTCAGTGGGGCAAGCATGAGGACCTGAGTCTGACCTCCAGAACCCTGGTTTAAAACAAGGACAAAAACAAAACAAAAACCACTGGGCATGCAGGGAGACAGAGAAGGGCTGATCCCTGGGACTTACTGATCAGCCAGTCTTACCTATTTGGCAAATTCCAGGCCAGTGAGAGACAATCTCAAAGAAAAATAAATAAGTGTATGGCATCTGAAGAATGACACCCAAGGCTGTCCTCTCCCCATCCCACCCCCAACACACGTACACATGTGCATGCACAGCCACACACAGGCTTTCAAAAATCTCTCTCAGTTAAGTATAACCTGAACAAGGGATGTAGAACTGATGCTTGCACCTAAGCACCTCGGGCTGTTGGTGAGCTAACTTGATGAAGAGTGGTACTCAAGTGGTACAAAGCGAAGCAAGAGGCAGTATCGCACAGATGACAATGGCTTCAATGACTCTAGTATGGCAGACACATCACATGAAGAAGGGCCTGAAGGAGCAGCTCTCATCATCCCTGGATACTGGATAACTTGAACTCTAGAGTATAATCATGAACCCACAGGTCGTCAGGGTGACAGACATATCTGTCCAGCATTTTCTAGCTCTCCTCCTTGCCCCTCTAGGTCTGCCAGATGCATTCTCGGTTCTATGGTAAAGGGCAGTGAAGGGAGCATTCATAACATGGGCATGGTCATGTTGAGGATGCTAATACTTCAGACTCAGGCTTCCCCTGGCAGGAATATGGATGTTAACAGTGTGGCGGAGTGTATGGACCACAGTTTCCTCCTCCCAGAGTCTGAGACTGCATCTCTACAGAGGCTTCCTTCTGAGATTAGCTAACCGGCATCAGCCTTCAACTGTGTATAACAAATGTGTGGAGTTTTCCAGATGGCTGTTGTGTCTACATCAGAGAGCAGAGTACATATGATCCCAGCTTTTCTGTATGTATGTCTGTTATTTCTTCATTCCCTGTCATCCCAGCCAAGTGAATCCCAAAGCCACGTGGATTGCAGCAGGGCAATCAGATTCTCTTGGCAGGCCACTCCTGCCATGGAAGTTGCTGGAAAGCAGTGTGAGACCAACACAGGTTCTCATCCACCCTCCCAGATTCCAGCCCATCTGCCCAAGCTTTTGCTGGGCTTTGGTTTAGCAACTTTATAACCACTCTTCCTTCGCTCTGCTTACCCATCTCAGGCTCCAGTATCAGAGACAGAAGTCAAGACCTCCATTGACTCTCACCAGAACCAATGCTTTCAGTAAATCCAATCCAGATAATAAACCCTGTAAAAATAATTCATATAGATTCTGTTTTTCTGTGAAACCCTGGTTCAGACTCTAGGACTGAGGACCTGACAGACTTCCCAGAACCTCTTGTGTTCTGAGACCTGTTCCATGTCAACTGCATGGCCACAAAACTGAAAACACAGTAGAGGTTTCTTATGAGAAGGAAATGGATTTTAAACCAGGTGTGGTGGCTTGTGCTATAAATCTCAGCACTCAGGAGGCAGAGACAGGTAGACTTCTGTGAGTCTGAGTCCAGCCTGGTCTACAGAGTCATTTTGGGAAAGTCGGGGCTACACAGTAAGACTATGAAAAAAGAATGAAGAATGAGGAAGGAGTGGGAGAAGGAGGAAGAGGAGGAGGAGGAAGACGAGGAGGAGGAGGAAGACGAGGAGGAGGAGAAAGAAAAGAAAGGAAGGAGAAAATAGATTTTAACAAGTAAATGTGCTCCATGGTGACACCAAATAATTGGCAAAAGATACTTTTGTGCCTTGGCTGCAATTCTCTCCTTCCTAAACACATCCGAATGGCTGTTGGCTAAACAGAGCAGATGTATGGCTCTCCATACCCCCTTGGTGGTCCTGTTTCCCAGAATCGTCATCCCTTGTTCCCACTCAGGCTTTCCCTGCAGCCCTTGCACCAAGAATAACTTGCAGTGTTCACTGTTTGTCGTCAAGTAATTAAACTTGCTGAGAAGAGGGGGGAAAATCTTGTCTGCCCTCATCTTCCAGAATTCGTCCTCATTTTGTGACTGTCACTCTGCGTGTCTAACTATGTTGCATGTGTGTTTAGAAACTCCTCACCAAACCCATCCCAACAAACACTCTGCTGAGTAACTCCTGCATTGCCTCCCCCTTTTGTTGAGAAGGGGCAAAGCTGGCATGCTGCATTCTAGAGCAGATTTCTCCTGATTTGGCCTCTCATCCATTTAGTTTGAACCACACTACAAAGAAGACAGAATTAAATGACCTTAGCAGAATCTGACAGCTTATGAAGGCCACTTAACCAGGAGAAGGTCACAGGGTACCAACTTGGGGGACAGGGCTAGCAATGGCTTTCAACAGGTAGACTCAGATTTGGAATGGCACTAGGGCAAGAAGCAAGAGACAGCAGAGGAGAAGGCAGATCTAACCACAGAGAGTGCAGGAAAATGGAGGGGGGTGGAGAGGCTGAGGGAGAGGAAGGCACGGAGTGAAGCAAGGCAGGCAACTGATGCTGGCAGGCAGGGACACGTTTGTATGGTGCCTCTGAGTCTTCTGTGTCTCTGTCTCTGCCTCTCTCATGTACACACACACACACACACACACAAACACACATGCACATATCCAGCCATTGTGCCTGAGTAAGTCATAAAAAAAGAAGACCCTGATCACAACCCAAACTGGTAGCTGAGTAGGGCAACAGACCTCAGGTCTGATGGCCTCTAGATACAAATACCTTACAATAGAGCATCTACCCTGTAGAGCTCCCAGGGGTGTATGTAGCCAGAAGGACTTTCATCTCTAACATAATGAAGTTGTATTTTTTTTCTAAGAGCTGTAAATAATTGCATTATTGACCCCAGTGCTTCACTCCTCTCTTGACTTACATCCTTACCGTGGCATCATTTAAAGAGCCCCTTGAATTTGAACTTGGCCATGTAATTTGGAAGTGACAGTAATGAAGTGTGTGCCCTGCACAACCCACTGGTTTTAGTCCGATTGTCACATTCAGCAGTTTTAATTCTCTCAGATAACGTTTCAGTTCCTACAGACAGGGACTGAAGTTTACGATCCAAATGAGCTGTTCCCTCCTCCACAGCAATGAATCACATAAAACAGAGCTGCGAAATACAGGCCCTTGTGGCCTGTCTTAGTTAGGGTTTTCGTTGCTGTGAAGAGACACCATGACCACGGCAACCCTTATAAAGAAAACATTTAATAGGAGCAGCTCACTTAGAGTTTCACAGGTTCAGTCCATTACTGTCATGATGGGAGCATGGCAGCGTGCAGGCAGATGTGGTGCTGGAGCTTAGAGTCCTACATCTTGTAGGTAAAAGGAAGTCTATGGCTGAGACACTGGGTGGTATCCTGAGCAAAGGAGACCTCAAAGCCCATGCCCACAGTGGCAATAGTTTCTCCCACAAGGCCACGCCCCCTAATAGTCCCACTCCCTATAAGATTATTGTAGTGTGGAGCTGCGGGCTGCGTTTCTGCCACCCAGCTCCAGGCCGCCTGGCTAGCTTATGCCCCAAAATAACAACACACAAACTGTATTCTTTTAAACACTGCCTGGCCCATTAGTTTCAGCCTCTTACTCACATCTTGACTAACCCATATCGAATAATCTGTGTAACACCACAAAGTGGTGTCTTACCGGGAAAGATTCAGCATGTCTGACCTGGTGGCTGGCTTCATGGCATCTGTCTCCCTGAGGAGAGGCACAGTGGTCTGGGTCAGAGAGGTGAGGCATGGCGATTTATCTCACTTAGGAGTGGCGTGGCATCTGACTGAGCTATCTACCTCACTTCCTTCTTCCTGTTCTTTCTACTCCACCCACCTAAGGGCTGTCCCATTAAATGAGCCAGGCAGTTTCTATATTAGCCAATGAAATCAACTCAAACAAAAGACTCTCCTACATCAGATTATGAGAGCCAATTACATTCAAACGACCTCAATGCCCCTGAGCCTCATTCTCTATGACAGTTTCTGAGGTACTTCCATATATATATATATATTGTGATAACTTTCCTCTAGCCAAAAACGCTCAAGATCTGAAAACACGGGTCCTAAAATTGAACCTACCTCTATCATCAGCTACTTCAGGAGACTTAGTTTCCTCCCATGTGAGGGAAAGAGAATAATGATCTTTAACAACCTACCCGAGATAAACCCAACATAAGACACACCAGTGTAAGGTACTAGTCCTATCAACACCAGTATTACAGTCGTCCACATGGCAGGGGCCTTGCTAGAAAAATTCCCTTCACGGAAATCCAAGGAAGATGCATGAGCTTGTATGTGTGTGCATGCATACATGATCAAGTATTTAGGGCGCCCAATAAAGAACACAGCTGGTAGTATTCCATACCCCTCCCTTAGCAAATTCAAATGAGGTAGAAGGACCACAAATTCTTTTCAATAACTTTTGTGAGATTGTGTGTATATGTGTGTATCTATCCATCCAACTATCTACCTATCCTTCTATGTATGTGTATGTATGTATTATACTGTGTTATGCTGTATTATATAGTACAAGAAGAGTTGCAACTTTGAATCATGAATTTTTATCTTTTAAAAACTTTTTAATTAAAAATTTTAATTTAGATCATGTTAACAATGATCAAATACATCTCTATTAATCAAAATAGAAACAATTATAATCAACACATTTTGACCAATGAGAAAAAAGTTTATTCCTGCAGTACAGAAATCATTGCTTTGCGATCCAACAAACTTGGGAAGTATTTTCCATGTCCTGTAGCTTGTAAAAGCATGCTTCCTGTAAGACGTTGTCAAGATGTTTGAAGAAGTGGTGGTCCGTGGATGAGAGGCCGGGAGAACGTGGTGGCTGAGGTTCTGCTGGACGAGGCAGGATGTCATAGGCCGATCTGTTCAATTCTGGAGTGTTGGTGGTGTGAGGCATGGCTGGGCATGATTCTGGAGGACAATCAGGCATGTTCTGTTGACCAAAGCCAGCTGCAGGCGCTGCGTCTGTCAGTATGTGTCATCTGTTTAGTGCACATACCTCTCAGGTGTAATGGCTTCACTAGGGCCCAGACAGCTGTGGTGGAGCAGACTGCCCAGCAGTGGCCATGATCCTGTTGGCTGCACATTTGGCTTTGGGGACATCCTCTAGAAATCCTGCTCAGTCCAGTCACTGAGCTGGTGGCCCCTAGTCGTTGCATGCAATTAACTTTCTGCAGCATGTTATACTCCAACAGAGAAACGGTTCGCTGTTGTTGTAGGGAATAACGAAGGCCAACACAACAGTTCAAAATAAAATTTTGGTAAGCTCATGAGGCACCCTTCCAATGAGCTTTTTCACTTTTTACATTTGTTTCAAATGCCAAACGACCCTGGAATGGTCCATATCAAGTTCTTTGTTTGTTCCAGGTAGGTATAAGGGGCTCTGATCATTGCTCTCAGCTGGTCTCTATCAAATTTTCATGGGTGTCCACTGCACTTTTTAGTTTTAAGGCTCTACTCTCTTTTTAAAAAATCTTCTTGACCTATACCTGTGCCCTCTTTCATAGCTATTTCCAGGCCAAATGGTTTGTTGATGCTAAATATTGTCTTTGCCGCTTTACCGCCCATTTTGAACTTGAATAAGGATCTCTCCCAAATTTGCTTTTGCATAACATCACTTCCATAATGTAAAACAAATAAGCAGTAAGTCATTAGCAAAGTGAGAACTTTGCATTAAAATGATAGATAACATAGCCAGGTTTTAAAGAACGCATTCCCACAACAAACAGCCAATTTCAACAGTGTGCACTTTGTTATGCTCAAGGTGACCTACAGAATTTGGACCTCGGTAAAGCCAAGGAAGACAGACATGGATGGCAGAGAAGATCAGGCTGTAAGATCAGCTTGGTTATGGAAGCTTGGTTAGCTTCTATGACATTCAGTGTCCTTATCTGAAAAACGGTGATGACTCTGCCCACATATAAGACAGTAGGGACGGATTAACTGAAATGTCTATGAAATGATTAGCACAGTTTCTAAAGACCCAATAGCCAATTACTATTGTAATTATCATGGGATGATGGACTATTTCATGCCCATTATTTTGCCTTAAGAGAACAATTATGATTTCTATGACATGACAGCCTTCCAATTAAGAGCCTGAACTCTGGGACTGACAAACTAGGCTTGGAATCCTGCACCCTTTCCCCTTGCAGCTTCATGACCTTGAGCTTCTTGCTGAGTCTCTTTAACCCCTTAAGGATCAGCCACGTCCTGCCCTGGTAGATTTAACAGCCTCATAGGGAACACACACCAGACTGAGTCCATGCTACCATGAGCAAAAAGCATGAAACGCATGTGCCATGAGAACAAATGCAGAAATAGCTATCAGGGTGTGTGAAGGAGAGGGTGGGGTGCTGCCCCGCATGCCTTCCTGGGCCATCTGTGCTTGAGACAAAGAGCTCCTCGCTGATTTCCACAGTAAATGCCAACATCTGCCCAATGTGACAAGGATCATTGAAATAAACCTCATATATTTTACAGCCCTGTTTCCTAAGACCCAGATCCCTCCCCCAGTACACACAGGTATCTCATGAAGATGATTCTAACAAAGAGCTAAGCAGCACTGTAGCCAAGGAGGGAAGTGAGCAAGACCCTACTGGTAGAGAGCCACATACTAGCTTTTCTCGTTTTCAATGTTTTGTTTTGTTTCATTTAATTTTTAAGATTTATTTTTATCTTACATGCATTGGTGTCTCACCTGCATGTCTGTGCATCTGAGTGTGTCTGATCTCCCAGAACTGGAGTTACAGATGGTTGTGAGCTGCCATATGGTTGCTGGGAATTGAACCCAGGTCCTCTGGAAGAGCAGCCAGTGCTTTTAACCACTGAGTCATCTCTCCAGTACAGCTTCTCTCATTTTTAATCCAGAACTAATCTGGACCTGGGAGGACTGACTAAGGATGCCAGGTCTTTATTTTTTATGGGCACACAGCAACAGGAAAGAGTCTCAGTTCTCTGTGGATCTCTCCATCAGTCTACACTGAGAGGCTATTACTATCTTAGTTAAGTTTCCATTGCTGTGATAAAACACCACGACCAAAAGCAACTCGGGGAAGAAAAGGTTTATTTCGTCTTTTGACATCTCCATCATGAGGGACTCAACAAGAACTCAACACAGGAACCTGGAGGCAGGAACTGAAGCAGAAGCCATGGAGGATTGTTACCTGCTGGCTTGTTCTTCATGTCCTGCTCAGTTTGTTTTCTTATGTGCCCCCCAGGACCACCTGCCCAGGGGTGACACCTGCTCTCAGTGGGCTGAGCCCTTTCACATTAATCATAAGTGAATAAGACACCCCACAGGCTTGCCTACAGGCCAGCCTTACAGAAGCATTTTCTCAGCTGAGGTTCCTACTTCTCAGATGACTCTAGCCTGAGTCAAGTTGACAAAAACTAGTTTGCACAACTACTCAAAACGTCAAGCCAAGTGTTCTCCTTTGGCACTAGCCACATGCACACAAATGGCATCCTCCAACATCTTCTTGACTGGCTCAGTAACGATCTCAATCAAGAAGGCACTTTATAAAAACGTTGCTGGGAATGGTGTGGTAGATACATAATGACAATGAAGATGTTTTAGTTCCTACCATGTTCTAGAAATGTATTAAGCCTTTGACCATGTATTTATACTTTTCTGTTCATTTTATACTTTTGTGTGTTGTGTGTATGTATGTGTATGATTTGCATGTATGTATGCCGAACAAACATATCTTAGTCAGTGTTCTGTCGCCGTGAAGATACACCATGACCACAGCAACTCCTATGAAGGAAAACATTTGATTGGGGCTAGCTTACGGTTTCGGAAGTTTAATTCATAATCACCATGGCAGGCCATGGCAGTGTGCAGGCCGACATGGAGCTGGAGAAGGAGCTAAGAGTTCAAATCTTGGTCCTCGGGCAAGAAGAAGCGAGACCCGCTTCCTCCAACAAGGCCACACCCACTCCAACAAGCCCACACCTCTTAATAGTGCCACTCCCTATGAGTTTATGAGGGATAGTTACATTCAAGCTACCACAGTATCTATGCACGTTCCCATGTGTGAGCACATGTGAGTGTGTGTGTGTGTGTGTGTGTGTGTGTGTGTATACATGCACTTGGAGTGTGAGTGTGCAGACCAGAGGTTGATGGCAGGTGTCTTCCTCAATTCAGTTTTTTCTGTACCATCTATTTTGAGGCAGGGTCTCTTGCTGAGTCTGAAGTTCACTGACTCAGTCCAGCCAGCCAGGCTGCTCTGGGGAGCCCTTGGCTCTGCCTATCAAGTGCTGGGATTGCAGGCAGACCGCTATGCCCATGCAGTATGTCCATGGGTGCGGAGGACTCAGGCTGCAGCCCTCATCCTTGCGCAGCCACCACTTTATCCACTGAGCCATCTCCACGGCACTGAAAACCCGTGAAAGTAGCTCAAGTCTATGGTCCATTCCGAATTCCAATTTGCAATGCTATTGGGTTTGTAATTTGTAAATGGAAAATGCCCAGAAATAGGATGTCTCCTACTGGGAGTTAAAGTGCTTTAATGTTAGTTACTGCTCTCCTTCCATATAGAATGACTGTTCACAAGTTAATTTTTCGCTTCTGCCTTCCCTGGAAGGAAGGCGGTAAGAACACCCATCCATTCCCAAGATGGCACCTGGCAGCACTTTAGTGCCTTCCCCTGCATAAGGAGAGTTGGATGTAATTTACGTTAGCTAAAAAGAATTGATTTCTTTTTACAGTAATAGGTAGAAAAGGAAACATGGCTTAGTGAAGGCAGAAGAGGGAGGAGGGAGGGAAGGAAGGAAAGGGCTGCTATTCCTCTAAGCCCAAGCCCTCCCCTCCCCTCAGAGGGACCTGTATGTCATGGCCAGAACAGTGGGGAAGTATGGAAGGGACCCTATGAGACCAAACAAAGGAACTTAGATCTGATTTGTTAAACATAGAAGAAAAAAAAACAGCTTCTAGAGAGAAAAGTAACCCAGAAAAGAGAGTCTGGGGGCCTGAGCTGGTTAGTGTGTGAGGCAGATGTGAGGATGGTAAGGGTCTGACAAGGAGGCCGGCGAAGGGGCTACTAAATGTGACAAGGCCCTTAAAAGAAATGGAGGTGTGACTCCATTTCTTCATCAGCAAGGCACAGGCCATGCCCCACCAGGCGGTTGTGAGGTGAGCTCTACAGCTCTACAATCAACGCAGAAGACGGAAAAGCCCTCCTGCGGAGATTTCCCTCAGAATGCTGCGTGTTGGCAGGAGTGAAGAGGGCAAACACTTCATAGTTTGGTGTTCCTTATGTTAACTTGGAAGATGGGTTAGTCTGGGTTCTCTAGAGAAATCTAGCCGACAGAATTAATAGGTGTTAAAGGGGATTCCTAGACTGGCCCACACGATACTGTCTGGTATAGTCAACAATGTCTGTCTCACTGGAGAGACCAACAACCTTGTAGTTGCTCCGTCCATGAGGCTGGATGTCTCAGCAGTCCCAACCTAGTGCTGAAAACCTGGAGGGTTTCTAGAGAGATGCTGGTCTTCAGTCTTTATTGAAAACCCGAAGATGCTGGTTCTGACATCGGTGAAGGAACGCCGCAGCAACAGGGTGGATGAACTTACAAGCAGAGTGAGGGCAAGCAGGTAAAGCAGAGCTTTCCTTTCTCCATGTCCTTGGATCACATATAGTGTCGGTCTTTCTGTGTTAAATAATCGGATCAAGAAAGGCCTTCACCGGGCGGTGGTGGTGCACACCTTTAATTCCAGCACTGGGGAGGCAGAGGCAGGCGGATCTCTGAGTTCGAGGCCAGCCTGGTCAACAAGAGCTAGTTCCAGGACAGGCTCCAAAACGACAATGAAACCCTGTCTGGGGGGCGGGGGGGAAGGGCCCTCTTGGGAAGGAATTCCCAACAGCTGGCATTCTCATTGATTCTTGATGCAGTCAAGTTGACAACCAGGATTAGACATGAGAGAGAGAGAGAGAGAGAGAGAGAGAGAGAGAGAGAGAGAGAGAGAGAGAGAGAGAGAGAGAGAGAGGTTAAAGAGAATGGATGCTTCACTTCTGTATGACCCGTTAGACAGGCTCCTTCCAAGAAGCCAATAAGGATGTTCCTCCTAATTTACCACCGTGTGTGTGTGTGTGTGTGTGTGTGTGTGTGTGTGTGTGTGTGATGGAACATGGGCCATAGTCCTCATAGTAACACTAAGAGTTTCTTAGTCTCTGTCAAGGCACTTTAAAAGATAAAAGACTTGTCTACCCATTGGACTGCAGTTTGTTAGCAGAGTGGTTTTAAGTCACACACTCTCAGTTACGCTAAGTCCCTTGTATGTACACCAAGGATGGTGTTAATCCTTCCCAAGGATTATGTTGGAATGTGTGTGCACAGCAGCCGGCAACGCCTGGAACAGAGCAGGTCATTTATGAACGGTGACAAGTACGCGTGAGCCCCGTAGTGAAAGCCATACTCCTTCATGTTTAAGAATGGAGGCGTCACAATGCCCTTCAAAGGAGGAGCATGCCCTCCACACCAGGGAGCTTTCTGGCTCATCCATCCATCTTCTTAATGCTTAGTGGCGAGGCAGAATGCCAAGGGGGAAGAACTGGGGCTGGCTGTCAGAGGCACCTGGGCCGCGGCTCAGTACTCACTGTTCCCCTTTAACCCCTTTCCACACTCGGGTCCTCTGTGGGTAACTGTGGACTTGGTCATGTCATAAGACTAAGTGAAGTCTTGACGAAGTATTTTTGAATGTTCTTTAAGACACGATCTGGCCACCAAAAGACACTGAACATTAATGTCTTTACTTGCATGTGCCCTGGAAGGACCCTAGGGCTAGGCTGGTCAACCTGCCTTGGCTCAAGTCTCATTTACTTCTGTGATGTTCTTATGCTGCCCCGGGTAAGAAAAAAAAAATAACAAATCTCCTCATTTCTCCAATACAATCCGTCCCATTTTAGAAGCTAGATGTTTTTATTATTCTTTATAATTATAATTTTTCTTGTCGCAGCTCCACTTAAGAGATGCATTTGGTGTGTGATGTCTATATGAGGTAGGTTAAACAAGGTCAGACAAGACACACTCCAGATGCATCTCTCGAGTGCACAGCTTCATAATCGTCATTTTAAAAGCTGAGGAATTCTGAGGTAAAGTGCTTGCCATGTCAGCGTGTGACCTGAATTAAGATCCCGCATAAAAACCCAAATGGGACAGTGTGTCTGTGATCCAAGTACTGAAGAGAAGGGGAGGAAGGGGAGATTCCTGGGGACGTGTTTTCCAGACAGTCTAGCCAACTGGAAAGCCCCAGGTTCAGTAAGAGACCATGCCTAAAAATATAATAAGGGAGAGAATGACTAAGGAAGACACTCAACACCAACCTCTCCTCCATAGTACACGTACACACACACACACCCCTGAAGAAGGCAGAAGTAGCAATGATATATTATTTTATTCATATAAATCCCCACATATAAGTAAATAGAGTGATAGAAATGAAGAAAAATTGTAAATAAAATTTACAAGTAAATCAAGTAGCAAGATACGTCCCAGGAACAAACAAAAGACATCAGGCAAGGACAAATCACAAGTAGCAGTATGGCGGGCAGTTCTGAAACCCACCCCTCCGTCCCTCACAAGGTCCCTGGAGAAAAATTACTGCTAGAAAAACCAAAGATGAGTGAAAGCAAAGATGAAAAAGAGAAAATCACAGTAGAGGTAGAAAAGGACAAAAGCACCAGAAAATTTCACACAAAAAGTTACATCGTTAACACTGCACAAAAACCCTAGAGAAGAGAACACTGAGGACATAGAAAGAATCATAAACCCCAATCTCCTTCCAGAGCTTCAGGACAATGAACAACAGAGAAGCAAGAGCAGACCTCCCAAAATATCACCATGACAAAAAAAAAAAAAAAAAAAGATGGCATTATCAATGTCTCATGAAGATCAAGATGACTATGAAAAGAATACGGGATCAATATAGATGGTAAAAATGAACCAGGATTCTCAGCTTGGGTACCAGATCACAACATACAATTTACAAATTTGCCAAAGACACCAAGAAAACATAACACACACACAGTCTCTCTCTCTCACACACACACACAGTGAGAGAGAGAACAACATATATCAAGAACTAGAGAACAATGCATAAATGAAGAATTTAAGAGAGAATCAAAAATTTTAGAAATAAAGGCCTAACCAGAAATAGCTTACAAAAGGGAGTAAGCTGGGCGGTGGTGGTGCACACCTTTCATTCCAGCACTTGGGAGGCAGAGGCAGGCGGATCTCTGTAAGTTTGAGGCCAGCCTGGTCTACAAGAACTAGTTCCAGGACAGGGCCCAAAGCTACATAGAAATCTTGTCTCGAAAAACCAAAAGAAAAAAAAAAAAAGAAACGAAAAAAGAAAGAAGGGAGTGATGTGAATTTCCAAAAGCACGATAAAGAAAGAAATTTGAGTCTAGGGATGTAGCTCAGCTGGCAAACCACCTGTCCAGCACGCACAGAGTTCTAGGTCCAATTTCCATATAAACCAGGATGGTGACACAATTCCCTTAGGGAGCTCAAGTACAACCTGGATTATAGGAGGAAGGTGGTGGGGAAGGGCAAAGAAGTTACAAGGAAAACTTGGTGAAGAATAAGATACAATATAAAGATAATCAGAGTCTCTAAGGATGAGGAACAGAGAAACACATAAACCCAGGGACAATAGCATGGGTTCCTTCAAACTGTCACTGCTATCATTGTCCTGACTGACCCCATTTCAGCTTCCAGAAACATCTGCAGAGACAAGACCACCACCACCACCAATAATAACAGAAATAAGAACAGCAGCCACACTGGGCATCCGTCTAAGTACTTTGCCAACATTCATTAGTTTCTTCAAGCAGGGTCTGATGGCATAGCCATCTCCTCCCTTCCAAAAGCTGAGAATCCAAGAGTGGTCTGCCCAGATCAGCCAGGAACTTAACACAGTGACTAATTCACAGCCATGTCATTCCTTTGGTACCTTGTAAAAATGCCCACAGTCCTCCTCTCACAGGTCACTCCTGTCTCTTCACCTTCTTCATCTGGGCCGGCCTTAATGACCAGAAATGACCAAAGGAGTGTGGCTGCAGTGGTAAGAAGGCAGTCTAGGCTGTGAGCGGCCCGTGTGCCTCGAGAACACTCCCAGGAACCCTGTTTCCATCAGGGAACAAGTCCAAGTATGCTTTATTCAATTCAGCCTTGGGGAGTGGGGGTGTCTCATTGATTTCTTTCAGTGAAGACACTATAGTTAGGATTTTCTGAAACTCTTCATTCTTGGGGAAGTCATCTTCTGACATCATACTTTGCACTGGGTTGCTGTGTGCACAAGATTACACAGAGAGTGGAGACACGGAAGCAGTTGGCTGAGTGACAGGGGACTTAGTGATGAGGTGGAGACTAAATGTACACTAAATACCTTCAGGACAAAAATGACAAGTTTCAGAGCTAAGGCATTTGTTAATTAGCTAGTTTCACTATCCCACAATGTATATAGACTTCAAAACATGTTACGTAAGATAAGATATGCTGAACTTTACCTGTCAACTGAAAATAACTGAATTTGAAATAACAACAAAAGAGCAGTTGGCTTGATTTTCGCTGCTACTGGAAGAAAAGTGCCTACGGAAATTCTTTTAGGGGAGAAGATGAAAGTGCACCAAAGATATTAAGCTGCATATGTAAGAGAGTGATTTTTCAGCAAAACATTAATTTAACAATCATTTCCAAGTGTTGAGGTTTTGCTTTTCTTTCTAAGTGATACTTAAATATAGTATAGTTGACACTCAAATATCCCGATTGGAGTTTGGAGACGTTTTGAAAGATTCTAGTGGGGGAGGAGGGTGCAGGAACAATTGTAATATGATTGGGGGTGGGGCTCCACAGGCAGCAGGAAGCTCTGTAAGGAAGAGCTGGCTCACCATGGCAGGGAAGATGGCAAAGTTAAGAAAATCCTTTTCCCTCAGTTTGAAATTCTTCCTAAGATATTTTGTACACAGTTTTCGACTCTGAGCTAAGAGCCAAGCCTTTCCTTCTTCTTCTGGGCTTTATGGAAATTTTGGCCTCAGAATTCTTTGGAACAATCACAGCTTTAAATATTCTGTTCCATTGTTAACTATCAGACCCGTGATTTGGGAAACAAGAAGAATTTTAAGATAGTAATAATAATGATTGAAGGATCCGACACCAGTCTGACATTACTTTACAAACCTTTAGTCGATAAAAGTTATTTGAAAGTAATTCATAGGTTTAAAAAGTTAAATTGTGGCAAGGCATGGTGATGCCCACCTTTCTTTAATCCCAGTACTTGGGACCTTCCAAAGAAGGATGACATCATTGGACACTGTGCTTCAGAAGCACAAAGTCATAGATGGGCACTTAGAGGACTTGACACAAAGTTCTTATCACCTACACCAGACAAGTTGACAGAGAGAATACCACTTTCAATGGAGGGCCATGCCACCTCCTCCTAAGCCCCATAGGAGGGAATGCTGGAGCAACAGACAGTGACAGTCCTTTGTCACACGAGCTCCTCTGCAGCTAACCATGTCCTTAGCCTGTACATGGTAAGCGTTGTCATAGCCAAGAGGCTGACTGCAGCTATGCAGCTAGGGAAAGTAATTAACAGGAAGATGGGAGGAAACACAGTTTGGGGAATAAGAATGTACTGGACTACCATAATTTATTTTCCCATCATTCTACAGATTTTAAGTCTAAGCACAGGGTTCTGGTGGGGTCAGGTTCTGCTTGGGGCCTTGCTCAGTACTTAGAAGCACAGTGCCTCCTCTTGGTGGCTTGCAGGCACTGCTGAGATTATCCTTCAGTGCTCAGAATCCTAACCCATTGCCTTGTTCGACAGTATTTATTGTGCCAGACTCTATACTTCTACAGGAAGTATAAGGTGAATCAGTAAAGCTGACTTGAAGTGGCATAGAGTGAGAATCACAAAGAATACCAAAAATGGGCTTGATGCTGAAATACCTGCAGATGTTGGGGGTGGGGCAAAAGGTCCCCTGTGACATAAAAGTGAAAGGGGAGCGGAAGGGAACATCCAAGAGAGCCAGGGGAATACGGAAGAGGAGTGGGCAACAAAAACAAATTTTGTTTGGAAAGCATACCATGACGAGACCTAATTCTTGGTAGGCTAATAAATAAATACAGATAAACTTGTCTCTATACCTTCTCATCTAGTATTATACTAAGATTGAAGGTCAACTGTCAGATCTGGCTGCAAATCAGAACAATCTATGGATAGCAATCAACAATGAGCACAAGGTCCCAATCCCCATTGACTTTGATTCAATTGGTTGGGGTTGAAATCTAGACATTGATCGGGAAGAAGGAAGACTACTTATCTGCAGATAGATCAACCAACCAATATGTATTGAGTAGCTAAGGAACACATTTGGGGAACATGTATTTAAGGCAAGCTAGGAAGACTCTGAGAAGAGAACTCTTAAGTTACCTTTAAACATCTTCAAGGATTAAGCAGTGCTCATAGGGTCTCACAGAGACTAAGCAGCAATCATAGAGCCTGCATGGTTCTGCTCTAGGCCCTCTGCATACATGCTGCGGTTGTTTGTGTTGGGGTTTCTGTTGGACGCCAAACAGTGTGAGGGGGAATCTCTGACTCTTTTGCCTGCTCTTGGGCCCCTTTTCCTCCTATGTGGTTATCTTGTCCAGCCTTGATACGAGGTTTTGTGCCTACTCTTATTGCATCTTGGCATGCTGTATTCAGTTGATATCATCAGAAGACCTGTTCTTCCATTTCCCTCTAGTCTTTAACATTACAAATTATCCTTTAAAAATTCATTCAAAGCTTTTCAACTGTAGGCTCCTGTAAAATCAAAATTAAGTATTTTCTTACTTCAAGAGGGAAGAACCAGGGAATAGTAACAATCCAAACAAAGCAAAACCAAACCCCAATGTCTAATTATCTGGAATTCACTTACAATCTTCTGGGCTCCTCCAAGGGGTTGTGGGTCACCTCTCTGACTCAGCTCTCTACACCACACATACTTATCTTCTAGGCTCTGGCTGGCTCCACTTTACCATTATGGCTGTTCTTGGTGGTCATCCCATGGTACCGGCTATCCAAAATGCTGGGTCTTCCACAGGAACTGGGATGCAATTTCACAGGTCTCTCTCGTTGTGTCACGCCTAAAGCACTCTTCATGGTCCCTTCAGCCATGGAGCTTCCACGACTTCTGAGGCTATACCTTCACTAGTAGAACTCTTCCTGGTTTTTATAGTGTGCCACGCCCATCTCTTCCCCATGATCCCTTTGTGCTTTCAAAACCACAACTACCCACGTAATTCTTATACTACCAAGGTAGACTGCCGGCTCAAGGAGCAATCTTGGCCAACTCTGGAACACAGTTTCTGTATACTGAGTCTCAGCAAACACTTCTCAGAAGATTTCAACTCAGTGGTGCTGGTCTCTTCGTAACCATCACTAATTTCTCAGCTGCAGCTGACCAGCATCAATTCACCAGTAAAGCAGAGGCTTCCCTACCATGGTGCTGGTCTCTTGTTAATTATGCCTGACTCTTCAGTTCCAGTTGACCAGAACCACAGAACCTTAATTCAGAATAGCAAATATGCAACAACTTCATAGCCTTTAAGTAACTCTCAGACATCCCCCTGGAGCTTCACCAGCCAGGCCACCATCATTTGCATTTTTCTCAACACTTTTCTTCCAAGCTCCCACAGAACAGCTCACCAAGCTTTGAATGTTCAATGGCTTTTCTTGCCCAACATTCCAAACTCCTTCTACAATCATCCCCAATGATCTACAATCTACTAGACTCCCAGGACTAATTTCTGACCTAATTAGAGTTACAATTTCAGGGATGGACCACCATAACCAAAACAACTTGGGAAGGAAGCAAAGCCTAATAGGCTTATGTTTCCTTATCATTGTTGTTGCAGAAAGTCAGGAAAGGAACTCATGATGTGGGATTCCCCTCTGTCTGCTGTGAATATGTTTTATTACCATTGGTTAATAAAAAAGCTGCTTCGGCCTATGGCAGGGCAGAAAAAAGTCAGGCAGGAAATCCAAACATACATACATACATATATATATATATATATATATATATATATATGTATGTATATATATATACAGAGAGAGAGAGAGAGAGAGTAGGTAGAGTCAGGGAGATGCCATGTAGTTGCTGAAAGATGCACCAGAACCTCACTGGTGGGCCACAGCATCGTGGTAAAATATAAATGAATAAAAATGGGTTAATTTAAGATATGAGCTAGCTAGAAATACGCCTAAGTTGAGGGCCAAACAGTGTTATAATTAATACAGTTTTGTGTGATTATTTGGGTCTAGGCAGCTGGGAACAAAAGAGCAGCCTCCGTTTATAAACTCAAACAGGGCAGGAATCTGGAGGCAGAAGCTGAGGCAGAGGTCATGGAAGAGTGTTGCCTACTGGCTTATTCCCCAGCTTGCCCAGATGGCTTTCTTATAGAATCAGGACCACCAGCCTGGGCAGGGCCCCTTCCCTATCAATCAACAAATTAATAAAATATCCTACAGGCTAAAATATCCTATGACTTGATCTTCTGGAGGCTTTTCTTTAACTGAGGTTCTCGCCCTCTATGTAGGAGTTTATGCCTTGTTGTTAAGTTGACATAAAACTAGCACCGCACACCAGCTAAAGCCACAGGAAGAGTGGAAAGGGTAGCCTTCATATATCATCGCTATATGTCCCCATCTGTTGTCTCGGTATAGTATAAAGAACCTACCAAGACCAGCTGGAACCTATTGCATGGCTCAAGAGCAAGACCAGGCCTTCTGCCAGCAAAACCAAAGATGTTTACATCACTTCTGTCACCTATGAACTATGTGTAATCGTAAATGTTTTGATGGATGTCATTTTCATAGCTAGAATAGTCAGTCATAAATCCATAGCACATCTGGGTTTAGTATAATCAAATAATCATTTGCATCCCAAATTCCACATCTAACACAATAATTATAAGCATTTAGTTGTATTTATTTCCCATCTGTTTTTATCCTTTGTCTATTTACATAGTTTTAACCGCAGTGTACAATTTCCTGCTCCTCAGTGGTCTGAGCATTTTCAGATCACTCCTCTCTCTCCAACATCCTTTACTGTCCCACAGCATTAGATTCACATTAGGTTCACCTAGGCGAGCATGCACCTACAGGGGCTGTCTTAGACTTGCTCCTGTTTCTGTGATAAAACACTCTGGCAAAGGCAACTTACAGGAGAAGGGTCACGTTGGCTCACTGTTCCAGAGGGACATGGTCCATAACAGTGGGGAAGTACAGGGTCTGCTCAGCACACTGCATAAGTAGTTCCAAAGTAGAGAGAGAGAGAGAAGTGGGGCTGAGCTATAAAACCTCAAAGCTCCCTGCCCCCTGTAACATACTTTTCTCCAGCAAAGATCCACCTCCTAAAGGTTTTACAACCTTCCCAAACAGTGCCACCAGCTGGAGACCTATTTCCAGACCCATAAGCCAATGGGTGTCATCTCACAGTCAAACCACAATGGTAGACATGCACGACACCCTCTATTTCTTACTTCTGCAGCTAGGACTACAATAGATGGCTTCCAGCCAACGACTAGGCTTTTCCCTAGCTGTCAGACCTGTGTTTCTTTCATAAAATGGGGGTAATAGAATTTCTTATCTCATAGAATTGGCACTGTGAGATGGGTAAATTTATACACTTAAAGCATAGTAAATACTCAATGAAATGGAGCTACTGTGGTTAATTAAATAAATCAAAGGATGGAAAGCCTGGTTTCAAAGGGATGATTAAGTATGATGCTCATTCCTCTTAAACTGTGTAAGAAAAAAAGGCTCATACAAGCTGTTCCTATGCCAGGCTTGTCTCTAGCAGCCCCACATGAGGTGCTTTAAAGCACTTAGCTGTCCAGCAGCACATACAAGAGACATCCTTTAGAATAATTTATCCAGGAACAGACAAATAATGTCAGTGACAGAACACAGGGTGTAATTTCACAGAGGAAAGGAAGAGAGGTGGACTCCCTTCTTTTCTTGGGAATGGTCAGTTCTTGCTTATAAATAAGCAAGTATTTCTTATTAGAGATTAAGGCTCAATTTTTCTAAAACTTGTACATTTGGGGGACACCAGAACAATAGATTTTTATAATACATTTTCCTGGTTGTCAGACACTGGCAACTTTTCCCACAGTTTCTACAGACCTTGCATAAGTCCAGGCACCAGGGAGCTCTGGGAAAGGAGAGGCTCTGGGTTTGGGTAACCCCAACAGTGCTTCTAGGACAGGGTTTCTAAACTGGGTGGGGAGGGTGGGGAATCTGAGAGGAGACAGAAGCGCTTGCTTTTACATAATAGAAAAATAAGTCACAGTTAGTTGTTTGTGAATATAACAACAGTTTTCCCATCTATAGTCTAGCCTGATAGTTTTAGCTTATCTTGTCTGGGTCAGAGAGAAGTATAAGACACCAAACGTAACTCCCATGTGCCCTTAGTAAAAGCAGCCACCCAATGGCACAGCTGAGCACGTACTCCAGCTTTCCAACCTTGTCTAAGTCTCTGTACAAGGACTTTGCTTTGCTGCTTGCACCAGGCTAGGAGTGAGTCCCTGGCCACAATCCAGGAAGAAACAGGCTCTGTAGAGACAAGATGACAGGCACAAAATCGTGGGTGGAGAGGACGAATGAGGCACCCGAGTCGGCAGATGAGGTGGGCTTCATGAAGAAGCCGCCAGCTGGGCTGCATCTGGGGGAGTGTGGGAGTCTGCCAGGCAAAGACGGGAAGGAGGGATGTTCCAGGTAGCAGCAGTCACATGGGCAGAGGCAGGGGATGGTGAAAACCGCTAGTTTGCAGCAGGAAGGCTCCGCCCTCTCGCCACCTCTTCATTCTTGGTCTGTTTGCTAATCGTGGCCTTCTGGAGTCTTGGGAAGACAGGAATCTCTGGCGAGCCTATGAGGATTCCTGGATGCTGCCCTGTTGCCATTTATGCCCAGAGAACACAGCAAAGACTGAAAGAGCAATGCCTGTAATCCCAGCATTTGAGAGACAGAGGCAGGAGACTCCAACGTTCAAGATGATCCTAAGACCATTAACAGCCCCTGGATACCTTAGAATGCACAGCTTCAGAACCAAGCCACCAGACTATCAAAGACCAAGATCCACAGTGAAACCGTGTTCAGGATCCCGGGCTTCCATACCAGAGCAACAGCATGAGAGATCCCACGAGAGCTGCCACCTGGGCTCCAGTCAGCACAGAAATGTGTGGTTTGTCACACCGCAGTACCCAGCAGAAGAAGATGAAGGGGAGAAAAGAGAAACTCTGAAAGCCAAGTCTTGGCTCCCTGCTACATTCAAGCAAAGGACACAGGAAGTCTCAGTCCGCTGGAGGCTTTGTGCTCTGTTTTCAGTGTGAATGGTAATTATTATCAGATCTCTGTCCCTAGTGACCTCGGGCCCGAAAGCACGCATAGTCTGTGAATTCTGCGACTGCCTAGCGAATTAATAAGCTCTATTTCAGATGTTTGTATTTTCTGCCATTGTTTTCAAGGTTTGGGTTTTAGCAGGGAAAAACATTAGTACATTTTTCTGAAATAAACCAACATTACTTTGCTTCCGCTAACATCCTTCAAAAGGCAAGGTCAACAAGCAAGCGTTGTCAAAGCAGGTGGTGTCCTTGCATTTCCTGTCTTTCCACTTCAGGTGGCATGCCTCCGGCTCTTCGGAGACTGCCTGGATTTTCATATTTGATGCCTGACAGCAAACGCTCATGTCTGATATCTAACAGGCTGGTGATTGGTGTGTGGTGGCTCCATCAGCACGTACCCCTTCTCCTTTCTTCATTTAAGCCCCTCTGCTTTGTTTGACATTGTACTCAGCTGAATTTCCAACTTCCTGAACTTCAAAACTGGTGCAGCCATGTGACATCCCTGGGCACTGGTAATGAAGAGAGCATCTCCTCTGCTGGGAAACGGTCTGTGGAACCTTTGCCATCCTGATGGAGAGAGCTGTGGCCAGGACAGTACACTCCCCGCTCTGGGAAAACCAGTAGCCACAACAACTGTTTTGCAGCAAATGAGCAGTCAGCTAAAACAGTAAGAAGAATGGAGCAGAAAGGGTCTGGGCATGAGATGACGTCGCCAGCAGCTCCTCTAAGCCTGGAGGAACTGTATGTGTTAACAGAACCACACAGTCCTCCTCATATTACCTGCAGCCAAATGGATTTCTGCATTGCTAACTTAATAGTGCTATCGTTAGGACGGGAAGAAAGCTCGGTCAGTAAAGCGCTTGCCTCACAAACATGAGGACCTGAGTCTGGACCCCTAGCACCAAAGTGGAAATCTGGGTGGCGCACACTTGTGATCTCAGTGATGGTGAGATGGGAGGCAGAGACAGACAGGTCCCTGGGGGGTTACTGATTAGCTCATTCAGCCTACTTGGTGAAGTCTAGCCAATGAGAGGCCCCATCTCCAAAAAAGGTGGGAGGAGATGCCTAATGACATCTGAGGCTGTCTTCTGACTTCTACACACACACATGTGCACATCCCACATATGTACTTGTGCGCACACATGCACACACATGCACACACCAGAAGCTCTTTTCATAGAGCGGTTGCTCAAATACAGTTTTCTTCAGATCGTACTATAGTTTGTATAACAGATGGGGCTCCTGTCTGCCCTCTCCATCCACCCTTGAGAGAAGTAACAGATTCCCACTGAGGACCAGTCCTTTAAGTACCACTCAGCCGAAGGAAAGCCTTGAGACTGACCGTTAAAAACCACATCAGATAAAAGATGGCTGGGTGTTCAAAAGCACAGCTAGTAAGAGAAATACAAGTGGCTGGCAGAGGCTGACTCCTCTCTCTCTCTCTCTCGCTAGCTGGGGACGGCGATCCCACGGCAATAATTGGAAAACACTTGTAGAAACAACTTCTATGACTGTCAAACATCTTTGCCTTGATCTGGCATGTAGTCACCCACAAACCCTCACATATTGTCCCCCCCTCTCCTCTGTGGTTATCAGAGTCCCATAATTAAGGCATAATGAAAGTAAACAATGTCACAGCAACGAGATGCCTTTAAAGGAGAGTAGTTCGGCAAGACAAACGCCGCTAAAGAGTGTGGCACAGCCGCTTGCGAATCGCTGAGGAGGCTCTCTCTCTCTCTCTCTCTCTCTCTCTCTCTCTCTTCTCTCTCTGTGTGTGGGGGGGGGGTGGTGGGGGTGTTGGTAACAATTAAAAAGACAATTGCGGGCTGAATATTTACGGTGCAAATTGGCTCTTGATGAATAATCAGGTAAGTTGAAGAAATCAATGCATGATCAAGCAAGCATGCAAACATGGAGAACTGTATACAAACCAAGGGAAATCAAGACCTATGTCACGGAAAAGCTAAAGACGGGATGATTGACAGATCACAAATAAGCACTCTTCTCTCCAAGCTTGACTCCTCGGTTACTTCCAAAATGGTTTGTTACACAAAACAAGGTGTATAGATATAGATATATGTAACACATACACACATATACATAGATATTTGTATATACATACATATGCACACACATATATGACACATATAGCATGCAAAAGTAGTTACGCTATTCCAGTACTGTAGCTAGGGACAAAATTGGGATATGAGATTCCCAGTTAATGAGTGAAAAGGGAAATTACTTTGTCAGTATCACCAGCCTGCTTGCAATGCCATGGGAAATTATAGAAAGGAAAACATGCTGAGAAAACAGAGTGGACCAGATGGGATGAAATCAGATTTAGAAAAGTCAAGTAAATAACTGGAGCAATATAAAGTTTAAAATGGTATGTGGGCAAAGGAAACTGGAGAGCCATACTGACAGATAATATTCCTTAATTTTCAAACACACGCAAGGCAACAGTATAGTCGCTTTAAAAAGCATCTCTGAGCCAGTGCTTGTCTTTGGAGATAAAAGGATACAACAGAGACTCAGAAGGCTTCAGCTGCATCTGTAGTGTTCTGTTTCTGAGGCCAACAGTTACTGCCCCCCACCCCAGCCATGTACACACATTGTGCTGGCTAGTCTTATGTCGACTCACCACACAAACTCTAGTTATCTGAAACGAGGGAACCTCAATCAAGAAAATGTTCCATTGTTAGTTGTAAAATAAAGGATAAGCCAATGCCACATACCCAGCAGCCGCCAGAGAGACTAGGTAACGAAAAGGAGCAGTTGGCATAGCGGGTGGTGGGTGGGGGGGGTGGGGGGACACCTAGAACTCCCTGGGAAGGGGAAATAGAAAAGATTTCATTTGTGAACTAAGGGTGGGTCAGAATGGGAATAGGAGCAATCAGATTGGGGGGCACAGAAATGGGGGAGTACTTAAAGAGACTACTAGAAAGAGGGCATTTCAGGGTCAGGCAAAACCTGGTGCAAGGGAATTCCCCAGGAATCTACAAGGATGATCCCAGTGTAGACTCCTAGCAATAGAGGATACATAGCTGAACTGGCCATCTCCTGTGACCAGATTGGTACCTAACCCAACTGTCAACAGAGAGGCTATATCCAGCAACTGATGCAAACAGATAAAGACCCACAACCAAACGTTAGGCAGAGTTCAGGGAAACTTGTAGAAGGAGGAGAGAAAGGATTATAGGAGCTAACGGGGTCAAGGATACCACAAGTAAACTCACAGAATCAGTTAACCTGGGATCATAGGGACTCATAGAGACTAAACCATCAAACCAGGGAGTCTGCACAGGACTGGCCTAAGCACATTGTACATATGTTACAGTTGTGTAGCTTGGCCCTAACAGTGGAAACAGGGGTTTTCTCAGAATCTTTTACAGGTTTTATAATCCCATTTCTTGGAAGACTGAAGCAGGAGGATTGTCACAAGTTCAAGGGCAGCTTGATCTACAGACTGAGTTCTAGGCCAGCCAGAACTATACAGTGACATTTTGTCTCAAACATAAACCAAGAAAAGACAGTCCAAAAAATTGCCACAGAGAAAGTCAAGAAACCATAGAGACAACGATTAGTAGATGACATGCCCTGGAGTAGAAAAGGGACAATCAGGAGACAGCTAAGGAAATGCAGAAAAAACTAACCGGGGTTTGTATTTGATGATAAAGTCTCAATATTAATCCATAAATTTTAAGGAATGTGCTCTGGAAATTTAAGGTGCCAGTGGTGTGGAAAATAGACACGGGGCATTGCGGAAGCTCTTTCTCTTTCTACTACTGCTGCAACTTTCTGTAAATGGAAACCATTCGGATGTATTACATTAGTTGCATAAGGAGCAGGGTGTCCAGGTGTGTTGTTACAGGCAGGTGACTATAGGTAGCAAGCTTGGACTAAAGGGTTTGGAATGTTCTCACCATTGAAGAGAAATGGTAAGCAGTTGAAAACATAGATGCTTGCCATACTTTAAACATCATACAACATATATACATTTTGAAATGGTATCTAATTAACGTGTTAATTTTACATTTTAGTGTATTTATTAAGACCTCTACACCCAGTTCTGGGGCAGGCAGGGTGAGGAGAACTGCAAATTCACAGTCAGATTTAATACACACCAAGACCCTGTCTCAAAAAACAAAGTTAAGTATTGAGAAACAAGCTAGTTTTTAATATCACAGTGAGGGACAGCTAGAGTGTGGATGTCCTTTTAATGTAAGAGCGTATTAAAGATTGCTGGGATGGGCTGCAGCTCCATCTGGATCAAGCATATTTGAAAGGATTGCAAATCCCAGAGCAACCTCAGATGCTAGTAACAGTCATGGAAACACAGCACAAGACCCAGCTTGGAGTCCATACAGGCTGAGTGAAGCCAGGTTGCATGGGCAGATGGGGCTGGCCTCAACCCTCACTCTCAGATGCCCATTCAAGTTAAAGTCACCTCAGCCCCTCCTGACTGGGAAAAGGGAAGGTGACCTCAGCCAGAACAAGAGTTCCTGGTCCAGGAGTCACCTAAGCCTTGCTGTTATAGCCAAAGCTATCAGTGTCTGAGGAGCCAAAATGGTGTGGGGGATGGTCCAAAGCTTCTATATGAGCAACTGGTGCATCTCCCTAGAATATGACTGGCCCCTGGGGAGGGGAGAAGAGCTGTCCCCTAGGGTCAACCAGGAAGATCCCCCCAAGCTATATCGTGAGTGTGGCAATTAGGAAGTGCCAGCCATATTAGGGGAGGAAACTGGGAGAAAGAACAAGAGTGTACTCACTCTGCCTCTTGCCTTGTTCCTCTCCCTCAAAGGAAATAAAAAGCCTTGCCTTATGACAAAGACAGAAAATATTTTAATCATCTAATTGTAGTAAATATTTTCCCCCACTGAGCTATTCCCACCAGAAGGGAAGGAAACAGGTGCCCAGCATAGAGTGTCTAAAATTCAAGAGGGATCTGTTACCTGTAAGCCAATAGGATGGACCTAATACACTTCAGATTTGCGCTAGGAAAGACACATTGGAGGCATAAAGCAACCTATACACGATATCTAGAAATACAATCTCAGACCATCCAACGCCAGCCTGCCTCTCTTGGCAGTGCTCATTTGACTGTGCACTTGCAGGTCACAGCACCTAACTGCCACTCAGTGGTGTCCCCTCATCCCTGCCTTTCATAACACTATCCCCCCAAAATAGGAGGGTTCACTGGAAGGAACTCCATTTGGTTCTGTGTCCAATGGACACCCACAGCAGTGAGGGTCAATATGCAATTTCATTTTCATTTCCTAAGTGCTTACTGTGTGCCAGGTGTATCTGTGGGCACGGTGTTTATGAGGGTGACCTAATTAAGATTCTTAATGTCTCTAAGATGAATTCCAATCAGCGGAACCATAAACACACAGGTGGCTAGGATGGCTTCAGACAGGGCTAGAGGCAGTCAAGAGAATGCAACGATAGGAGCGGAAGTGACGTTGAATGTAGGGACAGACAGGTCACTCTAGGCCACTGTTTGGATGAGCCTCTACAAGGCCGAGGATAGGGTATGGAAGACGCTGTGATAAAGGGGGAAATGATGGCATGGCAGAGCCAGATTCTAGGGAGCAGGAAGCCTGTGTTAAGGGGTGGGGTAGGAAGCCCTGCTAAGAGGAACAGGAACTCAAAGGAGGCTTGTAAAGAGACAGCAGTCTGGTCTCAGGGAAGCCTTCAGCTCTTTCTGGGTGGGGAAAGAATAGCCTGGGCCGCAAAGGGAGCAGAGAAACCCAGGGCTGTTCCAAGAGACGACAGTGGCCTGGTGTCAGTCACTCTGAGTAGCACTGCTCCCTTCCCTTCTTTGTTGCACATGGTTTCAAATGAAGCCCCACTCCGATTTTGCCAAGAATAGCAGATAGGGATATAGATGGTGGATATTGAGCTGGGATGATCCCTCAGGCAGGACGAGAGAGGCTGCAAAGTTAAGGAGCCAGGTACTCAGCACATATCCATGTAATAATAGAAAGAGGAGTCTCATGAACACAGCCTGCCCCGAAAATGACTGGATTGTAGAATGCCGTTTCATCCAGTGCAGCCACCAAAGTTGGTAGGGGGTCCTAAATCTGTCTCGGTTTAGAAGGAGGTCTTCAATGTAGAGAAAGAAAGAACTGTGGTCTTCTTTCTGCTCGGCCCAAGGATCAAACTGCCCCCACCCAGGGCTCCCTGATGACCTTGCTCTTTCCCACCTACCTTCATTCCTGCCAGACGCCCGTTCAATCCCAAGAATCAGAGCTACAAACCCAAAGAACCACAGGAGCATGGAAAGCGCAGCCATCACAGATGTGGAACAGATGAGCTCATCTTGTTGCAAGGGCTCTTGGAGGGTCAGAATCAATAGTGCACAGAAGACACTGCCATCATTGCTGGGAGGTGGGTGGGGTGCCGGGTGGGGCTGCCTTAAAGCCTTAGCTGATAACAGTGGAGGACCTGTTAATGTGTTAATCCACACACGAGAACAATACCAACATCAGCCCTTGTGCTCACTGTATCCGGCCACAACCACCATTCTGAATTCTGGGTTTCTGTCTTTCAAAACCCAACAGGGTATGGTTGAGGTTTAGATGGTTTCAGGTTTTATGAAAAAGCTCTCTCTCTCTGTCTCTCTCTCTCTGTGTGTGTGTGTGTCTGTCTGTCTCTGTCTCTGTCTCTGTCTCTGTCTCTCTCTCTCTCTCTCTGTGTGTGTGTGTGTGTGATTGTTTCCTTCAGGAGTCTTTCTCTTGCCCTTATTGCTAAGATTCACCTGTGTCCAGAGCGCCTATAATTTGCTACTTAATAGTATTCTTTTACTCTCATCGCTCCTTTACATCTCAATTTAATTTATTATTATGTGCTGTGTGTTCCACACATGCATTTGGGGAAGGGGTAGTTACATGGAGACCATGAAGTTGCAACCAGATTAGACACTCCATCCAAAAGTCATGTGCTCAAATCAGTTGTCGAAGTTAAAATCAGCACAGAATCAGGGAAGAAGGGGACGTCCTCTAATTCACTGCGGGAAGGTAAAGAGAAAATGCAAGGGCAAAGATGAGCAAAAGCCTTAATAAAAAGGAAAGTAATGCCTGGAGTCGCTGTCAAGGTCACAGAGAAGAAATATTCAGACAAAGTGCGCTACCTGCAGTCCTTTTAGCCATCAGGGGTACCGTATGCATGCAGAGCACCCCACAACCAGCTCTCACAAACTGAAAATAGAGAGGCCAAAGGTTACAAGAGGAAAACCCTGACGCTTGAGAGCAGGGTGGGGGGGCACAGGTGGCCCTAAGCACAGGTGTGAGACACAGCACACTTTGCAAAGACCACAGCATCTCCCAGTGAGTCTCAGAGGCAAAAATTGGTCAGCCAGGCTGCATTTCTGGGTGGGCATGAGGCTTAATTGGAATCTTTGCAGAGACAGAAATCATTTAGCGCATTTTATTCCTGAGATGTTTTCTAAGCGACTTTAGCGTGTCTCCAAGGAAAGGGAGCAGAAATAAACACCACAGCCTTGGCATCCTCAGCAAGGGGTGGGGGTGGGGGTAGAAGATGCATTTGAGGGAGCCTAATGAAGGCAAACTTCTCTCATTATGGTGCAATGAAGCAAAGGATAACTAACATGCTGTGAATCAGGAATTTTTCTCTCGTGGGGTTCACTGTTACCCTCCTGAGGCTTTTTCTCTGCCTGCTAAGCAGAGTTCAATTTTTTTTTCAGACATACTAACTATATGTTTGCTGAGGCAATGGAGGATCTGGGTTTGGGGTCATATTGGGATCTAGGTACTCAGTGTTCATAGACTGAGCCCAAACCTGGCAGAGCCAGACAGCACTATATTGACACATCGGCGCTGTTAATTGACACTGAAGGGCACTGCATTAAGTCTCTTCATTATAATTCCTTTGTAGTGGACAACACGCAACAATTTCTTTACATACAAGTTAAGGCAATCTTAATGACCTCACGTGGTTAAGATAAACCACTGACGTGGTGGTCATGCAGGAAGTTCAGAGTTTTCCTTATCAATCTCTCTCGATTCCCTGCCTTCATGCTTTCCTGCTGCAGGAATAAACCGCTCTTAAACCATTCTAAATGAAGCAGCCAGTGCACTGCACAGGACTCATTCCAAATTGGAGGCCCGGCAGGACATCGCCACGGTCCATCTGACCAGGCTGTCTGACGTGGTGGGTCCACATGGAGCAGAGTCGGCGGGGAATAAGTCAATGGTGTAGTTCAAGGATTTAAGGTTAAACAAACACTTTGCGCCAAATGGATTATCCTCCCACAAGGCCTTTCCACCTGGACTAGCATCCTAAAGATTCTGCAGCTTAGTTTGTGTATTAGACAACAACTCGGGCTTCGGGAGAGACGAGCAGCCGCCACACTGCAAACGAAGCCAGCGAGAATTAATTTGGGCGCCTCTTTTAAGTACACACAAGTTTCAAGAAGAAAACATGATTAATCAATGAGTTTTCACCAGGGTACATTAGGTATGAGAGATCTCACCCGTTTCACTTTTCACTGGTTGCCAACAACAAAGCAAGCATTGAGTACCAAATGCAGCAACTACCAAAATCACATGTTCCCTTGACAGAGGAGAAAGAGTCCATTTTTATGGGAGGTGGGACACATTGTAAGATCTGTGAGACATCATCATTCAGTTGACCTTATAGTTGCAGCTTTGTGTTTCAATTTCTCTGGTTATTAAATAAGGAAAATGATAGACAGAAGGCTTATGGTGCCACCCAGTACCCAGAACACATTAGCTGTCACCATTTCCACTGTTTTTGCTATTGTTGTGTTGCTGTGTCTATGCCATGGATTTAGATGACATCTACGAGGTCACCCGGTATCTATCTATCCTCTGGCTCTCCCAGGTGAGAGAGAGACCTGGGCACCCTGCTTTAGAGGAGGCATGACCGCCTCTCCAGTTCCTTCCGCCGCAGTCCCTCCTGTCCCCAGCTGTGTCCCAACTGTTCACAGGAGCCGTTTTCTGCTCAGAAAAGATAGCATCAGGATTGGTGGCTTCTAATCATTAAGAAACTCTGGGAAGAAAATCAGGTGGGTTCCTTCTGAGGCAAAACTCCCTCTCCCTTGATAGGCGGACTTGCCAGGGCCCGGCCTCATCATGGAAGCCGTGATGAATCTGCCAGGGGACTGTGGCCTGCTTGAGAAGGCCTTAGAAAACAGAGTATGCGAAGAGCCAGGGCTAATCCCACAGTCTACCCCATAAAGCACAGGAATCACACAACCCACTGGACTTTGTGATTATATATACACTGAGTTATAAGACTCATATAAACCTTAAACCATTGTGGAGGGTCACATGGTCTGTGTGTGACCTGAGAAGGCTGGTAGATAAAACTACAATTTTCATTTCTCTAAGCCCTAGAGTTGAGGGTACAATTCTGTTTTGGGGTCCTTTTAAATCACTTTTTGTTTGTTGGATTTAATTCTTGAACTTCTTGAGAAAGGACAAAAATTAGGCTAACTCTGAAACCATTAAGAAAAATGACAAGCTAGGTGTGGTAGCACAGTCTTATCACCCAGGAGATTGAGGCAGGAGGATTTCCCTGAGTTCAAGGCCATTGGCAGGCTCAGCAGAAGAGGGGGAACTAAGCAGTTTGATCCCATCCTTGAGAATCCAAAAGAAATTAAGAAGTAGAGAGCTGGTGCCTGTGCTGAGGTTAGCTGAGGCCAAATGGGTATAGACCACAAAAACACCAACTCTCCCCCAGGAAATAGTAAACTTGACAGAAACACAGACACCTCTAGGCCCTTCCTTAATACTTGACAAAACAGTTAAATTTATTTGGAAAAATAATCAAGACACTAGAGAGTCACTGGACCTTTTCTCTCTTCCCAGTGTGACCAAGTGAATAAATCTCCATTTCCTGCTTTTCATTACTAATAAAAAGAATAATCATTCAAGAGGAGACTGAAACTTTTGTTTGAAAAAGAAGAAAACAGATACGCTTCTACTAGACAGAAATATGGATCTGTCCTGATTCAGGACAGTGAGGAACCAGAAGAGAAAAGACAAGTGGATTCAAGGAGCAGAGTATGAAGCCTTTGAAAGCCAAATAATTATGGCAACGCATTTAGCAAACTTTAAGTGTTGACATTTCAGCATTGTTTTCCAGAGTTTGGCAACTTTGGCATGGGGAAAAGAACTTTGTAATGTATGCCAATAATAGCTGGAAACAATAAGAAAAAAACAGGAACAGGCATACTACATAAAACTAACTGGTCAACAATAGTAAATGGACTCAATAGGTTGTGTGTGTCTGTATGTCAGAGCCAGGAAAGAAGGGGGTATAATTAAAGAAGAGGATGATATGAATTTAAGAGTGAGCTGGTGGGGCATATGGGGGAATTGGGTCAGGGGTTGGGCATTAAGTTAAATAATATGCACTCATACATGCAATTCTCAAGAAAGACAGTATTTCTGAGAGGAAAAAATGAAGTAAAACATATTAAGGACTACAATAAAACCAGAGAGAATGCCTTACTATTTTTGCAAGTCAGGTTGGGGCTGGTGGCCTTACATAAGCAGAGTTATTATAAATCAACAAGGAAACTACTCCATTGGAGCAAAATTACCAAGATGGGATTCACATGCAGAGGTCTCACTCAGACAGACAAAGACTTTGCCACTAAATAAGTGTGAATCAATAAAGCTTCTTATATTTATACATGCATTTATTTATTACCAAGTGTGTGTAGATGCAATGTGCCTGTTTGGGTGAATACACCTAAGTGCACATATTGGTGTGTGGTGGTTTAAAAGAAAATGGCCCCCAAAGAGTGGCACATAATGGGAAGTATGGCCTTGTTGGAGGATGTGTGTCACTGTGGAGGAGGGCTTTAAGGTCTCATATATGCTCAAGCCACACCCAGTCAGACAGTTCACTTCCTGTTAAGATACATAACTCTCAGTTCCTTATTCAGCACCATGTCTGCTTGCATACCACCCACCATGATGATAAAGAATTAAACCTCTGAAATGTACGCCAGCCTCAATTAAAAGTTTTCCTTAGTGAGAGTTGTGCTCACAGTGTTTCTTCACAGCAATAGAAACTTCACGAAGGCATGGTGTCAGAAGAAAGCTCTGCAAAGTCTGTTCCAGAGACTAAACACAGCATCTCCAGACTTGTATGACAAGAGCCTCCATAAGAGCCTTCTAAATAGTCAATATGAACCTTTTATTTTTCTGGAAGGACTGTCAGTCAGCGTTGTGTGGTTCTATAAAAAAATGAAACTGTAACACCCACTCAAAGGGGGCAGGTGGTTAAATTGTACAGGATGGTTTCACTGTGGGGTTGTCTTTGGGGAATTGATTCAGTGACCCCAGTAGATATCAACATCCTCTCTGCATAAATGGTACAATGTTTGTATATAACCTATGTATATCTTTTCATATATGTTAAATTATGTCTAGATTATATACCATGTCTAATTCATGTAAATATATAAATTATTGTTTTCATGTATAATTTAAAAACACAATGATGAGAAAATCATCTCTATTTAGTACACGTGCAGCATTTTTTCAATTATTTTCCATCAATTTGTGATAATATATACATATAAAAATCAGATATATAGGTGTACCTGTATTTGTAAATTATGCATTACCAAATTTTATATACATACACACACACATAGTGTGCACACCTTTTAAGCCAGCAATCCTCTTTCTAAACATAAATCTCAAATGAAAGGATATTTATTGCAGTGTTAATTATATTATTGAAGAACCAGAAATAAATACTAAACAGTTGAACGAATTGGTGAAACATATTTGTGTCCTGAAATAGCATGTAATTGTGGATATCAGGCTGTGCTCTATTTGAAATGACTATGTTATGTAAGATTTTAGCTATTGGACTGTGCCTGAATGACTCCTTCTCATAAAACAGCAGTTACCTCCATTTTGAGTATAAATGCAGCGGCTAAATAACTGCATGTCTTATTTGTAGATCTGTCCAGCAGGAACCATGAGACATAATCTGATAAAAAAATACACAAAGTAATAACACCTATAGATTTAACAAATTAAATCAGGAACATGTTTTCACATGAGCAGAGCAAAACTATGTTGGAAAATCAGACCTGTGAACTTAACACACCAGACCGAAACGTAACACCCTTCACACAATAGTATTTTTTAAAAAAATCCCAAGACTGAGGTGTGACAGTCATCCTAACCCACTAGTCATTTGTCACAAGCCTCTTCTAGGAAAAATGCCACAGTAAAAGACCTGTGCCTCTTCCCCTGAACTCAGCTTACAGTTACTCATCAATATGAGATGTAACCACCATTGAGACTTTGGCATCAATGGCAGCGCTCTGCCCTCAGCAATGCCTCCACAAACCCATGCACATATGTATTACATGTTCTTATGCATATGTGTGTACAGTTGCTGTGTGAAATGAATGTGAGATCTGAAAGATTATACATACATATTAGTCATTAAGACTGGAATAAAAATAAATCTATGGCATATCAGTGGCAACCACATCAAGTGAAATTGGTAGTACTTGATTTAATGCCGATGTAATTGCTGTGGTTTGTGAAATCATTGCTATTTAATAAACCCTGGCACTGTGGAAAGGCACAAACATGTCCATCTATGTTTCTGACACAGCTCACTCACAAGAATAACTGCTGAAAATTACACCGAATGGGTAAGATGAACATGAGAGTTTGAGATGGAAAAGTAAAACCAGTTGGTCCACCACTAGAGCTAGACCAAGAAAGAAAAACACATAAGGAAAGTATAGATGCAGACAATCCCCTCCTTTCAGGAGGATGGAGTGAAGAAGAAGGTCAGACAGAGGATCAAGCTTTACAAGACTTCAGCTCCCCATGCTAAGATGAGGGCCCAGTTGCCTTTCAATGACAGCATTGTCAAAAGAAGCAAGGGGTAAATACTAAAGAAAAAATTAACATGTAAAGTTATATGTGGTCAGAGAGGAATTGGAGAGGATTTGTCCTCTAAAAATGTTTTATTATTTGAAGGTAGGATTTGAGGAAGTTAACAGAACTGTGTGCTGGGATAACCACCAGCATCTTATTCTTCTGTTGACTCCAGTCAGATAAATAAAGACAGAGGACACAACCCCAGCATGCTCCGGCCTGCCTACCTGCCTGTTCCCAACACTGATGGTTTGGTTCTGAGACACGTAGACAGAAGTTTCAGTCTGCCCAGTCATGCAGCCCTTCGGTTCTAATTAAACACACAGAGGTTATATTAATTACAAACTGGCCTATTGCTCAGGCTTATTATTAACTAGCTCTCACAACATAAATTAACCCATGATTCTTATCTATGGTTAGTCACGTGGATTGGTACCTTTTCTCAGTAAGCCATTCTCATCTTGCTTCCTCTGCATCTGGCTTGCAACTGCATCTGCCTTTCCAGAATTCTCCTAGTCTGGTTGTCCTGCCTATACTTCCTATCTAGCTAATGGCCAATCAGCATTTTATTAAACCAATATGAGTGACAAATCTTTACAGTGTATAAGAACATTATCCCACAGCAGAGACACTCAAGGCATCCACCTCTGAGAAAGACGGACATTCACTCCAGTGGCCACATGAGCTCCTGGGAGACAGGAGAAACCGGAACAGCCAAGGGAGATATCACGAGAGGCACTCTAAGGAAAGAAAATGCCAGCCTGTGAGCACATAGAAAACTAGAAAGCAACTAGATGCTAACAGTAGATTTTCAACTTCCAGGGGTCCAGAGGTTGTAAAAGAATAAAAGTCATGGGGTGAAGCAATGATTAGGCAGTAAAAGAGAGGGTGTGCAAGGAGACTGTCTGGGAACTTGGACACCATCTCCATCTTGGCATTGGCTGGTGCCACTCAATATGCAGACTGCAACATAATGAGGAACACGCTTGTCTGCAGGTCACTCTGGTAGCCATCTTGGATCTGACTAGATTAAGCCAGAGAAACTTCTAACCTACATGTATCTTGTCCTCAGAGCTAAACAAGATTAGGGTAGGCAGACCTTGGGGTAACAATTGACTACTTTTGTTTTAACATTCATCTTCTTAAAAAAATTGAAACTTTAAATCTATTTAACATGTATGATTTTCTTTTCACTTGTATGTATATGGAAAAGAGGTCACTGGATGCCCAATAAAAGAGGTTGTGAGCCACCATGAGGGTTCTGGGGATTGAACACCTGTCCTCTGAAACAGCAGCCAGTGTTCTTAATAGTCAAGCCACCTCCCCAGCCATTGGGGATTGTGGACCACCAGACCCTGAATTTCCTGTAATCAACTTGTTTTTCTCTGCTCTGAGCAGCCTGCAGCTGCTCTGAGCAGGAGACCCTGGTGGCAGGGGAAGGGTTCTGATGAGTCTGCAGCTAAAAGATCCCGAGAGCTGGGGCGTGGTCAGAGCACTATATAAGCTGCCCCAAGCACAATAAAGTGGGCATTCTTTTGTATCAAGGATGACCTGTGTCCTCGTGTCTCTGTCTGTGTGTGCGCGTGTGTTTTTAAGTCTCCAGCTTATTTCCTAACTCGAGTAACATCCTGTAGTGCAGGCGTTACATCCAGCCCCCATTCTCATTCTTGATTGGTGTAGAAAGGCAAGATATAACTTCTCTGACTTCAAACCGAATTTGGTAATCATTAAAGGACTCATTAGAAGTGTACATTTTTCCTAGTTTGTCTTATAAACAGGTTTGGTTATTGCCTGATTGTGGGCCCAGTTGTTTACATCCCTAAAGGCCTATCATTTTTAACTTTATAGCCTCCAGCCTTTTACTTAAGACGAAGACCAGACATCTGTAGATGTCTAGACCCACAAGCAGAAGCAGCAGAGGAACTGGGGGCCCAGACATGGCACATGGCAAAAACCAACTGAATGCTAGTGTCTCATTAACCATTTTTTAAAATATCTTGGGCAAAGATGGCTGGAGTTTGATTATAGAACCAATTTTGTTTTGTTTGTTCTTATTTGTTTGTTTAAGCTTATGAGTATTTGCAGAAGCCTCCAACTTCTAAATGCCACGGATGTTTACACAAACTCAAGAGGGTGTCTACCTTGTTTCTGGGTAATACTACCTTGAAAAGAAGCCAGAAGTTGGATCCCAGAAAAAGAACAATCGCTACAAACCATAGGGCAGAGCCTCTCAGCTGTTCTGCTCTCTCCCCTCTGTCTGCTGTCTTCTGCTGCGATGGTTTATCCCTGGAGGAGGGTTGTTCTTCAGCTGTTTTTCTGGACACGCTTTCTTCCAGAGTCCCCCCCACCTTTTTTTTTCCTCCAGGATGCACTCTGGCTGCAACCAACCTGTGAAATCTCCATGCCATTGCTAATGAGAGAGCAGGTGCCTTCCCACAGCTGCAGAGCCATCTTCCAAGGGTCTGCATTGACCTCAGATGCTTGACCAGCTCAATGGAGCGCAAGCACCAAAATCTTGGCTGCCCTTATAACCTTTTTATCATCCTTGGTTCTGATCGCCCAGTCTCAGCTATGGAACACATGGGGGGCCAGTTCTGCAGGCCTGGCAGTGGGGCTACTGGGTTTTCCTTCTAACATTTGCAATTTCTTTAAGGCAGGTTTTTGAAATGCAGAGAAAATGGAGAGAGTTTGCCCCTCTGTTGGGTTTAATTTTTCTCTTGGGCTCTTAGTTCTGTGTTATATTTCTCTCCCATTTTAGCGACACGGTGCTCTATAGATCATATTTTTCTTCTTTGGGGATGACTTTAAAGAGATTCACTTAACCCTACTTGATAGCAACTTATTGCAGGGAAGTGAGAAAGCCAGAGCATCATCCCAAGTGAGGCTGGCCTTGGACAAATCTTAGCTGAACTTTCTCTTTATTGCTCCTCTTTTGTCTTGAACAAGCATTATGTCTCTGATAGAGGACATTCAATTCTGTGGGAAAGAAAAGACAAACCATCCTTATGGGAAATGTAAGGGCTAAAGAAATGGCTCAGTGGTTAAGAGCACTGACTGCTCTTCCAGAGAACCTGGGTTCAATTCCCAGCTCCCATATGGCAGCTCACAACTGTTTGTAACTCCAGTTCCAGGAGTCTGACACCCTCACAGACATACACATGGGCAAAAAATAATGTTTGGCTGGGCAGTGCCTTTTATCTCAGCACTTGAGAGATCAAGTAGATCTCTGAGTTTAAGGCCAGCCTGGTCTACAGAGGAAGTTCCAGGACAGCCAGAGCTACACAGAGAAACTATCTTGAAAAATCAAATATATGTGTATATACATATATATTATATTATACTATATATTATATTATATATAATAGTGGTTGATGTGGGCTCCCATCTTCATATAAAGTTTGGTCATTGTTCAGACATATGCAAACATAAAGACTGCACATCTTTAAGAACTAGTCTATTTCCAATGTGTCCATGCTGTTGAATATGTCGACAGGGATAAATGAATGGAATGAAATTCTTTTTCTTAAATACTCTGATAAGCATGTTATCACAGGTCCTGGTTGAACTTTAATCATTGTTTAAAAAGTTGCAACCTGTTCTCCACGGTAGTGGCATAACTGGACAGACTGGATTAGAATTAAAAACAAGAAACTACATTTGCACATCCCTTTTACCCACAGCAGCAACAACAACAAAAACCAAAGGGAGGCAGGGCCGATGAATGCTTAAAGAACACAGCGAAAGAGCAGATGCTGAACAAAAGGTTCTTTGCATTACAAAAAGGCCCAACATGACTGGAATATTTCTTTCAAAGGTAGTTCATTTAAAAGTATGTCTCCACCTCAGTAAGAGGGGAAGCTGCACAAAGGACTGAAAATCAGGGCATTGCCAATTGAAGATGAATTAGAAGCAAGCATAAAGTTTATCTGAAATCGTCTAGTAATGGACCATGGAAACAGAATGTGTTTTACGAACACAGCCAGTGCTGGCTACTGTATCTCCCTCCACCAGGGAGGGAAAGAAAACCTGGAAAGCAAGGCAAAGCTGCTAATCCTGACCTCTGTAGAAGACAGGCTAGCCAGGAAGAGCTGCTGGAAACTAAGACAGACAGGCTCTCTCCTGGTTCAACCACAAATATTAATATATTTTATGTTAGTGATGATTTCATCTGAAAGTCTGGATAGTTCAACAATGTTATATGTGTCCAGTTGCCCTGAAAGTGCTGATTTCTGATTTAAAGGGATGCTCACTTTCTGTTATAGGGAACTGGGGAGACATGTCCTCTAGTCTACCTGCAAGCTGCCAGTTATTCCTCTGGAACTTCTCTTGATTTAACTTCTGGCATTTGGGAAACAAATCATCCGAAACAAAAACAAAAATCATCTTTCATGACTCTAAAACACACTTCCTACACTCTAAGAATGATTAGAACTGACATAAATAAAACCAAAGGGGAAAAAATTAATACCAACCAAACATCAAAGCTGCGTTGGTGCTATGCCATACTTGGTTTGATTTCAATTCTAAGCATTTTAAAAAGCTTTTGAGTTAGACAGCTTCCAACATTAGTAATCTTTGTCATAGCCTACTCAAAACTGCTAACAATAAGTGTTTATTTTTGTGCTGGTTAATTAGACAGCTTTCTGTTACTAGGATTAAAATACCTGAGGTTATTTATCTATAGAGGACAGTTCATTTAGCTTATAGTTTGTAGTCCCAAACCCAAGATGAGGCAGCCCTATTGGTTTGGCCTCTTCTGAGGACAGCAGATGGCAATGGAGGGAAGATGTGTGTCAGTAAGTCACATTGTGACACACAAAAAGTGAGAGGTTAGGTCGGGGTCTCAAGTCTGCCAAAGGTCTTTGCACAATGACCAGAAGCCTCCCCACTAGGCCCCACTTCTTCAAAGTCCATAGCACTTCTCAATACATTATCCTGGAAACTGAACTTTCCCATGTGAACTCCTAGGAGGTGGGGAGACACTCAGACTACACCCTCACCACAGCACCCAGGTGCTATTCTAAACATTTTATAGATTATATTCATTTTCCTTAGACCAATATAGAATGCCATGTTTACCATCCATGCTCACTGTAAGGAATATGAACCATGGTAACACAAAGAAGCCTAAAGGTTAGGACTCTCAGGAATGGCAGAGGCAAGGTTTGAACCTGGTCCATCTGAATGTGGCAAATATCATTATCCGGCATTAAGTCATCCTCAACTGTGGCTACTCATTACAACTGCTTGGGGAGTCTTAAAACCTCCAGGGCGTCAGTCCCCACCTGAAGCAGATAAGTCAGAACTCACGGCAACGATGCCAAGCAACCATGTCTTTCAGTGCTAAGTGTGATGAAAAGTTCGGGCAGATCTGAGAATCACAGCACAGAGCCACATTGTTATCATAAAGCTAACTTAACCTTCAATGTGCTGTTGCTTGGCATATTTTCAAATAAAACTTGATACTGATTTGAAACCAATTTAATCTGTACAATATGTTTTGAGTTTCCAGTTGAGCAGGGAATTCAACTAGATTACCTAAAAAGACCCATGAACTAGTAACTAAGCCCCTGCATTCCCAGGACAGAGTTTCAGTACCCCTTAAGGACAATCTACTTACCGATCAAAAACACACAAAAACCTCTAGTTCATAAGATATGAGATTCACTAAAAATAAATATAAAACAAGATAGCAGCTTCAGGCAGATATAAAAGTACAAAATGAGCAATAGGCAGAGAATGTAGTGAACAAATGTAAATACCTATACGAAATGGTAACAAAATCTCGAATGATCAACAATTTCAAAAGCCAACAGATAAAGTGGCTGGAGAGATGACTTGGTGCTTAAGACGACCTGGGTTCCATTCCTAGCACTCGCATGGTGGTTCACAATTACCTGCGACTCCAGTAGGGAATCTGACTCCCTCTTCTGGCCCCAGAGGGAACCAGGCATGTGCACGGTACACAGACTGCCAAACATCCACACAGATAAAAAATAAATAAATAGAAGTAAAAATAAAAACCAGATAAAGGCATGTGGCAAAGAAAGGGTTAGATAGAAGCTTTCTGAGCTGCCATTCGAAGACTGGTTAAATTTAGGCACGTGTCAGCACACACTGCAGTTTCTGGGATTGTGCTAAGGTGTGGAAATGGAATATAAAACAAATTACTTGAGGAATGACTAAGAAGGCTAAAAAAGTATAACACCCCCCCCAAAGAATATGAGAAAAAGAAACTACACAGAACAAACAGGAAGTAAAAATGGAGACAGAAACTTAAGTAGACCAGGATTAAAGTAAGTAAAGGGATTGATGAGCCATTTAAAATCAAACATTAGATTAACATAAAAAAAGATAAGGAGAAAAGCGAAGGGGGGAGGGGAAGGGAAGGGAAAGAAAAGAGATGAGGAAGAACAGACATACTGATAATGAAAGTTACAAATCAGATAGTTCCTTGACTGTAGGTTGCAGAAGGTGACACCCCTGGGACAAATAGAGACACCTTCACTCTCCAAGTCTGAACATCTAAAATTATTCCTCTATCAGCCTTTGCCTCCAAGGCTTGCAGTCTGAATTAAAGACATTCCATGGCTTGACTATGCACCTGTCCCCAGGCTCATTCATAGGTTAGGATCACGGCCCTCTAACTCCTCTATCAATAGGATTGAGAGACAAGGTAGATAATTGAGAGAGACTGGTAGATAATTAGGATCCAATGAGGTCAGGAGAGTTTGACCCCCATGGTGGCATGAGTGGCTTTTATGAAGAGGAAGAGACCTGATCTGGCACAGTCCTGTAGGTGATGGCCTTCACGGCGTTAAAACGGAGCAAGGGGCCCCTCCTCAGATCCCGAGTAGAGTCAGGCATCATGGCCTTGGACTTCACAACCTCTAGAACTCAGAAGAAAGAACTCTTCTAGCTCATGGCTTCTGTCATAGTCCAGAAAACAAAGAAAACTGTTTGAGAGCAGTGGCTCTTGGTGCCTGGTGTGCACATGAGCCGTCAGGATAGTTGGTTAAATGCAGTCTGGCAGCCATCAGGTCTGGGTGGAACCCCAGCTCTACAGTGCCAGCACGTTCCCAGGTAACCATGCTGCTGCTACATTAGGTTGGTAGTAAACACAGACTTAATTATTTGCCAATAAATCAATAACTATAGTAAACACCAGCTCAGAGCAAAACAGGGACAAGCTCCCAATTAAAGTGCAAGTCCAAACTCTAAAAGTTCTGAAGCAAAGTTTTACAGTTGTTGCTAATTTTTATTTTTTATAATTTTTAGCCTGATATGGTCGAGGTGGAATGGCCATGTCAGGATCAGGATTCAATAGAAAGCACAGCTCTAGCTTGGTTGATATGATTTTGATGTAGAAATATAATGCAGTCCTTTAAAGGGCTGGCTCAGGCTCTGCTGAAGCACAAGTGTATTATTTTATTAAGATTCAAAAATTCTTGAATTCCTAAATATGTCCATTTCAGAGTTTTTAGATAAGAGTTTTTAAACACATGGCATATTGTTTTCAGAGATTTTAGTATTTCTCAAAAAAATGAATCTATGAATATAACAATACTGAGGGTAGATTTAAAAAAATATTTGGGCACCAAGCTGAGCTTTAGGAATCTAGTCGAAGAAAGGGAGAAGGGAAATATATGAGCAAGAGAAGTCAGGATCATGATGGAGAAATCTATAGAGACAGCTGAACCAAGCTCATGGAAAACCGTGAACACTAGGCCAACAGCTACAGAGAGCCTCCATGGGACCGAACTAGGCCCTCTGTATGTCGGAGACAGTGGTGAAGCTTGGACTATCTGAGGGACACCTGGCAGTATCTATTCCTGGTGCATGAGCTAGCTTGTTGGAGCTCATTCCCTATGGTGGGATGCCATGCTCAGCCTTACTGGAGAGGGGAGGGGCTTGGTTCTGCCCCAAATTAATGTGCCAGACTTTGTTGATGTCCCATCGGGGGACCCTTACCCTTTGGGAGGAGTGAATGGGAGTGGACTGGAAGAGAGGTAGGGGGGCAAGAGGATAGGTGGGAGGGAGAACTGTGGTCAGAATGTAAAATAAAATTTTAAAAATAAATTATTTTTAAAAAAATTATTTGGTATAGAATAATTTCAGTTTTAACAACTGCTCTTTCAGAAAATGAAATGCTTAATGGAAATCCCAAGTTGTAACTCCCTTGGAATTTTATTTTTATTACTTCAAGACAAAAACAAACCAGTACCTTAGCTAGGTGGTGGTAGCACACACCTTTAATCCCTCAGGAGGCAAAGGCAGGTGGATTTCTATGAGTTTGAGGCCATCTGCCAGCCTAGTCTACAGTGTGAGTTCCAGGACAGCCAGGGCTGTTTGGACTGTTTCACAGAGGAACCCTGTCTTGAAATGGAATACTGCACAGCAGAAAAGAATAATGACATCTTGAAATTTGCAGGCAAATGAATGGAGCTAGAAAACATCATATTGAGTGAGGTAAGCCAGACCCAGAAAGACAAATATCATATGTACTCACTCATAAGTGGCTTTTAGACATAAAGCAAAGAAAACCAGCCTACAAATCACAATCCCAGAGAACTTAGACAACAATGAGGACCCTAAGAGAGATATACATAGATCTAATCTACATGGGAAGTAGAAAAAGACAAGATCTCATGAGTAAATTGGGACCATGGGGACCATGGGAGAGGGTTAAGGGGAAGGGGATAGGAAGAGAGGGGAGCAGAGAAAAATGTATAGCTCAATAAAATCAATTAAAAAAAGAAGGGAAAAAAAGAACAAAAAAAGACAAAAAAAAGGAAGGAAGAAAAGAAGAAAGGATCAGGACCCTAACTGCAGTTTGTGAGTGGACAGCCACTGACCGGCATTCCATCCCCTGAAGATCCCACTTTTTAGAAAGAGAGATGCCCTAACAACATTTTTGATAAGCTTAAATCAAATTCACTCATACAAAATGTAATTCCCATTCGAATGTAGAAAAATCACAATTCCAGTGAAGCTGAAGTTTCTGGTTGAGCCCTGAAGCAGTAACACATGGGGAGACACAAAGCCCTTTGAGAACCCCCAGCTTCCTCCAAGATTATCCCCTTTGACTCTGGAAGCTGGAGACAGAGAGCAACAGCAAAACCTCAGTGGCCTGCTACACCCCATGGTCAAGTCACACACCTTTGGGGATAAAACATACCCTGGGGCTAGGAAGATGGCTAAACTGTTAAGAGTACTTGTTGCTCTGGCAGAAGACCCAAGCTCAGTTCCCAGAATCCACCCCACCTGGCAACTCCTCTAGCCTCCACCGGTGCACACACATTTATGTGCCCTTGAACACCACACACACACACACACACACACACACACACACACACACACAATGATGATGATAATAATAATAACAATAACAATTATAACTAAAAGTACTTGGAAGATGGCAATAAATGTCACCTTAGGCATTGCTGCAATCCATTCTGCCCAAAACTCCTGCCCACTCTTTTGAAGACTTTTAAGCCTCACCTGCACATAATGACAAAGTCCTCAATACTTGTTGAAGCCAATCTAGCTTCAACCCATAAAGCGGGGAGGTGTGTAGCCTGTCAAACTTCGCGTGTCATGCACTCCCCCACTTGCTTTGCCTTTGGAAATCGTCAATTTCAAGACCCTCCATGTTGGGCAGAGGATCTAAAAATGACACCCCAACCGCCAAAGGGATATTTATGTGTTAATTGACGTTGCTGTTGTCTTAAAGAACAGAAAGACAGCATTTTTATCAGGTTTTCTTCAAGATTGATCACCACATAGACAATGACTGAACCTCATTCTAACTGCTAAATTAAAGCAATAGAGTCAAGGTTAAGGGACTGGATGCCATTAGTCTCAAAACACACAGCAGTGTAAGAATCATTCTGGAGTTACTTTAACAAACACCCCTCACCAGCAGTTTTGGGATAAAGTCCATGTTAAAACCTTAAATACTGACAGGTGTCTACTTGCTAAAACCCTGACCTGTATCTACTTGCTAAAATAATGCAGGTGCAGGGGGAGGAAATTTAGGTGTTGGGGAGAAGGCTCTGTCAATAAAGTGCTTACCCTGCAAGCAGGAAGATGGGAACTCAGTCGCTAGGATCCACATAAAAAGCCAGGTGGGAGAGCTGGCATCTGTTACCCAACTTCTGGCAGGGGCTGGGGAAACAGAAGGAAACCCTAGAGCTTCCTAGCCACCCAGTCCAGTCGAATTGATAAGCACATGGATTAGAGACTCTGTCTCAAAACAGAAGGCGGGAAAAGATTGACTAAGAAATGACTTTGACCTCTATCCTACACACAGACACCACACACACACACCTACCTGCACATAAGTGTACATATTCATACATACAGTCACACAAAAGAAAAAGGGGAAATTTATAAGCCTGACCAACATCTTCTCAGAAAACTAAGAGAGAAAGAGAATAGCATAGAAAAAATAGTGGAAAAATAGAAACAAAAAAAAGCACCAAGGCTAGATGCTGAGATTACATTTTCAAGGTTTGCCAGCTGGATGTTTAATAAAAGTGGTAATTATCATATTTTAGTTTCAATTCATATGGCTCCGCTTCCATGCAACATATGTTAATGATTAGGAAAAATTTCCCCTAAAAAACACAAAGTATATGAAAATACTCAACAGATCTTTAATATACATGAAATTAACCTGATTATTATATTAGTTTTGGCTAGTGATACCCAAGATATTATAAATATAATAAGACTTACCTATTACTTTAAATATACATCCAGAGAGAAACACATTTTACTTCTTTCATAGCTTTCATACGGGAATTTTTACATTTCTAAGGCAATGTTATATATGATTTCATGTGATTAATTTTGATCATATTCACCCCCCATTCCAAGTCCTCCAGCATCTTCCCGAATACATCTCTCTCCCAACTGCATGCCCACTTCTATTTTTTTAAATAAGCCACTGAGTCCACATAAGGCTTCATCTGTGTACATGTGTGTGAAGCCATCCACTGCAGCATAGGCAAGCTAGCAGTGGCCATATCCTCAAAGAGAAAAATCTCTCCTTGCCCCAGTAGTTAGCAACTACCAATAGCTCCCAGCTAGGGGTGGGGCTTCATGGGCCATCCTCCCTCTATCTACATCAAAGCAATCTTTTTAATTCGATGATTTTTTAAGTGCCTTGTATAGTGTATGCGTGTATGTGTGTGGGTCTCTCTCTCTCTCTCTCTCTCTCTCTCTCTCTGTGTGTGTGTGTGTGTGTGTGTGTGTGTGTATCTGTGTGTGTGTGCGCGCGCACGTGTGTCTGTGTGTCTGTGCATGTATGGGTGGTTGGGGAACTAGAGGTAGGCCCTGGGTATCATCCTCAATGGCTCTCAAACTTTATTTTTAAGACAGAGTTTCTCACTCGACCTAGAATGCCATGGCTCCAGACTGGCTGGCCAGCGAATCCCATAATCCTGACTCTACAGCATTGAGATGCCAGCCTCAAGCCACACGTATAGTTTCTAATACGGGAGAGTAGGATCTAAACTCAGGTCCTCATGTTTGGCTTTTCAGCCCTTTCCTAGCCTCTCTGTCCTAAATTCATCCCTTTGTGTCAAGAACAAATCTGTAGTGGAGAGCTTGTATGCTGTTATTTAACAGCCAACAGATGACATCTACCTAGCGATCCCTCGCACGTGACACGCCAAATTTCCCTTTATTGTACAGCCTCAGACCTTAGCTCCTAGTTTTATCTCCTGAGATGAGGCATGGTGGCCCAACGGCCTGAAGTTCCAGCCTGCCAGTCACAGTTCCCCAACACAATGACACGCAGAGGGAGCTGAGTCTCACTGGGTGTTCAGCTCAGCTCCCTCACTCATCTCCTTTTATGGCTGAAGACACAGAAATAGTTGACTAATTTGAATGACTTACCCAAGAATATCGGCATGAATATACTGGTACAAAAATGAGTTGAACTCATACTTGAAAAGTACATTTTCCCCAGCCACGCAGCAAAAGCAAGTGATTTTAAAAAAAAAAAAAAAAAAAAAAATGTCTCTTTTGAAATTAAATCAGAGAAAAGCTGCCAAGTTTTCAATTCAAAGGTATCTCCAGCTCATTCCCTCCAGTGTCTCAACTTGAACAATTCAATGTCTAGGGTCTCCATTGGTCCATTTGATCCCCTCTTCACGGACCATCTCTTTTAACTCAGCATCCTCCCCTTTCCTAGCCGTGTGTATACTGTTACACCAGAGTCTCCTCCTCAGATCTTCTTCATCTCTGCTCAACCTTACTTCAGATTATTAAGTTGGCAGAACTACTATCCTGATAAAAATCTAATTCTTCTTGGATTGCCTCCCCAGCCAGCTGAGAGGAAAAAATAAACAACTACATTAGCTTGTTTTGTTTCAAAGATATAACAGTATTCCCCAAGGGCTTTCAGCCCGCTAAGCAATCTGACCACACTTTCTTGGCCTACTTCGGTTACTGCTAGGAAAGTACATCATGTGTTCACCCCTTCCTTGCACGCAGCTGATGATGTGAATTCACATTTTCTTTGAAAATGGAAGCAAACAGAAGCCATCCACAGCATCTCCCCCACAACCACATTCACCTATATGCTTTGCACAAATCTAGAACATGCCACGCCCGAGCTCCGACCCAAATGACCAAGCCATCACGTGGTGACTTAGATTGTATCTTTCCTGTGTCCTTAAGAGGAATCTCTGTGAATTCCTTTTTCTCTACAAAACATTTCCCATCAGTTTCCAAGTGTATTAGAATAAGTACCATCTAAAGCAGTCAACGGCAAAAACCACTCAGTTTGGGGCTGCTTGCATGGCTCGGTGGGCAAAGGCCTTGCTGATGACTTGAGTCAGTGGGCAAAGGCCCTTGCTGATGACCTGAGTTGAGCTAGGAGGCTGGGAGATGCACACGGCAGAAGGAGAGGTCAAATCCTGATGTCTTTGACCTCTGTTCCTATTCCAAGGCATGTGTTGTGCGCACATATCCTCATTCTCTCTGTGTCTCTCTCTGTGTCCCTCTATCTCCCTCAATCACACATCAACCAATGAAAAACCTTTTAAAAAATATTTAAGGAGATCTATGTTTTTAAAGAGAGTCTGTATTTTCCTATATTGGCATTCAGTTTAGCTATCCTTCCCACCTCCCACCCCCTAGGTCCAAATGTCCCAAGAGCCAAAGATGCTTCTCACCTCTCATTCTGATCTAAACCAACTCTCATCGGCTGCCTCCCACCCACCCTCTGGTCTTGGTGCTGTCAGTGGCTCCATGGTCCCCACGCAGCTACATGGGAAGCATTCATATGTCACAGTCAACGGCTGCACGCTCATGGTTGCCACACCTCTCTCTTCCTTAGCTCATGCAGTAACTTTGGGAACTTCACTCGACTGAGTGCCCAGCTCTTACCTGGTCCCTCTTCAGGCGACAGGTGCTATGAACACCGCATTCCTCAGTCCTCCTTCCTCTACTTTTATTCCCACAGGGATTTCAGCCAATCCCGTAGCTTCAGCCAAATACACCAAGCAGCAGACAGCAAGGTACACCCCTGTCAACTCAGCACTCGGGGAACAGAGGCAGGAGGACCTCATGTTCAAGACCAGCCTGGACTACTCAAGGAGACCTGTTTCAAATAACTTGTTTCCACCTATGCTCTGAATGTCCATCCTTCCTTCCTTACACTTATTCCTCAGTTTGAACTCTAGGTTCATCATGCAATGGCCATGTTCTTCTATGTGGGTAACAGCATATTAAAACAGCGTTTATTTCCTCTATGAAAACAATATCATCAGTCATATAGATGTTCTCAAAGCATCTGTAACTCTTTAAAAAAATACAACCTGAATTAATTACTTCTCATAACTTCCACTTACCAGCTGCACTCAAGCCCATTTATCAAATAGACTCACACAAAAACTTCATATCTTGGCTGCATACTTCCTTCCTGCCTTCTTCAGACTACTCTGAGATCATACCAAAATACAAAGCAGATCTTGGCTCTCCCACCTTCAAAACACTGGTAGCTTCCTATCACAAGTAGAACAGGCTACCCGGCCCGGCTGGTTGGCCTCTGACATCTCTGCTTTATCACCTGTCCATTCCTTTCTTGCTCAGCTATCTTGCTATCTGCCTTCCTGGTTCTCTGCACACTCTATAACCTCCAGGACATTTTAATCACTGTTTCTGCCACCCGGATAACAGTCCTCTCTCAGTATTATGTGAGACTGGTTTCCGGAGTTTTCATAGTTTTGAAAATCCGAGGATGCTCAAATCCCTCGTGTACAATGGCACAGAGTTTGTATATGATCTACCCACATCCTTCCTTACCCTCTCAACCATCTCCAGATTATTTATAATATTCAATCTAATCTACAGGCTGTAGAATAAGCTGTATATCACATTACCCAGTAAAGAGCATCAGGGAAAAGACTCTCTACAGGTTTGCTACACTCACATCTTCCCCAAATGCTTTTAACTTGAGGTTAACTCACTAGGCGTGAAACCTACAGATACAGAGGGCCGACTCTGCTCTTCCCTGGGGTCCTCACATGGCTGCGCTCTTTCACTTCCCTTTATTTTTTAGTCATCGGTCACCTGGCCATTCCCGACTCCCTCGCTACAATCATGTACCTGTCAACTGCCACCTCATTTCCTTCCACTCCTGTCTCCGCAGCGCTCACCACGGACTTCACTTTGTACCTTGTCTGCTTGCTTGTCGGTCACACATTTTCCTTTCTGCAACGAAGATTCATCAGGTTGGTGGCTCTGCTCTGCTCCTTGCTCCCCAGGCAGGATTGAACTCTGGTTGCTTTCACCAGATGTCTGATCGATGTTTGTTGAACGAATTACCCATTAAGGAATGCATTACTGAATTAGCCACTCTTAGCTACAAAGTACGTATAGTCAAGGCAGGCTGCCCCCACATCATAAAAAGATAAAGGACAAATCTGGTTAATAGATGCCATACAGCAAATCTGTAATGTTACAAAAGCTTTCACTCTGTTTTCTATGTAGATTATGACATAGGAAGAATAATAAAGAGATCATTTCATGAATGAATAATGTTGTAATGCATCTTTTGGCCAATTAAATACAAATCATATGCCCTCACATAATGTTTTGATCAACTATGATCTGGAAGTCTCTAAGAAAAGAAATATTTTAAAAAGCCGTCCCCCAAGTTGAAACGAGGACTTCAAGAATACACTTGATCACAGGATTTAATCGACTTCTCTATTGCTCAGTAATAAATGTGGCTAAATAGGAAGCATAGAGCGTGGTTGGATCATGCTTCTTTGTGTAAATGTGTCTCCTTTAACCTATTAAATCGCAAACTCCCCAAGTGAACATTTCCTTGCTCCACATAAACAGAATAGACTGGGTTACGTTGGGTATGCCAATCATAGTCCCAAATGCCAACATTAGAATATTGCTTAAGATACATGCATTGTATGGGTGGTTATAATTTGGATTACCATAGTCAATCCAAAACAAAGACATAGGCTTGACCCCAGTCTTCATGCTTCCAATCACAGTGGCAATGGGTGGGTAACTATAGATCACACGCTGACTCTTAAAACCGGTCTTCTCATTTGCTCTCATTTCATTGTCCAAACCAAGTCACATAGTTCCTACCCTTTATGGCAGGAGCGGTTCTTCAAGAGTGTCTACAAGCCAGCAGTAGTGGAGCACGCCTTTAATCCCAGAACTTGAGAGACAGAGGCAGGTAGATATCTGTGATTTCTAGGTGATTTCTGTAGTGTCTAGACAATGAGTTCCCAGACTGCCAGAGCTACATGGTGAGACCCTGTCTTGAAAAAAACAACAAAACAAAACAAGAGTGCCTACAAGCCTTTATGACTGCCTCACTTCCCTTCCAGAGCCTGGAATGACAACCTTCATGTCATACAGACAAATGCATTCTTGTTTACCTCTATCCTACCCATTTAGATATTTAAATACACAGTCTACAAAGGATAGCCCCCAAATTCCTAGAAAGAAACAAAAAAAAAAAAATCATGTTATTATAAAAAAAAATAAAGGCAACCTTTGCTTTCTGAACCCTGGGGTGGCTAGCTGCCATTGCCTGTCTCTGCTGCCTTCGAACTTCAGCCTCCCCTGCCTTCCAGCATAGACTGAACTCTGAGGTTCTTCAGGGCGCTCCAGAGCTCCAGCGCTGTGTACTGCTGCAACATCCAGCTTGGTGATCTGAATGGCCACTGGACTCTCAGTCACTCCAGCAAGTAGGTGGCTACTGTTGAACTTGCCAGCCCCATCACCTTAGCCAATCTACTAAATCCTCTTTTATAATATTTTTTAAAATTTAAAGCAAAATTGAACAACACCATGTCCCCTGCATCCCACCAACAGCAACCAAAGCCGATGCATAGAATGTGTTGGAGAAGAAAAAAAAAAACAAACAAACAAAACCCAACTCCAGCGAGCAGAACAGAGCTCCGCTCAGCTGCCTCCTTGGCAGTGCTCCCTGTTCTGGAGGCACTTGATGTGGGATCATTCCTGGCTGTCACCCAGGCTCAACGGCACCCAATCTATCTGGATAAAAACAAACCATGACCTTAGATGATTTCAGCTTCAGCAAAATGACCGGGAGCCAAAAGAACAAAAGTAAGATTGATAAATAGCTAAGAGAAAGAAGAAAAGAAAAGAAAAGTTAGTGCCAACATAGATAGACTACTGGTCATAAGCATGCGATGGGGGCTGGAGAGATGGCTCAGCAGTTCAGGGCACTCACCACTCCTACAGAGAACCTGGGTTCACTTTCCAGCACCACATGGGAGCGCACAACTGCCTGTAACTCCAGTTCCAAGGGATCCAAGACCCTCCTCTACAGTCTGTGAGCACTCACATGGTGTAAATAATCTCACACAGACACAAGCATATAAAAAATAAAAACTAATAAATAGATAGGTAATTATTTTTAAAAATGATAAATACGGCAGATTGGGTAAGGGTGAGAGATGCTGTGGGAGTCCAATATTATATAGGTCAAGGTTCACAAAAGACTATGGATATTGTTTTAAAAAGTTTGAAGGGTGAACAGATAGTTGGTACAGGAATATAAAAATAATAATATATATTATAAAAGACATTATTTTATATGTCATTTAAATATATATTGTGTATTGTTTTATATTAATGTATTATTAAAATATATCACCAAGTATACTATTAGACATTTTGGAAATTATATTTAATAATATAATTATATAATATTTAAAAAGTATATATAACTTTAGAAAAGCAAACAAATGACTGACCACTTGTATATACAACACGAACTAGCATTATTAAGCATTTACATTCTAAACACATCTGCCATCATTCCTCTTCACATAAGAAGTCTGAAGAGCCCCCCCCGCCAAACCTCACAGAAAGCCTTTAATGACAATTCCTGCTTGAACTCTAACCTAGCACCCCTCATGGCACAACACCTGATGGACAGGAAAGAGAGGGTTCTGGGAGCATAAGAAGCCATGCTGCTCCTTTCCTGGAAATACAGAGTGGCATACACAGAAACAGATGGCTAATGTCACGTCCCAACAGAGGCGTGACTCAATAGTGGGTGACTAATGAAGCAAGTTTATGTTCTCACAACTCTGGAGCCTCTGAAGTCCAACACCAAGATCCAGCAGGGATGGAGTGGGCCTCCTCTCTTGGCTTGCAGACCACCACCTTCCGCCTGAGTCCTCACAGGATCACAAACCATAGGGAAGCTTGATCACCACCTAATCAAACCCTAATAGCATCCTGGAGACCATCGGAGGGGGAAGGAGGGGTCCAGCCTGTGATTTTGGATGGATGCAAGCATTAAGTCCAAAGGGAACACAGGCCATGGCTTAGAGATAATGAAGCTCAGACCCCTCGCTAAAGCATATGTTCAGACTGCAGTGTGAACAGGCTGAAGTCATATTACAACACTGGTGTTAAGTGCCAGGGTATTTCTCAGCAAAGACACTCTCCCAGTGCTTTTCTCTGCCACCAGGTTTACTCCTTCTAGGCTTCATAAGAAAGCCTTAAATAGAACAGACAAAGCCCCTGAAAGAGCTATCCAGAACCATGCCCTAGTTTCCAAAGAGCTTGAGGGGGAATAAAAGGCACTGAACATAAATGTAGTGGTGAATGGCTTATAAAAACTCACTATTTGCTAGTAGGCACTAGGTTAATAGGTTTTTTTTTTTTAAAAAAAAAGATGTGGTCAAATAAAATATTCACAACAACCTGCCAGTCCAAATAAAGCACTAGAGATAGCAAAATGTCAGGTGATAGCACATCACATCCTCAACCGTGTGATTCAGGTCTCAGACAGTGCTGTGTCTCCAGCCACTACTGGGCTGGGAAGCAATTTGTTGGGTCCTTAACTATGGAGTTATAAGAAAGAAACTTAATCCCTCTGAAATTGAAGGTCTTCGTTTGCAAAATCAAAAAATTAGAGTAGATAGATCTTAGTCATAATTTCCCTTCCTCAGGTTTTATCATTACTCCTAAATAACACTGGGTAAAAATGCCTTTTACATATATTCTGTAGAGAATATTTTACCAACAATAAATGAGTGACTAGGTGGAAAATATTACTGGTTTTGCTGAGGCTTTGGAACTGTGACAATGCTTGTCCTAACAGAACACCCTCTGAAAACACTGGGCACCAAGAGTGTGCAGTGTGCACTCGTACACCCATGAAGAGAAGACACCTCAACACATACACTCCACTGACAGCTAAAAGAATTTTCAGGAGTTGGACCTTCTAACACAAGATATTAGGAATCTTGTTGAAGCCTTAGCATGTCTGAGGAGACTGGACTGTGCTGCAAGAATTTCTTCCTTGAGATATTCTCTCTGTTTATACGATCCCAACAGCAAGATAAGTTCCACCAAAGTTCAGCTAGGGAATCGACTGAATTCACTGGACTTATCTACAGACTGTGGGTGAGGTGTTGCTCACCAGTGCATGAGTGACCCCAAAACTGCCATAATAGAAAGATTTCACCCCAACTGATGATGGCTTCTCTATCACCACATAGAGTTTTGGCCTTCAATTAACTTCCCTTAGCCTCTGTAGCACTGGTTTTTAAATCTGGGAGCCACAACTCCTTTGGGGTCACACATAATACACCCTGAATATCAAATATTTATGTTACGATCATAACAGCAGCAAATTACAGTTATGAAGTAGCAGTGAAAATAATTGTGTGGTTGGGGGTCACCACCATACTAGAAAGGGTGTTAAATGGTTATGGCACTAGAAATGTTGAAAACCACTGCTCTATACTCTAGCACATGAGGCCATGTACAGTTAGGGCAGAACCACATACAAATGGCTGGCAAGAGCAGCTGACCTCTCCAGAGAGGGTCCAATGACCATCCCCACACCCTCCTTTAATGATCTGTTATCAAAAAGCCTTGCCGTGATGACCTCTTGCAAGCAGGCACAGCTGAACTAATGAAGAGGAAGCCATTCCTCAGAGGACAGTGCTCTACAATAGATTGAGTGCAGCTATGCTTCCAATAAATCAGTGCCTGTCAGCCAGAAACACTTCCATGGAAGATGACAAGCAAAGAGAGTCATGACTTGACAGCGGGATAACTAGCATCAGAGACACACAGTCATGTGCACTGTGGCAGATTTAGTGCCAGTCACTCACCTATGTCAGGCTTATTTCCCAGCATGCAGAGCTGGAATGGTTCTGAGGCCAAGCCCAATACAGAGGCTGGCTCATCCTTCAAGAGACTGGGCGAGAATGTGGAACTGATTCAGATTTCACTGCTGAGACCAACCGGAAGAGTTACAAAGACTGAAGCTTGGATTTTCCGAGAACTGAAGAGGCAGGCTATTTCTTAAGCTGCTGGCCTGTGAGTACAAAATGGGCATCAAAAGGCCCAAGGATGAAGCTTTTGTAGTCATGGAAGAGGAATTTACTGCCACTCAAGGATGCTAGTAAAGGGTTAACACGCTCGTGCCTCAGGGAAAGGAAGGTGACTTCAGTATGTACAAAACTCCTGGTAGCCGGGCGGTGGTGACACACGCCTTTAATCCCAGCACTCGGGAGGCAGAGGCAGGCGGATCTCTGGGTTCGAGGCCAGCCTGGTCTACAAGAGCTAGTTCCAGGACAGGCTCTAGAAACTACAGGGAAACCCTGTCTCGAAAAAACAAAACAACAACAAAAAAAAAACTCCTGGGAGTCACTCTACAGTGAGTGTTGTGATTCAAACCACATCATCAGGCAGGCACACTGCTAGGTACGAAGACCAGTAGTCCACCATGGAAGCAGAGGCATGAAGTTCACAAGTTCAAGGTCTGCCTGAACTAGAGAATGAGTTCAAGAGCAGCCTGGGTAACTTAATAAAAATGTAAAGAATGAACTGGAGATGTGGCTCACTGGTGAAGAGCTTGTCTAATCTGTGGGAAGTCCAAGGTTCAATCCCTACGACTACAAAATCATAACAACAAACAAACAAATAATCCTATCCACATTTTGGGCATAGCCAGTAGAACAAGTTATTCAAAGCCATGCCCCCAGTGACCTAACTTTCTCTCACAGGGATCTACTTCTTAAAGGCACCACAGGGTGCAATCAAGCCTTTAACATGTGCGACTTGAGGGACACTTAAGAGCATAGCCATATTATCACCCAAGGACCTAGATCATGATGCCTACACAGATAACAACATTGCTGTCAGCTCAAGCTCCCTGAGAAGGGTCTGTAGTTCCTGACGGCCATGATGAGGTTTTCACGGCAACATATAACCACCAACTTCATTATGATGCGTCCTGACAAGCCGCCATCTGCTTACACATGGAACACAGCTTCTGAGCGTATTTTGCTCCACTAGACATTCACAGCTGCACTGCAAGTTTCTACAGATGTAATATGATAGGAACATAATTAAAAATCCATAGGCCATAGGCCAACATTTCTGAAATCACCCACCAAGTATAAGTTTTTAAAACATAGGCAGAAAGATTTCTGTTCACTTGGACATAAATTTAGAAGTCATTCTTCAGGGCACGCAGAAGCCACTGTCAACCAAAGCTGTTGTTTTAGGGCAAAATAAGAAGTAAAAATATCATACAGGTTGACATTTTTGAAATTTCAGTATCTCTGCTTGGGTGACCAAGAACCAGAGTCTAGATAGTCCAGACACCTATTATAAACCCAAATACTTTTGCAAGAAAAAGGAAGGAAGGAAGGAAGGAAGGAAGAGAAACAATAAAATGACTCCTAATGATATTCTTCTATATTCATAGATCAGTGCCTTGTTCAGCCATCATTAGAGACGCTTCCTCCTGCAGCAGATGGGAACAATACAGAGACCCACAGCCAGACATTATGCAGAGAGTGAGGGGGAGGGAGAGAGAGGGAGGTATGTTGGGACACACAGCTCTAAACAAGAGGTCTCCATTAATCACACCCCTCGGAGCTCCGGGAACCCCATGAAAGAGGCAGAAGGAGTGGGAGAGACAGAAAGGACATGGGACACCAGGAGAACAAAGTCCTCTAAAACAACTGAGAAAAGCTCATTTGAGTTCCTTAAGACTGAAGCAGCAAGCACAGGACCAACACAGGTCTGCATCACATCCCCTGCAGGTACACTAAGCTTACAGTTTAGAACTTTCATGGGACCACTAAATGCATGAACAAGTGGGCCTCTGATTCTTGTACTTTCCCTTGGGGCTCTTTTTTTTTCTATTGGCTTGGCTTGTCCAACTTTGATATGATGGCTTTTGTTTTATCTTTTGTTATGTTTTGTTGTTGTCTCCTAGAAGCCTATTCTTTTCTAAAAAGAGACTGAAAGGGGGTAGATCTAGATAGGGAGGAAGTATGGAGGAACTGGGAGGAATGGAGGGAGGGGAAACTATATTCAGATTATATTGTATGAGAGAATCTATGTTTAATAAAAGGTGGAATTGAAAGCTCAGTGTCTAATAAGAAATAAGTTATATAAGAAATACAGCTATATCTTTTTATCCCCCCCAAATTAATGTATATTACCTAATAAATCAAGAGGTCTGAATCAATAACAGAGAGATAAACATTTGTAACCTGATTGTTGGTCATTAGCAGGAACAGTTTTTTGTGGCATACATCAAAACACTCTTTTGTTTGTCTGAATTTGGTGTTCCCTCTCTGGGTATCCAGTGTCTCCATCAAAATTTATCCATGCAGGCCCAAAGAGAATACTGGCTTCCCACTGCAAATCTATGCAATGAGACAGCCAGGAATTGTGTTCCATGTGCAGCCACCTGGAGAGCTGTAGGCATAGATCAGACTATGACAAGAGGTTGAAGGTCGTGTTTGATGAGGAGAGACAGTCTTCCCAGATTAAGTAAGAATGCTAGCGGACAATCTGATAGTGCATATTCTTAATTCTGGAAGGCTTCCCCAAGTTCCAGGAACTTGCTGGAAACACACTATGAGCAGGACTGAGAAGGAAGAGAGCAAAGGTTTAATGGGACCAGTGTGACAAGAGGCAGTGTCTCAATTCCTCTGAACTTCATGCTCTCTCAGCTGCCAGTGAGACTAGCACGGCAATCTGAATGAGGAATGTCCCCCACAGGCTCACACATTGGAGTACTTGACTTCCAGCTGGTGGCATTTGAGGAGATGGTGGAATTTTAGGACAGGGAGCCTTGCTCCATCATGTGAGGGAAGTGGGCTTTAAGAGTTTATACAGCCTCACATTACTTCCGGTTCACAGCTTCCTGTGTGATGAGATGCGATCATCCTGCTTCCTGCTCTGAATGCCTGACTCCATGTCTTCCTCACCATTGTGGGCTCCCCCTCTGGAACTGTAAGCCAGAGCCAATTCTTCATTCTTTAAGTTGCTTTTGGTCATGTCTGGTGTTTGATCACAGCAACAGACAAATACTGATACAAGTGCCACTGGCACTGTAGGACCCTTTTTAAGTTTTTCCAAAAGTGACCCTAAGACACGACCATGTATCGCTCTGCACATTCCCGGGCTCCTGCACAGACCTCTCGTGTCCAAGTTCACATTAAAATACAACATAAAGTAAGTAAACCACCTCCTAGTTGTTCCTTACAGACAAGGAAGTTTGACATCTAGAGATAAAAAATACATGCCCAGCGTACTTGCTAGCTCATACTAGCTTTCATTGCATGGTTACTGTCACCTTCCTCCAAAATAATCTTCCAAGCTTATTGAACATGGAATTAGTGATAGTTCCTGCAAAGCGACAGCAACTTCATAGTGTAGAAATGAGGAAGTGGGTCCCTCTGGATGTGAAGCTGTGATTCACGTCCTTCACTGCACAGGGGAGACACATGGGAAGCTTTCAAAGGCCCCATGTTCAAGGCTGTGTGCCTCAGACAAATAAATCAGGGTCCCTGGGGTGAGTTACAGATATTTGTAGTTAAAGAAATTTCCCAGGTGATTCATTGCATGGCAAGATTTAAACATTCCCCAGCAAGCTCAGGGAAAGACTACAGATGGGGCAATAACCCAGAGAAAAACTTGGGTGCCAGCAAACCAAGCAGGCATGAGAAGTTCATTGTTTTCTAGTCTCTCTAGATATAGGGAACTAAATCCCATTTCCTACTTTTTATTTAAGACAGCGGTTCTCAACCTCCCTAATGCTACAACCCTTTAATATACTTCCTCATGTTGTGGTGACCCAAACCAGGAAATTATTTCATTGCTACTTCAAAACTTTAATTTTACTACTGTTATAAATCATAATATAATATCTGATAGCAGGATATCTGATAGGCAGCCTCTGTGAAAGGATCATTTGACCCCCCACAACCCACAGATTGAGGACCACTGATCTAAGAGATAGATGAAATACAAGTCTAACATAAGATTTGTATATTCACAAAATTGGCAAAAAATTAATGTCTATGAAAGAGAGGGTTGGTGCACATGTGGACTTGAGGTATCTTTTTGATACTGCCCTATCTGTCTGTCATGGTAATTGTGTAGATGTGAAGAATGTCATAGACTGATACACAGCACTAGCCCTTAGCTACCTCTTAATACATGCTTGAAGGAATCCCATAACACACATAGAAGGAGGCTCTGATACTTAGAAGCAGATCCTCAGGTAGAAGCAAAAAAGTCAAAGACACCTACACTGCCCAAATAGCAGAAGCACGGCAATCCATCATGACATTATTTATGGATTCCAGCACGCAACCACAAATCGAAGCAGTAGACAGGAGTGACAATGTAGATGAGACTTAGGAACATAAATGTAGCTATAAGATCAGGTTTGGAGAGATTATCCATCAGTCCCCCTTATCTGTGGTTTTGCCATTATCAAGAGTCAACTGTCATCTGAAAATATTAGGTGGAAGTTTCCAGAAATAACCAATTCATAGATTTAAAATATTGTTCAATATGCTAAGATTGTCCTATAAATTGCTCATTATTATTGCCAATGTGATATTTTGCCTCACTGGTAAATTCTGTATGCTCAGAAGTACAGCATACATAGAGTTCAGTATCAGCCGAAATGTTGGGTCCTCGTGAAACATCCCAGAAGGTATTATCGGAGGATAAAAGGGGACACCTCCATACACTCCTGAGGATAAAAGGAACTCCTTTATAAACTCCGAATGGTGCCGTCTCACACAGTTGAAAGCCAGGCCAGATGAAGCAAGTTAGGAAGGAAAAAGTCAAAGGACATACTCACAATGATGCTTGCCTCTGGAAGAAAAGCAGCAGAGAGGCAGGGATGTGATGAGACCCACAGAGGCAGAAGCACAATGTAAGTGGTGTTCTGATTGCTGTATGAGCCATGAGACAGGTCTCCACTTAAATACAGGTAAAATAAAAGATGGCTGGATACAGGCAGTGGTGGTTGGCTCTGTGGGTAAAGGTGTTTGCCACCAAGCCTGATGATCTGAGTTTGACTCCTAGGACCCATATAGTGGAATTTCTCCTCAAGTCCTCTGACCTTTGCTTATGTGCTACATGTACACACATATACACACACATACACTCAAATCAATAAATTTTTGAAATCATGATTACTCTAACTCTGTGTACAAGAATTGCAAAGACAGAAAAAAAAGAAAATTTTCTCTGTGATGACAGCAAAATCAGCAATGAGAAGAAACTTCAAGACTTTCTATGATTTTTGGTTGAAATCAAATACTTAATTTGCTAGAATCATCCCATTTTCCAGATTCTATCTCATGTCAGAAGCAAGGAGAGGGACAAAACAGACCCTGTCCTATTAGAGCACAGGGGTTCCTTCACGTTGCCTGTCACACATCTCCTAGTGTGGCTAACTAGGGATGAACAATTATGAAAGCAGGGAAATGCCAAATACTAGCCAGAAAACTCCAACTTTGAACTCCACACTCCCCAGATCTTTTGAGGGTTATATTCTTTATATTTCTATAAGAAATTAATGCACCTTAACGTCCAGTACAGCAGGACCCATCCAGCAGAGTGGCCTTATCGATTGTCCATATTGTTGGCTAGGGAAGGCAGAGTTATTTATGGCAAGACACCCTCCACCAAAGGAGAGGCCATGGGAGCTGCGGACGGTTTTATTTTTCTTGTCTTTGCTTTGTAACGAGAAATTTATCAGAACCATTTTGTCTTTTCTCGGTCTCCTCCATTTCAAGCCCAATGACAGGTTTCGCCCTTTCTCATCTGAAATGTTTGAAACTATGTTTCGACTTTCAGGAAGCATTGAACACCCAGGAATAAGGTTATTGATTCTGACATGCCGAAGCCAGAGAGAAGACAGATCTGTTTAGCATCTGAGTCAGCAGGTCACCTTAAGATCAATTTTGTAGTCTTTAGAATAGAATGTTTCTCCTTACACAACCAGGCTCTGATGAGTTTTGAAGACTGAATTCCAGCCCTACCCAAGCGAGCTCTGAAACTCCTACTTTGCATGACATAGAACGTGAGCAGAAAAACAGCCCACATCTGGCTGCAGAAACATCTTGGCCATTAGCAGTGGATTCTTAAGTGTTAGGAGGGCTTTAAACACCCTGGAGGCCACACAGAATAAGGTGCAGATTCCTGACTATTGTTCCAGACTGCATTCAAAACTGTGTGTTGAATCCAGAAGCCGTTGCAAGAAGACCAGGCCATTTTGAACCAGGAACCCACTGCCCCAAAGGCTGCCTCACACATCATGAGAAAAACCCTAAGTTTGGAGAATCTAGCTCTTTGAGCATTTGGTTGATGAGGGCATCCACACAGGTATGACCCTGGCCATCATTTGCCCTGTTTTCAGCCCCATGTGTTAGAAAGGACCTCTTTCCTCCCTGCTTTCCCAGTGAGGTCTTCCCTAGGTTAATTTGTTTGGATTTCAGGATCATTTCCAATCAGCCCACTATGAACAAGTATGAACCCCCAGGGAGGTGGAAATGGAACTACCACACCCTGGCCACCAACACTCTCCTAGGCAAGCTCCTGATGAGACAGAATTCAAATGTGTTCTATAGGAACCAATGAAGGAACCTGGAGATTGAACTAAGCACAACTGCCCACTGAAATAACATCTCAATGCTACTTCTTAAAGGGGATTACAGAACAGCCTAGGAGCTTTTAAAACACAAAATACCCTTTAAACTTGAGTTTAAACTTGAGTTTCTTTCTGGTCCCTGTGCTAGCAAAGGTAGGCCTGACACTCCAGACACATTTTCGTCAGCTTCAGTCTGCCTCCCTTCCTAACCAGCCCCCACCTGACATCTGCACAAGTTCCTAGGTGACCTTGACCTCTCCCAGCATTGTGACCTTGACTGGAAGCAAATCTTCATCTTACTTTTTCCTCCAGACCCAAATCTACGGAGGTAGGAAAAAGTTGCTTTAAGAAAGAAGACCAATAGAATCATTTGGGGGGGGGGGGGCTTACTGAGTTGGAAAACATCAGCAGTCTTGGTTCCTAGGGACTCACCGATAAGGAGAGTTAACAGCTGGCACAGTAAAACTCCTGACAGGATTTCCTGATAACGCCTTCATCGCGACGTTTTCAATTTTATGGGATTTACCACAAGAAAATGTCAGAGCAACGAAACCTGTCCTTCCCACCCCCAGGATATGACCTAGTCCTATGGTTAGGATAAGCCACCTGCACCTCCCCTCCCCCCAATCTTCTCAACCCCAGGGACCCTGTTTTTCCAGGGTTCTTTGGTAAATAGAGACTTTTCTAAGGCATGTTTGTTTTTACATAATAAATAAAAGCATTTAGGGGCCCAGAGTGGAGCTCAGGGCATGAAGTATGAAGCAAAAAGCATATGTAGGACCCAGCCAGGACAAGCTCAATAGAGGCCTGAGTCTCGGTAGTTTGCCCTGAGGCAATACCTGGTTTCCAAAAAGACCACAAACTGAGACCACCCAGGCACCACCCAGGAACAGACCATCCAAAGGAAATTCCTAACTTTCCAACCGTTGTAGATAGGGTCACCTGCCAGCACACACCCATTGCTTTTCACCAGAACACCCCTAGACAAATGTCAGCCAATCAGGGGTTCTGAACCTTAGAAATCCCTCACCCCAACCTTTGCTACCATAAAAACCTAACCCTAACTGAGCTCTGGCTCTCTGATCCATCACTCCAATATGTTGGACACACAAAGAGTCCGAGTTTGCAAACTTGGATAAGAGTAAAGGCTCTTTGCTTTTACATACAGGACTTGGTCTCCTAGTTGATTTTAGGGGGAGTCTGTGAACTGGGCATAACACATGGAGCATATCCTGTTCAATCTCCAGGTCCATACAAACCAGTGTGGTGATGTACACCTAGGAGGTAGAGGCAAGAGGATCAGGAATTTAGGCTATCCTCGGCTGCCTACTGTAATGCTAGCCTCGGATGCCTACTGTAATGCTAGCCTCGGATGCATGAAAATCAACCTCATAAAAACAGACATAAAATTAAGCCAATTAATTATTCCAATTTTCTGATTCTTTGTCCCATTTTAAAATTCTTGCTTTTCTATCTAATTTGCACCCATTTCCACATGAATCCCAAGGCCGTGCTAATTTCATAATACATCAGGCTTATGCATGATACTCGGAATTTCTGCATAGAATCTCCTCCCCTTGCTTACCTGATGCCAGTGATAGTAACTCTAATTAAAACAGCATGATTATAAAAATGTGGAACAAGTTCTAGTGATGTCTTGCTTGGAGAAAGAATGATGTGAGACAGGGTTCCCCTTTCCTCTTCAGGCTCCTCAGCTTCTCTTTTGTGGCTAACCGTGCTGCTATTTATTAAATCTCTTGTCTTTCCATATCTTCATTTTTCCCATTTGACAAGTTATTAGAAAGTACCACTCATCCCTCCATGATGACAGCCCTTCATTGGTCGTGCCATTTCTAGCCCCTTTCCCCTCTTACATCTCTAGTAAATGTTGAGTTTACAGCCTTTTCATCTTGTTTAGTAAATACAGTTTAACGTCCATGACTTGCATATATGCCAGTCATAAAAAATGAAAGCAAAATATTGCCAACATGGTGATCAGATGAAACCCAGACGCTAAGGCTAGGCAACATGAAAGGAACATTGACTTCTCATCTGCAGTGCCCAGAATTCTGTCACATCTTACATATGCTTCATATTAAAATTAGACTTTCTTGGCAAATTTTGCTTTTCCAAAAAATTTCTAATTACCTTTTCTTTTTCTTATTAATAAAAGAAATATGTCATTATTATATCAAAATCACCCCAGCTGGTCCATTTTGAACAGATGCACTGTGGAAATTTGTTTGCTTGGCTAGGTGGCTTTTGGTGCCACTGTCTGGCTTTGGTGGTTCAAGTTTTTACTTTCTACACTTGCTTTTTTGATGCTGTACATCAGTAAAGGAATCTTAGAAACTAATATGATGCATGGAATTGCTAGTCCTTCCTGTCTGGGAAGTGCACACGTCCAGAAGAGGTTTCTGGTCAGAGTCTCATTAACAAGAAGCAGTCATCAAACACGGCAAATGGTTAAAAGGGGACCTCGCCTGTGCAAAGCTCTGACTGTACTTAACATTGTCCAGCAAGGAAATCCCGGGATCGAATGCTGTAGCCTGCTACTCTGACAAGTCTAGCCCTGCTTGTTCGCCTCTGCCTGACAGGTCCCGTTGTTCCAATCGTGCACTGTCGACTGGAAAATCTTGGCGTGTGTGCAGATTAGCTCTGTGTGCACCACAGGAACACGGTGAGCAGGAGGCAGAGTTCAGAGGGACTTTTGCACTACTCTTCTGAGTGTTCCCAAACTCTTACCCTGAGGCCCAAGCCCCTCCATTTTGAACCTAGTGGCCGGAGTAGAAGTAAATGAATCAGGGACCAATGTCATGACCAGCTCCTCTGTGGTCTAAAGACGTCTGCTTCCAGATGAAAATCCCACCATTTGTCATTTCCTTCTCTATCCTCCAATTACATATGACCTGGGATGTTTTTCAAGGTATTGTTAGTAAAAACCATTTCATCTTTTAGAACCCGTTGTATTCAATAAAGATTTGGGTCAGGAGGTTCTGGGTCCTGAGCCCAGGGGCTACCACAGTGGGTTCTCCAGCTCTCTAATGCTGTGACCATTTAATACAGTTCCTCAAGTCGTAGTGACCCCTAATCATAAAATCATTTTCATTGCTACTTCATAACTCTAACTTTGCTACTGTTATGATGCGTAATGTAAATCTCCAGTATGCAGGAAATCTGATATGCGGCCCCTGTAAAAAGGTTATTTGGAAACCAGCAAGGGGTCATGACCCACAGGTTGAGAATCACTGGCCTGGCATCTGCAAAACATACACTTTACCACAGAGCTGTATCCCCATACCTGACTCCATTTAGTTTTAAGAATGAATCACGAAAGCAAGAGTTAAGGAACATTCTCTGTCTTAAAATTAGAACCACCCAATACAAACACACACTTGGAAGAAAATGTCTTCACTCTGTCTTTTTCTATTTCCTTTCCAGCTAAGAGAATAGAATCCTGTTTCTTTCCTATTAGGTCTGTGATTTCACATCTCAGTGAATTAACTCTGGGTAATAATGTATAAATCATCATCATAATAAAAGTAGTAGTAATCTCTGGATATTTAATGAGTAAGAAGCATAATAAACAATAGTCCACAGAATTCGCAAGGAATGTGTGTAGGCACTGATAACCAAGTTGTGGGATTGCACTGGATTTTATGGTTTTACCTCTTCCCTATTTTTTAATTGCTATAATTGTTATGTGTTATTGGTCAAATTAAAAGACTTAACAAATAGATTGAGAATATTTATTGTGTGGAAGGCCTAGAAAGATGGCTCCATGTTGAGACTGCGTGGCTGCAATTGTAGAGAACCAGAGTACAGTTCACAGTTCCCAGGATTCACATCAGGCAGCTCACAACAGCCTGTAGTGCCAGATCCAGGGCATCTGATGCCCTCTTCTGGCCGCCACAGGAACCTGCACTTCCCTACACACACACACACAGAGGGAGAGGGAGAGAGAGAGAGAGAGAGAGAGAGAGAGAGAGAGAGAGAGAGAGAGAGAGAGAGAGAGAGAGAGAGAGAGAGAGAGAGAGGAGAGGGACAGAGAGAGAGAGAGCGAGAGCGAGAGAGAGAGAGAGAGAGAGAGAGAGAGAGACTTATTTATTTTTTAAAAAAGCAAAGGGCCCCGTAAGTAGGCAAAAGAGTCAGCAACAGCCCCTGCTCCCCCTGTTAGGAACCTCACAAGAACACCAAGCAACTCAGCTGTAACATATATTCAGAGGACCTAGATCAGGTTCCTCCAGGCTCCCTGATCTCTGGTAACCACCGTAAGTCCAGGTCAGTTGATTCTATGGGCTGTGTTCTCTTTGTGTCCCTGACCCCTCTGGTTTCTCCAAGCCTTCCTCCCCTCCTCCTCAAGACTCCCTGAGCTCTGCCCAATGTTTGGCTGTAGGACTCTGTATCTGCTCTCATCAGTTGCTGGATGGAGTCTCTCTCTCATCTCTTTCATGACGGTTCTGCTAGGCTCGGGTCCCAGAACACTCTGCAGGCAGGACAAGCTGTAGGTTAAAGGTTTTATAGTTGGGTTGATATCTCAGTCCCTCCACTTGAAGCCTTGACTGGTTACAGAAGATGGCCTGTTCAGACTTTGTGTCCCCCATGAAGAAGAGACTTTGCTACGGTTACTCTCATAGATTCTATGGAGTTTTCCTTGTATTGGGTTTCCACCTTACCCCCAAAATGTCCCTGAATTCGAGTCATTTCTCCCAGTATTTTCCCCTACACTTGATTTCCCCTGTTTCCAACCTCTCCTGCACCCAGTCCACCAATGAAATCTATTTCCCTTTCCCAGAGAGATACTTACATCCCCCTTTGAGCCTCTCTGGTTCTGTGGACTGTAGCATGGCTATCTTTTACTTCACAGTTAATATCTACTTATAGCAAACACACTATCTTAACGATGGATTTTTTTTAAAAACAGTTATGGTTTGGTCCAGTATTTTAGAGAGCACATAGACGACTTCATGCTTCTCTGTCCTCTTCTCAAAAGGAAAAACCCTGAAGAAAGGCAGAGTGTCCAAAGGGCAGGTTCTACTGGAGTATGTCCCAAAGCGGTGATTGCCTGGAAACTTCTAAGCACCTGGTGGAAAGCAGTCCAACCATGCAGCTCTATTCTAAATCAAAAGGAAAAACCAGCCCACTGCACTCCCTCATTTCCCACTAGGGCATGATTTGTCTCTTTCTGTTGAATTGCAACGGGAGACAGAAAGCAGTGGGGTAGCCAGCAAAGTGGAAAGGAAAATAGGTACTCTCTATTAAAAGGATGTGCGCAGGAGGTAGCATGGACTTCCCCACCTTAGGCAAAGGAAAAAAAAACCCTTAAAGGGGGTTTTTGATATTGGGGGAATGAGTTAAGGGCCTCAGTTCTATTCACTTTCCTGAAACTGGCATAATCTCATTTTTCTTTATGACTGTAAAATCCCATTGTGTACACACACTGAACTTTCTTTATTCATTTGTTGATGACACCTGGGCTGATCTTGGAAGTCAGCTATTGAACACAGTGCCACAATAAACACAGTGTGCAGCGCGCTCTCTCTCTCTCTCTCTCTCTCTCTCTCTCTCTCTCTCTCTCTCTCTCTCTCTCTCTGTCTGCTGATGCTGGCCTCCATCCCTTTGGTTACATACCCAGGAGCGTTAGAGCTGAATCATATCATAACTCTATTTTTGTTTTGGGAAGAATCTGTGCATTTATTTCCATGGTGGCTGCATTCATTTACATCCCACCATAGTATGCATTGCTTCCTTTCCCCTGCATCCTACCCAGCATTTATTGTTTGTTTTCTTGATGATAGCCCCTCAGCTGGGAGACATAGTGTCTCAATATAGTTTGGGTCAAACCCAGAACTTTTTGACTCGAAACCAAGATTTTTCTCCACTTGTTGGCCCTGAACAACTCTTCTACCACACACTAAATGAACATCCCATCACCAAAAGCATCCCCCAAGGATTACGTTTCTCCCAGAAGTCAAAGGGTGTCAAATAAAACGCCTAGTGCCAGGTGTGGGATGCTTCCCTTCAAGTTGCTGGTCAGAGGTGCCTTGAGAACCCCCACCCCAAACAATACATGCTCCTGCCATTGTTCTTGATTACCCCCAGACCTCAATAGTAAGACACCATTTTTGAAAGCAACACACATCCTGGTCACAGGGTGTGGAGAAATTAAGTTGGTGCTGTCTGGAAAAAGATAAACTACCACCTTGTGATTAGATTTAAAACCTGATCCACGGAAACGCATGCCTTGTAGTGCAAATCTGGCCAAGAACCCATGGTTTGGGAGCTCCCAGGCCTTAGGGGTGAACCTATGACTTTGATTTTGCTAAACTAAACTCACCTCTCTTCACCAACCCCGATTAGTGCACCTATCAGACCTGATCTGAGTTCTTTCTGCAGTGGATGGTGGTGACATCTTGTCAACACACAGAGAATGAGGGTCAGTAGAGTGCTCAGCCACAGGTAGATCATTAAGTCACCTCCCTCCCCCAGGGTTCCGAAACCATCACGCAAGAAGAGTTGGGAACACTGTAAGAGGTAGAGGTTGAGGGCACAAAAGACAAACTCTTCTGGACATGACAGGACCACTACACTCATGAACTCGAGAAGCTATGGTTGCCTGCACATGATCAGTCCAGCCAACCTTCTCCCGTGGGGGTGCCAAGTGGTTCATGAGCTCCCATACCTAACTGAAGAGCTATGAACAGTCGGTGGTTTCTGTAGAAGAAAAAGCAGCCTTTTTTAGGAAGGAGGTTCTAGTGATCGGTCAAGCACCAATGGATGGCCACACACCCAGGAGTATATAGGAAGGACAGGCTGGGGTCTGTGGGCTATTTAGAAGGAGGTGGGGACACAGAGTTGAGTGGACAGGAGGGCAAAGGGGAACTGGGAATGATTAGAGAGAGGGATTAGGAGTGGAAATGACCAAAAGATGCTGCATGAAATTCTCAAGGGATTGAAAATATTTTAAATGTCCTCTAAGGAATCTGAACACAGAGATTATTAGGTTTTCAGTGAGAGGTTGTTCAGAACCCCAGGGATGTTAACCCATAATATGGCTCTATCATTTCTACCACCAGGGCCTAGTTACAACTCTTCCCCCTTCCCCTCTACCCTTTTGTCCAAGGGCTACCTTCATCCAGCTGGTCCTTTCCCAAGTTATTTCTGTCTTTCCAACATGGCAACCCATTTCCTTCTGGTAAGCCTTCTCCTGGAAATCATCCTCGCATTGATCTTCAACACTGCCTCCTCTGTCTTATCCAAGCAACCTGAAGTCGACCTTCAGAACCCTGCTTCAATGTCAACAGGCTGAAAGGTACCGATCTCTGGTCACCCCACAACATCATCATCGTCTCTATGTTCTGCTCATCTCATAGAAATAATCATATGTTCCTAACATCCCTGTCCCCCCAGACTCAAACTAAGGCATATGCTGTCATCCATGCTCAAAATGCCCTGCTTCCTGCTCCTTCCCAGTGGCTGACACAGTGCCAGGAATGGGGTAGAGTCTCAAGAATTTATATCTACTGGGAAGGAGATACGTGAGACAATCTTAGAACATCTTTTAGTGCAAAACGTAAGAAAGGAGTTCAAGAAATACCATGAAAAGCTTTATCCAAGGAACCTAAAAATCCAACTAGAAGATTCCCCAATGGGGTGGGGAAGCTAACCAGAATGCATTATGTACATGTATTAAATTGTCATAGGACACAATTTATTGGTAAAAATAATAAATGGCTAAGGATTAAAACAAGAAGAATCCTCAATGACAAAAACTGGCACAATTGGATGGGCAGGGACTTATTGAGTTATAATTTAAAGCATAAAATATTCATGAATCCAGACTGATACAAATAGGTTGTTAGTTAAAGAAGTGAAGGGAAGACATACTTCCTGTGCAAAAGATTTCCAATTAGTTCCTATAAGTGCAAGGGTGGAATATGACCCTTACTGTTTAAGGACAGGTGTCCCACAGTACATCCTAATAAGGGGGTATGAAAGAAGCCTTACGAAGATTACTTTTGCTAGGTGGTCAGGGTCAGTATCAACAAAGATGAGCTGCAGATGGGATGCATGGGTCCTGAATGAGACCCTAGGACTGAGAAAGGCATGGGGGACAGCAAGGGGATGTGCCAAATGTGTGGGACATCGGTGATAGGCAGTCCATGGTGGGTGCACAGTAATAGCACAGATACCATACTAACCTAAAGCATCTATAGGGAATGCCGAGGGTGCATTATCTTTATAATCCTGCTATGGCTATGAAAATGTGTGCTCTGGGGAGAGATGGGTTGGAGAAGATGACAAAACTATCCACAGCTATGGGATGGCTACTTAGAGGAGAATAGGATATTTCAAGGAAGAGATACCAAGAGAACTATTTGGGTTTTTTTTTTCTTTTTGACAAATATATGATGAAAAATTCAAAATTAAAATGGTATGGTACAAAAAATAGATGGGACACCATAATAAGTTGAAAATTACTGGAAAATGCTGAGGCAAATGAAAGAAAGTGTGTTTAATGCGATAAAGAAAACACCATAAATCACCGAGAAAGAGATGGATTATTTAATTAGCAGCTTGTGGGGAGATTCAAAATATTCTTGACTGCATAGCACTAAATACTCTAGGGAATATTTTTTTTTTAGGGAAAAAAACTCAAACCTAAAGACACAAATTTGAGTGTCAGCCCTGATATGTAAGGAGTTTGGACATCATCTCTTCATGAGTTTCTTTGACCTATCAAAGAATTGAGGTTTTGGAGAAAACTACTACCCCAAAGTTTGAAGAGCCAGAAAATCCAAAGTATCATCAACAAGCTCTAGTGACCTTAACAGAAGTATTGGACTCATAGCAGGGAGGAATGTATGGATGAGGTCTCTCTAATTTAGGAGCAGAGCAGGGACTAGCTTGTGCATGAGGCTGGAGGCTGAAGGATTGGGAAGACTTTCAATCGTCAGTGAACTTTCTGCTAAAAACTCCCACAGATCCCTTCATGGATCCAGCAGAAAGAAAGGAAGAAACAGATCATGCTGGCCTAATAAAATACACAGGCACATCTTTAATTCCAGCACTCTGGAGGCAGAGGCAGGCAGATCTCTGTGAGTTCAAGGCCAGCCTGGTCTACAAGAGCTAGTTCCAGGACAGGTTCCAAAGCTACAATGAAACCCTGTCTTGGGAAACAAAAAAAAAAAAAAAACAAAAAACAAAAAACAAAAAACAAAACAAAAAACAAAAGCAAAAAAAAAAAAACAGGCAGGAGGTTTAAACAACAGCAACAAATCGCCTTATAGTTCTGGAGGGTTCGCATCCAAACTCTGTGAGGTCTCTATCTCTTCCTGGCATACAGATGGTACCAATTTCCCATGTGCTTACATGGGCCGTGCTCATTATGTCTACACAGGGAGAGATGGAGAATGAAAGATGAGGAAGGATGTAACCAGGGAGAGAGGGAGAGAGAGAAGAAAGGAAGAGAAGAAAGAGATCTTGTCTTGCTTCTTTCCCTTAGGGCACTAATGCATCAGACCAGGGCTTCCCCACAAGATATCATCTAGCCCTAATTATCTTCTGCAGATTCTACAACCAAATATCATGCATTGAGTGTTAAGATGTCAGCACATGACTCTTAAGGGAACATAAATATCCAGTAGCCAATGGGAGCCACTGAGAAACACAGCCAGAGGATTTTCAGGGATAAAGATCCCCTTTCCAATGTTTAATCCCAAGTGGCCTTTGCCAGATCCTGGTTCTGTTGGAAGAAAGGAAGAAAAGGATGGTTCTCCAACTCTGCAGTTTTACAATGTCACCAAAGAGTTTTTGTTGGTTTGCTTTCTGGGTTTTTGGTGGTGTGGTTGGTTAGTTTATTGAGATAGGCTCTTACCATATAGCCATGGCTAGCCTAGAGCTCACAGAGATCTGCCTGCCTCTGCTTCCTGAGTGCTGGGATTCAAGGCGTGCACCGCCACCACCTACATGAGACTGTTTTTAAGAGAGAGAAGAGTCACAGCCCTACCTAAGAAGCACAGGCCTACCAAAAGACAGCTAACTCCTATACTTTATGAGTGTAATAAAAGCAGATAAGAGCTGTAGGAACAGAGGCAAAGGCAGAGCCTAAAAAAAATCTGAGTCTCTAGAACTTTCAGTCACAGCAAACACTAAACACAGGCCAACTCCAGGCTGTGATTCATCTACACTAGATTAATATAAAAGCTCACACTAAGGACTCATTACCTATTCCATTATGCTCGGTTTTCAATAGCAGTTACAAGGTGTGCTGAAAGGCAAGAAAAACACAGTTTGAAGAGGCAAAGCATCAGAACCAGGCAGATGTTAGAATTATCAGACAGGGAATTTAACATAACTGTGATTAATATCTATCATAATCAGGTTCTCCAGAAAAGAAAAAAACAGAAAGTACACACATAGCAAGATAGATGATAGGAGGGGATTATTAGACGAACTGGCTGTGAACATGGAAGTTGGTGAGTTGCGAGATTTGCACTAGCAAGCTGGAGAATCAGGAAAGCAGGGGAATGGCTTAGTCAAGCTCCAAGGTTTGATAGCCTGAAGAAGCTGACATTCTGACTCTGAGTTGGAGGTCAGATTCCTGAGGAAGTAGAATGGGGCTACCTGTGGAAGATGCAAAGTCTGGCGGCCAGAGTATCTGAGATACTGATATGCAAAATCAGAAGAAAATGGATTCCCCAGTCCCAAAAGAGAGTACATGACATTCTTTTCTGTTCTGTCTTCATCCTTGGCAGATTGCATGATGCCACCCCACATTACATAGGAATGAGCCACACTTAACCAGTGCACTGATCCGAAGCTAAGGGAATTCATCCCCAGTAGCTCATTGGTTGTGACATTTTTATCATAGCAACAGAAAACAAAACTAAGGTGACCACACAATGAGATATAAAATGTACTCTTCACCCTGCATCTCCTCCATCTCCATCCTATGTCTCCTACATCCTTTCTTCCCTCCAATACGTGCATGTACACATAGTAGTCCTCGGAGTAGATGACACTGCTGGTCCCTCAATAGTATCCTGCTTCTTGTTGTAAGTGAAGGAAACGTCTCAAATCCTGCCCTTTCCAAGGCCACCAGATGCTGAAGGATCAAGCTCTACCCATTTCCTCCTCCATCTCACCTTCTCCTTCCCAGACATAGAGAAAGCATCTCTTAGCTCAAGATCTTTGTCTCTCTGGAAGCTCCAGGCCTTGATCTCTGACTGTCTGGTCCCTTCTCAAGTCACTCAAGAGTCTTTGCAGGCATTCCTCCGTCAAAAAAGGCTCTCCTGAAGCAGACCATGCACTCCATTTGGGCAGCACTCTAGAGTTGATCCTGTTGTCAGGGATACGGGTGAGCCAGCCCCGACAGCCTAAGAGCAACAGAGTTGACGCCACCCGCCCTTGTCTGCCAGGCAGTGACATGAGCAAGGGAAAGATGCTCTTCCCCCTCTGCCCTTGCTACCAGAGACAGGAGAGCGAGCTGGCCCAGGGTCATGAGAGTGCCAGAACTAACTCCGCCTCTCACCATTTGCATCACACAGGAGAGCCGGCCCTGCACCCCATCTGGGCAGCACACAGGAGCTGACCCTGAGGGCAGGAGAGCAGGAGAGCTGATCCCACCACTTCCCCCTCACACTCTCCCTACAACAACTGGGGGAGAGGGCTCTGCACCTCACCTGGGCAAAACAGTAGAGCTGGCCCTGGTTGTGTGAGTGTGGGAAGCCGGGATCTAAGGACATGAGATCAAGAGAACTAGCCCCGCCATTCACTGCAGGTTGCATTGGGTGAACTAGCCAAGGCAGCGCTAGAAATCTCACCCAGCAGTGACTATGAAGAAAACTGGCCGACTGACCAGCTACCAAGCAGACCCAGAACCAGGGCTATGAGTTGTCCTACCCAATGTCCACTTCATCTATGAACTGTTGGAGCAGGTGAAGGAGGCAAACCCACAGATCCAAAACAACAGGATCTTCGTGACACAGGACAACAGGATATCCAAGAGGAGCCACAGTGAGAACCCATTATCGGCTGCATAGCAGAAGCCAGCGTCCTCAAGCCAGGCCAATGACTCATGACAATGGACTCTTGCAAATAAAGATGGATGGACTAAAGGGTAAACTGTGTGACTCAGTGGACCACACTACAGCTCCATGACAAGATTCTGTGTGTGTGTGTGTGTGTGTGTGTGTGTGTGTGTGTGTGCGTGTGTGTGTGTGTGCGTGTCTTGTTTTGTTTGGTTTTTGGTTTTTCTTTTAAATTTAGTTTTGACTGGGCTGGGGAGGTTGCAAGGGCAGAGGGTGGATGATAAGAGAGATAAGTGGGATCGGAATGCATGATGTGAAATCTGCAAAGAATTATTAAAAGTGTTTTTAAAGGATCTTGAACTCCCCATATGTGATAACAGCCCTCTTTTACACACACACACACACACACACACACACCCCTCCACTAACCTACTGTCTGAGAAGCAATCTCTTGTGTACTACTCGTCACTCAGTGGGTGAAACAACACAAAAAAATGGATTTATCACTCAGTATAGTGAGAGAGGCTCTGCTGGCTCCACTTCCTCTAAATAAAACAGATATCCGTGGGTCCAAAGAGGATTTTGAATAGTGTGGAGTTCTGCTATTGGCAGATGCTCAGTCGTCCTGGGTTCTCAGGTAAGGCTGTTATTGATTGACTGCACCCAGAAGCATGGGAGAGTACCCAGCCCGGCCCTGATTAATGACTTTCTGAAAAAAATCCAATTCTTCTGTCAGTTCAACCAGGTTTTAAAATCAAGTTACACTATGGGAATTGTTGACCAAGTGATGGAATGTAAAGTGGCTTCCACAGCTACTTATAATTACGACCATAAAGCAATCAGATTTTCCCTAAGTGTGTGGGAACTTTCTACTCTATTCCATGTGACCAGCCCCTCTGTCTTGGTCATCCTGTAGCGCCTACCTGCAGAGGCTCCTGCGCTCCCTGCGGAACGGGTGGATGAATTATGTTGCTGTGCTACTAAAGGTGAGCGCTTTGACGATCTGCTACTTTCTTCTCCGGCATAATATACCGGTTGAGAGCTTGGCTTTCTAATCATGCAAACCTGGCTTTTTCAACCGTGGCTTTATCATCACCTGACTTATGACCTTCCCTATGTGCACTTCCTCTTCTGAGGGAAAGTGAGGAGGGGAGAATAACAGATTCTGCCTCCCAAGGCTCCTCTGAAGAAGGCTGAAATAATGCCCAGCTCCTGGCACATAAGTCTTCCATAACATCAATAGCTCAGGAAGGTTCAGAAGGCCTCAAAGGAGATATTTTAGACCATTAAAAAACAGGATGATGATGCTTGGCCCTACATAAAAGAACAGCATGAACAGAGTGAGGTCTGAAATGACAAACTCTATGAGTCCTCCATGTCCCTTCCCACCAATCCCCCCTCAAACACAATTCCAAAAGTCATCCATACTTGGCCTCCTTCCGAACTCCTTAGTAGCTCAACCACTCCTGGGACCCCAGTATGAACATCTTCCATATCTAGCAGCATGTTAACTGAGCTAAATCATTTTACCCCAAAAAAAATCATATGAAATGTATCTCTTGATCTACCTACTCAGTTGCATATCCCCGTCCAATTCAGTGTTCACTAACAGAGTTGAACCTAAAACACAGAGGCGGGCGGTAGATCAGTGTTGGTCACACGCTGATCTGAAGCCACTTGGGGAAGATGGCTCTATGTATTCAAGGCAAAGTCCAACTACTCCACTTTTTTGCCTAAGTCTGGTCCTGGCAAAGTAATTCTCCAGTTCTATATAGGAGTATAGTACCTTCTTCTCAGTGTTCTCCATACCGAATGTACTCATCTAAGGATGCATGCAGTCTCTCCAGCATCTCTGCCCCTGGCTCTGGACAATCAGAATCTCCACAACCTTCCACTAGGCTTATTTGTGCCAAGAAGCCTCAGGCTATGTATTTAATCTTTTGCAGCTCTCCGAGAATGGCTGAGAGCTGAGCGAATCTGCTCACTCTAACGTGAACAGCATCATTCCCTATCTTGATGACTTGGCTTCGTGTTACCTGAATTCCTTTATATTGTGGTCCCTAGATCCCACTGACTGGGCCACATTAAGCTGCATTATTCATAATACAGAACACTAGATGGCCGACGGATACCCACTTTGTCTATGCTTCTCTGGAAAAGCTGCCTAAACCCTAAAACAGCCAAACTGGTTTATGCTCTCTTGTGGGGCTACCCTAAGAATTTCACTTACAAAATGCAGACACAGGCCAGAAATCCATAGGACTACCAGATACTTCACCTATAAGCACTGGTAACTGGGTACAAATCTCTAAGTGATACTGGGGAGATTTCAGAGAGCAGGGAAACAACAGAGCACCTGCCATCTTGGAGGATCAGATACAAACAGCAACGGCCCACAAGGAGTCCGCCTGACACACTGCAAGCCAGGCTAGAACTCATTTCAAATGACAGAGTGTAGCCCTTAAGGGAAGCCTTCTGGGAGGATTCCTGTGCACCTGTGAACTTGACCTAAATAAAGAAAATTGGTGCCCATCACACAGCTGAATTCTATATGCACAGTCGACCTGTGAGGGACCGTGAGGGACACTAGGGAATAGTGTGTCTCCCTTGTTCCACCATGGCCAGGGCTGCATTTGCTCACATTCTAGGAAGGCACCACCTGGTGGTCACTATCAGAAATGACAACACATGCTTACCAAGCCTTTCAACCTCTCCCATGAATCACATCTTACGCTAATGCAACAAAATTCTACTGAGTCCTTATAATGTGCCTCAGTGTGTGTGAGGTGCAGAGGCACAGACAGATCAGGTAAAACTCGGTTGCAGGTCTCAGTGAGCTCGTCACCAACACACCCGAGCCAAGATGACAGCAGAACAAGGTCTAACTTGGACCACCCTCGGCATCCCAGTCTTCTGTTGGAATTCCTTCTTCACCAGGAGAAGAATAATCTGCACAAATGACCCTCCTTTCCACCTTATCCTCCCATCTCTGCTATCCATCTTTCCAACTGCTGCCAACCAGGGCCCCTTCCAGTTTTAAAGCAAATGTCTTGCTTTGTCTTCCCTGGAGGAAACCGGAATGTACGGGGGCCATGCATTCGTTATCTACTCTGAAGGTTTTCCATTTCCTTCTCAGGCTCGCCTTCCCTCCCTTTCCCCCCCCCCCCCCCCAAACAGATAGGTGGGAAGACAAAGGGTCAAGACTTAAGGGGCACATTCTGCTCCCGGGGGACCCCCGCCACTCATCAGAACTCTGATTTCAAAATCTCCTGTAACACAGTCTAGCGAAGCTCTCGTTTTAATCCCATGGGGATGACCTGACTGATACAAGGAAACAGTCACATTTTAAATAGAGCTCCCTAATAATGACTCAGACGGGCGACTGGACTGGGTTCATGCCATCGTGAATCCGAAAATGAGTCGCGGCTATTAAAAAAGGAAATTGACTTTCTTGCGTAACTGGAGGCAATTTAGAAGAAGGAGCTCCAGCAAATCAGTTTGGAGCCCTGGCGAGTACTCATGAAATGAGTTCCTATCTCCTAAGCCCACTGCTTAGAAAAGTCGTTCTCTTCAGAGTGTCTGTCTACGTTTTCTCGGCAGGTAGGGATCATGGGTGAAAACATTCTAAAGGCATCAACGGGAAGGGACGAGTCAGCGATGTCAGCGAGTCCAGTGGGTGCTCAGAGGCCAAGGGCAGCCCCTAAAGTTGAGATTGGCCTCAAGCAGGGAAGTCGCCCCTTCTAATGGAAAGCGGAGGCTGGCATCACAGACTGGCAAGGAGAAAGGCAGACCTGAGATTGGGTATGAAATGGGGTTGGAAGCGGGTGTGCCTTTAGGAAGACGCGATCGTCCCCATTTCTCCTCTGCTTCCCCAAATATGCTCTTCCAATATCCCCATCCTAAGACAAACAGCTACCAAGAAGCCACAGCCCACAAAGTCCCTCTCCACCAGACCTCTCCTCCTCAGAGCCCATGGCACTCCCTGGCACCATCAGTTTGTTTACTGATGGGCTAAACGACTGGCTGCAAGGGGCATGTGCCTTACATTCCTGTACCTAGAGCAGCGGCTGGCACACAGTAGTCGTTCAATAGACCAGTTGTTACTGTCAACACACTCTCCCACAGAGCCTGGAAATGCAAAACTGACTTCACAAATATTACTACCTATGGACAAATATCTCCAAAAACTGGTAAGAAGAGAAAGGCGGCTGAGGCACACTGAACCTTGGAGAACAGTCAGCGGCTTGCCAGGAGGAGGAGGAAGAATGAAGGGCTCGAGTAGAGTTGAGTAGAGATTAACACATGTGGCCCCCTCTGAGACAGAGCTAAATCCAGCCCACTGGAGAGGTCTCACTCCATAGCGTAGAGCCCTGGACTTGTCCCACTGCCAGCACAGAAGACAGAAAAGGGGGACAAAGACAATTCACCCTGGGAGAGGCTGGCAGCCTGCAGATGCAAAAGAGAAGGGAGGCACTTGGCCTGAGTTTTTGGCTACCAGACGTCAGCTGCCCTGTAAAGGCCTCTTTCGCTCGCTCCTTCCCTTTGCCTCTCTGCAGACTCTTTGGGAATCCAGATGCTGGCTGCGTTCACAGAAGCCCACTTGGCTGGGAGATCAAGCATCAAGGTAATTGGCAGCTGTGGAACTGAACTGTTCTAGGTAGACGAGAGCCATAGGTTCAGCTCACCCAATAAATACACCTGCTGTACACTGAGGAGATTCTGGGGAAGACATTAATGCAGCTTCACAAAGAGACAGGTTACTGAGAAAATAGGCATTTCTGCCCCTTCTCGGCCTCTCAGACTGCCCAGGAGCCACAAATCCTGACTGCCCAAGAGCCTTGTCTAGGCCCGTCAGGGGGCAGGTAACATTCCCGGACACTCTCAAACACCTAGCCAAAACTCTTTTAGTCCAAATTCAGATGGTGCTAAATTAGATTATGACTGAGGGAAAGTTGTGACAACATGCCCTAGAGTATGTCCTCAATGGGTAACTGGTATTAAAATGTCAGTCATTTTAACCCTAGTTCAAAAATATAATCACTAATTCCATTTTTACCAAAGCCCTGCCTTGATTTCAGAGTATGTGCCAATGAATCAAGAGAAAAATAGAAAAGACTTCCCCAACTACATGCATACCCAATATGTCTCTAAAACCTGTCTCAGCAGAACCAGTATCATCTCTAACTATGTTCTAAACATTTGTACTTATACCCACAGGTAACTGTAGTTTTCACCCCTCATCAAGGACACTTCTCTTTGCAATAGAGACCATTACAGAAAACCACAACCTATCCTAATGCCGAGTGGTGGAGCTCAGTCCCGCCTGATACATCTGCAACACAACTCCTACTCCTAAGGCTCAAGATCACTGCAGAAGAGGGGGCAGAAAGACTGTAGGAGTTAGCCACCGGAGAGTTTGCCTTGAGACTGTGTCTCCTACAAATGTCAAAAGCTATACCCATGAAGTCTAACCAACGTGGCCACCTAAACATGAACTGAACTGGTGCGGGAGAATTGTCTGTATTCTGTCAATCATGTTTTAAATAAATGCTGTTTGGCCAGGCAGGAAGTATAGGCGGGAAAACCAAACAGGAAGTAGAAATGATGCAAGGAGAACAGGAGAATTCTGGGAAGGAGGAAGCTGATTCCTCCCACTCCTGCCCAGACCACCAAAGCAGCAGGATGTAATCTGCCCCACTGAAAAAGGTACTGAGCCACATAGCTAAAATAGATCAGAAAAATGGGTTAATCAAGATGTGAGAATTAGCTAATAAGAGGCTAGAGCTAATGGGCCAATCAACTTTATAACTTATAGAGATCTCTGTGTCATTTCTTTGGGGCTTGCAGGCTGTGGGGTACTGGATGAGACAGAAACCCCAATAAGCAGCCCCCCTCATGTTACACTGAACAAAGATGGCAATCCAAAAGTGGACAGAGGAAAGCTCATAGGGCCTCAGGGCTAGGGAAAGAACTGCAGGCGCTAAGGAATGCTGAGAGGAAGAGAAATAGTCTTTCCCAGGGAATAGCATTTCAATTGGTTATCCAATATGCAAAATGGTCAGCCCTACAGCTTGTATTTTTACCTGCAGTGTAGGAGGGAAGGAGGAAGGGAGGGAGGAAGGGAGGGAGGAAGGGAGGGAGGGAGGGAGGGAGGGAGGGAGGGAGATTAATGACAACAAGGCCATGAATTTGAAAAGGAACAAGGTGAGGGTATACATGAGAAGCTTTGGAGGGAGGAAGGGGAACAGGGGAAATGATGTATAATCTCAAAAAAATAAAAAATCATTTACAAAAAACACATCTTAGTAGATGTAGGCAAAGACATATTTTTTTAACAACTTGTCAACATGGAAAACATTAGGTCCTGGGCTGGAGGCAGTGCAGATAGTTCCATTGTCCATCATACAAGCATAAGGACCAGGATTCTGATCTTTAGCACTTGTATAAGAAGCTGGATGTTACCCCATGTTTGTAATCCTAGGGTTGGGTAGACAGAGAAAGGAAGACCCCAGAGTCTGCTGGCCAGTTAGCCTTACCCAGTCAGTTGTTTTAGGTTCAGTGAGAGATACTGCACCAAATACTAAGGTAGAGAGTGATTGAGGAAGACGCCCAGTGTCAACCTGCACACACACAAACATGTACACAAACTCCCTGGAGCCAGAATGACAAGCTGGCATGGCCTGCCTGACTTGGGGCAGGAAACAAGAGCAACACCTACTCTTAACTGCTGAGCCATCTCTCTAGCCCCACATTTGAGCTTTAGATAATGGTTCTCCAGGCTACTGTGTCTGCTTGTCTGTCCACTAAACTTCACACACACACACACACACACACACACACACACACATGCCCATACACACACACACACACACACACATGCCCATACACACATGCACGCACACATGCACACACCAGATTCCTATTAGTTCCCGGCAGAGCTACCTTGCTCAGAAGGAAGTTCTGGCAGTGTGTCTGTGTTACTTTTCAAAACCACTTCTTTTCAGACTTTCCTTGAGTTTAAATCCACTCAAAATTGCAACTTCTTACAGAGGAGTATACTCATTACACCCCTGCAGAACTGAACTTCCAGGTGAGACTAACATGTTTTGGTTTTGTTCTGAATGTTGGAATTACACTTAGAGGGCAGCTTCTCATTCTGGCCACACAATGTGCTAACACAACATATTCCACACACGCCCGGACATGCGCACTAATACATCATCATTCGAATCATAACTGAACTTGCAACAAAAGAGAGACTGCTAGAAGCCCAAAACAAAGTAACAACTAAAATCTAGATGAGAAGACAGGGAGCAGCTCGGACAATCCTTGAAATGGGGGAGGGAGGTTATAGGGAGGGAAAGAGAATAGAAGGAATTGAGATTGCATGGAAGCAAGTACCTCCAACTGCAGGCAGGGAGGGAAGCAGAGCCAAGCCCAAGGCTGCTGCTGCACAAAGCAAGGCCCCTCAAGGAGCAGCATGGGCTCAAAGACTTAGAGTCCATCTCCCATCAGGCCATTCCTGGCCTGTTTCTGTCTTCTGATAACAAAAAGATGATGTTTCAGCAAACCTTAACCAAAACCCAGACCTCTGCCTCTTGACTATTGTGTTTGTAGAGGGGTAGGTGCCAGTTTAGGATTGCCACACAGCCTAGTAGCTTCCAACCTGAGAAAGCGGCACATAAACTGGGCCTTCTGCCATTTATGGGCATGGAAAAATTGGATCAGAACTCTCCAGATCCATACTCCAGACAATTCCCAAAGAGAAGTCAGCCCTACTAAGCACACACATGAAGAAGTCACATTAAGCAGCAAGATCCCAGCCTTGAAAATGAGAACTTACAGAACTTAAAAGAGAATGCAATCATGTTTAAAGTGGAAAGAAGAAAAAAACCCTGCTGGATGGTGGTGGCACACACCTTTAATCCCAACACTTGGGAGGCTAAGGCAGGCAGATCTCTGTGAGTTCGAGGCCAGCCTGGTCTACAGAGAGAGTTCTGAAGTACACAGAGAAACTATTCCCAAAAACAAACAAACAAACAAACAAAAAACTAATCTTAGATGCCAAAACTATATGTGTTAAAACTCAACAATAGGGGCTGGAGAGATGACTCAGTGGTTGAGAGCACTGACTGCTCTTCCAGAGAAGCGAGTTCAATTCCCAGCACCCACATGGCAGCTGACAACTGTCAGTAACTCCTGTTCCAGGGCATCCAACACCCTCAGAGGCGTGTATGCAGGCAGAACAGCAATGCACATAAAATACAGATAAATATATTATAAAAAAGCTCAACAATAATTCACTACTTTTTAAAGTAACAAAACAACAAACGATACTTCATGCATATCTGGGAATATGAGGACATTTTCACACCCCAATAAAGGGCACCTGTGAACAAGCTACAGGAGGCACTGTCTGTGGGGTACACTGTAGGCTGCTGTCCTATAATGGCACAGAGGGAGTCAAGGAAGTTGACCTTGGTGCAGTTCAACACTGTCCTGTGGGGTGGGGGGGTCAGAAAACTGTTTTGTAGAGAGTTCAATAACAAGTGCTTTCTTAACTGTCCCTGTGATGCAAGAGAAGTCACAGAATGGAAGGGTGTCTGTGTTTCAATAAAACTTTATTTACAAGAAACAAATGGCACAAAGTTCAAGTCAGCATATTATGCCAGGAGGAAGTGAGAGTCGCGTGGCTTTTATAAAAGTCCCTCCTTATAAATAGATCATGTTTTGACATAACTTGCCAAATAAGCAAATCACAGATACTAATAAATGAAAGTTCAGCAATATACACAAAAACAAATAATAACTCTATACAGCAGCAGCGACAGGAATGGATAAAATTAAAAAGATGCCCTTAGCGACAAAGACTGTGGGGCAGTTAAGAGCACATTTAACAAAGATGTATATGAAGAGTTTGGCGAAACCGCAAAGACTTAAAGGAAAAAACTAAACAAACACAGTCGTGCCATGGCTGAAGATGAAAGGTCCCCTGTCTTAAGAGGCCAAATTCTTCCAGCTAACCTCAAAACTACCTCAGAGGTCCCAACAAAGCCCAACAGGCTTCCATATTCCTCAGATAAACTAGAAAGTATGGCACTCCTAGAACCACCAGAGCAAGCCTAAAGGAGATAAACAGGCCGGGACTTTACCTAAACCTTAAGCCTAGTGTAATTAAAACAGGTGGAGCCAGAGCAACCGGGTAACATGGAGTTAGATGACAGGGGTCCACACACGCCTGGAATCTTTGCACGCAGGTAGCTGAGGCACAAGAACTGTGAGTTAGCTCTGGGCTAGCCTGGACTACAGAATGAGACCCTTCCAAATCAAAAGAAATGAGTGGGCCTGAGGAGGTGACTCGGCCGCTCAAAGTACCTCTTGTTCTTGAAGGCAGGACCTGGGTCTGGTTTCCAACACCCACGTGGAGGCTCACAACCATCAGTGAGTCCAGTTCCAGGGGACCCGATACCCTCTTCTGTCCTTCGTGGGCACTGGGCAATGTGTGCCAACATGCAGGCAAATACTCATGCCCGGAAAATAAAAACAAATGTTTTTAAAGGAATGAAACAGAACCACCACACGTGTTGGGAATGTAATGTTGTATTGTAACCAAAGGGAAAAGATTCTGTGTGCAGCTGAGACAAGCACAAGTTCACGTGGGAAAAGGCTGCAAGATGATTCCAGCATTGGGCACACACGAAATCAGCTCTAAGTGACTGCAAAATATGGTAGCTCCCCAACTATTACAAGAATGCACAGGAAAGTAAGACGCTGAGGTTAAACAAGACTCCTTGTACCACACATGAAGTCCGTATGTAAAAGGGGAGTTGGTGGGCATGACTGTGTGGCAATGTTCTGTGACAAATCAGAGGCAGGAAGAGAGTTGTGGTCCACCAAACTGACAAAAATGGCACCTCTAATATTAATATTAATCCACGTGATTCTTATACCACTAATGAAAAGTCCGGGGACCAAAGGCTATCAGAGGGAGGGAGGGACCTTAGGACAATGGGCAAAGGGTATGAAGGGGCAGTTCACAACGGCGGGGACTCGGAAAGCCTTTGAGGACAGAGGGTATGGTCAGTCAAACTCACAAGGTAGGACATGGAAATCAACTCAAGCACAGCCCCAAGTCCATTAGATTGGCACAAATTAAAAATCTGATTAACCCAGGGGACATGGAGGAAATGGTGCCTGCTGTTAGGAGCTTACACCTCACCACTGTAGAGAACCATGTTGTGGCGTGACTGTGAGTCCGTCACAGATGCGGTGTCCTAGCACCCCAGCTGGAGCTGTTTGGGGACATTGTGGAACATGTCCACAATGGGGACATGGAGCCTAGCTGCAGACGAGGCCACTAGGGGCAGACCTTGGAGGTGACAGACAGTAGAGCCTTGCTTCCATGTCCGTCTCTCATTCCTCATGTGCCAAAAAAATAAACAAGCCACCACTTTACACACCCACTGCCACACGAGAGGCTCTGTCATGCCTTCCCTGGCTTGAGGAACTGAAGTCACTGGAGCTGTGACCCCAAATGAGCCAGTCCTTCCCTCCGTTGGACACTGGTCATGGTCATAATAAAAATACAGTACTGGGAAATTTCAAACTAAATTGAACGTGTACATGTTCTTAGAGTCTAGTAACTTCTCCTCTGGGTTCCGGTCTGGATACGCTGTACTGTGTTTCTAAACAGACATGAACCCTGTTATTTGCTATATCACTATTTCAGAATGAAGCTTAATACCAGCTCAAATTTATCTCCAATGCCCAGATACATAAACAGATGTGATGTATTCGTGTACTGGAATACGATAGAGCAATAAAAATAAGTGAACATGGCTAAACTTCAAAACCAACTTAGGAAGCATGAACATGATACATGTAACTCCCGTAAATGTCCCAACACTCCCTCACCAAGGCCAAGGTCTAACCACTAATGGAAGGAGTGAGACCATGGGTAAAAAAATAGGGTTCTAGCAATATCTAAAACACTTGCCTCCAAAGGAAAGAACAGCGCAGACCAGGGAAAGAACGTGTACAAAGAGACACAGCAAAAGGTTAGCATCTGCTCTGTATTAGTGCCCGGAACACACCTGCCTGTCATACAGTGCTCTGTGTTAGTGCTGGGAGCACACCTGCCTGTCATACAGTGCTCTGTGTTAGTGCTGGGAGCACACCTGCCTGTCATAAAGTGCTCTGTGTTAGTGCTGGGAGCACACCTGTCTGTCATACAGTGCTCTGTGTTAGTGCTGGGCTGGGAACGTGCCTACCTGTCATATACTATTCCATAATGCTCTATAGACTTGCCATGTGTCATCATTTGATGTACTGTTTTTTAAAAAAATGCCTTGATCAAAACATTTCAAAAAGGGTTCATGTTTGGGACAGTCATATCCAAGTCTCATGACATAAGGAGACCTTTAAAAGGAGCCAGCACCTTAGACCAGGACTCCCTGCCCTAGCTACCCCCACTCCCATCAGAAGCTGGACTTCACAATGGCAACTCCTCACTCTTTCCAAAGCCTTCTATATGAAGAAGGCACGTTTGCAAACTTGAGGATATTCACAAGAATATGTGCTATGCTCTGAAGGCAACTTCAAAGGAAGGATTCTGGGAATGTTTGGAGCAATGGGAACATCAATGGAAGCATCAAAGAATTCCATCTCTCCCAAGGTCACAGCTTTGAAGAGAGAAAAATCCGTTTATTGTAAAACTGCTTTTTTTTTTTTTTTAAAGACTCACTAGCAGCAACTGTAGCCGTTTCTCCTGTGACCATTACTGGAATGGGGCACTGCTCCGAGAACACCCTCAGAGCAGGCACTGGGGCCCCTGTTATACACTGCAGCACATCCTTACAAACAGGATGTCCTTCAATGCAGGGCTCGTGGGGGAGCAGCAAATTACAGCCGATCCTCGCATCAACCAAGGGGGATTTACCTAGGCATTCTACTTAGAGAATGGGAAAGATGTTAATCAAACACTGAACCCCATGGGTTAGCTGGAAGGAAACACTTTCAGAGTGAGATCAGACCCAGCAGCTACAATAAGCACAGACCCGGGGAATTAAAGAACAGGACCAGCAACAGAGTAAGGGCAATACCGCGAGCTGGCCTCCTGCCTCGCCTCTGAACCTGCTCATCCTCAAAAGCAATACTAATCCGTGAGAACAGCCTGAAAGGACCCGTTCCGCTCTGCAGGAAAAGTAAGTTCATTGTCTGTTGTCAGGCCAGCAAAGAAAACCTCGTTATATTGATAACATACACGGCAAGCCATTCACCAAAGCATAGACATGTTTGCTCCTGAATGCGTATTTTCTATTTCGTGATAACTTATTGAGTACCTACTATGGCTGAGAGCTGAACCGGCATAGGATCAAAGCCGCTACAATACCCGTCTGGGGACAGATGAACTCCATGACCCACAGAATGAACGACAAGCTTCTAACAAGATCTTGAATGCCCCTTTATTCGACATACATAAATCTTCCGACCAAGCAGGTCCCGTTTGCCTCTCGAGTCTGCAAAGTCACCCCACTGTCACTATCTGTGAGCACACATGGAGACCACTGTGAGTGTGGTTTCCAGATGTAACGACTGAGGAAACACAGCGTGATTAACAATGCTTACCAGACAGGGCAGCGACGTGCTAAAAGAATTGCTAAAATGTATTGTTTGTTTATACCATATCATGCCGCATTAAGTACCTTCTGCTTATTAATTTATTCCATCTTTTTAAAAGCCAAGCAGTGTGGGTATCATGACCCCCAGTTTACAAGTAAGAGGAAATGAATTATATAGAGGTCCACAACTTGGCCAAAGTCACAGAAATACTAAGTGCTTGAGACACAATTCAATTCTTCACCACTATAAAATGCCTTAAAGACTGCTGTGGTCTGGATCCGCAACGGCCCCCAGAGGCCTGCGTGTTAAAGGCTTGGGTTCTCAGACTGTGGGAGGTGAGGAAACATTTAAGACGTGGGGCCTAGTGGAAAACGTTAAGCAAGATTCAATAAGGAAATATAAATATCATATACGCCCCTGAAACGCTTGGAAATTAATTGTTCAGCCAGAAGGAGTTTACACCTCACTGGGAATAACTGTCACTGCCATAGCATAGCGAAAAAAAAAAATCAAGAGACCAAGAAAGGGGCAGCAGAGAAGAGGTGTGCTCACACACTAGCTTTTATAACTGCTGGTCTCAGGTGAGAAAGTAGAGAGTTCTGGGAAAGACGACAGTGTTAGAGGCTAGCTCTCCGTGACCCTGGGAAAGATGGCAGTGTTAGAGGCTAGCTCTCTGTGACCCTGGGTAAGACGGCAGTGCTAGAGGCTAGCTCTCCGTGACCCTGAGAAAGATGGCAGTGTTAGGAGCCAGCTCTCCATGACCCTGGGAGAGATGGCAGTGTTAGGGGCCAGTTCTCCGTGACCCTGGGAAAGACGGCAGTGTTAGGGGCCAGCACTCCATGACCCTGGAAAAGACGGCTGTGTTAGGAGCTAGTTCTCCATGACCCTGAGAAAGATGGCAGTTTTAGGGGCTAGCGCTCCGTGACCCTGGGAAAGGAGAGGACAGGACAGGCGCAGTAAGTGTGGAAACTTTGAAGCAGAGAAAGAGAAGAACTTCAGAAATCCACAAAGGTATGACATAATACTGCACAAATATGGAGAAGAGGATGCCCAGTGATGGCAGAGAAGTCAAAGGGAACATGGCTCTTCCAGTATAGTTTCCCTAGTCTAGTTGGGAAAGAGACACTTCCTCCACAAGATAAGCCAGACATCTGATGTGGGATTCCCCTCTGTATGCTGTGAATACCATTGGTTAATAAAGAAACTGTCTTAGGCCTGTGATAGGGTAGAATAGAGCTAGGCTGGGAAAACTAAACTGACTGCTAGGAGAAAGAAGGGCGGGGTCAAGGAGAAGCCATGAAGCCACTGCCAGAGACAGACATGGTGAAACCTTGCCGGTAGGCCACGAGCCTCATAATAAGATATAAAATAATGGAGATGGGTTAATTCTAGATGTAAGAGCTAGCTAGCAATACGCTTAAGTAATTGGCCAAACAGTGATTTAATTAATACAGTTTCTGTGTGGTTATTTCGGGAGTCTAGGCAGCCTGGAAACAAACAAGTGGCCTCCTACAACAGACATCCCTGATGAAAAGAGTTCCTACCATCAGCACCAACCCACAGTGATGGAGGAGAGTTATCTATGTTTCTTTCATTGGTTAATTAATAAAGAAAACTGCCTTGGCCCTTTAAGAGACAGACAGAACAGAATTGTGGGAACAAGGAAGTAGAGTTGGGGAGACGCTTCAGGCAGTCGCCTGGTGAGTCTCCATGCTGCTGCTCTCCGAGATGGACGCAGGTTAAGATCTCTCCTGGTAAGCCACAACTCGTGGTACTACCCAGATTACTAAATATGGGTTAAAGCAAGATGTGAGAATTAGCCAATAAGAGGCTACAGATAATGGGCCAGGCAGTGTTTAAAAGAATACAGTTTCCGTGTAATTATTTCGGGTGTAAAGCTAGCCGGTGGCCGGGTGGTGGGACGCAGCCCCGCCGCTTTCACACTACACCACAGCCTTCAAGAACCTCAATCCCGGTTGTTTTACTAAGACATCAGTTTCTCCAGTGGACAGGCCATCAGTAGAGAGGAATCCCACTCAGTCACTCTACAAGGCACCATTTTGAAAGGGACCTATAATTTGAGGTACCCCTAGCACATGAAAATGGGCAACAATCACCAGCCTCAAGACTGAATTTAAACTGCAACTTAGCACTAGAGTATGAGAGATAACCTCTATGTTGTCAAGTAGGCAACAAGGCCTTCAGTGTGTTCAGTGAAGTTCATGGGAACTAGTGACCCTCCCTGAGTTTTCAGGAGTAGATCTCATCCGCTGAGAATAATATTGGAGTTTGGCAAGCTTGAGTCTGCAGTCTGAGCCTGTAGTCAGCAGGAAGACCAACCTCCAGAGCCATCTACTTGCCTTTGCTTTCATAGACACCAGGAGTCTGAAGCTCCAGCAATCAGCTTGCTATGCATGGATATGTATGTTTTATGGATATGGCATGCCTTTCTACAGTAGGAGATTAATACTGAGATGGTAGTGAAAGCAAAAGACAGGTTCTCAGGTTCCCAACCTGTACAGATCTCCATGTTGAGGTTGCTTAGATAGTAGCAACGCACTGGGAATACACTCCAAATGAGGAGATTGGCCACCCCAGAGAGTAAGCGCTGGGGAGCTGGGGAAGGATGAAATAACACATCCAGTTTGCAGGTTACAAAGCTAAACACGGGCAGCAGAAGACCCTGCTATGAAAAGAAGGGAAGCTACCACAGTGAAAAGAGCTTTGGCAGACATCAGACATCTGCCGGATACAGGCTCACCACCCACATAAGCCACAGGAAACGCAGGAGTCCCCAAACCCAACGGAACCCCACCATGTGTAGGACCAGCAGTCCCCAGTTTTCAAGGTCCCAGAGAGAAGCTACTCTGATGTTTAATCCTTTTTCCATTTTCTTTATCTCTGTGCACTCCATTCTTTGCATTGGCTCCTTAAGCAGTATGTTCCTAGTATTCTATTAAAAATACAATCAATTTTTAAATCCTTCTTTCATAAATTGATCTAATATTTTAATACTTTTTCATTATTGAACAATGTTCAACTTTTTAAATTTTGATCCTTTTATTTTCTCTACCATAGTTGTAGGAATATTTTGACCTTGTCTTAATGGTTAGTTCAGTTTTTATTTTTTTGTTATTGTTTAATTTTTTAATTTTTTATTTATTTAATATTTTTCCATTTTTATATACCAACCACACTTCCCCCTCCTCCTCTCCTTCCACTCCCCCCAACTTTCTCCCACCCAACCCCCCTCCACTCCTCAAAAAGGGTAAGGCCTCCCATGGGGAGTCTACAAAATCTAGCATATCAAGCTGAGGCAGGACAAGCCCCTTCCCGCTATATCAAGGGTGAGCAAAGTATCCTGCCACAGGGAATGGGCTTCAAAAAGCCATTTCATACACTAGGGATAATTCCTGGTCCCACTGTCAGTGGCCCCACAGACTGCCCAAGACACAGAACTGTCACCCATATTCAGAGGGCCTAGTTTGGTCCTGTGTAGGTTCCCCAGCTATAGGTTCAGAGTCGGTGAGTTCCCACTAGCTCGGGTCAGCTGTCTCTGTGGGTTTTCCCATCAAGATCTTGACCCTTTGCTCATATAATCCCTCCTCCCTCTTTTCAACTGGACTCTGCCCAGTGCTTAGCTATGGATCTCTGCATCTTCTTCCATCAGTTATGGGATGAAAGTTCTATGATGACAATTAGGGTGGTCGTCAGCCTAATTACAGGGGTGCTTCACTTTTTAAATGTATCATTACTTTAATTTTATTTCCCTTCTTATATCTATTGAATTTTATTTTTAAGCTTTGTTCTTACTGGGAAATTGTTTTCTCCATTTTTATCTTTTCTAGTCTCTTGCTCTCCCCCTTTCTATAACACCCTTCTCCTCTCCCCCTCTCCCTTTCATTTATTTAACTTGCTTTCTCCTCTTCTTTTCCCTCTTGCCCTGCCTCCTCCCTTTACCCAATTCACTTACTATTTTCACATTTACCCTAAACAATTCATAACATCATGGGACAGTCTACATTAGTTTTTGCATTTTCCAGATTGTGGTCCTTGGTGAGATAAAAGCAATTTTAAGTGCACTCCTGCAACTTCCACACCTTGTATGATTCGAAGGGCTATTACACTCATGAAGACACAGCAGTTGCGGCTACCTGGTCAAGACCTGCATGTGTGCACACACGTGCATACACACACAAAACATGGAGGCTAACATGGTCAAAAACACTCAATACACGTATGAAAGTTTCAAAAGCAATAAATGAAAAGAAAATGCATTAAGTCACAGCACATAACTCAGAAAACATGGAAAAATGAGGCAATACTACTTCTCCAAAACATTATAATACCTCACCTGCTGAATACAAATATTATGCAGTAGAAAAAAACATCAAATGAAGGTTTCAAAAATCTGCTAGTAAAAATGATCAATGATGTCAAAGAGGATACAAGCAATACATAATACATTCTAGCTCAGGACCTGGAGAGGAAAGTCAGAAACACAGAAGAAGAGTTCAGCAAGGAAATCGAGATTCAGAAAATATACATAAATGTTGAGAATGAAAAACTCATTGAAATGTGTAAAAAAATACCATGGAAAACATCATCAAGAAACTCAGCAGATCAGAAACACTGTAACGAGTGCAGGACGAGGTTAGTGAAATACTGCGTTCAAACATCAGTAAAGAACAACAAAGAAAGAAAGAAAGAAACAAACATGACAAGAATGCCCAAGAGCTAAGGCATGAGATCAAAAGACCTAACCTGAAAATCCATGGGAGAAAAGAGGGATCTGAGTTTTCAAATTAAGGCAATATAGAATACAGTCAATGAAATGATAGCAGAAAAGTTGCACAAATCTAGAAACTGAACTGTACACCTGTCTTAGTCACTGCTTTTTTGCAGAAAAAAAAAAACATGACAAAGGCAACTCTTATAAAAGGAAGCTTTTAACTGGGGGCTTGCTTACATTTTCAGGGGTTTAGTCCATTACTATCATGGCAAAGAGCATGGCAGCAGGCAAGTGTGGTGTCGGAGGTGTAGCTAGGAGCTACATCCTGATCCACAGGCCAAGAGAGGAACCCTGGACTTGGCATGGGCTTTTGAAACCTCAAAGGCCACACCCTCCAACAAAGTCACAGCTCCTCATCCTTTTCATCCTTCCAACGGGTGCCACTCCCTGGTGAGTAGGCACTCAAATACAGGAGCCTATGGGATTCCCTCTTACCCAAGCCTCTACAACACCCAAACACAAAAGGGCTATAAAAATATTGTCTCTCCAGGACATACTTTAATCAAAATATCAAAAATACAAACCAAATTGTGTATAAGGAAAAATAACAACCCACCTATAAAAGAAAATACATCAAATTAACATATAAGTCCTGGCAAGTTTTTATGTCAACTTGATGAAAGCTAGAGTCATCTAAGAAGGAGGAGCCTCAAACAAGAAAATGCCTCCACAAAAGCAGGCTGTAGGCAAGCCTGTAGGGCATTTTCTTAATTAGTGATTGATGTGAATGGGTCCAGTCAGTCATGGATGAGGCTAACACTAGGCTTTTGGTCCTACGTTCCATAAGGAAATAGGCTGAGTGATCTATAAGGAACAAGCCAATAAGCAACACTCCTCAGTGACTTTTACATCATCTCCTGCCTCCAGGATCCTGCTCTGTTGGAGTTCCTGCCCTGATCACCTTCAATGATGAACTGTGATATGGAAGAGCAAGTGGAATAAACCCTTTCCTCCTCAAGTTGCTTTTGGTCATGGTGTTTCATCACAGCAACAAAAACCCTAAGACAATCTCTCTCATTAGCAACTCTAAAAGCCAGAAAACAAATAGAACAATATATTTTAAGCATTAGCAGAACCAATTAGACTCAATGCTTAAAGCAAAATCCAGAGGTTAAGAACACTGCTTTTCTTGCACATGACCTTGTTCAACTCCCAGAACCCTCATAATGACTCATACCCACCTAGTCCTAGGGGACCTAAGGCTGTCTTCTGGCCTCTGCAGCAACCAGGCACACACTCAATGCACATACAGATATGTGGACAAAATACCCACGCACATAAAATACATCTATTTTGAGTATTTGAAGTTGGAGAGAGGTTTGGTGGTGTTAAGAATCTGGAAAAAACAGGAGGGGATTAGGAAGTATTTGATCAAAACACATTATATGTGTGTGTGTGTGTGTGTGTGTGTGTGTGTGTAATTAAATTCTTTTTTTTTAAAAAAACATAGATCTCAAATAAATAACCTAATGGTGCAACACAAGGTCTTTTTCTAGGAGCTAGTCAGATCCAAAGCAGTAGATACTACAAAATAATAGAGAATGGAGTAGAAATTAATAAAATGGGGAGTAAAAATAATGAAGTGAATCAAACAAAACACTGATTATTTAGAAAAAATAAACAAATTAGGAAATGCATAGTTAACCAAAAGAAGACCAAAATCATAACTAGAGGTAAAAGTTCACATTAGAATTGAACAGGAAGACACAGCAACAGATTCCAATGAAATCTATAGGATTATTAGACATTATTTTAGTAACTTATATTCAAATAATGGTAAAATATAAAAGCAATGGATGAATTCCTAGACATATGTAAACTGTCAAAAAATCAATCCAGAAGACAAACAATTTAAGCAGATCTATAACAAGCAGTAAGTTAAAGAATAATAAAAAAAAGTCTCTCCACAAAGAAATGCCCAGGCCTGGACATTTTGCTGCTAACTTTTACCAAACCTCTAAGAAAGAGCTAACACCAATACTCCTAAAATTGCTCCATGATTAAAAAAAAGGGGGTATACTGTCAATACTGTCAAACTGATTCTGTGAACCAAATCTTACCCTGATATCAAAACTGGATAGAGACACAATAATGATTAAAAACAAATAAAAAACTATAAAGCAATTTCCTTAATGAACATAAACATCAAAATTCTCAATAAAAATACTTTTCAAATTTCAAAATGTATTCAAGAACACATTAAGAAGATGATACACTGTGACTAAGCTAGTTTCATGCCAAGGATGTAAGGTTGATTCAGTATATACAAAGCAATAAGTGTAATACCACATGTAAATAGACTTAGGGACAGAAATCACATGGTTGTCTCAGTAGGCAAAAAAAAAAGTCTGAAAGGAACTAGGTACAGAAAGAACTTAGCTCAATATAATCAAAGCTGTACATACAAATCTGTCACCAACATTACAGTAAGTGAGCAAACCAAAAAGCATTTCCTCTAAAATCAAGAACAAAGAAAGAATAACAACTCTTAGCGTGCCTGTTCAATGTGGCACTCAAAGTCTTAGAGCAATCAGACAAGAAAAAGAAAATGTAAATATGTAAATAGAAATGGAAGAAAGTTAAAAAAAAACGCTCCATTTTCAGGTGATTCTATACTTAGACCATAAAGACTAGAAAAGTCTTAAGACATAATTTAAAAGAAAAGCAAGATATAAAAATCAGAAACCTATCTATAAACTTACTGAAAAAGAAGTTGGGAGGGACTTCATTCACGATAGCTTTAAAAATACTTGGTAATAAACCTAGCCAAGGAGGTGAGAGAGCTCTACAGTGAGAATGTTAAAACTCTGAGGGAATTGAAGGAGGCCCTAAAAGATAAAAAGATACCCCATGCTCCTAGATTGGCACAATAATACTGTAAAATGGCCATATTACTGTAAGTGATCTAAAGGTTTAACTCAATCTCCATGAAAATTCTAATTACTTTCTTCACAGAACTAGAAAAAGTAACCCTAAATTAAAATGGAAGCACAGACAACCCGCAACAGTCAAATCAAGTCCTGATCAGAAAGCAATAGTGGAGGAATGGCAATAGCTGGTCTCTGTAGTCACTACAGAGCCACGGCGTTCTGGTTTCCTCCTATTGCTGTGATAAAAACACTTGGACCAAAAACAACTTGGGAGAGGAAAGGGGTTTATTCGGCTTACATTTCCAGGTCACAGCCCATCATTCAGGAAAATCGGAACCTGAGGCAGAGAGCTCAAAGGAACACTGTGCGCTGGATCACTCTCATAGAGTCTAAGACCTCTGCCCAGGGAGAGATGCTGCCTACAGAGGACTGGGCCCTCCAACACCAGTCAGCAATCAAGATAATCCTTCACAGACCTGCTCAGGGACCAACCTGACAAAGAAGTACTCAATTACTCCAATTACTCTCTTTAGGGGGTGATTCTGAGCTCTGTCAAGTGGACAGTGAATGCTGACTAGAATATATAGTTTTTTTTTAAAAAAAAAAAAAAGTATGGGTAATGGCACAAGAACAGACATTTAGACCAACAACAAAAAAATAGAAGATTTGGAAAGAAATACACACGGCCAAAAGCACTTAATTTTAATCAAAGTGTCAGGAACACGCAGTGGGAAGAAGACAGCCTCTTCCACAAATGCAAAGCCAGATGTCCACGTCTGGTAGAGCGAAACCAGACAGACCCTTCTCTCTCACCCTACACAAACCAGTTCCAACTGGAGCAAAGACTTGAAACTTTGAAACTTCTAGAGGAAAACACAGGTAAGACATTTCAAGATAGAGATAAAGACTCACTGAAAAAAATAAAAACCCAAATGGGATTATACGAAATTATATCTTTCATATAGCAGATACAAAACCAAAACCAAACAAACTAAAAAGAGTGAAAACAATAAACAGCCTACACAACAGGTTAATATCTACACTATACAAAGAGCTGCCAAAATTAAACACCAAAAACGAATCCTAAATCACCCAGGGGGCTAGGGAACCAAATACACAGTTCTGAAAGGAAGAAGTACAAATAATGACCAATGAGCATTTGAAAAGCTTTTAACAACTTTACTAACCACAGAAAGGCAAATTAAAATTGCTTTTGGGGCCAAGGAGCTCAGAGCAGGTAAAGGCACTTGCTGCTAAATCGAATAACCTACGTTCGATCACCAGGACCCACATGGTAGAGAGAGAACTGACTCTGGCAAGCTGTCCTGGGACCTCCACACTGCACTGTGGCACACACGTCCTACGCAAAACAAACACCGCATAAAATAAATACAGTCTTACATTTTTTTAGAACTGCTTTTTAATTCCATATTAATCCAATCCAAATCAAGAAAACAAATGACAACAAACGCTGGTGAGAATGTGAAGAAAGAAAGATGAGCTCTTACGCACTGCTGGAGAAGAAAGAAAGATGAGCTCTTACACACTGCTGGAGAAGAAAGAAAGATGAGCTCTTACACACTGCTGGAGAAGAAAGAAAGATGAGCTCTTACGCACTGCTGGAGAAGATGCAAACTGATGTGGACACTCTGGACGCCAAGGCAGAGTTTCCTCGAAAAAGCTCAAACTACAACTCCCATATATTGAAGCTTTCCTCTTCTCAGATACAGACCTCCTCTCTGTTTTCCTCGAAAAAGCTCAAACTACAACTCCCATATATTGAAGCTTTCCTCTTCTCGGATACAGACCTCCTCTCTGTAGGAGATGAAAATAGAAAGGGGACCCAAGCGTTCTTCAGTGGGGGAGGGGGGAAGAAAGAAAGAGTGAGGGTGTACATGTGACATGGAAGCCAAGGGAGGACTATTATTTGGGGGGGGGGAAGGGGTCAGCAAGAAGGAGACAAGAGAAATGGGGGTGGACAGTGAGGAAGGAAGGATGACCAATAGAAAAGTATGTTACAGTATATGAATTAAAGTGCCATGACTTTGGCCAGCCTGATAACTTCCATATGCTCTTGACACTGGGGTTAATTTTTCCAGACAAAAGAAATGGAAGGCAAGCCTTCTTCATTGTATCAAGCCTGGATTTACATTTGTCCAGAAAAGAAGGTCTTCCAAAGCAGAAGTACTAATTCATTCAACAACTATTTCTCGGCCACCTGTCATTGCCTACTCTGTTGCTATGAGAAAATGGTTTAGACTAGATAATATATAAAGAAGTCCATGATTCTTGTGGCTGGAAACATAAAAAAAAAAAAAAAAAAAAAAAAAAAAAAAAAAAAAAAAAAAAAAAAAAAACATGCCAGCAGTATTTGACAAAGGTCCCCTGGCTACTTCATGTGGCAGATAAACAAAAAGTGAAAAGCAAGGGGCCAAACCTTGGATGTGTCCTCAATTTATAACAGTGGGCTCTGGAGAGAAATCACTCCTGCTAGGGCCAATACACTCCCTGAGACTAGCATCAATCCCTTTGTTCTGGCTAATTTTATGTCAGTTTGGCATAATCATGAGAGGAAGAAGCCTCGATTGAGAAAAAAACATTCCATGATACCAGACTGTAGGCAAGCCTGTAAGGCATGTATGTTCTTAACTAGTTATTGAAGTGGGAAGGCCCGGGCCATTGTGGGTCATCTCTGGGCTGGGGGTCCTGAATCCTATAAGAAAGCAGTCTGAGCAAGTCATGGAGAGCAAGTCAGTAAGAGACATCCATCCCTTTATGGCATCTGCCTCCAGGTTCCTGCCCTGTTTCAGTTCCTATCTTGACTTCCTTTGATGATGATGTGATATGAATGTAAACATTTTCCTTTCCTCCCCAACTTGCTTATATTCATGGTGTTTCATCATAGCAGTAGAAACCCTAACTAAGACTTCATTTGAGTGGAGTCCTGCCTCCCTCAACCACCCTTTCCTCGGTACCACCTCTTCAAGGTTCTACTGCCTCCACACTGCTACACTAAGCTTCTGGCATATGAACCTCTGAGGGACATAATCACCTCCTGCCCAAATCATAGATCCACTTTGGGCCCAGGCTCTACACGAAACGCTGGGCAGAAGTGACAAGCTCCTCTGTGCTTATCACCTATTACTTCATAGCAAACAATTCCAAAGCTCAATGACTTAGAAAGCATCTCTTTCTCTCGGGTCAGGAATCCAGGATAATCTGGATGCTTCTGGTTCCGGGGCTCTGTCTTGGTGGACTGCTTTCACATTCATTGATGACTGGGAGGACTGGCGGAACTCCCAGAGTATGGTTTATGGCTATGATCCATCACAGCAAAGCATAAAAGCAAGATCAGTACCTTTCTTCTGTGTTGGACAGAGAAGCAAGCACAAGCTGCCGAGAGTCTTCTCCCCATGGACTGGCACAACAAGGATGAGATTTCACTCCTTCCAGTGTCCCACTGGGACAAACCATCAACGTTCACCACAGACCCAGGGCCTGATGGATAAGCTGTGAGCTATTACTGAGTGCCTTTTGTTCCTATCTCAGACTCTCAGGTAGAAAATATTAGGTATTTAGCACACTCACTGTTCTAGTACACTAAATGACTCCAATCCCTTTGGGCATGATGAATCGCCTTCTCCCACCCCCACCCAAACCCAGACTTCCACCTGCCAACCAAGAGCCAGTGCTGCAGGCAGGCATTTCTAAGGGTTGTGTTCTAGCCTCCAACAGCAGCTCTTTCCCATAGTGTCACATAGGGTCACAGTCGAGCAGTAGGTCCGGTCTGTGTCATCAGGAGCCTTGACTGGGATTGGAGGGTCCTCTTAGAAGAAAGCTCACTGGATGGCTATTGGCTGCAAGTTCCTCACCATATGGGCTGAATGTCCTTAACAGATGACAGCTGGCTTTCCCTGCAGTGAATGATCCAAGACAGTAAGAGCATCCCCAAAATGGAAGCTGGAGTCTTTAATGAACTAATCTTGGAGTGACACACCATCACTGCCACCATATGCTACAGCACACAGATCAACCCTAGTAGAGTGGAGCAGAAGGGCGATTAACCGCCTGAAGACCAGGAGTCGGGAATCACAGGGGACCATTTCAGAGGCCGCCTAATAACTTCATCCTCTTGTTCCAACAACTCATCCCTCCTAGCTGCAATACACACGAGCCCCTCCCATGGTCCCCCAAAGTCTCATCCTGTATAAGATCTAAGACCAGATCCTCATCCTTTAGTTTAGGTCTAGTCTCTGACATACGGCACCTGGATGGGGTTCCCCTGACTATAAGGCGTGCGTAACACAAGAGACAAGCTGTCTGTCCCCACAACCCCCGACAGTGGTGGGACAAACAGAGAAGTTCTAGAAACATTCCCACTCACAGAGTGGAATGTGAGCTGTACAGAGAGAAGCAACTCTGGCATGAAGCCAAGCAATCCTAGGAAGGTCCCTGATCAGGTCTAGGAAGAGTTCCCCGTGACTCTCAGCCCCACCTTCTGACCCTTGGTGTTGCTGTCTTCATCATCTTTCCATGTCCGAAAGGCAGTACACTTCCTGAGTTACCGTCTCAGGGCTTCCTACTTGCTGGTACTTAGATGCCCAAAGGGCATTGGTTTTGTCCCTGTTGTAGCCCTTGTGTTTCCAGCTCACACTGTTTCTTCAAGTCTAGCTCTATAAACTCTGTCCGTCTTCTGTGAAGTCTTCTAGTTGGCCATGCGAGGGGGGCATCCACACATCTCTTTAGAGCTGGCCTTTCTTCACATGGGCTTTCTGCTTAAGTTCAGTGGTTTTGTGCTTCCAGAAAGTCTATCTGCCTCGTGAGCTGTAAGGCATACCCCCATCACTTTAGAGGGTTTCTGACTATAAAAGTGAACTTGCTCACATATCCTTGACATCTAAGATCTTAAGATTTTACAGTCATGCCCCTGCTTGGAATTTATTTTACTAAAAGGGCCCTTCCTGGCTGTTATCTTTACTCAGAGGCCATTTCTTAATTTTAAATCAGGTACCATGGGCAGAGGTCAGGCATCTTGAAGATGAGCAAGTCTTTGCTCCTTTTTTTCCATTTTTCTATTTACTTTTTTTCAACATGAGACAGAATCAAGCCAAGTTGGAAGCTCAGACTAGCTTTGGATTCCTGAGCCTCCTGCCACAGCCCCCTATTGTTGAGATTATAGGTAGGCACTTCAGCACTTGGCTCATCCTTGGTAATTGTTCTGCCATTGGCTTCTGTCTGTCTTCTTGAAACTCTAGTGTCATCAGACTATTTCTGTCCTGCCAACAAGTTCCCAAATAACCACATGGAGACTTCTTATTAATTATGAAAGCCCAGCCCATAGCTTAGGTTTGTTTCTAACTAGCTCTTATAATTTAACCCATATTTTTATTAATCTACATTCTACCACATGACTTTACCTCTATCCCATTTTGTGTGTCCAATTTGTTCCGTGTCTGACTGGCTTTTCTACCTTTCTTCTTCCCAGCATTCTCTCTGCCTAGCCATTGGCCATTTAGCTTTTTATTAAGCCAATCACAGGGCAAATTTTCACACAGTGTAAAGGAATATTCCACAACATTCTAGTGTAAGCACCAGGAAGGAGGAAAGAATCAGAAAGCACTTTCAACCCTAGCTGTATTTCCCTCGCTGCATCACCCTGTCCAGCAAGCACAGCTTCTCCTTTCCCCATGTCTGTGGGTGAGCATGTTGCTAATTATTGCTTACCAGTACAGAATAAGAATTCTCCTTTTGCCTTTACGCTTTCACAGGCAGTTCCCTCAGAATCTAAACTCCAAAGTGCTGAATTTGAAGTTTCTACCCAGCACGTTCCTCAGTCCTCACGGCTTTCCCAATGTTGAGTGCTCAAAGCTACTTAGGCATTTCAGATTCTTGTTACAATGTGCCCCACTTCTGGTATTAAAGCCTTAATCCATTATAGGCTAAATATGGAAGAAATTACCTACAAAACTCAGAACTTGCCCAGCCAGCATCTACTGCCTCATACACTTTATGGGGATCTGAAATGGGAATTGTGTTGGTGGATGAGTGGTGGCTGTGATCAAACTCACGGCAGCTCCTATGCCATTTGGACCCCGCCCCCCCAAAAGGGAAGATCTGTGACCAGGCTTCAATCACATGGTTTCTGGCCAACTTCTGTCTTTTTAATTAGCAGATGATCCTCTCTCAGTGTTTTTTCTGATCATCTTCCCAACATGGCAGTTGGCTTTCCACAGGGGGAAATGAGCCAAGAGGGAACATTCAATATGAAATCCTCTGGGTTTAATACCTTCATCTTGAAAGTGATAATCCTTCCTGGCATCTTCTGTTTATGAAGGGCATGAATGCAAGAAGGTGGGGGGAGGGAAGGGACTACCATGTGGAGGTCTAACAGAACAGCAGGCACCAGGCACTTCGTATAACAAAATGTCACCAGTACCATGATAAATACATGGAGCCGTCAGCTCTAGCAGAAGAGGCTTCATTTAGGGCATAAGGAATGCTGAGTGTTCTCACATAAAAGAGCTTCCACCTGTGGGAGTGTTACTATTTCTCTCTCTTTGGGTGTACATATCATACCCTACCTGCCTGACAATCTTTACGGCCTCAACGCTCTTCCCAAGGACAATTACAGAATGATTTAATGCAATTATCAATATTTTGGGAGGACACGATACCATTTTACAAGATGAACCATAATGGCAGATGGTGGATGCCATCCTCAGTAATGTCCTGTCTACAGGTGGAATGTCACTTAAGTCAGGGGGACAATGAAAGACCTGAAATGGTACAGCCGAGAAACAAAGCAAGGGTAACTAACTGCCCTGACTCAGTAGAACACACAACATGGGACACTTCAGCTAGGAGGTGACCATTTAAACAAGAAAGCAGGAAGAAAGACATGCAGAAAGAAATGCTAACTCAAGGACCCTTCTCATGGAACAGATGCAAAACTAGATGGAAAATGGGTCAGGCAAGCACACTGTTTCCGTTTTCTCTTATAAGAGCAAAGCCATTTCCCTATAAAAATCTGCGCAATCTAAATAAGTATAAGAGAAAATACAAATAACCCATGACCCCAGATTCCAGAAATAAGCCCTGACTAACTCATAGACTTCCCATTTAGGTTGATGGATGAGTGAGGGATGAAAGCAGGGAATAGACATGGGCACAACTTTAGGGATAACACCTGGCTTTTCATGAGCAGAAAACTAAAAATTAGATCAATATATGTAGATTGTTTGGGGGTCTCTGTTCTATAAGAAAGATTTGAGATGGAAAACAAAGTTCTTTTGAAGTTCTTTTACTCAGAGAGAAACGTGTTTCCCACTGTTACTGTGTGCTTCTCTCTTAGTCACGTTTTAAAAGCAAATACGTTTTTAGCTGTCCCTCGTTTCAAAGTACCTAGGTATGAGCCAGAACTTATTTAGCCAATACCCTGCCAGTGAGCATTTGAGCAGCTCCTTTCCCACAGCTAGCAGCAGGACTCTGAGCTCGTGCCTTGTGAATTCACCTTTACACACTGGCCCATTGTTTCCTCGGGCAGATTTTGTAGAATTAGATTTACCGCATCAAAGATGTTTACTTTCCTTAGGGTTGAGAAGGTAGCTCAGTAGTAGCACCCTTGCCTAGCATGCACAAGGCCCTGGCATTGATCCCTGGTCCTGAAAAAGACATTTACTTTAAAGGAATTCTTGTGCATACTGTCTCATAGTCTACCACTAAAGTTATACGTGCCCCCAAGACAAAACATATGCCTCTGCCACCCCTTCATCATTCATAACTTCTCATTTTGTCTCAGCTCTGTGGAATCTTATTTCTTATTCCTTCCATCCCTATTATAACAATGTACTTTCAAATGTTTAAAGATAAATTTCTTCATTGTGAATTATGTATCTTGGCTCCGTCCAGAATTTTATGAGCTATTCACTGCTTCTGCGTTGAGCTGTGAGTGTCCCCACCAACTCCCCACTCTAATGCACCACCCATTCAGATTGCCCAGGGCAAAGACATCACAGAACAGAAATCAGAACTCAGAGTTTGTAAAGGGTTGAGCTGTTCAAATGTTCCTGCATCTGAACATGTCCTATGTTATGAGGAATGCCTGATCCTAACTTGGTAAGGCACACAACTACCCAGCTCACGACAGTGATTGCTTAAACTCCACAGTAAAGACAGTAGTTCTACACTGAAGACTCCTCACCAAAGAAGTGGTTTCCCCCAATCTGAGTTGTCTGTTAGAATCGCCGTACACCAGTGAATTAAGGCACAGAAGTTTGTTTTGTCTTGGGTTTGTTTTATTGTTGCTGTTGTGTGGTGAGGAGGGGGTCTCACAGTGTAGCTCATGCTGGACTCGAACTCACTATGTAGCCCAGGCTGGCCTCCAACTTGCAATGTTCCTGCTTCAGCATCCTAAATGCTTGAATTACAGATATATACCACCGTGTCCTGCAAGGGATTTTTTTTTCTGAGGCTCTAATGGGCCTGAAAGAAACTTAAAGAAATAGCAAAGGTGTTTAAGTCTCCAGATCTGGATACAGTTGACTCTACCCTCATTTCTCAACTCTCTCTGGCCTTTGGTTGAAAGTCACCTAACCCAAGTACCTGCCCCTTCCTGGGGACAGCTTACTGCCTCCCACAGCTAGATGATCTGGACACAGAAAGACACATAATACTCAATTGAGTCCATTCTCTGTCTCAATACTGTTGGCTGGGTAATTTATATACAGTAGAGGACTCATACATCTGAGGGCCAGCAAGGTTAAAGCCACAGTGTCAGCACATGGTGAGGACCCTTCACGCTGCAATGAACATGGTAGAAGATCATGTGGGCCTGTCAATCAGAGAGAAGGGGTGGGACTCAAGCCATGCTTCTACCAGAAGCTTCCCACCAGAAGTAGCCCACTTCCAAGACAGCAGAATTCATCCATCAATGCCTTTAGATCCCTTATCAAGCCCATCACATTGACATTAAGTTTTAGCTTAAGTCTTGGAGGGGACATTCAAACCATAACCTCCCAACTCTAGAACCCAGTTCCACTGGGTAGCATGAGGCTGTACTACTGGCAAATGTGTTCCTGCTAGCATAACCTTCCACCCTATTCCCACTGCATCATGAGCGAGATCCTGATGATGTCCTGCAGGCAACTCATAGACAGATTTCTAAGAGAATCCAATGTGTATGGCGCTGTTGTGGCTCAAGTGAGCAGTGACGTTCTAGAGGCTCATGTATTTGAACACTTGGTCCCTGCTTGGGGGGTGCTGCTTGGGGCGGCTATGGAGTCTTTAGGAGTAGCCTTACTGGGAGAAGTGTATCAGTGGGGGGATGGGCTTTGCTTCCTGTGTGTGGAGGAAATGTAATCAGCTAGTTTCCCACTCTTACTACCATAGTCATGCTGTCCCAGCCACTGGGGACCCTAACTCTGTAACACTAACAATGAGCCAAAATAAACTTGCTCCTCTAGAGTTTGCTCTGAGGGGGTCATAGCATTCAATCACAACAACAAAAATGTAGCTAAGACATGTAATGGATGAAATTCCCCTATAAGAGTAAACTTCTAAAACAAGATGAGTGGGTGAAGGAAAATCTCCATTAGATCTGGTAGACAACACTTGGAAGCTGAGGCAGGAGGATCACTATGAGTTCAAGGATAGGCTGGGTTTTAGAGTGAGACCCTGTCTCAGAAGAAGAAGAAAAAAGAAGAAGAAAAAAATGGAAAAGAAAGGAGAAGAGAAGAGAAAAGAGAAAAGAAAAGAAAAGAAAAGAGAAACTTTTATTCCTTAAAGGTTTAACATCCTCTGAGAACAACAATCAAAGAGTATTTAAGGTCTTATGGCGAGTTATCATTGATGGTTTGGAGTTTTTGTTTGGGGCAATGAAGTGTTCCGAAAATGGTGATGATGGTTGAAAGAAAAGAACCTGGTTTCAATGTCCCCTCTAAGACTTACGCTAAAATTTAACTGCCAATGTGATGGTCTTAAGATATGGAATCTTAAAGGCACTAATAGACTAATCCTACTGTCTCGGATTCCCAGTAGAAGCATGACTTGAGTCCACTCCTGCTCTCTGCCTTCCATGCTTGGATGCGCTTCTACCATGTTCCGTGCAGCATGACGGCCCTCATCTGATGCTGTCTCTGTGGTCTTGGCCTTGAAGACTTTCAAAATCGTGAGCCAAATCAACTTTTATTGTTTATAAATTACCAAACCCATGGTATTCTAACAAGGGAGAATATAGTAAAGTCCAGAATTAATACCGCAATACCATACACTAAAAATGCTCAATGGCCCTCTGTCTGTCATCTTGTGTCCTATATGTATGCTGAATTTCAGCTGCTCTGCCTGAGACACCGTGAGTGCAATCCCTGGTTCCCTGCACATTCCCATTTCTTCTCCAACAAAAATGAAAGACCCTGTCATGAACTAGGAAAAAAAAAAATCAAGGAACTGCAGGCACGAGTGTGCACTGGTGAGAAAGGAACCAACCGCTCACAGAAAGACGAGAGTGCCTCATGGAACAGCCACAGCGGACGATAAGAATTTCAGTTCTCCTTTAACAACGCAGGAGTGACAATGCCTCCCTCACTGAAGAGAAAGTGTTTATAATGAAAGGAACTGTGCTCCATTTTAAGAACCTGAAAGTCCAGGCATTGCTGGCAGCAAACACCTTTCCCACCACAGCTGACAGGAAAGCTTTCCCGCATCCTAACCCTGGGAGGCGCGGACAGTCTGACTAGAGTAAGGAGAATGGCTGAAGCGCTGCTGAAGCGATCAGAGGATGGAAAGCACCATTTGCCCCGGAGAGGAGAAGGATGACATTCTAGAGCCTGTGGAGAACGCTGACAGGGCTTCTAGAGAAGGGCGCTCCGACGTGAGGCAGCTTCTGGAGGAGATGAAACTTGCAGAACTTCCTGCGGCTGCTACTTCATATCATGGCTGCTTTTTAAAAAGTTCTCCCGCGTATGGATCTGATAAAATCTAGACTTCTAATATTTTTAAGCCCAGGCACCCTGGAGACTGCAGCTCTTTGGAGTTGCTGTTTATACACAACTCACTCTTTGTGGCAGATGAAGCTGAAGAAACCTGGGGATAAGGTTCGGGAAAAGGTTGGTACAATTCTTGGCCTAGTAAAAGAAAGTGTTTAATGATTATACTCTATCAAAAACCTTTTTATAATACGCCAAATAATGTTGGATTGCACCCTTTGCCTGGGTGAGTTGTATTCTGGTGAATTATGTCTCCATGAAACTGTTCTTAAAATCCACTCGCCTCAGCGTCACGTGACGGTCAGACGATGGGTCAAAGTGTAGGTCAGGCAGTGCTGATCCACAGAGCGATAATATTTAATTCTTCTTTCAGGGGTTCTCCTCCACTCATTTTCTCACTGTCCAAAATATAGGAGTAGAGTGCTTATTGATTGGTACTCCGGGTATCTGTGCTCAGCAAGAAGCCAGGGTTTATTTGCTGAGTGGCACAGGGAAACAGATAAGCAGTTTCTTGGGCCAGCTCCCGGGGTTAAGCATATTTAAAGACCACTTGAGGGCTGAGATATTGGCAGAGTCACTAAGTTCTGTTCTGCAGCAGGACAAGTGTTCGATCTAACTGGAGTGCAGGTTGGCACACAGAGGAAGCACCCCGAAGCCGATACCAGGCGGATTTCTAACTCATGGCCAACGAGCTTAGTTCTAAAATGTACGCTGTCCTCCTACACTGTCCACCAGAGAATAAGTGTGTCCAGGACCCCACAGAAAGTCAATGCTTCAGATGCTTGATCCCTTGGGTAAAGTGGCATAGAATTAGCTTATGATCTGAGCTAATCACCCCATGTGCGTCAAATCATCTCTAGAGGAGCTAGTACAATGTGGAGGTATGTCAGCTGTACTACCCTTCTGAGAATGGCACGAGACAATTGCTCAATACAGATGTGCATCTTTCCTAATATTCCCATCTGAGCTGTGGGCACACAGGTCTGACCCTTGTACTGAAACCAACAATGTCTAGATAATGCACCAAAAAAAAAAAAAAGAATGCCTCCCCAGAAATTCAGAGCATCATGCCTCATGTAGGGCTATCAGGGACCTTCTCTTTGCCAAGCCTTTTGTCATCATCATTGACGATCCCCGGAAGCCTGGGAGTTCCCACTCCTGGAAAATCTGGCAAGTTTCTTGCCTAAACACATACCTTGCCCTAATAAGAGGCCTCCATTCGATAAAGGTCAAACCTCTGCAAAGGGCAACTGTCATTTGAAGTCTGTGGTTTCTGTTCCTGGGCCCTGAACCATCAACGCACTTCCAGAGCCCCAAGTTGATGTTATGACATTGCTTTGATGACCAGGAAGCACTTAATAAGAAAAGCAAACACTGATGTCAAATGCCACCCAATGGTATGGGTAAAAAATTAATTTGAAGCTAAAAACTCTGCCTTTCAGCTTTGGCCATCAGTGCCAGGTTATGTGGGCTAATTCGCAAACCACTGAGGTGCAGTTCCTTCACCTAAAATACAGACTTAATGATAGTATTTGAGCTCATAGCTCATAGATTCTTGTAGAGTTAAATAAGAGGAACGTGTATCTAAATGCTTCAAAACTAAATTCGTGATAAATTCAAGAACACGATTAGTGCTTCTAATCTCTCAAGAGCTCCAGAGAAAGCTGATTTTGACTGGATTAGGCAGGTAGAGCATAACTGTTTGAACAGTAGAGTGCTGGGCAGAATTTCACCAGGGGAAAACAGTATTCAAGCCTCTGTTTCTTGTGTGCACTTTGGAATCCATTTGAGATCAAATAGAAATGTTGTGGACACCACCAATCAAAGTGTGAAGGAAGGAAAGAGCTAGAACCTGAACTTGCTTTCTCTGGTGACACTGTCTCCATTTGAAATTCTGTAATTGGCTTTGTTAGGCTTTGCTGTGGTCCTCATGAACTTGTGTGTGTTCATGTCTGTTGGGTTTTGCTGTTGTCCTTGTGAACTTGTGTGCGTTTGTGTCTGTTTATATTATCATCTTTGAAAGTACTGGTGTAAAATGTTCAGTTTTTCTGGGGCGTGGGGTGGTGGTGGTACATATCTTGTTGCTTTAAATAAGGCCCAGGAGGTAACTTCATTTCCATGAAGTCCCTAGTGAACTTTTGAAGGAATCTGTGAGGTTAGGGTGGCTATCAGTGCCATGATTTCATCTCCCACAGATGGGACATCCCTACAGTTCCCAGATCAGGCACTTACGGCTTCCTCCACTGAATGAGGACTTGATGGGGACTCAGACATGGTCCACATTTGGCAGGACCATGACCACTGAAAGCGCTTTACTCTTGCCAGTTTCCCAGGAGGAGACCACAGGCAGGACCAAAGGCAGAGTCGAGTCAAATGCAAATGACGGCCCAGCCCACCCACAGAATGGATCTAAGAATCCAAGGCAAAGGTAAAGGATGTTCCCTTTACACTTACTGCTTTTGTGGATATGAAAGCTTTGAGGCCAAAGCAAGTGACAATCTCAGTCGAGGACACCTGGGGGATTTCCACACTGGAAAATGAACCACAGGCAACAAAGAAAGTTCAGTTGCCCTATTCTCTCTTCTTTCAGACAATTCTTGGGTGCCACTCACAGTGATTATGTGATCGCCAAGGCTACCAGCCTGGTGAAAGCATCTGGCACTCCATTGGGGCCAGGAGAGTTCTGTGTCCACAGACTCAATCAAGGAACAAAAGTATTTTCTTAACCACACCTGCACCAAATTTACATAAACTTTCCTTTTTGTAGTGTTTACATTGTTCTGGGTGCTATAAGGTATCTGGAGATGTTTTCAGTATACAGGTAATGTTCAAAGATTATTGGCAATGTTGTGCCATTTTCACACAAGAGACTAGTACTCATGGGAGTCCTGGGGCAACCTTCTACAGACAGAGGTCCCTGTTCTGAGTGGTGTACAGCTCTGATTACCATTCCTTTACCTGGAGGCATTTCCTCCCTTGAATGCTCCAAGACAGTATCCCAGCCCAGCACCCCACATAGCCCCCGCCTCTACATCTCTGTCTCTTCCCTAGTTTCAACAGCCTAAGCCCCTTGGGTCCTCTTTATAGCATCTTGTGCTATCCATACTCCCTTGGCGGTTCTGAGCTTACTTAGGTGGCTTTCTAGCCACTTCTAAGGAAGTGACAGTTCCCAATCAGCTCAGTCTTGAGGATCAAACCCACATTTCCATCCATATTTACATTTCCATATTTTCATATTTCCCTTCCGCAGCAGCTCACAGCCAAGATGAAACCCACTGCCTTCCATGAAAATAAGCTCTTTTCTAGCTTGTCAATTTTATTGCCCATCTCATCTCTTCCCATCAAAAGCCATTCTTCAACTCTGCCCAGGTCCTGCTTTCCAGGTTCTGCAAATAGATGGAGAATGTGTCGCATGCTCTATTTCCCTCATACGCTCCACAATGCAAAGATGCTTCAGCAACTTCCCAAGTGAATTCTTGAAGGTTGCATGGTCTCTCACAAAACATTCTGTACAACAAAATCAGATGGTTCTTCTTGAAGTAACGTGTGCATCACAATCTTGCTCAAACATGCCCGGTACTTCTCCCAATTTAGAGTCCGGATCCTAATCCTTAGCATCTAACGTTCTTCATAATCCATTCTTATCTCTGCTGGCACCCGAGGTCACAGTGTTCAGCAGACTTTAGAGTCCTGGATGTTCTAAACTTGCCTTGAGTTTCTCCCTTCACCTTAAAGGCTTTTTTGCTCCCTCTTGACCGCTTCCCCATCTGCTAAAGTTATACCTTTCTTCAATAGCTAGCTCAAACTACCGCAAGGAAACTTATTCTGATTCTTCCTGTCAAAAACGCTGGTACTGGGGGCTAAAGGGTTGCTCGGCAGTTAAGGGTGCTTGCTGCTCTTCTGGAGGAGCTGAGCTCAGTTCCCAGCACCCAAGCTGGGTGTCGCCTGACACCTGGAACACTCGCTTTCTTTCAGTCCCCATGGGCACCTGCACACATGTGTCATATACTTACCCATGTGCACATAAATAAAAATTAAAAATAAATACCCATACTCTTGCTGGGCTCTGTGATTCACATCTACAATCCCAGCACTTGGGAGTCTCAGGCAAGAGAATTGGCACAAATGTAGGACCAGTCTGAAACACAATGTAAGACCTTGTCTCAAAAAGTAGCAAAATGTTACAAAACCAACAAACGAAAAGCCTATGTTCAAAAGCATCTGTGCATACTTGGCGCTTTCGCCACGGTCTTCCATCACAAGGCACTCATTTTATCTCTTTGAGATCACTGGCTTTGGAACAGGAGAGGCCAAGTTTCATGGTTTGCTGAAAAGAACATGAGCTTTGAAACCGAAATAATCAGGCTGTGTTTTGACTGCACTGGTCAAATAACCAAACCTCCTGGTTTTAAGTCCCTCGTCAGCAAAAAGATTCTATGGAAATCCTTTCCCATTTACCTGCTTACTTCAGGGATCAGCAAACTATGGTCCACAAGCCAAATGAGGCCCGCCACCCAATTTTATAAATAAAGCTTTATTGAAAGACAACTGTGCTCTTTTACATTTATGCAGCATTCCCTCCCAGTCTGTCCTTTTTAACTGTTTTGTGTTCTCTTGGTTCCCCTTCTTCTGCCACCCCCACACCTTCCTCTTCACCTCCTCCTCTGCCTTCGGCTCTCACCTCAGGTGTCATCTAATTTCCTTACTCATCAATACAAGCAGGAGGACCCGAGTTTGATTCCCAGAACCCGCCTTTTAAAAGCCAGGTGTGGTACCACATACTTCTAATTAATCCTGGCACCAGGGATTATAAAGGCAAATGGATCCCAGGGGCCCTTGGGCCAGTCAGCCTACCCTAGTTGGCTGAGCTCCAGACTAGTGCTGTCTTAAAAATAAGGTGGATAGTGCCTGAGGAATGAGACCTAAGGTTGACACCTCTGACCTCCGCACACATGAATGCATGCGTGCACACATACACATGCACACTCACACACACATACACACCAAGATTTTTTTTTTTTTTTAAAGAAAGTCACAATATTTGTCTTACAAGACTCAGTCTTCTAAGGACATCACATCAATAATGGCAAACACGATGATGAGGATTCCACTCCTAGAATCCCCTAGGCAACACCTGCAGCCCACCAGCTCCATTGTCAGCCACTCCTGGTGGTCACAGGACTCTCCCAAAGACAAGGCTGCGCAGTCCCTGAAGGCAAGACAGTGTCTTACCTCACCTTTTATTTATTGCTGATGCCTCAGGATGGATCTGGCGGCTCACAGATGTGCTTAATAAATCCCCACGGAAAATGAAAAATCTGTCAGCAAATACGAGCTGAATGAGTCAGCGCTGCTCAGGGGTGACCTCAAAGGGGATTTCTCAGTCTGGGGAAACGGTACTGGGGATCAGGTCCTTGCCGTTTTTTACGGCTGGTCTCTGCCAGCACCCCCCAGGTCACAGGTAACATGCCCTGAGTGAGCCCCTGCCTTGCTGCCTGTATTTCACGGTAAGCAGCTTTTCCCAGCAGCCCTTTCGCCTGCAGGATAAATACCTGTGTGCTCAACAGTATAACTAATTAGAGAGACCCCTGGTGACTCTGAAGGCCCCCGGGAGGCCAGTCACCAAGTTGAATCCTTGGTCACTGGAACCTAAACAACAGGGAAGGCAGGTAGCACAGGGGACTTTGCAGCCAGGAGAGACCCAGGAGCTCAGCCAAGTTTCATCCTGGGAGATTTGCTGCGAATTCCCCACCAGGCCGCTCCTGAATCTGTGTGTGTAAACCAGAGCCTTTTCTCTTAATGTGCATGACGCTCAAGGGGGGTTGGGAAGAGCAAGTTAAATTGATGATTCTTTATGAAATATAGACGGCACTCTGGAAAAATTGTGACAAGAGTTTCCTGAATACAAAACAATGCAAAGTAGGCATTTATGGGCCAACTGCTGAGCACCAGGCTCTAATCTCCTGATAGGCATGACATCACTTCATTGTCTCAGCACCCCTCGGAGGTGAGCAGCACCATCATCTCCGTTCATAGATTAGGAACTGGGGACTAAGGATCCTGCCAGGGACCACATCCCTGCCGGTAAGTGATGCTGCAGTATGCGAGTCTGGCCACACACTCCACCTAGATCCTCCAAGGGAAGGCCAGCAGTCCCTTCTGCCCTGCTGGAGTCCCAGGCTCCTGGGGTCCACAAAGCCCAAGTATACACCACCAAAGAGCACCAAGGCCCCTTCCCTGGGTAAGAACAGTCTCTCAGTTTGACTGGTCACTGTGGTGCAGCCACCAGGACCTGGTGCCAGGTCTTCCTTGTTTTCCAGATCACGACAGAAACCCAGGTAGTTTTGTCATTGATGTTTCTAACTGGGGCCGAGAAAGGCCGGGATCCTGGAGGGATGTTGTAAAAACCAGGCTGTGTTTTGGGTGATGCACCCAGTTTCTGGTGCTGAGACAGCAAGGGAAGTCTGAGATGAGAGCACTGGTTCCAGGGAAGACTCGTGGATACCTCCCGTAACAGACATCCCCACCTCAGCCTCCAGCTTCATACAGGGTCATCTAAACCATCTTGGTGGTAGGTAGATCCATGTTCACCAGGCTTACACTAGCTCCCTGTGGCTACCACAGCACACTGACACAAACTGAGAGGATTAAACAAAGTTAGCCCCTCAGCTCTCAGGTGCCGGTGAGGGAATCTCAAATAAAGGTGACCATGGGACTATGCTTCCCGGAAGGAGCACAGGGTCTGCTCCAGGCCTCAGTTCTAGGAGAGCCGCGCTCTGTGACAGCATCACTCCAGCCCCTGTATCTCTGCACACACCCGAAGCTTTGCTAATTATAGCGAAGTAGGGGCCACCCAACTCCAGCACACAACGAAGAACACTTCAAACACAAACTCGCCCTGAGGTCCTGGCGTCTGAGTGTCTGTCAACACATGAATCTGGGGAGCCAGAGAACACACTCAGACCTATAACAAGAATCAAAATCACTGACATGTGGGTCATAACTCCCTGAGGGTCACATCAGATATCCTACATGTCAGATATTTATATTATGGTTCATAACAGTAACAAAATTAGAGTTATGAAGTTGTAATGAAATCATTTTATGGCTGGGGGTCACCACAACATGAGGAACTATATTAAAGGGTCGTGGCAGTAAGAAGATTGAGAACCACTGTTCTAAACAGTTCCGGATCCAGAGTCAGGATTTTCAAGAACAGATAGAGGTGTGTCACCATTTATTCTTGGAAAATGCTAGATGAGAGGAATCACGCAAAGTCCTACAGGGGGTAAAGAGGAGTTTAGAGCCCGCCTTCCAGGGCCTTCCAGTGGTGCTGAGGGGGAGAGAGCTGTAAAAATTATAGGTGGAATACAAAGCTGTGAAAGCCAAACAAATTATAATTAACAGAGAGAGAGAGAGAGAGAGAGAGAGAGAGAGAGAGAGAGAGAGAGGTGTGGGGGGGAGATCGATCTTTCTGCTTGTCTGTCAAAATCAGGAATGAAGTCTCAGCATTTGAGAGAGGCCCAGAGTTCTGACCAGGGGAGATGGGGGCGGGGCAGGGCAACTGAGACATTCTAAATGCACAGAACAGGTGAGCGGCGAGAGCAAAGGAACAGCACCAAACATATTGTGGTTGAGTTGTTGCTCAGAGACCTGCATGTGTGTTTGGTGAGATCACGTGACAGGAAGTGAAACCATAGTTCAGTTCAGCTCCCAGAGCCCTTAACTGGCAGCATTAAGGAATTTGGACACAAACTGTTAAGCAATTGTGAAGAGTTTCAGTGGAAAATAAGGAAAGGTCTTCTGGTTAGTAATAAATAAAGACACTTGCCCTTTTTTATTTTAATTACTTTCTTATTTCTGGCCAGCAATAAGTAAGGCTCTCAACCTAAGTTTGATGCCCCAGACCCACACGGTAAACAAGAACACGTTGCTGCAAGTTGCCCTCATGCACCCTGGCACATGCATGTCCCCTCACACATGCACCTTTAACAAATGAAATGAAAATACATTTTCAAATATGGGGCTGGAGAGATGGTTCAGGGGTTAATATCACTGGCTGATCTTCCAAAGGACCTTGGTTCAGTTCCCGGCACCCACAGGTCAGTTCACAACCATCTGCAACTTCAGTTCCAGGGGATCTGATGGTCTCTTCTGGCCTTCTTGGGTACCAGGCACACTCACTGCATAGATATTCAAACAAGCAAAACATCTATATGATGGAGGAGAGTTATCTGTCTATGTTTCTTTCATTGGTTAATTAATAAAGAAAACTGCCTTGGCCCTTTAAGAGAAAATTAGGTAGGTGGAGTAGACAGAACAGAATTGTGGGAACAAGGAAGTAGAGTTGGGGAGACGCTTCAGGCAGTCTCCATAGGAGTCTCCATGCTGCTCCTCTCCGAGATGGACGCAGGTTAAGATCTCTCCTGGTAAGCCACACCTGGTGGTGCTACCCAGATTACTAAATATGGGTTAAAGGAAGATGTGAGAATTAACCAATAAGAGGCTGAAACTATGGGCCAGGCAGTGTTTAAAAGAATACAGTTTCCGTGTAATTATTTCGGGTGTAAAGCTAGCCGGCGGCCGGGTGGCGGGACACAGCCCCGCCACTTCACACTACATCTATACACATAAAATAAAACTAAATTACATATAGTGCCGAAGATGCCTTGCCATCTGTCCTCAAGAGAAGTCCAAGGTACAATGACCTCTAGGGCTCTTAGGACCCCATCTCTGACCCTTACATGAACATGAGTTTTTAAATCCTGGTCAGATTCACTGAAGCACATTGAGTTTGCTGCTGCCTTAGATCCTAGTGACGTGAACTCCAGCCTTGACAATCAGGATTTACCCCTACTCTGTGATCTCCCCAAGTTTGTTCTGCAAGGAGCCTGGAAGATTCAGACAATAGAAGGTCAAGGTCCAGATTCACTGTTTGCAGCTGAATAGCCCAGGTCAAGCCACTTCCTAGCGTTTTAGCAGCTCTGTCTATAAGATATGAGTGACAAGAATACCCACCACATAAGAACACTTTGAATACTGAATTCAGTAACATTATGTTTGGGACACAGGAGGTGATCAGCAGATAATACCTTAATTTCACTCTCATAATTAGTATAAAATTATGGGTTTACTGTCCATTAATTCATCTAGACTCTTCCAAATAGATTCAATAATGACTTTCATCTAAAAGCAAGTCTCAAAAGAAATATTTTGTCAAGATCTGGGCTGCTCATGGCAGCTAAGACGTGTTGCCATGGCCACGGCAATGCAGGCATTCCAATTAAAGAACATGAATTCCAGTGACTTAAGAGAGACACAAAAGGATAAGCACCACAACAGAATTAAGTTTTCCCTTACAGTTCCGGGGTCTCTCCTTCCCTCTTTCACTCCAAGTGTCTAACAGGTACAGTTAAAACAAAACATTTGGAAGTAGCTCAGTTGATAGACTATTTGCCTAGCATAGTCTGAGGTCAGATCCTTAGCACCGCGTGGTACGGTGCCACACGCCTGTAATCCCAGGATTAGGAGGTTCAAGGTTATCCTTGACAACAAGGATATAGCAAGTTGAAGGTCAAAGAACCATAGACTTTCATGCTTAATTTTGTGTAATTTTAACAGCGGTTCTTTGGGGAGGGGAAGGCCATTTCCATAATAAGTAATGTGACATGGGCTTACATACCCTTATAGGAAAGTTTTCATACAATCAATGAAAGAGATAAAACGCCCCTCTTACAGGATGCTGGGGAAAGAATATGAATGAGATTTTTCATCCCAGGAGAAAAGATGAAAAGGTGTGTGTACCGTAAATGTTCACATGTGCATACTGTGAATGTTCATCTGCATGTATAATTTTAATGTGATTTTTTTTAAATGATAAAGTTCGTTTGCTATGAAATTAGCAAGAATTGAAAAGAGGCAATATAGATAAGGATGTAGGAGCACAGCCCTGTTATATAACATCAGGGGGGAAAGATGAGATTTGGCTTTGCCTCTCAGCCTGGCAACACACAGCAGAGTCTTCGAATACACTTGTTATTCTAATTCTAGGAATTTATCCTAAGGAAAAAGGCACCAAAGGCGTAGGGACGTAATGAGTTCTTATGGGCTTAGCTTCTAAAGCAAATTTAAATTTTGGCTTACCAGCCAACTATCCTTTGGAAATTACCTACCCATTTCTAATCCTAGTTTCTGCATTTTTAACCTAGACAGAGTGAAACCTACACCTCAGTGTCCTGGGCAGGAATGAAGGAGAGACTAAATCCAATCAACCAGGCAGCTATCAAGCAGAGTGATGCCTCAAACATGAGCTATCCCTCTGCCTATCTGGGTCACAGTGATATATTGGTAAAGTAGACTATTCAACTAGTATACTCTAGAGAAGCAGAAGCAAACTTCTACCCAGCTCATAGGCTAAGCTTGGCCACTAGCCTGTTTTTATAAAGTTTTATTGGCATGTAGACACACCCACCAATTTACATACCATCTGTGGCGACTCTCCCATTCCTTTCTCAAAGTCTAAAATAGCTACTCTCTGGACCTTTCCGGAACCGTTTCCAGTCTGTGATCTAGACTACTACTAAAAACCGTGGAAATGTTTTCAACCTAGTAAGCAACACTTTTCAACGTTAAGAACACTCTCTAGTGTTTGTTAAATCTTAATGTATGGAAGACGATACATCAGAAGTTACTGTGTTCTGGGGGCTATTGCACATTTTATGATCACCTTTGTATTTATCTATAATAACTGAATTTTCTGAAGTATTAATGATGGACTGTTTCCATAATGAAGATATTTTTAAGAAAGTAACCAAGAAGGAAAAAAGGCTTTTTTCACTGAAAACCAACAGACAATGCTTTAACAGGAAAGCAGAATGAAGGATAGCTTTTCAATTAATGAGAAAAATATAGACTGACATTCTCTTTGGGTTTTTTTTTTTCATCTTGTCTGTCAGTGGGAATAACAAATGTGAAAGACAAATGGGAGAAAGAAAGCAAGTACCAGAATGGGGGTGTGACAGTAAACCTGCTCATGACATTCAGAGTAGCTAAGTGTAGCCACTCCGGCCACAGAAGACTTTGCCAAGTTCAGAGGTGTCAGCCCAACTTTGAGCCTCAGAATCACAACATATAACCCACACGGGGAGAAGTCACTTGGCACAGAAATTCCACCTGATAAAGGTAATTAGAGGTGTCTAAAGGACGAGTGATCAACTATCTGTCAAGCATTTACTTATGGCCTACTTGGAGCCAAGCACTTACCAATAGCCTTGTGTGACAAAATGCAACATATAGACTCATGGACCACCTAACAACAATCTAGGTGACAGACCAGGCAGACAACTGTCATCTCAGGAGGTTATAACAGAGCTGAAAATTCCTGTCCACAGGTGGACATAACTATAAAGTCAACACAGAAACAAACCTGCTGCTTTGCCTGTCATAGGAAAGCAACATATGTACAACTATGCCAGTGCATGGGGCACCATAATGAGAATAAGTGATGTCATATTCAATAATAAGAATGAGGGAGAGGATATAATCACTGCACTGTACCTTAGTACATTCCTACTCAGGAGTGCTAGGCATGGTGGCACACACCTGCACTCAGAGTACTCATGAGACCGAGGCAGGAAGAATGTGGTGAGTTTGAGGCCAACTGGACTACTGCATACATATTATTCAAGCCTTGTATACACTCTGTGATGTTCACAAGAACAACAAAATTACCTAACCTTTTTCTTTTCAAAGTATACATCGCTACATGATGCACAGAACCACACAAGAATAAAAAAGATTGCCATGGACCGAGGGGTGAGCGGTGACTCATCAGGAGGAGTCAGGTGGACTTCCAGTCAGATGCTGTGTGGATACTACTATGTCAATCACTGAGCCCCTGGCGTCTGCTCTACCTGTGTGGCAGTGGGTGGTAAGTGAGGCAGATCAGGCACGTGTTCTCTGGGCAGCTCTAGGTATTCAGGGGTGGCAGGGGGCAAGTTGGTGATTTGTAGCTCTCTAAATCAGCACTCAAGAGGAGATTGCTCCATGGCAGCATCTAGAAGAGAGTGAGGCCAAGGATATACTGGGCAGACTGAGGGCACTATTGCAGAGATTAGGACAAAATCAAGACACTATTTGTTAAATGTGCCCGAGAACAATCCTGTCAAGTACTAAAAATGTGTTTTAAGGGAGCTCACTGAACACACTTGCAGCTGCTGGCGGTTCTAATTAATGGCATATTCCTCTGACCCATAGAACACAAACTTTCTTAGATGTGTCCCAACCAGTTCTTTGTACATGCCACCCTTCCTCTGTTGGAACCATATGTCAGGGAGAGCCAGGAATGGGAATCTGCCTTGTTTTGTTTTGCGAGGCTGAGACTCAAGCAAGAGATATGTTGCTGTAGGAGAGCCAGGGTTCTGCAACATTGCTCTGTATGATGATGGCTATAAAGGAATGGTCCCCAATACCTGTGACATGACATTGGTCTTGCCAATTGCCCCATTCAAATATAAAAATCCTAGAGGTTCAAGTCTGTTGTCTGAAACGGGTTTATGTGTGCATATAATCTGCACACATCCTACCGTATACTTTAAAATCATCTCTAGATTGTTTAAAATATTTGATACAATGTAAACGTCATATAAAATGACTAATTTCCTGTGCATTTTTGTTCTGAGGCTGACTGAAGTCTTGGATACGGACTCACACATGGGCAGGAGGAGAAGTCAACTCTCTCTGGAGGATATGGAGTGCTAGAAGGAACGAGCTAACAGACCTCAATAGTGTCACCAGACAGTGTAACACAAAGACTAGAGCATCTTGCTTATGAGGTTGTGACACCCTGCTATGTCCAAGAAAGAAAGGGAGGCAAGCCACACCCCAGATGGCTGCCTTCTTTCCATCCAGGTTTCAAGCTCACAGGCCTGGTATGCAAAGACAGACTGAGCACCGGTACTGTTTCCAACATGAGGAGCAACTCAAGCATTGTTTACCCATCCTCAGTCCCTTCCCTCACACTCAGACCAATGTGTGAAAGCGCTGTGAGCTGTAGGCAATCCCTCTACCCAGAGCCCCGGCCCAATGCCTGGTACAACATGGACCCCTATGAAATGAGAGCCACCAGGCCACTGTGCGGAACAGAAGCAGCTATCTAGTAGGTGGCATGTCTTCCTGGGATATTTCAGAATACACAGCCCAATACTTCCAATGACTCTATATGCTCTTTCTGTATTTAAAAAGAAAAAAAATCAGAAATCTCCTCAATAATGCATGAGAGTAGATCACATGACCTGGCACGAAGGGACACACCACTCCAGGAGGTGACTAGGACATCATTTATGCACATGACCATGGACCAAGCTCTGAACATTCGTGCATGCCCACTTCCTAGCTGACTGAGTGTCTGGTGACAAGCTGTCATGAGCAGTGCTGGGGCTACTCACCTGTGAGAAGACATCCCAACAAGATGTCTACAGACACTTTTCCAGCCCCTTCCAGGCCCCCTACTACATCTCTGTAAAAAGCCAGTTGGTAAATATTTTAGGCCTTGTTAATCATACAGACGGTCCCTGTCACAACCACTCCACGCCTCAGTGGAAGCTCAGAAAAGCCACAGATAATTCATAAATGAATGTTACGACTGGGTTTCAATAAAACTCAATGTATGAACGCTGACACTTAAATATAAAATATTGCTTCTGTTTTGCTCTCTGTCCCCTCCTCCCCCATTATTTGCCAATCTTAGCTTAAGGGATGCAAAACCAGCATGGGGACAGATTAATGACATGTGACAACAGTCCTAAAGTTGTTCCTTCCACTACTGAACTCTCCTCGGCAATGTGATGAAGTTTGGTATTAATTACTCACTCACAGAGGGGGGGAAGCTTACTATCCACTTGCTGGATAACAAGTGCCAGCATCGGTTTTCTTGGATAGGCCTTCGACGGCACTCAACTGCCTCATGCCACAGTAACAGTCGAGGTCATACTCTGCTGATTTTATAACTTTTGCGCCCTTTGGTGGATGGGAGATTCCCCCTAGAGGTAATGAGCAGATTGGGATATGCCTCGCAAGCTGAGAAAAAAATGCATGCTGCCTGATTGCCTTGCACCGTTTGTAAAAATGTGAAGCCTACACTGTTGATGAGGGATGTAGCTAAATTGGTAGACTGCGTGCACAAAACCCTGGGTTAAATCCCTAGCACCGTATATAGTGGATGCGGTACCACATGCCTGTAATCCCAGCATTTGGGAGGTAGGGCAGGAAGAACAGAAGCTCGAGATTATCTTTGGCTACATATCTAGTTCAAAGCCAAACTAGGTTAAGGAAGACCCTATCTCAAAACAAACAAATGAAAATATCGCATTTTTATGTCTTGATGTCTTAATGTCATGTATTTGAAAAATTATAGAGTAACCGAGGACAAGTGGAGTTATGAGGAAGTTAAGACTGGTAAAGATAAGTAAATTAGGGTTTTCCTTATTCCTGTAACTAGATCATTAGCATGGTCACAACCTATGACATGGGAATGTCTGTGCCTTGAGAAAAACCTGATTTGGGCTCCAGTGAGTAGCGAGTGAGGTCTTTTTAAGACCCTCCATCCTCACTACCTGTGTCTGAAACATAGTCCTCCTTCTCTGCCCTCCTATGGTTCTAGGCTAAAACAAATGGAAAACAAATAACATCAGTTTAGTCTGTTCTGTGTCCACCCTGATAACCACAAGAAGGAAAACTCCACTTCCAGCATTCCCCATCCATAGCTACACAACCAGGAGGGGAAACCTCAAGACGACTTTCCTCGTCTTTCCCCAGGCAGAGCAGTAAGTAGAACAAGGTCCCTCCAAAGCCACCCATGCTCATTCAGACTCTCACACCTATATGCCCTTCAAACTGTGGATAAATATGGTACTATGCATGGCAAAGGGGACTTTGAGGGTGTGACTAGGTGAAGGACTTTGAGGTGGAGAGGTTATCCTGGGCAGACCAGGTGGGCTTCTGTGTTATGACTGAGGTTCTAGATGAGAAAGGCAGAGAGATGAGAGCCCAGGGAGGGTGTGACGATGCTTGCAGGGATGGAGTGATAGGAGGCTGTGTGCTGGAGAGGAACAGAAAAAGAAGGAACTGGATTCTCCTTAGATCCCTGAGAAAGCACCCAGTACTGCTAAGTCCTTTCAGGCCCCTGATCCCAGGGACTGTGAGGGAATATGTTCATTTTGCTTTAAATCACTCGACTGGAAGCAATTTGTTACAGCAGCCAGTGGAAGCTGATACATGATGTAGCTGCTGGAAAATGCTACAAATGAAGAGGAAGCAGGGCTTCTAGGTCAATGACTGGATCTTATTACGTCTAACCCCGAGGACAGGGACCATCTCCTCCTCTTTCATACCAAGTTCCTAAGCTCCAAGATGACTGAGCATGGAAATAAAACGAGGCACAAAATGGAAGGTTGCAAGGGTGAGTGGGCAGCTAGAGAACACTGTAGTCATACGCAGAAAGCCTTACCCAGGAGGACTGTAAAGGACGAGATAGAAATGGAATGTGTCTTTATTTATAGCAAAGCCTGCCTCCCCTCTCAAGTATGTGACAGAAGAGCTGTTTTAAAGTTTTATTCTTCAAACTTGGCTGCAGCTCTTGGCTGTGTCTCAGAACTGTGCTTTTGTATGTAGCTTTAAAATATAAGGAGCAGCCACCCCATGGTTAAATCATAGGCAGAAGGGGGTGCGCGGGCAGGGAAAATGCTGTGGGGAGGGGGGCAAGGTTGAGATGGCATTCTTATTTAGTTAGCTGCTTAAGAAAAACAAATAGAGGGTAAAATAGCAAACGGCTTGGAAAGGCTCCAAGATGAAAATTTTCTGGATACCTTGGCATCCAAAGCTCTCAGGGGACGTGGGGTGCTGCCGCAGGGCTGTTCCGACCATGGGATAGGGACGTGGTTTAGAAGGCAGAAAGCAAAGGAAAGAAATGGGTCCTCATCCTTAGGAAGCCCCTCACTGCTGTTCTGTGATGACAGAGAACTTTCCAGCATCCTAGGAAAGCTAGTCTTATATGTAGAGCCAACACTGGCCTTTCAGGAGTCACATGTGACACAAGTCATGCCTTTTGACTTAAGAATTTTCAACTTCGGTATTAATAATAAATAAGATTAACTAAATTTTGCTCCAGGGATGAGGGGTATAGCTCAGTTGGTAGAGTGCTTGCCTGACACATACATAAAACCCTTGGTTTGATTTCTAGCACCATATAAACCAGGCATGTAGCATGTGCCTCTAATCCCAGCACTGGGATACTAAAGGCAGAAAGGTCAGAAGTTCAAGGCCATCTCAACTATATGGAAAGTTTAACCCCAGCCACAAATACATGAATTCCCAGATAATAAATAAATGTGCCTTATGCACAATTATCTACTTCATCAAATATTATTTTACTTTTAAAACAGATGATGACAAAGACACCTGCTGGCATAGATTAATATTTAGGTGACAGAGAAGAGGGACATATAAATTACACACAAGCAATGATTACCGACTAACACACATAACACAAACCCAAGAGGATGCAGGCCAAACTGTTCACTTTAGCCATATTTGCATGGCAGACATATGTGAGCTTTTTTTTCCTCTCTGGGCTTTGATTCTTTTGTATTTGGAGTCTTACTTTTAAAATGGAACAGTTTTTTTTTTAAAAAAAAAAAAAAAAAAGGAAGGAAGAAGTAAAGTCGGTTGTTAAAGAACTCGGCTCTATTGAACTCTCACCATGTGAGTTTGAGAAGTGACAGTGTTTGTTTTCTTGCTTCAGGTCCCCACGTGAAGAGCGAGGTACGCTTGTGTCACGTATGTCTTCTTCACTTAGCGCAGGTAGTACTCAACTTTTGTTGACAGAGGTTTCTGTCCTACCTGGTCCCACAGTCAGTCTGTGGTTGGCCTATTAGCTCGGGCTTCTTATTAACTCTTTCTTACATTGTACATTAACCCATTATTCTTGTCTGTGCTAGACACGTGGCTCCATACCTTATATCAACAGGGCCCTCTCATCTTGCTTCCTCTGCAGCTGGGTGATGACCACAGACTGACTCTTTACTCTTCCCAGAATTCTCCTGTTTTCGTTGCCCTGCCTATACTTCCTACTTGGCTACTGGCCAATCAGCGTTTTATTAAAATACAATTGACAGGGTACAGATCATTGTCCCATAGCACAACTTAATGACTTAAATCTGTCTGGTGTTTTGATGTTGCAAAAAAGACACACATGTACAATAAAAACCATACTTCAAATTTTGATCTTCTCTTGGCCTCCCATGTGACAGGGTATTCCTGTGTGTGATGCTCACAGGGCAGTGAGCCATACTTCTGCCTGCTGCACAATAGCCAGAAGAAACCACTGACACTCTACAGTGAGCTGTGTAGCCGAGTTTGGTACTGATTTGGAAAGCTGGGTATATTACATGTATTTCTGACGGACCACATTTTCAGAAACAATGAGGTTACAGGGATACGTAGTGGGAAAAAGAACCTTCTCATTAGTCAATGAGAATCTAAATAGCAAACATACTTCACAATAAATAAATATTCTGCACCTCTGCTTACATGGCCCCATGATTCAGAATCCTACCCTCTTCTTAAGGATGCATACACACATACATGTGCATACACATGCATACACACACACCATTAAATTCTTTGGGAGTAAAAATGACACTCTTGTAGGGCTTTAAGCAATTTCTTTCATTTTTCTTTCATTTTTAAATTTTATTTATCTACTCATTCATTTATGTGCATGACTATGTGTATATGCGGGTACACATGCAGGTGCGTGTGTGCCATGGTGCATGGGTGGAAATCACGAGACACTTTTCAGAATAATCTGGTTCTACCATGTAAATCCAAGGTATCAAACTCAGGCCATAGGCTTTGCAGGGGCACCTGCCCCCACTGCGCTGGTCCACAGGTTTTCAGTTCTCCCTCTCTCTTTTTTTTTTGTTGTTTTTTTTTTTTTTTTTTTTTTTTTGGTTTTTCGAGACAGGGTTTCCCTGTAGTTTCTAGAGCCTGTCCTGGAACTAGCTCTTGTAGACCAGGCTGGCCTCGAACTCAGAGATCCGCCTGCCTCTGCCTCCCGAGTGCTGGGATTAAAGGTGTGCGCCACCACCGCCCGGCTAGTTCTCCCTCTCTCTAAGGTCAGTTGCATAAGCAATGTCAGCACTGAAGAAAGACCAACTAGAAACATGCGGGGGAAAGGAGGAGGAAGAAGAGGAAATAGTGGAAATAGACATTTTCAAAGATTTTAAAATAGCAAATTCAAAATTTAATTTACTGTGATTTGTATGCTTACCGAGTTCATTGACCAAAAATAATGACAGGAAAATGAATTAAATGAAAATATTCAAGTGACAAAAAATGGCTAAAGCTGTAATTAGGGATGAAGGGGGTGATCATCTAATCTGTTGAATTATTGACCGGAAGGACAGGCCCTCAGAAAATGTCCACACTGACCCGCAGGTTATTCCAGTCATGGAAGCAGGCAGGCTAACTGCAGTTCTTTACTACTCTCTTGGCTTCTCCAAAATTAATCCCCCAGTCTCAGCCCCAGCTCTGCAGCAGGCCACCTGCTTCAGCTCTCATCTCCCACATCCCCTGCGCCATCTACAGCGGGTCACACAGATCTTCCCCTCCTAACTTCGCTCCCCCAGCTCATTGCTTTATCCCAGACCCCAAATCAAGCAGGCAATCCCTGAGAACCCTCAGACCACTCCAGCCCAGGAAACAGGCAGGATTTTCAGGCCTTCACTTCTACCTCAGCTCAAGTCTAAGCCCCTTTCTCATCCCCAGCTCTGTGCAACCCGCCTGCTGAAGCCTTCCCCACCCTTCCTCTCTGTGCCTCCAGGGGATCACACAGATCTTCCCCTCCCAGCCTCCCTCATTGTTTTATCCCAGCCCCCAACCCCAGCAGGCATTTCCTACGAACCCACAGAACTGCTGCCACGGAAGGTGGGCTAACTGCAGATCTTCACCTCCCGCTCCATTCCTCCAAGTCCAGTCCCCAGTCTCATCCCCAGATCCATAGCAGACCTGCTGTGGCCTCTCCTTACTCCCTGTACCCATCGTCAGGAGACTAAGCAGATCTTGGTCATGAACCCTGCTTTCCTTCCTTCCTTCCTCTGCACCTCCTCAGGCCCCTTTTCCTAACTCATCCCTATTCCTAAGTATCAGCTCCCAAGTACCTAGAAATACACACCCGGAACTCCCCCTCCTCCCGGACCCACAGGGGCAATACGTATCAGGACATCAGAAGAATGTCCTACCAGGCAGCACACAGCCACAACATCCTCCTAAGAAACAGAGATGGCAACAGACACCAAGGAACAGAACACAGGCAGGATTAGATATCAGCACCTGGAATTATAATCTTCCCAAACCCAGATGCCTAGAGAGCAATATCAATCAGTAACACACAATCAATAACAGCCGGGACAATGTCTCTATTAAAGCCCAACAGCCCTACCACAGCAGGCCCTGAGCATTGCCACATAGATGAAGCCCAAGAGAAAGACTTCTAAAAAAGCCTTTATGAAAATTATAGCGGTCCTTAAAGAGGAAATAAACATACCTATGCGGATCTATGAAAACACAAACCTTGGGAGATGTATAGGGAGGAATAAAAGGGAAACCATAATCAGAATCTATTATGTAAGAAGAAAAAATATTTTCAATAAAAGGGGGGGGCGGAGATTTTAAGACCAACGGTGTTGAATGGCTTCATGGAAGCAATAGTTTCACAACAGGACTTGATGTGCATGTGAACTCCCAGAGACTGTGGCAGCATGCATACGATCTACACACGCTCAAGCCAGATGGAATCTGAGCACAAAGGAGAAATAGGCACGAAACCCCACCCCCCACCAAGAAGCCATTCACCAGGAGAGGGAAAAACCAATTTTCTATGGAGTAACACTGGGTGTATTTCAACCCCTCTCCATGGCAGGTCCTATGCTCAGAGGTAGTTGACCAAAACAAATCAGACTGCTTGTTTTTAGTTTTGTTCTTCATTTTAAGAGAAAAGAAACATGAAGTTAGTGGGTAGGGAGGTGGGAGCAAATTTGGAAGAAGTTAGAGAAGGGGAAAAACCATAATCAAAATAAGATATATAAAATTTCAAAGAATAAATAAAATACTTAAATTTTTATACCAAAGAAACATCTACATTGAAACTCACAAAAATTAAAATATATCAATGATTGTAAAAAAAAAAAATCAAAGCTCTGAGGGAAAAAAATCTTAAACATATAAACAGTGTCCCAGCAAGACAGAAAAGAGAAATCAATATTTAGAGTTTGTGGTCAAGAAATTTTCAAGCACCAAATAAAGCCATGTGCCATAAGCCCTAGGAGAAGTAAAGGAAAAACAAACATCACTGGGGTTGGGAAGGTGGTTCAGTGGATAAAGAGCTTGCTTTATCAGCATGAAGACCAGAGTTCAAATCCCCAGGACCCACATAAAAATGTTGGCATGGCAGCCAGCTACCTATCGTCCCAGCACTCGGGAAGGATAGGTAAGAGAGCTGGACCAGAGCTGGCCAAATCAATGAGCTTCAAATTCAGCAAAAGATCCTGCCTCAGAAGAAAGTAAATGAAGAATCAAGAAAGATGCCCACCCCCCAGTACATGTGCACATACATACACGAGCTTACACACAGGAACGTATGGCACACAGATATTTAAAAAAATCACAATTTCAAGTATAATTAAAGAACCAACGTGAAAATAATCCTAAAAACAACAAAAGTGAGGGGAAAATAGATCACCCTCAGAAGAGGAACAATAGTAGCTACTTGCCAACAGAATTGATGGGAGCCACAAGATAATGACAGGGGCCAAGGTATGGAAAGAAAGAGCCGATGGTCTAGAATCTAGAAGAGTCTTTAAACCTGAGGATGAACCAAACAGGTCTTAGACTAACAAGACCCAAGAGCGTTTATCGCCATCAGATTTTCCTGAGGAAAACCCCGAAGGTGGGCTCTGCAGTGAACAGTGACATCCACGCTGTAAGAACCATGCAGAAAATGAGAGGACAACCAGAAAGAAGATTGCTGAGAAAATTCATGCCATCATAGCATTCAACAAATACAATGAAAATTATATAGAAAAGCCTAAAGTCTTACAGTTTCCCAAATAAGAATATGCACCCTGGTCCTGTCCCAGGAGATGAGTAGCCCCCCATTCTTTAAAGGCAAAGATTAGCTTCAACCAGAGCAGAAATCCTACTGTGGCCACAACAGGACTCCTGGGCCCATGCTATCATTTAACCGTTTCTTTTCAATGGATGTCGGATTCCTTTCCAATCTGTGGCTGTCACTTTTCCAGAACTATCAGTGATCTCTGAGGGCTGGGATGACTCACTCTATCCGTGCGTGTGTTTACCCTCCCGTCCCTGGAACACATGTCTAGAATTTAGAATGCTCCCTCTAAAAGCTTTGTGGGTCTTCTGTTTTGACCCACTGGCACACTGATGGTCTTTTAAAAGAACCCTCTTCCGTGCCCACGATTTTAGACATTTTTCATTTCACACACGCCTTTCCACTTTAAACTTTCCTTATTCAAAACCGTGCCAGTAGGGGATTGACAGCCATTCAAGGACCCCCATCGCATACAAGAATACCGCAAAGGACTGTCAACGGCAAGATAAACCGCCAGCCAGAAAGCACGATCTCAAGACTGTTTGAAGGGAAACGTGGAGGGGATATGGAAAGATGAAGTGGAGGTTTGGGCGCACTGAAGGCTTCTCAGAGTAGAGAATTCTACCCATGGCAACACATCCTATTAAACGACACTGAGCTGTCCCCTAGGTGGAAACCCATCCCTTTCATCTGATGGGACACCATGAGCCTGGCACTCAGTTGCGAGCCTCGCTCCTGCCAACCACGGTAATGTGATGGGAGGTTGCTCTCCCAGCAAGCCTACTCCAGGGAGGGGAGGAAAGCTGAACGGCTTCCCACCATAAAAAAGCAATGAATAAATTTTAAAAAACCCAATGAAAACAGTCTTGAAATGCAATTTGAACTCTTAAGCGAGTTACTCCAAACACTCTCTGAAGTTAGTCATTGGAAATTTTGTTCACTGTGGAGGAAAGAAAAACAAAAGAATGAAAGAAAGCAAACCCTTAAATGTTCGGGACCAAAGATGAATTTGTTTTAAATATTCTGATTTAACTGTCTTTAAAATTTTGACTGGGTTAACTTTGTAGATTTTTTTAAGCAAGAAAAGCTACAAAAAAATGGATGCAAATATGAATGTATTTATTTATTATTTATTTGGATTGGAGCTGTAAAGGAAGTGCGCAGACGCATAGAATGTGGGTGCAGAAACACAAAAGAGAGCTATCTGCAAAGTGCTAACCTCCTGAGATAACGCGGTAGATTGTTCAGAATCTGGCTTTATGTCTCAGGCCCTCACTGTAGAAACCTAGATCCACAAAGAGAGCCTCTTGAAGTTTTTAGAGTGTAATAACTTGGCGAGTGAATCATCCTTTCCTCTCAATTTTTTCTCCCCCTTCCACCAACATAATCCCTGTTCATCTTTCACAAACGAAGACACGTGCCAAGTCCTCTGGTTGTCTTTTGTCTCCTGTGGGCGCTAATACGTCCTCCCTCCCCCTTCCTTGGCTTACCTCTAACCAGCACAAACCTGACTAACTGCTCATCCATCCCCCTGCCTCCTGCACTGGTTTACGGGTTTACTCAGGACTCTGCCCTCCCTCTGAATTTCTAGCATCTAACAGAGTCTGGCCCACAAATAATCGATACACATTTGCTGATTAAATGGTTTCTAATCTCATCGAGCCTTCATCTCCAGGATGTGTGGGACTGCAGCCTCCTTGCTACCCTGCTTCTGCCGCAACCTTCTTTGAACTTCAAGACAATATTCTGCTCCTAGGTCTCTCCAAAGCTCTGCCTCTTTCAAGCTATATTTTGCCCTTCTTGTTGCATACCACCAGCTATAAGACTAAAATAGCAGCATATTAACACTCAGGAAATGTTCCTACACCGGCCTCTGCCCCAGGATGTCAAGGGTCCTTGATGACACGGGAAAGTGATTACAGGGTATCACAGCATTATGGGTATCACAGCATCAGCATCATGGGCATTGCAGTATCATGGGCAATGCAGCATCATGGGTATTACAGCATCATGGGTATCACAGTAACAGGGCATCGCAGCATCATGAGCATTGCAGAATCACAGGCATTACACCAACATGGGCATTGCAGCATTGTGAACATTGCAGCATTATGGGTATTGCAGCATCATGGGTATTGCAGCATCATGGGCATTGCACCAACATGGGCATTGCAGAATTATGAGCATTGCAGCATCATGGGCATTGCACCAACATGGGCACTGCAGAATTATGAGCATTGCAGCATCACAAGAATCACAAGCATCACAGCATCATGGGCATCATGATATCACAGCATCATGGTACCACAGCAACATAGGCATCACAGAATCATGCTATCACAGCATCACGGGCATCACAGCATCACGGGCATCACAGCATCACGGGCATCACAGCATCACGGGCATCACGGGCATCACAGCATCACGGGTATCACAGCATCACGGTGTCATGGTGTCACAGCATCACGACATCACAGCAACACAGGCATCACAGCAACATGCTTGTGATTTACAAGTAGCACAGCATCACAGGCATTGTAGTGGGTATCACAGCATCACAGGCATCACAGCATCACAGTGTCATGGTATCACAGCATCACGGGCATCAAACTAGTAGAAAAGCAGTCAGTAAGTAGAACTAACAAGGGAAGGCAGCTGTCAGTGATAATGCTTTACAGTCTTTTTCAGACACACCACAATGTGGGCACTTCTTTCTCTGGAAGCTCTAATTCATTCATGATACTCTACATTACTGACAGTATTGCTACTGTAAAAACCATTTCTCTATTTCTATAGCATACAATAAATAATTTGAAATAATTATATGAATGTCATGCCATAACAAGCTTGAAGAAGCAGGTTGTCACACACACACACACACACACACACACACACTTTTTTCAATTTGTTTGCTTGGTTTGGAGACAGGGTCTCATGTAGGATGGCCTTAAACTTGCCATGTAGCCAAGGATAGCCTTGAACTCCCGAGTCTTTCTTCAACACTCATGTGCTATACCATCAAGGACAACCCAGGGAGTTATCTTATCTAACTTCTACTCAATGTTAAATTATCACAACTCATTTTTTCTGACACCTGATAAAATTGTTTAATCTCAATCCAACTTAGATTTACCTATAACCATATAAAATGTTCCCAGACATGTGTGAAAGACCTTTACATGTGCATACAGTTTTGGTACAGGATGCTGTATTTTTAAAATTCAAAATTTATAGAATTAAACTTTGAAAACACCACAAAAACATTTTCACATCATGTAGACTAACTCTCTCACTTAACAATAGAGAAAAATGAAGCATGAATAATGTTTTTATTAGGCTAGTTTCGACACATAGAATTTATATTTTCTTCTTTGTATCTTACATGGACATTGGGCATATTATTTTTGTGCTATAAAGTATTTTTGTAGCTGGAAAGGAAGGGAGAAATGGTGATAAATTGAGAAATTAAATAAAAAATATGAAGTTCCCCACAATAAGAAGGAAGACTGGACCGGCCTCTGTGTCTCCATGCATTCTGTGGCACCTTCCATCTTGCTGTGCTCCTGACCCCAGACAAGGTCATGCTGAGCCACAGTTTTCCCTGCCCACCTACCATGGAGGAACACAGAGTTCCACCAAATCAAGTTAGTTAGACATTTATACCAGTCTAGTTAGACATTGATCTGTTAACACTCAGAGAAAAATCAAGCAAAATCAAAGAGCAATCCTCCCTCCCTCCCTCCCTACCTCCCTCCCTCTCTCTCTCAATAAAAGATCATTATAAAGGGAACAAACATGTCAGAAATTCCTTCCAGAGTCACACGGACACACGAGCATCAGAGAGTGGAAGGAAGCTTCAGCAGGAGCCATGTCAAATCCCTGACATGAGCATGAGAGCCAGAGACCTGCCTTGTGATGTTCACTGTTAAACCTCACTGATGGCTACTGCGCTCCAGTGATGGGGGGAATTACACACGGGGCTTTGAGCATGGCAGCACTACTAGGTACCACAATGGACACTGGCTAGACCTCATGGCTTCACTAGGAAATTGTCTGGGAACCACAAGCACGTTTTACAGCCTTGTGGTACATTTGGTTTTTCCATCTAAGGATGCTGACGACTATACTAGTTGGGATTTCTATTACTGTGATGAAACACCATGACTAAAAGCAAGTTGGGGAGGAAAGGGTTTGACTGACACTTCCGCATCATAGTCTATCACGGGAGGAAATAAAGACAGGAACTCAAGTAGGGCAGAACCTGGATGCAGGAACTGATGCTTAAGCCACAGCGAACTACTAATTTGTAGGCCACTACCATTGAATGGCAAACAATAAGGCAAGTGACTGGTTCTTCAGCCTGAGGGATCCACAAAGATTTCTGAAATTTAAAAAGCCAATTTAAAGCAAGATGGCTTAGTAGGTAGGGACATTTGTCTCCAATGCTGAAGGCCTACCTTCGATCTCTGCAACTCAAGAGTGTGGAAAGAGAGACCCAGCTCCCCACAAGTTGTCTCCTGGCTTTCACTATGTGCCATGGCATACATGCACATACTCTCACATGTGCACTCACGTGTGTAACATACACACTGTACTAGCTAGTTTTTAATTGCAGTTTAACAAAGGCTAGAGGCAAATGACAAGAGGGAACCTCAACTGAGAAAATGCCTACACAAGATACAGCCGTGGGCAAGCCCGACAGACATTTTTGTAATTAATGACTGATATGAGAGGGCCCAGAACCTCATGGGTAGGTCTACCCCTGGGCCAGTGGCTGTGGATTCTATGCAAAAGCAGTCTGAGCAAGCTGTAAGGAGCAATCCAAGCAGCAGCACCCCTCCACAGCCTCTATATCCATTCCTACCTCCAGGTTCCTGTACTGTGTGAGTTCCTGTCCTGACTTCCTTCAGTGATAAAAATTTATATGGAAGAGCAAGCAAAATAAACCCTTTCCTTGCCAGGCTGCTTTTCAGTCATGGTGTTTTATCACAAGAGTAAAAACCTAAGTTGCGCACATGCACACACTTAAAAATATATAAATATAAAAAGAAAATTTAAACTACATTTAAAGGCCAATTTTACCATGATTTTGCAACACATAATATATCTACATAATGATGGGGTGGAAGGGTGATGGAAAACAGCACCAAGTAAATTCTTTTCTGCTTTAGTTGAGAACCAAGTTCTCCTGAGATCACTTTAAAATTCATATCCCGGAGAGCTGCTTGGCCTGCAAGGGGACCTGAAAGTCTGCAGGAGGATCCATCGTTCTTTGGGGTGAGTGAGGAGTGAGTGCCCGAACCGCGGCAGCTGCCCGGAGAGGGACCACCGATTCTCCACAACTCCCCCTGCCACCAGCACACTTCCTGCTCTTCCTGCAGGGGTTATTCTCCCCGGATACTGCCTCTCTCTTCCTGTCCCTTCCCAGCTTGCACCCAGAATCCTACCCCCCTCCCCCTGCCTCATCCTCCCGTCTTTGGGGCCACAAAATCCCACAGCTCAGCCTGTTTGGGCTCTGGGGACCTGGAATTGAGTGCACCCAGGCCGGTGGGAGGTCCCCTCCTTCATTTGACTGCCCGGAGCAAGATAGGCCTTTGTCTGAGAGCTGCTTGGCCTGCAAGGGGACCTGAAAGTCTGCAGGAGGATCCATCGTTCTTTGGGGTGAGTGAGGAGTGAGTGCCCGAACCGTGGCAGCTGCCCGGAGAGGGACCACCGACTCTCCACAACTCCCCCTGCCACCAGCACACTTCCTGCTCTTCCTGCAGGGGTTATTCTCCCCGGATACCGCCTCTCTCTCCCTGTCCCTTCCCAGCTTGCACCCAGAATCCTCCCCCCTCCCCCTTCCTCATCCTCCCGTCTTTGGGGCCACAAAATCCCACAGCTCAGCCTGTTTGGGCTCTGGGGACCCGGAATTGAGTGCACCCAGGCCGGTGGGAGGTCCCCTCCTTCATTTGACTGCCCGGAGCAAGGTAGGCCTTTGTCTGAGAGCTGCTTGGCCTGCAAGGGGACCTGAAAGTCTGCAGGAGGATCCATCGTTCTTTGGGGTGAGTGAGGAGTGAGTGCCCGAACCGCGGCAGCTGCCCGGAGAGGGACCACCGACTCTCCACAACTCCCCCTGCCACCAGCACACTTCCTGCTCTTCCTGCAGGGGTTATTCTCCCCGGATACCGCCTCTCTCTCCCTGTCCCTTCCCAGCTTGCACCCAGAATCCTCCCCCCCTCCCCCTGCCTCATCCTCCCGTCTTTGGGGCCACAAAATCCCACAGCTCAGCCTGTTTGGGCTCTGGGGACCTGGAATTGAGTGCACCCAGGCCGGTGGGAGGTCCCCTCCTTCATTTGACTGCCCGGAGCAAGGAGGATCCATCATTCTTTGGGGACACCAAACACCTCCGCGCTCCTTTTGAAGGAAGAGATGGGCAGGCGCCAAGGCAGGAGCTCCTCCAACAACATGAAAGGCAACATGACATCACCACAAGCCAGACATCCCGAAACAACAAGAATTGAACACCCTACCCCAGAAGATATAGAAGAAACCGACATTAAACAGTACTTTATAAAAATAATAGAGGACCTTAAACAGGAGGTAAAAAACTGCCATAAAGAAATGGAGATGACAAACAAAAAGGTAGACGAAATAAATAAATCTCTCAAAGATACCCAAGAAAAACAAGAAAAACAAGAAAAAGCAATCAAACAGGTAAGGGAAACAGTACAAGACCTGATAAATGAAATGGAGGTATTGAAGAAAACACAATCTGAGGGACGACTGGAAATGGAAACTCTGAGTAAACGAACAGAAACTTCAGAGACAAGTATTTCCAACCGAATACAAGAGATGGAAGAAAGAATCTCGGACTCTGAAGATACTATAGAGGAAATAAACTCACAGATTAAAGATCTAAACAAATCTAACAAATTCTTAACACAAAACATTCAGGAAATCTGGGACACCATGAAAAGACCAAACCTAAGAATAATTGGGGTAGAAGAAGGAGAAGAATTACAACTCAAAGGCCCAGAAAACATATTCAACAAAATTATAGAAGAAAACTTCCCCAACCTAAAGAAGGATGTTCCTATGAAGGTACAAGAAGCCTACAGAACACCAAATAGACTGGATCAAAAGAAAGCATCCCCACGCCATATAATAATCAAAACACAAAACATACAGAATAAAGAACAGATATTAAGAGCTGCAAAGGAAAAAGGTCAAGTAACATATAAAGGGAAACCTATCAGAATTACACCTGATTTCTCAATGGAAACCATGAAAGCCAGAAGAGCTTGGATAGATGTGCTACAGACACTTAGGGAACATGGATGCAAGCCTAGACTATTATACCCAGCAAAGCTTGCATTCACCATTGATGGAGAAAACAAGATATTCCAGGACAAAAACAGATTTAAACAATACGCAGCCACAAATCCAGCCTTGCAGAAAGTAATAGAAGGAAAATCACAAACCAAGGAGTCCAACAACGCCGACAATAACTCAGGCATCTAGCGACCCTTCACCAGCACAACTAGAAGAAGGGAAACACACAAACTCTACTACTAAAAATGACTGAAGTTAACAACCACTGGTCATTAATATCACTTAATATCAATGGACTCAATTCACCTATAAAAAGGCACAGGCTAAGAGACTGGATACGAAAACAGAATCCAACATTTTGCTGTTTACAAGAAACACACCTCAACCACAAAGACAGGCACCTACTCAGAGTAAAGGGTTGGGAAAAGGTTTATCAAGCAAATGGCCCTAAGAAACAAGCGGGTGTGGCCATACTAATTTCCAACAAAGTTGACTTCAAACTAAAATCAATCAGAAGAGATGGAAAGGGACACTTTATACTCATAACAGGAAAAATCCTTCAGAATGAAGTCTCAATCCTGAATATCTATGCCCCTAATATAAAAGCTCCCACTTATGTAAAAGAAACACTTCTAGAACTCAAGGCAGCCATCAAACCACACACACTAATAGTTGGAGACTTCAACACTCCTCTCTCACCAATGGACAGGTCAATCAGACAGAAACCTAACAGAGAATTGAAAGACTTAATGGAGGTAATGAACCAAATGGACTTAACAGACATCTATAGAACATTCCACCCAAATAGGAAAGAATATACCTTCTTCTCTGCGGCTCATGGAACCTTTTCGAAAATTGACCATATACTTGGTAACAAAGCAAACTTCCACAGTTACAAAAAAATATTAGTAACCACCTGTGTCTTATCGGATCACCATGGATTAAAATTAGAATTCAACAACAATGCTACCCCCAGAAGGCCCACAAACTCATGGAAACTGAACAGTCAACTACTGACCCACACCTGGGTCAAGGAAGAAATAAAGAAAGAAATTAAAGTCTTTCTTGAATTTAATGAAACAAAGACACAACATACTCAAACCTATGGGACACAATGAAAGCAGTGCTAAGAGGAAAGTTCATAGCACTAAGTGCCCACTTAAAGAAAACGGAGAAAGCACTCATTGGTGACTTAACAGCACACCTGAAAGCTCTGGAAAAAAAAGAAGCAGACTCACCTAGGAGAAGTAGAAGACTGGAAATAATCAAACTGAGGGCAGAAATCAACAAAATAGAAACACAGAAAACAATCCAAAGAATCAATGAAACAAGAAGCTGGTTCTTGGAGAAAATCAACAAGATTGACAAACCCTTAGCCAAACTAATCAAACGGCAGAGGGAGAACACGCAAATTAACAAGATCAGAAATGAAAAGGGGGACATAACCACAGACACAGAGGAAATTCAGAAAATCATTAGATCTTACTACAAAAGCCTGTATGCCACAAAATTGGAAAATGTAAAAGAAATGGACAGTTTTTTAGATAAATACCATATACCAAAGTTAAACCAGGACCAGGTAAATGCTCTAAATCGTCCTGTTAGTCGCGAAGAATTAGAAACTGTTATCAGAAACCTCCCTACCAAAAAGAGCCCAGGACCAGATGGTTTCAATGCGGAATTCTACCAGAACTTCCAAGAAGACCTAATACCTATACTCCTTAAGGTATTTCATAATATAGAAACACAAGAGTCACTGCCAAATTCCTTCTATGAAGCTACAGTTACCCTGATACCTAAACCACACAAAGACTCAACCAAGAAAGAGAATTACAGGCCAATCTCACTCATGAACATGGACGCAAAAATTCTCAATAAAATACTGGCAAACCGAATCCAAGAACACATTAGAAAAATTATCCATTACGATCAAGTAGGCTTCATCCCAGAGATGCAGGGCTGGTTCAACATACGAAAATCTATTAATGTAATCCATCATATAAACAAACTGAAGGAAAAAAACCATATGGTCATCTCATTAGATGCTGAAAAAGCATTTGACAAAATTCAGCACCCTTTTATGATAAAGGTCTTGGAGAGATTAGGGATACAAGGGTCATTCCTAAATATAATAAAAGCTATTTACAGCAAGCCGACAGCTAACATCAAATTAAACGGAGAGAAACTCAAGGCTATCCCACTAAATTCAGGAACACGACAAGGCTGTCCACTCTCTCCTTATCTCTTCAATATAGTGCTTGAAGTTCTAGCAATAGCAATAAGACAACATAAGGGAATCAAGGGGATTCAATTTGGAAAGGAAGAAGTTAAACTTTCATTATTTGCAGATGATATGATAGTATACATAAGCGACCCCAAAAACTCCACCAAAGAACTCCTACAGCTGATAAACTCCTTCAGTAACGTGGCAGGATACAAGATCAACTCCAAAAAATCAGTCGCCCTCCTATACACAAAGGATAAGGAAGCAGAGAGGGAAATCAGAGAAGTATCACCTTTCACAATAGCCACAAATAGCATAAGATATCTGGGAGTATCGCTAACCAAGGAAGTGAAGGATTTATTTGACAAGAACTTTAAGTCTTTGAAGAAAGAAATTGAAGAGGATACCAGAAAATGGAAGGATCTCCCCTGCTCGTGGATTGGGAGGATCAACATAGTAAAAATGGCAATTCTACCAAAAGCAATCTATAGATTCAATGCAATCCCAATCAAGGTCCCATTAAAATTCTTCACAGAGATTGAGAGGACAATAATCAACTTTATATGGAAAAACAAGAAACCCAGGATAGCCAAAAAAATCTTATACAATAAAGGTACTTCTGGAGGCATTACCATCCCTGACTTCAAACTCTATTACAGAGCTACAGTATTGAAAACGGCTTGGTATTGGCATAAGAACAGAGAAGTTGACCAATGGAATCGTATAGAAGACCCGGATCTTAAACCACAAACCTATGAACACCTGATTTTTGATAAAGGAGCCAAAAGTACACAATGGAAAAAAGAGGGCATCTTCAACAAATGGTGCTGGCATAACTGGATGTCAACCTGTAGAAGAATGAAAGTAGATCCATATCTATCACCATGCACAAAACTCAAGTCCAAATGGATTAAAGACCTCAATATTAATTTGAACACATTGAGATTGATAGAGGAGAAAGTGGGAAGTACTCTACAACAAATGGGCACAGGGAACCGTTACCTATGCATAACCCCAGCTGCACAGACTTTAAGGGCAACATTGAATAAATGGGACCTCCTGAAGTTGAGCAGCTTCTGTAAAGCAAAGGACATTGTCACTAAGACACAAAGGCAGCCTACTGACTGGGAAAAGATCTTCACCAACCCTGCAACTGACAAAGGTCTGATCTCTAAAATATATAAGGAACTCAAGAGACTAGACGGTAAAATGCCAATTAACCCAATTAAAAAATGGGGCGATGAACTGAACAGAGAATTCTCAACAGAAGAAGTTCGAATGGCCAAAAGACACTTAAGGTCATGCTCAACCTCCCTAGCTATCAGGGAAATGCAAATCAAAACAACTTTGAGATATCATCTTACACCTGTCAGATTGGCTAAAATCCAAAACACCAATAATAACCTTTGCTGGAGAGGTTGTGGGGTAAGGGGCACACTCATCCATTGCTGGTGGGAATGCAAACTTGTGCAACCACTTTGGAAAGCAGTGTGGCGGTTTCTCAGGAAATTCGGGATCAACCTACCCCAGGACCCAGCAATTCCACTATTGGGAATCTACCCAAGAGATGCCCAATCATACAACAAAAGCATATGCTCATCTATGTTCATAGCAGCATTATTTGTAATAGCCAGATCCTGGAGACAGCCTAGATGCCCTTCAGTGGAAGAATGGATGAAGAAACTGTGGAATATATACATGCTAGAATACTACTCAGCGGTAAAAAACAATGACATCTTGAATTTTGCAGGCAAATGGATGGAAATAGAAAACACTATTCTGAGTGAGGTAACCCAGACCCATAAAGATGAACATGGGATGTACTCACTCATATTCGGTTTCTAGCCATGATTAAAGGACATCGAGCCTATAAGTTTGGGATCCTTGAGAAGATAATAAGAAGGTGAACTCCCAAAAAAGATATAGTAATCCTCCTGGATATTGGAAGTAGACACGATCGCCAGGCAAAATTGGGAACTTGAGGGTTGGGCAAGACTGGGCCAAGGGAAGATGGGGAGAGAAAAGTGTGAAGGGGAGAGCGGGGGGAGCTCGGAGGAATGGGGTGCTTGGGATATAGGAAGGGTGGATATGAGAGCAGGGAAGCATATATCTGAATTTAAGGAGCTACCTGAGGGTTGTCAAGAGACTTGACCCTAGAGGGGTTCCCAGGTTTCCAGGGAGATGCCCCCAGTTAGTTCCTTGGGCAGCTGAGGAGAGGGAGCCTGAAAAGGCCAGTTCCTATAGCCATACTGATGAATTTCTTGCATATCACCATAGAACCTCCACCTGACGATAGATGAAGAAAATGACAGAGCCCCACCTTGGAGCACCGGACTGAGCTCCCAAGGTCCTGATGAGGAGCAGAAGGAGAGAGAACATGAGAAAGAAAGTCAGGACCGTGAGGGAACCTCCAGCTGGCGACAGATGGGGAAGGTGACTGAGCCCCACATTGGAGCACTGGACTGAGCTCCCAAGGTCCCGATGAGGAGCAGAAGGAGCGAGAACATGAGGGAGAAAGTCAGGAACGAGAGGGGTGCGTTCACTCATGGAGACGGTGGGACAGAACTAATGGGAGATCACCAACTCCAGTTGGAATGGGACTGATGGATCATGCGACCAAACCCGTCTCTCTGAGTGTGGCCAACAGCGGGGGCTGACTGAGAAGCAAAGGACAATGGCTCTGGGCTCTGATTGTTCTTCATGGACGGGCTCTGTGGGAGCCTTCTCAGCTTGGTCGATCACCTTCCTGGACCTGGGGGGAGTTGGGAGGACCTTGGTCTTAGCATAGAGTGGGGAACCCTAATGGCTCCTTGGCCTTGAGAGGGAGGGAGGGGAGGTATGGGTGGAGGGGAGGGGAGGGAAGGGGGAGAAGGAGGGGAGAGAAAGGGGAGAAGGAGGGGAGGGAGGGGGGAGGAGGAGGGAAGGAGATGGAAATTTTTAAATATAAAAAAAAAATAAACCATGAGGAAAAAAAAAAATAAAATTCATATCCCAAGTACCCATCCCAGACTTACTGAAGTAAGGTGTCCAAGGGTTCTTCTTTGGACACTCTTTGAAGGCTGGTGTATTTTATAAAGCACCCCTAGGCAATTTGACAGCCAGCTAGTCTCCAGGATCATCACTACACTGGGCAGTTCAGTGACCCAGAACCGTAAGGCTTCAGGGATATAAAGAAACCCTAGGTGTCTTAATGAATGATTAAAGTATTCTTTTAAATAGACCTTTAATGTGACCAATCCATTTTTCATACACACCTCTGATCCAAAATGTGAATATGAAAGATGAAAAACCAAATGAGAAAGACAGTTCAAGCCAATAAATAAATCATGCCTTGGGGAAAGTACAGCTTCTCACAGTTAATGACAAGGAACCGTGAAAAGAAAATGAAGTATGTTCTAAAAGGTGTGGGCTTACTCATGTGTCAGGATCTTCCTACACGGGGTCTGCGAGCCACAACACCAAAGTTGGCAGCAACATCCTGAACGCTCTCAAGAGCTGGAAGGGAAGGTTTTGAATGTTTCACTGCAAAGAAAACAGTAAATGCCTGGGACGAAGGCTATGCTAATGACTGAGCTGTGTGCATAAACTCAGAAATGACGTGGTGTTGCCTTGTATTTGCACAATTATTATGTGTCCGTTAGAAATAAGAAAGCCGAAAGTCACATCATATTGTGGATGTTCTTGTCTTGTCTGTTCCTCAGAAGTTTACCCAGAGTCTCTGTCTCTCTGTTGGCATATGGATCAACACAACACCATCTAAGCAAAAGTCTCACACCGAGAATGTCTGTGCCAAGAGGAACAACCAAATAAAGAAGAAAAATTTTCTGTTGTAGACACCCGAAAAAAGGTCCACATATAAAGCTACAACCTTGATAAAACAGTCGCACAAATGGAGTCCTATGGAAAGGTCTGGGATTTGACCTTAGCTCCTAGATTCACCCTTTATTGACAACTTGCCCCAGTTGTCAAGCTCTTGGTTGTAACCACACAGTAGCCTGTAGCGTTGGAAGCAGAACACTATGTGATTATGGGAAGGATAAAGCACAGCCAGGGTTTAAGTAAAGTCAAGTTAGTGTAAGTTTAAGGTGGTTCCAGACGGGGCTTAGCCTGGACAATAAGCATTCTTTCTTCTTTAAGAGACTGAACGGATTCAGCTAAGCATCTTAGAGCCTTAACACAGTGTCTATGCAAACGTATATATACTCTTCATGGAATGAGTCACAAGCAAGATTTACTCCTTTCCTGGTTGCCCTTGCTCTGCAGAACTACAAATATTTCTTTGTTTTTAGGTAACAGAAGAGGCCCCTGCTCCCACAAGCGAAGTAAAAATAAAAATTACAAGCCTGTAGCTAGTTTTGAACTTTGAAAATACCATTTTAGTGGATGACATTCAGGTGGGCATCATTTCACGATCCTTGTTGACCTTAAATAATCTGTGCATTGGGGCTGAAGAGACAGTTCAGCCATTAGGAGTACTGGCTGCCCTCCCAGAGGACCTGGGTTTGATTCCCAGAACCCACATGATGGCTCCTTGGATACCAGGCATATATGGGATGTACATACATTCAGGCAAAACAGTTATACATACAAAATAAAAAATGAACAAATCCTTTAAAATAGCCCCCTCAATAATCCTTGTATTATTTTCTTCTGTATTCAAAGGCAACTCACTGCAGCAATTGACTGTGTTCAACATATTAACAATGCAAGCATTTATATATCTTATAGTTCATCCTTTCTCCAAGTGTCACTATCTCTGTAAGACCTAAAAATTAGAGAAATAAATACTTATTATGGGCCACAGTATGGACCAAGGTGAACAAAAATGTCTCAGTTCATTGAAATGGATTTTTACAACAACCTCCTTCCTGTAGGACAGACTTATAACCCAAGCCCAAATCCAAAGCCATGTTCCTGCTCTCTCTCCTGGCCCTGGATCCTCCTGCCTGGGGTAGAAAGGGTAACAGCAACCAATCACCTCTTGGCTCTATTAATGAATTTTATATTATTTATAATTTAATAGTTATTTTATTAGAGATAGGCTCTCCCAATATTCTCCTGAGAAACAGAATTACAGAATTTTAACCCAAAGAAAGTACCATAAGAGTTCTATTTTTACACACACACACACTTCACCTTATTGATCACCCAGGAATGTCTAGTTCAACACTGTCCCTCTGATTAGCACAGACCAAATACAGAGTGACAGCAGGCACAGATCCCAGCAGACAACTCAAGTATTTAGTGAAATGAGCAATCACCTCATTTCCTTATTGATATATAATGCTGGGTAGCTTAAGTTTTCATAAAGAAGCAAAGTAATTAGTACCTTAAATTTAACACACAAAAATAAACTTACACTTTAAAGGAAGGAGATCTTGCCTGTATTTCTCTTCTAAATGTCCCTATCAGAATGGACAGTAGCAACGTTTTCCCGGGATACAAGGTTCACAACCTAGTCATCTCTGACCCTCCACACGCCTCTTCATCCCACGATTGCTCTGTTTTCAAGCTATTTATAACAGATTTTACTCCATTTTGCTGGTCCCTCTCTGTTCTGAAGGTCACTTTGCTGGCCAGAAGCACATCCTCCTCGTCCTCTACAGATGCAGAAATACTTCCAGGACATCTGCATCCCCCACCTTGGAACCTTTGGACTCACTGTGGAAAAACCCTGAATCCCAAACAGATTGATTTTACAACTCTCAGTACACACTGTTTTCAAGATTAAACTGCTATAATAAATACTCTTCAATCTGGCTGCATCTATCTTCTCTGGCCCCAATCTTCTCTCTCTTTGCTCCCTGCCATTCGTGATCAGATCCAGTGGCTGTTCAGTTTCCCAGCTTTGTGCCTTTACCAGGATCTCGTTATCTGGTGCGTCTTCCCCCTCTGCTTTTCTCATGTGACAATCCTGTACATCCTTTAAAACTGAGTCCTCTGAAACTACTCCTCCACAAGGACTCCTCGACCTGTAGCTGGGAAAATCAACTTCCTCCTCTGATGGTAGAGAGTGCTCTATGGGTCTCTTATGTTTCCTACCAACTTTAAGCGCTGAGCAGCCACACCCCTGCATCTCATACCAGTACTGGATCATCCTTGAGTATACTGGGAGTTCAAAAACCCTTTCAGTTAGATCCCCATTGCTCTGTGAAGACCGCCGAAGGAGTAGATATTCTCAGCTGCATTGTTTTAGCAACCTGGAGACTTACACAAGACTAAACGATATGAAATATATCAAGTTTTTGAGTTTGAGAAAACATGACTTCCTTGAACTTCAGAATCAAACAATGAGAAGACAACCCTTCTCTATCCTAAAAGCACTTTGGGCAGATGGCACCAATCTCACACTATCAATCCTCACAGACAACAGACGCATGGAGGCAGCATGCCCAGTGGCTCTCTGAGCATCTTACTTTGCAGTAGACAATCATGTTAGGAGAACTCTCTTCTGGATCAGCAGTCCCCAATGCTCTCTGGTCCCCGGATCCCTGAGCCATCCTGAGTGTCTTCTCTCACACTGCAAAAATAAATGAGCAAACCATTAAGTCAAGAATGAACTTGTTTTGTTTTGTTTTGTTTTTAAAGAAAGCACTGAATGACAATTAAGTGTCCTTTGTCAGATATACTGGACAGTCTCTAACCTCAAAGTAAAAGGTCCTTTCCAGAGTCACATACTCTAAGAGAGACTTCATCTCCTGGCAAGAGATAAAGTCAATCAGTTTGATCTCAATTTTGCCTTAACAAAGATCACTTTCTGGTTAGTTCCTATACAGTAATATATGGATATTTCATTACAGAAATGCAAATCAAGACCCCAAGAAGTTACCATTTTATAGCCACTCCAATTATAGTAATAAATAAAAATAAAAATTTAACAAGCATTAGCCAGGTGTTGGGGGCGCATACCTTTAATCCCAGCACTCAGGGGGCAGAAGTAGGCAACTCTCTGAGTTCGAGGCCAGCCCAGTCTACAGAGTGAGTTTTAGGACAGCCAAGGCTACACAGAGAATCTGTTTCAAAAAGAATAAGCAAACAAGAAAGGCAACAAAACCAAAGAAGAAAGTGTTGACGTGAAATGGGCAAACAAGAGCCCTCTAGGTGGCTGGGGGGAAATGTCACATGGTACAGTCACAGCAGAAACAGTTCAGTAATCTTCAGAGGTCAAATACAGAATTAACACGTGACCTAGCAATTTCACTTCTATGCATATACCAAGCCTGAAAACAAATATTCAAGTACTACTACTAAAATATTCACAGCAGTCTTAGTGACACTAACCAACAAGTAGAATGCATGAATGAAACATTATTCATTCATAAAAAGGAGTAAGTTCTGATATATACTACAATGCAGATGAAGCATAAAAAATCTGCTATCTGAAAGCAGCTGGTCAGGAAAAAAAAATCATGTTTTTGCATGACTCCATTTATCTAAAGTATCCAGAATAAGGAAGTTCTGGTGGCTGCTAACTTTAGGGGGAAATGGGAACGGCATGATGGTTTTGCAAACATGGGGTCTCCTTTGGACTGTAGATTGCAATGAATGACTAAATGCTACTACATCTCACATTTGAAGAGGAGTACTTTTACGTTATATGAATTTCACCTGAATTAAGGAAAAGTGAATGTTTTTAATCCAGCCTTTTCAAAAGCCTGTGGAAACTGCAGTAAGACAGTGACGTGTGCATAAGACTTGGGAGTAACAAGATGAGCTCGGTTCTCCAGGCTCACGCAACAAGTGCAGTGTTGCACGAGCACCCTGATACCTGACTGGGTTCCCTTCTCATAACCACATGACCTTTCTCCACATCCCACACACCTCGGAGGGTGAACCCATGGAGCTCTCACGGGTGAGCCAGAGTGGGAGAATACAGCACAAAGCCAGAGAAGCCCTTTCTAAATGTTATCCCTAATCTAAGAGTCTGCCAGGGCTATCTGCACAAATTTCATGGGCTTTTCGTCAAAGAAACGTGGATAAATACCATACTTAAAAGGCCATTCGGTTCAAGAGAACAACTGGGGAAAGATCCTACCATAAACTACACTGGCACCAAAGGTCAATCTATAAAAACAGTTAGGGTAGAAGATGAAGAAGAGACAAGGAACAGTAATTTATGCTAAGAACGTTATTGCCCAAAATACCCGATGCAGAGCGGAGGCTTACTCCACATTGTTTGACTTGGGTGTGCTCTCAAGCCAGGCCGCGTGAAAGATTGCAGAGGCTCACCCCATTCCATCACTCGTGGTGGTGGCGGGATGGCTATGAATAGCGTACTACAGGGACACCCAGGTTTTTATTCTCATCAGTGACTTTTACCGTGAATACACTGCTTCGTTTTGGAACGCTTGCTTGCTTGCTTGCCTGCTCCTCTACCTTAATATAGAATATGACAGGGCATTAGAAAGAGATCCTGGGACACCCTATGTGACCTCATTTATCCGTAGAGTGGGGAGCCCTGTAGGGTTTTTGCCTTGCTTTCTTTTAAAAACGAACACATTTTAATGAGCCCGTTCTTTTCCACCTAGAAAGCGGTGTTAGAATAGGAAAGTTGGAAATGACCTAGAAACTAAGGTCTCAGTCTTGTGTCTTTGTTCAGACTCCCCCCCACACACATACACCACCACAGAAATGTCTCTGTGAGCTCAGATAGGCTGATGTTCTGGGAGCTGGAAGCAGTTGAGTAAAGGCCAAACAGAGGGTAAAAATTTAGTGAACCTAGTACTCACGAGAAAAGCTTCTATTTTGGGTTACTCTCTCAACTAGTTCTGAAACTCAGACAAGATGTCTGATTTTTCTAGGTCTAGAATGAATCAATTCTAAAAGAGTAATATAGCTACTTGCTCATTCATATGTCAAAAGTCAGAAAGAGCTGTGTGGGCAAGGACTTTATCAATGGACTCACTGACAGCAATGCGGAGGGAACGGGGACAAGACCTTCATTCATCCCAATGCTTGCAATGTTTTTCTTTTCAGTGAAGACAATGGAAATGAAATGAATGGGACTGTTTGGTGTCTGTGTGGCTTGTGTGTACATGGGTGCACATGTGTGCAGACATACACACATGTAGAGATCAAAGGACAACCTGGTGCATCACTCTATAGTTTCTGAGATGGAGTCTTCACTGGCCTAGAACTCACTGAGTAGGCAGGGCTGGCTGGCCAGCAAGCCTCAAGGATCCTCCTGCCTCTGCCTTCCCAGCGCTGGAATCACATGCATGTTACCATGCCCACGTATGTTACCACGCCCACACATGTTACCTTGCCCAGCTCTCCTTATGTGGGTTTCAGAGGGTGAAAATCAGCTCCTAAAACCTTTTTTCAATGGAATCACTCTCTCACTTCATAGGATGTTATCTCATAGAAAAAATGGATTTTTCTTCATCTTATGTGCATATGTGTATATATGAAAGAGAAACAGCCAAAAAAATCCAGAGGCTTTTATTATGATATTTAAAGAACACAAACATCTTCTGCAAACACGACTTCATTTCTGCAGGACGCAAGCATCCTAGTAATATTTTCCCGTCATACCTCTTGGTGAACAAGAGAACAACTGACCATGGGCTCAGATCAGACAATGCATTCCAGTATCCGCAGAGACTACAGGACAGCCTCTGCCGTCACACAGAACAGGTTCTAACAGCCGTGCAACCCAGGGCAAGTTCCCTCCCCCCTCTCTGTGCTTCTTTGTCCATCGCAAACCACCATCCACACAGCATAGCGGAAAGCCTTCTGAACTGGAAAGCCTGAATTCCCCAGGCTTGGCAACTAGTGAACTATCTTAGGCCATCAACTCCAGACCTCAGTGGTAAAAACCAGCATCCTCACAGTTCCTTCCCACTGGGCTATAGAACCTCAGAACTTATGATCTCCTAACTGTCCTTCAAAGACTTTTCCAGAATGTTCCATGTCGGTCATCATAAGTACTTATGAATAAGCCTATTTTTCTCCATTTCATGATAGTGCCGGGCAGGGTGTTCTTTAACTCAGCATGCACACATATGAGCGTGCACACACACACACACACACCTGCATACGCACACTGCTGAGCCAAGTAGGAAGGCAAAAGGACTAGGAAAGCAAAGAGGTTTGGGGGTCACCCTGGAGTCCCATCTCAGCACTGGCCTCTGAGCTCTGGGCTTTGGCATTTGAGCATCACCCCAGACAACCAGATCTCTACTAGGAAGAGGGTATGCACCCCACAGGGGTACTTCTGAAGGGGAACAGAGAGAAGCCAGATAAGCGGCCTGACACAGATGATTATACAAACACTGAACTGGTGAGATGCTCAGTTCCCCCTTGTGAAAAAGCCAAGCCTGGTGACCTATGCCTGTAACCTTAGTGCTGGGTCAGTAGTCACACACATATCCCTGGGGCTGACTGGCACAGGAGAGATGGTCTCCAAAAGACAAGGTGGATGGTGTACAAGAACAGACACCTGACATTGTCCTCTGGCCTCAACACATGTGCACACATACATACTCACACATACATGAGACTTTTGTCATACTTGAAGCCAGAAGAGTTTACCCAAGTAAAATCCCCAGATCTCCTATATCGGAATGGAAGAAAACCTGACCAGGCCAGCTCCCCAGTATTTGAAGTGCATCCAGAACCGACTTCAGAAAAATAACCACTTCCTTAGGTGACAGGGGTACAGCACTAAGGGGGGCACACCCCCAGTCACGAGACAACGTTGCACAAAGCCTGGAACATCAGGCCCACCGCTCTTGGTACCCAGTCCCTAAGTCCCCAACTCAGGGAAGTGTCAACTAGAAAGGAAATCCAATCCTGGTTGGGAAGGTGGCTGAGTATTTATGCCACTGGACAAAAGACCCTGCTGACGTTATTCCCTCTCCTCCATCCCTCCGTGTTCCATCAATGCATTGTTCGACTCTGCCCCCTAAAACCAATGGCTTTAAAAAAAATGATCAATGTTAAGAGCCTCTGGGGGGGAAAATGACAAGTCGCTAGCTCTGTAGTACTAGCTTGTTTACACAGCGCTAATGTGACTGAGTGGGCAGGAACCTCAAGAGGAAAGGCTGAAAAACAGCAGTTCTGAGAACAAACAACTTTGTTACCACTGTCTGCTGATTTGGCATTTCTTCTACACTCAAGGTTCGTAAGCCCCAATGACAGGGCAGCTCTTTGTTTGGAGAATTACACCCAAAAGCTTGAAGCCGGGAGATAGCACCCAACTCCTGAAGACCAGTACCGGGAACTGTGCCAGGCATCTGGTGCTTTACTGGGATATTATTGTCTGGTCATTCTAGAACTTCGGTTAGGGTATAACAGTTCCCAAAAGTAGGCCTGAGGACCTGAACCATACACTAGCTGCCTCAGAATAGCCCAGCAGATGAGCTAAACCTGTGATTCTCAACCTGTGGGTCAGGACCCCTCTGGGATCAAAGGAACTTCTTCACAGGGGTCACCTAAGACCATCCGAAAACACAGATATTTACATTTCTAATCATAACAGCAGAAAAGTGACAGTCATGAAGTAGAAATGAAAATAATTTTATGGTTGGGGGTCAGCGCAACATGAAGAACTGTGTTAAAGGGTCACAGCATTAGGACGGTTGAGAACCACTACAGTAAACAAACATACCCTTGGTTCCCGTGCTCCAGGAATTCTGATCCAGTGGCTGAGGGCAGTCCCTGGAGACTTATTGCAATGCCCCAAGGGAGATTTGGACTCACAGTTGGGTTAGGAAAGCACTGACCTAGATCCCACTCACCTGCTCCCTTCTCCTCATCCCAGGTCATGCGGACGTGCTAAGATGAGGCTCTTTTATATGCCCCTGTATTGAGGCATATAAAATATGATCCCTGTTATGAAGTTCCCTGGACTTGTCTGCCAATTGGAATCCCATTGGCAGTTCAGCGAGCCTCTGAAATAAGCAAAGGGCATCATTCTCACTCTGTGGGTGAGAAAGCTTTGAGAACATAACATAGGGAACTTGCCCAGAGTGACAAGGGACTAGAAATCCCATCCCAGAATTGAATCCGACATCCAGTGTCTTTCCAACATATCTTTCTTGGTCTCCAGTGAAATAACCTACAAAGAATGCATGGTCTATATGCTGGTAGACAGCTTTATGTTTATCATGACAATGACGATGATGATGATAGTTTACTCAACTAATCCATGTTCCTTTTGTTCTACATCCAAGTTTATCGGGGAAGTTGGCATCTCTATTACCTGTCTCACCCCAAGACATACAAAAGAGTTCAATCTTCTCTGAGTTGCACAGCCGCCCAACAGTCTCAAAAAATTAGTTACCAAAGTAGCTGGAAAGTATGATTTGGCCTTTGTTTTTGCATTCGCTATGGCAGACAAAGCTCTTAAGAACGAAACAAGGGTAAAGAAGCGGAAAGTCCACTGAGCAGGACCCAGATCGGACCCATGGACTCAGATCCTGTCCATGCTGCCAGAAGCCAGGTTCCAGGTTTCCTCTTAGCGCAATTTCAGACTCCCACCCCACACTTGCCATCCCCACAGGTTCCTCTCCTTCAAACCTCTTCTCATGAGCAGGAGGGTAATAAACCCCTGATGTCCTTTTTCCTCTTCCCCAGCTTTGACTTTTGAGACCCTAATGTAACTGTGTCTTCCCTGAGGACATCCTCTCCCCACAGCCCAGGGATCCTCCATGTGTGCATCTCCATCCCAGGGTGTGAGGGAGACATTCCCTTGGCTGCCTCAAATGATCGCGCCCTTCTTGTAACCCCAGGACACTCTGCTGGGCCAGCCCCATCCACACTCCTGTCTCCCTTCCTTCCTCCTACTTTTAAGGGCTTTCGCCAACCGAAGACCCCAGCTTTCTTTTGCCAGAAAGTTGCTCCTCCAGCCCCTACTTACTAAGTCTCAGTAACTTCGACATCAGAATCAAAGACCTAATGACTAAACGTTTGTTTCCCTAGCTACTTTATTTCCTCATCTAAAACCACCTCCTCTTCTGCCACCATCTTACAGGGCGGTGTTGAACCTTGCCATTACCCAGGGCGATCCCACCTCAAATCCCAACACAAACATCCCCCACTCTCCCATCATCTCTCTCTCTGTGTGTGTGCTCACTTCAGTCTTCAAACACATCATCTTTGCCATCTGAAGCTATCCTCATATCACCTGTGTTTCCTTCTTTCAGTGGCCGCATGGCTGCAATTACTTCCTCCCAAATACCCTCCATCTCCCTTAACACAAATTTTCCTCAGTCATGGTCCTGGCAACGCTCCATTTGCTGATAAACTCAACCATACAAGAGACTGATAGTTGACATCAGAGCGAAGGAATACTTTAAGGTGGAGAAGTCCCATAACCAGCCTGGCTAGCTGCACTTAAAACCATGCCGAGTGGTGGTGGTGGTACACGCCTTTAATCCCAGCAGTCGGGAGGCAGAGGCAGGCAGAACTCTGTGAGTTCGAGGCCAGCCTGGTCTACAGAACTAGCTCGAGGACAGCTGGTGCTACATGAAGAAACCCTTTCTCAAAAAACAAACAAAAAATTCAAAAATACATACTTGAGGTAAATAGTCAGCACTGCCTACCAACTCTGACCTGCCTCCTGTGAGGTTTGGTCTTACCCTATCCTGTTGGCTTTTTCATGTGCTTCTCATCCAGCTAGACACATTCTCTCAGCTGATGGCTCATTCTGCAACCCATGAAAGTAACAGAAGCCAGCACAGGGAAAATCTCTGTCTTCAGACACCCTCACATGAGCTCCATGTTCTCCATCTTTCCTTGTGTTACAGAGGAAGTGTGCCACTGCATTTACCAAGGAGAAAGTCTTAAACATGTTTATGACATTCCCTCATGCATACCAAAAGTGCTGGGATATAAAAGAATCTTACAGCTAAAAGACCTCTAAGACCAGATTCCCTAGACAGAGACTTTGGGAAGCCTAAAGAAGAGACAAACATTGTCTTGGTCAGGGTTTCTATTACTGTAAAGAGACATGATGACCACAGCAGCTTTTATAGAGGAAAACATTGATTTGGGGCTGGTTTGGTCCAGAGGTTTAGTTCATTATCATCATGGTAGTATGCAGGCAGATGCGGTGCTGAAGAAGGAGTCAAGAGTTCTATATCTGGATCGGCAATCAACAGGAAGCAAGTGAGATACTGGGCCTGGCTTGAGCATTTGAAATCTCAAAGCCCACCCCTAATGACACACTTCCCACAACAAAGCCACACCTATACCAACAAGGCCACACCTCCTAATAGCACCACTCCCTATGGGCCTTTTGGGGCCATTTTTACTCAGACCACCACATCTCACTCCCTGGCTTGTAGCAGTATCATAATGCAAAAATGCATTCAGTACAACTTCAAAAAAAATCCCCATTCTCAACTCTGTTTACACAAAGTCCAAAGTTCAAAGTTTTCTGAGATTCATGCAATCTCTTAAATGTAATCATCTCTAACATCAAAATAAGAAACAGATCACATACTTCAAACATACAATGACACAGGATATATACATTACCATTCCAAATGGGGAAGAAAGGGAGCATAGTGAGGAAATACTGGACCAAAGCAAGACCAAAAATCAGCTGGGCAAACTCCAAACTCTGTCTGATGCCAATGTGTTCTTCAGATCTCCAACTCCTTTCACCTTTAACTGCAATATCCTTTTTTCTATTGGGCTGGTTCCACTCCCTATTAGCAACCTGCCTCAGGAGGTATTCCATGTCTCTGGCATCTTTAATTTGGGGTTTCCAAGGCAATCCAGGATTCACCTTCACAACCCCACATAATGGCCTCTCTAGGCCTCCCTGCAGGGACGCCCCTGACATACCTGGCCTCAGCAACTTCCTGAGTCATGGAGAGTAAGTTCATAACCCTGTTCTTGAATCCTGGACTCTAAAGTCAGAATCAAGTGGCCAAAACTGCCAAGTTCAGCTGCTTGTTGGGGCTGGAATATGGCCCCTTGTTTAAATAAATGTTATGTTTTTGATGGTTTTCTTCACTGCTTAAGTCTGGCTGTTCTGTAAATCACTGTGTAGACCAGACTGGCCTTGAGCTCAGAGATCCACCTGTCTCCGTCTCCTGAGTGTTGGGGCTAAAGATGTGCACCACCAAGCCAGGACCTAAACTTTTAATTCCTTTTCTCAAGTTGGAGGCTTAGCTGGATGAGATCCTGCTCTGAGGTCTCCACTCCCTTTACTCCACTTAGCATCAGGCTTTTCCTGAATCTGTTTGCACTTCCTGGTGCTCCTTTCCTCCTCAAATTGTACATTTTGAATTGTTCCTTACCCAGCTTGCCCCTTTTCATTATAGGTCTGCATAAGACTGATCACTAATAACCATAGGACACAGTCAACGATAGATTGTTTTAAAATGCAGTTAATCTAAAACCCTTCAATTTAGCCTCAGGCAGATTTTTTTGGACAAGGATGAAAACATAGCCACTTTCTTCATCACGTATCACAAGAACAATCTCCAGGCCACATACGAATGCTTCTCTCTGAAATCTCTGAGGCCGGCCCTCTCTGCTCCCCCTCAGCACCACTCACTCCCTTCCATGTTCCTACAAGGATGGCCCAAGAAATCCCATTTAAAATGTCCAGTTGCTTTTCTAGTCTCAACTCCCAAAGTGTGCTATATTCCTCCAGAGACACCTCCAGAGACACGGTCAGGCCTATTACAACAATACCCCAAGTCCCTGGTACCAAGCTTTCCTCTTGGAGTTTCTATGACTGTGAAGAAACACCATGACCATGGCAACTCTTATAAAGGAAAACAGTTAACTGGGGCTGGCTTAACAGGTCCAGAGGTTTAGTTCATTATCATCATGGTGATGATGGTGAGAAGCACGGCAGAATGCAGACAGACAGGATGCTGGAGACGAAGCCGAGAGCCCTACATCGGCATCAGCAAGCAGCAGGAAGCAAGTGAGATACGGGGCCTGGTTTGAGCATTTGCCACCTCAAAGCCCACCCCCAGTGATGCACTTCCTACAACAACAAGGGCACACCTACTCCAACAAGGCTGTACCTCCAAATTGTGCCACTCCCTATGAGTCTATGGGGCCATTTTCATTCAAACCACCACAAACACAGTCAGAGCCTGACACTGATAACTAATGGGAACCCCACTCTCACCAGACCTCATCTAAAAGACTCAGTTTCCTCAGTTCCTATTTGCCGCGCACAGCGCCCCCGTGTCTGTGATGGGCACCCAGTTAGCGAGATTCGGGCAAGGGGCTGGAGGTTAAAATACACAGACAGCGACACGGGTCATCCTTGAATTCCCCAAGAATGCCCCCTTTATTGTGTTCAGGGACAGATCATATAAAGATAGCTATGCCCCAGCCAAACCCACCAGAAACCACTCTCCTGCCATCAGGAACTCCTGAAGGTCTCGTGCTCAGAGCAGCTGTAGGCACTCAGATCAGGGAATTACAAGAAATTCAGGATCTGGGGTCTCACTGCTCCCAACATCTCCCCCCTAAATTTTTTATAAAACAGAAGACCTTCCTTGGTCACTTTGATTGAACCTGTACTCAGTGACAGCATCTCCTCAGGAGAATACTGGCTTTTAGGGAACACACGAGAGCAACTTAAGCCTGTAAGACAGGTAGATTCAAGTATCCCAGAGACTGTTGGTTGCTCATACTATTTCCCACACATCCTCTTCCCCTCAAGTGCACAGAGGTGTGTGACCATATCAGACTCAGGACTTTTAGGAGTGGCTTTGCCATGGCCCCAGGGAGCAGTCAGAAACCACTGCTCCTTCAGCAGTCCCCTAAATAACACACCCCAGCTGCCATACTCCCGTGGCACATTCATTCTTGTCAGCTGAGTGCATGGAAGACACCTTCTCGCTCGTGCACCTCTTTGGCTATCCTGCTTCTGCTAAGTGAACATATGCTGCATTCTCATGGGTTGTCTGATCTTACACAGGATTCAGAAATGAATGCCGATGGCAACAGGCGTTAAGATTGCCAGCAGTAGGGTCCCCAGTCACCACTGGACCCAGCCTCCCATTTGAGCTATGGTATTCAACCATCCCTTTGGCTAAACAGTACAATCTGGTGTGCTAATTGTAACATTTCAACGGTTATTCAAATAACCACTGAGTTGTTTCACCACATAAGAGGCATTAGTGATATTAACAGACGTCATACAAATGGAATAATGAACAAGACATTTGTTGTACTAGCCATAAGTCCACCTGCTCCTACAATAGGGCAGTCTCCTGATTTAAATTCGCTCTGCTGCAGACTCTTCAGCCTGCAGAGCCTAGAACTGCCACTGCCTTTTCCTTGCCCTGCTGCTGCGTTCTTGGGCCGCCCAGTGGGGTCTGTGCTCCAGCTTGTCTCAACTCCAGCACTTGTTGTTGCGTTTGCTGATACTTCTGGCACTGCTGTGGCATCCGCCAGGCTAGGCACCGACTGGGCTGAGGCAATGTGCCTTCCACCACCGCCACCTAGCAAAGCTCTGCTGCTCCAGCTGCCTTCTAGCCCCAGCTGCATTCGTTCTGGGTCCAAACTGGTGCACGGAGTGGAGCGGAACTCAGGAAAGCAGGCTTGCTGCTCTGAAACCACTGAAGGGGCCCCACTTAGGGAATTTGGGCGTTGTCAATCTGTCTGGCTATTTCCTGCTGAGTGGGGACTCTGCGTTCTTAGGGGTATTTACTGCAACATTTCAGGAGGTCTCGGGGATTCAAACCACATGAATATCGAGTAAATCCTTAGGCTCTCATCGTCTGTGGAGTCAAAAACAGAACCTCCTTTCCAAAACATCAATTTTTTTTTTTTTGGTTTTTCGAGACAGGGTTTCTCTGCAGCTTTAGAGCCTGACCTGGAGCTAGCTCTTGTAGACCAGGCTGGTCTCGAACTCAGAGATCCGCCTGCCTCTGCCTCCCGAGTGCTGGGATTAAAGGTGTGAGCCACCACCGCCCGGCCAAAACATCAAATTCTTAAGCCCATATTTTAAAGTCAAGATACCTTTCTTAGTTTCCAGAATCAAATGTCTTTCTCCGATCCAGAACACAAAAGACAACACAATCAACATATACATCTGTACACATTTATCCTTTTTTTTTTTTAAAGCTATATAAGTCTATCTTTTCCCAATATATACGTGCCCACCGGCCAGGGACAACCCTGTTCGTTTACCCCTCTTTCTTGGTTAGACTTTCCTTTGCTGCCAAAGCGGAGGACGTCAGGATTAACCATACCCTCAATCCAACCTCACCTTCTGAGGGCAACCTCTCACTGTTCCCTAGTTCCCGATATCTCCATGGGGAACCTCCAATTGCCGATATCTGGGTGGAGACCTCCAATTGCCGCGCACCACGTGTCTGTGCTCTGTGCACTTGAATCCTGTTACCGAGCTTCGGGCAAGGGGGCTGGAGGTTAAAATATACAGAGACTCACATAGGCAGAGAGACAGCGACATGAGTCATCCTTGAATTCCCCAAGAATGCCCCCTTTATTGTGTTCAGGGGCAGATTATATAGAGATAGCCACGCCCCAGCCAAACCCACCAGAAACCACTCTCCTGCCATCAGGAACTCCTGAAGGTCTCGTGCTCAGAGCATCTGTAGGCACTCAGATCAGGGGATTACAAGAAATTCAGGATCTGGGGTCTCACTGCTCCCAACACCTATTACCAAATGCATCAGGTGTGGCTTTTGGTAAGAGAGTTACAAAGCTTAGGAAAAGGCAGAGGGGTTTGGGGAGATGGCTTTGTGGGTCAAGTGCTAGCTGTACAATCATGAAGACCTGGGCTTAATCCCCAGCTTGAGAGGTATGCACCTGAACTCTCACAGCTGGGGAGGTAGAGGCAGGAAGATTGCCAGGGCTTACTGGTCAACCAGTCCAGTCAGTTGATGAGCTCTGGGTTCAGTAAGGGACTATGTCTCAAAACAAGGTAGAGAACAATAAAGAAAGACACTTGACATCGATCTCTGGCCTCTACTTGCATGCACATGCACATATATGAACATGTCCCATGCACACACACAAAGGCAAGGAAGAACACACTCTGAAGAGACAGTAGCCATCAGAATCAGACTCTAGACACAAATGTGGAAAATAAATCATCATCTAACAGGAAATTTTAAATAACTGATTTTAAACATTTAACTCTGTCTCTGTCTGTCTCTCTCTTTCTCTCGTGTGTGTGTGTGTGTGTGTGTGTGTGTGTGTGTGTGTGTACGCACGCGCACTTGTGAGTGCCTGCTGAGGCCAGAAGAGCATTGGTTTCCTAGAGTCAGTGTTACAGGAAGTTATTAGTCACCTGATGTGGGTGCTAGGAACAGAAGTTGAGTCCTCTGGAAGAGCAGCAAGTTCTTTTAACTGCTAAGCCATCTCTCCAGCCCCAATAACTATGATCTTAGAAAAAGCAAATGAAAATGAAAGCAGAGGAGCTGAAACCTGATGAGGAAACCGAAATAAAAGGGAAACGAAAAAATAAAGAGAATTCCTCCTTTGCAAAGGAAAGACTGAAAGTCTCAACCATCTTAACAAGGATGAATGCCTCCCACAAGCCTCTGCATGAGTAAAACGGTCACAGAAGAAAGATTTGGTGAGCTTGAAAATCCCTGAACTAAAAACATATGAGGAAAAAACGTTTACTGTAGAACACTCCAGACCTGTGGAATATCATCATCGTGGGCAGACTGAGTCAGAGATCGAGAAGAAAGGGACAGGCACACAAGACCTTCTGACAGAACTTCTCCAAGCTAACAGCAAACAACAAACCCCCAGTCCAGGAGGGCTAAACACACCAATCAGGATAAATACTCTCTCTCAAAAAGAAAACCTGTCTGTGCTTAGGCCGTCAGGTAGAGTCCTTGACGTTTGACAGATGATGGGGCAAAAATCTCACTAAAGAATTCTACATCCAGCAAAACTCCCTCTCTCAAAAATGAAGAAAAATAAGAACATTTTCAGGTAAGCAAAAACAAAAAATGAGTCATCGGAGGGGCTGCCAAGCCAGAGATGGGGAGATAAGTCATTCAGGCAAAGGGAAAGTGAGCCAGAAACTCTGACCTGCCAAAGGAGAGCATCGGAGAAGGGACAACAGCAACGGAACATACACCTGGACTAACGATGTGTGCCTGTGGCCCCAGCACTGGGGAGCCTAAGACAGGGGACTGTGAGTTCAAAACCAGCCTGGGCAACAGAGAGAGAGAGAGAGATCTTGTCTCAAAAAAGAAAAGCAAAACAACAGAAGAAAGAATTTCATTTTCTTATCTTAATTCATCTACAAGAAATAAATAGACCCTTTCTTTTGGGAACTACCTATCAGACAGAAAAGTTTAAAGACTGGCACATTAATGCCCAACCCTTGACCTCCAACAAAGGTCAATAAAACGAGAGCTAATGGAAGCTCATCCTGCTGTTCCACTTCCTGTGTTCTGCAAGCAAAGGGTGGCTTTATTTATTTATTTATTTTGTTTTGTTTGATTTTTGAGACAGGGTTTCTCTGTAGCTTTGGAGCCTGTCCTGGAACTAGCTCTTATAGACAAGGCTGGCCTCGAACTCACAGAGAGCCTGCCTCTGCCTCCCGAGTGCTGGGATTAAAGACGTGTGCCACCACTGCCCGGCTGTGGCTTTATATCTTAAAAATGGGTGGAAAATGTTGAAAGAAGACTATTTTATTTTATGGCCCATGAAGATTATATGAAATTAAAATTTAGAACTCTCTATAAAAATTATAAATAAATGCTCACTCGCTTACTTGTGATTTGTGGCTGCTTTTGTACAAGGACAAACTGAAAAACTGTGACAGTGTACAGTCCACAGAGCGCTGCATATTCAGTATTTAGTCCTGTGTAGCGCATAATGTCCCTTTTGGAAAAACAAGAAGAAGCATTTTCTTTCTCAGGAAATGGCATTAAGGTCTGCAGAGGCTGGACTCTGACCTCACCTGCTAGTGACAGAGATAATGAGAGACCGGAGATCCTGAGGCTGTCACTGTTACTCCTCTTGCAGTGTCTAAGTGCGGGATGCGAGTGAGAACCTCTCACATTGCTGTCTGAAGGGGCTGCAGAAGTAGCATTTTATTTTTCTCTCACTTCCCATGAAAGAGGGCATGATGGTTGTAGAAGGGATGGGAGGGACAGGGATGCCTTGCCAGTCTTTATTCAGAAGAAACAGACGACTAAGAGGTAAAGAAGATTCCACCTTCCCAGGGGACCCAAGGAGAAAAGCATTCTTTTTGTTGTTGTTCTTTCTTTCTTTTTTAAATATTATCTTTAGTCCTTGGGATGCCATTGTTTTCTTTATTTTTCTAAGAGCAGATACAAACCAGGTGTGATGGCACATGCCTGTAAACTCAGCACTTTGGAGGTAGAGGCAGAAGGATCAGGAGCTCAAGGTCATCCACATGGGGTGTTAAAAGGCTAAGCAAGTCCTGGCACTCACTCTCAAGCTATTCTGATAACCTGAGTTCGAATCTCAGAATACATAAGGAGGAAGACAAGAACTGACTCCCTCAAGTTGGCCTCCACACGTGCATCGTGATATGCAAGGGCAGCACACACTCACACATATGCACATGTACACACATTAAGACACACATGCACGCACACACGCGCGCACGCACACACTCACACACATGCACACACGTGTGCACGCACACACTATAAAATACAATTTTTCAAAGTTTGTCAGTCAGGAAAAAAAAAGGTAAACCAGTGTGTTCATACCTTCAAACTAAGAATTTAAATGCAGCCCATAGGGCTGGAGGAATGGCTCATAAGTGAAGGGCACTTATTGTTCTTCCAGAGAACCCAAGTTCAGTTCCCAGCACCCATGTTGGGCAGCACCACCAGGCCAGAAAGGAAGACAGCAAGAAATAACAGGGCTGCCCACCCCATACCTTGGTTGTGGTGACCAGGTTGCACTTGTAGGGTGGCCAAGAAGCCAGAGGCTGGGTTCAGCACTGTGTCCAGCACATTTTTTTGCTCACCATCACTAGATGAGAGAACCGAAAATGGAATTGGAATTGAGACAGACCATTAAATGAGTGCTTTGCTATATCTTCCAAGAGTTGGGAAGTTTTTCAGCTTTTATGAAAATTCTCAGAACCCTTACAGTAGCTGAAATCCCCTCATGGATTCTTTCGTTTCAATCTTTTTCAAGGCAGGGTTTCTCTATGTAGCGCTGGCTGTCCTGGAACTCACTCTGTAGACCAAGCTGACCTCGAATTCACAGATCTGCCTGCCTCTGCCTCCTAATTAAAGCCATGTGCCACCACCACCTAGCACGTTTGTAATAATTTTGTGCCCAGTTAGCACTACCCAAAGCCCTCCAGTCTTTGGTTGCCTTCTCTACTTTTTCCCTTGAAGAGGATGGGGGTATGGCCTGCTGTAGCCAGGGTGTGCTAAACTAGACAACAGGGACCAAAGCCCTTCCCTGGGACTGAGATAAAGATATTTCTCTAGGAGGTGACTGTTCTCGCGACGTTCAGAGTACAGAGATATTAATGACCATCTTCAGGCAAGAGAGCTGCTAACGTGTCTTATGTCCCTGAATCCAACCATGCCTGACTCCTCAAATAATTCAAAAGTATTTAATGTTTTTCTTGGAATGTTTGGTTTTTACCTGAGTTCAGTTGGGGTATTTTGGGCTGGGATGAGGACATGGTGTCTGCATCCGAGAGAGACTTGAATCATCACCATCACTGCCATTATTCATATATTGGTGGCATTCAAGTCCCTCTGAAAAGCGACCTGTAATTCTGACCTTGTCAACCACAATTCATCTTCATGTATCCAACAACAGAGCCAATCCCAACCACAGGAGATTCCCAGCCAAGAATTCCCAAGAAACTATGTTCAACTAGAACTGGCCTATCTTCAAATACATATTTGCTAGTCTACTGGTCATTTCTCTTAAGGAATATTGGGAAAAAATTCAAATGGTACTTAGAAACAAATAAATTGGGATGAGGAGGGGGGGCTATATCACAGATGGCAGGCAAGTGGAGTGGGTTTCACAGAGAAACTTTTTTTTTTTTTTTTTTTGGTTTTTCGAGACAGAGTTTCCCTGTAGTTTCTAGAGCCGTCCTGGAACTAGCTATTGTAGACCAGGCTGGCCTCGAACTCAGAGATCCGCCTGCCTCTGCCTCCCGAGTGCTGGGATTAAAGGCGTGCGCCACCACCGCCCGGCTTCACAGAGAAACTTTTGAAAGATAAAAGAAGCCAAGGGGGAGAAATGGGGACTTGAAATTGACACCATATGCTTTAGTGTGGTGCTAAATACTCTATGTATTGGAGTAAGGTATCTGCAGATTTCCTTGTCAGCCTTATCAAGTAAGTTAAAGCCGTGTAAACATTTAACCATGCCTCCCTGGAGCCACAGCTAGACCTAGGTATCAGTGGTCAACCCCCTCTAAGTCTGGTGCTTTTGGATGGAGCCTGAGAGTTCTGGGCTGACTGTCATAAGGCAAAATCTCTTGCAAGCATTGCACTGAATGAGATGCAGATCCCAGAAAGCAGCCCAAGGGCAGTGAACAGGGTCTGTGGCATTTCTACCTCCACTGCCCAGTGAAGCTGAGGAAGGCAAGACATCACTTGTCACCTTTCATTTGCATAATAAAAGTTTGTTAATTGTTGCTTTACCTACAGGTCAGATTTTCCCAGCCCCGAGTCCTCTGAACTATGAAGTTCATTAATGCCAGATGTATTTAAGAACCAATATGGGGGAGGAAATGCTGTATTCTCATATACACCTTGCTCTTTGCCACTCTGTCCTTTCGTTCATATGGAGATGCCTGTGGCCTGTGGCCTGGCCCCATCCTAGACCCCTCAGTCCCAAGCTCCAGTAGGCCTCTTCAATGAAAACTCCCAGTGGGATGGACCCTCTCTCCACTCCATCTTCATAGGATCCCTTGACTGTCTTCTACTCATCTTTCTACCCAATGAAATGTAAGCATTACTAAGCATCTAGAAAGGAGCCATTCATTGGCTGTGTGACTGACTCCCTGAATGATAGGGGCGGGAGGAAGGGAGGTCAAGGAGCCGAAAGAACAGTAGACCCTGCATGCCACAGGAACATGGGTTAGGGAACTCCTACCCCAGCCCAGTGAAAGATGTCTGCTTGTCACGGGCTATTTCAGGAGCACGCTGGCATGCTTCACCTGGCTGCACTGGCCTTCACAGCCCTGTCCTGCCCTTGCAAAGAACCCACATTGGTTAATATTGTCTGTGTTGTCTCCTGCCCCATACCCAGAAGCCAAGCCCTAAATTTCCTGCCACACTGACAATGCAAGTGTCTTCTCCCAAAACAGAAAAATCTACGATAACTGGTGTGACCATTTCCGTGAAAGCATCCTCTCTCTCCTGACTGGCTGCTAACTCGGCCTTTGCATTAGGATATAAGGACAGGAAACCAAGGGCGCTTCCTGCTGGGTTTGGGATCTGGATGCATTGCATCAGCGTTTCCATAGCCAGTTAAGGACAAGCCACTGGACTGTGTTGTTTGTTTGTTTGCTAAGTTTTCATTTTTTTCTAGAGCGATTACAAACACTCAAAACACTACCAACTCAAGCCAGTGTTGCTCTGGTTTGTAAGTAAACACTAATTCTTCCGGCTGGAATTCATGGTTAAGCATACAAGAGCAGGGCTTTCTGCGCATCACACCCCCTAAACTTTAGAGCAGACCCTGCCTGTCTCCAACTTTTCTAGCCCCAGAGGCCAGCATCAGCTGCCCATCACCATCACACCTGGGTGGCTGCTTGGGTTTTGGGAAGGAAGCAGAAGGAAGTACACCTTAGTGTGACAGCAGCACAGGGTGATCTCAGGAGGCTGAAGCAGGAGGCAGTTTGCTCTAAGAAAAAGAAATCTCCAAGAAAAAGGCATAATGGGAAGGGGAGAAGAAACATTGATGAGTACCGTGTCTCTCTATTTTAAAAGGTGTCGGAGGGCCGTATTTTAAGAAAACTAGATTTAAATGCATGTCTTTCTGGGAGGGGAAAGCCTAGTGCATGCCGATTACAAAACAAGCATGTTTAAAGAAAATCACAGTGAAGTCCTGGGTGAAAGGACACCCCACTGGCTCCCCACTTCCCTGACCTACTTAGTCCTGTTACAGGCTTCAGCAGCAACCTGTTTCCTACTGATTCTTCCTTTGTCTGTTTTACCTATGTTCTTAATTACTATAAACCAGAAGTTGCAGCAGATGCTGAAGTTCTTTAGGGAAGAAAGGAGTCCCTTCTCTCCTGGTATGAATATCCTAGTGGAAGGAGACCCACAACATGTAAATGTCTCTGAGATGGGGCCAGGAGGCAAATGGTGCTGGGGGTGGGGACAGTAAAGAGCCCCGGAGTGCCGTTCCACCCACCGTGAACTAGGGAGGGTTTTATTAGAAAGGTTTTATGTTAGTTTGGGTTTGGGTTTTTGTGCTGGGGACTAAACACTGGCTTTAGACATGGTAGGCATATGCTCTACTATTGAGCCATAACTCTAGCCCATTCTATCAGCCTTTCCTCTAAAAGTAAACACGAACAACATCAATTATTATCACCATCTCTCACCTGAAAAAAACATGCTGCTGTTTCTCTCACTTTTGAAGTTTCTTCCTAGTTTCTAAAGACTGTCTCCTTGCAATCTGTCTGAATATTCTCTCTCTGAACTAATAGTGTCGTATGCACTTCTTGTCTTCCGCCTTGTGGATGAGAACTCCTGGAAAGACATCGTGTCTCCAAGTCTGACTGATGAATCAGAGCGGCAAAGGTGTGGGGAGGTTGGAATGCTGTAGATTCGGAGCCCACTTGCCTTACCTTGGGCTAGTTTTTAGCCCCTGAAATGGCCATTCCTTGTCCACCTCTGTGCTGGACCGAGCAGTTTTTACCTGCTAGTCACAGATTTAAACCTTCTTAGAATCTATTACTAACTTTGCAGACCTCTAGTTTCCACCACCCCAAAAGCCAAGACTGTCATGAAATAGCATTTGAGGCCTACAAGAAAGATTCCCCCATTTTACTCTATCTCTCTGCTGCTTTCACTGAGAACCTGGAATATGGGGCAAGCAAGCTCCAACTTCCCAGGCCATAGTCAATCAAACTTGGCTCCAGAATAAACCATCTCTTATTCCCTTTGAGATAAGAGCTCTGTGTGTGTGTGTGTGTGTGTGTGTGTGTGTGTGTGTGTGTGTGTCTGTGGTGTGTGTCTGTGGTGTGTGTGTGTCTGTGGTGTGTGTGTATGTGTGTGTAAGTGTGTGTGTCTGTGTATGTATGAGTGTGTGTATGTGTGTATGGTGTGTGTATGGTGTGTGAGTGTGTGTGTCTGAGTGTAGTGTGTGTGGTATGTTTGTATGTGTGGTGTGTCTGTGTGTGCTGTATCTATGTGTGTGTGTGGTGTGTCTGTATGTGTGTCTATGTGTGTGTGTATGGTGTCTGTGTGTGTGGTGTGTGTGTGGTGTGTCTATGTGTGTGTGGTGTGTGTGGTATGTGTGTCTGTGTGTGTGTTTGTGTGTGAATACCCTCTACTTGCTGACAACAAGCCTGCTCTGTAAAATGCCATCCATTCCTAAGAAGTCACTCAAAGTACTTTCTGTTACTTCCCTATTTATGTTTACCTCATCTACAAAATGAATGAGAGCATTTCTGGCGGGGGGGGGGGTCTCTGTTTATCCCCCAACTTGAGATACAACACAGACTTAGGAGTCAGAGAAGATCTGAGTCTAAACCAGGAGCAGTGGCATGGGCCTGAAGTTCTGGTTACTCAGGAGATAAGAATTAATTGAGCCTACAAGTTCAAGATCAATCTGGAAATATAACAAGACACAATGGCACAGGGATAAATAAGCTCTGAGTTATAACAGTAAGGATGAAATCACAACCACTCCACTTGCATCCACAGCCAGACTCATCTACCATGCTGCCCATAACTGCCCAGGCACCACGTCAACACCAGCCCATCACTCCTTTCTTTAACCCCCTGTGGCTGAGGCAGTCTCGGCGCAGACGCACGGATAGCCTGTTTTCACCTCCATCTCGGCCTTCAGTCTCAAGATGTAGAAGCATCGTAGCAGCTACAAAGGAGGTTGGGCCTGCTCTGCCCTCTCCCGGCTTGGATGTCTGACCATTTGCCTTCCACATGCCTTCTCCAGTCCCAACAATGGACCTGTGAAGACGGACTTGAGAGGGACTCGGTCCCTCCAGTGCTAAACTGATACAGTTTAGTCCTTGGCAAGAACAAAAAAAAAGACTCATTATTCCGATATGAATATCTACGTCTCCAAAGACTCGCAGTCAAAACACTGGGCCTGTAATCCCAACTACTCGGGCGGCTAAGGAAGAAGATCCAAAAGTTCAAGGCTTGCCTGGGCCACACAGTAGGTCCAAGGCCAGACTCAGTAACTTAAGAAGACCCTGCTTCAAAATAAAAAGTGGGAAGAAGTCTGGGGCATAGTTCAATAGCAGAGTGCTTGCCTAGTAGGAACAAGGCCCTAAATTCAATCCCTAAAACACACACACACACACACACACACACACAAGCACGCATGCTAAAAATATTTGTATAAAATACCTGTCTTAGTTATGATTTCTATGACCGCAATAAAGCACCAAAACAAAAAAAAAAAAAAAAAAAAAAAACAACTTGCAGAGGAAAGGGTTTCGCTTCCAGATCACAGTCCATCGTCAAAGGGAGTCAGGACCCTGGAGGCAGGAGCTGATGCAGAGACCATGGGAGGGTGCTGCTTCAAGGCTGGCTCTTCATGGCTGGCTCAGCCTTTTTTCCTATAGAACTTAGGCCTGCCAGCCCAGAGGTGGTACAGGCCACAGTGAGCTAGGCCTACCCCCGCCTCCCCAGTAATCATTAAGAAAATTCCCTACAGACTTGCCTATAGGTGATCTGGTAGAGGCATTTTCTAAACTGGGGTTCTTCTTCCCAGATTATTCTAGCTGTGTCAAAGTTGATAAAAAGTCAACCAGGAATGTGTTCCTGCATGATAGAGCCATCTGCTCACTTCTCAGCAGGCTCTGTCCACGGTCCTGTGCCATCGGTCTCACCCACTCGGGAGGGTGGAGTCGTTGTGTTTCTTTTACAGATGAAAAACTTAAAGTTCAAAGCTGCAGTTCAAAGGCTAGGAGATACCTCTCGCACTGCCGTCGGAGCAAGCTGCAGTTCAAAGGCTAGGAGATACCTCTCGCACTGCCGTCGGAGCAAGCTGCAGTTCAAAGGCTAGGAGATACCTCTCGCACTGCCGTCGGAGCAAGCTGCAGTTCAAAGGCTAGGAGATACCTCTCGCACTGCCGTCGGAGCAAGCTGCAGTTCAAAGGCTAGGAGATACCTCTCGCACTGCCGTCGGAGCAAGCTGCAGTTCAAAGGCTAGGAGATACCTCTCGCACTGCCGTCGGAGCAAGCTGCAGTCGTTTGCTCTTCTGTCTGGGCTCTGGGCCAGCCCAGTGGAGCCAATGCCAGTGTCTTGGGAACTTCCAGAGAATTCCACTACTACTACTTCACATTCCTGCAGGAGACCTCATCTCAGCAGGTTTTGAGAACCTCGTTAGCAGACACACAACCTCTCAGGGTGACAGATACTAGAGAGTAAGAAACTCTTCCATGGTTCCAATTAAAGGCGGCTTTACCAGACTACCCAGAAGAGCCAAGACATCTCCATAGCAACTGATTTTAGTAAGCACAGTTAAAAGACCAACTCATTTGCCCAATCAGGTATTTACGTTTTTTAAACATGTGTGTGGTGTGTGTGTGTGTGGTGTGTGTATGCACGTGTGTGGGTGAGTGTGTGAACGTGTGCATGGGTGTGTGTGTGTGTGTGTGTGTGTGTGCATACGCATGCACAGGTGGGTGTGAGCACACACATGCCCATGTGGAGGTCAGAAGCTGGTGTCAGGCACTTTCCTCTAGCCACTCTGACGCTGATGATAAGTGGTTCCTTATATCTCTCTCTTATTTTTTATTTTTAGTTACAGCTTTATTTACCATGTGTGTATATGGGGGAGCACGCATGTCACAGAGCATATACAGAGAACAGAGAATGATTTTGAGGACTCTGTCCTCACTTGTCACCTTGTATGTCCAGGAATTGAACCCAGGGGATCAAGGCAGGCAAGATGCTCCTTTCCCCACTGAGCCATCTTGCCAGCCCTCCAACTTATTTTTGAGACAGAGTCTCTCCCTGAAGTTAGAGCTCATCAAATTATGTAGACAGGCTAGGGGTTCCACCTCCCACCCCCAGCCGCGTCTCTGCCCCTCCAGTGCTGGGATCACAGGCATAGGTCACTGCACCAGGCTTTGTGTGAGCGCTAGGATTTGGAACTCAAGTCATCCTGCTTGTGTGGCAAGCCTCTCCACAGCCCAGTCATAAAATATCCTCAAGGTTTCTAATAGATAATGAGTGTTCCCTATGTGTCTAACATCCAGATAGAAGGAAGGGGCTTTCTGTTCAGTACAGAACTAGAGACAGATGAGCAAAAGTTCTAAGTGACCCATGGCAGCCAGCTGGAACCCCTCGCTGACTGGATCACCTGCCTATCACGGGCAACCAGAAGGGCTTAGTGTAAGGAGCATGAAGGAGCACCTCCCTTCAGGACCAGGAAGGCCTGGGTCTGGCTTCTGATGCTACTGCTTACTAGCTCTGGGTTCAAGCGAATTTGTTAGTTCTCTAAGACTTAGTTTGGCCCACCACAAAGTGGACACCCATCTCACAGATGGCCGTGTGTCTCATGAGCATGGCTCTGACTTCTGAGGCATTCCTTTATTCGTTGCTTTCATGGCTTATGTCATGACTAGTGAACTTCCTGTTCCTTTTCAGGAAAGTCTTCCTTCAGGACCCAGGGGGAATGAATTCCAGGACCCCCCCCCCCCCAGATACAATCCTGGACACTCAGGTCCCTGAAGTCTAATCTTCACGTACTCCTTTGTGTTCACCAAGGTGTCTCTAGGTTAATTACAATAATTAACACAACGCAGATATTAGTATTTAGCAGAGAGTGGCTAAACTGTATCGGTTAGGGAATGATCTAGCTTCATTTCTGTTGCTGTGATAAACTACCCGGACCCAAAAAAATAGTTTTAGGAGAAGGGGCTCTGTTTTAGTTCACAGTTTCAGGCTCATCACTATGGGGAGTCACGGACCTGGAGCTTGAGAAAGTTGGTCCCAGCACGTCCAGAGTCAAGAGCAAGGAGAACAAATGCATGCATGCTTAATACTCAACTGGTTTCCCCTACTCTGATTAAAGACTGGTGCCCCAAACCAGGGAATGGTACTACTCACTTCCAGTCTGGATCCTCCCCATCAATGAAGGCAACTAAAGCCATCCTCCACAGCCATGCTCAAAGACCAGACGTTCTTAATCTGTGGGTCATGACCCATTGGGGGGGATGTTGAATGGTCTTTTCACGGGGGTCACCTAAGATTATTGGAAATACCAGATATGTACATTATGATTCATAACAGTAGCAAAATTACAGTTATAAAGTAGCAGCAAAAATAATTTTATGGCTGGGGGGCACCATGACGTGAGGAACTGTATCAAAAGGTCACAGCATTAGGAAGGTTGAGAACCACTGTCATAGACCAACCTGATCTAAATAACCCGTTGCTGAGGCTCTCTCTCCAGGTAATTCTAGGTTGTGTCAAGTCAACAATTAAAACTGATCATCATAAGTTGCGCTGTACATGTTCAGAACCAATGCATGTTTTTTTCTGAATAATTTTGATCAGCAGTTGGTTGAATGAAGAACCTACAAATACAGAGGGCCAACCAAGTGGCAGAAAATGAGTCACCTCTTACGGAACTCTAGAACGTAGCTGAGAGGCATTTGGTTCAAGGTTTACAACGTCTCAGGCCTGTATTGCTAGTTATTTAACTCGAACCATTAAGGTTACTGTTTGGTTTAATTGCGTATGTGTAAGCAGTCTTCCAATCCCTGCTGATTGAAGAACTGGGTTACAAGACTAATAATTACTCTTACTACAAGCTCCATGGCCCCAAGTTTTGGATGTTTATTCTCTATCTTGACTAGAAAGTTTTCCTCCCATGGAAAAGACTGGTATTTGTTCAGCCAGTGTTCCCTGAACACCCATAGAAATGGCATGGCAGGCAGGTACCAGGAACTTGATGGCTGGGGACAGTGGGAGACTTCGGCGCAGAAAGGGTTATCTTCCCTGGTCTCATGTGGTCAGCAGAGGCAGACACTCTTAGAGTCTCAGGCTAACTCCAGGTGGAATAAATCAGAAGCACTGGGGTAAGGGGGCCGAGCCCAGCTGTCTGTTTGAATAATCCCTCTTCAAACAAAGATCACCCGCATCAAATGTCAAGGCAGCAAACAGGCCATAAGCTCCCTGAGCTAAATCTGAAGGTATCCCCTGCCCTTCCAGAAGAGCAGACAGACAAACTGCAGCCACAACTCAGGTCTACCACCTGAATGGGCAACCTCATTTCTGCTGCTTTACTTCCTAAATCTGTAGGGGAGTCCCAGGTCCTCCCAGCTTGGAGCACAACACTGGTTTCCAAAGGGGGAGAGAAGCAGAGAGCCGACTACCTTTGAAAATGAGGACCGTGAATGAAAATGAAAACCTGATCTATCGAAACCGCCTAGGATATTAGCAGTTATTTCCTAAGCCTTTGACAAAATATATGTTCTATTCATAAGACTTGAAAATCTGGGGGAGCCCCGTGAAGACTTAACATCTGGAGGAACATAGTTAAAAATGTCAACGGCTGTGGCACCCTCTGTGGGGCACTGAAGAGAGGCCTTTTTTCTCCCCAAATTGTTTCCAATAGATAAACATCACTTCTCTAATGAAGAGGGAAAGTAAAACTAGATTTTTGGCCTTTTCCTATCCACATCGTTCCCCATGAAGGTTTATTTTGCATTTCTATTTCTTTCTATACGGCAGGACAGTATGTATAGTAATTATTTATATGGTACCATATGTTACAAGGAGGATGGAATTCATTAAATATATTCTTCCAGCTGCCCTGAAAATAAATGAGGAGGTTAAATGCATTCCTAGGTACAAAGCACTGAGAATTAAGACAAGCTGTGGAGCTAAAGAAAAAAAAAAATAATTCCAGTATTGAGTCCTCTGAGAGGATCCCTTTTGGGGGAAAAAAATGTGGCAAACAGCTTCTTCCTCTGATCTCCATTTTTAACCCCTGGAATGTGCAGCAGTTCCTGGTAAAGTCTTAGAGTTCAGGAAATAAAAACATATGGAAGAAAACCAGAGACACAGGGACCAGAAGGATCCTACATTCACCTACACTTCCATCCCTGTGGGATGGTAGAATGTTGAAAATTACTGGCAAATTCCATTGTCCAATGCATCCTGTCCCTACCTCGCCGTGAGTAATGTTTACTCATTTAAAAATATTTATGCTGGATATCTGATTTCATAAATCATAAACAAATAAGTCTCCTTTAACGAGACATTGCAGCCACACAAGCATCCTTGTCCTGTCACACTTGATGTGACCAATTGATTGCTTCCAAGAAAAATGTACACTTTTTATACGGAAAGTCTCTCAGCAGAATAAGCTCAGTGAATGCTCACTGAAATTTCACAAGGAGAATGGGAAATAAAGTTAAGAGCCAATAGAAAGACTACGGAAAGGGAAACTCCAAAAGCTATCTCCTCCGCCAAAATACCTCCCCAGGCTGACATTTCTGAAGTCTGAAGCTGCTTTCCTGAAAAGAGGAGTTGGTGGGAGGAGGTTTCCCCCCCAAACTGGAGCTTACAGTACACAAGATCACCTCGGAATCTACGAGTTAGCTTCACAATGGTCTCAGTTTATCCTCTTGGCTCACCTGGTGCACGCAGGCTTTGGTTTATAAAGGTGTCTGTGGGGACCGACCCGCTTCCCTCGGCCCTCCTCTTTGACGGGGTAGTCCCATCTAATGCCAAGTTAGTAAGTTAAGAGCAAGGGAAAGGATACAGGAGTCACTGAAACTTTCTCCAGCAGCCCAGATCCAACTCCACATAATCACCTACATACCTACTTGTATAAAATTGTCCTGTAAGAGCCTTGTTTATATTGTGTTAACCTTGACAGTAAAGGTATTCGACGCATCACGCACAAACTTGCAACCCGGTTCTGTAACACTCTGATAAACACACCAGCCCTGTTATTTACTCTCCCATCCTGCCCGGCGAGAAAAGGATCTAAAGATGGGATGACTTCCTCTTGGTTGACTTGGAACTTTTACTTGGGGGGCTGCTAACGGGTATTGATCAGAACTTACCTACAGGTCCAGTTCCTAAGCAGGCACCAATGCTGAGGGAATAATTCCAACCCAACGACATTCAAAACATCTTCAATTTATTTGCAGACTAGAAACACCACTTGTCTCAACGAGAGAGAAAACGCTCCCACTTGTCAAATTAAAAAAGAATGAAAACTCACAGTTTCCCTCTGAACAAACTCAAATTTTCTGGGTCACTTGCCTCATCTCACTTTCTAAGCAGCCTGACCGGCTCGGGGAGGCTACCAACTGTCTGCGAAGACAATTCCCAAGCCGCAGACCTGCCCACCCGCTCCCGCCTACCTCACCTCACCACCAAGCCTCGCCCTTCCAACCCACAGACCAGGATCTTATTCACAGGAAAAGTTGCTGGAGGTAGACTTCCCCACCTGCGCTGTCGGATCCGGATGCCTGGGAAGAAGAGAAAAGCTACGGGGCCGCACGCCCTCCAGGCCCAGGAGCTGAGCGCGTCCCACCCCAAAGACAGGAAGGCGATTTCCAAGCAGACCTGCACCCATCCCACTCAAGTCCGCACGCCAGCTCGCCGAGTCACTTACGTAAGCTCGCCTCGCACAGTCCCAAACTGCAGACACACACCCGCACCTGTCACGCATCCGAAATGGACAAGCGCCCACCCCCCCCCCCCCCCACGAGGGATGCAAGCCATAAAGATCGGGGCGCGGTGCGGTTTTCATTTCTTTTCCCCGGTTCTTTTCTTGTCCGGTTTTGTCTAACCACAATTACCTTAACAACCAAAGAATTGCCCCGACTCGCACCGGTGTCTCAGTTTCTCTCCTAAAGCCCGGCTGGCGCCCGGAGCATGATAAGGCTCAAGAACCCGGGAGCCACCAGCTCTCAGGGGGCTGATTCCGTCCAGGCGCTGCTCTCCCGGGTGTCGCCTCCTCCTCTTCGGTCACTCTCCCCGGTGGCGACCGCAGGGGGCTCAGCGAGCAGACTGAGCAGCCCCAGGCCCGGGAGGAGGCGCGGTGGGTCGCATGGTGCCAGGGCGCGGGGCTCTCGGGGTATCTCCCTGGCCCCTAGCCCGCCGGGGCTGGATCCGCCCCCTCGGCACCCGCAGCAACAGGGACCCTGGGGCGCCCCCGGGCGGAGCTCTTGGCCACCCGGCGGGGCCGATCGCCAAGGAACTGCCCGGAGTCGCGCAGCCCAGGCGCTCAGCTCGGTCGCTGCCGCAGAGGCGCCCGCTGTCGGGGACCCAGAGCAGCTGCAGCCCCGCCGCCGCCGCTGCCGCGCACCTGGGCGCCCGCACCTGGCCTGAGCCACGCTCTGCGAGCGGGACCCTGTCGCCTCGAGTGCGTGCGTCCCTAGGGCGCCTCCACCAGGCTCACCTGTCCCAGCGCCGCCCAAGGTGTCGATCAGGCTCTGTGCGGCAAGTGGGGGAAAAAATCTGCAGATTCCTGGCAACCGAACAGCCGCCTAGAAAACCGAGGGACTGTCTCAAGCAAGCCAAGGCTTCTCTAGTCGCTGCCAGGCTGAGCGGGAACTGAAACTTTAGGAACGCCAAGGTGCTCGCGATTCTGGCCAGAGGTGCTGTGCCCCGAGAGTAGCTTTTTAAATTACTCACTGACATGGGCCTGGCGCCCCTAAACTAAAATGTGCTCCTCAGAGATTGTTGCTAACCTGGTTGCTGTATTTATTTCCACACTTGATACTGTCTTGAAACAATACAAAAGAGAATTATGCAAATCTCCTAGGGCAAGAAAAGTTGACATTCAAATAAGCAGGGGTAACCTGGAAGGACAACCTCAATGTGGGAGTTCTAAAGGTGATGTTGGATGACGTAGGAGGCTGGGGGGGGGGGGCGCTGTAGAGATTCCCCAGCACTGGTTCAAACCCAAGTGAAGTGCATCCACCGCAATCCAAGCACTCAGGAGGTGAAGGCAGAAGGATCAGAAGTTTAAGGCCATCTTTGGCTACATAGGGAATTCGAAGTCACCCTGGGCTATATGAAAGCCTGTCTCAAATTATTTTAGGAAGCTGTAGGTGGAAGTGGAGCACAGTGCTTGGTACTGAATAGTTACCAGTAGATGTGTAAATATGGCAAAGTTAACAACATCTATAGTAGATCAGTAATTTATACTTCGATATGCTGTAGGAATCCCTACCACCAGTAGCCTTTAAGTTACCCGCCCACTTGGGCATGGCCTCATTAATATACCCATGTAAAGGGCGTGTCTGGCCTCTTTTCCTGCTGAGGGATTTGGTTGTTGTTCCCCATTCCAGCAGAGGATTGTGATCTGTGAGTCTACCCCTAAATAAATAACCCTCTATTATACTAAATTCTGAGCTAGTGTGGGATTTCTTTTAAGCGTCCTTCTTCATCTGGCACCAATATATTACGACACAGGAAAAACAAATTGAAATTACTGGATGTCATTAAGGATGAATGATCTGGACTCTTTGTCTTCATGGGTCTAGAGTTAGAAATTTAAAGTTTCCTTGGCAATATGCGTATTTGTCAACACTAGTATGCAAAAATATGTAAAAAAAAATAAAGACCATAAGATGAATGTAAATCGAGAGAAATTCTTGTAAAATGACAGATTGTTAAAGAAGGCCCCGAGGGAACGAGGCCAGCGGACAGAGCCCCTAACTCTTAGGAAGGATCCTGTAAATGGCACTGGTGACAATGTGATTTCAATTGTCTACAGACTGGGGAGAATGGATAGGTCTGTGTCATCTCCTCACATAAAGTCTGTGTTCTAGCCATGCTCAGAAGGTCACTCTGAAGTATGACAGGATCAGTGGTGTAACTTGGAGTTAGGATGTACCCATGTACCCAAGAGCCCTGTGTGTGCTCTACTGGTAGGTGGTGAGCACTCTAAGTCCAAAGTGGGATCCAGCAGAAGGAAGCTGGATCCTTGGAGGGGTGCCACAAAAGGGCATCTGGGGAGCCTGGCTCCTTCTACTGTCTCTTTTCCAGTGCCATAGGCACACGGTGCTCTTTCCAACTTCCTCCATAATGGCAGCTTGAAGCACAAGACCAAGAAACCATGAGCTAAAACCTCTAAAACGTCAAGCCAGAAGAAGCCTTCCCTCCTTGCAAATTGTTTATCTCCAGTCTTTTGCCACTGGGAAGGGAAAGTAACGAATCCACAGGCATTTGCTTATCCGAAGATGGTTTGAAGTTGGCCAGCACCAAAATGAAATGAGTCAATTAGCTGACCCAACTGCCCGTGTAATGCTTTCCAAATTCCAAAAGATTTCAGAATGAAAGGCTTAAAAAGATGCCAAGAAGTATCCTCACCAAGATGAACAACAAAGACTTAATAATTTTTTACATTTTATTTTATGTGTGCGGATGTTTTACCTGTGTGTATTTGTACCATGTGTGTGCAATACCGTTGAAGGCCAGAAGAGAACAGCCCATCCCCGTGAGACTGGAGTTACAGCTGGTTGTGAGCTGGAACCTGGGTGGTGGGAACCAAATCTGGGACCTCTGGAAGAGCCGCCAGTACTCTTAACTGCTGCGTCATCTCACTAGCCCCTAAAGGCTCACTTCTTTTCAAAGGTGTTCCTCCCGGGTTTCATTGAAGGATTACCTCACCATTAAGTGAGATGAAGTGATGGGCTCTCTCCATGCAGCTTTGTGAATGTGCACAGTCCCACTCAGCCTGCCTCTACTAACCCACTCAGTATTCCCGAAGGCCTTGCTACACCCAACAACCTTTCCAGAAACTCGTCGAAAATATAAAATAAATATGGTGATAGGTAAAATCCTGAATCTTTTTTGATTACTATAGGAAGCCTGTGATAGAATTACTATTGGGAAAACTTTATTAACTTAATTTTAATAACAGCATCAACATCAAAGATAGAACAAATCAAAGATAGAACAATACATGTGTAAATGCCTCTGAAGCTTTTTTTTTTTTTTTTTTTGGCCATGAGTTTGGGTACCAGATGACCACCCATGTCTTGTGTTATGGACATGGGATATTTCAGCTAATGTTACTTTTCATCCAGTCTCTACAGCTTTCCTCCAACCTTATGTGTAGTCTGTTTTATTATTTGTGTGTATATGATATATATGTATAAGGAGACTATGCTTTTATTTCCTGGTCACCCAGACCAGAATAATCATACAAAAACTATATGCATTATAACGCTGTTTGCACAATGGTTCAGGCATATTCCTAGCTCTTATATGTTGTAAGATGAGCGTCCTGCCAGCCAGCTAGCTTAACCCCCCGAAATAACCACAGAGAAATTGTATGAATTAAACACTGCCTGGCCCATTAGTTCTAGCCTCTTATTGGCTAACTCTCATATCTTGATTCAACTCATTTCTAATAATCTGTATTACCACTTGACTGTGACTTACCGGGATGAGTCTAACCAGTGTCCGTCTTGGGCAGGAGAAACATGGTGTCTGCCACACTTCCCTTCTTCCCAGCATTCTGTTCCATCTATTCTGCCCACCCAAGGGCTGCCCTATCAAAACGCCAAGGCAGTCTCTTTATTTAACCAATGAAAGTAACACATAGACAAAAGAACCTCCTACACCACTTATATCTTAAATTAACCCATTTCTATCATTTTATATTTTACCTCAAGGCTCATGGTTTGTTACCTTACATCTTGCTTCTTAGCCAGCTACATGGTGGCTGCCTGACTCTGCCTTCTTTTTCCCTGCATTCAGTTTAGTTTTTCCACCTAGCTATATTCTGCCCTGCCATAGGCCAAAGCAGCTTCTTTATTAACAAATGGTATTAAAACATATTCATAGCATACAGCGGGGAATCCTACATCATGTGCATGGTGTTCATCTGTGTGTATCTAAGTGGGTGCCACAGTGCGTCTGTGGAGGTCAGAGGGGAACCTTGGATATGAGTCCTCACCTTCCACTTCATTTAAGACAGGCTCTCCTGGTTCCAAGTTGTGTGTGCCAGGCAGCTGGCCTGCAGTCTCCAGACATTTTCCTGTCTGTTTCCTATCTTCCAGAAGAAATACTAGGATCCAGACACAGTCTACCTGCCTGGCTTACATGGGTCCCGAGAATTCAAACTCAGAGCACCCACCTAGCCATCTCCCCACTTATAGGTAGTCATTATCCTAATAGTTAAGAATCAGATTCTCTCCATTTTGGCAAAGAAGAAAACTAGATTCTGGGTCAGCTTTTCCTCATGATATGTCCTGAAAGAAAAAAAATATTTTCATAGTGTATGAGCAAGCCTGATGGCCTAAGTTGGATCCCCAGAATCTACATGATAGAAAAAAAAATAACTCCAGCAGACTTGTCCTCTGTCTGACCTCTACTTGCATACAGTAGCATGTGCACAAACACACACACACACACTATATCTATATCTATCTATCTCTCTCTATTTATATATATATATATATATATATATATATATATATATATGTTTGTTCACAGGCCACAGCATCAGCACCACCATGGGAGACAGGCAGGGTACTTACTGGAACTCGGAAATAAGGATTCTTAAGCTTTGCCTCAGAAGAGATAAGTCCAAATTTCTGGCAATGGAGAATCAAGGATTTGCTTTTGAGCAGGAATTTGTAAACCATGGCTGTGGTTGCTTCCTTCAGAGAACTCAAATTATTTCTGCTACTATTAATTATACAACTTTGTCAGAAGGAGTCAGTCTACTGGCAAGCATGCTCAAAACGGTTCAGACTGGGGTTTTGCCTCTTTCCGGTGGCAGTCCTCAATCTGCAGTCTTGAAACTTGTGTGTGTCTGTCTGGGAATAAATGTGTTTATATCTTAGTGCTGCAGAGTTATGTTTTGGAACATGGAAGTGATGTCATGTCAGAATGGAGTTTGCATTTAAAAAGTTCCAAAGCTTAATAGTCAGGATGTGGGGATATGTGCTCTGACTACCAATACATGGGGCAAAAATTACATAAGCAATAACAAACTCTGAGAAAGCTAAACAAGCCCAAAATAACCATGGAATGCTGTTTACAGCAGTAGCTAAGAACCACTGGCCTCACTCAGGCACTCCCAGACCCTGTGCCAAGTACTGCCTTCTAGACTCTTGTAGTACTACCTTCTAGACTCTTGTAGTACTGCCTTCTAGAATCTTACAGTACTGCCTTCTAGAATCTTGTAGTACTGCCTTCTAGACTCTTGTAGTACTACCTTCTAGACTCTTGTAGTACTGCCTTCTAGAATCTTGTAGTACTGCCTTCCAGAATCTTGTAGTACTGCCTTCCAGAATCTTGTAGTACTGCCTTCTAGAACCTTACAGTACTGCCTTCTAGAATCTTATACCACTGCCTTCTAGAATCTTACACCACTGCCTTCTAGAATCGTGTAGTACTTCCTTCTAGAATCTTACAGTACTGCCTTCTAGAATCTTGTAGTAGTGCCTTCTAGAATCTTACAGCACTACCTTCTATAATCTTATAGTACTACCTTCTAGAATCTTACAGTACTTCCTTCTAGAATCTTACAGCACTACCTTCTATAATCTTATAGTACTACCTTCTAGAATCTTACAGTACTTCCTTCTAGAATCTTACAGCACTACCTTCTAGAATCTTACAGCACTGCCTTCTAGATTCTTGTAGTACTACCTTCTAGACTCTTGTAGTACTGCCTTCTAGAATCTTATAGCACTACCTTCTAGAATCTTACAGTACTGTCTTCTAGAATCTTATAGCACTACCTTCTAGAATCTTACAGCACTGCCTTCTAGAATCTTACAGTACTGCCTTCTAGAATCTTACAGCACTGCCTTCTACAATCTTACTGCACTGACTAGTCAGAGATAGGATATGCCTTAAGCATTAGACAAATTCCCTTAATCAGAAATACATACACCTCACCACACCTCTGTCTTCCTCTTTTTTAGGTGCTGGGATTCTCAGGGGTGGCCGAGGTTACAGGGATATTGAAGGATGAATTTCTTTATAAAATTGTATTTATTTATATTTGTGCATAGATTGGTGTGTGTGTATATACATGTGCACATAGGTATCTTAAGCTATATTTGTGCAAAGAAAAGCAACTGTTGGCCGGGCGGTGGTGGCGCACGCCTTTAATCCCAGCACTCGGGAGGCAGAGGCAGGCGGATCTCTGTGAGTTCGAGGCCAGCCTGGTCTACAAGAGCTAGTTCCAGGACAGGCTCTAAAAAAGATGCAGAGAAACCCTGTCTCGAAAAACCAAAAAAAAAAAAAAAAAAAAAAAAAAAAAAAAAAAAAAAAAAGAAAAGCAACTGTTTTTTAAATGCTGATTGTGTAAGATATAGTCATCACAATGATATGGTTCTTGCATAAAAACTGACTCATGGGCTAATGGGACACAAAGAATGCCAAGAAACAAGTCTAATAATGTACAGCCAACTAATTTTTGACAAGGAACCAGCAAAACTCACAAAGAATGGATGATGTCTTTAATTGATGGTTCTGAGAAAATTTGGATATTCTCATACAAAAGAATGAAACCAGGCCCCTCTCTTCTAGCATAGATAAACATCCACTTAGAGTGGACTTAAAAACCTAAAATCTTAAAGCTCCTACAGGGAATCATTAAAACAGGTGATATTTTTATAGGGCTCATTCCCCAAAATTAGATGACAAAAGCAAAAATAAACACATATGGACTACAGTGTGCTCAAAAGCTCTCACCAACGATGCAGCCATCCACAGAGGGACAGCCCTCTGATGGGAGAAGACATTTATAGATCTTAGTTAAGAGACACAAGAAACTCAATCCAATAGCAAGAAAACTCCACAGGTCCATGAAAAAAATGAAAGTTCAACTAATCTTCAGGAATATGCAAATTAGAACCACAGTGAGGTATTGCTTCCCCCCAGGTGGAATGGCTCTTATCCAAACAACAAAAGGTAGCAAATGTGAGAAAGGACCTGAAGAAACCATGGCCCCAGTTCAGTGTTGGTGAGAATGTAAATTAGGGTATGTAAATTAAAGCATGTAAATTAGGGTATGTAAATTAAGGTAGCCGTTATGGAAAAACAGTATGAAGACTATTCAGAGACTAAAAATAAAATTATCATATGACCCTGTAATCACAATTCTGGCTATTTACTCAAAGAAAATGAGTCAGTTTGCCAAGGAAATATCTGAGCACCCAAGTTCATTGAAGCCTTATTCACAGAGACCAAGATTTGAAAACAACTTAACACCTATCAGTGGATTCATAGACAAAAAAAATTGATACTCAACTCACAGTGGAATATTTTCCAGCCTTACCAAATATATATGTGTGTGTGTGTGTGTGTGTGTGTGTGTGTGTGTGTGTGTGTGTGTGTGTATGTATGTATATGTATGTATATGGGTTAAGGATTTAGCTCAGATGGGTTTGATCCTCAGACCCAAGGAGTGGAGGTGGAGAAACCAAGACTCTCTGGAGCCAGACAGGTGGCACATTCCTATAATTTCAGAACTTGGAAGGCAAAGGCACAGAGGTTATGAGCTCAAGGCCATCCTGAGTTGCATAACAGGACCCTGACTACCTCAGAAAATGTGTGTGGGGTGGAGGGTGGAGGAGAGAGAGGGAGACAGAGCTCTGATTGTATAGGTGAACCTTTAGCATGTTATGATGTCTAGGCTACTTTTCTGTTTCCATGATACAACAACCTGACCAGGGCAACATATAAAGGAAAGCATTTGTTTGGGGCTTACAGTTGTAGAGGGTTAAAGTCTACGACCATCATTGCAGGATGGCACTGGAGCAGTTGCTGAGTGCTTACATCTCAATCCACAAACATGAGACCAAGAGCTAACTGAGAGTGGTGTGGGCTTTTGAAACCTCAAAGGCTGCCCCCGTGACACATCTTCTCCATTAAGGCCACACCTCCGAATCCTTCCCAAATGTTCCATCAACTGGGAACCAAGTATCCAAATATATTCAAATCACTATATATGCTAAGTAAAATAAAGAAAGCAAAGCAGGAAAAAATATTACATGATCTCATTTGTATGTAGACTCTACGAGAATCAAACTCATGCCAGCAAGATGGTACAGTAGGTTCTTGCTACCAAGCCTAACACCCTGAGTTCAATCCCCTGAACGCACATGGTGAAAGGAAAGATTCTGCCCTTTCAAACTGTGCTCTGACCAACACATGGGCACTGCAGCACAACCCAGTGTATACCACATATCCACATAAAATAAAATAAACAAATATTATATAGAGATTTTATATATATATATCACATTTTATATACACACACATATAATTTGGCTTTTGAGACAGGGTTTCTCTGTGTTACCCAGCCCCTGGTAGTGCTGTAACTCATTCTGTAGACTAGGCTGGGTTTGAGCTCAGATCCACCAGCATCTGCCTTCTAGGATTAAAGATCTATGCCACTATCACCCAATGAACAAACATTTAAATAAAACTTTCATTCAGGTCAGACTTCTATAAACAGAGTAAAATAGTGGTTACTAAGGGTGAAGAGAGGATGAAGTTACACAGAATGACCAAATCTAGAGCACTAAGGTACATTGTGAGGCCTGCTTCATATTGTGCTATACAGTAGAAAACTTTAGATTTTCATATCACACACAGAAGGGAGTTATGATAAGCGATGCACAGGGAGTTTTCTTGACTTATTTTACTATACAGATCAAAGTATATCACACACCTTTAATATAGATGATAAAAAATATTTTAAGGCTGATTATGGTGGTGCATGCCTGTAACCCCAGCAGGGGGGATCACGAGCTTGAGGCCACCCTAGGTTATACAGTGAGAAGTCACCTTAAAAACAACAAAAAAAGGAGAAGCATACATCTATAATCCCAGCACTAAGCAGACTAAGGCAGAGGACAGAGAAGCTGAAACCAACCTGGGCAAATTTCAGGAAAGAGTGGGGGGAAAGAGAAAGTAGAAGGGGGAATAAATATACTGGAAAACTCAATGTTGCAAAAGAGAGGCTACAAGTTACTCAAGGCATCTGGGACAATAGTCCATTCAAGACACAGAAGGGTGAGCCCTTTGGAGACACAGAGGGCAGCATTTTTAAAGGCTCCAAAGTGAAGCAAGCTTCACGTGCCTGAGAAAGAGCAGAAGATATAGTAGAAAGAGTGGCAGAGACAACATTAGAGAAACACCCGGGGTGTCGCTCAGTCAGGGCCTCTCGGTCGTGATAAAGATTTTGAATGTTAAGTGTAATGGAAAACCATTTGGGGAGTTGTGTAGAATTACACAATCACGGTTATCACTCCAGTCCCACCGTTGTGTTGCTCTGTTTAGCATACACTATAGGAGAGAGGGGAACAAGGACTCCAGCCCTGATAGGAACCCAGCCTGGCACAGGAGGCTGTGTTCTGTTGGCAACAGTGATGATACCTTAAAATGTGGTCAATGGCAGCGCCGATGACCACAGGAGAAACCATGAGGTAGAGCAGGCTTGCTTAAGATCAGCATCGTGTCTAGAGCCTTGTTAGGTCTGGCAAACCAGCCAGGAAGAGCTACGAGACAGATAGAAAATAGGTATGACAGGGAGAGACTAAAGGATATAAAACAGATTAGAGGATTTCCTGTGGCAATGACCTTATCTACACAGAAACAAAGTGGAATGTGAACTCATGGGAGACTCCTCTAGTCATTTGACACGTGGCAAATTAATTACATATGAGCATACATGGAGATAACCTCATATGGGGTATCTTAGGGTCCTTCCAATAACAAGCGCAGTTGGACTTCCTCTTAAGAGGCACTGAGCTGGGAATTGGGAACTGATGTTTTTTGTTTGCGACTATACAAAAAGCCCTTTACAGCTGCATGTATGCCTCTCACCCCATAGGAAGCAGGAAGAAGATGACCATGGGGCCTCAAAGGGCAGCCAAGCTAGCTGAAAAATCAGTGACGTTCGGGCTCAGTGAGAGACCTTGTCTCAAGGGAATAAGGCAGAGATGGGAGCAGTACGACATCTTCCTCTGCCTTCATCATACATGCACATGGGCGCACACTAGCACATTCATGTGCATGCACTACGCACAGCACACACAGAGAGCTAATTTTATTTTATACAAACATAGCTCTGTACCATTGGACCAGCACCTCTCTACTTCTCACCTCTTAGTCTCTAGAATCAACATTTTCAGGTTCCATGTAAATAAAGCCACACCATGCTTATACTTCTGTCTGGCTTGCTTTATTCAATGGAATGCCCACCATGTTATTATGAAGAAGACAATCCTTTTTCTTCTTTTTTTTTCTGTTTCACTTGGAAATGTGTGTGTGTGCTTGTGTGCATGTGTGTGTGTTGCATGTGACATATGCATGTTTGCATGTGTGGGGGCATGCACATGGATGCTTATTCATTTTGAAACCTGAGGTTTATGTCAGCATTCATTTTCAATTGTTCTTCCACCTTTGAAGCAGGGTCTTTCAATCAAAGTCCATAGATATGGCTAGTCTCAAAAGCTAGTTTGCTCTGTGGATTCCATCTCTACCTTCAGTGGTTAGAATTACAGGCAAACTGTTATGCTCATCCAGCATTTCTATGGACCCTGGGGTCCTTACACTTGTGTGCCAAGTACTTTAACCCCTGAGCCATCTCCCCAATCATAATTCTTTATATTTGTTAAGGAGGTATAATATTTTGTTGCACAGATACATCATATTTTCTTTAACCAGTCATTCATTGATGGAGACTCAATTTGTTTCCATCTAGGCTGTTGTGAATAATGTTTCAATGAAAACACATGAACTCGCATGAACACACACATACCATTATCTTCTGGGTTTATGCTTAGAAGAGCTGCTCCTCATGTGTCAACCTCTGAGTGCTAGGGATTATAGGCAAGAGCCACTCCTGTGCTGGAGTGATTTTACTTCCCATCTCTTGTGCACAGGCACTTCCTTTCCTCTCCATCCTTGCCAATGCTTCTCACTTTTGCTATTGAGATGATAGCCATTGTAACTAGGGTGACACAGTATCTCGGTACAGCTGTAATTTACATTCCTCTGATAGTTTGTGGTGTTGAATTTTTTCATATTTCTATTGGTCATTTTGATATATTCTTTATAGGAATAGCCATTTGGGTCCTTTGGCCACTTTTAAATTGCTCTATTTGTTTTCTTGCTATTGAGTTGGTTCCTTACATATTTTGAACATTGGCCTCTTTCCAGATCTGTTTTGCAAACACTCTCTCTTTGTGAGAGAGTGTTGCCTGGCTCTGTTGATTGTTTCCCTCGCTGTAGGAAGCTTTTTAGTTTGATGCAATTCCACTTGTCTATTTTTTGCTTTTGTTGCCTATACTTTTTGTGGGCATATTAAATTGCCTGGGCATTGATGCATTTTAGCCTGAATTCCAGCAAGTTCCAAAAGCATCCATTAGGTTTTACATACGCATGAGCAAACAGTGTTTAAAATGTCCTAACCAGAAATACTTGTTCCAAGGATGGTTGCCCCAAGTAGATTTTGTTATTTTACAAGGAAGCATGAACAGAAAGGCATTTGAGTTCCTTTCAATTAACACAGGATACTTCCTTATCCGTATTTCTCTTCATTCTAACCTGTCTTTCAGAAGTCTTTGTTTCTTGCCTTTTCTATAGTTGATCTCAGCTCCATCCCACACACTGAACCATCAGGCACATCAACCCAGCCCTTCCTTGCCATTCAACTTTGGGGTTCTTCTGTAATCTCAGTTCTTCTTCACTGCTAACATTCTGATTCTCCTGACTTATAAGAAATGTGATTGTTTCCCCCAATCAAAATGTAAACACGACAGCTCCCAAGAGTAAAGCCCTCACTAGAGTTTTTGGTCTAGACAATGCCATGGAGCTGCCTTGCAGATGTTCACGGTGCAGATGCACCACAGGCTCCTCCTCCCAACTCTACGAACAAGGATCTCCTATGCCTGCATTTGCATTAATAGATGTTACAGATGTGCATTGGCCTACGGAAGGACCACGAGCTAATGCAAGGCGGGACTGTGTATGGAGATTCTCTAATTCATCTGCAAAGCTTTCTGTTTTGTTTCGTTTCCACAGTACTAGGGACTGAACTCAGAGCCTCACACATGCTAGACAAGAACTCTACCACGTGAGCTACAGCCCCAGCCTACTTACATAGCCTGTACCTCCACTCATTTTACCAAGGGGAAATTACTTTTAATATTTGTCTGATGGAAATTGTTTTTGTTATGGTTCTGTTGCTATGAAAAGACACTATGACAAAGACAACTTATAAAAGAAAGCCTTTAATTGGAGCTTCCTTACAGTTCCATGGCGAGCATGGCAGCAGAGAGGCAGGCATGGTGCAGGAGCAATAGCTGCGAACGTACATGTTAAGAAAAAAAAACAACCAACCACAAAGAGAGAGAGAGAGAGAGAGAAGTAACTGAAATAGAGTGGGCTTTTGACACCTCAATGCCCACCCCCAGTGACACATCTCCTCCCTCAAGGCTGCCGTACCTCCTAACCCTTACCAAACAGTTTCACCAGCTAGGAACAAGCATTCAAACATATGCGCCTATGGGAGCTATTCTCATTCAATACCATCACAGAAATTAGCATAGCCTTCGATGCTGATTGGAAATAGAGTTGAGGAGGTGTGTGAGAACCTTGTCTGGCCCACCACACATGCATATAAACTTTATTGTTTTTGTTTTTAATTATCTGTATATGTGTGTGGTAGGGTACACATGAGTGCAATGCCTGCAGAGGCCAGAAGGTATCAGATCCCCTGGCGCTGGAGGTACAAGCACCTATGAGCTGCCTGATATGGGTGCTGGGAACTGAACTTGGGCTATTATGTACTGCTCTTAACTGCTGAGCCGTCTCTCCAGTCCCATATTCAAACCTCAGATAGAGTTCTCTAGGAACCCCAGGCCACTCCTTTAAATAAGCATTCCCAGTTGGAGTGTTTTAGATATGAACTGCTACTATTTGTTCCTTAAACTGCACATACACCGCATATAAACACATATCATACACAGACACACAAAACACATAGGTACAACACACACATGTATTCACACACCTCATTGACACACATATTTAAAAACTGCTTTTTTTTTTTTTGCCTCCAGAAAAGATCTGCTGAATCAGAAACTCTGGAAATGGAAGCTAAAATTCAGCATTCTACCAAGTCCTGTGGATCATTCAGGCCTTTCCTAACAGACTCTAATATTGAGGACTCCTACTGGACAGATAAAGGTTAAGTAAGGGAGTCTGTCCTGAAACCCTGCCACTCCCCACCCACTTCCCACCCTTATTCCCCATCCCCACTTTCCATCCCCACTCCCCAGCCCCACCCTAAAACCCCACTCCTCACCCCACCTCCACTCCCCACCCCCACTCTCCATCCCCCCACCCCCACTCTCCATCCCCCCACCCTCACTCCCTATCCCCATTCTGCACCCCCACTCCCTACCCCACTTTCTACCCATGCTCTGGAAAAGTACGGACAAGCCAAGAAAAGAACCAAGCAGCAGCATTCTTCTCCCCTCCAAGGCTAGAGCTGTGTCAGAGCTATGAGAAGCAGAGCCCTGAGGCAGACCCCAGCCCTCACATGGCAGGTCGCACCCTGCAGCACACCACCACCCAAGAGACAGCCCCTGTCCAGTTACTCAGCACTGGTGCAGCAGGTTGTGCGCAGTTCTGCTGCAAAGGTCAGTCTCTAGGAGAAAAAGGAACATTAACCATGGAGAGGAGGAGTGTTTAAGCACTTGAAATGTAACTGCCTGGAAGCCATGGCCACTCTGTGCCATCAGATGGATTCCAAGCAAGCCTTTATCAGGATAACTCGATTCTGCATGCTTACCATACAAATTATGTGCTTTTCTTTGAAATGTGTATCTTAGAGTGCAGTAAAATCATATTACCCCCCCCAAAATAGGATAATGGGCTAAAATGAGGGCTATAAACGAATCCCCATGGAAATTACTTGAGTGGTTAAGTTGAGGACTAGGGACTGTTCAACAGGGTTGCACACCTGAGATGAAAACCATGGCAAGCAAAGGAAGGGGATCGGGGTTTCACCAAGCATGCACATAAATATGTATACAGAGGGAGCCCCTAGAAGTAGGGCAGTTTCTCTTTTAAATAATTCCTTAACTTGGATGGGAATAATGATGGAGGGCGGGCTTCATCTGTTTATCTTTCCTCCCAATTAATGAAGTAAAGTTGTTCACCAATCAACTCTGAATCCTGATAAACAACAAATCTTTACGCTTATGCCGGGGTGGGGGAGTGTCTGTAAAATTAAATAAATCTATGAGAAGGGATTATTAGCTGATCCTTTCATAGGGTCAGAGTTAAATAATGTATTTAATGTAGCAAGCTTTTCCAAGTTGGCTTTATAGTATTGCAAATACTTAAATTGGTAAGCAAGAGCCTCGTTAGGAGTCTTAGATGAAGATTTGTCCCATGAGTAGCCTCTGTGAGGGAAAGAGGTCCAGAGGGGGCCGTGAAATGGCCCGGTGATTCACTGAGGAAACAGGACAACTGCACAGAGCCTAGGTCTCCCAGGGGTAGCCCAGCATTTGCTGCCGTCTGATTTGCATTGCTTTTTGGCATGAAGAACACACAAGGCTTACATGACACCGAAAGATCAGGTAGGCCACCTGAGGATCTGCAGCCAGAGAGCATCCAGGGCCAGGGACGGACAAGGATTCCTCATCTCTCTGCCGCTTTGACCTTGGAGAAGCTTGACTCCTTCCGTGCTCCAGGTTTCACTCACAGCCAGTGCTGGGAAATTGTCTCCCTGCCCAAGCCTTCCAGACACACTTAACTAGTGGAAGCAAGAGAAGGAGGGATGTTCTCTGAGGTGAGTTCCATCCCTCCGTCCATGTGACCTCCAACACAGACATAGGAAGGTCTGACACTGTCTAGGTCCACAGGAATCACACGACAGTGCCTTACCATAGAAACTGGGTGACCCAATGATCAGGCCATTGGCACCATAAAAGAGACAGACCTGACACCCAGATGCCTTGGTAACTGAACTACTAGGATTTTCAACTAGCCTGGCCCATGAGTATGTGCCCAAAGTGATGTATATAGGATGACCTAGGAGTGTCCAGCTTCATACTAGATATAGAATGTTTTCATTATTATGCTTATTCACTTAGTGTGTGTGTGTGTGTGTGTGTGTGTGTGTGTGTCCCCGTCCATCCTTGGGTGAGCTCATGCATGCAACAGGGACATGTTGAGGTCAGAGAACAACTTTCAGAAGTTGGTTCTCTCCTCCCAGCCTGTAGGTCCTGGGGAACTGAAACTCAGGTCCTCAGGCTTGGTGGCAAGGGCTGGTACCCACTGAGCCATCTCTCAGACCTTCAGATAGAATCTTGGCCCCAGGCTTCCTTGCCATCTGTTTATGGGCACTTTCCTGCCTGGATGGAGAGCTAATTAGGGAAATTAATTAAGGCTCTGCATACTCAGCAGTGACTCAGCTGGAAGGCTTCCTAATATGCCTGTCCCCAGGCTGTACTCTCGGGGGTTTTAATTCAGCCACTTTACTGCATGCCTGGGAATCTGCATTTTAACCAAGTCCTTTGCAGCCAACCCAAGTGGACAGGCCTCCTCATCCACTCAGTGAGCCTACATGGAGTCCTTAACTACACCCCCTGAGCTGCCCTTGCCCTAAAGCCTACTCTAGTCACAACCCCCTCCAATGTCACTGTCTCCCAGGGCCTGCAGTTCCATAATGGAAATCCATGCTTGAGATCAGGCTAATTTTCTTTCCAACTCTCAAAACACAATGGATTTGTCTCCCTTACTTTTGGGGGCAATACAATTTACTTGCCTCAGGGAACCCAGACTTATAAAACACAGAGGCCTATTTACAAAATTTCATCAAGACAGCAACTTTCTCAGCCTGGAGACATAAGATGTACGTCTCAGCTGGGGCCCTTGCGTTGCTGCTAATGGAAACTCCATCAAGAATCAGATGACTTGGCCTGTATAAGCGGAAGGACCAGGCCAGGCTGGATTCAACTCCTTTCCCCCTGTTTTCTGTTTCCTTTAGGCTCTTTATTCCATTGCACAAATGGCACCCAGCCCCACATATACACACAAAAGCAGGCAGGCAGGTGGGCCCCCGCACCCAAGTAAGAGAGCTCTAAGATTCTCCCTGACTAGACCCTTTCAGGGGTGTGCTGTGTTAGTCAAATACACGGCCACAGGAGATGCAGACTTAAATGCCAGCCATGTCTCTCACAGTACTAGAGTATAGACGCCTAAGTCAAGACATTGGCAAGTTTGGCTTCTCTCAAGGCCCCTCTGCTTGGCCACTTTCTCTCTGAATCCTACATGGTTTCTATTTCCTGTGTCCATGGGCACCCCTGGGATGACCTCTCTGTCTCCAAATGCCTTCTTTCTCCAGGAGCTCCAGGGACATAGGGTCTCTTCTTTATTTAATTATCTCTTTAAAGTGTCCACCTCCAAACACGATCACTCCCTGAGGTACTGGGAATCGAGGCTTCTACAGATAAGGTCAAAGGAAGAGGGCGTAATTCAGTCCACAGTGCACAAACACGCACGCGCACGCGCACATGCTCACCCTGCAACACAGCTGAATCAAGTTGTTGGTTCAGCAACACGGGAAAATGTACTGTGGGATTTAATCCCACCTGAAGCTAAGCGGCAATAAGAGTCTGCCAGTAACGAAACAGGCTGGAGGTGGTCATGTCGGGATGAGATGCGGGGTAGTTATACAACAATGAAAACTACTACCGGGGGAACGGACAGGCAGTCTCTAGAAAGTAGAAACGCAGGTGTAATCCGGTATCTGTGACCACCGGTGAAAGCGTTTTGAGAATCAAGGGAAATGGCAGGGCTTCCACCAAACAGGAAAAAGGCTGACCTGAACTTCCTCTTCCAAGTTCAATCTTTTAAGTCCATTCCAGGTGACAGTCACTTGGAGCTTCAAGTTTAATTGTACCACTCCTTAAATAAACTAGTATCTATTAAAAAAATATACAGATATTACTTACCGTAGTTTGACTGCCCCCCCCCCCCCCAATGCAATAGTGAAATATATTCGTCCTTACAAAAGAACTCAAAGCCTCTAAGGAGTGATTACAGATGAGGGACTGACCTTAAGCGTGGATTAATGCCATTATGGGACTGGGTTAGCTGTTACAAGAGTGGACTCCCGATAAAGGCCAAGTCCACCCGCTGTGTGTGCGCGCGCGTATGTGTGTATGGACACGCACATGTATGCATGTGTGCACGTGTGTATGGTCTGATGCACTGTGAAGGCCCCACCAGAAGCTGCCGCATCAGCTGAAGACAAAGGCAGTGCACTGGAAGGAAAGCCACACGCGCGTTTGTGCGCATAAAAGTATTCTGAAACAGAGCAGATAGAATCAAAGTAGTTTTCGCCTGAAAAATAGCAAAGTACTCATCGACGTGCTTCTACTGCGAAGAAAATGGACCCGTATTATCTTCAAGAAAATATCTCTTCAAAGTAGAGGGGGAGCCGGTTAAGTGTTAGGCATCGAAACACAAAAGGGCCTGATTCTTTCCAAAGCAAACGACTGGGGGCAGGGGTGGGGGGGGGGCGGGGGGGGAGGAGGAGATGAAATCAGCACTCAGGAGAGACCAGTTTGGCATAAAACCAAGCTAGAGCAGGAAACAGTCAAGGACAATTAGTGCAGCTCCAGGGGATGCTGGGGGAAACATAGGCACCCCAGGGGCCAGGAGGGAATCCAAGGAAGGGAAAGGAACTTGCCTTAGCGTTAGGTTATTCTTACAGTGGTGAGCAGCACCTCGGTTTCCACTGTGGAAAACCAAGTTGGGGGAGGATGAGGAAATACACCACGGCTGAAAGGGGCTTCCCGCGTGTCCTTGAGGAGACAAGGGATGAACAGTGCCTCTTCCTCCACAGGGCATCTGTTGCCTCTTACGTGCTGACCTCCAACATAAATTAATGCCATCGTCTTGGGAATGGGTTGGCTATCACGGAGGTGAGCTCCTATATAAGGCCATTTCATCTTCAAGAAAACATCTTTCCAAAACAGAGAGGGAGCTCTGTGAAGCACAGATTGTAGCGGTCCGCTGGCCTGAGGATAAGATGTCTTCCCAGGGGTCAGCAGAAAGGAGAGCCACAGAGGAGCCAATCAGGGGTGCACCTCCTGCCTAGACCCAGATGAGACGTCCCTTCCTGAAGCCAGCTGAATGCAGGGGTGTGCATTCCCTGACATAGGAACACTTCCAATGGAGCCAGTGGAGTTTGGAAAGCCCGTTTTCACAGCTGCCGTCTAGCTGGTCAACTCAACAACCCAATGTCATTGTTGGTTGGAAAGCTTTGGGTTACAAACTGGACTCTGCACTACTAGGTCTTTGAACAATAAAGATATTTATTCCTCATACTTAATAAGAAGCGAGGCAAACCCACATCCACTGAAGTCAATGATCTTCAAAGGACAGCGTCAAACCCAGGAAGAGGGTCACGCCATTTCTTCCTGTGTCTATGCTTTCCCTTGCAGTGAAAACTGTTCCCAGAAGCCTCGTGGCTCACTTCCTAAGCCTCACTAGAGAATAAGGTGTGCTCTTCATGGTGACTCTTCCTTCAGCAAGAGTCTCTGCACCCCTCGTCACTCCTTAGCTGCTGCCCCACAAGAGTGACAGCTCCTTCCGAAACTGTCCTAACATTAAGAAATCTCTTTGGGACTAGCTCAGCAGCCAAGTATATGCTTAACATTAAATTAAAATAAAAGTCCTTTCCTGAGATCATTTTCACTTTTTAAGAATAGTCTTGCTGAGACAAAATTTTGTGTAAAGCACTGGATCTCAGCGCTCTTAATGATACAACCCTTTAATAGAGGTCCGCGTGTTGTGGTGACCCCCAACCATAAAATTATCTTTGTTGCTACTTCATAACTGTAATTTTGCTACTGTTATGAACTGTAATGTAAATATCTGATATGCAGGATTGAGGACCACTGGCTGTAAAGGATAACTTGACCAAGAACTCTACAGGCTGAAGCCCCCATTCCATTACATGGTTTACGCCATTAATCCTCATAATTCTACACCCAAATGTAGCACAAATTTGAAAGTTTCCTGAGCTTTAGCCATGCTAAAATATTAGCACTCGATTTTTCAATATGTTGATATATGAACATATATTATATGCCCATTGTATGAAGTGCCCTCCCTGGGCTCAATTATTTGAATACTTGGTCCCAAGCTGGTGGCACTGTTTTGGAAGGTTATAGAAACTTTGGGAGCTGTGACCCAGCTGGTAGGAGTCCTTAGGGACAATTCTGGAAGGTTCTACCTGCTTCTGGTCCCAGTTTGAATTCTTTGCCTCCTGTCTCCTGCAATAACTTGACCTGTCACCTCAGCTTCCATAGCCATAGACTGAGCCATGTCCACAGCTGCGGTAGACTGAAATCTGGAGCCATGAGCTGAAGTAGCCAACACTCCCTTGAACAACTTCTGCCAGGCATTGTCATGGAAACATGGAAAATATTTCATGCGTTGTCGTTGCCTGTGACGAACGTCATGACTGAAAACAACTTGGGAAAGAGAGCCTTTGTTTGGCTTACACACCATGCTCTATCACTGTGCGAAGCCAGGGCAGAGCTCAAGGCTGGAGCAGGAGCAGGTGCAGAACACTGTCTCCTGGCTTGCTCCTCATGGCTTGCCCAGCTTGCTTTCTTATGTCACTCAGGACCACTCGCCCAAGGGTAGCTCCACACACAGTGGGCTGAACCCTCCCACATCAATTATTAATGAAGAAAATGTCCCACAGACTTGCCTACAGGCCAATCCCACGGAGGCATTTTCTCACCACGTTCCCTCTTTCCAGCTGACTCTAGCTTGTGTCAAGGTGACAAAGAACTGACCAGCACGTACACCATACCTAGTCACCTTTATAAAAAAAAAAAACACCTTTTCTTTAAATCAGTTCACCTATTAGGGGCCATATAAATCCAGGTTAAAGGAAATGCTTTATTGCTATCTTAAATAGAAAATCACAGGTTCCTGAAGATGGTCATCGCAATCGGAAAGAATTGTGACTAAATGTGACTCCTGAAACGATAAGATTTTCCTGGAGTCATCCCCTGGAAACATCTCTCACAGAAATAGTGGTAGATAAATGGCAGAAACGCTACCCTAAGATAGGCCCATTTCTCCCCCTACGGTGTGAGTTACGATAAAGTACATTGGCCAGAAATCCTTATTGTAAGGATGGTTGCTCCCAGCTCATTTTTTTTTCCAGCTTACCAGAAAGAGCATTAGGAAGGTTTATATAGCAGAGCTGAGTTTGCTTCAACTAACTCAGAATGCCTTCTTATTCCCATTTCTCTCTACTCCGACCTCTTTGTCAGTCTTTATTTATTTCCTATCACTTCAGTTGACCTCAGCTCCACTGCATGCTCGCAACAGCAGCCTCCTTCACCCGTACAGCTTTGGGGGTTTCCTCGATACCGTTGCAGCTACCCTCTCCTTATCTGTGATGGAACAGGATCTGCGATGATTCTACAACAAATTGTAGACACAGAGCAGCCAAAGAAGATCTGTGAGTGGGTTCTGTGGTCCGGCTAACAGCGTAGCTGAGCTGCTTTGTAGGTGTTCCCCACTGTTAATCAGTTCATCTTCCCCTCAATCCAATGAGCAATAAATTCCAAGACCTTCAGAAGTCTGTATCAGAATCAACACATGTTGGGTTTGTCTAAGCCTAGGGTAAGACACTCGACATCATTTATGGAAGGTTGGGATGCCTATGTGATATTTCTAACCCATCTACAATGTATCTCTTGAATTTTACCTATTTCACCACTAAAATACTATTTATGTGGTACAATGGCATCCTACTTTTGACTGAAGAGGGATCTCTTGCCCTTCCTGGCAAGCAGAAATGAAGAGATAATTTAATATTGGAGAAAATAAAAAGAAGTGGCGTTTCGTGAATTAGGGCATTGAGTACCAAAGTACTGCCTTTTGCTTCATGGTAATTAAGTTGTGGTGGGCAGAGGAAGGGCAGGGATGCCAGCCCTGTGAAATAATCTCTGAAGGATGCTCCATCGTGGTGCAAAGTAACCATGGATGCTCATTCTGTTCATTACAGCTTGCCCTCTCTGAGCATGTAAACATTTACATTAGAGAGGGCATTTATCAAATGCCACCGTAGATCAATTCTCTTGAAGATGAGAAGTCGGGCATCGGCAGGCAGTACTTCTTATGCACAGAGCAGAGCCTCGGGGAAGCAGAACAAACTTACAGCCTTTGAGTAAGGAAAACAATTCAATTACCATTGCTGCCTGCCACTGTCACTGTGTCACAGAGGCCCCAGGAGATACAATTCCAACGCCAGCTCAGGTGTCTCCAAATTACATCCTTCCCTTAGACTCTCACCCTGGAACAGCATCACTACCCAACCTGCAAACCTTGGCATTCTCCACAGCCAATCACCACAGCCTCCCCCAACACCTCTCGGAGCCCTCTCTTGCTCTTCGCCTACTGTGGTTGCCCTAAGCATTTCTCCTTTGCATTGCCATCAGGAAGCAGACATATTTTCTCCTCAATTCTCACAGCCTGTAGTTGGACCAGACCCCTGTAACAAAATGAAAGCAAGCAAGTTCTTTGCTGTGTAAGATCAGTCCATGGGACTCTGAGCTTGGGAGAACCTGCCTAGGTGGGAATCCCAAGAATTCACTTCCAGGGTGAGGCTGAAGTCCGTGGTAGAGTGGCTATTGCCTGGCACGTGGAAAACCCTAGGTTTCATTCCCTACACTGGCAAATAAAAGAAGCGGGGCAAGGTGGCTGCTTAGAACGCTGACTTACATGCTATTCTCAACAAAGAAAATAAATATGGGGGAATGACAGTATGAAAGAGTTTCAGGCTTCCAAAAGCTGGAAACACTGACAAGGGGAAGAGGATGGAGAAAGGAAGTAAGTGTGTCACTCCCTCTGGGTACAGCCTCTGGGTCTGTCCTCCTGAAGAATTCATGGCCTGTGTTTACTGAGCAAATGGGAATCTAAAGAGAGGATACCCCAGCTTTCATGCTTCTTTAGCCTAAAAACATTGCCACCAAAGAGGCCTATTTTGGGGTGTCACTTCACCCTTCTGTTTTCATCAGTCTCATTGCTTACTTACAGTATGGGGTGCCTTCCCAGCCCGATGGTCTGCTAGCTGCCCGAATGAGATTTCAGTAAGCAATGCAGACTCCTCAACCCTGCTGTCTTGGTCACCTAGTCTACTGCTGCGAAGAGACGCCATGACCGTAACAACTCTTTTATAAAAGAAAGCATTTAATTGGGGACTGGCTTACAGTTTCAGAGGTTTAGTTCATTTATCATCATGGTGGGAAGCATGGTGGCATGCAGGCAGGTGTTGGAGCAGTACCTGAGGGAGGGGGCTTAGGCTTGGTTTGGGCTTCTGAAACCTCCAAGCCCACCCGCAATGACTCTCTTCCTCTAACAAGTCCACACCTACTCCTACAAGGCCACACCTAATGGGTTTGTATTTCTACTGGAAAGGAGAGTGGAGACTGTTGGCTGCTCCCCATCCTCAACAACACTTGGCATGCCAATCTTGTTAATTTTCACAATTCTGTTGGGTGGGTAGTATTATTTCACTGTGGGTTTACTTTGTATTTTCAGTTGACACAGAATGTTTCTCAAATGCCTTTTAGCCATTTGGCCATCCTTACGTGAGGATCGTTTCCTATCTTTTAGGAAATGGGCTCTCTATCCCTTTCGTTCCCAGGAGTCTTCTCTAGGTATGATCGTTGGCTTCTGAGAGAATTACAAGTTTCTTCTCCCTGTTCATGGTTTGCCATTTTGTGTCTTTTTTTGTTTTGTTTTTTTTGCTTGTTTGTTCTTGTCATTTTCTTGTGTGTGTGTATATATATATATATAATATAGTTATATAGTTATATATTAAATAAATGATAGATTATGAGGACTTTTGAAATTGGGCTGAATGGAGTTTTCCTTTATGATATGGTTATAAGCCTATGGGGACCAGGGAGTGAACTGTGGTTGTTTCAGTAAGAATATTCCCTATAAGCTTATAAATTTGAATGCTTATTTTCCAGGGAGTGGCACTATTTGAAAAGGTCCCTCTACATATTTCTGGATGTCCTCAAACTCCCAGAGATCAACCTGCCCCTGCCTCCCAAGTTTTAAGCTTAAAAGTGTGTGCCAGCATGCCCAGCTCATGCCTTTTCCTGTCTCAGTGATGTCTTCTGATGTACAGAAATTCTAAGTTTCAGTGAAGTACGATGGATTTAAGGATTTCAACACATAAATTTGGTAGAGATTATATATAATGCAGAGCCATAATACTGTAAAACATAACAAAAACCCTAATTAATAAATTAACAAACCACTTCTCCATCTGCTAGCCCAATTTGCCTGTTTTTAAACATGGAAATGTAAGTATAACAGATTGCAAAGGGGTAAATGCTGCAGTCCTTTTCATTAAGACCCTTATACTTCATACCCATGTTCATAATTATCTCTCCTACCTAATAAAAAATGGCTTTCCAGGCCTGAGAGATGTCAAAGTAGGTAAAGGTGCTTATTGTACACACCTGGAAATCTGAGACCATCCTGGGACCCATACAGAAATGGAAGGAGAGAATCAACTCTACCAAGTTACCCAGAAGACTGTGTTTTCCTCCCTGCTCTCCAGGACCATCTTAACAATATGCCCATCAGTCAGTTTCTGTTCCTTGGTTCATTTGCTACCCTTAGGTAGATGCCACCTTGCCTTGAAATCCGATGTGAGAAAATTTCCTGTCTTGTTCTACAGGAATGTTTTGACTAACTCTGGTCTTTTTCTTTCTTACTTACTTTAATAAATAAATAATATTTTTAAGAAAAAGAAACCATAAAGCCCACCTCCAGTGATATACTTCCTCCAACAAGGCTATACCTTCTCTGACAAGGCCATACTTCCTGAGCCTACTAATCCTTTCAAATAGTACAACTCCCTGGCAACTAAGCATCCAAATATATGAGCCTATAGAGGACATTCTTAATGAAACAACCATAGTCCACTCCCTGATCCTCATAGACTTACAGCCATATCATAATGTAAAACTCCATTCAGTCCAACTTCAAGAGGCCCATGTCTATCATAATCTCAATACTATTTAATAGTTTAAAGTTTCTTCTGAGATTCATGGGCAAGTAACTCATGACTACTTAGCAATTATAAAATCAAAATATAAAAGAAGATCACATATTTCCAATATACAATGGCACAGAATGTACATTGCCATTCTAAACGGAAGGACAGGGAACATAGTAAGAAAATGCTGGACCAAAGACAAAACCCAGCAGGACAAACACCAAATTCTGCATCTCCGTGTCTGATGTCAAAGGGCTCTTCAGATCTCCAACTCCTCCCAGCTTTTTTGAGTGTTGCACACTTCTCTCTCTTGGGCTGATTCCAAGCTCAGTCTGTAGCTTTCCTTGGCGGGTATTCTACAACTCTGGCGTCTCCAGCATGTTGAGGTCTCCAATACAATCCTTCACAGTTTTGTGCAATGACCTCTCTGAGCCTCTCCACACCCCTGACACATACCTGGCTTCAGTGGCATTCCTTAGTCACAGAGGGAGATTCCACAACCTCTTTGTGGTATCCTTGACTCTAAAGCCAGAACCACAAGGCTGAAGTGGCCAAGTTCTGTTGCTTGATGAGGCTGGAATTTGGCCTCCTTGTTAATTACATTTGCATAAGCATCCTGTCTTTGATGGTTTCCTTCACTGTTTAAACTTTTCTTTAGTTCCTTTTCACAAGTTAGAAGGGTGGGGTCTTGCAGTGTGGTCACCACTCCCTCTATTTCATTTATCAGCAGGCTTTTCCTGGTTTGTCTCCTGGAGACAGGACTTTGCTCCGTTACACTTCTCTCGTCCCTTTCTCACCTCGAACTGTTCACTTTATGTTTCTCTTTGTCCAGCTGCTTCTTTTCATTATAGAGCTGCATACAAGTGATTACTAATAACCACACAACAGAGTCAATACTGGGCTCTCCTGAAATCATCTTCTCTGCCAATGCCATTGATTCAACACTCATCAATTTAGCTCCAGGCAGATTTTTAGGGTAAGGGCAAAAAGCAGCCACATTCTTTGCCCAAATATCACAAGAATTGTCTCCAGGCCACTTACTAATTTTCTTCCCCTCTGAAACTTATTGAGCTGGACCTCTGCAATTCAAATTGCCCCCAGTACTGTCTTCCATTTTCCTATAAGGATGGCCCATTAAGTCTTGTTTGAAGCATCCTGAAATTTATATAGTCCAAAGTCCCAAAATCTTCCATATTCCTCCAACAAACAGCAAGGTCAGGCCTATCACAGCTATATTCCAGCCCCCAGTACCAAAGTCTGTTCTATTGCTGCAAAGAGACACTATGACCAAGACAACCCTCACAAAAGAAAGCATTTAATTGGGTGCTTGCTTATAATTTCAGAGGTTTAGTCCATTATCATCATGGTTGGGAGCACAGTCACATGCAGGCAAACACTACAATAGTAGCTGAGAGCTACACTCTAGGCAGAAAGAAAGAGAGAAAAAGAGTATCTAGGCTTGGCATAGACTCTGGAAAACTTAAGCCCACCCCCAGCGACACATTGTATCCAATGAGGCCACACCTCCTAATCCTTCAAATCCTTTCAAACAGTGCCACTCTCTGGTGACTAAGCATTCAAACATATGAGCCTATGGGGGACATTCTTATCCAAACCATCACATCTGCCTACTACTCTGCAGTAACTCCTTCCTGAGTAGCTTCACCCCATCTTTTCTCTCTCTCTCTTTCCCCCTTCCCACCATCTCTACCTCCCTATCTTCCTCTGGATGTGTATGCATACATGTATCTCTATCGCACACAGACACATATACAGCAAACTATGTTTCATCTCTACTAAATCACACTCTATACCCTCTCCCTACTAAGGCGGTCCCTCCTATGCTACCCGCTTACCCAATGGCTCCTGAGAGCCTCTATCTGAGAATTTTCTCTTCTTCTAGTTTGCCTTCTGCTGCTGTCATAAACACCATGGCCAAAAGCAACTTGAGGAGGAAACAGTTTATTTCATCTTACAAGGTCCATCATTGAGGGAAATCAGGGCAGGAGCTCAGCCAGGAGCCAAGACAGAAACCATGGAGTAACACTGTTTCCTGATTTGTTTCCAGCCTCGTGTTCAACCACTTTTCCTATGCAACCCAGACCCACATGCCCAGGAAATGTGGTGCCCACAGTGGGCTGGGCCTTTCTAAATCCATTAACAAACAAGACAATGTTTCACAGATATGTCAATCTGATGGAGGCAGCTACTCAACTGAAGTTTGTTCTTCCCAGATGACTCTGGTTTGTGTCAAGTTAACAATGAAACCAATCAGCACTCCTCCCTGGACGTCCTCCAGCTGGGCCAGCAGCTTTCCAAGTCACAAGTGCCCTGAACTTTTCCTATGCAGTCTGAGACTCTAGCACACTGCCTTTCTCCTTTTCCATCTCCTGAGATGTTCTAGCTCCTCAAGGGAAAAGCAAGCTCCTCACCTCTGCATCTCTGCTGACTCACGTGCGATGACGTCATGCATCTCAAACAAATGAACTGGCAACATCCTGCCCTGCAAACGGCTAATTATCGACAACTTTCAAATCGGATTTTATCTCTATAAGAAGGCACAGAACTACAGGGACACATGGAGATTTGCCCAGTCGATGGTACCCCTTTTAAACGAAGACTAGCCCACAAATGGCCCACCCCTCAGTTCTACGCTTGGCCCACAGCTAGCAGATGTGCACAGGACATATTCTGTTACCGCATGCTTTCTTGACTTGTCCTCTTTTGGCTAGGGTCAGAGTTCCTTTTCCCCTCCTACGTTATTGACTCTAGGTGGTAGGAACAGTGCACAGAAATTGTTACAGCGAACAAGAACACTGATTCAGCCCGACCTCTGGTTCTATTTTAGGAAGCCTGGGTAGACAAGACATGCTGTGGAGTCAGCTCCCCCAATTTCCTAGAGTGGATCTAGCTGTCATCACGGTGGTGAGCAAACAGTCTTACCGTGTGTGCAAGAAACATTTCAACTCTAGTTATGTGCTTATTTATGCAGATAATAACCTACTAGCATACCAGTTGCCTTATTTTGCATGTCAAAAGTTACTATAGGCAAAATTTGATTTCTATACGCATGTACATGTGTATGTGTGTTTATATGTGTGGTGTATATGTGTGTTTGTATGTGTATGTGGGTTATGTGTGTATGTATGTGTGGTATGTGTGTAGGTGTATGTGTGTATGTGTGTATATGTGTGTTTGTATATGTATGTGTGTATTATGTGTATATGTATGTGTGGTGTGTGTGTGTGTTCTTATGCATGTGGAGGCCACAGGACAACTTTGGTGTCACTCTTAGGAAAGCCTTCCACCTCCTTTGATAGAATGCCCAGAGAATCCTTGGGATTAGTCTGGACCTGACCATCTAGTGCTGGGGTTATCAAAACAAGGCACTATGCCTGAATTTTTGGGGGTCTGGGGGTGGACTTGACTCTTCATACTTGGGAAGAATCATCTTGTCAACTGAACCATCCCCAGCCCTTTAAAACGTATTTTCAAACATTTAGAAAGGAGCTGGGGATATGGCTCAGTGGGTTAAGAATGCTTACTCTGCACGCACAAGGGACCCGAGTTTGAATCCCCAGCATCCATATAAAAAGCTTGGCATGGCTACATGTGCCTATAACCCCACCACTGGGAGGCAGAGATGGATAGATCCTGAGAGCTTGCTAACAAGCCTGCCTAGTTGAAACAGCAAGCTTCCAGTTTGGTGAGAGACCCTGCCTTACAGGATAGGACAAACAGCAACAGAGGAAGGACAGCGTGGCATCCTGCTCTGACCTCCACATACATGCATAAGGCACACACCTATATACTCACAGGCATGTACCACACACACACACACACACACACACACACACACACATACACCTTGGAAAACAAATGAGGTCAAATTAAAGAAAAACTATCAAAAATAAAGCAATAAATGAAAGCACACAGGCCAGTATTGTGAGTGATTTCAGAGTTCCAGAAACAGAAGACTGTTGTACTGAGCAACACCTCCTCATGTTAGGGGCAGGGAGGAAAACCAACACCCAAGGATGCAAAGCAGCCTGCCCATGGTCAAGGTGTGGAGAGTCTAGATTGCCACCCGATGACCAGTACAGAGATACACCAGACCTGGTTACTCTGTGATTCTAAATTTATCAAATTAAAAAAAAAGTTTTTATTGTTCTGAAAATGAAAAAAAAATCATCAATAGTGTCAAGCCTGGTGACATGGGTCCTAATCTCAGGTACTTGAGAAACTGAGGCAGAAGGATTACAAGTTTAGTGGTTACAGAATATATTCAAGGCCAAGTTGGACAACTCAGAAAGACTCTGTCAAAGGAAGAAAGGAAAGAAGGGAGGAAGAAAGGAAGGAAGGAACAAAAGAAAGAAAAGAAGGAAGGAAGTGAGGGAGGAAGGAAGGGAGGGAGGGAGGGAGGGAGGGAGGGAGGGAGAAGGAAAGAAAAGGAAGGGAGGGAGGAAGGAAGGAAGGAAGGAAGGAAGGAAGGAAGGAAGGAAGGAAGGAAGGAAGGAGCAATGGTATGATGATAACTCCAATCACTATTTAAGGGCAAAGACAAAATCTAGAAAAGAAAGCAGAAGAAACCTGGTCCACATCGCCAGGGCATAAACCCAGAGTCACTGTCCCCTACTTCTGCCTCAGAGACAATGGAAAGTGCTGAGCCAGGAGAGTCTTCATAGAAGTCTTCTGAAGTGATCTGTCACTCTGTGCTGTCCCCCCCCCGCTGTTCTGCCCCATCACACTCGCCCGCTGGGATTCCTGCTGCCTCGGCAAACCCGATGACATGTCAAACCTGATGTTTCCAGAGCCGTGTCGCAATGCTGAGGAGACTTCTGTGGAGGCCTATTATCCATTATTTGGCAAGGGGGGAGTGTGCAGACATGAGGAACAAGAATTGGGTGAAGTTGGGCTCTGGGTTTTAATGAGCATTCAAATGAGAATGTTGGCTATTTCCTAGGACGTACTAAAAATAACCCGGACGCCTGTTTCCGCCCCTCCACTTGCCTTCAGTGCCTGCTCATGCTGAAGATGCAGGAGGGCTGGAAAAGGCTCCTTGGGGTCCGGCACCGGGGACGTGTGTTCAGATAAACATAACTGAGCTTGACTCTGCTCCCTCACGCTTCAGAGGACCTGCCACCTCCAGGCTCCTGTCAGATTTACACTTGAGAAGGCTTGAAGGTGACAATAGATGATTCCTGTGCAAACAAGCTTTGTTGATTTCAAGCCACCACACCTTTTTTTTTTAGTTTCTGTATGACCCACACTGGCTTCATCCCCCTGCCTCCACTTTCTGAGTGCTGGGTCACAGACATGTGTCACTCAGCTCTAATATCACTCCCAAATCCCTCTGGCCTTCACTGTCGCCAATTTGAATCAACTTTATTGTCATTTTTTGCCTTTCTCCCTGCTCTTCGCACCTTGAATTTACCTCTCCATCCTCTGCATATCAGTGTAGCTAGGATAACAATATTCCCCGCCATCATTGCCACTGTGCGTTGAACCTGTTCAACAACTCCCTGTGGCTTCTATAACGACTACATCCTTGCCAGGGCCACAGCAAGGACCTCCCTGAGCTGTGCCCAAGCTTCTTCAACCCCATTCACTCCCTGGGTCCTCCCTGCTCCAACTCAGATCTTCTCCTAGTACCTCTGCCTACCGTGTCCCAGAACCCTCCATGGTTCTAAGCATGCATGGCTGTCCCTTTGCCTAATTCTTAACTGATTGTTCAGATCTGAATAGCATCACCACATTTCCAAGAAGGATGTTCCTGATGCCACAAACAAGGCCAGATCCTCTCTCCCATCTGTTCCCATCCCCCAAGGACCCCTCCTCTACAGGACAGATCTGGACTGCCTTTGCACATTTGGTTAATGATTAATTGATTAATGGAATTAGCTCTCCCGAGAGCAGCTCATGATAGCAGAAGCCTGCATCTGCTTGTGCCTGATTGTACCCTTGGCATCCAGTGTGCTGCCTGGCACTCATGAAATGTCCAGTATTTGTGGAGGGCGTACCGCCAAACTCCAACAAGAATTGTTTACAGCTTATATGACCTGTCGGGTGTTGGTGGGAGCAGCAGTAGGGGGTGGGGAGGTGCTGGGGCATCCTTTGGGCAGCAAAGGATGTGCAGCAGGGTAAGTAAGATGCCTCAGTCCTGCCAAAGCAAGGTGTCTAATCTTAAAGGTTTCTGGGGGAAGGGGAGGTATCGCATCACAAGGAAGCAGGCTTATTTAATATGTGATCTCTGCTGCAGGAAATCAGGACTTGGGCTACAAGAGAGGATCAGTCTTTCTGTATGTAGAAGAGTGGAGCTTCCTTCGGTGATGGTGCCCGGGCCTTCCAAGATTCACAAAGGGAAATTTATGATATATAAGCAAAGCAATTGGGCACCTTGGTCCTTCCCCTGATAACTGATTCCTGGTCCTGTACTGGCTGAGCCCCAGTCCTTTTGATGAAAATATAGGTATATCATGTTCACTGCCTGGCATTCTGGGAATATAGTAGTGTGATGCTTTTTATTATAAACTGCCCTCCTGAGACCAGGTGCCTAAATGAATTCCACATTGTCTCGCAAGTAAAATGAAAGGACTTGCTGGGTACAGCAGTTCATGCCTACAATTCCAACACTTGAGAGTGGGTGGGGATGGTCAGGGCTCAAGGTCATCCTGAGACATAGGGATTTGAGACCAACCTGAGCTGCATTAGATCCACAGGACCAGCAAGAGAACCCAGTGGGTAAAGGCTGTGTGCTGCCAGTCTGACGGCTAAGTTTGATCTCTGAACCCTCATAGTAAAGGAAGAAAACTAACTCCTACAAGTGGTCTTTTGACTTCACATGTACACTGTGGCATGCACATGCACACACATACGCAAATACATGCACACACATACATACATACATACAAAATTTTCTTAAAATACAGAAACACAAAACCAAAAAATTCAAATATCGTTTTCTTCATTGGATTAAAATGCATATCATTTAACATCTTAATCCAGATGAAATCTGAAACAGACTCCTGGGGAAGCAAAACAAGGAAGACATTCAACGTCACTTTTTCCAGGGGGCTTTAAGAAAACCTAAGGATGAGCCAGAGATAGCCCAGTCATTTCAGGCTAGCCTCCCAACCAAAATCTCAAGAAATCTCAAGAAACCTGTGAAAGTCAAGTACCAGGACCATTATAACAGAGGGAAACGAGCCCATGTTGGCTAAGGTGTCCCCTCCTCTCTCAACCACAGGGACCAAGCCTTTGGTTTGCTGATGAGGTGGGTGGCAACCAGTGCCCTAGCCAGCTTTGCTAAATGAACGGTTATCAGCTGCTGTGGAAATCCAGCCCAGTCTGTGAAGAATGAGCTACTATTGTCACTGTCTGGAACTTTCTCGAGTGTTTCAAAATGGCGCTTGCAGTGAAGCTGTGTGGAGGTTCGTGAGAAATCTGTAAACACTGTGACATTTACTTGTCTGCCTGGGTAGTGACAGCTAAGCAGCAGCCTCATGGCCAGGCATTTGGGAGCAGGGTCAGATCGGGGCTTCTGATAGCCGCCAGCTGGGAGCTACTATTTTGAGGGCACAGGGCATGGGAAAGGCTTATTGCTTCTCTGCTTATGTCATAAGTCTTCATTCAGCCTCGTGTATCAAAAACTGTCAGCAAGAGAAACAGCTCTCACCTCAGAGATGGTTTATTCTAAACCAAATAATGAGTGACCATGGTCAGAGAAAACAGATTTGCAATTCCCCAAATGCCAGGTTCTAATGATGTGCAACTTTATGGACTTTTATTTCTTTTTGAAACAGAACAAAGGAAATCATTAAACAATAAACTTTCCACCTACAGGGGTGGGTATATCGGGTAGGCAGTTACGGGAGGCAGGCAAAATTCTGCTATTGGCCTTAGATGCTGTCTGTCAATATTCTCAATCCTTTGGTTGTTAGAGACTGTACATTCCAAAGAACTAAGCCAATTGTCAAAAGACATCACATAGAAAAAAAAAAAACAGTAAGTGGCTGTTAAGGGGGTTAAAGTTGCCCCAAGATAATTTGACTCTAGACTTCCAACATTCCAACTTCTCCACATCGTTCAAGTCCAACCAATTAGCCTTTGTAATCACAGCTTTTATCAGGACCTCTCCTTTGCACGCCCATCAACAACCTCACTAGATTTGAAGAAATCCCTTGAAATATTTGTTTAATGGCCCAAATGTGACACTGGCATCATACAATAAATTAAGATGAAGAAATTTGCCTTACAGGAGACGGGCAGGCCATGTTATAGAAGAGGGGAGAAGAGGGAAGGGTCTAGCTATTTTGTGATGTTCTCTTCAAGTGCATAGCTTTGATCTCTGATTTGTGCTGGATTTTTGGTAAATCTATAACCCTTTCAAAACCCACAGAAGAAAAAGAGAAGCCATTTTACGTACAGCCACACCACCCTGAATGCACCCAATCTTGTCACATCTTGAAGCCATGCGGGGTTAGGCTTGAGTCAGTGCTTAGATGGGAGAATATAAGCTCAGATCTCCAAGGGGCGAAGAGTTACATTTTGAGCTGATTCATCTAACCTTTCTCAGTGAATGGATGGCGGGAGGGGTAAGGATGCACGAGATCACCTGCTCATTGGCCATGTTACAATAACTGTTTCACAGTCGTCTTCTATCAGTGCGTGGAGACAAGAACTGACCAAGCAACATGATGCAAAGTCTGCCTGGAGCAACCGGCATTAATCCCAGATGGGGTCTAGTGCTAGGGCTCTGGGTTTCACACTTTAGTGAATGCCAGAACCCCCTGAGAATACTCTCTCCCTGGAACACACGTCTGTCATCAGCATTTTTCTATGTGCATCCCGTGTAATCTCAAAGACCAGAGGAAAGCTGAGAGAACCCTGTCATGGCCTGAATCTTCTGAGAGATGGAGTGTTATGGGCGACTAAGTGTGATTGGCTCCTGAGAGCTCTGACCTAATCAACAGATTAACCCCTGAGCAGATTCATAAGATTAGGAAGTGGTGGAAATTAGGAGGCGGGGCCAATGGGGAAGCTGGTCACAGGGCCACACCCTTGTAGGTATGTAGCCTAGGCCCCTTGTTGGTTCTTGAGATTCTTGATCCCCCCTGCCATGAGGTGAGCTTCTCTGTCTACTATGCCTTTGACTGTGACATTCAGCCTCATCACCAGCCTCAAAGCACTGGAGCCAACCAGCCACAGGCTAAAATCACTGAAACCATGAGCCAGAATAAATCTCTCTCCTGTCGACTATTTCTCTTGGGAATCTCATTACAGGGACAACGAGAGCAGTTGACACAAAAAGATTCAATCATGTCAGGAAGAGAAATGTATCAAGAAGCCTGGTGGAAGACAAATGTCGTGTAAAGTGTAAATCCAAGAAAAGTTCTGGGAGCTGAGAAGCTGAACTGCATTCAGACAAGACAAGGATCGGCACAGCGGTAACTGCAAATAGCTACCAAGCATCAGCTAAGAATCTGGACGTCAAGTGCAAAGAGAGAAAACCCCTGCTCTAAGTGTCTTAAATGCTCAAGGCTCTCTCAGGCTGTGTGTGTATGTGTGTGTGTGTGTGTGTGTGTGTGTGTAAGCCATGGTGGTAGAGCTGGCATCACAGGATACAGAAACCCAAGAAACCCTCTCTGCCTGGGTCTCTTGACTCATACAGCCCCTCTGCCTTGGTTCTTTTGTTTCAGGCGCTCCCCCACTGCGGAATATTAGTTTAAGATGTGTTTGTGCTGGGGAACATTTGTTTAATGACGCAAAGATGTGTTGCATTTGTTTATGTTGCATTTGTTTAACTCTGTGAAGCTGTGTCACTTTGTCTAAAACACCTGATTGGTCTAATAAAGAGCTGACTGTGCAATAGCAAGGCAGAAGAAAGGATAGGCGGGACTAGCAGGCAGAGAGGATAAATAGGAGAGAAGAGGGGGAAAGCAAGAAAAGGAGAAGGAGAGAGGATGTCAGGGGCTAGTCGCCTAGCTACTCGGCAAAACATGGAGTAAGAAGTAAAGAAAGGTATTATAGAATAGAGAAAGATAAAAGCCCAGAGGCTAAAGGTAGATGGGCTAATTTAAGTTAAGAAAAGCTGGCTACAAATAAGCCACACTAAGGTCGGGCATTCACAAGAAAGAAAGTTTATTGATTTGGGAGCTGGGTGGCTGGAACCCCCCCGCCTCCAAAAAGAAAGCTACACTCCCTTTTTAGAGATGATGTCTCTCTGAATGAAGTTCTGCTCTTTTGTATTTGAGTCCACATGAGACCGGGAACTCCTTTTCCATAATCGTCTGCAGATGGGGAGATCTCAGCTTCCCTCTGTTGGGAGTCGCCTGTGTTACATGCTTGCTCACAGGCAGAAAAAGGGTAGCTATTATCCAGAGGAAAACATCAGGATGCCACGTATAGGAAAAGAGGTAGATACTGGCTAGTGGAAATCACAATCGTCTACTGCAATGGCTCAGAAGTATTCTATTTTAGTTACACTGAAACGTTACTCTCCGTTAATGCTCATCTATTTTGATAAGAATAGAATTTTTACTTGCATATAGATATTATTGAAACATCTGTATTGATAATATTCTCCAGTGGCTGGTAACCTGCATGAAGACAAGAACCGTGTCTTTTATCTAGTATGGACAAGCAGGGGGGGATGCGTTTAAGGGAAAATGTGGAAGAATACTATGGTTTGAAGAAAACACATCTCCGTGGGCTCATGTGTGTGGATACAGTCCCCAGTGGCAGCGCTGTTTGGGGAGGTTGTAGGGCCTATAAAGATGCAGCCTTGTGGGAGGCAGCCTGCCACGGGCAGGCTTTGAGGTCTGAGCCTCACCCCACTTCCTGCTCGCTCTTACTGTGTTCGGTTGAACATCATCTCTCAGTTTCTTGCCCTCATCACCTCCCCCAGACTTCCCTCTGGATCTACGAGCCCAGATAAACTCTGTCTTCCCTAAGCCCCTTCAGATCACACTGTCTTGTCACAGCAACAGAAAAGTGATTCACACGGCCGTGAAACTACTGTTCCTCCTTTTCCTCTTTCTTCTTCCCACTAAGCACCGTTCAGACTCACTCATGGCTGATAGGACTTGTCTGATTAAGGACAAAGGGACTCCAAGGAACCTCCTCGCTGACAGAGGAAACCCACCTTCCTTTTGACCCTACCAATTCAATGTCAGGATAAAAAATTAATGTCTGCTAATCTACTGATTTCCCAGAACCTTTATCTAGAGCAGTGGGTTTCAGCCTGTGGGTCAGGACCCCGTTGAGAGGCCAAATGATTCTTTCACAGGATTGCATATCAGGTATCCTGCATATCTGATATTTTCATTATGATACATAACAGTAGCAAAATTAGTTATGAATTAGCAACAAAAATAATTTTATGACTGGGTATCACCACAACATGAGGGACTGTATTAAAGGGTCATAGCTAGAGCCTCGCTAACAAGGAACCCAACCGCCCAGAAGGTGCATTGGACCTTAAAGCCAGTCAGTCAGGATCAGCACATTTACTGATCAGTGTGGCAGAGGAACACACTGGGAAAAGATTTTAGGGGATTCCTACTAGAATGGGGCTGCTTGCCTTCAAAGAGCTAAATCAGCCAAGAAAAGAAGTCACGTGACTTTCCCCATACGGTCACAAAGAAAGGGTGGCAAGGACACAGGGTAACTTCAAAAGTCTTTCCCCTCCTCTAGCTTTAAAGGGAGCCACACTGCTGATAGACAGGACCAGGCGTCCTGCATCCCCGTGCCAGCTGTGTCTTTGCCTGTTGTGACTAGACCAATGTCATTGTGTCTTCTTACACAGAAAGGACAAGGCTGGAGAAGGACCCTTTTAATCCAGTGCATTAGGGACTCAGCCTGTCAGCAAGAATTAAAGAATAAAGATGTAATTCCCTGCCCAGGAAGCAGACACACCTCCTTCTCACTGCACACTCTGATATTGTAAACAAGCTGCAACCATTATTTGCCCGACTACAATGGCTTCGGGCAACACTACCAATGCCCAGTTTTATGCTTCATTAAGATGTCAATTCAACTTTTTCTCATTTAGTCTGGGAGAGATTGATGGGCCTTTAAAGAAATACTATACAATCTTTTTCTTTCGAAAGTCAGATACGCTTTTATATTTGATGTATTTCCTCCACCATAACAGGACACAGAAACCGTGTCTGCTCATCCTTGTCAGCACGGCCAGAAGTGGTCCATCTGAGAACATTCCTCTCCATCTGTCCCCAAGAAGGGAATTCTTCTCGGAGTCAGTTTCTGAGAGTTTTTCACTCCTCTGAAGAGCGTCCCTCACAGGGAAGCTGTGTGTCAGCACTCAGACGTTCAGAACGTTCTGATGAAAGGAAGCAGTCCTGATGTGCTCGCTCAGACATTCCTTTGAGCTCGCCACATGGGACAGGAAAGAATCGCCTGTGTGACTACAAAAATGATGATTTACCAAAAGAATCCTTGGTAACAATTCTCTACAAGAGTACTGGAGATGTGTTTTTCCAATTTGCCATGACCCATAGTTGACTCACTTAGATGTTTTCTCAATGAAATGGCAGAAACCCTAATTCTAATTGATTTGACCAATAGAGGGCTTTGACTGTCCACAGGGTACAAAGCCCTAGAGCAGGCTAGAGCAAGTTGAGTTTTGTTGTTGTTGGGTTTTTGTTTTACTTGTTTGTGTGTGTTTTGGTCAATCCACCATGTTATGAGCCACGTTCTTTCTCTGGGCTCTTCATTTTTCTTCATTTCTGAGAATGTTAACTCTAAACTCGGCCTTGACACATCAAAGGAGAAAGACGGCCATAACCTCAAGTACCATAGCATCACTTGTCAATGCCCAGAGGCTGGGAGACAGAAAGTTCCATCTTCATTTGCTTTAGAAAAGTTCTCTCTTCTAAGAACCTTGCAAAAGACTTTCTTCATGCTGTACTGCCCAGAACTGTATCATACCCCACTCTCTAAACTAAGAAGTGCATGGAAATTGGAACTAAGACTTGATTAAGCATCAATAACCAGTAATTGCATAAAATTTGATGTCTCTTAGCAAGAAGGAAGGACTCCTGGGTGAGCGATTGACAGCTTTTATGACCAAGACCACGAAAAGCATGGGGGAGCAGGTGGACAACTGTGTGGACCAAAGGAAGCAGTCTTGAGGAAGACATCTGTGACTGGCCTAGGGTTTCAAATGCCACTCGTTTGGCATCAGAACTACTTTGTCTCTAAATGACACACATATTGACTTGGGAAGAAGAAAGACCAATAGAGAGTGTATGGCCATCAGCATTGGATACAGGTTTATTGGCCATTGTAACCATCTAAGATAAGTCATATTGTAAATAACTACATTAATAACTGTTAGACATTAATCACACATTTGCCATGTGCTAGAGTTTGCATAAGTGACTCTCAGATCATGTAAATGAAGACTGAGATCAAGAGAAACTAAAAAAAATGGCAATATTCATGTAATTGGATAATGACAGCCAGACTTGAATCCAAAGCAATCTGACTTTGAAGCTGATGGTCTCGATAAAGGACTGGGTGGAAGAAACCCCATTCTTAGAATACATTGACTGTAGGGCTGAGAGGGACTCAAATCACCCTTTTCAGCTTTCCTTACACTGAGAAAAATGGATTGTGTATTTTCCAAGTAAACAGAGAGCCAAGTCAGATCTCAGACTCCGAAGGAGTGTGAGTAGTGAAAGATGCCCAAGAACTCAGTGGGCCTGAGTGGTCAATGATGGGGAAAGGACAGGAGATAGGAAAGCAGAGTGGGAGAGGGGTGTGGAGTACCAGGTGTGCTATTACAGAAGTTGAGGGAAGAAGTGTTTCCAGGCAAAGTAGTGGCCAGGTGTTGTATCCCACAGGGAGGTGAAGAAGTACCACAATCCTGGGTACCTGCAGAGAACTGGATTTGAGGACTCCATAGATATTCAGATCCACAGATGCTCTAGTCCCTTAGAAAAGATGATGTAACATTTACTTATAGCGTTCCATATACTTTGTCATCCTAGACTACTTATATAACAGGGTGTTATGTATCCCCCCCCACCATACTTTCAATAAATGGAGTTTGATTCCCCTTTCCCTCCTTCAAAGATCCAAGGGTAAGAAGATGATCCAGACCTCAGCAGCTTGAATTTTAATCCCATTTACACAGCTTCACAGCGATCTGTAATTCAAGCTAGTCTCCTTGGAAGGTCACCTTGTCTTTCTGGGCAAACCAAGGAAAAGGAGTTTTCTTTTACACAATCTTATACTCAAATGTGTAAGACTAGACCTTCAGAGACATGTCACCTGCACAAGGGGAGGGCTGTTCCTCCCCCTGGCTCCCCAGATTGCTATCTTTTAAGCCATAAACTATGTGACAAGATTTTGATCAAAACTGTGTACGGTAACTTAAACATAATTGGTTTCTATTAACCAACACAAGTGTATTTTTCTAAGAATAGTAATGTCAGTGTAGTTTTAAAAACAGGAGGAGGAGAAAGAAAGAAAAGAAAGAAGAGGAAGGGAACAGAAGGAGAAAAGGGAGAAGAAAAAGATGAGGAGGAAAAGGGGGAGGAGGGGGAAAAGGAGAAGGGGAAAGGGAAAAGAAGAGATGAGGAGGAAAAGGGAAATGAGGAGGAAGGAGAGGGAGAGGAAAGGAAGAGGGGGGAAAAAGAAGGGAAGGAGGAGAAAGAAGATAAGAAAGAAAGATGAAGAGAAAGAAGGAAGGGGATAAAGAGGGAGGGGAAGAAAGAAGGAAGGGAAAGAAAGAAGGAGAGAAAGAGGTGTTGGGGCAGCTGGCCCAATCCCTGCGTTCAGGGGCGTGGCTGCCCCAGGGGAGTAGGGTACCCTTAAAAAGAACCGGGGCCCCGGAAGGAGCCCCTGTTCCTGTCCCCCGCGTTACCTTCTACTTCGCTGGACCCTCGGTTCTGTAAGTTCCCCTATTTTCTCCTTTTATTAAAACTGATTTATTATAAAAGGACTATTTTGGTTATTTCCAAACCCCTCCGACCGCTGGTACACGCCGGTACAAAGAGGGAGGAGGAAGAGGGGGGAAGGGAAGGAGGAGAAAGAAGATAAGAAAGAAAGATGAAGAGAAAGAAGGAAGGGGATAAAGAGGGAGGGAAAAGAAGAAAGAAGAAGGGGAGAAAGAGAAGGAAGAAGAAATCAGTGACTGATAAGCACCATGACTGAGAGGTAGATAAAGCAGTAAACCTCCTACCAAGTGGCCATTTATAACACAACCAAGATTAGACTAATTTCCAGTACACATACACATACTTAAAAAAAAAGACTGATATCCTAGAACCAAGGCTGAACTGCCTGGTCTAAGATGATCAGCTCCTTCTTTGGAAAAGTAATACTGTTCCTCATGAGCTGCACAAGCTATTTGTTGATAGTCTCTAATGAACTCAAGAGTTTGTTCTAGACGGGTCGTGGTGGCGCACACCTTTGATCCCTGCACTCGGGAGGCAGAGGCAGGCGGATCTCTGTGAGTCCGAGGCCACCTGGGCTACAGAGTGAGTTCCAGGACAGGTTCCAGAGCCACACAGAGAAACCTCATCTCAAACCCTCCCCACAAAAAAAAAAAAAAAAGAGTTTGTTCTTGAAAATTCTTTGCCCCACACTTTCTGTTAGCCCTGAGGCCCGACCCCTTCCACACGTTAGGCCCTGGAAACTACTTCCATGGGCTACATCCACAGCTCCTGGGCCCTCCAGCTTGAGTGGGGTTTGTCAATGAAAGGTACCAAGCCAGAAGCGGGAAAGGCAAAGGCAGGATGTTAGCGTTGGGTGTACATTCCCTGCCCAGCCTCAGCTCCTGGCACAGAGTTCCTTCCAAGCAGGCCTCCTCTTTCAGTCCCGCCACCCCCTCTTCCCTTGTCCTTACGGCTCCCCTATGGCTAGCCTTGATGACTATACTACCCTTTGTCCCTGTCACTATCCCCAAGTTCAGCAAATACCCTAAGAGTCCTCTTAGGTTATGGTCACATGACCTTTGTCTTCCACTGGCACTCTGACCCCACCATCTCTAACTTTCCCCAGGTCCCTTTCCCATCATCCCCCTTTCAACTTTTTTTTCTGTGTATATATGGATATTCCCACTGAATTCAATTAGTGTTCTCTGCATTCGTCTGGGTGTAGGGATGTCCCCTGTCACACAGGCAACCTAACAGGAGCCCCGTTCCTGAAGAAAGCTTTCTCTCCCCCAGCAGTCACCCATTACGTGTGGCTCCAAAACTAAGAGTTGGCCGTGTGACTCCATCCCCCCACCCATGTTCTAATGAGTTCTATCTGAAGACTGCAGTACAATAGAGATTTATCTACCTCCCTTTGCTTCCAAAAATCCAGATCAAGTATGAAGCATTTAAGTTAGCTTACTCATAAGCCTTTTTCCCTGGCAGCAAATTTGAACAATATCTTTGATATATGCAGGCAATTAATTTGTCTGAGAAGCTGCTCTGATATTATAAACTCAAAAAAAATCACATATTTTATTCTGTGAACTCAGTCAAGTCCCAGCTTCTGTCCCCATAGGTGCTGAGATAGAATCTTCCATGGAAAGTTCACTCAGAGCAAATGTAATATTCTAGCAGCAGGATTCAGCTGCCAAGCAAAGGCAGGGGCGTGAAAGCCCAGCAAGCAGCATAAGAGAGCAGAAGGTGAGCAGTGGAGATCTTGAAAAAGAGGCCGTTGTCCTACCAGATCCTTATATAGTCACCCTTCCTTGTCCACAGACACATCTGTGCATTCAACCAGCTGTGAACTGGAAATATCCGAAAAGCAGGAGAGGGAATAGAGCAGGGGAACTGGTTGTCTTCTTGCCCTACCTGCACCCTGTCTGCAGAAGGCCTAGTTAGCCGGAGGGTCTGGGTTTCCTAACAGTATGCTTTTTTATCCTGTCAATCCGAGTCCACTCATCACTAAGCAACTCATGCTTACATATCCCGGACTGGCCTGGGAATCTTAGGGAGAATCTGGGAGCTGACTAAAGGAAGGTATGCACTTAAGGCTGAAGGATGTTGGCAGTTATCTAGTTTTCAAAGCGAGAGTGTATTTTTACGAGGCCTACCCATTGGTAGCTACATCCCGAAAACATTAGATAACGATACAACCTCTCAGGTGCTAAACACACTCCTTTAGGCTCCCTTTCTAAATTGATCTGGCCAGTTACAAATGTTCCCCAGAATCTCCCATGGTGCTTTGCTGGGAAGAAATTTCATCGTATTGCTAGAAAAAAAGGCAACTAGATATCTGTTAGGGTAAAGGCACAGAAAGTCTCCCTGGAATGATGTGTATCATAAGAGTCATGTGTAATGTAGAAAGACACATCACAGAACACATTATTATCCTAAAACCTCTACTTGGTAAAACCTGTAAAGAGTCAACTTTTATAACTGACATTCTATCCTCAAGCATGTAATCTTTTAACTGATTTGAATCAAATCAACTGGAAAATATCTTTAAAGAGAAGAAAAATATACAGTGACTTTTCCAAATAGCAAGAAAATTGTTTAAAGGCAGCGCTGGGGAAAGCTAGAGAAAAAGGTCTACCAGGTGGCTATCCAGACACGAACTTGGTAGGAATGCCCAGAGAGGAGCCAGAGAGCTCTTCAGGCAGACTGTCTATAGAGGCTGCCACTGGGCTTTGTTTTATGTAGTACAGATTTTATGATACCACCTGATTGAGATCACAGTGTGCCCTGACCTACGTTGCCCCAAATTATACAAAAGAGTGGTTTGAAAGAAATTATACAAAAGGTCTTGTCCTGAGAGATTCCATTTTCTGTGCAGTTTTTAACTCTGTTTTGAAGACAGGACTCTGCACATGGATGGACCCATGGACAGCATCCCCCATGAATCACAGAATAATAAATGGCTTATGGCTGCAGAGAGAACATGTGGCACTCTGTGAATTGATAAGGGTGGCCTGGGACTGTCTAGGCAGAAGGGTGTATTAAAAAATCACACCAGGGCCTGAGAACTAAACACACACCAGACCAAGGAAGAGGGGTAACTCCGCCATCTGAACCCCATAAAAGTGCAAACACCTAGCTCTGTAGTGACAACCAACGCGTTATCTGACCAGTCGGTGTGTGCATCAGAGAACTGGACCATCACAGCAGCTTTGGCAAAACGTGCTCTGCTCCGCCCCACTTGAATCATCGCCTGCCTGTTGTGTCTGCCCATCTGGACCTGCCCTTTATCCAGCTGCCCATTCTTTGGCCTGGTCCTGGTCCCACTCCTTTGCCTCTGTAGCCGAACTCCACTCTGAAGCTCTGCTCCAACCTTTGACCAACCTCCAGAGACCCCCATCCAGTTTACTACACTATACTCCCCACACAGAGATTAATATTTCTATCCTTTTCCAGCTCTGCTTCTCTGGTCTCTTTAACCCTTTGTTTTTTTTTGTTTGTTTGTTTGTTTTTTTTTTTAATTTTTTTTTATTTTTTTTATATTTAAAAATTTCCATCTCCTTCCCTCCTCCTCCCCCCTCCCTCCCCTCCTTCTCCCCCTTCTCTCCCCTCCTTCTCCCCCTTCCCTCCCCTCCCCTCCACCCATACCTCCCCTCCCTCCCTCTCAAGGCCAAGGAGCCATCAGGGTTCCCCACTCTATGCTAAGACCAAGGTCCTCCCAACTCCCCCCAGGTCCAGGAAGGTGATCGACCAAGCTGAGAAGGCTCCCACAGAGCCCGTCCATGAAGAACAATCAGAGCCCAGAGCCATTGTCCTTTGCTTCTCAGTCAGCCCCCGCTGTTGGCCACACTCAGAGAGACGGGTTTGGTCGCATGATCCATCAGTCCCATTCCAACTGGAGTTGGTGATCTCCTATTAGTTCTGTCCCACCGTTTCCATGAGTGAACGCACCCCTCTCGTTCCTGACTTTCTCCCTCATGTTCTCGCTCCTTCTGCTCCTCATCGGGACCTTGGGAGCTCAGTCCAGTGCTCCAATGTGGGGCTCAGTCATCTTCCCCATCTGTCGCCAGCTGGAGGTTCCCTCATGGTCCTGACTTTCTTTCTCATGTTCTCTCTCCTTCTGCTCCTCATCAGGACCTTGGGAGCTCAGTCCGGTGCTCCAAGGTGGGGCTCTGTCATTTTCTTCATCTATCGTCAGGTGGAGATTCTATGGTGATATGCAAGAAATTCATCAGTATGGCTATAGGAACTGGCCTTTTCAGGCTCCCTCTCCTCAGCTGCCCAAGGAACTAACTGGGGGCGTCTCCCTGGAAACCTGGGAACCCCTCTAGGGTCAAGTCTCTTGACAACCCTCAGGTAGCTCCTTAAATTAAGATATATGCTTCCCTGCTCTCATATCCACCCTTCCTATATCCCAAGCACCCCATTCCTCCGAGCTCCCCCCGCTCTCCCCTTCACACTTTTCTCTCCCCATCTTCCCTTGGCCCAGTCTTGCCCAACCCTCAAGTTCCCAATTTTGCCTGGCGATCGTGTCTACTTCCAATATCCAGGAGGATTACTATATCTTTTTTGGGAGTTCACCTTCTTATTATCTTCTCAAGGATCCCAAACTTATAGGCTCGATGTCCTTTAATCATGGCTAGAAACCGAATATGAGTGAGTACATCCCATGTTCATCTTTATGGGTCTGGGTTACCTCACTCAGAATAGTGTTTTCTATTTCCATCCATTTGCCTGCAAAATTCAAGATGTCATTGTTTTTTACCGCTGAGTAGTATTCTAGCATGTATATATTCCACAGTTTCTTCATCCATTCTTCCACTGAAGGGCATCTAGGCTGTCTCCAGGATCTGGCTATTACAAATAATGCTGCTATGAACATAGATGAGCATATGCTTTTGTTGTATGATTGGGCATCTCTTGGGTAGATTCCCAATAGTGGAATTGCTGGGTCCTGGGGTAGGTTGATCCCGAATTTCCTGAGAAACCGCCACACTGCTTTCCAAAGTGGTTGCACAAGTTTGCATTCCCACCAGCAATGGATGAGTGTGCCCCTTACCCCACAACCTCTCCAGCAAAGGTTATTATTGGTGTTTTGGATTTTAGCCAATCTGACAGGTGTAAGATGATATCTCAAAGTTGTTTTGATTTGCATTTCCCTGATAGCTAGGGAGGTTGTCTTTAACCCTTTGTTAAACTCTGTTTTTAACTCTGTAACCTGCATACACTCATATATGTAGATAGAGTTCTGATGTTCTGTATGATCTGAGAGTTAATACTAGTAATTAAGATTAGAATAAAAGGACCTGATTTTGCATCAGCCAGAGCCAAGGAAAGTGGGAATATCTGGCGAATTGGTGCCAATGAAACTACCATGCCCCGTGAACTTATTGTTATCCAATAAATTCTGACACTGGAAAGACACAAATGTCTCGTTTCTGATACAGCACACGCATAACATGCAATGTGGGGATCTCAGCCTCCTTCCAAGACTGTGAGTGGGTCGGTGACTGGATCACCCAATGCCTATCCCTGATGCAATGCTAAAGCTGAACTGGAAAGGACTCTATGACTTCCACCTTGTCCTGTTGGAACGCTTGGTTAGAGGAAGCCAGTTTCCCTGTAAGAATCGGATGGCTTAAGGCTGAGCTGTTTGGAGGTCACACGAGCACTCTTGGCAACAAGCAGCATCGCCTGACAGTCATGGATAAGCCATCTTGCATGTTCAGTCCTTCTGACCCTTAGGTGACTGTAGCCACTACAGACTTCGAGATTCACGAACAGGATAGATGCCACATGAAGCCTGTCCAGTCCACCACTTCTGGGCCTCCGGCCTTAGTACTCGTTAGAACGAGGACTGATTCATGAATCTACTAGAAATCAAGGTCAGTGTTTCACAAGCCATAATATCCATAATAACCAACGTAGAACAATAAGCCTTGGTAGGACTAGAGAGATGGCTCAGCGGTGAATAGCACGTTCTGCCTTTACAAAGGTCCTGAACTCAGTTTTCAGTTGCCTGCACACATACATGGTGCACGTGCACATTTTCAGGCACACACATATTATGCTGATTAATTCTGATCACTAATTTTACACAACCTAGAGGCAGCTGGGAAGGGTGAACCTCAATTGAGGAGTTGCCCTGATCTGACCGGCCTGTGGCCATGTCTGTGAGACACTGCCTTTATTGGCAGCTGATTGCACCCAGCCTATGTAAGAAATCCAGCTGAACACAGCAGAGAGCAAGCCAATAAACTGCCTCCGTCCACAGTTTCCGCTCTAAGCTCCTGCCTTGAGGTTGTCCTGACTTCCCTTGGTGATTGACTGCTGCCTAGGAGTGTAAGATGAAATAAACCCTTTTCCTTCATAAAACTGCCTCTGGTCAGAGCAATGAAAAGCTAATGCACATACATATAAAATTAAAAATAATAAAGAAAAATACTAGGGATGTACTGCCAGATTCTCACCAACTAAAAAGTTTATTTTCCAGAGCTAGGAAAGTAGCCTGCTCTAGCACCTCAAGTAACAGTGAGCTAAGTTCCCCCTTAATTCAGGAACCCATGATCTTACATCTTATTTGAACAGCAGTCCCACCACGATATTGTCTCAGAACACAGATGTACTTGTAAAAAAGGAGAGGGTTTTTTGTTTAAAACGTATTTTGCAGTTTTGGTTCCAAGCTGAAGTGGGTCCTCTTTGATTGTGCCTCTGCTCCATCTCTTTCACTAAGGATGATTTTACTCTCGAAGGTTCCAATAGCTGTGAATCAGATTCCATAGTGACTCATGCGGTGCGTGGGCAGCAGCCACTGCCTTTCTTGAGGGCTAAATTACCACAGGGGAAACATCCCATGGCTTCGGAAAAACACACCGTGCTGGTTATAAACAACCAAGGAACAGTCTGCAGGCAGCCCAGGAATCAACAAGACTGAGACCCAGCCAGGGTCTACTAGCACAAAACCCCATGCTCATCAATGACGTCTATGCTTGTCAAAGATGTCCGGCAAGAGGCTAACTGGGAAGGAGAGACCGCAGAAATATGAGGGTTTAGAAGGTGAGCGGCAAAAAACAGGAAAGTTGGCTAAAAGTCAGGGAGTCTCTCCTTCCTTCTCTCCCCATTTTTCTTTCTCAGAGGGGATTGTGTGTCCACACAGAAAATGGTCACAGGGTGTAACAGAAGATCAAGGTGTACAGAGCACCCGCTATAGCTTTTCACGACAGTGTTTCTGGGCCGACTTTGCCTGTTACACAGCACTTAATGACCCACAGTGAAATCAGGCAGACCGAATCTTTGCTCTGCATAGACAATCTACAAAACTACAGCCTACAAATCTTTTGCTGTCTTACTGATCATTCTTTCCACACCCTACACCCCTAAGAGCACTGCCCAGGGACCCAGTTTACCAGTCTCTCTCTGACAAGTGAAGTATGGGTGTCCTATGTAAGGGACAGTTTCCATAATGGGACTCTTCCAACTCCTTCTCCTGTTTCCTAACCTCCAGAGCCGAAAGACAGTCTCCACTGACCATTAGCTGATGACGGATGGTTGTGGGAGCTGATCTTGACTGGGGAGATGGTTCCATGATTAAGAGCACTGGCTGTTCTTGAACCTGAGTTCAGTTCCCAGCACCCACACGGTGGCTCACAATCATCTGTAACTCCCTGAACAGTAGAGCTGCGTATGGTAATCATACATCCATGCAAGAAAAAAAATACTCATACACATAAAATAAATCTTTTAAAGAATTTTTTAAAGAGCTACTCAACACCAAAAACTCATGCCTTGATTTTTTTTGCAGGAGTTAATTCATAGAAGTGCTGTGGTGTGGTGGTGATTTTCACCGATACATTAATTCTCAAGAATAATCCTAGGGAGACATCTTTTCAGATCCCCCGCAGCCGGTAAAGAAGGTATACTGAGACATATTAACTGATTCTTTAAAGCAAAGCAGGCCCTCTTGAGCCTCCCTGTCCTTACCACAGACTGTATGTTTCTATAATGAGGACAGAAACCAGTGAAGTCCCTTAAATTCCCTTACCCATTTCCCTCTCTCCTGAGTCAGGGCAACCCTCTACTCAGGGACATAGGTGGAGTGGGTGACTATAATGTGCGAGAAAACCATGTCCTTCAAGTTGTCCTCTGACCTGCACTGCACACTATGGCAGCGCACACATATTCCTGCACACACAAAATAAATAAACAGGGAGAGAGTTTATCCCAAGCCTCCTTACCTGTAATGATAAACACAGGGCATTTTAATATTTTTAAATTATTTGTTTTTTATGTGTATGAACGTTTGCTTGTATGTATATATGTGCACTATGTGTGCTCCTGATACCCATGAAGGCCAAAAGAAGATGTCAGATTCCCTGGAACTAAAGTTACAGGCAGTTGGGAGCTGTCATGTCGGTGCTGAGTATAGGTGGTAATTTGAATGTAATTGGCCCCATAATCTTATAAGGAGTAACACTATTAGGAGGTATGACCTTGTTGAAGTGGGTATGGCCATGTTGGAGGAAGTGGGGGCAGGCTTTGAGGTTTCCCATGCTCAGTATTCTGCCCAGTGTCTCAGTTGACTTCCTGTTGCCTGCAAGATGCAGGACTCCCAGCTACTACTCCAGCACCACATCTGCCTGCACACCACCATGGTTCCCGTCAGGATGATAACGGACTGAACCTCTGAAACTGTAAGCCACTCCAATTAAATGTTGCCATGGTCATGGTGTCTCTTTACAGCAATAAAAAACCCTAAGACAGAACTGACCCCCAGATCCTCTGCAAGAGTAACACGTCCTCCTAACCACTGAGCCATCTCCCCAAATCCAATATACAGCATTTAGAAAACATGACTGACAGTAGGAAGGTTTTTATTTTCCTCCTTGTTATTTCCTTCTTAAATGAGTGAGATGAAGGTGGACGCCTGAGGAAGTTGAGCCTTCTTATAACCACGATGCCTGGGATGGCAGAGCAGAGGGTTAGAGAGATGGAGAAACATTGACAGCATCCTGGAGTTCCTGCACTATCCTTACACGGCCTCCCCAGCCTGCTCATTACATGAGAAGTGACTCCCACCATGGTTACACTTCCACAGACAGGGTTCCCCTAGTTGCAGGAAAAACTATAGCTAATTGATACGCTCCTTGGAAAACTCTGAGTTTTCTTCCAAAAAAATTGTCAAGCTCTTCTCTGTACCCTTCAAGTATAATACCCAATTTACTTTCCCAAAAAAAGGAGTAAAATTTCAAATGTACCTTTCAAACACACAGTACACTGAAATGATTTGTGTTTTGTTTGCATTTCCTAAACACCTAACACTATACATGCAGGAGCCCATTCTGGTTTTGCTGGATGCTTTATACATGACGCCTAATGAACCCTCTGGTCCATGGACAGCAACAGAGCTTGGGTAAGTGGAATACTCAGTAAAAGAGCTCAAACACATAATTAGCCACTTGTGTGGATTTATTGTTTTATTGGAACACAACTCAGTAGTATATTCATTGGGTCTGATCTCTACTGTATGATATACACAGTGCTAGTCACTGCTGCTGCTACCATGACCTGGACAAAGCCACTATCCTCAGTGAGTTTCTCTCTTCTAGTGGGAAACTGTTTTGCTTACCTTTCTGTTGCTGTGATCAAACACCATGACAAAAGCAACTTCAGAGAGAAAGAACTTGTTTCAGCTTAGGATTCCAGAAAGATACAGTCCGTGGCCAGGGAGACATGGCTGTACAAGGCTATTTCTCCTGGGCCACCAACCAGGTCCCCAAATCATGACACAGAGGCTTATTATTAGTTTTGAATGCTCGGCCATTTCTGGCTAGCTTGTTTTGGTTTTTTGGTTTGGTTTGTGGTGGGTGGGGGGGGGGGGAGTTTTTGGTTGTTGTTTGGTTGGTTTTTGGTTTTTCGAGACAGGGTTTCTCTGTGTAGCTTTGGAGCCTGTCCTGGGACTAGCTCTTGTAGACCAGGCTGGTCTCGAACTCACAGAGATCCGCCTGCCTCTGCCTCCCGAGTGCTGGGATTAAAGGCATGCACCACCACCACCCGGCTCTGGCTAGCTCTTTTAACTTAACCTGTTTCTCTTTATCTACCTTTTGCCTTGGGATTTATTTCCTTTCTTCTGTAGATCTTATTTTCATTGCTTCTCTGAGTCTGTCTGCTGGCAGCCACCTGGTTTCTGGCCCCAAGCATCTCCTTCACTCTCCCCCTTCCTCCTCATTCTTTCATTCCCTCTGGCTTCAAGCCTAGATTTCTCTTTCTATTTATTCTCTCTGCCCGCCAACCCTGCCTATTCTTTCTCCTGCCTAGCTATTGGCCATTCAGTTTTTTTTTTATTGAGCTAATCAGGTGCCTTAGGCAGGCAAGTTAAAACAAATGCAATACATCTTTCCATAATTAAATAAACGCAGCACAAACAAGTGTGACACACCCTTACATCATTAAGCAAATGCAGCATAAACAAATGTAACACACCTTTACACAGTTAGAGACATCACGGTTTCCCAATCATTAAAAAAAAAAGTTAGAGTAAAATTCTGCAGCAGAAACAAATGTACCACATCTTTGCCTAGTTAAAACAGTATTCCATGACACATGGCAGCCAGCAAAAAATATGCAGGCAGAAAAAAAAACATGTTATCATAAGCAGGAGACTAGCTGGGCAATTGCATCAACACTCTGGAGGAGACAACAAACCCTAACTAAGTAGGGCAGGGCTATGAAGCCTCAAGGTTCAACTCTTCCTCCATCAAGGCTCTGCCTCCTACAGCTTCTACAGATTCCCAAAGGGCACCACCAACTGCGCATCAAGATCCAAACACATGAGCCTCTATAGGCGATGATTTGCATTTAAAACCACAGCAGAGGTAGTGACATCGCTTCCTCAATAGAAACAGAAGGGTTTGAGGACCTGAAGCACAGCAGAACATAGGAGGGACAAAGGTCAAGAGAAGGGGCATCTGAGCAAAAGCACTACCATCATATCGACATCTTAAATTTTTTCATGTCTTTTTTTTTTTTTTAACACAGCGAGGTTGTTTACAGGCATGTGGTGGAAGTTACTGACAGGAACATGCACCTCACTGATGGATATACCACTGAAGAAAATGTCTTCTGCTTCCCCACTGGCCACTATCAGCATAGAAATCCTCAGGGTGAGGTGGAGCACCATGAGCCCCTCCTCTGCCTTAATCGTTCCGAACAATCTGAACTTCCAAATTCCAAAAGACATCACGGTTTCCCAATTATTAGAAAAGTGTTTGGGAGGTGGAAGAGAGAAGAAAGAACTGAACCCCACTCTTCAGCGACTTCCCTCTCTTACAGTTGGAGAGATGCTGTGTGTTAGAGAGGCCAACGTCCTCTCTAAAGGTGGGCGGCCCTGGAAAGAGAGGCTAGCGTCCTCTCTAAAGGTGGGTGGCCCTGGGAAGGGCAGCTCATGGTCCACCTTCCACTCTATCACATTCAAAGGGATGTACTGTGTTAGGGAACTTGCAACCTTTATGTTTCAAATCCTCCAGTAGCCTGAACCATTGCCGCTCTTCAAACCCCTTCCACATTCTCTGGTTTAATGGCTAAGGAAGCCCTCAATATTCTAGAACTGCCAGGACTTTCCCATGTACCCTGCTCTGCCCCTCTCCGTGGGAGTTCCAAGACCAGGTCAAATTGCCCACTTTGGAATCAGCTCTCACAAGAACTGAAATGAAAAACTCTTTTAACTTCTAAAATCCAAGACAGTTTACTCAGGCACCCTAGAAATCCACATCTTATCTTTAAACCCTGAGTTAGCTTGGCAAAATGAAAAAGAAAGAAAGAAAAACCAACTTAATTGTGTCCGTGGACTAGAAATGTTTGGTTTGGGTTCATCTTTGTTTGTTTTGCTTTGCTTTTTGTTTATTTGGTGTTGCATAGCAGGCATCAATTTGCTTAAATATATCAATTCCTTTCAATGGGTAATGTAGAAGGGTTAGGACTAAGGAGGATGGGGAATAGGGATGGGGGGAATGAACAGAAGCTGTCTGAGCCCAGATCCAAGCAGTGTTGAGGGTGATTGCACTGGGGATGAAGTTTCTTGTTAGCGATGCTGGCACGTCCTGAGGGTGGGGCAGGTAGGGTTAAGATGAGACACAAGAACAGTGGAGTTGTAAAGGGGAGGAGGCACTCAGGTGTGGACTCCATACTTGGAGGGTGCAGGCCTTGCACACTGAGCCTTGGATCTGACTTCCAGCTTTGGGGACCGAGTTATAACAGGGAAGGGATTCAGACACTGACTCTCTTCATGACAACAATTGACATGAAGGGTCAAAACTGGAAGGGGGAGGTAGATGACTGCCCAGAAGGAAAAGGCCTCATTCTCCCAGTTGAGCTGGACCAAGTGTGCACACAGGCTTAGCAGAGATGCAGGGCCATTTTCCTAAGCCGAGAGGCAGTGCTGGATATAAAAATCCCACCTGCCCGCCCCCTCCTGCTTTCTTACACTCTTTCACACTGTGCCTACTCCCTAACCAAAATAATAAACAGAAGGGCTCAGGAGTGGCTAGGCGGTAGAGCACTTGTCTGGGATACCCAAGGCGGTGGATTCCATCCCCAGCTCTGCAATAATTATAAGAGGATAATAGACTGAGCTAGAGTTGAAAAAGTTTGTCTGAAGAATGAAGAGAGCATTCTCCATGAGAACAGCAACTCCGCGGAGAAGTCAAGGTCTTGATCCAAGACTGGAGTGAGAGATTAACAAACACAGGACTGGGGAGATGGCTTAGTTAAGTGTACTGGCTATTCTTCCACAGGACCAAGTTTGAGCTGCAGCATCCCGATGGTGGCTCACAACTGCTTGTAACTCTAGTCCCAGAGGACCCAATAGCTGCTTCTGACCTCTAGGCACACAAGCGATACACAGGCATACATGCAGGCGAAAACTTCCATACACATAAAAATAAATACAAATATAAAAAAAGAAATCAGTAAACACCTCTACCCACCCTATAGCCTGTCCCAGTAGCCCTAGCCCAGCTAAAACCAAGCTCTGAGCTCAGACACAGCTGTGCCTCTTAGTGTAAGGCTTTGAGAATCGTCTGTGGTTGTGCCACATCCTCGAGAGACCACCCTACTTCACCCTCTGTCCACCAGGGTACACAGAAGGTACTGTTGTGTAAGAGCTAAGGGCATGCCACATGGGTGACACATTGTGCTGTCACTGGAAGAGATAAAAAGCAGAACCTCCACACGGGCGAGGCCACATGGGGCAGGCTGGAGAAATAGGGACAGCTTATGCATGGCCGCCAGCATCGTGGGGTCAGTTAGGGTTCATGGTTCCCTGTGAGAAGCAACTGTAAATAACTTGTGATCTGGAGCCTTTGGCCCCAGGGTCATTGTGTTGAGTGTCTGGTACTACCAGAAGCCTGGGAAAGTGTGATAAGGGAAGAGGTCGAAGGTGTGGGTTTCATGATTGGCTCAAGAGAGGAGCGCATGGTCTCCTAGCCAATCAGTGAAAACTGGGTCTCCAGCCTTCAAGATGGAAACTCAGGCTGCTTTGGCGGCCACTTAACACTCATGGAGTGGCTGCAGTGGTCCATGAATCCCGATATTGCTTTATCCAAGCCTCTGTGGGTCAGTTAGGAGGCTTGAAATGAGTATTTGCCAAAAGAGGCCACAGAGGCTTCAACTCAGTGACCTGGGAAAGGAAACCTCAGGCAGGGAATTTGAGACTTTGTAGCCAGCACACAAACAAGTGTTTTTGCTGCTTTGACCAGCATCAACCCTGGCCTCTAAGCAAGGGAATCTGAAGAGAAAAATCTAGTAAATGAAGTAGCAAGTTCCCTGTGGTTATTAATGCTGATTGTCAGCTTGCCAGAATTTCTAAACATTTGGGAGACAAAGCTCTGGTATGCCTGTGAGAGACTATACTAGGTGAGCCTCTAGGCATGCCTGTGAGGGGTTTCTAGATTAGGTGATCTTCTAGGCATGCCTGTGAGGGGTTTCTAGATTAGGTGAGCTTCTAGGCATGCCTGTGAGTGGTTTCTAGATTGGGTGAGCTTCTAGGCATGCCTGTGAGGGGTTTCTAGATTAGGTGAGCATCTAGGCATGCCTGTGAGGGGCTTCTAGATTAATTGAGGTGGAAAGACCTACCCTGGGTGTGAGATGTACTGTTCCATAGGCTGGGATTCTGGACTACAGACAAAGTTAGCTGAACACCCTCATTCATCTCCCTCTGCTACCTGACTAGTGCCTCAAGCTCCGGCGGCCATGATTTCCCCACCATGCTGGACTGTACCTTCCAACTGTGAGCCAAAATGAAGCCTTCCTTCAGTTGCTTACATCAGGCACTTTGCCATGGCAACAAGGCAAGGAACTAATACAGACACAAGACACATACTCTAGCAGTCTGAGAAGGAGAACACAATGAAGCTAGAAGCAAAACATTCCGGTCCAGGTAACAGGGACTTGGGGGAATGGCAGAGATGTTTCAGCAATAGAGAGCACGGCTGCTTTTGCAGAGAACCCAAGTTTGAGCCCAGCACCCACATGGCAGCTCACAACCACCTATAACTGCAGTTCCAGGGAACCTCACACTCTTGTCTGGCCTCTGCAGGCACCGCACACATGAAATGTAGCCCATTGATGTGGGATTTCCCTCTGTATGCTGTGATTACCATTAATGAATAAAGAAACTGCTTTGGACCTATAACAGGGCAAAACTTAGTTAGGCAGGGAAAACTAAACTGAATGCTGGGAGAAAGAAGGACGGGGTCAGAGAGAAGCCATGGAACCACCACTGGAGACAGACGCGCTAAAACTTTGCTGGTAGGGTCACAGTCTCATGGAGATACACAGAGTAATGGAGATGGGTTAAATTAAGATGTAAACGTTAACCAATAAGAAGTTAGAGCTAATGGGCCAAGCAGTGATTTAAATAATATAGTTTCTGTGTGATTATTTCGGGGCTCAGCGGCCGGGAACTAACTAGCGGAGTCCTGCAAGAGCCCATTGACTGTGACCTGCCAGCCTCTAGAACTGCAAAACAAATAAAAGTCCTTAGTTTATCAGTCACCCAGGTTCCTAAGTCACTAAGCACAAAAGGAACAAAGCAAGTAACTCTGTGGGGTGACTGAGATAAGCACAAGGAAAAAAAAAATGAAGGGAGGGAGGAGGCCCTCTGAGCTTAAAGGCTGCATCCGGATGGAAATTTACAAGGCGAGTGTTAAGGACCTGATGCCAAGCTTCCAGGTGCGTCGGTGATACCAAAGTAATGAGTGTGTGATGAGAACAGCTATATGGAAAATTCCTGAAACCAGAGTGAAAACAGAAAGCGGGGGTCCACGAAGAAGGAATGAAGGCAGAAGCTTCTCGGGGTTCACTTTCTAAAAGGGAAGAGGAATTAATGAGCTGACAGCCGTGTACTGGGAATCCCCAGAACACAGTATGAAGAGAGGTAAGAATCAGAGGCAAGAAGAAAAACGTGGAGTCACCCAGGGATAAGAAATAAGGAAATTTTGGCTTCTCTGGGAACCAGTTGGCTTCTGTCACCTGCATAGGTAGAATCTGTGTTGCCCTGTGTTCTGCTTGTTTGCCTGTGAGCAGAAGATTCTGAAGAAAATGCTCTGGTTTGGGAATCCCCCCCCCCCAATTCCCTCTTTGTTCTCAGATCCTGAAGTCTGGAATCAACCTTTCGCCCTACCCTGAACTTCTCTGCATAGCCCCTGACCCTCTATAGCACAGGAGCTGTAGGCCTGGGCTGTGGAGACAGATCTCGGGGCCAGGAGCATTGCTGTGTGGTTCTGTTTCTGTCCACACACCCTGGAACCCCAGTGCTAGGGCAAACCCCAGAGAACTGTGAAGCAGCTGGTCGGCTTTCTCTAGTACTCACCCCTATTGCTATGTTCAACCTCAGAGATGGAAGCCTCTACGAGCCAGAGAAGGAATACAACACCTTGTAAGGCCCAATTCCCTACCATCCTCAGCTGCTCATCAGAATGGACTTCCCTGGGATGCTGCCCTGGGAGTCTCAAGGACCTAGGCAGCTTCTGCTTCACTGCCCACTAGCATCTCTGGCTGCATCCTGTTCCAGGGCATCAGGAGGATTTTCCAGCTTCAGGTTATAACAGCAGCTGAGTACCATGGGCTTTTGGAGAATCAGTTCTTTGATACATTTTTGTAGCCTTAGTGTGTCCTGTGGCAAGAAGTCAGGACTCTGACCGGAAGTGCTTCCCTCCATATTTGCAAGAACAGACAGGAGGCAAACCAGGCTCAGATTCGTTATCCTGATTCTGCTCAGATTTCTTCAGCTTAGTTGCAAATGGCCCAGGAATAGAAGGAAGAAATGGAAAAGAGGACGAGTTGAGTAGAGATGCTTTTGCTTCCAAGTCACACAGGGTTAGTCACTGTGTAGTTGTTGTTTGGACAGGGAGTCATAGCCTGGAGTCCAGAAGCTCAGGGCTTTGAGAAACTGTTGTCCCAGTTCATCCTGTGTTGCTATGACAGACCGTTGAAGATTGGGAGATTTAGAATAAATAGAAATGTGTTGGCTCATGGTCCTGGGGGTTGAAAAGACTAACATTGAATAATTGGTTGTTGAAAAGAGCCTTACTCCGTGTTAATATGAGGAAATGAGAGCCAAGAGGAGTTCAGATCCACCCTCTACAGTGACACCAACTCTGCCCCAAGGCTAAGCCCTCACAGAATCTTCTCTTAAAGGGCCAAGTCCTTAACAGTTGTTATGGTAACTAAACTACATGTGAGGTTTTGGGTTTTGTCCCGCCCCCCCCCCCCCCGTGTGTGTGTGTGTGTATGTGTGCATATGTGTTTGTGCACACGCATGCCATGGAGTGTGCGTAGAGGTCAGAGGACAAATTGCGGGAATCACTTCTCGGTTTCCACCATGAAAGTCACAGGGATCAAACTTGGGTTGCCAGGTTTAGCAGCATGCATCTTTACCCAGGAGCATCTCGTTGGCCCTCAGCTGGGTTCTGGAGAGAATAAAGATATGAAATCACAGCAACTATGTGACAGTGTTCAGCTTTGCGATGGCAGACAAGCAGTTTGGGGGTTTTAGCCAGTAGTGCAGCTTCATTGCATTGACAGGCATCACATAGCTGCAATGGGTTTGTCTCTCTCTTTCCCAGGGGATTGTCTATTTTTTAAAAGATTATTATTGCCTGTGTGTGAGAGAGTCAGGAAACAGGTATACCACAGTGTGTGTCTGTATGTGTGTGTGTCTCTCTCTCTCTGTGTGTGTGTGTGTGTGTGTGTGTGTGTGTGTGTGTGTGTGTAGGTCAGGAGACAACCCTCGGGAGTCTGTTCTTGCCTTCCACCAAAGGTTTCGGTGTTTGAACTCACAGCTGGCCATCGCATCAGCTTTGGGGGGCAAATGCAGTTTCTCACTGAGCCATCTCACGGCCCTTTTAATTCGGCCCTTAAATGATAAGTCATCTTCCTCTATTGGAGAAGCATGTGCGGCTTGGTTTTCATTTCGGCAGAGACGATAGCAACAATGCCTATTTTGCCAATTACCGTCATTTTAACGCAACCCCCTTTGCAGAAGCCGTCTCCCCTCCTCCACCGGGGCCAGGATCCCTGGCATCACAGAGCCCCGTCGCCACATGGAGATGGGACCTGAGCGCCTCTAATTCTACCTTCTCGCAACATGCAGGGGAGCCCTTGTAGATGTGAAGCAGGTAAGCACCCACCCTCAGCTCCAGCTGTCAGGTCTTCAGCACGATGTGACATTCAAGCTGATTTGAAAGGCAAATGTGACACAGAACCCACAGTTTCATACTCGGTAAATGTGAGGCAGGTTTCACACCTGTCCCAGCCCGAGCTCCCCAGAAGCAGAGCCTGAGGCAAAGACTTATGTGCTGCTCTTTATTAAGGAGTACAATCCCCAGGAAGAGGAAGGTGGGAAGAGCAGGGTGAAGCCGAAATGGAAAGACGTCAAGTGTAGCTGAGTGCTCAGACTCAAAGGCTAGCCCTCCGAGGGGTACTGGAGATAGCATCTCAGGGCATCTCCCCCAGAGGAAACTGAAGATGCGTCTGCATATTCCCGTTGTGGTTGGAAGGTTCACCCACGGGGCATGAACCTACACATTTTCTGGTGCTGTGACTGCACGACAGAGTTCTCACGGCAGAGGTGTGGATCCCTTGTCAGCAGGATCACCCAATGGAAGCAGACGGGGGGGGGGGGGGGGGGGGGGGGGGGGGGGGACTCACAAAGGTAACAAGCCAATGCTATGGAGTGATACCCTTCAAAAGTTGACTGGTCTTTGAGAAAAATGCTGCTGGAGTAGGAGACAAGGGATGGAAGTCCCCAGAGACGGGTAAGATGGACAATCTGACTGGAATATGAAAGATCTATAAGGTGACACTGGCCACTCCTGCCACGGAAGCAGAAACACATTTTACCTGGAACCCCTAGTGGCCACACCCATCAGGACCCATCACACCCACAGAAGAAATTTCCTACAAGGCAAAATACAACCACCACATTCTCCTAAGAACCAGAGGGGAAACAGAAGCCAAGGCACAAAATACTTACCCAACAAAGACAAGACCAGAAATCAGCACCTAGAATTACAGTCTTTCCACTCCCAGACACTTAGATGCCAGGGTAAAAAAAAAAAACAATCAATAATAGCCAAGACAATAAGTCTCTACTACAGCCAGCAACCCTACCACAGCAGGTCCTGAGTATTCCAACACAGCTGAAGCCCAAGAAAAGGACCTTAAAGCAGCTTTTATGAATATAACAGACGTCCATAAGGAAAAAAATAAGTGAATCCCTTACAGAAATCTAAGAACACACAAAAAATAGTGGAAGGAGAGGGAATGAAACAATTTAATATGTGAAAGTGGAAACAGGATCAATAAAGAAAACCCAAACTAAGAGAAATCTAGAAACGAAAAACTTAGAAACCCAAACAGGGACCACAAAGGCAAATTCCACTAACAAAATACAAGAGACAGGAGAGAGACTCTCAGGTGCTAACATGATAGAAGAAGTGAGTATATCAGTAGAAGATAATGCTAAAAAAAAAAAAAATATACCTGGTACAAAACATCCAAGAAATCTGGAACACTATGAAAAGACAAGTCTAAGAATAATAAGAACAGAAGAAAGAGATGAAACCCAGGTCAAAGGCACAGAATATATTTTCAACAAATCATAGAAGAAAATTTCCCTAACCTAAAGAAGGATATGCTTATCCAGGTACGAGGGGCATGAAGAACACCAAATAGACTGGACTAGAATAGAAAGTCCCTTTGGCACATGATAACCAAAACATTAACTGTGCAGAACAAAGAGAGAACATTCAAAGTTGCAAGGAAAAAGCACCGAGTAACATACACCTGACTTTTCAATGGAAACTCTAAAAGCCAGAAGGGCCTGACAGATGTACTGTAGACTTTAAGAGATCACAATACTATGCCCAGCAAAACTTTCAATCACCATAGATGGAGAAAACAAGACATTCTATGAAAAAACATAAATTCAAGCAATATCTATTTACAAATTCAGCCCTATAGAAAATGCTAGAAGGAAAATTCCAACCTAACGAGGCTAACTACATCCAAGAAAATGCACAGGAAAAAATAATTTTAGACCATCAAAGTCAAAAAAGGGAAACACACACACCACCACCACCACCACCACCAAAAACAACAACAATATAACAGGAATCAACAATCGTTGGTCACTGATCTCTCAATATCAATGGTCTCAGTTCCCCAATAAAAAGTCACAGCTTAACAGAATAGATATGAAATCAGGATCCATCCCTTCCGTTGCATCTAAGAAATGTAACTTAACATCAAGGATAGACATCACCTTAGGGTAAAAGAATGGAAAAGGGTATTCCAAGCAAATGGACCTAAGAAGCAAGCTGGCGTAGCTTTCTGTAAATCTGGAAAAAAATAAACTTCAAACCAAAACTAATCAGAAAGGAGAGAGAAAGATACTACATACTAATTAAAGGAAAAACCCATCAAGAGGACTTTGTAATCCTTAACATCTATGCCTCGACTTTGTAAAAGAAACACAACTAGCTGGGCGGTGGTGGCGTACGCCTTTAATCCCAGCACTCGGAAGGCAGAGGCAGGCGGATCTCTGTGAGTTCGAGGCCAGCCTGGTCTACAAGAGCTAGTTCCAGGCCAGGCTCTAAAAAAGCTGCAGAGAAACCCTGTCTCGGAAAACCAAAAAAAAAAAAAAAAAAAAGAAAGAAAAAGGAAAAAGAAAAAGAAAAAGAAACACAACTACAATGTACATCACAAATTGATCCTCAAACACTGATAGTGAGAGACACCACTCTCACCAACAGACAGGTCATCCAGACAAAAACTAAACAGAGAAATTCTAGAGTTAACTGACATCACAAACTAAATGAATAACACATATTTGTAGGCCATTGCACCCAAACACAAAAGACTATACCTCTTCTTGGCGCCTCATGGAACGCTCCGAAACTGACCACATACTTGGACACAGAGCAAGTCTCAACAGATACAAGAAAATCAAAATAACACCCGGCAACCTATCTGACTACCATAGATTAGAGCTGGATGTCAACACCAGCAGAAACAGCAGAAAGCTTACGAACTACTGGAAACTGAACAGCTCTCTAGAGAATAAAAAAAAAAAAATGGGTCAAGAATGAGATCAAAAACTTTCCAGAATGGGATGAAAATGAATACACAACATACCCAGATGTATGAGACACAATGAAAGCTATTCTAAGAGGCAAGTTCATAGCACTAAATGCTTACATTTAAAAAAAAAAAAAAAACCTAGAGAGATCTCACACCAGTAACTTAACAGCACAACTGAAAGCTCTAGAACAAAAAGAAGAAATCACACCCAAAAAGAGTTGATGGCAAGAATTAATCAAACTAATTTGGAACCCAAATCAATAAAATTGAAAAAAATAATTAAAAAAGAGTTGGTTCTTTGAGAAAAAAACAGTCCAAACTATCTAAACTAACTAATGTTCAAATTAACAAACTCAGGAAGAAAAGGGGGACATGACACCAAACACTGAGGAACTCTAGAGAAGCATAAGGCTATACTTTAAAAACCTGTATTCTACCAAATTAGAAAATCTGAAATAAATGGACAATTTTCTCAATACATACCACTTACCAAAGTTAGGTCAGATCAGTAAGCAATTTGAATAGACCTAGCCCCTACTGAAATAGAGGCTGTCATTTAAAGCAATCTGAATAGACCTATAGCCCCTAGCTAAATAAAAGCAGTCATTAAAAGTCTCCAAAACAAAAAAAGTCAAGAACCAAATGGTTTTAGTGTGTAATTCTATTAGACTTTCAAAGAATAGTTAATGCCAATACTCCTCAAATTCCTCCACAAAACAGAATCAGAAGGAACACCATGCAATTTGTTCTATAATGCCACAGTCACCCTGCTCCCCAAACCACATAAAGACACAACAAAGAACAGAATTACAGACCAATTTCTTTTATGAACATAGATGTAAAAATACTCAATAAAATACTTGCAAACCATCCAAGAGTACTTCAGATCATCCACCATGATCAAGTGGGCTTCATTTGAGACATTCAGAGATGGTTCAACATAGATAAATTGATAAATGTAATCCACCATGTAAACAAACTGAACAATTAAAAACACATGACCATCTCATTAGATGCAAAAAAGGCCTTGACATAAAAAGACCTTTCATGATAAAAATACTGGAGAGATTAGGAATACAAGGGATATGCCTCAATATAATAAAAGCCGTTTACAGCAAGCCCATAGCCAACATCAAATTAAATAGAAATTCAAAACAATTCAACTAAAATCAGGAACAAGACAAGATTGTCCACTCTTTCCATATCTATTCAAAACAGTACTTGAAGTCTTAGCTAGAGCAATAAGACAACTGAAGGAGATCAAGGGGATACGAAGGAAAAGGAAAAAGTCAAAGTATCTTTATTTGCAAATAATATGGTAGTATAAAAATTCCACCAGGGAACTCCTACAACTGATGAACACTTTCAGTACAGTATCAGGATACAAAATTAATACAGAAAAATCAGTAGCCTTCCTATGTACAAATGACAGACTGAGAAAAATTGGAAAACAACACCTTTCACACTAGCCTCAAAAATATAAGAAATATTGAGGTAACTCTAACCAAGCAAATGAAAGACTTGCATGACAACAACTTCCAAATTATTGAAGAAAGAAGTTAAAGGTATTAGAAGGTAGAAAGCTCTCCCATAGTCGTGGATTGGTAGGATTAATATAGTAAAGATGGCCATCCTACTACAAGCAATCTACAGATTCAAGGCCATCCCCATCAAAATTCCAACAGAATTATTCACAGATCTTAAAAAGAAAATGTTCAGCTTCATATGGAAACATGAAAAACCCAGAATAGCTAAAACAATCCTGAATAATAAAAGAACCTCTGGAGGTTCCCAATTTCAAGTTGTACTACAGAGCAATAGTAATACAAATAACACATGGTGTTAGCACAAAAACAGACACATTGACTAATGGTATTGAAGGCCCAGAAATAAATCCCCACAACTATGGACACCTGATTTTTGATGAAAACAAAATACATACTGGAAAAAAGACAGCATCTTCAAAAACTGGTGCTTGTCAAACTGGATGTCTTCATGTAGAAGAATGCAAATAGATCAATATTTATCTCCCTGCACAAGACTCAACTCCAAAAGGATCAAAGACTTCAACATAAAACCAGATACACTGAACCTAATGGAAAAAATGGGGAATAGCTTTGAACTCATTGGCACAGGAAAAATCTTTCAAACAGAACACCATTAGCATGGGCACTAAGATCAACAATTGTTAAATGGGACCTCATGAAACTGAAAAGTTTCAATAAGGCAAAGGATGCCATCATTTGGGTAAAACAGCAGCCTACAGAATTTTTACCAACTAAGCATCCAACAGAAGACTAATATCCAAAATATATAAAGAACTCAAAGAGTTAGATATCAAGAAAACAAACAACCCAATTTAAAAATGAGGTGCAGATCTAAACAGAATTCTTAATAGAAGAAACTCAAATGACCAAGAGACTTCATGCTCAACATCTTTGCATGCCATCAGGGAAATGCAAATCAAAGCAAATTTGATATTTCACCTGTCAGAATGGCTAAGATCAACAAAACAAGTGGCATGACGATGTGGAGTAAGAAGAACACTCATCCATTGCTGTTGGGAATGCAAACTTGTACAGCCACTTTGGAAATCAGTGTGGGGGCTCCTCAGGAAGATGGGAAACAATCCAACTCAAGATCTAACTATACCACTCTTGGGTATATGCCCAAAGGAGGCTTCATCCTACCACAAGAACACTTGCTCAACTATGTTCATTGCAGCTCTATTTATAATAACCAGAAATTGGAAACACTCTAGATGTTTCTCAACAAAAGAAAGAATAAAGAAAATGTCGTACATTTGCACAATAGAGTATTACCCAGCTCTTAAAAAAATGACATCATGAAATTTGCAGGCAAATAGATGGAACTAGAAAAAATCATCCTGGATGAGGTATCACAGACCCAGAAAGACAAATATGGTATCTGTTTGTTCATATGTGGATATTAGCTATGAAGTCCATGATAACCAAGCAACAGCCCATAGAACCACAGAGGGTAGGTATAGAATAGAGACTAGAGGAAACAGACCTTGTTAGGAAAGGGAAACAGAAAAGATAATTATGGATGAATGGTAGGGGTTAGGATGGGAGGATCAAGTGGGAGAGAGGAGAGGAAGTTAAGGGAGGGAATAGAGGAAGACCCAGCTGAAACTAAGGAACCATTTGAAGGGTAATATGGCAACCTAACACAGTAGAAACTTCCTAAAATGCATACATATATGAAGATGATCTAAATGAAATAGGCAAATAATGGAGGAGACAGAGTCCCAACTGGCCATCACTTGTCGCCAAAGACATCTTCCAATACTGGGATCACATTCTATCTAATTGAGTTGTTGGCCAAAGGCGTCTGATGGGAATCCCCAAACAACCCAGGCATTGCCAAAATAGGTTGCTCTCCGCAAACTGACATAAAGGCCCCATTGCTGAAGAAAACACCTACACAACCCATTAAACATGGGGATGTTGATCTGGTGCCTTCACGCCTAGATCTTAGCATCTGTGGCACATGTTACCAAAAGAGAGATGTAAACACGGAGCCAGCTACATTGGTCTTCTACCTGCAGGCTATGCTCGTGTGATGGTGGACAAAACTAGGGAGAGGAAGCAAGCAATAACTGATCGTCAAAGGCCCACTCCGTAAGATGGAACCCATACCCAACGCTGCTTGGGTGACCAAGAACAAGAGACTAGATAGGCCAGACACCTAGGGTGAACCCAAATACTACTGATCTTCTAAGAAGGGGGAAAAGGTAGTGATGAAATGACCCCTAAGGATACTCTGCTATACTCATAGATCAGTGTCTTATTCAGCCATCATCAGAGAAGCGTCCTCCTGCAGCAGATGGGAACAGATACAGAGACCCACAGCCAGATGTTTCTCAGAGACTGAGACACCTTAGAACTCTCAGCCCTAAACAGGGTATCTCCATCAAATCCATCCCCTCAGAACACAGGGAACTCCATCAAAGAGGAGGCAGAAAGACTGTAAGAGTCAGAGGGAACGGAAGACACCAAGAACACAAGGCCTTCTAAACCAACATAAGGGAAGCTTGGATGAACTCACAGTGACTGAAGCCAGAAGGACAGGGCCCTCATGAGTCTGCACCAGGTCCTCTGCGTGTGGACTATGGCTTCCAGGTGAGTGTTTCTGTGGGATTTCTGAGTGTGGGAATGAGTGGGCCTCTGATTCTTGTGCTTGCTCCCAGGATCTTTTCCTTCTGTTGGGTTGTCCTGTCCAACTTCAGTGTGGTAGCTTCTGTCTTGCCTTCTATTTTATTTTGTTATATTTTAATTTTATGCCTTAGAAGCCTGTTCTTCTAAAGAGAGACAGAAAGGGAGTGGGTCCAGATAGAAGGAGAGACAGGGAAGAACTGGGAGGAGTAGAGGAGAAAAATCAGTCCCCTCTAGGGATGACTTCTACTTAGGTTGTCTAATCCCAGTCGGCCAGCCCTAGACACATGCACATACAAGCAAAGCTAAATGAACTCAGTAGGTTCTACATATGTATGTTGATACAAATACACACACACACACACACACACACATATATATACATGTAACAATAATAATTAAAGAAGATATTGTGAATTTGGAGGAGGATGAGAGGCAGGAGTTATGAACATGTGGTACTCATGTATGAAACTCAAAAAAACTATTAAATTATATATATATATATATATGGAGAGAGAGAGAGAGAGGGGGGGGGGGTGAAGAATGGTAACACACACCTGAAATCTTACCAAAGAAGCTAGAAGGATTACAACTTTGAAAGCAGCAAGATGTTCATTCAAATTTTAAAAAGGAAACAACGTATTTGGGGGAAGAGCTGAATTCTCATACTTCTTTGAAACACAGTATCGGTGCAAGGATCCACCTATGGTTGGGCGTGGGGCTGTTTTGGTAATTCTCTTTAGCTAAGCATTAGGATATTTCCAGGCTCCCATCATCACACACAGGACAGAGCTGGAGTAACTTCTTGGAAATTCATTTCAAATTTAAAGTATCAAAATAAAAAGGGAAAATTTTTCACTGTGTTTTTAAAATTCAGGAGATATAAAAAAGTGCCAACTCAGTGCACAAATCATCTGCTAAAATGATTTAAAATGACTGAGCGAAGGCAGAAAAGAGCATTAATTTTTGACCCAAGTTCCCTTATTGACCAACTTACATTTTGTTCAAATTGCTTTCATCCAAATTGCCTGGAGTTGAGTTAAATAATTCAATTCTCTCAGTAGGCATCTGGGGTAACCTGTCTCAACACACACCCTTGAGGAGCATCCGTTGATGCCAGTGGGCATGCTGCAGCTCTTTCGATCAGAAAAGGAACATGGACCCATTAAAAACCCATCTTTTAGCCAGGCAGTGGTGGTGTACACCTTTTTAATCCCAGCACTTGGGAGGCAGAGGCAGGCAGGTCGTTGTGAGTTCGAGGCCAGCCTGGTCTATAAAGCTAGTTCCAGCACAGCCAGGGCTGCACAGAAAAACCCTGTCTCAAAAAAAAAAAAAAAAAAAAAAAAAAAAAAAAAAAAAAAAAAAAAAAAAAAAAAACCTTTTCATTTTCTCATACCTTGGGTTTTTCTCAAATAGGTCTAAAACATACAGAACTCATCTGCAAAATACTCAGATACTAGGCTGTAGCTGGCTTTTTCTTCTGGACCACCAAGAAGATCCCAAATCATGACATTAAGACTTCTTAAAAATTAGTTATGATGCTCAGGCTTAGCTGAGACTCATTACTTGCTATTTCTTATAACTTAACCTGTTTCTCTTTATCTATGTTTTGCCTCAGGGCTTTTTACCTTTCTTTTCTTCTGTATATTTTACTTTTGCTTCTTCTCACATCTGGTTGGTGGTTGCCTGATTTCTGGCCCAGGGCGTGTTCCTCTCTTTCTCCCTCATTCTCTTCTCTAGTTCTTCTTCACGCTAGACTCCTCCTTTATTTATTCTCTCTGCTCTTCAGCCCTGCCTATCCTTTCTCCTGCCTAGCTATTGGCCGTTCAGCTTTTTATCACACCAATCAGGTGCCTTATTAGACAGGCAAGGTGAAACAAATGCAACACATCTTTACATAATTAAACAAAGGCGGCACGAACAATTGTAACACGTCTTTGCATAGTTAAAGTAATAGTCTACAAGACTGGACTATTGGTCAGACACAAAGAGGGGGTGCCATAGAGCCACCAGTCCTGAGCTACCCAAAGGGGAAGGTTTTGAGGAGGTCAGATCTTTTATTCTCAAGCCAGAAAGAGAGAACAGGCTGCTACTTGTCTCGGAATTTTTCTGAAGTTAAAATAAGCGTGACCTTGAGCAGATGTGCACAGATCAGGTCCCCAAGGGTCTTCTTCCTTGGGAGGCACTGAGACTGTATCATTAGGTAATAGCCTGACACCTTTTTCTTTCCTGGTTTAATCTCACTAATTTTAATAATAAGGCCCTCTGCAAAGGCAACCAGAGTGATTGTGGACGCCCAAAGGACCAGCCTGAGTCCCCCCAAGCAAGATGGTGCAGCTGGGCTGAGTCAAGGTGGGCACTTTGACACCCAGCCAGCTAGCCAAGCTCCCTTAGGACCACACTTCAGGAAGCAGTAGTGATCTGAGAGGCACCCCTTTAAGTAACAGCAACTTTCATGTTAGACATGAGAGGGTTATCTTTTCCAAAATTTATTTTTTACTTTTAAGAGCATTTTACCTAGAATATATTGGCTATAATTAGGTCTGTTAAGATGGGGAGTCACAGTTTTTAAACATTTATAGGAGCCATTTTGTTGTTGCTCCAGGCACTATGCTGAATGGATACAAACTAGATAAAAGTTGCATTACACGGAATTCACAGTTTGATGGGGGTAACAGAGAGCTAATCAGTCGGTTAGAACATTTCATGATAATGAAATGATTTATTGAAAGGTGCACTGCTAAATGAGCAGGCTTTGAGCTGGGTCTCAGATGTTTGTGTGTCACACGAAGGGGTCAAAATATATTTCTACAATCCTTCCACAGAGAAATAACAAACAAACCCATTGCACTCTGGGGATTTGACATTTCTAATGTCATTTATCTATGGTTTGCAATGATGAAAGCTTTGAGTTTAATATAGTTTTAGTAGTTCACTACTGATTATATTATAAATTTTACTTTGTAAGACAATCTTGAATAATATTGCTTTTTCTTATTTTTGTAGTTTTTAAATCTTATATACATCTCTCTATATAAATGTTTTACCTGCATGTATCTTCCCACAGAGGCCAAAAGAGGGCATCCACCACCTGGAACTGGAGTTAAAAATAGCTCTGAGCTGCCATGAGGGCGTTGGGAATCCAACTCAAGTTGTCTGTTAGAAAAACGAGTGCTCTTAACCACTGAGCCATCACTCCAGCCCAAATAACATTTCTTTGAAATGAAAGTTGTCCTCCCTTTAGTATGCAACATAAGCATTTCTGTGTGCCTCAGCTACTCGTGCAAGGAAAGAGGTGGCTTCTGCCCCAGCACCTTCAACACTAGCATGTGCTATGGGTGTGCTTTGAGATCAAACACACCAACTAGAGAATGGTTTTTATACTATATTTAAAAAATAGCAAAAATAGATTAAAACTGTTTTTCCTGACCTAATGCTGGAATGCTTGTGTCTTAGGCAGGGTTTCTGTCACTGTGAAGAGACACCATGACCATGGAAATTCTTATAAAGAAAACACTTAATTAGGTTGACTCACAGTTTGAGAGGTTCAGTCCATTATCATGAAGGGGAGCGTGTAGGCAGACAGACAGACGTGGTGCTGGAATTGAGAGTAATCCATATTGCAGGCAACAGAAAGTCAACTGACTGTCACACTAAGAGAAGCTTGAGCACATATGATCTCAAAGCCCGCCCCCCACAGTGATGTGCTTCCTCCTACAAGGCCACACCTCCTAACAGTGCCACTCCCTTTGCGGGCCATTTTATTTCAAACCAGCACAGCTTATTTCTGACATTAAGGAAAAATAGAAAAAAGTAATAAGCAGCTGGTTTATTTTTGAAGGGCTTTGTGCTTGTTACCAAATGATAGATTAGAGGGGGGTTTCAGGAGCCCCATTATCAAGCTCTCCCCCACCAGAAAATGTGGCAGGGCAGATGGGCAGGGCATCTCTATACTCAGAAAACCAGACACACAACTATGTATCACAGCCTTGGTTTTACAAACATCAGAGATACCTTGGCATTCCGTATAAAAAGTGATAATTCATAACTGAACTGACTGGTTCTGTGATATCATCTTACAGATAATTTAGAGAACATTCTTTTTGATGTTTCTCATCAGTTTCTCCCACTTCAACCCAGGGCTCTCAAGCCATTCTGAATAGACATTTTAAGACACAGGATTAAAAGTAAGAAAATTTAAAAATTTTAAAATGATCTTTAATATCAATACTCAAGAGACTGAGACAGGCAAGTCTCTGTGAGTTTGGGGCTAGCCTGTTCTACATAGGCAGTATCAGGTCAGCCAGTGTTACACAGTAGACCTTCTCTTAGAGAAAAAAATGAAGGAAGGAGGGAGTGAGGGAGGGAGGGAGGATGGAATGGAGGGAGGGAGGGAAGGAAAGGAAGGAGGAAGGAAAAAAAAGAAAAAAAAATATCTAACCATGAAACTCCACTAAGAATGGCAGTATGGTATCAAAGGTGTGTTGGATTACAAGAAGGGAATCCCTTCTGCTGATCTTGTTCACACACACACACACACACACACACACACACACACACTCCACTCATTACAAGAAATAGGAGTATGTAAGTAACTCCAATATTCAAACTTTGAATTCAGAAAAACAGAAGCTAAAGCAGAAAAGAAAAAGAAAAGTTTAGGCATGAGCTCTCTGGGCCTCTGGGACATTCCTTGTTTAAAAAATCACTGCTACTAAAATATTTCCATCATAATTTGGTTTGCATTTTAAAACAATCTTTCTGGCAATAACAAGGAAGAGAAATGAGCCAGAAGCCAGTGCTTCCTCCAGGAAACCAGCAGTTATTTCAGTGATCCCAGCAAAGGACCAACAACAGCAGCCTGCACCTGAGCAACAGCACAGGACAGTGGACATTGTGCCAGCCAAGAGCAAGGACTCAGAAACAGAAGCAGTTCTGTCAGAAACTCCATAATCGCTGACCCACTGGGAGCCACATGAGACGCTATGTGCTATAAGATGATAAGCTTCATATTGCTGTGATATTAACTATCATGATGACTTATTTTTTTAATGCCCTTCCCTTGTGCTCACTGTTTTTTTTTTTTTTTTTTTTTTTTTGGATGCCTTTCTGGAGCAAAAAGCCTCCCCTTCTGGCAAAGCATTATGTAGGAGGTCATGGATTTGAACTGGGCACTTCCACCGAGCTAAATAAACTAAACCAGTACAGAATTTAACGGGAGCCCCACGATGATCGGCCCCCACTGCAGTCAGCTCACTGGTCACTAACAATTGAATTGTTTCTATGCCTTCTTCCATCTCTCAGACTTTGCTCTCGTTCCAGCAGTGGCCTGTACCACTCAAGGACGCTCTGTTCAATTTAATTAGGCTAAGAAACTTGCCTTTTGGCACTTTTAGATTCTTTCCTTCTGACCTCTTCTGGGTATTTTTTTTCTTTTGGTATGAAACAATACAATAGTGAGAAAACAAGATTGACCATAGTGACTTGCCTTTTGTCTGTTTGCCTGTGCTATGTGCCTTCCTCCCAGCATGTTCAGCATGGATCTGTCTCTGTTACTCCCTCAGAGGAAGACTCTAAGATCAGGATTTGGAGCAAATGGAGCACTCTGTGGGCAAGGGGTTGTCAGTAAGAAGGTGGGGCTGTGTTGTGAAGGTAATGGTCACTGTGGATGCCTGGAGTTAACCCTGCTAGGGAACTCTGGTACCCTGTGTACAGTAATGCCCAAGAGATGTCATCAGGGGGCTGGTGTTGGAGGAATTGATATGGAGATGCCCAGAAGTCAACTGACTGAGGGATGTTCCTAGGATGAGCAAATAATTCCCTGGTCCACCCTGGACTTCTGATTTATCATGTGGGTGGGAACTGGGTTTCCAGGGCATGAAAAGGTAAGAGGCAAAGAAATGCTATGTCACTGGAGACAAGTGTCACATGCTCAAGTGACAAAGGGGTCAGGGATGGAAATGAGGGGACACAGCAGGGAATCACAGCCACCTCTGCAGGAGCTGGCTCATGGGATCTGCGACAGGTAAAATCCTGCTTTCCTATTACTTCTCTGGCTGTGGCAGAGCTACCTCTCCTTCCCCACCTCACCCGGCAGTTCTCTGGTTCCTCACCGCCTCCCACCAGGGTGTTCAAATGCTAAATGAGTGCGGGTGTGCTTTCATGCTTGACTCATAACTACAGCCAAGACATCTCACCCATAGAATGGGAGAGCAAACATGGCAACCGATAACAGCCGGCAAGAGGAGGGGAGCTGCTGAAAGAGAATGGTAGAGGCAACGAAAGTGGTTGTGTTCCAGGAAATAGCCTAAGCAGACACCTGAGGAGCCCTTGGCGAGAACAGAGAGTTGTGTGAAGACAACCTGTCTGTGTCCCACCCTGCCAAGGCAATGAGGGAAGAGTCTGAGGCGCACAGCAGCCTGTCAGCAGAAGAGCTGTTAGGCTCCTATGCTCACCCTGGTTTGTGAAAGCCCCGCTGACACCCAAACATTTGCCTTCACCATCGGGCAGCCCTGCTTCCTCTCCCAGGCTGACAGTTACCGCACTGATCTTTAAAACATAGTGGTTCGTTTTTGTCGCTGTTTTGTCTTGTTTCCAGACGTGGTTTCTCTGCGTAGTCCTGGCTGTTCTGGTATTTGCTTTGTAGGCCAGGATGACCTTGAACTCACAGAAACTGCCCGTGCCTCTGCCTCCCGAATGCTGCGATTAAAGGCGTGCGCCACCACGCCCAGTTAGGAGCTATAATTTGTAATTCCTTGTAAAATCTCTTCCAGGAACAGAAAGCACTTAAAATACATACACACTTTTGCTACAGCAGTTTTAGGGTCACAAAAATTCAAGAGAAAGTAGAAAAGTTTCCCACACATACGTAGCCTTCCTTGTTATTAATATGCCCACCCACCCCCAAAAAAGATACACTTGTTGCAACCGTTGGAACTATATTCATACAGAGTCTGTTATTTACATTATGATCACTCTTGTCCAGCCTGTAGGCCTGGAGAACACACAGTGATGGTGCCAGATGTAGTGTTTTCACTGCCCTGAAGAATAATGAGTCAAAGATTTTTTTTTAAAAAAAAAATGTGTTCTAAAGTGTTTGCAATTGGAGCTGGACAGATGGTTCACTGTCTAAGAGAACTTCCTGCTGTTCCAGAGGACCTGAGTTCAGTTCCCAGCACCTACGTCAGATGACTCACAGCAGAGGATCTAACACCCTCTTCTAACCTTCAGGGACACTTCACTCACTTGCACATTCCCACATGCACACATACACACGCACAAGCATACACACGCGCACACCCCCCACACACACAATTTAAAATAAACAAGATCCATAGAGTATTGGCAAGCTGGAGATGATATTCACTCATTCAGAATGGCAACCCTTGCCACAAAGGGATTTTAACTAAGACTGCATCATTTCTCAAAGCTTGCTCATAAGGCAATGCCCTAGAAAATGAATTATCCTATGGATTATTACAAACTGCCTTCCTGCCATCTTTTCTCAAAATCAAATTAAATTTCTGTCTCATGGGAGATCTAGTGTGTCATGCCGTGCCAGAGCGGAAACTGCTAACTGAATGGCCAACTTCCACTTCACCCCCTCCAGTAGTAACAAAACCCAGATTTCAGCAGGGGTTGCAGTGGGCCGAGCTGAAAGACTACACATCTCTCTTTCCTAATCTCCATGTGACTAAACGTCTGGACCGTGAAAAGCAGCCCGTACGGAACTCCTAAAGGGACTCCTGAGAGGAACTGACTGGAGGGGAAGCTGAACCCTCTCATGTCCAGGAAGACAAGAGCACTGGTCACAGCTCCCAGCTATCAAAAGACCCTTTGGGTGGGGGTCATACACAGGGTAGGGAAGCCAAGAAATGGAAGATTGGGTCTCTACTCTGTGGCTAAAACTGGGACAATCCTAACCGAAACACAAATGTGTTCCAATATAGTTAGAATAAGCTTTAATATTTCTCACATCTATTTTCTTTTTTAAAATTCTGTCCATGCCTGTGTGTCTGTGCAGTGCCCAAGGAGACCAGAGGAAGGCGCTCTGTCCCCAGGAGCTGGACTTGCTGGGGGCTGTGAGCTGTCAGACGTGAATCCTGGGAACTGAACTCAGTTCCTCTGCAAGGGATATATAATGAGCCATCTCTCCCACTCCCTCAGCTTCTTGCTTTGCACAGTAAAATATTGTCCCAATGATAAAAAAGCTTCTTTTTTTCTATAATCCCTTATCTTTTCTAGGATTAAAACTGGTTTGCCCCCAAATCATAATATCATAAGCAATTAACTAAGTTGAGACAAGTCTCTGAGTTATTCCAAGGAAATACTTAATAAAAATTAAGACAGGGCCACTGAGACGGATCAACAAGTAAAGAAAGGCTCTTGCGCCAAGACTGAGTCCCCTGGACCCACATGGTGAAAGCAGGGAGCTGACCCCTGCAAGGTGTCCTCTGACCTCCAAGTGCACCCTGTGATATCACCACCTCACACAAATAACCTCTGCCCTCCATACACATTCTGTGACATCACCCACCTACCCACCCAATAACCTCTGATCCCTATATTAAACCTGTGACATCAGCCACATATCCACCCAATAACCTCTGACCTCCATATGCACTCTGCGACATCCCACACATACACACACACACACACACAATAACCTCTGACCTCCATATGCACTCTGCGACATCCCACACATACACACACACACACACACACACACACACACACACACAATAACCTCTGACCTCCATATGCACTCTGTGACATCCCACACATACACACACACACACACACACACACACAATAACCTCTGACCTCCATATGCACTCTGCGACATCCCACACATACACACACACACACACACACACACACACGATAACCTCTGGCCTCCATATGCACTCCTGACATCACACACACACAAATAGTACTAGTCCATGGACTTGTTCTCTTGGTTCATTAGTCAGAAATTTTCTGCCACATTTCTTCATCTACACCTATTTTCCTTCTTGTTTTGTAGATAATCCTAGAATTCTGAACTCTCCAATGTGTGTTCTTAAAGGTGAGATTCAGTGGGCAGTGCAACCCAGTGCTGCCGTGGAGGACCCGGGCTCCTTCCAGCCTTCCAGTCTCATCCTTAGGCTGCAAACTTGCCTTGTTGGTGAAGAGATGGCTGCTGTACCTCTAGTAACCACACCAACGTTCTGGGCAAGAAGACAGAACACCCAAGTTCAAAGGCACATGCCAATAAACAGTATTAAGCCTCAGGAATTGCTGCGGAATATTATTTTAAGATGTGTTACATTTGTTTATGCTGTGGAACGTTTGTTTAATGAGGCAAAGATGTGTTGCATTCTTTCATGTTGCGTTTGTTTGACTTGTGAAGTTGTGTCTCTTTGCCTGTCTAAAACACCTGATGATCTAGTAAAGAGCTGAATGGCTAATGGCTAGGCAGGAGAAAGGGTAGGTGGGGCTGGCAGGCAGAAAGAATAAATAGAAGAAGTCTGGGGGGATAAAGGAGGAGCCAGATAGAGCAGGAAAGATCAAGGAGTGAGAAAAGAAGGGGCCAGCCTCACAGCTACCCAGCCAGCCACGGAGTAAGAATGAAAGTCAGATATACAGAAGTAAGAAAAGGAAAAGCCCAGAGGCAAAAGGTAGATGGGATAATTCAAGTGAAGAAAAGCTGGCTAGAAACAAGCCAAGCTAAGGCCGGGCATTTGTAATTAGGAATAAACCTCCGTATGTGAATTTTTGGGGAGAAGGATGGCAGGCTCCCCAAAAGAGCAAAAAGCCCAAAAGAACAAAGAGAAAATAAAACAACCGACAGCAAGGAGTAAAGACAGCATGTTGTGCGGACAGTAAATTTTGGCTCTACCAGTCAGTAATCCTAATGCGGCACCAGCACAGGAAAATGGGAAGAAACAAAAACGGCCTGGAAGTCTGACCTGTGGAGGAATGCCATAATATTTATCACTTCTTACAGTTCCCACGGTCATCACATGAGTTCATGAAAGCTTCAGGGCAGCTAGATAGAGGAGGCCAAATAACTTTACAGACGATGAAATGAGCTCTCAAACACCTAACAGCCTTCACAAGGGCACAGCCCCGGCAAATGGTGGCCCCCAAACCATCCCCTTTGGGTTGCCCTCTCTTTTCCTTATTCCTGATGCTCTGAAAGATGCAGGAACTACCCCTCACCTAAAAACCCAGAATCCTCACCGCCAAACACCTCAATTATAGAGCGTGATCCCACACTCAGGAAAACAAAGGCACACTCCCTCGTGTCCAGTGTCGAACACGACTCCCCGTGATGGAGGTCTTGCCCCTGAGCAGAGGTCTCCAGCCCTGGTCTTCCATGCACCTCACTTTAAGACACAGAGCAAACCCCCACAAAGCTATTATCTTCTGTTCTTTCACTGGGTTCAACGTGACCTTTCGTCAGGCTCTTCTGAATTGATTTCAAAGAAGGAAAATATTGCTCTGTGCCCTGCTCTTGGGATGGTTTAATCATGAGCTGAGCTTCACATAAAATCAGAGATGAGAGGCATGATCCAGCTCAAGATTCTCCCTTACCATTTTCATTAGGGAAGTGTCCCCAAGTACACAAAAGAAGGAAGACTAGGGAAAGGAGCCCATTGTTATCCCCGATTCAACTCCCAGCCACTTCCGGCTCTGTTTGCTCTTCTCTTTGTCATTTTTTTTCTTCCTCATGGGTATTTCTTTGAGCAGCTTCTTGTCACCAAGCCATTTCATCCCTAAGTCCTTCCATATGTATTATTAATGAATACTGTTATTTCATTTTCTGCCTTTTTTTTTTGAGAGGTGGGTAAAATAAAGACTCATTTAGCCCAGGCTGACCTTGAATTTGCTTTGTAGGCTAGGCTAACCTTGAGCAGGATCCTGATCGTCCTACCTCTACCACCCAGGTGCTGGGCTTATAGGCATGCAGCCCCCTGTCTGGCTTTAGACAGCTTATTATTTAAACTAATATCTCAGTAGTACCAGAGCCCACGCTATCTAGAAATTTCATTAGCAATGATATGACATTTCTCTTACACCACTGCCTTCGTTTCTTCTAACTTACAGCAGCCATGGTAGCATAACAGTGTCAACGAGTTCATCAAACATGTTGTCACTTGCAGACCTCTGCATCTGCAGCTTTCTCAGCCCAAAGCATGTATCCCATGCAGAGACAACAGTGGCATTTTAAACCTGCCCTTCATCTCACAGACGCGATGTTCCCCCTCTGTCGGAGCTTTCCTTGTCTGATGCAGGTGCTGAAAACACAGCTCTGGGCCAGGGGAATGAGTGATGTGCCTGTCTAACAAGCTCACTGGGGATGTCAGTGCTGCTGGCCCAAGGGTCACACCTCAAGTATGAGGATCTAGATCATTCCCCGTCATCCCTTTAATAATCCATACCACACCATGTTGCAATGGCCTCTCGGAATACTTGTATTCCCTCTAGACCAGGCATTGACCAGCCATCAGAGCTCCTGGATGCAGCCAGGCCCACTTATTTTTGTGATTTGTACTTGACTGCTTTCAAGGCGTTTCAAGATCACAGTAAGTGGCTAGGAGAAAGACTGTCTGACCTACAAAGCTTCAGATAGTTACTCTCTGACCTGTTGTGGAAAAGTTTGACAAATTTACTTTTAGAAATGAAGTAAGAGCTACCCAAAGCCATTGTTTTAATTCCTTCGCAATGCAAGGAAATACATGGCAATCTACCAGCTCAAACCAGTCTTTCATTAGCCTATCTCAGAATCAAGTCTAAGGTCTTGCACAGAGGAGGCAGTCGCTATTGGGTGGTGAGAAACGCCAGTCACTAATGACGATTCAAGACTTACTGCTTGCCGAGCGCGGTACATCCACTTTTCAGTTTGTCCCCCACGCTGACTGTAGGCAGGGAAAACAGGATTCTTACATTTCACATGAAGACTTGGAGGCTTCAGGGTCCTTTTCCTGCCCACATTTAAAGAATTAATAAACCCTTTAGATTTTAAATAAACACCCTAAATTTGGAGTGGGGGTGGCTGTATAAATCTAGGAAAAATCTGTCTATTTTGTGCCCATTTGAGGCAGCCTATCATTATCTTTGTTAAATGGCTACTAATGGAGCTGAGAATGTGAACATCTTTGGTGTTTAAACCCAAAGATGCTAAAGTTTGATTAAGATACATACATTCATCCCCACTCCAAACAAAAAAAAAAAAAAAAAAAAAAAAAAAACCCCGCTTTCTTTATAGCAGCAAACAATCACTATGAGTAAACCACACTTCTTGGAAGTATAAACAGGAACTACACCATATAGACTAGCTTCCACGACTGAAAACGAAGGCCTTCTTTTCTTGGGAGCTTTTTCTCTCTCCCAGCATACCCCTAGAGCACATATACTATAATCCTAAGTCACTGCAGCCTTTAATCATGGATTTTATGGCAAAGTTAAACACGTGGCATCCATTGGCCTTGAGAAAAATTTGTATACATACTCCATATCCTATCACTAGACAGGGAGAGAGGTGGCTAACGCTTCTTACCATTGTTACAAGTCAGAGGGTCCTGAAGTCACTTAGGCTGGGCTTCACAAACAAAGTAGTAACTCTCTGAGTAAAATGCAGTGTGTCCTGTGCTCCGCTGCAGTGAGGAACAGAAACAGAGAGGGCAGGCACTGGCAAGAAAGAGAGAGACAAACCCGGAGAAGAGTAGAAGAAACAAAACTGTGTGTAGTTGGGATGGTGAGAAGGCTCAGCAGGTAAATGAGCCTGCTGCTGAGCCTGAGGACCAACGTTGATGACCCTGAGTTTGATCCCTGGGACCCACAGGATGGAATGAGAATCATTTTTCATAAGATGCCCTCTGACCTCTAGACATGTGCATGTATGCACACTTACACATGTATATGCACTAAATAAATGTAATTTTTTAGGAAAAAGTATATGCAGGACAGAGTAAAGCCTGTCAGAGAAACACAACAGGCCCAACAGCAGAGAGGGAGAGCAGACAGAGAAAGAAATCCTATGAGTATAATTCTAGTCTGCATGTTGACTTCTCTGCTAGGAACTGCAGAAGAAAGAAGCTGGGACATCATACATGCTAACAGCCAGAGGTGCCTCAGTTTCCCATCAAAGCAGACTTTTGGAGATGAGCTGTCAGTGCTATTCTCTAAATTAAAAGTAGGGGTGAATGCTTCTTATCATTGACATCCTTTCGATGACACTCTGCACGACCATCTGCCCTGGGAAATGAAGTACTACCCTCCACGTGAGGGAGTCACGTGAGACCAGGGAACGGACCACTCCGTGAGGTTAGAATAGCAGTGCTGAATAAGCCCACGTTTGAATTGGGAAAAATTCATGGAGCTTCACGGTGAAGGTTCTGAAAACCTATGATGTCTGAAATAAAAACCCTGGATGAGACTAACGGCGGGTTAGATATTTCAGAAGAGAAGTTTCGTGAACCTGGAGGCACAACAGTAGAAACCATCGATGAAACAGAGAGAAATGAGCTGCGAGGCAACTTTAAACGGCTTGATAGCCATGTAAGTCTGAAGCAGAGGAGATCAACAGAAAGCACAATACACAACTATACAGAACACACGGCCCCTTTAAAAGCTCAAGTAGCAAGTAAGTGAAGGTGTAGTAGAGGCTGCCACACTATACTCACCCAGAGGAAGCTGCATACACTCATGCCCTGAAGATTCGGACCAAAGAGTGTTACTAGCAGTGAAGGAGTTATTTCATAGCCATGAAGGATCAGTTCGCTAAGAGTATAGTGAGAGGTGGGGTTAGGGAGACGGCTCAGTGTTTAAGAGCACTTGTTGCTCCGGCAAAAGACCAAGGTTCAGTCCTAGTACCCACAAGGCAGCTCAACAAGTGCACATAACTCTAGCTCTAGTGGGTCCAACGCCCTCTTCTGGCCTCCTCGGGCCCCTGCATGCACAGGGTGCACATAAATTCACAGAGATAAATACGATCGATCTTTTTTTAAAAGAGTAAAGTGAATGAAAACACAGTAGTCAAAGCCAGTCAGTGGTAGACTCCTGTATACCCAGCACTCAGACGGCTGGGGTATGAAGATCACCCATTCCAGGCTATACGGCAATAGTCCATATAAACAAGCTTCTACAGCTACTGACAGAACTTCCGGATACGTAATGGAACGGTAAGGATGATGAAGTTCAGAGAGATTAACGACCCCTCTCAACTACTAACAGAAGGAACAGAGACACAATCAGTAAAAACAGAAAAACTTCCACATAGTTAGCCTGACCTCCGTGACATTCCACTTGGAATGTCACTTTTTTCTCATGTTTTTGCCAAGTCCACAGAGGAAAGTCCATGATGGGTCATATTCTAGGTCATGGGTCTCAGTAAATGGAAAGGATTCAAATCACATGACATACGATCTCTTACCAAAGTTGAATTAAACTAGCAAGACCTCTGGCCACAGTCTCCCTTTACTTGAAACTTCACTAATGCATTTTGAACTAATCCACGAGTCAGGGAATAAACTCAAAGGGAATTAGTGGGCACTTGGAACTCAACAAAAATTAGAGACTCCACCCGTCAAAATGTGGTGATCCCTGTAATAGCATTAGGGTGGAGCAGATCCAGGCTCTGAATGCTCAAGAGAGAGAAAAGAAGCCATCACACCCATGACCTCGGGTTTCCATCCTAGAAGAAAGAAGAGAAAAATCAAATCCAGTATGTGCACAATAACTGAAATGTTAAATATGAAGGCGAAATATCCGTGAAAACCAAAGAGAGACAGTGAAAAAGAGCTGCACTGTGAGAAAATCAGCCAAACTAAATAAAAACAAAGCAGAAGAGACCACGCCCAAAATAAGAATATTTACAAAAAAAAACCCGTCAATGGCTATTAGACACCAGGAAATATTGTGAATAGTTGTGTGATATTAAATTTGACACTGTGGACCAAAGATCAAACGTCACTGGAACACCAAAATGTGGCTGGCTGGTTTTTCTCTTTTGCTCCTTGATCTTTGGTCTTTTGTCTTTTGGGGACCCACCATCCAGCTCCCATATAAATCACACACGAAGTCTTATTCTTTCTTATAAACACCCGGCCTTAGCTTGGCTTGTTTCTAGCCAGCTCTTCTTATCTTGTCTACCTTCAGCCTCTGGGCTTCATCCTTTTCTTGCTTCTGTATATCTTACTTTCCTTCCTACTTTGTGGCTGGCTGTGTGGCTGGCCCCTGACGTTCTCCTCCCTTTGTTCTCTCATTCCCTCTTTTTCCATATTTCTCCTTCTCTTTATACACTCTGCCTGCCAGCTCCATGCCACCTTTCTCCTACCTCACTATTGACCGTTCAGCGCTTTCTTAGACCATCAGGTGTTTTAGAGAGGCAAAGAATCACAGCTTCATGGAGTTAAACAAAAGCAGCATCAACAAAAGTCACACACGTTAAAATCATATTCCACAACAGCTATGCAAGGTCATTGCATAGAGCTATGTGAGAAAGAATGTCCCGAGATACCTTGAGTAGGGCTGGACACGGAGCCTTGTTCATGAGAGGCAAACACTACCCTGAGCTCCCCGAAGCCCTGGATGCTTTCCTTGCTGGAAAGGAGGGGGGCCCAAGGTCTCCTGCCTCCCTGACACTGATGCTCTATTCTGTTCCCAGTAAGGCACCCCCCTAGACAGCTCCCTCACTTGTCTCCCTTCTCCTCCTCATGGAATCTGTTCTGGTCGATATGAATATTTATGAAAGATGAATATAATGGACAACTCACATAGAACTGAAACAAACAGCAAATGTGCTTTCTGTTTTGTTTTGCGTTTTGTGTGGCAGGGTCTCTCTATTATGTGGCCTTGGCTGTCCTATTTAGACCTGGCTGGCCTCTAATCCTGGCTCTGCCTCTGCCTCCCCAGCACTGGGAATTCAAGGTGTATGTGTCCCACTATGCCAAGTGGCAAATGTACATTTAAATCATTTTATATCATTTATTTTATTTATTACTTTAATTGATATAGTTTATATTGGTTTAGCATTGCCCCTTCAGCCAGTAATCTTTTTCACAGTCCCACCTCTCCTAATTGGCACAGAACAGCCCATTGTAATACGTGTAGTCACACACAGTATTCTGTACATGTGGATGGGTGTGTCGTGTGTGTGTGTGTGTGTGTTTGCAGGTAGTTGTGGAGAATAGAGGTTAACACTGATATCTTCCTTTATTGTGGTCTACCTTATCTTATTTATCTTTTTTTTTTTTTTTTGGTTTTTCAAGACAGGGTTTCTCTGTAGCTTTTTTAGAGCCTGTCCTGGAACTAGCTCTTGTAGACCAGGCTGGCCTCGAACTCACAGAGATCCGCCTGCCTCTGCCTCCCGAGTGCTGGGATTAAAGGCGTGCGCCACCACCGCCCGGCATCTTATTTATCTTATTTTGGGGAACAATATCCCTCACTAAAGACAGAGCTCACTAATTGAATAGACTGACTAGCAGGTGTGTTCTGGGGACTTGCCTGTCTTGCCCCTGCTCCCAGGAGTCAGGGTTACTGGCCTTAATAGATTTAAAATAGAGAAGAAAAGTCACAAGTCCAAGGGTAGTGAGCATTGTTCTGAGCACATGGGGCCTCTACCAGGGGGTTAGAGACATCTTTGGGAAGGCAATGTCTAAACTAAAAAGATGACAAAGCAAAACAAGAGGAGGAGAGACTTTCAAGCTTGGGATGTGGTTTTCTTAAAGGAAAATTCTTAGAGATTAGCATCCTGATCGAGAAGGACCAAAGGAGAAAGGAACTGTACACAGGGCTAAGGAGGTGAATGGGAAGCAGACGTTGGGTTATCTAGCCTAACAACAGTAATAAGGTATCAAAAATATCTAAGCACTGAAATGCACCCAGATAAGGATTCCAGGTCCTAAATGCAGTAACTGACTTTAGTAACCATTGGGGTTTTGGTCTATAGATCTCAGTTCCACAGGGTGTGTCACCTCTGGGTCCCAGCTTGTCATCATCAAAGAGCACACTGGTGGTGCCCTCTACACTGGGCAGTTGAGAATTAAATTTGTTAGTCCATGTAAAGTGTTCAGAATCGTGCTTGTTCTTTAGAAACGCTTCAGAATTGCCTCTACTTGCACTTAAATGGCTACAGCTGAGCTGCATGTTTGCTCCTCCTTCAGCTGTCTCCATCTCTTGGGAGGAGGGATGAACGCACCATTCATCGAGGCAGAAGCCCCTTAGTTGATGGTGAACCATTCTGCTCTCTCACATTCAGTAAACTATAAGGAAAATCAACTATGTTGAATTTTGTACTAATTGGAGAGAAATAAATCACAGGGAATGTGACAGGGATAATGAGGGACATTTTATAGAGATAAAAGGGTCAGTTCATCAAGAAGACATCAAAATCAAAATTACTATGTACACGCTAAGAGTTTTTAAATGCAGTAAGCAATTTTGACACAACTAAGGAAAAGGAAAGAGATAAATTCTGTTCGTAATCAGAGTTGGAAGTTTTAACTTCCCCTTTTCAGTGGCAGAGAAAGTTGATTCTTTTTTAAACCTGCAAGAATACTGAAGAACATGGCCAACCAACTCAATTTAATTAACACATATTAAGCACAGCACCAAGAACGTCAGGCTGTCCTCCCAGGTAGAGTCCTCAAAACAGACTGTAGACTGTGCCATAGAAATCTCAAAGGTTTTAAAACAAGAAAATCATACAGGACCTATCTTTCAAACTGCAATGAGCTGAAAAATTCAGTGGGAGTATATGCTCTGGGTAGCCCTTGCTCTCAACTTGGCACAGTTTAGAATCATCTGAGAGAAGTCTTAATTGAGGGATTGCCTAGATCAGGTTTGTTTGTGGGCATGTTTGTGGGGTATTGTCTTAGATGTTACTTGATAGGGGCTGTCCCACTGTGGGCGGCACCATTCCTTAGGCAGATGGTCTTAGGCAGTATAGCAAAGCTAGCTATGTATGAACCAGTGAGTGAGCCAGCCAGCAGCATTCTTTCATGCTCCCTATCTCCAGTTCCTACCCTGGCTTCCTTCAATGATGGAACGCAATCTGGAAAAGTAAGCAAAGAGCCTTTCTTCCCCAAGTTGCTTTTAGTTATGGTAAACCCACAGCAACAGGAAGCAAGCAAGGACAGCATCTATGAACAAGCCACATAAAAACAATTAAACAACATACTTTTTAAACAGAATACTTTTTTATAGCACATGAGTTAAGAAGAAATCACAAAAGGAATGAACTGAACAATCGAACAATACCGAAAATATAAAAATCTGTGGCATACAACTGAAACACAGCTTAGCAGAATTTCTATCACCATAAACACTACAAAGGGGGGGGGGGAGAGGGTTTAAAATAGTGGTGGTAGATTAATAAACTAAACAGGGGACTAGAGAAATGGCTCAGAAGTTAAAAGCACTGGCTGTTCTCCCAATAGATGTGAGTTCAATACCTAGCACCCATGTAGCATCTCACAACCCTCCTGTAACTCCAGGTCCAAGGAATCCGACACCTTCTTCTGGCTTCTATTGCCAACAAGCACTATGCGGTGCACAGAAAATTTCAGACAAAACACCCATATGCATAAAGTAAATTTTTAAAAAGAAACTAAGCAATGAAGAACAAACAAACCCCAAAGAGGCAACATGAAGAAAATGATTCATGAAATAACTCATCGGACTGAGAGAACCATGATCTTAAAATGGAAAGCCGAAACATCACAATGAAAAACCTAAGTGTCAAAATTTTTAATTAGCTACATTGATAAACACTAGCAATACTGATAATGAAAACATAGTACACAACCCCAGTACTAGAGTTTTTTAAAAGAATGTAAACTACAAATGCATTTAAAGGATCATGATTGGATACTCAAAATAATGCCTATAATAAAATCATCAGAGATATGGGGAGAAAATTTGTCCAAAAGAACTGGGTTGATAATTAAAGTTCTTCCCAAAAAAAGACATCTCTAGGTTCGAGGGATGCACAGGTGAGCTGTAGGAAGAATTTAAGGAAGAAATTGTCCCGAGCTGCCATAGAGTCCTCTAACAAATGGGAGAAGCAACACTGATGTAGGTGTGTCTTCTATCTATTTGATGATTTCATTGGTTATTTAATACAGAAACTGCTTGGCCTGATAGGTTAAACATAGGTGGGTGGAGTAGACAGAACAGGATGCTGGGAGTGAGGCAGATGCCTCAGACAGTCGCCATGCCTCTCCTCTCCAAGATGGACACAGGTTAAGATCTCTCCTGGTAAGCCACCCCTCGTGGTGCTACACAGATTACTAAATATGGGTTAATCAAAATGTGGGAGTTAGCCAGTAAGAGGCTAGAGCTAATGGACCAAGCAGTGTTTAAATGAATACAGTTTGTGTGTTGTTATTTTGGGGCATAAGCTAGCCAGGCGGCTGAGAGCCGGGCGGGATGAAAAACAGGCCTGCCCATAGCTCCCCACTACACAACCCCTGTGCTAAGGAGTTTAACCTGTCACCTTGACACAACCTAGGGTCATGTTGTAAGAGAAGCTTAATGAAGAATTATGTAGGGAAGGCTGGCCTGTGAGGGGGGTGTGAGGGATTGTCTTTATTATCAGCTGATGAGAAGGCCCAGCCCTTTGTGGGCAGCACCAGTATATTTATAAATAAAGGTATAGAAATGATCTCCACTCCCAAGTATACAGCCAAAAGAACTGAAAGCAGAGTCTCAAAGAGATATGTCCACCTGTATTTGTAGCATCATTATTCACAAAAGTCCATTAACAATGAGATAAGCAAAATGTGGCAAACACTGGCGCACACCTGTAATCCCAGAATTCGGGAGGCAGAGGCCTCTATTTAAAAACAATGTAATTTTTATGAGTTGAATCTTAAGAATATACTTTTTAAAAAAATCTTAGAGTTAATCAGAAAATATAGCTAGATTGCAAAACGACAGTATGCATAGTCAATATTAAAAATTAATTGCACTTCTGTTTCTTAATGATGAACAGTTAGACAACGACACGTGTGACGAGGCAAAGAGAAAGAAGACAAATAACTCCCTACCGCATGCATGCTTGATGGTCTAATATGCTGTGAGGAGAGCAATCAGAACGTACACTGTTGGCACAAGGGCAGACATGTCACGATGGACGAAGGTATCCACATTCTGAAGTCTTTTCAACACATGGTTCTGGGACAACTGGGAAGAGGTGGAAAACTGAAGTTCAACGAGTAAGTCACATTATTCACAGAAAGTAATTCAAAGTGGGGCGGTGGGTAGCGTTCTGAGAAAACGACATCAGGTTCGTGGCTTTCTCCTTAAGAGGCCTCGCTCAACAGAACAAGGAGAAAGGGGATAGGAAGATTGAAGAGCATCCTACACTGTGCTAGATAGTTTTATGCCAACTTGACACAAGCTAAAGTCATCTGAAGAGAGAGAACTTCAACTGAGAAAATGTCTCTGTAATATAAGGCTATAGGCAAATTTATATGGTATTATCTTAGTGATCGAGGGGGTGGGCATAGCCCACAGTGGGTGGTGCATCCCTAGACTGGTGGTCCTGGGTTCTATAAGAAGGTGGGATGAGCAAGCCATGAAGAGCAAGCCAGTAAGCAGCACTCCTCCATGACCTCTACATCAGCTCCTGCCTCCGGGTTCCTGCTCTGTTTGAGTTCCTGTCCTGAACACCTTGGATAAACAGAGATATGGAAGTGTAAATCAAACAAATCCTTTCCTCCCCAATTTGCTTTTTGGCCATGGCGTCTCTTTGCAGCAATAGAAACTGCAACTAAGACATACACAGTGGCTGCCAAAGTGCTTCAAAATGTCAGTGGGCTGGGGTGTAATCCAGTTCATAGAGTGTTTGCCTAGCCAGCACGCATGAAGTCCTGCATTTGACCCCTGGCACCTTTAAACCAAGTGGGGTTGGTTTACTTGCAAACTCAGCACATGAGAGAAAGTGAAGGCAGAAGTTTAAGGTCATCTTCAGCTATAAAGAGTTAGAGGTGAGCCTAGACTACAAGAAACCCTACATGAAGTCAAGGTCATAAAAGACTGGAGGAAATTACAGAGGTCTGGTAACTTGATGAGTAATCTTGGTTGTCCACGTGGCTGGATCAGGAATCACCTAAAACACAAGGCCCCAGCACTCCTGTGAGGGATTTTCTTGACCAGCTTATCTGAAATGGAAAGACCTACCCTAAATGTGGGCATCACCTCCTGGAGGCAGCCCAGATAAAAGGACATAGAAGAAAGGAAGGTAGCTTCTTTCCCTGCTTGCTTTCACTCTCTCCACAGCAAGTTCACCTCTCCTGTTGCTGCTGCACCCCTTCACAGGCGTGAGCATCAGCTTTAGGGGATTCCAGTGCAGACCAGCAGGGAGCTGAAGACCAGCAGCTCTGCAGAGATCCTCCGGGCCTTCAGGGCCAGACTGAGACAGCTGAGACATCCAGCCATGTGGACTTGAACAACTGTTGGCCCCAGTGTGAGACAGCCATTGTGAAATGGCCCAGACTACATCCTAAGCCAACCTACTACATCTAGGAAAGGTGTATGTATGTGTGTATGCATGCTTGTATGTGTTATATGTATGTATGCTCGTTCTATATGTTCTACTCCCTCAGAGAATTCTGACTAATACAATAATAAGAGAATGAGAGGATTTAGACGAGGTCCTGGAGTAGAGAAAGGGCACCATTGTTCATTTGCTTTTGTTTTGTTGGTGGTGGTGGTTTCTGTTCTGGGGTACCGAACCTAGGACCTGGCTCCTGCTAGGCAGATGTTCTATCACTGAGCTACATCCTCAGCCTGAGAAAGGGCACTAAAGAAATGAGTGGTAAAACCCAAGTAAATCTGTAATTAAGTTTGTTTATATTTGTTTTTCAAACTAGCGTATAAAGTAATGGTCTCATTGCGACATTTAATATTCAGATACCATTAAACTTTGTTCTTATGTGCCCTTCCCATGCCCTGCCTGTGTCCCCTCCTCCATGCCTCTCTTGCTAGTTCCCATCCCCCATAAATAATCCATCCTTCTGGTTTCATGTTGCCTGTGTCTTCTTCCCCTTTCATAGTCTTGTTTTTACTTTCATGTCCTAAACACACACACACACACACATTTGTACTTTTATATATGTGTATGTGCAAATATATATATATATATATATATGAGCACATTTAAATCTAGAGCCCACTTATAAGACATGTCTTTCTGAGTCTGGCTTGTTTTTCTTAATATGGTGATTTCCAATTGTACCTATTTTTCTGCAAATTTTATTCTTCTTTATAACAAAATAAGATTCTGTCATGTATATGTGCATTTTCTTTACCCATAATGTGCTGATAGAGTTCTAGGATGTTCCATATTCCAGCTACTGTGATCATTACAGTAATAAGCATGGATGTATAGTATCCTTGTGGCGTGCTGACAGGATCCTACAGATACATGCCCAGGAGCGGTATAGCTGAGTTGTATGGTAATTTTACTTTTAGGCCTTTGAGAAGCCTCCACACTGACTTCTATAGTAGCTGTACCAATTTACAGCTTTGCTAACAGCATGCAAGGATTGTTTACCCATATCCTCGCTGGCATCTGTTGCTTGTGTTCTTGATGTTAGCTGTTCTGGCTGGGGAGACATGGAATCTCAACTGAACTAGACCAACAGGCCATTATCCAGTGAGTTTCCTGAGGGGAAGACCAAGGATGAGAAAAGAAAGATGACAGGCTAGTCATGGTCAGGATATCTGGTCTTGCACGAGCTGATGGTTCGTGCCAAACAAATTTATTAAGTACAGCGTTTTACATATGGTTTTCCAGGGGTAAAATGGGACAGTCGGAAGAACACTATCCTATAAAGGGATGAAGTCAGCAGGAATCTAACCAGACAATGTTGGATAAAGGAAATACAAGATATTCTGGGGAGGCCCTGATGGTCAGAGGGTGCAGTCTACCATAACTTGGCAACATGGAAGACTCCCTCATTCCCCAGAGAAGGCTTACTTCCTGCATTCTACAGGCCCTTATTTGGATGTTTGATTAATTTCTACCATGACTCTTGGCATATTTTCCTACTAGAAGCCTTGCTATAGGACCCTGCTGCCACATACAAAGCCTTATGATAGCAGAGTGCTACTTTATGCAAACTAGGGTGTGTTCCCAGGCTCCCCAATCCTATATAGTTCCTATACACTGAAATAAAGTTGAGCTGATTCACTGAGGTCATCTCCTGGAGGGCTATCTCCATTATATCCACAGCCCACGGAACCCTGTTCCCGCTTCTGCTCCCTCCACCCCTGTGGACCAGTGGCCAATGATCACACAGACTAAGTGCTGCTAGGCCTTGGGACTGGTAATTCCAGCCTCTTCATGGGGAAAAAGTCGGGTTCCCAGGAACTGAAACCTTAAATCTTTCAAGACCCTGACCACAGTCCTGGCCAGACCTTGCCAAGTCTGCCCTTGGGCAAGGACACAGAACCAGCCTTCCCTTTGTCCTTTCAACAGGGCCTCTGAAAGAGCCATGGGTTGGCTTCATACTCAGTGCCCAAGGTAGTTTTATTTTCTGTTTCCCTGAAGTCTACAGATTTTGAACACTCTTTGGGACACTTATTGGCCCTTTGTATTTCTTCTTTTGAGAACTGTCTGCTAAATTCATTAGCTCATCTATTGATTTGGTGCCCCAAGATTCATTTCTGGAACTCTTTATAAACCCTATACCTCAATCCCTTGTCTGATGTAGAGTAGGCAAAGATTTTCTCCTGTTCCACATGCTGTCTGTACATCCTGCTGATTGTTTCATCGACTGTGACCAAAGATCTTCATTTCATGCAATCCCTTCGTCAATTCTTGGTTCTATTTTCCAATTCCTGCTTTAAAAAGTCCATCCTGCATCTATCTTCCCTCTAACAGTTACAGAGTTTGGGGTCTGACATCCATATTGATTTTTGTGCACGGTGAGATATGGGGATTTAGTTTCTTGCTTCCACATGTGGGCATCCAATTTTCTCAGCACCATTTGTTGAAGAAGGGTGTTCTGAGCACTTTTGTCAAAAGAAAAAAAGTCAGGTGGCTAATTGCTCTAGCTACTTAGGTTCTTTGGTGCCTCTAAAAGAAGTTTATGGTTGTTTTTAATATTTCTGTAAAGAATGCTCTAAAGGGGGTGCCTTGAATCTGTAGATTGCTTTTGGTAGAAGAGCCATTTTTACATTGTCAGTTCTATAGCTCTGAGAGCCTGGGGGTCTTTCTTTCTTCCAGGGCTTTCTCCCACTTCTTTAGTAGTTTAAAGTTTTCAATGTAAAAGTCTTTCCCCTCCTTATTTAGGGTTATTCCTAGGTATTTTATTTTGGATGAAGCAATTTGCAGGTGAGATTGTTTCCCTGATTTCTTTCCCAACTTGTCCATTATTGGCGTATAGAAAAGCTAATGGGTTTTGTTCACTAAGTTTATGTCTGCAACTTCCCTGAAAATGTTTATCAGCCATGAGAGTTTTCTAGCCGAGTCTTCAAGGTCTCTGGTGTATTGGCTCATCTGTAAACAAATCATTTGAATTCTTCCTTCCCTATTTCTATTCCTCTTCTTTATTGTCTGGCTCTCCTAGCTCTGATTCAAGGGCCATATTGACTAAAGGTAAAAAAATGCAGACCCCTGTCTTATTCCTAATTTCCTGGGAATGCTTTGAGGTTCTCCATATTTAGTATTATTTCACCTATAGGTTTGGGTTATGTGTCCTTTATTATGAAGTATGTTCCTTCTATTTCTAGTTTTCTGAAGGCTTTTATTATAAAGGAATGTTGAACTCTATCAAAGGCCTTTCCTCCATGCACTGTGACTTCTGTCCTTGGGTCTGCTCACATACTAGAGTCATTTATTGTGTTTATTCTTACATCACTGTAGTGAAGTCTACCTGATCAAAGAGAATTATATTTTTGTGTATTGTTGAATTCCATTTGGACATAACTCATTGAGAATTTTTGCATCAATATTTGTCAGGGCAATTGGCCTATAATCTTTTTTATTGCCCATACCCAGTTTTGGTATCAGGGTAATAATTAACTTTATAAAATAGTCTTAGTAGCATTTTTTTTATTTTATAAAATAGTCTGAGTGACACTGACGTGTTAATTTCTTAAAGATCTGCTAGAATTCAACAGTGAATCTCTCTGATCCCTGTTTGGTTTTAGTTGGGAAATTAGTCTCTTTGATCATTATGGATCTGCTTAAGCTATTTATATCCTTATGGCTTAATCCTAGCAAGTCATTTGTGTCTAGAAATTTACCAATTTCTAAATTTTCCAGTTTGCTGGGATATGTGTATGTTCTCAAAATGTGCCCAAATGATCCTCTGTGCTTTGTTGTTCTCTTATGTAACGCATCATCTCTAATTTTGTTCATGTCTTCTATTTCGGTTACTTCATTTAAGGGTTTGCCAATCTTGTTTATCTTTCCGAAGAGCCAGCTCTTCGTTGCATTGGTCCTTTGCAATGTGCTTCTCGCTTCCGCTGCATTCACGTCTGCCTGATCTTTATTACTTCTCTCCAGTGCCGATTTTCAGCTTGACTTTCTCTCATTTTTCTGAGACCTTGGAGTATAGCACCGCTATTTATCGGAGATTTCTCTGGGTTGTTTTTAATGCAGACATTTAGAGCTCTGAGCTTCCTTCCCCCTTATGGCAGCTTTCATTGTGCCCCCAGGTTCTAATACGTTATGTTTTCATTTTCATTTCGCCCTACGAGCTTATTCCTTTTCCTCCGGATTGTCTCTGACGACTCGTTCAAGTTCCCAGTTGTGTGGTTTTTCATCTGCCTTGAGTTCATGTTTTTTCTATAATTTCTTTTGCTTTTAATTTCTAGTTTCATTCCATGATCAGACAGAACACGGGAAATTCCATTTTCTCTTATTTGTTGACATTCGTTCTGTGTACTAAAATGTGACTTTTTTTTTTTTTACAAAGTTCCATGGACTGCTGACAAAGATTCGACTAGAATATTCTATGATAGCTTCTAAGTCTCCATTTGATCTATGATGTCATCTAACACTGTGTTTCTTTGTGATTTGGGGGATCTGGTGACGTGTTTGCTGACAGTAATGCGGTATTAGAGTCACCCATTATTATTATATTGACTTTGTGCCATTACCTCCCAGGAGTGTTTGTCTGATGAACTTTGGTATGCTAATGTTCAGTGCATTTCACGATTGCTTAAAACCAAAATATCCTCTTGATGGATTATTAACCCTTTAATCAATATGGAATGACCTTCTCTAAGTCTTCTGACTAATTTAATTTGAAGTCTACTTTGTCAGATATTAATATAGGTACATCTGTTTAATTTCTAGGTTGGTAAGCTTGAAATACCACTAAAAGTACATTGGAAAGAACAAAAGAGGAAGGAAAGGCAAGAAGAGAAAAAAGAAAAAAGACTGCACAATGTCAAAAGATGCATATACAAAATTAAATACACATACAAGAGAATAAAAATAAAATCATAAGTTTTGCAGCATGACAAATTTGAAAGATTACTGAAAGCATAGTAAAAACAATAAAAGAGAAAGCACAAGGGACATAAAAAGGAAAGGTAAACAGATGAAGAGGAATGGCAGCCTCTTGCTGCGTGCTCAGAAGCTAGACTGCCAGCCACACAGCCAGGAGAGGTGTCGGATGAGAGCATGAACTTGCCTTTCCCAGGGTTCATGCCGTGTTGGGCCTGTGCTGGCCAACTCTCCAATGTGCACCAGAGCTGACTTCATTTTAGGAGCGCCTCTTCTTTGTGTTCCAGAGGCCTCTACTGATAACAGCTTCGTAGTTCTTCATCTGCTCCCAGCCAACAAGGGTGGGGTTTCCCACAATGCTTCACTGCCTGAGCCAAACCCTCCTCCTACCTTCGCTTTTCGGCTTGTCAGACATCCAGTCCTCCTTACAAGATCCTACTCTTTGCCCTGCAGCTGTGGTAAGTTAAAGTCAGGCTACCTACTATGCAAGCTGCCAAAGGAGAGAAACAGTGGTCCTCCCGAGCTATGACACTTATGAACCACAACAATAACCAGAACAGCAAATATTCCAAAAGATGCTATGATGGCACTTATATCCTGGACATACACTATCTAAATGGACTTAAGGACCACTAAAAAAGAGGGAACCCATGCCTGACATGGTAAAGCTACCCCTGACCATGCAAGAGAGGCAAAGGACCCTAGAAGAGGACCAAGTACCCTCCCCTACTACCTCCATTTCCATAAATGATAGCATTTCTAACTGCAGTCTAATTACCTACCTTTATACCCACAGAAAGTCTAGTTCTTAATCCCTCATCAAAGAAGCTGCCTTTCTCAGTAGAAGGAGCTCATTACAGAAACACCCAACTGGTCAAAAGGCAGAGGAGTGTCCATCCCCAGTTGATACATTTACAACACAGCCCCACCCTAAAGGCTGAGAGGACATCACAGAAGAGGAATCAGGAAGGTTTTAAAAAAAAACAGTGGACCAGGATACCTGTTACTTTATGTCTTCAGGACAAGAAAAAGAAGATACACTCACGAAATCTCAACAATGTAGCTAACAATATGACTGAACAAGACCTGAATAAGGGCAACACCAATTGACATGTCAGCATGAATGGAGGAAGTCTTACAAGGCTCACCCTAGATGAAGAGTTACAGGCAGTTAATGACAGACAGTTGAGAGAGAGAGAGACTCAGTTCTCTCTAGGGACAAGCCTCTTGATAGATGATTCAACTCCCATGAAGTCAGCCCTAAGCAACACACACACACACACACACACACACACACACACACACACACCACTAATGAATGCAGGATACATCTATAAATTTATATTCATATATATATGTATGTATGTACATATGTAACAATATAATTAAGAAGATAAGAGGCTATCTATTAGAGAAGAAATTGGAAGGACATCAGATGAGTTGGAAGGAGGAGGTAGGGGCGATGTGAATACAGGATTCAGACATAAAATTCTCAAAAAAATTAATTAAATATTTAGCAAAATAATCAAGTTCTAAATCACATAACAGTGTGGATGAGTGAATCTTGGGTGGTTTGTGATAAATGACAGAATAACGGCATGAAAGAGTTTGTGTGTATTGTACGAGTCCATTTATCTAAAATTCTAGAAAATGAAGCCTAACTTAGAGTGACAAGAAGCAGACAGCATTCCTTAAGTCCGGCCAGGGGGCAGGGAGGGGCTGACTGCAGAGGAGCCCAGAAAAGCTCTCAAGGGCTGGGGCTTCTGCATCATTCCTCTGAGGATGGCTTCTTAGGCATGCTATCAGTAAAGACTTGAAATTGAACACATTAAATGGATGCAATTTATTATGAGTTCTACCTCAGCAAAGTTGATTAAAAATCTGAAAATAGAAGCATGCATACAAATTCCTTGAACAAATATTTTTATAGCAACTTCATTAGTAACAGCTACAAGTGAAACAATCCAAATCCCCACCAAAAGGCTAATGGATTTTTAAGTGGCAATATTTGTAAGTAGAACTCTAATTAAAAAAAAAGTACAAGACTCCAGAATATGCAAAATCATAGGGAGATCTTTAAAATAGTCTGCTGAATAAAAGAAGCCAGTGTTTAAGCATTTTATGATTCAAGTTCTGTGAAGCCCAAAATAAACACAACTAATCTTACAGTACCTAAACTCAGAGGTCTGTCAATGGGATGGGATGTGAGCACTAGCTAAATGCAGAGGAACGTCCTCAAAGGACAGAGGTGTTCTAAGCATTGTTCAGGGAGTTGGTTATACACATTGGCGGATATCTGTCTCTCAGAATTCACATACCATCTGTCCAACTCAAAGTTTGGAATTCCACAGAAATGATAGGACAAAGAAAAACAATCATAAAAGCAAAAGTCAAAAAGTCAAACTGTGGATCATTAGTTTACAAACATATAGCCCAAATATTAAAAATTTTAAAATGGTTAAAATTAAAAATTGGGCAATGGTGTCAGACAACTCTAGCATCCTCCACAGAAGTGATATAACTGTGTTGCTGGTGTCCTGTGTCAACCCCTTTAGTTGTTGGCTACAGGCCCTCCCAAGTATGGGCGACTATTATCACTGCCAAACAGTTGCTCCTTTGCAGGTTGTTATGCCTTGACTCAAGGGCATGCGCACTCCAGAGCTTACCTAGGGGTCGGGCTGAAGCTGTTCTCCAGTTTGGCTCACCATGTGCCTTTGTCCCTGCCCTGCTTTTTTCACTTGCTATCTCCCAACAAGAGCTTGTCTTCCAGTATCCCCTGCATCAGGATCCCCACCGCTGTCCCCCTTTTAGGACTCCCAATCCCAGACAAACTCTAGCACATTCCTTTCTAGTTTCCTTTCTATTGCTGTGCTAAAACATTCTGGCCAAAAGCAAGTAAGGGGAGGAAAGTGTTTATTTAGCTAATAGGTTACAGTCTGTCTTTGTGGGAAGTCAGGGCAGAAACTCAAAGCAAGAACTCAAAGCAGGGGACTGCTGTTTAATGCTTCATCCCCAGATCACACTTAACCTTTTTATATAGCCCTGCACCACCTGCCTAGGGAATGGCCCTGCCCTCGGTGGGCTGGGTCCTCCTCCATCAATTAACAATCAAGACAATCCCTCACAGACATGCCCCACAGGCCAATCTGATTTGGGCAAAGTCCTCAGTTGGGATCCCTGTCTCAGGTGACACTAAGCTGTGTGAAGTTGACAGTTAAGCTAACTGGGATACCTACTAATGGGATTTAAGGCAAACAGCCTTACTTCCACTAAAGAGGGACAGTCCTTCATTTCTAAAGTCTCGACATGCATATGCAGCCAGTGTTACAGGTTAAGGGACTATTAACAGTACTCTAAGGAGATACTGTTGATTCATTATCCCAATAATTGACTAAAAAAACAAGCAGAACAAATGATCCAAAACACAGATAGAAGATTTGCTGTATTGGGCTGCTCCCTTAGCTCTTCTGAATATTCTGCACACCAATCTGCCTCGAGCAGGCTTGAAGCACCTTCTTGTCTTCCTTTGTCAGTTAGCGTTAATCTATTTTCTGCTGATAGGAGCATTGGCCAGGTACTAGAAGGCAGAAGGAAGAGTCCCTTTTCTTTCCTTCTCCCCTTTCTGTGTCTGTCTGGTGCTAGGTCACAGATAGTTAGTCCCTGTGAGTCCCTGCCTCCTCCCGAAGCAGTGAAGTTCCAGAGGGGGCAGAGACCTGACCGGGCAGCCTCAGCAGTTCTTTCTTACCAGTTTGGTCCCAGCACAATAGCGGATACATCTAAAGCATCAACGATGCTATTTCAATCGTGACTCTAAAGCAAAAGCTGCAGAGGTGGGTGGCTTCCAGCAACTGGGCTCCTGCAAAATCCGCCAGGGTACAAAGTTCTGGTTCTGCCAGAGCAGGAACCATAATTCTCAAAGCTTCGGTAGATTTTTCTGCTTCCACCCCCTCAACGACACAGGGATCCTGGGCTCTGAATAAAACCACAACTGTTTGCTGTGGTCCTGGGAACCAAACTGGGCTCTCTTGGTACACACTAAGCAAGCATGCTGTCCCTTAAGATCCATCCCCAGTCCTATACATGGTTAACTTTTCAATCAGTGTGTTCAACCGTTGATTCCAAAGTGTCTGTTCATTTCAGAGTTGGTTTCAAGAACTAGTTTGATCCAGTTCCAAATTATCACTCACCATCATTTCGAGTCCAGTGGGCAGCCAGGATTGGAAACTCTTCCGTCCTGAAAACAGATTCTCGGGCAACCATAGTGGAAGTGCCTGTATCTTTGACCAGAGATGTTAGCTCTCCCATGGGAGGGGGAGAAAGGACTCCTTAGAATCCACAGAAACCATCCTGCTAACCATGCAAGCCACTATACTATACAGCACAGGGCCTTCTGTTACCTTACAATGAGCCTTTGTTCTTACCTCTCTACAGAGAGTTCTCCCTTCACTAATGCTGGCTTTCCAAACACTGGGCACCCTGGGGAGCCCTGGGGAGAGTCCAAAAAGCTGCCATGCCAGCCTCTGTCCTTGCTCACCACTGTTAGGACAGCACCTCAGCCTTCTGGATGCTCGGCGTCCCTGTTTGTTTAGATTGGGATGGCAGCTCCTATGCCCGCTTTTGGCATTGCAGAAAGGTTCCACAATAAGCAGCCTATTTGTAAATCATACGTGGGTCAAGGCTTTGCACATCTCTGCAAAGTGCTCTAGCTATTCCTGGGTCTCCCTGTCGTTCTCAAGGAGTAGAACTAATCAGTCTTTAAGTGTGGGCCTTGTAAACTCCTTTGCATTTCAGGCTTTATTATGACTTATTTAATACATCCCCAGTCCGTGTCCTGTGTGCTGTGTGTTGCTTCTAGTCTTTTACTCTTGGTAACAGTCCTGGAGAATCTTCTCTCACATGCCCACAGATACACACACACACACACACCACACATCTTTGTTTCTGCACGTGCGTGCGTGCGTGCGTGCATGCGTGCGTAAAAACCAAGGTCCTGGAGTAGATTTTCTGGGCCAAACAGAATGTGTATTTTAAAATGTCATAGATATCATTAGGTTGTCCTCCTAAGATAACTCAGGACTCCAGTGACCCCCTGTGAACATGCAATTGCTTTTCCCCTGGATTTCTTTCACAGTGGTGTCTGTAAGATTTTACAAGCCAATCCTTGCCCTTTACGTTCACTTGTATTAATTTTCTGGCGACCTGTTCGTTTCTGCCTTTTAACAAATGTATCCTTTGGCTCACTGGAATTTTCCTAAAATTTGCAACGCACTTTGCTTATTGTTAAAGTGTGTCCTGGATTAACAAAGGAAACCTCTGTATGCTTTGACTCAGACGCAGGGTCAGGTTGAAGTCTTCCCCGTATTAACCCTTAGGAACCAACACATGTTGGCCAAGGGAAAACATCTCCTTCCTGTGGGTGAGTTACATCATCTCTCAGTGGTGGTTTTCCCGTTACGGAACAGAGTTGATTAAATGCACCTCTCAGATTCTTGAGATCATTAAATAATATATGTGACTTAATAAATACTGAGAAACAATAATGATCACTCCTTTTCTTCTGAACCTCCCTTAGGCCATTCTGGAGTTAGTTTCCGGAGCTGGCCTCCGTTTCTATAGCAACCTCCACCAGATCCAGAAACAGACCAGACCTTTAGCTAGCGACTTGTCACCTGGAGGTCAGCATGTTCACAGGCCTCCTGGCTCCAGGGCTGCCTGGGAAATTACTGACCAGATGAGTGTATGTCTCACGGCAGCCCTGGGGGCATTCTTCAACCGTCCATTGCCTCATCATCCTTTTGCTTGCAGATGCAAGCCAGTTCTCCATGTTAATTGGTAAGGCCATCAGCTTTGAATTAATCTAGTTAATAACTCAGGCTGTAGCTCACTTCATCAATCTTGCTTATCCCTTGGCTCTGAGTGTGGGTATATTAAAAGTGTCAGGATTCTTTTGTGTGTAAGAACTTGGAGACTTTGAACGAATAACCTTTGCTGCTTTGCTTTCTATTTTCCTACCTCAGGTTCTACTGGTAGCTGCTATTGGGTTTTGCTTTTTCATGTGTAAGGGTACTATTTTGTTTAATTTCAGTGCCTAATTTTTATTAGTTCTGGTTTCATACTGCCTTTGTCCCGCCCTCCTATCCCCCCAGCCCATCTCCAGTCATTGCTATCCCCTAATACTTAAAGTATTTGAGAGGATAGAGCAGTAGCTCAGGACTTAAGAGCACATACTGCACTTTCCGGAGACCCAAGTTCAATTCCCAGTGCACACTCAAGGTTGCTGTAACCGCTCATAACTCCAGCTCCAGGAGACATGCCCACATAGAGACATACACATATATATGTAATTCAAAATAATAATACAACTAAGTCTTTGGCCTGGAGAGATGGCTCATCAGTTAAGAGCACTGGCTACTCTTCCAGATGACCCAAGTTTGATTTCTAGGACCCACACATGGTGGCCTGTAACTCCAGTGTCAAGGTATCAGATGCCCTCTTCTGACCTACAAGGACACCAGGCATGTGTGTGGACACAGACATATGTGCAGGCAAAATGCCCGTACACATTTTTTAAGTATTTGAATTTCTTGAAACCCAAGCTATCAGTCACCGATGCATGAATTCCAGTTACCCACACAAGGGTGGTGAGTTCTTGCCAAGGGAGCAACCCATCCACGTTGAGATAATTTCCCTGCATGGGACTCATCTGCCTGTCTGTAACATTAGCCAATGGGCCTCAGCTTTCCTACAGTAATACCACCACCACTTGTAAATGGTATTTCTCAACAGTTTCGAATGGAAAGAATTACCTAGGGGTACTTATTAAAGACTAAAATAGAATAAAAACTCCCTAGCCCTACTCCATAGCCTAGAAATCAAGTATCCAGGAGAGCCCAGGATTCCATATTTTTAACAAGCTCCCAAGGCAATTCTTCTGGTGAAAACAATTTTCTAAGAGATTAAACCTCCTACATTTGAAGGCTATTAATATCTGCCTTCACACTTGGCTTTTTCCACAACAAAATATTCCTGTTCCTATACCAACCCTTCTGAGAGATAGTCTCAAGATCTCCCTCTAACCTGGCCCAGATAACAAGCTCTGGCTTCCTTCTGAAATATTGTTACTATTTTGACCCCCAAATGTGTCCTTCTTCCGCCTTAGAGTCATAAGACCAAGAAGAGCCAGAAAAGAGTTTATTCTTAGATGAGAGCTGGAGACTCAGGGGGAAGATCTCCTAGGCAGAGGATGTGGGAACCTTTGAGGATAAGCACAGAGATGACTTTGGATAAGGCTAAGAGGCTGATTCCAGACTGCTGTGGAAAGGGTTGACTTGATCCCAGAAATGGGGACAGCCTCTTTTAAAACTTTACATGGGCAGTTCTAGCCTGGGTGAGAAGTGAGGGGGTGGATGTCAAGGTGGCATTGGTAGGCGACATATTCCAGTGGATAGAATTAGCGCTAGGCAAAGAGAACATTGTCTTGGTCGGGGTTTCTACTGCTATGACAAAACACCACAACCAAAAGTAACTTGGGGAGAGAAGGGCTCATTTCATCTTACATTTCCACACCACAGCCTATCATAGAGGGAGGTCAAGGCAGGAACTAAAGTAGGGCAGGAACCTGGAGGCAGGAACTGAAGCAGAGGCCATGGAGGAGTGCTGCTCACTAGCTTGTTCTCCATGTCTTGCTCAGCCTGATCACTTAGAGCACTTGAAGACTGCCTATCCAAGCCTGGCATCACTCACAGTGGGCTGGGCCCTCCCACATCAACAATACATCAAGAAAACACACCAAAACCTTGTGCACTGGCTAATCTGGTGGTGGCATTTTTCTCAGCTGAAGTTCCTTCTCATCAAATGACTCTTAGCTTATGTCAAGTTGGCCTAAAATTAGCCATCACCTATGTTAATATGGCATCCTTGATCATAGACGTCTATTTTGCCTGGTTCCATCTCACATCCCACTTTATAGTTAGGTGATTGAATCAGATGCTTTTAACAAAATGGATTGTTTCACAAGTCTTGAAGAGACCTTTGTCTGGTAACAATGTGGTAACCATATATGAAAAACGGTGTTAATTTACTCATTCCTTCAAGTCATTATGCAACAAATGCCCACTGAGCAAACGTCACTGACAGGTGTTGTGTAAGGGGTGACCATGAGCAAGACACCCACAGTCCCTACACTGTACTTCTAAAGAAGGGGCTTAGGGTGGGAATGAAGGAATAAGGAAAAGGAGAGGGGAGAAAGATGAAATAAAGAAAAGAGAAAGAGGGGGAAAGGAGAGGAAAGAAGATGGAGAAGATGGAGTGGAGGAGAAATAAACATGCATTAAGTTCTATGGGGAAAGTAGGCAAGAAGCCAGGAGGCTTCCGTATGGGACAGCAGCTCTGATAATGTCATTGGCGCTCAGAACTAAAGGAAGAGGGATGTAATCAGGGAGGCTGAGAAGAAGGGGGGGCCTTCATTCTCAAGGGATTTTTAGTGGTCAGAGAGCCTTTAAGTAGACAAGCAGCTCACATAACCTGAGAACCTAGAGAATGCCTGTATAACTGAAGCCTGGAGCACACTGAGAGAGAGCTGAGGTAACGCAGGAGAGAGAAACAGAGGCTGTCTGTAGATGGAGCAGCGGGGCTGTGTCCCACCACCCGGCTAGCTTTACATCCAAAATAATTACACAGAAATTGTATTCTTTTAAACATTGCCTGGCCCATTAGTTTCAGCCTCTTATTGGTTAATTCTCTCATCTTGCTTTAACCCATATTTAGTATTCTGTGTAGCACCACAAGGGGTGGCTTACCAGGAAAGATCTTAACCTGTGTCCATCTCAGAGAGGAGAGGCATGGCGACTGCCTATGGTGACTGCCTGAAGCGTCTGCCTTCTCTCTCCCAGAATTCTGTTCTGTCTACTCCGCCTACCTAATTTTCTGTCCTATTAAAGGGCCAAGGCAGTTTCTTTATTAACCAATGAAAGTAACACATAGACAGATGACTCTCCTCCATCAAGGCTGGACATCATAGGAGATGATACGCACTAACGATGAGTCTAGGTTTTATTCTCTGTGGAGCACGGAGTCACTGGAAGGTTTTAAGCTGTGGGTGACATCTGGGCTCTTATTTCAAGAGTCCAGCTTCGGAACATTTGCTGCAAACATGGTTACGCCTCTCAGCCTTGCCTTCTGATGCCATGCAGAGGCCAGTGAAAAGTGGGAAAACCACACAAGCTCGACTTTAGCTGAACTAGGAGACAGCTACAATCTACAAACTTCAAACTATGCTGGACTATGTCCTCGAAGCGGCTAACAGAAGGCAGAAGGTATGCATAAGAGAGTTCGAGGATGTCTAGGAACGCCTCTTGTAATATACCCTTCTAGGCAGAGAATGGTTTTCCGGTGCAAACTCAACCCTCTTCACCACATAAGCCTGGCTCCTCGGTGTCCAATGGTCAGAGACACTGTGGGTTGCACCATCCAGAGCCTCCCTGGATGAGCCATGCCTGCAAAATTCACTCTGCCCAGAAGCCCGTGTATCCTAAAGCCTTGTACATTCCTTGTTACTCTGCACTGATGGAATCTCCTGCAAACAAGTTTATGTGTGCTCATGCGCCTACGATCACATACAAACGCTGCATGTAGTGGTGCACGCCATTAATCTCAGCACTTGGGAGACAGAGGCAGGCAGATCTCTGTGATTTGGGGGCCAACTTGGCCCACACAGTGAGTTCCAAACCAGCCAGAACTGCATAGTGAGACTGTGTCTCAAAAGAGGGAGGGAGAAAGAGAGAAAGAGAGAGAGAGAGAGAGAGAGAGAGAGAGAGAGAGAGAGAGAAGGGTGGGGAGGATATGATTACATACATGCACAAAAGAGCAGCTTATAGGTTATGGTCCAGCTCATCCAGCAATGGGTGACTTCTGTGAAAAGTTCAAAAACCTAGGGGCTGTTCAGTCCATGAGACTAGCTATCTCAGCTGGTCTTCAGTTCGTGCTGGAATCCCAAAGAAGTAGGCTCTAATGACAGTGAAAGAATGGACTTGCGAGAAAGCAAGAGCAAGCAGGCAGAGACCAAGCTTCCTTTTTCCACATCCTTTATACAGGCTGCCATCAGAAGGTGTGGCCCAAGTTAGAGGCGGGTCTTCCAACTTCCTAGTGATATGAATTTTAGGTGGGTCTCCCTACCTCAAATGATCCAATTAACTAAAAATCGCTCACAGGTGTACCTAGCCACTTGAGTTTTCAGTTAATTCAGATGTAGTCAAGTTGACAACCAAAAAAGCCATCACATATGCTAATAAAAAGTATTTCAAACCAAAATTAGTTACAATAAAGAAATGGACACTATATTGATACAAACATACCATAAAGAAAAAGATGAAAAAAGAAGAGTAAGATTTTCATGCAAAATCAGAGAAACATTATGATAGAAATAGAAACCCTGGGTAGATCCTGGCTAAGAATGAAAGCAACCTAATGAGGATGTTGCTTCTACAAAGAAAGCATCACAAACCACAAATACAAAAAGAAAGTCAAGGAAGAGAGACAGTAAGACTTGAGAGGAGATCAGATTTGAGCTGGAAGGGGAAGGAAGTCAATGGGAAGGAGCTCAGGGATTTCAGGAAACCACCGGGGCTCACTAAGATTGGAACAAGAGGAGTAAAGAGAAACAGAAATGAAAGAATGAGCGGAAGCAGCAGAGACTCCCAGAGGTTAAAGAAACCCCAAATAGTTGTCCTTAGCGGAAAGTGAAAACCCAAGACAAAAAAACTAAGAACATCTGAAGGTAAATTAAGAGCTGGTTCTCCCGTCTTCAATTTCTGCTCTGAAATGTCACAGCTAGTAACAGGGAAGATGCTATAGGATGTAAATGTTAAATATAATTGTCTCTGACAATAGAAAAATCATACAGTGGAGAACGGGTGTCTTAGTTTCCCTTCCTACTGTTTTGACAAGATATCTCAACTACAATAATTTAGAGGAGAAAAAATATATATTGGCTCACAGTGCCGGGTTATGGTCCGTCACAGCAGGGAAGTCACTGCTGTGACTAGAGTCTGAGACAATTGGCCACACCACATTCAGGGTCAGAAAGAGAATGCACGCATACATGCTGTGGTCAGCTCACTTTCTTCACTCCTGCCTGTCTAGGATCACCTGGCTAGGGGATGGTGGCACCCACAGTGGGCAAGTCTTCTCACTTCCATTACAGCGATCAGGATAATCCTTCCCAGGCATTATCCGAGGCTAAACTTAAACAAGCCCTCACAGGTATGCCCAGAGACCCGCCCCCTAGGTGTCAAGTTGACAGCTGACATTGTAGCACATGCCTGATGTCCCAGCAAACCTGGAGATGGAGACAAGAAGATCACTGGGGAAAGTTGTTTTGAAAGGAATGAAACCGGTCAGAGTGACCTACTTGCTTTCCGCCTGAACCACACTGTTTAGGCAAGGCTATTTTGAAAAGCACTTCATACATGACAAGGGCCATGGCAGGAGACAGTAACAACTGGGAGAGCATTGCCTCAAGGATAGCCAAGAACTGACTAATTAAAAATATGTCCATAGTATGCTTCATCGGCATACCCCAAGGACAGAGAGGAACGGAACGGGCCAACCTAGAATATACTCATGTCAATACATCATTTACATAAAGATATCATGCTTTTTGAATTTGCTGTCCTCAATTAGGTCCAGATATGAAAAATAGGTGAAAACTGGTGGTCCTACAAAATTGTCTATAAAAAGTCCTGTAATTTCTGGAAGGCAGCTCCTCCCGCCCTCACTGCGTTGTATGTGCTGGACGGGTTCCTTGCCTAGGCTTGTAATTTGGAACAAATCTTGCTTTTGCATCCAAGTCCTAGATCCCAACTTGTCAAAGTTGTAGACCAGCTCGAGCAACACAGCAAGACCCCAAGAAGACCCAGGAGAGAGAGAATAAGAGTGGATTAAATCCACAGACGGCTATATCTATAAAAATGAAAGTCAAAGTTAGCATTTAAAACTCAAATGAACACATAACAGAAGTATCAGTGTAACAGTCCAAAGGATTGTTGGAAAAGAAAGGCTCAAAATCCAAGTACTAGAAAACATGCCTACTTCACTACATCTCATGATCCAGAATGAGTAAGTTTTTTCTGAGGAGATAAAAGAGCAAGGCCTGGAGAGATTGGCTCTGCAGTTAAGAGCACTGGCTGCTCTTCCAGAGGACCCAGATTCAATTCCCAGCACCCACAAGGTGACAACTACCAGTGGTCTATAGCGCCAGTTCTGGGAGATCCGATGCCCTCTTCTGGCCTCTTTGAGCACCAAACACATGTGATATACAGACATACAGAAAACCAAAACACCCATGCACACAAAACAGAAATAAATTTTATTTTAGATAAAGAAAGAAAATGCATGAGCATTAGATGAAATTATTTTTCTTTCTCTCTCTCTCTTTTGTTTGTTTTTGTTGTTGTTGTTTCTTCAAGACAGGGTTTCTCTGTAGCTTTGGAGCCTGTCCCTCTGTAGACCAGGCTGGCCTTGAACTCACAGAGATCCACCTGTGTCTGCCCCCTAAGTGCTGGAATCAAAGGTGCGCACCACCACTGCCCAGGTATCAAATGAAATTTTAATCTTAAATTATTTTTAGAGTCAAAAAATATCAGGAGCACTATACAGAGAATGAGAACTAAGGAAAGGAAGCACACAGTCAAAAGACTTCACTAAATTAAAAGAAAGCATAAATCAAAATGACAGCATGGGAGCCAAACGTACTTGTCCTGTCATTAATAGCAATGGTTTTTTAAAAGGAGTTTCATGTTGGGTCCCACAGAACAACCTAAGTTGGCAAACAAAATTCTCACCTGCAGAAAGACAGCAATACGAGGATGAAAATGGGAGTTTGTGCTGAGGCATTCAAGACAGATGCAAACTAACAAACAAAATTACCAAAAAGTAAAATAAAATGCAGAGGTCATCATATTAAGTACAAGGTAAGCTAGATTTAAGGCCAAAAGAGCATTAAGCAAAGCAAAGAATAAATAAGTTATAGCATAGTTAAATAATTAACAAGGTGCATCTGGGCTGATATACATTAACCCGTGTATCCTAAAAACTAGAAATAGGCTTTGTTTTCTCCTACGAGGTTTTGGCAAAATGTGACCATATATTAAGACCACAAAGAACACCTCAACAAATTCCTAAGAGTAGGAAGAGTGTAGACATTTTCTATGGAAGGCAAAGTGATTTGAAATTAAAATAATTAGTAAATTAAAAGTTCCTTTCACTTAAATTCTTTTGAAAACTCTTAAGGAACATTGTGGTTTGAGAAAGAACCAGGGATGGCAGAGCTGACAAGGAAGCAGAGCAATAATCAAGATATGCTAGGGTACAGATAAAGTCATCGTCTGAGGAAAACCATCAGTAAGATACCCATAAATGGGCTGGAGAGATGGCTCAGAGGTTAAGAGCACTGGCTGTTCTTCCAGAGGTACTGAGTTCAATTCCCAGTAACCACATGGTGGCTCTCAACCATCTATAATGAGATCCGATGCCCTTTCCTGGCCTGCAGGCATACGTGCAGGAAGAACACAGTATATACAATCAATCAATAAATAAAAAATCTTTTTTAAAAGATACTCATAGCTAAGAAATGAGCAAAAGAACACAAAGAAACAGAAGGAATGAATACAAATAAAGGCAGAAATTAAGATGGGGTGAAGATGGATAGAAGGGTACGTGCTTAGCATGGACAAGGCTTTGCTGCTGCTCACAGCATGAGATCTGCCCCCCCCCCAAAAGTAAAAGCAGAAATTAATACTAGAAAGGATCAGGAGGATCAGTAAGTCACTAAAGTCAAAAAATGCACCTCCAAAAGGTGGGAAATCGATGGCCACATGGGCCAGTGAGGTGAGACACTCCCCCACCCTCTGTGAGAGCTGCTTCTTGCTGAACTTCAGTTTGAGGGTGGTAAAGATGTTGCAGACAGCTTCACTCAAAGTCATAGCTTGTCTGGAAAGGTATCCCTCTTCTAACTGCTCAAAACAGGGAGGAGGGACCAGCCTGGCCGAAGGGGAATGACTTTGATGGTTCTGGCTGCAGAGCGATCTGAGCAACCCACAGAGGTGGTCGGGTCCTCTGCCAGAGCAACAAGTGCTCTTAATTACTGAGCCATCTCTCCAGCCCTGCTCAGTTATTTTGATTAAGCTAGAATCAGATTATATCAAATCTTATACAAAACCAAGTATAGATCACTCTCACATGTTCCTCAATTATAAATTCAACAGTTTATTAAAACTAACCTGTATTGATCAAGTGCATTTCCTAGGGTGTCCATATGATCCACTGTCAGCCAAACAACATGGTTTCTCATGTTGCAACGTTAAGGTGAAAATTATAGAATCACAGATGAGGAAAGGGCACTTGGCAGAAAGCCAACAAACATGTCTTGGCAAAAACACACAGTAAATCAGGAAAGCACGGGTGCTACACACCATGGCATACATATTCCGTTCCTGAAGTGGCGTTACAGGTACCTGTGTTGGTTACGTATATCTAGCTGCGACCTGAAAGGATACAAAGACGAAAGCCGTATTCTGGCTCCCGGCCCATGGTTGCTGGGGAGGAAAGTCAGAACAGTTCCTAGCACAAAAGGTTCAATCCCTTATGGCAAGCTGGAAGCGGAACAGCACGTCAACAGGAAGGAACGGAACAGGGTAAGATACGCTACCGGAGTGGTTAGGGTCAGAGCCTGGGTCTCAGCGGCCTTAACGAGGTCACCTGTCCTCAATAAGTCAATAAGCTAACAGGTAACGGTGACAAACTGAGAAAGCAAACTTATCGATGTGGTCACACTGGGAAAAGGAACAAATACGGGAGTCCCGTGGCTCTAGAAGAAAGTCTAAAGGACAGACACTTCATCTCTCCCATGCGGCTGACAGCTGTACCGCCTACACAGCCCCGGAAACATTGTGAGCTGTAAGTACATCTAAATGAACGGACTCGTGAATGAATGAAGTCCTTTATCACCTCAAGTCGTCTATGTCACAGTTGGGGCTTGTGGCCCAATACGAACATGGTGAACAGGCCAAAACGAGACCGGTGGATGTTTTGCACCCAGTATGGAAATAACTCTTCAAGTCAATCAACCTGTTGTAAAGTATTTGAAGTGCACCGTGAACCAATTATTTGGTTGTATCTCTTTATATCAGGTGTCGCCCATAGCTGTCACTCATATAATGACCCGATGCGTCTTTAGAGCATGCCTCTTCACACTGTGGGCCACTAGTCACAAGACTGTGAAATCCTTTCATGTTCAATAGCATAGCCAGCCTGATTGAAATCATCTCAGCACCTGTGAGCAGGTGCTAGAGGGAGTTGGTGCCAAAGCGTTGGCCTGCATGCAGTACCCAAGTCTGCCGCTTAACAGTTGGATGACCTCAGCCAAGTCACTTGGCCTCTCTGAGCCTCCGTTTCCTAGAGTGAAAATGAGGAAAATAGGAATGGGTCTGTAGCTGGTGTTTTGCATGAACAAGGTTATAAGCTCAATCCTGGCATTAAATAAAATAATAAATAATAAATAAATCCTACCTCAAAGTTGTGAGCATCAAGTAAGATGAGCCCTTAGCCAATTATATATCATTTAGTCAGTTATTATATATAAAACATTATTTAATCAACTATTAGAGTCCTAGGCAGTCACATTTTAGGGATCAAATACAATCACAGGTAAAGTCTAGAAAACACTAAAAAAAATCAGTTCTCTACAATGAGACACACACTCCCACCCCCTGCCCTTTCCCGCTACCCACAGGGAGGGGAGAAAGTAAAGCATTCCATTGCACAGATATCGATGATGCGAAAGGGAACTTGGCACTTATGTGGACACGAGTTAGAAGAAAATGAAGCGAGCGGTTACAAGCCATGTTGGAAAAGAAGAAAGGCATAACCCACAGAAGGCCTTGAAACAATTTAAAGGCCACTTACACGAAATCCAGGAAGAAGTGTGGTGCCAAAATCCAAAAGAACCAAACACCTAAAACCCAAGTCAAAGAGAGCCACAAAGGAAGGGACGCTTTCAACCATGGAATGAGAGCCTAGGCCCTCACATCAGCAGTCCACGGGTAACACTGAAGTTCTCCATATAAAGTAGGAACAGGCTCCCGGAGACTTGAAAGAGCGTTTTGCAAGAAGACTGCATCTATGACAGCTCCATCAAGTAAATGGTGAGGTGGAGAGGAGCATCCTCTGTGTGCCTGGTCACCCAGTCTGAAGAAGTGGAGGTGATCACCCACAGTGTGCCTGGTCACCCAGTCTGATGGAAACAAGAAACAGAAGGAAAACAGCCCTGAGGAGAGGACGGCAAGATGGGGAGTAGAGGTGGCTGGGCAGGAAGGAAACATGGTATCCTGATCTCCATGGAAACAATGTTTCTTTGTGTTATAATATGAATAAACTCAGATCTGCATAAATATAATTAGAGGTCTCTTTCAAGAAATGTCACAGTAATTGGTGGGGGTGACACTGGCAAAGTTGTGGGGCCAGATACTCTCAATTGTGAATCTCAACTGGTCCCAAACTCAGCAAATATGCATTCCTCATATCAGGTAGCCCCTGTCGCATGAAACTTGAAGGAGCTTTCCGAGCCTCTTGTGAGTGGCGGAGGACACTCAGGAAGTAGCTTCCGGTGCAGAAGCCTGCCTGACTGCCTAGTGGTGCTGTTCTTCATTTCACCCTCAACTCTGCTATTGAGGTGCAAAACTAGAAGGGACAGAAATGACTCCTGGCCCCCACGGTCTACTGCCTTTATCCAGCTCTCAAACTTCTGTTTTGTGTGTAGGGATGTTTATGTGTGTAATGTGTTTGTGTGTGTGTGTGTGTGTGTGTGTGTGTGCAGTGTGTGTGTGTAGTGTGTGTGTGTAATGTGTTTGTGTGTGTGTAGTGTGTGTGTGTGCAGTGTGTGTGTGTAGTGTGTGTGTAATGTGTTTGTGTGTGTGTTTGTGTGTGTGTGTAGTGTGTGTGTGTGTGTGTGTGTGTGTGTGTGTGTGTGCCGCCTGTAGAGTCCAGAGGACAGATGGCATCAGATCCCCTGGAGCTGCAGTTACAGCAGCTGTGAGCCCCCAACATCGGTGCTGAGCACTGAGCTTAGGTCCTCTGGAAGAGCAGCAAGTGCTCTGAACTCCTGAACCATCTCTACAGTCCCTTCTTTTTGCGTATTGTCAAATCAAGCATAATTTTAAAAATCACTTATTCTTGCTTTCATATTGAATAAGAATCATGAGCCTTGAGAGAGATCTCATTCTATGAGCCGCAGCAAAGTGAGCCACTTGTTACTGGCAAGGTCATCTAAGAACTCACGTACCTGAGTCTGTCTGCCTTTGCCAACAGTCCTTGTGTTTTTCTCAAAGAACAACAGAAGTCTCAGTCTGGAGAGGTTAGTGAGTGCCTTCTCCCAGCTGCAACATGTATGCAAACCTTCAGCCGCCTCTGAAAATGTCAGTATGTAAAGTCTTAGTCCTTAATTGGTTCTCTCGTGTTCTTATGAATGAGCAAACTTAGAAGACTCATATTTACTAAGGCCAAGACCTTCGAGGGATGGTGGTATATTTGTTGGTTCGCAGCTCCAGCCATAGCCATGGTGTGAGCTGCCTCTCTAGAGCTCTATTCATGAACGTACAACAGCATACAAAAGCATGTTCTCAGACTAGTTGAAAGGATGTTCAGGGCTTCTTACAAGAACCATGACAGTTCTCCCCAACCCATAAGAAGTGGATTAGTAACAGAGGTCTTAGAAACAGTGGAAAAGGTGCAGCATGAACAACGGTGCTTATTTGAAGCTTTATTGTTATGGAGATGCAGAAGGTCTAAATGCTGAAAGTACTTAAAGTACTGTTAAAACTGATAAAAATGAACAGTCACCATTGCTATGGTATTTACAGATCATTTATGTGTAGCCCGAGTGACTCTAGGCACTCTTGTGGTTGACAAGCATGATGCCTGGGCTAGAAATCATCCAAGAAAAAAGGCAAATATGGCAATATTTAAGGTTACTTTCAAGAACTGTTTAAGAATCAAGTGGAATGCATCTCTCATCACCAAATGAAGCTTCTAGTACTGAGTTATTGGTTAAAGAGGCCTCATAGGAACCCCCCCCCCAAACAAACCAGGCTATTTCCAAAGCTACTAGTTGCTCTTTATAAAGCAATGGTAAGACCCTATTGCTGAAGACAACACCCGCACAATTCATTCAACACAGAGAGGTTGAACTGGTGCTTAACTTGAGTCTTCATCCATACTGACTAGTGGTCACAGTACTGGAGAGTATTCTATACACTACCAAAGGAGAATGGTAAAGGCCAACTACAAACTCTTTTGATGTAGGAGGGTCATCTGTCTATGTGTTATTTCATTGGTTAATAAAGAAACTGCCTTGGCCTTTGATAGGCCAGCCCTTAGGTGGGTGGAGTAGACAGAACTGAATTCTATGAGGAAGAAGGCAGTGAGGCAGACGCCATGATTCTCTGACCCGAGACGAACGCAGGTTAGGATCTTTCCCGGTAAGCCACCACCTTGGGTTTAACCTTGGGTTAAAGCAAGATATGAGAATTAGCCAATAAGAGGCTGGAACTAATGGGCCAGGCAGTGTTTAAATGAATACAATTTGTGTATTGTTATTTTGGGTGTAAAGCTAGTTGTGCAGGAGCCGGGCGGGACAAAAAACAGGCCTGCCCGCAGCTCCTTCTACACTCCTTGACTACAATGATGACCCTGACTACAAGATACCCTAGTGCAATAGCAGCACAAAGCTTGTAGGAGTAACCAACCACTATATGACTAGATTTAAGGGCCAGTCTAAGATGGAGCCCATCCCAGAAACTGCTTGAGTGGCCAAGAACCTGAAACCATATAGGTCAGGGACCTAGAAGAAAATCACTACCATCCTGCTAAAAGAACATAACCATAAAATAACGTCTAATAACACTCTGCTATACTCAAAGATCAGTGCCTTGCTCTGCCATCGTCAGAGAAGCGTCCTCCTGAAGCAGATGGGAACAAACACAGAGACCACAGCCTAACAATGTGCAAAGAGTAAGAGAACTTAAAATACTCAGTCCTAAATGAGATCTCTCCAGCAAGTCCCTCCCCTCAAAGCTCAGGGAACCCTGTGGAAGAGGAGGTGGAAAGCGTGTAAGAGCTATAGGGGACGGAGGACACCAAGACCCTCTAAGCACAGCAGGACCAACGCAGATATGTACTCACGGAGACTAGCACTATGCACAGGGCTGGCTTGCATGGGTCTGTGCCAAATAGGGTCCCAAGACCAAAAGGAGAAGCAGACACAAACCTTACTGTCCATAACCCAGAAGCTGTCTCCAATTAATAACCATTTGAGAATGAAAAATTAATTCTTTCCAATGGAGCATCACTAGGGAAACCAACCACTCTTAAGGCCCAGCAGTAGATTGCCAATACAAAATGAACTCAGTGACATCTTTTGAGGTTCTTTATCTCATAAAGTTTTGTCAGGACAGGTTTTTTTTTAAAAAAAAAGAAAACTTACAGATCCTTTGTGTATATATTATGGCTTCTGGTTTTGTGGTTTTGGGGGATCCCTGTGTGTACAAACATGTTCTATGTGTTTCTTGTGCTTTTTCTTTGGCTCTTTTTCTCCTGTTTGTTTTGTCCTATTCAAATTTGTTTGATTATTATTATTGTTATTATTGTTATCATTATTATTATCATTAGATGCCTGTTTGTTTTCTAACAAGAAGTGGAAAGGGTGTGGATTCAGATAGGGAGGAAGGGGTCTGAGAGGGGATGGAGGAGGGGAACCGTAATCAGAATATATTGTATAAAAAAATCTATTTTCAATAAAAGAAAAATAGAGAGAGGAAAAAAAAGAATCAAGTAGGAGGTGAAAACTCAGCTGAGCCCTGTGCTGTGGGTCTGAGTTGATGTACAGACACAGAAGAGACCGCTGCACTGAATGACGTACCCTCCCATTCTCAGAAGATTCAAGAACTCCTGGGAAGAAGCTAAAGTCAATCCTGTTTTTAGCTTCTGGTTGAACTGAAGGCCAGAAGGAGCAGCTAGCTTATAGGGCTGGTTTGCTTCCTTTAAAATGACCTGTGGTTGAGAACTGTGTTGATTTGCAAACAAACTCCTTCGGTCAAGCTGAAGAACTAAGTGCTCCAGCAAATGCGGTTGGCTCACCGAGGCTTCGGCAGTACTGTCTCTGCCCCTCACAACAGATTGGGTTCATTTTCATCGCAAAGCCTCAAGACCACGCCAAGTCTACTGCAACCACTGTTTACTTTGGGTTGTTTTGAATGTCCCTCATCAAAAGCAAGTCCAAGGGACGGTCAGATCTAAGAGGAGCCTCAGGAGGCAGAGCAAGTAATGCAATGTCATGCCCTAGATGTGGCCCTGGAACACAGATGTTACAGAAAATCTAAGACAAACTGAACGCTGGTCAATGCCATCCCTTAAGCTCAAGCTCTATGAGAGGAGCTTCAAGGAAGCCACTTTAGAAGCCTGATGTGAAGGCTTAGGGTGGTGAGGTTAAGAGACTGGCGGTGACGTAAGGATCACAGTGAACTATAAATGACCTCTAACAACTGCTTTCTGGGAAAGTTTGCGGCCCTGTGAGAGTCATTCAGACTTATAGACTTTGCCCAAGAACTGCCTGGAGAAGCTGGAAGTGTCCTATGGGATGGTGAGAGAGAAGGAGAGGAGTCACGAGTGTGTAGAGATAGCACACACAAACACCTTCAGCAAGGGAGCCAACTGTGCAGGCAGGGATAAGTCAGCCTCTGTGCCTGCCTCGCCCACCATCAACCACATGCCAGCGTGTGGATCAGGTCAAGGAGTGTGCGACGCGTCCGGCAGGGCAAAGTTAAAGGAGACACCAAAACAGCCCACCATCGGTTTGCTCTCTGTTGCTGTGCTAAAACACTGATCAAGAATTGTTGCAGGAGATTTGATCACTCTGTGAACCTCACAGCTGTGTTATTTACTGGAAAAAAAAAAAAAAACCTGCTTCTAGCTGTGGTGTGACTCAGCTCCAGCACACACCCTAAGTCCAAGAGCTTTCCGCTTATTGGAAACAGGATTAAATAAAATCAACCATAGGCAGTGCAAGCAACCAGCTGACAGGAAGTGAACAAGAATAAACCATAGGATGTAGGAGGGAGTCAGGAGGACAGATAGAGAGATGCACAGGAAGTAAAAGGGAGGGACATGCAGTTTGAGGCAGAGGAGAAAAGAGAGTTTTTATCTGAAATGTCATTGGAGGAGGATCCAGCTGGATGCCTTCTCTGCCTCTCAGAATTAGCAGGCTTTCTCACCCCAGCATCTGGCTCCCAAGTCTTTATTGGTCAAATTGAATGATTGAGATTTAGTTAAAAACATTTGGCATTCAGTGTGGAGAAGAAAAGGATTTATTTCAGCTTACAGGCAATGGGCCATCATCAAGGGAAGGCAAAATAGGAGCCAAGGCAGGAACCTGAAGGCAAGAACTGAAGCAAAGACCATAGAGGAGTGCTGCTTAGTGGCTTGTTCTCCATGGCTTGTTCAGCTTACTTCCTTACTAACCAGGCCCATCTGCCCAGGATGATACCACCCACAGTGGTTTAGGCCCTCCCACACCCATTATCAATTAATAAAATATCCCCACTGTACATAGGTCCATCTGTTGGAGGCAGTTCCTCAACTAGGCTCCTTCTTCCCAGGTGGCTAGAGTTCTGTGACAAACCCTAACCTACAATTATCAGGATAAATGTTAATTTTGGTGTATGAAAGAGTTTTTTTGGCAAGCTTTTTCTAATAAAGTTTGCTTTTAAAAAAATAAATAATACTTTGATACAGTATTTTTAAAAATCAAGAGTAAGGTTAAAAAAACATTTATTATGAACAAAATATCAGCATTTTAAATAAAGACAAGATAATGATGCTGTCCCAAGCCACACTGGCACCTGACACAAAAGATGTGTCCTTTATATACATTTTTAATGTGAATTTTTTAATACTTAATTTTTTCAGAACATTAACATTATTGAAAACAATGGAAAAATTGAAGTGTCTAGAAACCACATTACTTTAAATATTTTATTTATACCCAAAATAGATTTATTATCACTTTAATTTTTTGGCTTTAGTGGATACAAACTCATCAATAATATTCTCTAAATCAACTTCTTTGCTTCCCTTACCTTGGAGAACTGCTGTGTCTACAATTTCTCTTGATGTGTCAGCCTGAAATAATTCAAAAGACTGACTTCTTTATTTAAAGTTCAGCATTTTGACCTTTTGGATCCTTATGCTAATTTTAGTTTCTTTTAATTTTTTATTACAATGTTTCTTACGTCGTTACTGCTTTTGAGAACTCCTTAAACTGTATTTCCTCCATTCGGCCCAGTTGCCAGCCTGGGCCTGTTTGCTAAGACCTCTCTTGTCGTCTCCCCTCTCTTCCTGTTTCACCTGAGAATCACAAGTGGCCTAGCAGACTGAAGAGGGGGGGTGAGCATCACTGCTATGACTACTAAATTGAGAAATCTTGAAGGTCCCAGTCTTCTAGTCTTTAGAATAATTCTCCAAGGATATAGAACTGAACTGCCCTAGTTGGGGTTTCTTTTTTCTTTTCTTTTCTTTTTTTTTTTTTTTTTTTTTTTTTTTTTGGTTTTTTAAGACAGGGTTTCCCTGTAGTTTCTAGAGCCTGTCCTGGATCTAGCTCTTGTAGACCAGGCTGGCCTCGAACTCAGAGATCCGCCTGCCTCTGCCTCCCGAGTGCTGGGATTAAAGGCGTGCGCCACCACCGCCCGGCCTAGTTGGGGTTTCTGTTGCTGTGAAGAGACACCATGACCATGGCAACTCCTATAAGGAAAACGTTAAATTGAGGGAGCTCACTTACAGTTTCAAAGGTTCGATCTATTATCATCAGGGAGCATGGCGGTGTGCAGGCAGATGTAGTTCCGGAGGAGTAGCTGAGAGTCCTACCTCTTACAGGCACCAGGAAGTTGAATAAGACAACTAAAGTTGAATAAGACACCAGGAAGTTGAAGGGTGGTATCCTGAGCATAGGAAACCTCAAAGCCCACTCCCACAGTGACACACTTCCTCCAACAAGGCCATATCCACTCCAACAAAGCCACACCTACTAGTAATGCCACTTCCTATAAGATTATGGAGGCCAATTATGTTCAAGCTACCACAGAAAACCAAATAGTTATAGTATATAAATATATATTACACACCATTGTTTTATGCACATAAACATATTGAATTATACAGCACTGTTTATTGTTTATGCATACAAATATACATATTACACAGACATTGTAAATTATATATTACATATGCATTATTTCTATGCAATTAAATATATACACAAAGTATATTCACAGCTTGGCTTCTATAATCACACAGCTAATCACACAAAATCTTATCATAGATTGGCCCAGACAACTTCAGAAGCTGAGAAGTGCCCCCAATCTGTAGTCTGCAAGCCAGAACCCCAGGAAAAATTGTTGGTGTGTCTCTAGACCCAGCCTGGAAGCCAGCGAAGAGCAGAGCTGTAGAAGAAGGCCTAGAACCAGGAGGGGAGGAGTGTCCACTCTGAATAAGAAAGGCACAATCCATCTGTTCTAGCTGGGCACTCAACAGACTGCATGATCTATGTCCACATCACTGGTGCAAGTGAACTGTGTGCCCACTCAAATGCCAGCCTCCTACAGAAACACCCATGCCAACCCACACAAAAGTGAGTTTCACCGGCTATCTGGGAATCCCTTAGCCACCTGACACACAGAATCGGCCAGCCTGCAATCATTGCTTGGAAGAGGCCTGAGCTATGAGTGTGTGTGGGGGGGGGGGGGGGGGGAGAGACACGGGACGTGGACGGACAACGACACTCTCTACCTTAAAAGCTAGCCAGATTTTTGGCTATTTTGTGGAACCAAGCATCCTAACTTGCTGAGAGTTAACCCATTTTGTAAATTAATGCAGTCAAAAGATGTTTGTATCCTAGTGACTAAGGAAACCTGCGACTTTCCCCATATTTAGCAGCCAGGAAAAGCAAACCTCCTCAAGTGAATGTGAGGTAAGACCTGGGGGTGAAGCCTCTTCTGTGACAGCTTTGGGCTGCACCTTGGGAATCAATTAATTTTTGTTCATCGCGCTGATTTTGTAAGGGTTCCCCCATAAAGCCGTCCAAGCCACCATGTACAAACAAAAGCATCACTACAGAGACTTCCATACTTGGGATATGGTTTAAAGTGTCACCCAAAGGTTCATGTGCTACAAGCTTAGCCCCTTGGGTACCAATTCTGAGAGGCGGAACAACGTCTAAGAGGTAGGACCTAGCAGGAGGTCTGCGGGTAAACCGCCAAGTTCTCAAAACGGATCATGGGACGCCCGACCCTGGCCCTGTAGCTTCCTGTTTAGCTGTCTGACCTTGCTCTCATAAGTCCCGCCATGAGGGTAAGGTCCCCGTCCAGAGCTGAGCTGGTGCTCACATCACATCCTTGGCTCTCCCAGATGGAGAGCTACACAAACAGCCTCATTCTTACAAAGTTAGCGTGCCTGTGTTATTGCATCTCAAGGATGAAACTGGACTGATTCGACAACCCACTAGAGCTGATGCTTCATGCTTTTCAAACCCGGAATTGGGGTCCATTCGATTCTCGGTCTGAACCATGCTGTTCTGCCCCAGGCACTGTTTTCAGCTTTGTTGGGAAATAGTCGTTTTTCTTGGCCCTTTAAAGTAAATGCTCCACCTAGACATAGGTACCACGTGCCTGTTAGCCCAGCACTCAGGAGGCTGAGGCAGGAGGCTTTAAGTTCAAACCCAAAATGGACTTTGTAGTGAGTTCAAGACTAGCTCAGGTCACATGAAATAAAAATTCTGCCTCAAATTTTTAAATTAAAAAAAATGAATTAAAAAGATGAGTTATTAGGGAAACTTCTGCCTATACTTGTTTGAACTATTTCTTTCTTCTTTTGATCTTTTAGTCAAAATCTAAGAACCAAGCCTTCTCTAACAGTTTCTTTTATATCAGAATGAGTTTTCAAATCAAGAATCCTAGAACTGGGACTACTCTCTTTCCCCTTCCCCAATTGCAGTGTTTCCTTTCAAGCCATATTCCACATTACTTTGGTTCTGGTCTTCGCCCTCCACCTGTATCCCCCCCCCCACCATCTCCTAAGGGAATGCTGAGACCTCTGTGCTCACATCTCTAATAGCTCTTACGTCTCCCTCCACCAGAAACACGTCCAGCGCAATAACTCAATTATCTCAAGGGAGACTGGGAGAGGAAACGCTAGCAGCAAAGACGATTATGTTTGTGCGGAGTGCAGATAGCACGACTGGCTTGGAAGTTTTGTGAAGGGCCTTCCTGATGCTGCGACCCTTTAATACAGTTCCTCGTGCAGTGGTGACCCCCGACCATAAGATTATTTCATTGCTACTTCATAACTGTAATTTTGCCACTTGTTATGAATGGTAATGTGAATATCTGATATACAGGATCTCTGTTATGTGACCCTTGGGGGGGTCTCGACCCACAGGTTGAGAACCACTGCTGTGGATGCTGCCGTCACCTCCTTTCTTCCCCACTGCATTACAGCAGGTCACCACAAGTTGCAAACCCAAAGGTAAGCTCAGCTCCCAGGCAGCCAGGGACCAGGACTTAGCTAATTACATGCTAATTGCAACTTCAGAGGCCTATACCTAACACAACACTAAGAAAAGTGAGAAGTACACTTGAATGCATTGGCACAGGAAACTACTTCCTAAATATAACCCCAGTAGCACAGACACTCAGAGAAACAATTAATAAATGGGACCTCCTGAAGCTGAAAATCTTCTGTAAAGCAAAGGACATGGTCAACAAGACAAACGACAGCCTACAGAATGGGAAAAGATCTTCAATCCCCACATCAGAAAGAGTGCTGATCTCCAAAATATACGAAGAACTCAAGAAATTGGTCATCAAACGACAAATGATCCAATAAAAAAAATGGGGTACAGATCTAAACAAAGATCTCTCGGCAAAGGAATCTAAAATGGCTAAACAACACTTAAGGAAATGCTCAACATCCTTAGCCATCAGAAAAATGCAAGTTAAAACAACTGAGATTCTATCTTAAACCCGTAAGGATGGCCAAGATCAAAAACACTGATAACAACTTATGCTGGAGAGGTTGTGGGAGAAAGGGAACACTCCTGCATTGCTGGTGGGAATGTAAGCTGGTACAGCCCCTTTGGATGTCAGTGTGGTGAATTCTCAGAAAATTAGGAAACAACCTTCTTTAAGACCCAGTAATACCACTTTTAGGTATATAGCCAAAGGATGCTCAATCGTGCCACAAGGACATGTGCTCAACTATGTTCCTAGCAGCTTTGTTTGTCATATCTAGAACCTGGAAACAACCTAAATGCCCCTCGACTGAAGAATGGATAAGGAAAATGTGGTACATTTACACAACAGAGTACTACACAGCAGAAAAAAATAATGACATCTTGAAATTTGCTGACAAATGGATGGAGCTAGAAAACATCATATTGAGTGAGGTAACCCAGACCCAGAAAGACAATTATCATATGTACTCACTCATAAGTGGTTTTAAACATAAAGCAAAGAAAACCAGCCTACAAATCACAAACCCAGAGAACTTAGACAACAATGAGGACCCTAAGACAGACATACATGGATCTAATCTACATGGGAAGTAGAAAAAGACAAGACCTCCTGAGTAAATTGGGAGCATGGGGAGTTGAAGGGGAGGGGAGAGGAAAGAAAGGGAGCAGAGAAAAATGTATAGCTCAATAAAATCAATAATAATAAAAATAAAAATGAGTCAGAGAAAAACAAAAACAAAAAAATACCTATTAAAAATAGGAACCAGGCTGATTGAGGTGGCCCATGCCAGTAGGATTTGCTAAAGGAGGCAGAGAGAGGAAGATCATTGCCAGACAGTGGTGGCGCACGCCTTTAGTTCCAGCACTTGGGAGGCAGACGCAGGCGAATCTCTGTGAGTTCGAGGCCAACCTGTTCTACAGAGTGAATTCCAGGACAGCAGGGAAATTCTGTCTCAAAAAACAAACAAAAAGGGGTGGAGGGGGGACTAGCCTTTATTTTCCACAGAGTATACATGCAATCCCTATGATAGTGTTCAGGTTTTGATAAGACAGTGGTACTCCCTCATTAAAAAATAAAATAAAATAAAAAGTGATCCATTTATTTGTGTGTGCCCTAATGGAGACCAGAAGACAACTCCAGAAACACATGCTCTCCTTCCACCAGGAGTCCCGGGGATCGAACTTACGTGGTCAGCCTTGCCAGCTCGCACCTTTATCCTCTGGGCCATCTTGCCAGCCCCAGTCACTCCACTTAATGCTATTATAAGTTGTGACGATGAACAGCAGCTGCTACTTGATGCCAGGCAAAAACTTAAAAAGTCTGAAGTGTAGACAACTAGAGAGTACAAGCCCCATCTAGTGGGGATAGTGGGAACTGTATGGGAGCACTGGTTTGTGTAGCCAGTGATTGCCTTTGCGTGTGTTAACACACACACATTTCTTGTTTGGGGACAATGTCTCAGTAGTAGCTCAGACTGGCCTTGAACTTGCAATCTTCCCGCTTCAGCTTCCCAAATGCTAGGAGTACAGGCATATACCACCACATTTGGCTATAACCAGATTTGACCTTTATTGTCAAAAGAACTGGCAATTGGTATCCATCCACCCTGCTGCTGGATATTGTCCCTTTTGGTTGTTGTCATTCTTTTTAACACTGAATGAGTCTGTCCTGAGAGGCAAGCTAGCACCAGCCTCAGGCAGGTTTCCTCAAAGTAGCACAAGACAGAAACACTTGCTAGACACAGTTTGAAACCCAGTTCCGCTCAGCTGGACATTTACAAAACTAAAAAAGTAGCTAAAGGGTTTAGAACTGATTTAGAACACAGAACCACTCTTCTACTTTAATTTCTGTTGCTGTTCAGGACAAGCAAAAATAATTTACAAAAAAATAAACACATAAATATCAAGTGTTAAAATACACCAGAAATTTCATTGTCTTAAAAAAATAAGTGTTTGGGACCTCCCAGGCCAGGCGGGTGGAAGACACCACAGGCCCACCTGGGTTCTCATGGCTCAGGCTGATTGAAGATATCCACAGGCTTGTCCGACAGGACAGGGGCTATTATGATGAACAAATATATGGGGGTGGGGGAATGGGAGAGGAAGAAGCAGAAAAGAGCTCATGGGCTGTGGAAAGAGGCAGACCTGAAGAAATGAAGGGGATGAGGGACAGGAACATGGCTGCCAAGGGCCATGTGTAGGTCCCTAATCCTACCTCAGCTGAGGTCTGTGTTAACATCAATGGCCCAAGTTGTCATGAAAGGCCATACGGATGTCTTGTGTCTGGGCTACCACCTGTGGCCGTGTTGGTGTCCAAAGGCCATGCTAACACTAAGGCCATGCCAAGCTAAGTGGTCTGTGCTGCCAACTGGGGCCATGATGGCTTTTAGCCCGTGCTGCTGCCAAGACCCACATATGGGTTTCCGGCCTTATCACAGTCAAGGTCTTGCGTTAACACCTGTGGCCTTGTTGCTATCAAGGCCACACAGATGCCTGGGGTATGGGCCACCACTTGGGGTCATGTTGGTGTCCAGGGGCCATGCTGCCACGGGAGCCATGCTGATCTGGGTGGCTGTGCTGCCACCCAGGGCCACGGCGACATCCAGGCCCAAGCTGCTTCTGAAGGCCATGTCTGGGTCCATGATGCTACACCAGCCAGGGTCCGAGTTGATGTCTGTGCCTCCTGCTACCATAAGATACCCATGGTCTGGTCAATCACCTCAGACCATGTTGATGTCTGAGGGCCATGCTACTGCCAGAGCCAGACTAATCTGGGTGGCCTATGCTGCCAGTGGGGTCATGGTGACCTCCAGGCCTGAGCTGCTCCTAAGAGACACGTCTGGGTCCATGGTCCTGCCACAGCTGGGGTCTGTGTTGATCTTCATGGCCCATGTTATCACAGTGGCTGTAAGAATCATGCATGTTCAAACCCGAGAGCCACGTTGAGCTGGTACCACCCTTCACTGGCCCTGAGATACCTGGTCCTGCCCCTCAATGGCCACTGTAGCAAGAGAGCTGGTCCCATGATGTGGAAGAGTCTTCTGTTTGTGTTGATTTCATTCGTTAATAAAGAAACTGCCTTGGCCCATTTAATAGGCCAGCCCTTAAGTGGGTGGAGTAGACAGAACAGGAAGAAGGAAGTGAGGTAGACGCCTCAGGCAATTGTCATGCCTCTCCTCTCTGGGACAGATGCAATGAAGCTCCAACCCAAGATGGACGTAGGCTAGAATCTTCCCCGTAAGCCACCCCTTATGGTACTACACAGATTACTAAATATGGGTTAATCAAGATGTGAGAGAATTAGCTAATAAGAGGCTGAAACTAATGGGCCAGGCAGTGTTTAAATGGATACAATTTGTGTGTTGTTATTTCGGGTGTAAAGCTAGCTGTGTGGGAGCAGGTCAAGACGAAAAGCAGACCCGCCCCCTGCCCGTAGCTCATCACTACAGACCCACACTTGGGAAAGCTGGTCCTGCCCCTCACCATGGACTTGGGAGAGTTGGTTCCACCCCTCACCTGATGGGGACAGTCTCAGACCCACATACAGGGCTTTGAGTTGGCCCATTCCGACATCTATCACATCTGTGACCTGCCTGAGTGTGTGAAGGAACCTGTCCTGTCGAACCATAGCCGCAGGATCTCCATGGCTCGGGCAACAGCAGGATATCAGAGAGGAGTTTTGGTAAGGGTCTGGTATTGATGGAGTACCAGAAGCCTAAGGCCTTGAACCCCACCAACAACTCATCGCATTGAACATTTGTAAGTAAAGCCTGAGTAGACATAAGGGTACACTGCGTGACACGATGGGACACACCGCAGCTCCCAAGGCCACTAAGAAGAACGTAGAGGTGTTGGAGAGGTGGGAAAGTGGGAGGAGCGGTCTTTTTTTTGGTTGGTTGGTTGGTTTGGCTTTTAATTAATATTTTTTAACTTTCCTTTTGGAAGAAATGCTATGGGGATGAGGAGTAAATATGGAGGGACTGGGAAATGAGCAGGATGTGAAATTCCCAAAGAATCAATTTAAAAAAATATGCTAAAAAAAATAGGTGTTTGATTAAAGTGTCCTTACCGTAAGAGCAGCGATGGAGCAAGGCTGGTTGTGCACCACCTGGTGATTAGCTGTCAGAGAGGCGGCTGGACGTCGGCAATCTTGCCTATGCAATCTTGCCTATAGGGCAATTGGCATTTGGAATTATCTTTCCAAGAAGTGGGGAGGGGTACTGTCACCAGCTGCTCTGGAAAACTGCCCAAAGACTGACCGCAATGCCAAAGGAAAACACTGTATGACTGAAATGGCTTCTAAAGTGACAGTGCAATCAGAGATGACATAACACTAAGGCCGAAGGTACCCACAGAAGGCCAGCAGGTGTCACTCACAGAGCTCTGAGCCGTGGAGCAGGGGAACCAGGACAAGGGAGAAAGTTCAGCCAGCAGCACGAGATCAAGCTGCAGCACTTACTTCGAGGACAGAGGGAGGGCGCTGGACACAAAGAGACCACTGCAGCAAGAAGTTAAGAAGTCCAAGGGTGTCAGGATTCAGGGGAGACTGTTGGCAGCCGCCAAATCTTTCTCCGTGGCCCTGCATTAGCAGCCTGGACATACGTGGGGTTGATGTAACAACTGCCTTTAACCCTGGAAGCGTCAGACTCACATAAGAAAAATAGCAAATTAATGGAGTCACTGCTTGCTGAGGACAGATTTTTGAACCACCGGGACAGTCTGTACATTTTATACTTAAAGTATCTAAAACATTGGATGGTGTAGTTCATCTATCTGAGAATGACACATTAACCATGTGATTCTAATTTTAAAAGATTAAGTAGTTAAGTTTAGATTGTGGGCCTTGGTAGTAGCTTAGAGACACTTGACTGGCAAAGCCAAGGACCCAACCCCGCTGTGGGACAATTGTCTTCTACCCTGTAAAGAAATATCATTTATATCGCTTTAATAAAATGCTGATGGGCCAGTTGCCAGGCAGGAAGTATAGGCGGAGCAAACAGAACAGGAGAATTCTGGGAAGAGGAAAGGCTGAGTCTGCAGTTGTCACCCAGACCCAGAGGAAATAAGATGAGAATGCCTCACTGATACAAGGCACCAAGCCACATGGCTGACACAGATAAGAATTATGGGTTAATGTAGGATGTAAGAATTAATAAGAAGCCTGAGCTAATAGGCCAACCAGTTTACGATTAATGTAGACCTCTGTGTGTTTCTTTGGGACTGAACAGCTGCGGGACCCGGCAGGACAGAAACCTCGGTCAACACAGACTCACCCCTAATGACACAAAACCCGAACTGAAACAAAATGGAGATCAGGTTGTAAGAGAATTTTATAAATTTACTGGCAAAATTTGATCATCTCTGAGAATCCTGTTAGGTTTACTGAAGATGATGATGATGATGATGATGATGATGATGATGATTACCAAGGCTTAAGGACTTGGAAAGGTTGCCTTATTCACTTAAATGTTTTGAAGGCTTTCAAAGTGAAGGAGCCCATATTTATAAGACACTTGAAAGATTTGACATAAATGTATTTATTCAGCTTAGCAGGATTCTTTAATGCATAACAAAATATGGCATATATTTTTAAAGGTTTAGGAAAAGCTAGGTTTGTTGATTTGTAACTTTGATAAGTCACCATTTTTAAATCTCAGTTAGTGCAAAATAGTTCTCAGGGTGGCAGAGTGGTGCTTCCACATCAACTTGGTGGCCTTAGATACGTCATCCTATAAAATAAGACAGCTCTCAGGACAGCAGAATGGGGCTTCCGCGTCAGCTTGGTGATCTTAGGTAAGTCTATAAAATAAAGAAGGTGCCCAGCAGCGTCCAGAAGCCTCTCCCGGGCCTACCACTCTAGAATTTCAGCTGGTCTGTTTGCTACCGGTTGATGGATTGCGAATTTGACAGACTGCTGAGGAAGGCTGCCCCGCCTTGATAAGGCTCCTGTTTGGAGCTTCTCCAGGGACTTTCAGTTGATGGCTTTTGATCACATCCTACTTCGTTTGTTTATTTTTAAGCCCTAAGAAAACGCTTCCTTCCCCAAACCCGGCTAGGACAATAGGACAAGCCATAAACAAGGAAAGTCCTGGCTGCAGAATGTCCAGCTTTTCTTAAGCTGGAGAAGGTCAAGCGAAGGCCCCGCCTTGATTCCGGCTTTGGATCTGAAGCCGATTGCTTGGTTTGTTTTATCTACACAATGTCTGGATGGGACAAGCAATTCCATTCCTAAGTCAGGCCTATGAAAGAAGCTGTGTTGAATGTTTAAACAAGACTCCAGCGACCTCACAGATGTGGCAACTAGACGCCTGCCTTTGGTGCAAGCTGCTGACTAAACCAGCTGGTCCAAGGAGTAGGCCTGGCCACTGGTACGATGTGTTGGAGAGGCCATTTCCCACGTGCTTGTGGCATCACCCACTTCTTTGGGCGTCCCTCACACCTGTCCTTGGGGGCTTTCCTGTCACCTGTCCCCCTCACCCATGCTGCCATCTCATGGTTTTTGCTCTGGGCCAGTCTCAGAGAAAGAACGGATTAACTCTTGAGAGCAGCTGTGTACGGCCTGACTCCAGGCTGTAAGGTCAGCGCCCCCTAGCGTCAGGCAGTGGCATTCTGCGGAGGCTTGAAGAAGATGCTCACTGCCCACTGCAACAGGCCAGGCGTGTGGTACACACCATTAACCCCAGCACTCTTAAGGCTGAAGCAAGTGGATCTTTGAGAGTTCAAGGCCAGCTTGGTCTATCTAGAAATCTTCAGGATACCCTGGGCTGTATAGATATAGCCCTGTCTCAAACAAATTAAAAATAAATAAAAGTAATAATACCTGCTTCATAAATAGCTTTGATGATGTTTATTAAGCACTTAGCACAAAGCCTGGCACAAAATTGGCACTTGATAGATAGCAACCCTTGATAATTACTATTAGAAATTACTAAATTTGAAAGACTTTTGACACGTGTGTAAAATTTTCCGTCAAAAATGCCAATGGAAGAAGCTGAAAATAGACACATGGCTCTCTGGAGAGGAGACGGGGAGGCGGGAGTCACTGGATCCTTGATTAGCCGGTTTTCCTAACCAGAAAGCAGAGGCCATGATCATATTGGCTTTGTAGGGTTACCCTGAAGTGGCAATGAGATGGTGGCATCCTGTGTCCTGGTAGACATCGGCGTGACAACTAAAATGTCAGCTACCTGACGTCTGCTTGCTCCTACGTCCCCCACCCCACATCCAGTTCATGCTGGTCCAAGACGGCAGCTCAAGGAGCACCCGTTGAATGGGTAGATCATTATTATTAACATTATCCATTTTCCTTCTGGAGGATTAAAGAAAGAAAAATTCTATTCTTAACAGGACCGATGGGATAATGGTCCAGACGGGATGCTGTTTGGATCCTGGAGCAGGGGGAGATCTGTCTAACTGAATGAAGTCTCAGAAGATGGTAGAAAGGGAGCTGCAACTGGCAAACACCACAAGGTGTTCAAATAATGTGCTAGCAGAGGGATGGGTGGCTTGGTCCCTAGCAACCAGACTGGGAGTCCTTTCTTGAGATCTCTGTTCAGGTTGAGCCAGGATTCTTGACTTTACAGAAGAAAAGCATTTCTGGCTGAGTCAGTAAACTCCAGAGGTGGAATTTATTAAGAAGAAATTGTTTTGTTTTGCTGTTTTTGAGGTAGGGTATCACTATGTAGCTCTGTGTGTCCTGGAACTAGCTCTGTAGACCAGGCTAACTTCAGACCCCCAGAGATCCACCTGCCTCTGTCTTTCTAGTGCTGGGATTAAAGGTGCGTGCCACCATGCCTGGTTAAGAAGAGATTTTTAAAGGAGATGGGGGATGGCTCAGTAGATAAGAGTACTTGCAGAGACACATGAGGACCTAAGTTCAAATCTTAGCAGCTCCTGCATTAAGAAGTCGGGTATGATGGCTCTTATACTTGTAGCCCAGCATTGCAGAGAGCTGACATAGGAGGATAGCTGGGGCTTGCTAGTTGCCAGCCTAGCTCCAAGGTCAGTAAGAGACCTGGTCTCAAGAGAATAATGCAGAGAGGTGAAACAGCAAGATCCTGCCTTCCTCCTCTGGCCTCTATACACACGTGCATAGTGCACACAGGAACAAGAACACACACACATACGAGAGAGAGAGAGAGAGAGACAGAGACAGAGACAGAGAGAGAGACAGAGAGAGACACAGAGACACAGAGACACAGAGACACAGAGTGAGAGACAAAGAGAAAGAGAGAGAGAGGGAGAAAGGGAGGGAGGGAGAGAGGGAGGGAGGGAGAGAGGGAGGGAGGGAGGGAGGGAGGGAGGGAGGGAAGAGAAGGAGAAAGGGAAAAAGAAAGACATATACACTCAAGAATTCTAGCATAACTAAGAAAATGTACTATGAAGGTTGCCTACACAGAGATTATTACTTTTATATACAGATATTTTGCATAAGAACGTTGTGGAGGTAGTTGTGGCGCACACCTTTAATCTCAGCACTTGGGAGGCAGAGGCAGATAGATCTCTGTGAATTTGAGGCCAGCCTGGTCTATAAAGCAAGTTCCAGGACAGTCAGGATTTCACACATAAACCCCGTCTCAAAAATTTAAAAAAAAATGCTAAAATAGGGATGAACCACAGACTGGCTAGCCAGTGAGAAGTGAGCTCTAGGAATCCCCGTCTCTGTTCCTATCTCCCAGTATTGAGGTTACAGACTTAAACCCCCTCACCCAGCTTTCTGTGTGGGTGCTGAGGATATAACTTGAATCCTCTTCATCTTCCAGCCCCTGGAATTCCTACCTCTCTCAGTGGGTCAGAGTCTTCAACAGACCCTAGAATGAAGGATCCTCTCTACCCCAGTGTCCTTTTAACTCCCCCTGCCTTTCTCTTCTGCCTCAGTTTCACTGATAGCTAGAAATGCAGGGACAGATGTGACAAAGAGGGGACCTCCAACCTTTCCTATCATCTATGTCTACTTCGCGGAAGCACAGGTTTCGGACAGGCACAGGTGGTGACCCTGAGGTCAACCAACTAGCCCATTTCTTCCAGAGTTAGCTCTCAAAGCTACCTTCTGCTTTCATTTTGGCTGGAGGTTGCAATGGCTATATCACTGGGAAAAAAAAAGTCATAGAGCAATGGTTCTCAACCTGTGGGTCGCAACCCATATTGGCTATTTACATTAAGATTCATAAAGAAGTAGCAATGAAACAATTTTATGGTTGGGGGGTCACCACAGCATGAGGAACTAAAGGGCCATAGCCTCAGGAAGGTTGCAGACTACTGCCCTAGAGTGGCCTTGCACAAAGACATCTATGCAGTCACTAAGCAATATAATCTTTCGAGATCACCGTCTTACATGCAGCCCAGAGTTGAGCAATGCATCATTATACAACCCACAGCTGTACTGTGTTGTGTGTGTGTAGTATATGTACATGTGTGAACATGCATGTGGAAGCAGAGATTAATTCAATGTCACGTGCCTTTCTCTATCCCAGTCCACCTTAGCGACAGGAGAGGCCTCTCACTGAAACTGGAGCTCATCAACTTGACCGGCTGACATCAAGCTCCCAAGATCCTTCTGCCGTTGTCTCCCCAGGACATGTGCCAGTGTGCCTGGCTTCTCCTGGAGCTCTTCGGATTTGAACTCAGATCCTAGCGCTTGCCTGGCAAACACTTGACCGACTGAGCCATTTCCCCAAACCCACATCTTTAAATCAGGATATTTCTCGTGTAGGTTTCCAACCACTGAGAAATCCGGACACCCAACCCTGGAGTGGTGAGCTGTGTGCCCACCCCACCCCAGCCAGTGTATTTTTTTGCCTGCTGGGCTTTCTAAGCCATGGGCAGCTCATCTCTCCAGATCACCCCAGATCACCAGCTGACCCAACACTGACTTTTCTTCCTTGTTGAAAATGAACAAATTGAGATGCCAGCACGTGCATCAGCTCCTTAATGGTTTGGCTATTGTGAGTCAGATCCTTGGTTCGCCTCACCTTTGAATGCACAAAACAAATTCAAACGTGTGGGCTTTCCTGGGACGGGGTCACCTGACTGCCCTGTGTGGCCCTACCTCAGCCAGCACAGGCTAGTCTCTGAATGGCCCTTTTGAACTTACCAATTATCTTCCCAGATTCCTCAAAACTCTGGGGATGAACCGCTGACTGCTTTCTGAAGGGCAGGGAGGGCAGTCCCAGCTGAGCGCAAATGAGACAACGCAGTTAATCTATGAACCTGTCGCAGCTGCTTGAGAAAGCTGTTTATTCGCTATTGTCCTTGAGGAACTCAGCCTAGAATGCCTTCTGATTGTCTTGCCCGTAAGGAAAGCCAGTGGGAAATGGCTATTGACAGACTGGCAACCTGGGTCCCTTTGCCATCTCTTTGTGGCTTCCTTCATTAGCTTTTTCCTTCGCAGAAAAAGCCCATGACCTTGGAGGCACTGGCGCGGCCTCTCTTGGCCCTGTGGTGGGATGAAGGTGTCTTTTCTGACCCCATGGGTGCAATAACCAATAGGAAGCCCCAGCTGTCCTCTCAGCTGGCAGCCCAGCCTCCTCTCTTCATCTCAGTAGGGAAAGGGCTTGGCAAGCCATGCCTCCTCTTTCTCTCCTCTCACATCAGAGCCAAAGCAGACAATGATTGAAAGAGAAAGAGAATCCTTCTGCTTCCAACACAACCAAAAAGGAAGCCATGTGTAGCAGCCTAGAATGAACCACCAGCATGAACTTGACATTGCCTCCCCACCGGGAGTGATAGATGCCTGCTGAGCCATCTGCACTCCACAGCCGGTTCCTGAGACTATGGTGACATTCATAAGTCACATTAGGAAAACTGACTGTGATCAGACCCCACACTAACCAGTTTAAGGGTGGACTAAACCTGTGACTTCACCACTGAGGCTCCAAGCAACCCAGGGACCAGTGTGGATATCCATGCACCCACTCAAATGAAATGCTGCTGTCACCTCTATTTTCCTCTACAATAGGAAAATGAACACTTCAAACTATATACCTTTGGAGACCATGTAGAAAATAGACTTGTGTTGTAGACTATATGTAGAAGGCAGCAATGTCTGCCGTGTCTATGGCTATATTAGTGGATTCCTCTGGAAATGTCAAGGTTGATTATCCACCCAAAGTATGGTCTGTAAGTCTGTGTCTTAGTTACTCTTGTGTTGCTGACATAGAGCACTATGACCAAGGCACCTTACAGAAGAAACAGCTATTTGAGGCTTAAGGTTTCCGAGGGTGAGGTCATGATATCATGGCGGAGAGCTGGCAGGTAGGCACAGTGCTAGAGCAGCGCCTGAGAGCTCACATCTTGATCCATAAGCAGAAGGCAGAGAGAATGTTAAGCAGGAACGGTGTGGGCTTTTGGAACCTCGAATCCTACCTCTAGTGACACACCTCCTCCAATGAAACCACACCCCCTTATCCTTCCCGAATAGTTCTATCAACTAGGGACCCAAGTATTCAGACCCATGAGCCTATGGGAGCTAGCTTCATTCAAACCACCACAGTCTGCTCACTACCCACCCCTGCTCTCAAAAGAAATTAAGAACAGCTGGGCAGTGGGGGCGCACACCTTTAATCCCAGCACTCGGGAGGCAGAGGCAGGTGGATTTCTGTGAGTTTGAGGCTAGCCTGGTCTACAGAGTGAGTTCCAGAACAGCCAGGGCTACACAGAGAAACCCTGTCTCGAAAACAACAACAACAACAAGCTTAAAAACAAAGGTGACTTGAGTAGCTTGAAGCAAGCAGCAGCCACAGGAATCCCTCACACCTTTAAGTCAGGTAACATTTTCAGGGCTCACTCCCTGTCACCATTCCTTAGCAACACTGAGAACACAGCCATTGCCTTGTTGACTCAGAAGTCTTAGAACCAAGAGTGTTACTAAGCCAAGGAATATGGAACTAAAAGGAAAATTGTAATTTTTTTCTAAGCCCTTCTGACTTTGAAACTCACAAAGAAGTTCAGCATCCACCTGCCTGGAAGGTGGGCATTTAATCGCCTTTGACTTCTGACCATTAAATCTTCCTTCAGCATCTTTTCAAGTAACTCGACAGTGGGAGAAAATGCTGGAGAGAGACAATACAAGTTGCCTCTTATCTAAAGGTCAGCCCCCAAAGGGCCTTCCCATTCCATGCTTTGAATTTTAGAAAACTTTCTCTTTCCAGCCCAGTGCGGTGGCCCACACCTATAATTCTAGCACTGGGAGTGGGGGTGGGAGCTGGAGCAGGAAAAGTGCAGGGTGGGGGCGAGCTTGAAATCTCTACTGAGAGTTTATCTTGAAAACAACAACAACAACAACAACAAAAACCTGTCTGAGCAAAGTGCCAAAAGTAGAAAAGAGGCGGGGGTAAAGCCCAGTGTTCGGCAGCCTGCCTAGAATGTGAGATGCCCCCTGTTCAATAGCTAGCATTGCAGAGAGGGAAGGGAGGTGGGAGGGGAGAGACAGAGCATAGCAACTTGGACTTGATTCCAATAGGGAGCCCTTTTGAAAGGCAGGAAGAGCTGCTTCTGTAACAAAGCAAGAGTCCAACTCCAGGCCTGTGAAAGACTGAGAATAACAGACACAAGCAGGTTACTGAGATCATGAGCAACCTCCATATAAATGAATGAATAAGGCACGGAACTCTTGAGTCCAGGCGGAGCGGTGAGTGCAAACTCTAAAGGCTTTTATCATTTGTCTTCCACCCGTGGACTCCTGCAAGGAGGAAAAACTCAGACCTGGTACTGGTCCCATGCCACTGCTAACTGTTACTCCACCGTTCTCTGCCACACAGGAATGCTCACTTTGGAACCTCCGCAGGTCCCCTGGGTGGCTCCAGTTCCTGGCCTGCAGGGCCTCTGCATATGAATGGGAACCCAGGTCTCCTCTCGTGAGGAGAGATCACAGGACCACAGGTCAGCCCTTCAGCTCAGCTCTCCTCTGCTCTCAGCCAGTCAGCTGTTGGTCAAGATTTGGGCAGACACATTGGCCCATTGGCTACACAGTGAGACCTTGTCTCAAATAAATAAATAATGCTTTCTAGGCTGGGGTATGGCACAGTGGTGGAAGTGCTTACCACAGACGCATGAGGACCAGAGTTCTGATTTCCAAAATGCACGAAAGTGCGGAGTAGATGCGTGGCCCACATGGAACTCTAGCCTCAGAAGGCAGCAATAAGGAACGCCTAGAGCAAACAAAACTAGACATATCAGAAAGTGGTGGGTTTGATTGACAGACCTGGCCTCAGTGAACTTGGTGGAAAAGCAATGACGGATGATTCTGGACATTGACCTCAGGCCTCCACATGCATGTACATTCACATGTACATGAACCCATATACACATGCATTCACACCCGTGCAAGGAAATAAACCTGCATACACACATGCACATACTACACACACTCATAAACACCAATAAATGAGAGAGTGAGAGAGAGAGAGAGAGAGAGAGAGAGAGAGAGAGAGAGAGAGAGAGAGAGAGAAAAAAATAAATTCAGATTTCCTCCCGATGAGAATCATAATAAAACCACCTGGAAATTCAAAATCCCCAACGATGGGTCTTTTACAGTGTCCTTTTGCACTTGCTCTAACAGCTGTCCATGTGAGTAATGATTGGTCCTGATGTCAACGGAAGGAATGAAGACTTCCTAGTAATTAAAGACTCCTTAATCAATATCAAAAGCATTCCCAACTGCACTTGCTTGCTAAAGGGTTTCTGAAAACTCAAATATCTGTCTCCATTGCCCCATGGTATTTTACTAGGGCTTGGATGTTTGTCCCTGATGCCAGCAAAATGACCCAGTGCAGCCCTAGTCAAAACCCTAGTGGTTCTACCTCCGTGCTGCATCCCCCTCTGGAATCCCATACCACCCACGGCACACACACCACACACACACACACACACACACACTCCCTTACTTTTATCTTGGAGGGCACATTTCCACGGTGTGTGTGTGGAAAGCAGAGGACATCTTGCAGCAGCCAGTTCTCTCTTTCCACCACGTTGGTCCTGGGCATGACACTCAGGTCCTCAGGCTTGCTGGCAAGCACCTCTACCCACTCGCTGGCCCAGCACATACCTCTTGTGCTCTCTGAGGTCCCGGCCTCCGTGTTTAAGGCTAACCTCACCTTTGTCTCCTTTCCCTCCTTTGCTCAGGATCTGATGTCCCTAAGCTCCCTTCCTTTCCTGAGCTCCCTCCCTCTCCTGCCTCTTTTCCTTGAGCAGGGTGAGCCAGAAGGATCACTTTCCAGACAGTCAACTGTGAATGAAGACACCTCTCAGACCTCCTCCAACTGACTGCTCCTTCCTCCCTGAGAGGAAAATGGTCCTCTCATTGAGGATATGAAATGAGGGGACTTAGAAAATGAACCGGAAGAAATTCAAATATGGTCTACTTAACTGCAAAGATGCTATGTGGTTTCTGGTGTTTTCCTTAGATAGACAAGGAGTTAGAGTCTTTAGCCATCTCATGCCCTTGGGCCATACCATCTATCCTCGAGACTTAGTTCAAAGACAGGCTCGTGGAGAGAAACAGGTGGAGTGTCTAATGTTGGCTATAGACAACTTGAGATGGCTTCACTATGTAAGAGTCTTTGCATTTATTTTGTTCTCTGAAACACGTGTACACACGAAGGTGAACGCGGACAAAGGCAACAGTTACACTCTAAGCATCTAGTTCTGGACACCCTGAACATCATGTGACATTACTTACATTATAAGCCACTATTCTCAGTGTCAAATAACTGTGAGCTGGGGAACCATTTTAACTCATTCAACTTCTTTCTGTCCAACCGAAACTTAGAAGACCTTGGCCTATTTTGACAAAAAAAAAAAAAAAAAAAAAAAAAAAAAAAAAAAAAAAAAAAAAAAAAAAAGCCCTCTGTGGAGGGCACCTAAAATCAGAATTCCCTCCCAAGATAATCACTAATTCTGTGAAATTCTATCTGAAAACCGTTTTCACTCAGAGTTCTCCAGTGTCCCAGGTTATCAGTGATTTGGTTGGGGTTTGACTGGTTTCATGCATTTAAATGATTGGCATCAACCTACTGTCCCCTGGCAACGTGAGAATCATTCCCAACAGGCAAAGGGGAAGTCAGCTCCAAGAGCACAGCTGGGGTTCCCAGCCTGCTGTGAGGAGCAGCTCTCTGGTTCTGGAAGTTACAGATGAATCTACTCTTAACTGCCGAAAAGAACAATCCCAGATAAAGTGTGTGTGTGTGTGTGTGTGTGTGTGTGTGTGTGTGTGTGCGCGCGCGCGTGTGAATCTATTCTTAATGGCAGATAAGAACAATCCCATAAAAAGTGTGTGTATATCTGTGTGTGTCTCTGTCTATCTGTTTGTAGCTCTGTGTATGTATCTGTGCACATCTGCATGTGTTTTCCCTCAATAACTAAAAATTATTAATAGTGAAAAATGTGCTTGTTAATTACTAAACAGTATGACCTAGGGCAGGAGATGTAACCTCTTAGGTATCTTGGGACAAAGTTGGCCCAATGGAAGGCTCTTCCTCATACTGACCAGGGACAAAAAAAAGAGAGTTAATGATTGCATATAAATTACTTGTAATTAATCCAAAACTGAGTCTCTGTGTTCGTTCATCTGGAAGACTCCCGGTCAAGGGCATATTACTGGGAGGTCCTCGCAATCCTCAGAATTATATAACAGTATTAAATTTTCAGTTTGTCTCAAATGGCTCTAGCATCGGCAGAATTTCACACGGTGTTGAAGGTCTCAGCGAGATCTCCTTTGTGCAGACACAAGGCCCCTAACACAGAATGCAAGAGTCACACAGGCTTCCGTTCAGCTCAGGAGCTTGCCTTCCCTTCCTGCCCATTACCTGTTTGGTTTTTGAGACAGATTAGGAAGTCTCAACTCTCCCTAGGAGCATTTGGCTAGAAAAAAGTGTTGTAACACAAAATTCTCTTAAGAAAGTAAATATCATGGAAGGTCAGAGATGCATTTTTTTTTTGTTGTTGTTGTTGCTTTTCTTTTTCCTTGGGGGACTGGGTAGGTGAGTGGGTGGGTGGTGTGGGTATGGGCATGAGAGGCAGAAGTTGACACCGAGTTTCTTTCTCTATTGGCCTTCACTTTATTTTTCAGCTCTCCCTCTGAACCTGGAGCTCATTGATTGGCTAGACTGCAGCAAGCCCCAAGGATCCACCTGTCTATATCCCTACCCTAACCCCAACTGGGGTTACAGATGCACACTGGGGTACCAGCTTTTAAGTGGATGCTGGGGATCCTAACGCCCGAGTCCTCCTGCTTGGCACAGCAGGCTCCTTGCCCTTTGAACCACCTCCCCAATCCTGTTTTATTTCCTTTCCTTTAAACTACAGTCTCAAGAGCGAGCAACTCCGCTGTTTGACAGACAGCTATCAGGCCCCTCCCACCCCCAGTCTCCAGCCCCACAGCATTGATTGCTTGGGAATAGAAGCCATAGAGAGGCCCTTGACTGACTGAGAATCAGTACTTGTTTCTATGGATCCTGAGGCCAACACAGGCAACGCTGCTACTGCTTCCAAGGTTTTATCAGAGACAGTGGTGACTGAAACTCTACCTCTGCCCCCAAAACGACAGATCTGTCACTCCATCAGCTCTTGGTAAGCTAAGGGTTGTCATGGTGACAGCTGGGGTTGCCCCAAATACCTCATGGTTGTTTACTCAGGGAACTTTGTTCTAACCATGGCTTCTTCCAGCTGCCACTTAGGGGACTCTGCCACCAACCTGCAAGACCGGCTCACAGCCCTCAAGATGTTTCAGCAAAAAGCCCTGGCAGCTGAAGTAGGCAGGCCCGATGGGCCTGGGCAAGCTGGCATGATCAACTAAAAAGCCTTTAGCTGAGATGAGGCTATGCACGTGCACAGCTGCCTGCCTAAGCCTCCTTCTCATCCTCTCTGGGTCAGTCAGAGGTGTCCCTCCAGTGCCCTGCCATGCCTGTCTCCTGCTGGGACTGCATCATACTGGGATCTAGGCCTGGCTAAAGCTTCTCCAGGTGGCAGTATTGCTTTAGGTGGGGCGCAGTGGGCTCAGCCTCCAACACGAAGAATGGGTGGCACACTGGGCTGCCAGAGCCCGCAGCAAGAACAGCCGGAGGGTTCCAGGAGAGCTGGGAAACGGCTCAGTCTGTCAAAGCACTTGATGCTCAAGCCTGACAACCCAAGTTCAATTCCTCAGAACCCACTCTAGGAGACACAACAGACTCCATACCAAAGGATGCCCTCTGCTCCACACACATACGATGGTACACTGGATGTTTCTATGTTTCTCTGTCTCTCTGTCTCTGTATCTCTCTTTCAGTAATAGCAATAAATAAATTGATACTTCTTTAAAAAGAGCTGCAGGGAGCTTCCAGAAGCAGAGACTATGGGGAATCAGAACAGCAAAGGTCTGAGGATGGACTGAGAGGGTGAGGGTCCACAGACAGCTGAGAGGTGGTGGGAAATGAGAATCTGGGGGAGCTAAGAGACTGCAGGAAGCAAAGAGCTGGTGAGGCAGAAGGACATCAGACGAGCTGGGAAGTGCAGCCAGCCCTCGGCAGCGGCATGGCTCCACAGAGTCACTGGCAGGTGCTGGGATGCTGGCACTTAAAGCCCCAAGACTAAGAGCCAAGAACCACCGGCACTAAAAGCTCAGAATTCCTGAGACCCAGAGAGTTGCTGTTTGCAGCCAAAGAGCCCTACCGGTCACCTCTTCGCTCGAGTTCCCTGATGCAGCGCGCTCGTGCTCTGTAAGCGCATACACTTCTCAGAACTCCTCTCAGTGGTGCTAAGAACAACAGTGGTCAGCTCACATCTCTGCCCATTGTTGATTTCCCACAGAGTGATTCCACATTGTGTATGAATAGATTAGCCTGGAACACCATACTATGACTTCCTCAGGCCAGACGTGGCGATGACGCACACAGAACTCAGCAGCAGAGACCATTTCTGCGGCTCAGTGATGCCTACACCCTGGAGCAGGGCACTTGACCAGTGAGTCTACGCTCCGCAGGACATTGGCCAGTGTTGTGTATACCCTGAAGCAGGGCACTGACACAGTGATGTTTACACTGTGCAAGACACTAATGTCTACACCCTGAGGCAGGGCGCTTACTCAGTGATGTCTACACCTGTTGGGGAAACACCTTTTTGTGTACTGTTAAGATCTGTCACTCATGTCAGTTTAATAAAAAGCTGAACAGCCAATAGCTAAGTAGGATTTTCAGGGCAGGAGAGGACGCTGGGAAGAAGAAGAAGGGCAGACACCAGCCAGAGACAGAGGAAGCAGGACAGCAGCATGGGCAGAACAGAATAAAGGTAATAAATCCATAAGGCAGAAAGTAAATGAATAGAAATGGGTTAATTTAAGTTGTAAGAGCCAGTTAGTAATAAGTCTAAGCTATCAGCCGAGCTTTTATAATTAATAAGAAGTCTCCATGTGGTTATTTGGGAGTTGGCTGGTGGGATAGAAAAATCTGCCTATAAATGGGGCCCAACATCCAGCCACATATATTCTCATGAGACCTGAGGAAGCTTTAGAAGAGGGTCTGAACACACAATACGGAGCCAAACACGGCGTCCTAGCCTCATATCTCCCATGTGGCTGTGGGACAAAGACACACCTCCCTGCAGCTGCCTGCATGCTTGTGCTGCCAGGACATCACGAGCTAAGCCAATGACAGGTTTAAGGTTTTGCTCGTGTAGACAGAAAAGATTACAGATGCGCAGTAAAGCAGGTTCAGATGGGAAAGAAAAAAAAACCTCTAAACAGGTTACAGTGTGTTTAACAATGTGCATAGGCTTAAGGGAAAAAATGGATATAAAAAGTCATAGAAAAGCCGGGCGGCAGTGGCGCATGCCTTTAATTCCAGCACTCAGGAGGCAGAGGCAGATGGATCTCTGTGAGTTCGAGACCAGTCTGGTCCACAAGAGCTCGTTCCAGGACAGGCTCCAAAGCTACAGAGAAACCCTGTCTCGAAAAACCAAAAAAAAAAAAAAAAAAAGTCAGAAAAACTAAATAGATTAAAAATAACAAAGCCTTTAAAGAGAGAGTAAAGTAATATAAAAGCAGCAAGCAGAGCTGTGGATTGTAGACTGCCTGTCACACATGGAGCCAAGGACAGAAGAGACATTTTAATAACTGAACTTCAGTTAATGGAAATGCAGAGGCTTCTCACTAAGAGCCATGCTTCAAATTTTGGCCCTCATGTCTCAGATAAAAGTTTTTCAAAATTAACTGGAAGATTTTTACATTTTATTATCAGTTTTTACTTGTATTTTGAGGCCGTCTCATATAGCCTGGGCTGGTCTCAAACTCTCTATTTAGGCAAGGATGGCCTTAAACTTCTGATCCTCCTGTCTCTACCTTTCAAGTACTACAAGCTTGTGGCACCGTGCCTATTCCTTGTGTAACTGGGAATTGAACCCAGTACTTCGTGGACGCTAGGCAAGTACGCTATCCAGTGAGCTACCTGAGTCAGTGGGAGCTGTAGCTACAGCCTCACAAGTGCCTCTTCACACTCTTCACACCTCCCTGTGGTCCCCAGTGCCTGGCAGTCCCACCTCCTTCATCTATGTAGCAAGCTCTGCCCCTGTGCTGACTGAGGATGCTAAGTGAACAACCCAGGTGCCTGCTCTCCAGGACACCACACAGGCACCCCAGGTCACACCAGCAAGGAAGCTAGCTCAATAACTCATTCTGGAAATGCCTCCTGCTTTCCTTCATTGCTTAGTGTTGGTATTAACTAATGTTAACATTGATTAATTAGCTTTAAAAAAAAAAAACAGTCTCACTATCTAGCTCTGGCTGACATAAAACTTGTGATCCTCCTGCCTCAACCTTCAGAGTGACACTACTTTAATACCCTAGAAAACAGATCTAGAAAAAAATGAGCTTTTTTTTTCCCCATTTTGCACCCAGTCCTAGCACCAATCGGTCATGTGTGGACAAGAGGGACCTACACGCAAACGCCTGCATTTTCTCTCGGATATGATTTAGCTAAGCCTAGCCCAGGCCATTCATCGGTACATTCACAGAAAGGAAAGTGGGGAAAAAAATCCCCACCCTTTATAACTTAAAGGAACACTTTGCGCGTGTTATTTAAAAAGTAGAAAAACAAATGAACAAAAGCTTCTGGCTTTGAACATTTACTATAGTTTCTAGGGCTTTGGTCTTCCTTTGAAAGGTTGGTATCTGTTTTCTTTAGCATGCTGGCACGTGCCAGCTCCAAAGTTCTGGGAGTCTGGGAAGATCTTTTTCTTTTTTGTCTCATGTTCTTTCTTTGAGAAATGGGAAGGTGATGGGGTTGGACCACAAATTGAAACCTAAAAGGACCAGAAAATTCTTCTATGCTGGATTGACAATGTAAAAAATTGACCTTATTAATCTATAGCTCTGGAAAGGGATTCTAGCTAAATGATAAATATTCACAGAGAAAATATACAACACTAAGGAAAGCTCAAATTCCATGGGCCTCAGGCATGTCTGATTTGAATCTTCAAGTCAAGGAATTAAGATCTGGGTCTCTAGGTCCACAGAAGCCGCTTTGGGGCCATTTGTAAACAGGAAGCCCACCTGTATTCTGGGCTGGGGACCCTGTGATACATCCATCATGTCCTCAGGCTTAACCTAGGTCCTTGCTTCTCCTCTGTGGCTGGAATGCTAGCCAGATGGAAGCCGAGACTCCAGCCCAGCTAGTCTAATTGGAGGCCTGGAAAGTTGAAACCTTGCCCATAAAAACCTCTGCTTTAAATTAATGCCTAAAATTGAGAATTATTTTTAGTTCTTCACTTTAAGACATTGTTCTCGGTGTTTGTAAAATGAATTAAAACGCCCGATTCATGCCCACTTATCTGTATTCCTCTGGCTGTCAAGGAGGTAGGCAATAATCAGCGTCTGTTAGGCAATAGGTCTTTTGTCCTGTGTATCTAGTTAACTTGGATGTATTATATGTATGATTGTTTTTACTCCATTATACATAAGCCAACAATCTTATTCTGGTTTTCTCACCCTAGAGAGAGATTATGTCTTTAGTTTTCATACAGATGTCCTATTTTGGTTGCATTAGTATAAGATTCCAAAATCATTTCTAGTAAAGCTTTAAGTGATCTATCGCTTTTGTAAGCGCTGTGCTCTGGCTCCTTCTGGCAGTCACATCACGCTTGACTGACTAACAGACGCACAGTGTTCCTCCGACCGTCTCCTCTATTTCCTTATCTTTGCTGGCACACGGCATTGGCTGGATCCAGTCTCCCTTTGTCAGCGTTAATGAGGGCATGAATGCTTTGTGGCATGCAAGGCTGCTCTCTTTTGGGTCTGTCCAGTTGTTAAAAATGTACTCAGTCCATTTCTCTGAACGGCGCCTGTTTCCTTGCTCCGTTCCACCTCACGGCCATGCTTTCTGTGTTTAAATCACCCTCTTGACTTGTTCTCGGATTTTTAAGGATCTAGAGAGGAAATCCTGTGGTTGCATTTATTCCTGCCCATACCTTTCTAATAAATGTAAATTATCAAAAATGTAAATTATCATAATATAGAAAGGGAAATCTCCAAATGGACTGTGTTTTTAGCAAAGCTCCTTATCCCCATCTAAACAGACACTAGCAAGCATCTCTGTTTTAAAAGGTAAATTTCACAGTAAGTAGCGGACATAAATTAAGACTATTTCCGTATCTGGGGAGAGGAAGGGGAGCAGCAGCAGGCGAGGAATGGGGAAGGGGATGACTGAAATGTGTTATATACACACATGAGGCTGACACTGTGCATGTAGCTAAGCTAAGCTAACATAGGAAAGATTTTAAAACCCCTTCTAAGAATCTGATGTCTTTCTGGAAAGTTCTGTCATCTAGAGCTAACCTCACTAACACTTATATAAAGATTGCCCTATTTACCCACTGTCTGTCAGAAGAACCAGCGGCCTCACTTCAAATGCTACCGCGAGACCAGGTGGTTCTCAACCTGTGGGTCCCGACCACCTCAGGTTAGAATGACTCTTTCACGGGGGTCACCTAAGCCCATCAGAAAACTCAGGTATTTATATTACAGCAGTGGCAAAATTACAGTTATGAAGTAGCAACCAAAACAAAACGATTTTACAGTTGGGGGTATCCTAACAAGAGGAGCTGTGTTAAAGGGTCGCAGCCTGAGAGTAAGGTTGGTAACCTCTGCCCTAGGCCTTTACATAGACACGTGGAAGAATAATATGAATTGCTCTGAATTACAGAAATGTCCCTCAATGACTGCATACACTGCAAATAAACCGTGAATCGGAAACAAAGAGAGCGAGCCAATGTCACCTAGCACGACTGAGAAGTGACATTTCCCTATTCCGCACAAAGCCAGAGCTCGGATGCTCAGAGGTACTTGACAGGTTAGTTTGTCTCGTCCCAGCCTTGGGCACAAGCTCCTCACACTCAATCCTTCTTACCTCCAGAATGACGGCTCTCTCTGACATGGGCAGCTCCCAGCCCATAATCTCTGAAGCCACTGTCACCGCCCCTTTCTTGTGAAGACAGCAGCGTTGCCGCAAAGCCTGTGCTAATGAAGAGGTTGTCAGTTGGAGTATGTGGACGTGGGCCACAGGCTGGCTTTCAGAGACACGCGGTGTCCTCTCATACCGTGTGCCCACGAGTGGTCTTATACCCCTGCCCAGTCTTAGTGGCCTCCAGGAGCCTGTGAGAGGAAGCATTGGGAAGCAGCAAGGCTAGAATGGCATATGAGTGTTCCAATCTCAAGAGAAGACAGGCTTTTCTGCAATGGTTCCAGCATTTGGGTGTGTGTGGATGGGGAGGGGGAAAGGTTCCTTGTACATATCTGGAGAACTGGGCAGTGGCTTCCAAGTCCAAAAAATGAGCAGGGGGCTTCTGACTGGCATCTCCTTCCAGGCCCCCAATTCCTTTGGAGGAGCAGGAGGTCAGGAGACAGTTTCAGTAGCTGTCAAAATGTTCAACTTAGGCAGACTGGGGTGAGTCTGGAGTGTGAAGACACGGGAGGAAACGCGGAGGAAAGGACAGGACATTCCTTAGACTCATGTTATCCACTACAGCGATGATCTACTGCATAAATGCAAGGAATGCTGGCCCTGGCCCTTTTCTCCTCCCCTCACTGTATTTTGCTGATGTTTGTTTTTTTTTTTTTTTTTTTTTTTTTTTTTTTTTGGTTTTTCGAGACAGGGCTGATGTTTGTTTTGAAATATAAATACAGCTTCCCTATGTAGCCCAGGCTGGACTCAGTCTCAACCAGATCCTCCGGCCGCAGCCTCCTGAACGCTGGGTTGTAAGCATGCGGTGTCATCCCTGCTTTCCTCCAATCCTGTAGTGCGGTGAGCTGGACGGGTCGTCGTCCGCTGTTGATGCTTCCGGGACTTTAAAGGAAGGGACAGTGGGCATTTCTGCCCCTCGGCGCCTAGCAGTCTCTCAGAGATCACTCTCAGAATTCCTGGTAAAGAATATCTGCCTCCCTCAGCTGCAGCTTCCCAGAGGTCACCTTCGGCAGTGGTGTGGGGCGAGGTTTACAAGCTGGAAGAGCCTCCGGAGAGAAGAATGGAATCTCTGGCTCCTCTCCACAGAGGTTCTTTCCTTTTTGTTCCACATTCACCCTCACCCCGTGTGCAACAAGACCTCTTCATTTGCTCAGTCCTCTAGTCTTTCTGCCTCCAGAAAACAGTCCTTGGAAGGTACTGTACTCAAGGGGACAGCTGGGCCAGTCCCACTCATTGTCGCAGACTCTGAGGAGGTTATGGTCCCTCTCAATTCCAAACACAGTTAGATCCCACAGAGAGCCACAGACTGGTAACCTTCGCCTTTTTGCCTGTGACTTAGCCCCAGCTGCGTCTGGATGGTGGGAAGAGGATCTCCTGTCTTGGATGCCAGTCCAGACGGAGACAGCAGAGGGCGCCCTCAGCCTGCTGTTGAGCCCGCGTGGGTGCAAATCCGGGAACCAGCTGTCCTGGAATTCAGTGGCTCTGCCCACACAGCTCTGGCTCTGGGAAATTCAGATCTACTAAAGTGAATGTCCACCTTCTCCACCCCCACACCCATGGCATCAGCTCTCCTTGGCCCCACTGTGATTTTCTTCCAAACTCACGACCTTTGTCGCTCTCTCACACACACTCTCTGTGTTTATGATAAGCAGCCAGGAAGCCAGTTTTAGGGGATCAAAGTCCATTTTTCATGGGTAAACGCAGTAAAATTAAGGGGACGTGAACTTCGTTTCTAACTCTGTAGAATTTTTCCCTCCTATGAAACCTCACTACTTCCTCCCTGTGAACGTCTTCCAACTGTTAATCTGTGGCTACACAGGAGAGTGTTAGCGGGAGGGCTTTCAGGTGGGAAGTCAATGTCTCTAAGCAGCTTTTGGAAATAGGCTACTCACCTCCTTAGTGAGCTATCTAAAGATACCTGGTTCGGCTTTTCTTTGAAACAGGGTCCTGCTATGTAGTTCAGTCTGGCCTCAGGCTTGAAATCCTCCTGCCTCGGGCTACCGTAACAGAGATGTTAGGGGTGGGGTGGAGTGTGATGGGGGAATCATTTAGGTAAATCTAAAGTCAATGCCCAGTCTTGAGAATCTCCGCCACCCTCTCCAAGTGATGTTTAGAGGTGTGGGTCCAAACAGAGCAATGGTTCAAAAATCTGGGATTAACTGTGTCTTGTCAAATGTGAAGGAAAGGGGGAAGAAAGGTGACCCCAGCTGATGCCCCAGTGAAGCCTGTGGGACACCCAGCTCCTTGCTGGTTCAGCCCAGGGGAACTGTTGGCATCCTGTGCTCACGTGACTCCACGGCTTTCCAGGCAGGGTCTTGGGGACTTCTTGCGATCAGCAGTAATGGTTCTTCTCTCTGGGAACTCTGAAGAAGTCTGCCGTGGGTCCCACACACACTTAGCCCATTTACCCTGTCACGCCTCACAAGGTCTCTGCCCCAGGTTTACGGTGACACCACGAACCTCAGTAGCTTGCTGAGGTGGAGGAGAGACCTCCTCACCTGATGGTGCGCCTCAAGGGATTCCAGGTGTGTCTCTGCCTTGCCCCTCCCAACAGGAAGCCTGGGCAAAAGGAATGGTATGGCGGGAAAGGAAGTGGTTTTAAGGCAGATGGGGGCGGAGCTTGAAGAAATGAGAGCGGTCTGGACTAAGTAGATGCCTTGGAACCAGCTGATTGACACTCCCGGGTGGGGCTAGGGCATCCTGTTGGAAAACAGCAGACTAGCATCACACCTGGGTGGGCCTGTGGCGTAGCTAGCCAGCCCCAGGTCCTGTTCTCTGATCAGCTTCATACATTTCTTACGGAGATATACGGCGCACCTGGAGGGGTGGCGGCCATCATGCTGACTAACCTGACCTTAAAACCCTTCAACAGACAAAGACAAGTCAGTGAAATCTGAAAAGACGAAACTTCCCTGGGACAAATGGCAAGTCTCCTTCCAACTCCAGGATAAACGCTTTGGGTGCCTGTGAACTCAGGCCAAGGCAATACGGCAGCTGTGCCAGGCAGATCTAGAACAACACCGCAGCCCTGGGTCCGGGTAGGGATCACAGCAAGTCCATCACCAAGCAGCAACACTGTGCTCATGTTTGCCTTTGGCCCTTTGAACAAAACCCAGGCTAAAGTAACCAGAGAGCAGAGGAGACGAGGAGCAGATGAGCATCCGTGAGAAGCTGGAACACACTCAGAGCACTGGAGGAAACGTGAAGGAGAGAGAAGTCACTTCTAAAGAGAAAGAGAAGGGTTTTCCTGGGGGAGGGGGTCTCTGGGGCTCCGTAGCCTGGAGGCCCTATGGGTGCAGAGATTTAGGATACAACTGAACTGGGCACAAACTCAGCTGAGTAAGAGGTCCCTCTCCTTGACTTCCCAGAGGGTGGCAGAGTGCCGGCCACACAAGGCCTTTGACTGTGCTCCTGGTACTACTGGAAGGAAGCTGGAGAGAGGAGGAACAACACTGAGCAAGAGAGTGCATTTGGGGCGGCTTGTGACTTATGATACTGGGGTGTCTGTGGTGCTGAAGGGGTGATTGATTCTTCCATATACTTCTCGCTGGCTGGATGAATTGCAGGCGTTTGCTTTGGCCACTGGGAGGAGTTTATGGTTAAGTTCTCCCTTCCTTTGAGAAAAGGAGAGCCATGCTTGATGAGAGTCCTTCCTACCTACACTACAGGAGAGTCCAAAAGGACGCCTAAGTGCCAAAGTAGGACAAGGTGAGATTGTCCCTAACCTGACACAGTGGTCACCCGGTGAAGCCCAGCCTTCAACAGTACAGAAGCTGTGGAGACAAAGGGGCTAGACATTGTTAGAGTAGACAAGCATTCACACAGGAAGGGAATGTTCCTTCTGTCTCTGAACAACATGCTTCTCAGAGGGTCACAGTGACACCAGGAGGCACTCACCAAGGCACCCCCTCCCTTCCCCAGAACTCATTGTCTTTTGTCCTAGCTGAGGTTTCTCTCAGTTCTATTTCTAGTTGTTCCTTATGACTAGGCTAGTCCTCTGGCAAACTAAGGAGTTGGGTGCAGCTGGCACAGGGTACACAGGGGAGCTGGAGGTGGTTACAGTGACAGATCTCCCACACTGAGCAGCATACGCACGCACTCACGAACACACACACATACACACACGTCCTCAGGCACAGCCAGGCTGCCTCAGTACCACCAGGCTGCAGGCAGAGGGTGTCTCGGTTCTGCAAACTTGAATTCTGGTGCATAAATCCCCTTGCTGTCATTGGTGCTGCCGAGGAGTTCGGGAGTGTGACTTCCCAGTGCCACCACACTCCAGGGCCCTCCTTCCTGCCCTCCAGGTTCATGCCCTTCTGCTATCCAGGAGGTGGCCTCATGTTGGTTATAAGGGATCCTGATTTGGTTTCTCTGTTGCTATGATAAAAAACAGTGACCAAAAGCAACCTGGAGAGGAAAGGGTTTGTTTGGCTTACATATCCACAGCACAGTCCACCACTGAGGGAAGCTAAGCAGGAAGTCAAGGCAGGAACTGAGCTGAGGTCATGGAGGGGTGCTTCTTTCTGGCTTGCTTCCCAAGGCTTCCTCAGCTTGCCTTTGGTGTTTTTTGTTTGTTTGTTTGTTTGTTTGCTTGCTTGAGACAGGGTTTCTCTGTGTAATAGCCCTGACTATCCTGGAACTCACTCACAGAAATGCACCTGCCTCTGCCTCCCAAGTGCTGGGATTAAAGGTGTGCGCCACCACACCCAGCTCTCAGTTTGCTTTCTTACATAGCCCAGGCTCACCTGTTCAAGGGCAGCACTGTCCACAGTGGGCTGGGTCTTGCCCACATCACTAATCAAGAAAATGCTCCATAGGCATGCTTAAAGGCCAATCAGATGGAGGCAATTCCTCAACTGAGATTCCCTCTTCCCAGGGGTCTTAGGGCTTCTATTGCTGCAACCCAAACCATGATCAAAAAGCGAGTTGGGGAGGAGATGGTTTATTCAGCTTATTCTTCCATTTCACTGCTCATCACCAAAGGAACTCAAAAAGGGCAGGAGCCTGGAGGCAGGAGCTGATGCAGAGGTCATGGAAGGGTGCTTCTTACTGGCTTGCTTCACATGACTTGCTCAGCCTGCTTTCTTATAGAACCCAGAACCACCAGCCCAAGGGCGGTACCATCCACAATGGGCTGGATCCTCCCCCACCAGTCCTAATTAAGAAAATGCCTTAATGCTGGATCTTAGGGAGCTGTCTTCTCACTTGAGGTTCCTTCCTTTCAGGCGACTCTGGCTTGTGTCAAGTTGACATGAGATTAGCCAGCACAACAGGGACTGTAGTTAGTGTCAGGCTGACAAGAGCTAAGCTGCACATAATGGTCCTCCAAATTCTAGCAAATTGCACTTTTACAAGTGAGGTGAAGGTGTTAAGAGCCGTCTTTCTTAGTCCCTGGCCTTGGCTGAGCAAGGTAAAGCTGGGGATTACATATCAGACCTTCTCGGGGGTTTGCAATAATAGGCAGCCGGCAAGATTCCTGGCTCAGTGGGAAAGGAGACTTGGACCGAATGCCAGTGGATTTACCCTCTGTCAGTCTCTCATGACGGTTAACTACAGCATGGGGACCAGGCTGGTGAGAAGTCGGGGGAAGGGTGTGCCACACCTGAGCTCTAGCCACTGACCCCAACTGGCCAGTCCTGAAGCTCTAAAAGGTTTTGCCTTGGCCTCACGCTCACACAGAGTGAGAGTCAGGGCCCTCCAGGGGAATTAGCATTTGCTGGGGCTTCTTATGACTCCAGCCAAAATGCCTGGTATTCTTACCCTGATGGACCAGTTAGAGTCAGGGAGAGGATGAAGCTGACCTCGGTGGGGACCTGGGGAGAAGGGCAGGGCTGTGCTAAGGCATGGCTTCTGTCTCCTCTTCTCTTGAGAAGGTGTAGGCAATGGCACCCTGACAGTTCTCTACCTACTTGTCAAAAAGACTAGCCTTTTCCACCTAGCCAGTGGGAGCCTTGAGGCCTGTGCTAAAAGCCAGGCCTCCCTGCTGGAAAGAACCCATGGCAGAGCTTCAAGATTATGCTGTGGGGGAAGGGGCGGTTGACTCCCGCCTTCTCCTGCTTCCACCAAAATGTCAGGAATGGTATGGAAGCCACGTTGAACTCTCCAAACCAGCCAGGTTGCATGCCAGTGACTGACAGTGATTGATAGCCGGCACGGAGTAGAAGAATCGCCCAGCTGAGCCCTGCCCAAATCTCTGACCCAAAACATGCTCAATAAAATGAAAGGAGTTTAAAAGGGATTATGAAATAGTTTACACTGTCCTAGGTAGCCAGACAACGGCTGGAGGAAGAGGTCCCCATAGAAGCTCTGGCTTCCCGGTGCCCTTCTGTGGAGTGTTGGCAGGCAGGTAGAAACAGCTGGGCTCGTGCTGGGGTTTACACTTGAGAGCTAGGTTTCTCTTGGTCTGTTGCTGTAGCAAGCAGAACACAAGGACCCTGGGCACGGTGCTCTGACCGACGGGCTGAGAAGTATAAATGGGAAACTCTCTTCTTTGTGGTTAAAGTTGCCGAGAACTGAGACCCACGTTGAAATCGTGGTTCCCACCTGCTCACTGACATGGTAGCACCAGGAGCGGGATGTTGAAATTCCACAGATAATGAGATGTGATTAAATCCAGAAATAAGATTAACGCCAGTGTAGTTTGTTCTAAGGATGGGATATTGTGCGCATTGGTCAGAGCTGGTTTTGAAACGAGGATTTTGATTGGATTCCACCAAGCAAAGCTTCTTGGTTCAGAAAAGGGAACACAGGGCATAGTTTAGGTGAGGTTGAGAATTATTTGGTGATTCTCGACTGCTCAGGACATCCCTCTGCCTCACGGTCTGATGGCCAAGCATACGAGTATCTCACTGCCACCCTCGCCTCAGCATGCTGCTGTGCTCGACAACTTTAGGTCAACTGGACACAGCTAGTGTCATCAGAGAGGAGGGTACCTCGACGGAGAAAATGCTTCCATAAGACCGAAAGGCCAGCCTGTAAGGTGTTTTCTTAATTAGTGATTGACAGAAGAGGGCCCAGCCCACTGTGGATGGTGCCATCCCTACACTGGTGGCCCTGGGCTCTATAAGAAAGGCTGAGCAAGCTATGAGGAGCAAGCCAGAAATCAGCTCCCTTCCATGGCCTGTGTATCAGCTCCTGCCTCGAGGATCCTGCCCTGTTTGAGTTTCTCTCTCTCTCTCTCTCTCTCTCTCTCTCTCTCTCTCTCTCTCTCTCTCTCTCTCTCTCTCTCTCTCTATCTCTCTCTCTCTCCCCCTCTCTGGCAGAGAATTAAGAGACTTCACTATACTGTGGCTTCACAGCTTCTAATCTATGGCCTTATCCAGGACCTGGTTCTTTTGTGCTTTTTGATACATAGGCTATGATTGAACTAAATCACGTGTATAGAACATCCTGCTACACCCTAAGAGGCCCTAGAAGTCAGGTGTTTGTCTTCATTTGGGCGATCTTTCTAGACACTCTCCTCTGGGCCTCCCCCATCATCTTGTTCATGGTGGCTCTCTCCTTTAAGGTTCCTCTTAACAAAGCTCCCCCAGACAGGGTTTCTCTGTGTAGCCCTGGCTGTCCTAGAACTCTCTTTGTAGACCAGGCTGGCCTCAAACTCACAGAGATCCTCCTGCCTCAGCCTCCCGAGTGCTGGGATTAAAGTGCCACCAGGCCCAGCCATTTGCTCCCCCAGGCTTTTAAGGGGGAAGCCTCTCCCTCCCTTTACATCATGTTGTCTCTGACGTAATACTCGGCTGCCTCAGCCCCACCATGGCGCGGTCCTTCCTCTCTCCTAGTAGAAGCTCTTTTCTGAAGCCAACCGCCACTCTGTCATTTCCAGCAAGAACCCACCAAGCCTCGGTGACCTCTAGATCTGTCCTGAATTTGGACAGGAACGTCTTTCTCTGAAATGAAGTAAATGTACCAAACAGCCATACAACAGAGAGCAAGGTCATGCTTTCAACTTCCCTCAAGAGGTCACCCCACCCCCCTGATATTTAGGGACATTTTCATCTGTCATCTGTCTCTTCCCATCACTGCCACCACCACAGTGACCATCAATGACATTGACAATGTCTGTTGAGGCTCCCACAAGCAGGCTGTGCAAGGGAGCTGTACAAAGAGAGCATGGTTTGGCATTGGTTCTAGTATCACGGCCTGGCTTTCTATCTCAGTCCCGTTTACTAGCCAGTCTCGCATTTAGTAGCTATTTTGCTGCAAAGGATTTGACCTCTCGAGGCCTCAGCTTCTATAAATAGGGACATTCATAGACCTCATCCTGTTCAGGGCTGCTGTGAGAACTCAATGGGATAATATACAGTAAGTGGCTTTATCCTTAATACATATTTTATAGGATTATTTCATGATGGGGGAGAACTCAGAAACCACAAGGCTACAGCAAGAGTTGGGGAAATTGAGACTTTTTGTTCGGGAGAATAAATACACTTAGAAGAACTGCTACTTTCCAGCGTTTGGATGATTGCCACCCGGGAAGATAAAGCTGGCTTTATGGGCATAACGTGAAGTGATGGACTCATAAAAATTAAAGGGAAGTGATTTTTCTTTATATCAAAAGGACAGAAACAAATAATAAATTAGAGGCTGTAGAAATGGCCTCTATTTCAATCCCCAGAGTCCGTATAAAAAAGCTTGGAGCAATGGAATAAGCTCATAATCCCAGTCTGAGGAGGGGGAGACAAGTGGATCTCTGAGGCGCTCACAGCCTACTTTGTGAGCTCTGGGCCAGTAAGAGACTTGTATCAAAAATGAATGAATGAATGAATGAATGAATGAATGAATGAGCAGTGGTTGGCACTTGAGGAATGACACCCGAGGTTAACCTCTGGCCTTCACGTTCATGCACACAGACACGGCTACACATCCACACACATTTGTACCTGAACATCTATGAATGTACACAGACACACACACACACAGGCACACACACACAGACACACACACACACGAAACCAGCAGGTAGAATGCACAGCCTCAGGCACTGGTGGGCATACCCCAACACAGGTGGCTGGAGCTGGGGCAGGACAGTAATGGAGTCAGACTAGGCAGAGCTGACACTGGGGAACGCTTTTCAAGTCCAGTTCTGTCCTGTGAGTTGAAGGTGTAAGAGACCCAGGATCCATTAAAGATGGGAGAGGAACTGATATAAACTGGCTTCAAGGCTGACCCTCGACCCCAAGCTCAGAGACCACCCAAAATCCATTGACCTTGGAAATAAATTCCCCTGAAGCGGAGATTTGCCTTTAGGGTCATAAAGATCAAGGCTGGGTTCCCTTTCAAACTGTAATCCACCAAATACTTGCAGCGAGCCATGGAACCCCACCTATACCCTCTCCTCCCCACCACACAGCCTAGCTCTGCCATCTCACGTGCTTGATAGGCACAGCATCATTAATTTGAAATGTCCCTACACTGGGTTTCTGTTTATACCACCAGCAGGGGCTGGGTAAGCATATTTACTGTCTCAGATTGCAAAGCAACGGCTAAGCCTCCTATTTAGAATACTCCTAAGTGCTTTCTAAAAATTGCCGGATCAGTTACAAATCCATTCTACCTCTTCAGGAAGGTAAGTGGCTAATGGACCACCTCTCGGCAACTCCTGGGAGTCTAGTCGGCTATGTGAATTGTGTTACAACTTCCTTCTTAGCTGTGTTTCCTCAGAGGGTTTCACTTGCAGGAATTCAGGGAAGGCCGGTGTGTGTACCTGTGCTTCATGGGGTGGCCTGGGACAGCAAACAGCTTCCTTGGGTTAGTGCAATCCAGGGTACATGGACTTGCCCTTGGGTGTGTGTGTGATGAGCCCAGAGTCCTCCTTAGAGCATGTCCTTCTGAGTCACTTATATTTACAAAGGTCTGGTTGGACTGGTAGATAGATAGGCAGGTGGGATTCCCAAAGGTCTGGCTGTATTGGTAGATAGCCACGGTGGGATTCCCTTCTTTGGGGTTGAATTAGGAAATGCTAAGGAGAGCTGTGGCTGAAGGCGTGCACTAGAGACTCGGAGTATGCAAACAAGGTCTAAGCTGCATGGGATGACGGGGCCGTTGAAAGCACAGGAGAAGCCCTTTGCCAGGAGAAGGAAACACAGAAGCACCAACAGGATGTGTGCTGAGATCCCCCAAAACAGCAAGCATACCTCTCTACAGACCCAGAATATGATACCCAGAGCTTTGGGAGGTCACCAGGTTGAACATAGGTCATGAGAAGTCCACGCTGAACGGTAAGATGAGCTATGTATGTTTAGAGGCGGAGCTCTGAGGGCTGGCAAAGGTGCTGAAGAGGTGTTAACAATACAGGCTCATTGAGGGTGAACAATGGAAGGACACCTGAGAGTTCACAGGGCTGAAAGGTAGTGAGGTGAAGGGCAGAATGATGGTGCTGAGGGGAGGGGAAGGTGGGAAGTCCATTTGGGTCTCAAGGATGCTGACTCAGACACACAAAGTCAAGATGGAAAATGTCTGAAATGAAAGGATGCAGGTCTGGATGTAGAGTCCAATGGGTCCAGGGAAAGCAATGCGGAGAGAAGAGCAACAGAGGACCAGGGCTGTAGGCGATGGTCATCATCTCAGTAGAGACAATGTTGAGCTCGAGATGATCTGGGTGGGCTGATTCAGAAGTGACCCACGTGACTTCCACACTCCCAACCTAGAACCCAGTCTAGCCCATGTTCTATACCGCCCTGTGGCCATCTGCTGAGGTCCTGGCTCAGGCGCTCAGCTGCCACCCTGGGTCCTGCTCTCCTTAGCAGTACTGACATCTGAATTGTCACCCCACCCCCACCCCCAGGGTCAAGATTACCTCTTGCTAATCTGGCAACTGGCCTCGTGTAATTAAAAGGGGAAGGAATTCCAACCTCATCTAGGGAGCTCGGGCTTTCAAATAGTCAAGTGGTAGAAAATCCTAGGCAGAGCTAGTTCCAAACAACAGTAAAAAGAGGGAAAGAGGGACTTAAAAACCCTACACACCACCTACAAATGTAAAATGGTTTATCCCTTTAAGGCGCTGTGGGGCTAGAGAACCCATTAACACAATACTGGTATCTAGCATGGACAAGTATCTCTATTACCCAGTGTCTGCTTCCTTAAATACTGATGCTTATAACACAATCCCTAAACACCTGGGAATGTGCTGGACATTTTAGTATTGTGTATCTATGCCACACCTATTAAACCATAGCTCCCAAGAAGCTGCCAAGTGACTTTATCCAACTTCCTGGGGTGATGAGGCAGCAAGCTTCAGGTGAAGTACCACTGAACTCAAATCTATAGAGCATTAAAGCACCCAAGACTCTAAGCAGAGTGGCCCCCTCTCGTTTTGATTCTTCCATTGCGCCAGGCTATTGACATGTCAGGATTCCCTCCCAGAAAACAATGTGTCCACAGTCTAGCAGTGGCCAGCTCTATACATATGGTCCCTACCACAAGGCTGTTGTCATTTGACACTCAGCAGCAGTGAGGTAACTTATGGAAGGCTGCCCATGCCATCTTAACAAACGTGATTTGAGCCCCAGTCTAAGTCAAATGCCCTGAGTTCTCATCAGAGAACTAAGATTCCCATTGGTCATGTCATTAGTAAAGAGTTTATGGGTGAGCACCCCAACATTTCCGTTACATCGTTGTTTTCTAATTACACAGCTTCTGACTAATAGTACCCACATCTTTACTGGTTGTGTTTCTAACCAGATGTGCCACCTTGCACCCGAATCTCCATTTCTTCGCCTCTGAGAAGCAGAACCTGCAGATGTGGCAGCCTTCTACTGAGACCAGAATCTCCTGCATGTAGCAGGAAGCAAAGTGCTTGCTAGATGGACCTGTTTCTGATGTGGGATTCCCCTCTGTATGCTATGAATATGTTTTATTACCACTGGTTAATAAAGAAGCTGCTTTGGCCTATACAGGGCAGAATAGAGCTAGGCAGGAAAGCGAAACTGAATGCAGGGAGAAAAAAGGCGGAGTCAGGCAGTCGCCATGTGCCCACCCAAGAAGCAAGACATGAGGTAATAAACCACAAGCATCGTGGTAAAACATAATAGAAATGGGTTATTTTAAGATGTAAGAGCTAGCTAGGAATATGCCTGAGCCGTTGGCCAAACAGTGTTGTAATTAATAGTCTTTTGTGGTGATTATTTGGTTCTGGGTGGCTGAGAAATGAAAGCAGTCTCCACTTGGTTTGTTGTCTTTGGACTATCTATTTTTTGAGTAGAGTCTCACTGCTGAGCTCACACTGTTCCTAAACCTTCCAACCCTCCTGCCTGAGCCTCTTGAGTGCTGGGTATGCCACCAACCAACCGTCCTTGACTGTGGATTCCATCCTCTTCTACGGAGAAATCCCACCCACTTGGCACCTCCAACAGGTTTAGAGCCCAACTGGCCTGTGTAATTGTCTTCCATCAAGGAAGCCCAATGATCCCTACCCCTGCCAAGGCGTTCAGTAGTTCAAGCTGTTTTTGCCCTATTTTTTTTTTTTTTTTTTTTTTGAGACGGGGCCTCCTACATCCCAGACTGACCTTGACCTTGTGATCCTTACTCCACCTCGAGCATCCTAGTCACTGCACTGGGCAGGGCTGAAAATTATACACGGGGCTTTGTGCATGTCAGGCAAACACTGTGCCAACTGAGCTCCATCCTCTAGCTTCCCTGACACCACCAGCTGTGCCTGAACAGATCTTCAAGCTTGTCAGTCAGTGACTTGTGGTATCTACTCTTATCCTGCAATTCTAGGATTGGAAGAAATTGTTGAGCCAACTAGAAGAAACCGTGTCAGCTCTGAAATGAGCTGATCCGCTGGAGAGGGACGGCGAGGTGGTGGGTTACCTTCTCTAATTATATTTTGCACGGTCTAATATTCACAGGCATTTGTATTCCCAGAGTACACAATCTGACACTGAGAGATAAAGGACAAAGTCCTTTTCTAAAAAAAGGGGGGGAAGGGTGGTCTCAGGGAATGACAGTGTCGTGATGGAAGAAGTACACGAGGATCATGGAAAGGCAACCGACCACAGGATGCTCTGGAAATGGTCATGCGCAGAGAGGGGAGGGTGGGAATTCTCTATGGACCTGGGAACAGGGAGTGAAGCAGCCGGTTACAATTCGAAAAGGACAGACTTTCCGGCTTCCTCTTTAGAGCTAAAGGAGCTTGATGAGAAAAACCAGGAAGCAAGGGCCAGTGAATTCCTGGGTGGTCTCTCAAGCGAGAAGACCCCGAGCAATAACACCAACCCATTTTAAAAGAGCATTTAAAATGAATTTTATTGTTTGAATTTTACAAGTAGTCTTTAGAGGCTCCAAACAAGAACTCTGTTGCAAAAACTCTAATAAATAGCTTGCCCCAAGTCCCCAAAGAAAAGGGAAAACCAAATGAAAAGAAAACTCGGAAAGATAAGCAAGACTTCAGAATGCTTGAGTGTTAGCAGTTATTTCTCATTTACAGAGAGACATCAGGCAATGTACAATCTCCTTCACACACATTAGAAAGAGTGGACTGCAGTCTTTACAAAGCACTCCCAAATCCTCCTAGTCCTACAGTGGTAGAAACGTTAACAGGAAAAAATACCCCACGGAGAAATCACAGTTATTTGTAAATCTATGGCATAAATGTCTGGCGTGTGTGGGGAGGCAGGAGGCATCCACTTTGTCTTTCAGGGATGGAATCCAGGGCAAGTTAGTTGGGTCCACTTAACAGCAAGGCCAGCCCCACATCTCTGAGCTCTGTAACAGTGAGGGCGAGGAGCCCAGAGCCACCAGCATCACTAGACGGAGGAACAGAGCCCAGAGCCTCCAGCATCTAGACGGAGGAACAGCACAGAAGTAACCTCTCCAGCAGAGTCCTTTATGAGTAAACGCCACAGTGCGGCATGCAGGTTCCAAGAGCCCATTTCGTTACAGGCATTGCCCCGAACAAGCAAGGATTAAACTCACAGTTTAACATTCACTGTTAGCTTTCCTAATTAAAAAACACTGGCGAAGTCTTGCTCTGATGAAAAGGATTTGTCAATTAATTTAGTCATATTGAACAAGCTTAAAAAAAGTTCTGCTACATCTTTAAAAATCTCAAACAGAAACTATACATATACATAGACTTTTGACCAAAATGTTTTTAAAATGCATACAGGTAAGGTTTTCATTGGGGATAATTCAGAAGCCAATTAACAATAGGGGTCCAGGAGGTGGAACAGGTTGATTCTAATTAGTGGGGTTCACTTAAGCCAAACAAGGAGTTCTAGCTCTGAGGAACATACTGGGGACCATTTTTTTTTTTCTGGGAAAAGAAGGGACAAGATGCAGGATCAGAAGGTGAGCAGTGCTGGCCCTGCAGGTCTCGAGCAGACAGGAGCGGAGGGTATAAAAGCCTCGCACAGACCACGCAGGGGGGTGGCCTTTCCTTAGAGTGCCCCTCTTCAGGCACTTTAGGAAAGATGGCAAGGAAACACCGCTCCCCACCCCAAAACAAACAGTTAAAAAGTAAAACCTTTATTTCCCTAGGAACAAAGACGTCTGTCAGGATAACGGGGAGATCTTGGGTTACCTGAAATAGATCAGAAAGCTGATGGAAGCAGAGGCTGAGGGGCCGGGGACACTCTGGTCCTGGGCCCAGTTTCTTTGTAAATACATAACAGATAAAGATATTGTGCAAAAAATAAAGACATTCACATTTTAGCAGTTAAACTTTTATTTTACTTTTTAAAATTTTTATTTAGTTTTTTTTGTTTTTCTTTTCTATAAAAGGCAGATAATGATTGTTGGTCTGCAATTGTGTTGTGCACTGTCCCACAGGAGCACAGCGGGGAGCTAGGGACGCTGAGAATACTTTCCAAGGCGGGAATGAAGAGAGCAGCCTGCCCCCTCCTTTCCCCTCAGCTGCCCCTAGCTCATGTCTATGGTGTTGAAGACCCACTCTGTGAATTTCTTCAGCTTGTCTGAGGCGTTCTGAGACTCCTCCTGCAGCCGCAGGTTGTCCTCACGCAGGTGCTGGACCTCTGCCTGGAGGTGGGCCTTGTCTTCTTTTTCCTGAAGGAAAAGCCAAGTAGATGTAACCTAGGGGTGCCCACCCACCTTGCCCATAACCTAGGGGTGCCCACCCATCTCTCCCAGCTCTCAGGAGATGCAGCTTCAACTCTCTTTAGGTGGTCCTTTCCCATTCCCCAGTATACTAAATGCCCACGCACGTCTGGTTCAAGCCCAAGGGCTCCCAGAAAGCTCAGAACTATAGGACTAGCTGGGGTGCAATTATATTAAAGTGTATTTTAGAGCCAGCTTTAGAGTTTTAGGCCATTGCTTTGGTGGCTGATGCCTAGATAAAGTCAAAACCAAAGAAACACAAGTTTAGTTCTCCTGGTCTGACAAGCCAAACAAGGACATGAGGACCTGTGCACCTGACACCTGACATGAGGGTTGGAGGTCAGGACAAGGCCCAGAGAGGCCTGGCTGAAGTCTAAGGCTTTCCCCTAAAGGGACCAGGTTTTCTGTACATAGGACAATGAAGGTCTCTCACACCACGTGTGTCAATGGCACCAAGGTCTATGCTGCCCCTAAACACATGTACAGAGAAACTGCAGGGAAACACCCACGCGTGTCCCCTGACCTCCCTAGCTCTCCCAGTTAACGGCATTTTGTTCCCACAGCCTGGACAAACTGTTCTGAGAACATTTACCTTCTTCAGATCTTCCCGAAGCATCTTCAGCATCCCTTCCAACTGGTCCACTTTAGAAGCCAGAGTGGGAGAGGACTCCTTACTGCTGGGAGGGAGAGACAAAAGGCCACGCTGGCAGGCGCCTTACACAGATGCTGGTTTTTCCCCCTTTTTTGTAAAATGTTTTTCAATGCCAAATTACATAGAATGGCAACTCAATGTGCATTTTTTAACTTTAAAAAGAGAAAATGGTAATCTTAACAACAGGTGATACAGGTTTGAACAACCAGTCAACAGCTTCCTTTGTTAAAGCCATGACATCTGATGAAAGAGTTGGTGATGACAATGAAAATGGTCTCTTTGGTAGCACAGGAGCTAGCCTGAAGATCCAACAGTCTTACAGTGCAGTTCATTCTCCAGATCTCTTCTAGAGGTTCCAAGGGAGAGTCACCAGTGTGTGTGTGTGTGTGTGTGTGTGTGTGTGTGTGTGTGTGTGTGTGTGAGAGAGAGAGAGAGAGAGAGAGAGAGAGAGAGAGAGAGACATGTAGGACACTGCATTGGGGTCACTAACACAGAGCGGACCTCAAGTTTCCAGAAGGCTCTGCCTCTAAGCAGGCCACTGCAGCTACATACAATGCTCACATCTTAGCTAGTCTAAATATCTTTAAATATTGAAAACATGAGGCAGCATGTTTCAAAAGCCTGTCAGTCCAAGCTCACTGCCTCAGATTCCGCCCCATTAGAGCCAGTAAAGCAGTTTTATTAAAGTGCTAATCGCACCTTGCTAGTGGAGCACCAAGTGTATATGGATGCACTTGAGGGCCACACGGCTGCCACCCCCAAAACTCAAGACTGAGGATCAGCCAGCATTTCTTCCCCTCTCTTCTATGCGAATGTGAGCTGCCAACAGTTTCCTAGAAGAAGTTCTAGTCATGGCATAAGACCTTAAGAATCACACAAAAGGCTGGGGGGAGAGGTGCACACCTATAATCCTAGCACTCGAGAGGCAGAAGCAGGCGGATCTCTGAGAGTTCGAGGCCAGCCTTGTCTACAAGAGCTAGCTAGTTCCAGGACAGGTTCCAAAGTTAACAAAGAAACCTTGTCTCGAAAAACAAAACAAAACAAAACAAAACAAAACAAAAGACTAAAAAGCAGAGGACTCTTTATAGAAACAGAGATGTAACTCTTGGTTTAACAGTATTCTTGAAATGTAGTTAAAAAGTCAAAAGTTCAAGTTGGAATTCCTGACCAATGAGTTGTGTTACTATTCTCTTAATTTTATATTTGCATCAGGTTTCAAAAGTAAAGGCCACAGTTCACGGAACACAAGGTGAGGGATGCTGATCTCCAGATTCCTCAGACAAAACCAGAAGTTGACACTGAATAGACTGTAGGTCAGCGGCAACCCACAATGCGGTTCCACAGGCCGGTTAGCGCAGGGCTGGCCTGAAGGACAAACATGTACAACAGAGGAAGCTGTGTGGGGAAACCCTTGCCCCTCACAAAGCCTGGCAGGGTGCTGCCCTCAGGGAGCCCAACTCCACTCCACAGGCTCCTCAGGAGGGACTCCAAGCACGCGCACTGACAGGGTATTAAGGTGGATGCACCCCACCTGCATCTGCTCTACTGGGCCCATCTTCCCCTCCTCCTGTGATCCGTACTAAGGACCTCCTCCCAGAAAGGCAGGCTCACGCCTCTCTGTGCAGTCCTTCAGCTGGGTTTTCTTTTTTCTCCCCAAAGTTCTGAGTAGTCTGCCACTCTGCTTACTTTATCTGTCCCAGTAAGAGGGCCTGTGACGTCGCTCTATTTTAATTAACAAGAAACTAAGTGCACCCCCCTGCAGACTTGTTCAGGAGTTCTCGAGCAGGAGCCCCACTTAGAGCAGTGTGGTACATCAGCCTCTTTTTCCCTATTATTACCTGCTTCTTGCCACGTATCACAGATATCTGAATATATGTGTAGGTGTGAAGTACATTGGTTTGATGGAGACAAGGTCTCCAAATGTAGCCCAGCTGGTCTCCTGAGCCTGCTGCCCCAGCCTCCAGAATGTGGAATTACAGGCATGCACTACCACACCTGGCTTATACTTTGGTACTTTGGTTCCCAGCCATTCCCAGGAGGATGTAGGGCAGGGATTTCCAGCTGATGAGACTATTCTCCATGGAGGTGTCACTGCGTGCTCCACAGTGGGCTGCTGGGATGCACACCTCTACCACTGGAAACTAAGGGGAACAGGAAATTACTCCCACACAGTCCACACCGGAAGCCAGGAGCTGTCCTGGCTTCAGTGACTCCCGACCTGCCCCATCTCACCAATGTTCTTATCCGTCCTGTTTTAAACACAGGACAGCAGAGGCAGAATGCTGGAAGCTGAGCAGATGGGAGTACAGGCAGCCAAAATAGCAATCGAGAAAACACAAAAACCAGACTCAAAGACTAACTCTCAAGAGCTCAGGGGCATTTGTGACCAATGTTTTCTCTTACTTTACCTAATATGCTCCAGGGGCACAGGTGAATTGTGACATTAAATAACAAAGAATATTCATAACTTTCTCCTTAAGCATCAAAACCAGTTTAATTGTGTGTACAGTAGTCAGATATAAAGAGTTCTAACTACACAGCCAAGTATCTGGCATTGCAGCTGAGCTGCACTCAGCTCATCCACGGGCCTTCCATCTCCTCTTCGTCACATCTGCCACTACTGGGGGCGACACATGGTGCACAGGGTGCCCTCAGCACTGGGTGACCAACCTGCTGTACGACTTCATCTGGACCAGGGCCTGCTCCTCCAGCTGGTCGCTGTTGGAGGCTGCACTCAAGGGGCGATGGTTCTCATCACTAGCAGCAAAAAACGAGGCTCTCTGGACTGGAAGAGAAGTGAGAGAGCATCAAGAACAGGGGCGCATCCCTGGGGCCCTATCTGCAAAGTCCGCCAGTCAATATGTAGATGGTACCAACACACAGGTACGTCTCAACAGTCTCTAACCCTCCCAGGGGGAGACTGTGCTCTTCCACTGAAGAGACAGTGATAGTCTAAGTACCCTTGAAAAGACAGCTTCTGCGAATCCATTTCTAGCCCCCTTTCCTTGTTTACCATAGCAGTGTTCTGTTGACAGTTTCTCCAGAAAGAGGGCTTGTGCCAAATTCTTTGCCAAGGCTTTTATAAATATCTATATGCCCTGAAAGGCTAAAATTATGCTTCTTGATACTTCTTGAAGGATGTTTTCAACAGGATGCTCAGACATATCCCAACCTAAAGTTTGTAAGATTAGTTTGCAAATGACAAACATGGTGGGAATTGGGGTGTTCCCATGAGCTAAAGAAGCAGGAAGGCAGTGATGGATGTCTGCCGGTTGCTCTATTTCTGAGTTCTGCAGCCTAATAACCCCACTGTTTAAATGAACACCTGACAGAATAGTCACTTTCAATCCTCATAAGTAAGAGCAATAAACAAAAATTACTCTGTTACTGCAACTTTATAAAGAACATTTTAGCAATAAAAAGTTTTGGAAGGGCCGGGCGGTGGTGGCGCACGCCTTTAATCCCAGCACTCGGGAGGCAGAGGCAGGCGGATCTCTGTGAGTTCGAGGCCAGCCTGGTCTACAAGAGCTAGTTCCAGGACAGGCTCTAAAGCCACAGAGAAACCCTGTCTCGAAAAACCAAAAAAAAAAAAAAAAAAAAAAAAAAAAAAGTTTTGGAAGGGTAATCTTAGAGCAAAGTCAGTCTTTATGGAAGGACACAAGACAGTCCATGTCGGCACACACTGCCTTGTGTTTAGGCTCTTGTTTCCACAGACCAGAGCATCCTAAGGGCCACAGGTTTACGAGTTACAGGAGTCACATGAATTTCTGTACAGAGGGAACTTCAGGTTCCATCTGAGTGTAAGATGCTCCCAGTCCAGAGTCTGGCCCACCAGATCTCAGCACTAGAGGTGAAGCACACTTGTCACTGTGCCCACATTGGTCACACCCGATCACAATCCCGGTACCCTATGGTTTGGCCTTTGGGACTCTGGTGACCTGTGTGGATTGTCAGCAACCTCACTCACCCTCATAGGCTTTGGCGGCATCTACTAGGTTGGACCAATCCAAGTCGGCGGCAGTGTCAGGCAGGGGCATTAGGCCGGGGTCAGGGATAGGCTGCCTTCGGGTCTCCTGGATGTCGGTGAGGGAGCTGTCCGAGGCAGAGAACTCTCCTACAGAAGGGACAAGACAACACTGGTGCCCACAGCAGAAGCACTCAAGAATCTACCCATTTCCTGTTAACACAGGAGATGTGTAAGCCATTTCCTGATGGAATCAATGTCTAGTCTAGAAGGCCATTAGTGAAGCAGATCTGGCTTCCTCCAGTCCTTTCCATCTTAATAACACCTCCCACCATCCCTCCTCCAAGAATGCAGGTCATGAGAAACTTAGTTCTGTACCTTCAAGGCCACACAGGTCTGCTGTGGAGGAACTGTCTGTACTCAGTGGGCATGGAGCTAGCTCTAGTGTTCAGCTTCCCTTCACAGTGTCAAAAGGCTCATCTGGGGAGAAGAGGCCTACTCCATTGAGAACTGGACTGTGGATACAACCCAGGGCGCTAACACCTACTAGAGGAGCAACGGGGTGCCTTTTTATGTGGAGCACAAGCTGAGATCTGACCACAGCTTCTGTGGGTCTTCACTCAGGAGTGGCATCCCAGGAATGCTCTACTGGCTCCCCGGCTGGATGTAGTTAGCTAGACTGAGAAGTTAATCAAGTCACGCTGCGAGTGCTAAGTCTCACACAGAGGCAGCCGAGGAAGGGACTTTCAGTGGGCCCTGGTATTATTCTCCACCCGGGGACCAGGGGATCACCTGAACAATCAGCAACGCTACAGCAATCTGACATCCACCTTATTCACTGCCAACATTAAACCCTGTGACAGCTGACAATGATAAAAACCCTTGCTTGGAGTACCAGGGTCTACCCTGGGCACATGAGGGCATGCTGCTGCTCAGGGTCGGGAAGGCAGTAAGTGAAAAGCAGGAAACCTAGAGGCAGCAGCCAGGGTGAAAGCAGCATAGTATGTATTCCAAGAGGACACCCCTCAAAGGTGCTGCAGCACCAAAGCCCTGAAACAGAGCTAAGCAAAGTCACGACAAAGCAGGGTGAAGCAGGGTGGCTCCAGAAACCCCCGTTTACAGGGATGAAAGTTGGGCCTATGATGCCAGCCCCACAAGCCAGGTTTAGTTAGTGTGTGCTTTCCTTACAAACTGCGGGGGAACTATGCTGAGGTGCAGTTGCTAGCTGTCAGTGTACGTAAACGAGCAAAATTATGGGTAAATGATGTCAGCAAACCCTGGAAGACATTCAACACTCAGCTGTATTTAAACCTAATCCCTCAAGGGTATGTAGGCGGAGCAGATAACTTTGTTGGCCATTTATCATCTTTCTGCACTTTCATCCCTGATGCTACAGTTTCCATACAGGGATAAAGGGGGCACAACTACCACCTCCACCGCCCCAGTACCTTTCAGTGGTAAACACCAAATGAGGCAGCTGAGCATGGGACAGGAAGTCAGATGGGAAGTACACAGCGAGGACATGTGTCCCTCCCCTCCTGTCTGTGGGTCTATCTCCTCAGTCTTTATCCACATGCCCCCGAGTGGAAGTTGTTTCTCTGGACTACTTCCTTAGAATATAAGCCTCTAGAGGCCAGACACATTATGACACATGATCGTGCATGCATGCACACACGGATGGGGGCGGTGGTGGCAGGGTGGCAGGCTACTTTTTATTGCTTGTGAAGGTTGGAGAGAAGAAAAGTTCTCAAGATAGGGAGGATCATAGGAGTGAAGGGATTCACGAACAGCGGCCCCTAAATGGGGAAAAGGGGGCAAGGTGAGATTATATGAAGCTTTCACAGAGGGGCTTATTCTAGAGCAACGGTACTCAACCTGTGGGTTGCGACCCCCTTGGCAAACCTCTATCTCCAAAAATATTTACATTATGATTGATTCACAGCAGTAGCAGCATTACAGCTATGAAGTAGTAACGAAAATAACCTTATGGTGGGGTCACCACAACATGAGGAACTGCATAAAAGAACCGCTGCTCTAGAGAGCTTGTGCCAGGATGCAGTACTTCATGTGTTGACTTTGGTTCACTGGGAGTGACTCTTTGGGGCAAAGAAAATCTAGACTTAAGCTGTAGGTGGGTGGAGGAAGGAGCAAAGGAAGATGGCATGGTCCCTGGGTAGTGAGAAGGAGCTTGGGATGTGCCTGAGCAGGATGGATGCGTGGGAGAATGTTCACGAGCATCAGTGAGGGCTCAACAAGTGTGGAGCAAGCAGGAGGCTCAGGAGATATGGCTCCAGAGGGGGGGAAGAAACATGGGTCTGATATACACGATTGCTGCAGCTGAGTTCACAGGAGGGAAATCTGGGTAGGATGGTATGCATAGCAAAAGACCGGACATGAGGCCCTGTGCTGTGTGTCTGCTGGACTTGGCCATGGCTATCAGATGAGCCCTGGAGTGGCTTTGGGCAGATTAAGTCTAAAGTCCCAGACTATGGCTGTCAAACTGGGATCTAGCTAGGCCACAAAGCGAGCACAGCTTATATGACTGTGGGCTAGGACACAGAGGTGCCATGATCTCTGGTTCTCTTCCTGGAAGATGCCCTGCTGACTGGCTGGCTCAGTAAATGAGTGGGTGTGGCAAACGGTGACAATAGTCTCATTGGTCAGGAGTGAGACAGAGCAACTACAGATCTGGGATCTTAGGGCAGCTGAGGGAAGCAGGGCACATATCTCTATGATTATTTATCTCACCTTAGCTTTGTCTGCCCAATGCTATTTCAGCAGCTAGGATGTCTGCCAAGAACACCGATTACCAGACTGTTCTTTCAGAGTCAAGACAATTCAGCAGGTCTAACAACCTGTGCTGACCAACGCTGAGGTGACCTGTGGTCTGTGGTTATAGGAGGAAGGGGGCAACTGAAGGATGAGGCAGAGGTAGGAATTCCTCTACAACTATACCCCAAGGAAACGAATGGCTGCCTGCCATGCTGGGCCACGGGCCACCCACCGGACTGCCCAGCTGCAGCTGCAGGCCCACTTACCATGCAGCGACTTCATTCCCAGTGTGTAAGATGGCCTCCTCAATGGAAGCGACTTGGGGAGAGACGGGTAGGTGCTGCTGAAGAGGACATCGTTGGGCAGGGCTTGGTCTAGAAGGGAAGCCCTGGACGCGAAGAAGTGCTCCCGCTGGCCGCTGTAAATGCTCTCATCAGACAGTGTCCTGTGCAAGGCCCGCCGGGAGGTAGGGGTAGGGGGGAACGGAGACTGTGGGGAGGACAGTGCGTGGAACTGGAAAACAGAAGGCAGACTGGGGTCAGGGCACCAGGGTAGAGAACAAGACCAAGGTGGAGCGGGTGAAGCAATGAGGCGCTGCCTCTGAATGAGCCCCATCCATCTTGGAGCTCCATCCAACCCTACATTCTAGGATCCATGCTCAGAATAAAGCTCAGACCCATGATCTACCAATATTATGTGGTATTGAGTAACAAGATAAATGATTTTTTTTTGTTTGTTTTGAGGTGTGTGGGGGTCCTTACTACGTAACCCTGGCAGGCCTGGAACTCAGGAGATCCACCTGCCCATTAAAGGTACACACCAGCACCCCTAGTCTTAAATATGAATTTATCTGAATCCCATGTCTTTGACAAGATCCTGTAATGTCCCTGGGCTTACACTTCATAGCCATCATCATGAGCCAAGCATCTGCCTGGATTGTCACAACTGCTTGGTGAAATGCTGGCTGGTCACAGCAGCACCTGCCAGGAGGCTAGAAGATGAGGGTGTGACTCCCAGGAACAGGGATGGACAGCCAAGGAACAGCCAGGAACAGGCACAGAGGGCCTTAGAAGCTTACCACATGACAGACAGTGTAATTGGTGGGCAGCCAGGAGATGATTGTCAAAACTCATGCACTCAAGGCTGGAGAGATGGCTCAGCAGTTAAAAGCACTAGGTGCTCTTGCTCAAGTCCTGGCACCCAACATGGCAGCTGATAACCATTTACAACTCCAGTTCCAAGGGATGCAACCCCCTCTCTGGCCTAGGCATATATATGGTGCACAGAAAAACATGCAGTCAAAACAGTAATAAACATGAACAACAACATGAACACATACTTAGGTGGCTCTTGCCATGAGTAATGAAAATACAAGCTCTAATTCAGTCTCAAGGTAGCTAGATCTCATTAGTTTTGGAAAATAAGTTCTGTTTATTGTGTGATGTGTGTGTCGGGGGTCACATGTGCCCCTGCAAATGTGTGGAGCACACACGGCAACTCTGCGGTGTCGGTCCTCTTCTTCCTCCAGTTTTATGTGGGGATTGAACTCGGGGCCCCAGGCTTTCGGGGCAAGTGCTTTCACCAATTGGGCCTTCTTGCCGACCAATCAATCTCAACCAATCAACCCAACACCTCATCCCTCCAGGGACGCACAAATTATCACTTAGACACACTGTAAATAAAAATAAAGTATGACCAATGTGGAAACAAGCCTCTCACTTAAAAAGTCCACGATGAGGGGCCAGGGTGGCTCATTGGGTAAAAGCACTTCTCATGGAGGGCCTGACAACCCAACTTTGGACTCTGGGATCCATGTACAAGCTGGACAGGGTGACATGTGTCTGCAATCCAAGCATGGCGATATAGGTTCATAGATTTGAATGCTTGGTCACTAGGGAGTGGCACTATCTGAAAGGATTAGGAGGTGTGGCCTTGTTGGAGGAAGTGTATCACTGGGGGGTGGGCTTTGAAGTTTCAGAAACCCATTCCAAACCCAGAATCTCTTCTCAGCCAGTGGGATCAGGATGTAGCCATCAGCTATTCCTCCAGCACCACGCCCGCCTGTGTGCCTCCATGCTCCCACCATGATAATGGACTAAACAAACTGGCACCAAGCCCCAGTTAAATTTTTTTTTTAAAAAATAAGAGTTGCTTTGGTCATGGGTAGCTCTTCACAGCAATAGAATGCTGACTTAAGACACATTTCCTTGGTGAGAAGGGAGACAGAGGCAGGGGAATCCTCTAGAAGTTTGCAGGCCAGTGAGCTGGAGCATGTCACCCAGCAATAAACAAGATAAAGTCTGCCTCAAACAAGTCAGATGCATGCACCATGGCAGACATATGCTCTCATATAAACACATGCATACAAACTCAACACACATATACAAACTATACATACATACCCATTATACACATACACACAAAAATAAATCAGTTATTTAATCATTCTTTAACATGGTGATGAGTTAAATCCAAGGTATGTACGACTTGGCCTAAGATTAAGCGACTGTGAGCAGTCTCTGAGAGAAGGGATAGCTCTTTAACCATTTTATGGAGAGGAGTGAACATTAAATAGATTTCTAACTAGCTCTGTTTTGGTACAATGACATCACCTCTTTTCTGTTTTCAAGGTTCTAGAACTTTCACACAAGGCTCCTGCCAGCCACATGCAGCTCTCAGATCCCAGTATTCAACAGGCCCAACTGGGTCTTTCTTAGCACTTCAGGCTTTAGCAGAGATTTAATTTCCAATGAGCATCTCTAGTCTGAGGGTTTCAGGAGACAAATTCTAAGCCAACTCCTGTTTTGTCTCTTTGGGAATTATCACAGTCCTCTGGATGGCCACTGTATCGGCTGCTATGGGATCCTGACCCACAGAGAAGCAGGGTAGGTGTGAAGGACACAACCTGCCTGGGAGCTTCTTGCCCCGAGATACAGCAGCACGCTGACTTGTTAAGAACTGTCAGCACACCTCACTTCATCCCTCTTCAACTTCCAGACTTAATGATATGCAAACCCACCAAGTGCCTGCTGTGGGTGTGGGATCTGGGATAACCCAGAGCTATGGACCAGTGTGGTCAGTCCTGGGGAAAGATGCTCCCAGCTGGGTGTCAGACCCAGCTTTCAGAGACCACAGACAGGTGCAAAAGGGTCTCAACTCATGCTCCAGGAAGCCCAAAGAGTTTCTTAAGGCACTCACTGCTAGGGAGAGGATTAGGTGGGGACCATAGCCCACGTCAGCCTTATCTTCTATTACAGAAGTTCAGTACAAATGGAGTACAAATGGAGCTTTTGTGGATGATTTTACTTTAAAAACTGGTAGGGAGGTGAATTTAAAACTAGTGAGGCATCTGGAGACCAATGATTCCCCCAATTTGATCACAGCCCACATCTGCACTCCTGCCAGCAGTGATTCAGACCTCTTCACCTCTCACTGTCCCTGTCCTGATCACTCACAAGAAACTAGTCACTTTTCCTACATACTAGCGCTATGTGGAGTCCCTTGCTCTGGTCCACCTGAGAGCACTGGCTGGGAAGCAGGAAGAACAAGGCGGTCCCATTCTGCCAGTGGGTGGGTGTTACAGTTCCCTCAGCATTCTCAAGGCTGGGGGCAGAGCACTGACTAATTCTACGAGAAGCAAAGTGAGGACTGACAGCTCACAGGATAGGAAGCCCACCCATTATGGGCTCCAAGTCTCTAGGCCAGAAATGGCTCCCGTAGGCCTCTTCCTGAAGCTTGCTGTTGGCCTAAAGCCTTAAGTCAGGCCTGGCCTCAAGGCTATGCAAGCCTGCCTTACACCAAAGAATCATGGTCATTCAGAAGTCACCATAGCTACTTAGCTGAACTCATCTGAAACAAAAGCAGACGAAGAGGGATAAGCTGGTGGGAAAAGAGCACTGGCCCCTGCTGCTCCAGTCCTCTGCTGCGGTGGTCAGAGCCAGCAGGAGCCCTGTCTTTGCAGAGGGTCCCATACTGTAGTCAATTACCACAGAGAAAGTGCATCCTTGTTCACACAACAATGCTAAAAGAATACATTTTGGAAATTAAAGCCAGGAGCTGGAATGAGGGCAGACAGACATTTGCCTCCAATTATTCACACTGCAGGAGTAAATCTAAGGAACGGAAACTCTGAGCTCACCCCCAGCCAAAAAAAACCTTTCAAGTAGGATTTAGGGAACGACTCCTTGCTGGGCAAGTTTTACGATCTTCCGACCTCAAAGAGCACATTTGAAATAATTCTTACATTGAAACTGGGACTGCAGAGTTTTAACATGCCACCTTGGGTTTTGATGGCTGTTTCAAGTGCCATCTTCCTCAAGGTTGCTAAGGGAACCGTTTGTTCCCTGGATGATGAGTCAGAACTGCTAAGTGCTGGCTTCCGAAACAGAAATGACAGAAGTCAGGAATGGCTGTATCCCTAAATCATTCAGTCACATAAGTCATGTTAATAAACCATTTATTTCTCAGCAAAAGCCCAGAGTGGCCCTTGGGATATATGTAATTCCTATAAATGCTGATTTTTTCAGTCTAGGGACATATCTGATCTCTGTGGGTGGTGTGTGTACACACACATGCACAGAAAAGCCTAGAGGTGACAGGAGCACAGGCCGCTTGCCTAGTGTACACTATGACCAAGCGGAGGTTGGGGTGTGAGGAGCGTTTTCTGGGTTCCATTCTCATTACCTGCTGGGCATTCAGAAACTTAGCTTTCTAGTCAGCCTGACTCGGAGTGAAGTGCAAGGTTCAGAAGAAGTTCAAGGAGAGAGACTCTCAGCGTTCACTGCCATGACCTTCCTGGAGTGGCTTCCTTTCTCCTGGGGCTGCTCAAAGAAGAAATACCTCCCACGGGGAGAGAAGGAATTCCTTAGGCCCGTGCTTCTGAGAACACAGGTGCGGAGAGCCTTCAGAAGCTTTCCAGGCCCTGCAATGAGGCAGGCGGAAACACCTGTCCAGCAGTCCAGCAGAAGGCTGGCTACTGCTGAACGCACACACATGCTGCATGTGAGTATTTGAGATGGGCACAGAGGAGGATGTGGCTCCAGGGAAGACATGCACAGTCTGGAATTCTCAGGGGGAAATGAGGCTTTCAGTACAGAGAACTGTGAGTTTGGCCATGAGGTAGTTCCTTTGATTGACATGTGGAGAGTATTACTGTGCTCATCAGAAGCGGGGCATGCTGGGGACACATGTGACAAGGGACCTTATGGACAGCAGGCAGACTGGATGACATATGGAGAACATGCTAACTGACAAGGAGCCACAGGTGTCTTTCCAGAGTCCCGGAAGTGATGATATTTAAGTGCAGACCAAGGAATCACGCACTCAGAAGAGGACATACTACAAGAGAAGGCTAGAGAAAAGACATCTTAACAGGAACCCACACTAAAAAGATGTGTCTGTGGAGACAGAGTGCTCAGCGCTGAGAAGAGGAGTCCCCAACACCCTCAGCCCAAGTTCCTATCACGCCTGGCTTTCCTCTGCCATTACTCCAGCCTGCCTTCTACCTTGAAATTCTTCTGTGATTCCGAAGTTGGGCTCTCAAGGTCGATGAGTTTCTTTAGATCCTCCTCAATGGTGGACTTGGAGGTGGGCTTGGGGGATGCCCGCAGGTCCCTGGTTGAGGCTCGGAGTCTAGTGTGGGCCATCTCATTACCATCACTCTGATGACGCCTGCGGGGAGAGATGGTGAAAATGGAGTCCATAGGATTGGCTCAAGGGCATGGGGGCTGGGAAAGGAGGCAAGTGAGCCGGGTGTGGCTCCTGTTTCCATAGAATCTACTCAGGTCAGTGCTGGCTGGAGAAACAGAGCCAATGTGAGACACCAAATAAAATCTGCTCCATAAATAGATCCTCCTCTACAGGAAACCATTTGCCCCATTTAGCCAACACTAGCAGTAGACTTGACAGGACACCAGAGTCGGATCCCCAGGGCCACCTTTATACAGCGGGTGCAAAATGACAGGAATATTGCTTGGAAAGGGCCTTTATCCTTTGGGGCAGTCACTCGATTTCTAATATCCTCGCGGCCCTATGGGCCCAGCTAAGAAGGGGTCTACAGAAAGGCCGTGACGGACAGAAGGCTGGAGCTCATCACCCAGAAAGTGTTGTTCACACAGCTCTTTCTGATGACAGCTCAAGATCTCAGATCAGAATGTTTCACGGTACATCTTACTCAAGCAATGAGGCAGAGGAATAATTCAGAGAAAAAAAAATTACTTAGCAAATAAAATCTCTTGGGGGAAAAGGGAAAAGTGTGATCAGAATACATTACCTGAAAATATTTTTTCCCATTTAAAAAAAGAAAGAAAAATCCCTCCAATAGGCCAATCCCTCCAACACCAAGCCCCTAGCCTGGCATCCTGGGCTAAGAGACTGCCCTAGCTCTTTCTGTGTGCCAAGAAAACCAACCACTACTTAGAAGGAGAAGAACTCTTACTTTCTTGTATCCATAAATCCCACGGAGTTAATGGTTCCTTCTGGCTTTTTCCATCCAATCAGGTACTTGCTAGTGGCACCCTGGCGGGGGTAGAAAGTCCTGGGCCCAGAGGAGGATGAGGACGAGGAGAAGGATGGCGCGAGCTGGGAGGACGTGCTGGGATGAAGTTCCTCTTTGGGTGAGCTTCGGGCACTGGAGAACACCACTGGGCTGGCAGAGTGCCGGGAGCTCATGGTGCTGTGGAGAGGTAGGACAGAGACAGTGACTCTTGTGTCTACCCAGGGTCGCCATGTCAGCTGCAGAAGTGGTGTACAAGGTGGGGTAAAGGTGAGGTTAGGGAAAAATGAGATCTGAATAAAAATCAACGATTAAAAGGGATGGCCACCTGGCCTTCCTGACCTCCCCGTGTTATTTAGCTGTCTGCTCTCAAAGTGCTCTCAATGGGGTGTGGTTAAAGAAGAAGCAGTTATGGCTGAGGGGCACTTTCAAACACACTGGCACCACTGACGTCCAGAAGGGGCAGGGGACAGGACGAGGAGCAGAAGCCTCAGTATCTGTCTGTCTGTCTTGCTTTCCTCAGATCTGGGGGTTACAGTGATGCTAAGACCAGACTAATGGCCAGAGGGAGACCAAGTCAGGGACACAGCTCTCCTTGACACCCACGGCCAAGGGCACACAGAGGTCTGTGTCCCTGTAGCATCTAGCATTCACAGTGACTCACGAAGACTGCTCATCACCAGACAAGGTTTACGGCTGAATAAGGCAGACTTTTCTAGGCTGGGGATGAGACCGTATCTCATCCACCCACACGCAGGATCCCCGTACTTCCTTTCTGAGGTCCCTCAGAACCCACGTCCACACTATGAGCATTGCAGAGTTCTGCTTAGGAGAAATCTAAGGTCTGGCGACTTCTACAACAGACGTAATGTGGCATTCCTTGGTGGTACTATTTGCCAAAACTAACTGTCCTGAGGGAACAAGAGCAAAGCACCAGTCCGTAGTGGTGTGCAGCTGCGACAGAGGAGCCACTCAGCGATGGGAGATATGGCAAAGGGGAAGCTGGAGGAGGTCCACGGGAACTCTATCTTGGCAACTTTCCTGCAACTGTGAAGCTATCAGAATAATTTAAGGGTTACGGTAGGAACGAAACCCAGAACCCACTGGTGGGACAATATGGTGAAAACAAATCTTGACACTCTGGCCTCAAACCAGATCAGTCATGGCTATACCGTATATTAAAACAGACCCAAGGATTCTGAACCACAATATGGGAGAACATTTTTATAATAAAGGCAGTGTTTTTATAAATGAAAGCACGAAAGCCCATTAAAGTTAAGAAATATTCATGCAGGCTGTGGTGGTGGCACATGTCTTTAATCCCAGCATTTGGGAGGCAGAGGCAGGAGGACCCGGAGTTAGGGCCAGTCTTGTCTACAGAACGAGTTCAGAATATCCAGGCCTACACAAAGAAACCCTGTCTTGAAAACCAAAACAAGAAAGAACTATGCATCCAAAGGGGCAGAAAAACACACCCAACAATATGTTCCTATTCAATACATAAGCCAAACCCCTAGAAATAAACAAGGCAACTGGGTGAACACGTGAAAGGGGCAATGGTCTGAACAGTGATTTCAAAGGAGAAATTAACTAAAGGAGCTGCAGGATGACCCTCTGTGCACTGTGAAGACGAGTTGCTCTCATTGTTAATAAAAGCTGATTGGCCTATGGATAAGCAGGATTTCTGGGGCAGAGAGAAGGTTGGGCAGAAAAGGGCGGAGTGAGAGGAGATGCCAGGAGACGCAGAGTGAGCAGGATGGGAAGAACATACAAGGTAAACAAGCCTTGGGACAGCTCGTTAATAGAAATGGGCTAATGTAAGTTATAAGAGCTAGCTAAAAACAAGCTTAAGCTAATGGCCAAGCATTTATAATTAATATAAAGTCTCTGTGTGGTTATTTGGGAGCAGCTGGAGGGAAGGAAAAGTCTGCAACATAGAAGACACGAAAACATCAGCACTCACCATCACCAAGTACCAGGAAAAAGAGAAAGTAAGTCACAAGAATATCACACATCCGCCACAACAGCTAAATTAAAGTACCACACGACAGAGAGGACACGCTACAGCTCTTACAGACTGCAGGTAATGTGTTCCTGTTAAACCTTTTTGGTCAACTAGATCACAGCCTCTACTGAGGCTGAAGATATGTCCTTCAGACATAGCAATCGCTTTTCTACCTACCACATTGAAAGAAAGCACACCTAAGTGTAACTAAGGTATATTCAGATTTCTGTATTATCCTCAGACCAGAGATAACCCAAATTGGAACCAACGAAGGAAACAAATTGAGGTGGCTGGGAACATGGGGACAGACCTCAGCACTGTGGGATGGATGAAAAAGACACCACACAGAGGGTGTCATCCTGTTCTAAACCCAGAATCAAGGAAAGTGAGTCTGACCAGGGAAGGAGCGGGGTCAGAGTGAGGTGCAGGGATGTCAGTGATGGTCTAGTTTGCTTTCTCTATAGTCTTCACAGAGGAGTACACACATACTGTTGCTGTTTTTTGCAATACGAATGCTAGCCTTCAGAGAAAATGTCCACAGGAAAGCAGAAGTCAATAACATGAAGGGAGGGGCCCCATCAGCATTTGAGGATCAGCAACCAGAGCCAGACAGGTTTTGGGGAAGAATATGTCTGGAGAATGTTCAACATGAATGTGGTCTGACTACTTCAGAAAACAAATAACCAAATTCTCTATTTTTATAATGATATAGAAGAACTGGGCCCAAACTTGGAAAGATAGAATAAAAAAACAACTAGTCTTACTTTACCCCAAGCATTTTCTTTCCCCCAAGTATTTTTTCCAGCTAGCGATGACAGGCAGAATCCCTACAACATCTCCAAGGACAACATATATTTAATGCGATGTTGCCTCTTGATAAACATTCTATCTGGCTGCTTTTAAAACTAAGAAGAAGGATCAGAGAGGTGGCTCAGTGGTTAAGAGCATGTGTTGTTCTTGCAGAGGACCAGAGTTTGGCTCCCAATGGCTTACCATGACCTGTAACTCCAAGAGAACCAATGTCCTCTTCCTGCCTCTGAGGCCCATCAGGACATACCTTTGCTGACATACACATATAATTAAAAAAGAAAATAACACATCTTAAAAAGAGTGTGTAAAATTAAGTGATGAGTATTATATCAGTACAGTCAAAACAACCAACAGATCTCTGCTACAGAAAGAAGATCCAAAGCGTGAGAATGAAGTGAAGGAAAAAGGGAAGACTTCAAAGGGCTAAAGAGTGCGCAGACAGGGACCAGAGGCACAGCACACATCAGGGAGGCAGTGCTGGCCAGTCAAGGGCTTCTGCAGTGCAAGAGGGCAGCCTCAGGCAGGCTTTAGACAGCATGGTGGGATGTGGGTGTGCCCATTAGTTATGTAGGGATGAGATTCTAGTCTTTGGTTTGCATATTTTAAAATTAATTTTTTGCTTTAGAATCTCTTGACACACAGAACACAGTTATGAGGTCCCAAGTCTTAACCCTGGTTGACATCTAGATCAGGACTTAGTACATAAGTACTAAGGATATATAAGTAGCTGTGGATAGTCACATAAAGGGCAGCATCTTAAAAATGATGACTGCATCTCCTCTCCAAAGACACTGATGCAGTATGTGGGACAGGGTGGGCAACATGAGAACTCACACTTCCAACGTGTTCCCAGAGGCTGCTGTGGTCCATGGCCCAGGCTCTGAAGTCTACTGTACTTGAGGTACACCTTGTTTTGCCATATTTTGCTTTCAAATACTTTGATATTCCATAGCTATTCAAAAATTCTGGAACTTTAAAACGCTAAAGTTGAGTCAAAACAGAAATAATTTGCCAGGACAATAGAAAATAAATGACACAGTTCGTTAATGACACAGTTCATTAATTTACAAATCATCCTGCTACGCTGCACAGATCTGTGCCAAGAGGAAATTAAAGAGGAGGCTGGGGAATGTTCAGAGGAGACAGCAGTGTGTGTGTGTCATGTATGGTTTTCTTCTCTATGTGAATCCAACTGTTATTTCCCCAACTGGCATTCGGGGAGTGTCTACTAGAACACAGACTCTCAACGGCGGACTTTACCTCTATGTGGCCGCTACTCCCAGGAACCCAGCAGGCTCTTACCAAAATACTTCTGCCCAGAGCAGACTACTGCATACTTGATTCTGTCTGGACTCTATCTTCCTGATTGGGGATAAACCCATGGGGGACTGAGATGTTTTTTCTTGCTTGCTACTGCATGTCCCATGCCTAGAATAGTCCCTGGCAACTGTAGCCACTCAACACACGATGAAGGACAAAGCTAAATCAACAGGAAGCTGGGGATCCACCTCAACTGTCTGAGTATGGATGCACACAGCGCTTTACCCAAACTGTACTTAAAACTCCAGGTTAGTTTTTATTGTAAATTAAATTAATTAAGATTAATTAAGCCTACAAATGATGCTTCTGCTTACAAGTGTATCCTCACTAGGGGAGCTGCTTAATTTTATCCATGACAATGACGGCTAATACTCGGTCCCGGTGTGAAATGTTTACTAAATGTTATAACCAGGCAGCCCCACTTAAGAACTGATTGCATGTAGAAATAAAGGCACAAACAGAAATGAATGAAAACTCACTGGCCTGTCTTCCTTCCTTAATGTACACACCTCTGGGAGCAGAAGTCGGGCCTTCACCTGGGCACCTTTAAAACACGGACCTTGGAGCTCTAACCCCAGAGATCTAATAAGACAAACTGGAGCAGTGTCTGCATCCCTGGTAAAACTCTCCCCGAGTGTGCTCCGGGTTTCAGAACCGCCCTTGAGTCCAGCTGAACTGCTCGTCCTGCTCTAACCTGGTCAAATCCCCACTTCACATCTGCTCAGGTCCAGGAATTGAAACCATGTTTCTAAAGCAATACTGTGGTCTCTACAGGAGCCAAAGTCATTGAAGAATTGAGGGTTCATATGACATTTTTTTGAGTCAAAGAAACTGTGTACTGAAACATTTCTAGGGATTCTCTTATTTTCTAGAACAAAGAACTGGTATCTGAGCTTATAAACTTTTTACCTACTGACCCTACAAAGAAAGGAGACAGCAGGATGGGGGAGCACAGATGTCATCAATCAAATTTCCAGGTACCAATCCTGCATACTCGGGCTGGGGATGCCCTTCTAAATGTCTGCATCACCACAGAGACCATCCTCTCCTGTGCTGCAACAGCTGCTGCCCACTGTCAGCTATGGAGAGTTGCCAAGGGAAGACATCTCATATTCAGACGTGGCAGGAGGGCTGGAGTTTCAGTGCTGGCCTGTGAAGGATGGTATTTTCAGAGAGGGAAAAGCAGCAATTAGTCACCTGTCAAATGGCTGTGACAAAATCTGAGCAAAGGCTGGGTGCTGGCCTATGACCAAGGAGAGGGGAGTGACAGGGTGTCCTGGGATTGCTTGTGCAAATAACAAGTCTTTGGGTGACAGATAATGGGGATAATGATGAAGCAGGGCTCCTCCCACTGGGTTCAGCACTGGCGAATTCTCGGCTACCAGCTCCGGGCCTCTGGTGGGTTTCAGGAGACACTAGTATTAAAGCACTAGGGGAGATGGGCAGTAAAGTCTGGTGTTTAAGCTGGCCAGGAGCGGAGTGAGCATGGGAAAGAAAGCTGCTCATTTGCAAGAAGCAAGTGTCTGGTGAGCAGAGAGCATGCACATTCAGCCTGGGGAATGAGGTGGGTGCAGAAGAGGCCTCATGGATCACTGTGGATCACAAGGTGAGTTAGCCCACCCAACTATGTAAATAAGGAGCCAACAAGATGCCTGTGAACATTACCATCTTAAGGAGCATAACACAGTGTTGTGTTCAAGTCTGGTATCAAAAAAAAAAAAAAAGAAGGAAGGGAGGGAGGGAGGAAGGGAGAGAGAGAGAATTAAAGAAACAAAATAGGAAGCTTGAGAAAAAGGCATGATTGATTAGGTTCGAAAGAAAAAAGGTATCATGGGAGTTGTGGGAGACACCCGCTCGCGGTAGGGACGAAGCTTAAGAAAACAAATGGTACTCTCTTGCCTTGGTCACATTTCCAGAGCTATGCTTTTGTGACTTTTTTCATTCTCAACAGGGCCAGTATCATGACAGGACAGTAAGAGATGGGCCCAGAGTGACTGGTCACAGGCCACAGAGCTGGAGGACAGTGGCAGAAGAGACATGACATTGATTTTGGGTTCAAATTCACATTCTTGAGTCTCCTGCTTGACTTGCCTGTGGTAAAGGGCACAATACATTTTTTCCCTTTCTTTCATATAGTCATTGACTTATATCCAAAAGCTACGTTAAAGCAAATAGAATCGACCAGATCTCCTCTTGACCTTAGAAGTAAAAACAAAAGACAAATATTTACTTTCATGTTTAGAAAGAACTTGGCTGAACCAAACCACTTCTCTTTAAGTTAGAGTGTTTGGACTGTAGTTGGAGGGCTGAGCTCCAGCCGGGAGGCCTGGGAACCTCTTCTGTCATCTTCCTCTCCTTAGTGAGCATACGCATCAATTCCGACCCTGAGAGGATGCTCCAAGTGGCAAATAATGGCGCCCACACTTGCCGCATTGCTTTGGCCTCTACTTCCCGCATTTGGAAGGCCTGGCCTTGCCATGTCAGCTGAGTCAAGGTTGTTTTGAGGGGCAGTGCTGTGGGGCGGCTCTGCATCAGACCCTCAAGCCTGGACAGAAGGCTCATTGCTGGACATGCACTTCACGTTTCAGTCACAGTGGTTCTGTTTTCTACTCCTGCTGGTCCCTACAGCACAGATAAAACAGTCATCACTCCTCCAGGCTGGAGGAGATCCAGCAAGACAGCTCATCCAGACTGACTGAAGCCTGCTCCACACAAGTAAAGCAATGCATCCCCAATGCTCACTGCATGCAGAGCTCTGCACAAATGAAACAGAGATGCCCACAGCTCAACCAAAGTTCTGGGTTTTGAATTCCAGAGGCTGCAACTTCAAATTCTGTATTCTCAACAGAGGGAGAAAAGTAAAGACTGGTGGACCTGGTGTACAGGCCTGGGACCCTGGCTGTCGCAGGAGGATCAGAAGTTCAAAGCCAGCCTGGACAATTTAGTAAAACCCTGCTCATAATCAAAGAGTAAAGAGTTGGAGATGCGGCTCAGTGGTACAGCATCTGGCAACCAAATGCAAGGCCCTGAGTTCACTTCTCAGTACTTGGGAATAGAGGTGGAGGGGTGGGGGCAGTGCTGAAGAAGACAGGCAATTAACTGTAAATTCCAGTCAGAAAAGATTTATGGCAAAAACCCCACTGCATACAGAAACAATGGAGCAATTTCTAAACAAAGAAGGAAACGTCTTCTGAAAGAGACAGAGAATCTGGAGGACAAGGTTTAAACACAGCAGCTGTAAGACAGACACAGACAGCCCAGCAGCTGTGCAAGCTCCACCCAGGAAGCCCCTCACCACTCCCAGGAAAGAGCTTTTCTGGCACAAACAGTTCATTAGCGTATGAGGTCACTAGAAAAGGCCCATCCTCAAAACTGAGCTGGGTTACAGGCGGGCAGTTTTCTTGGGCTTGAGCCGGGCACTCTGGTGCCATTCAGAATGACCAACTTCTTTTTTACATTTTATAGATTAAAAAAAGAAAACTTTTATTTAGAAATAACTTTCCAAAAGCTCGTTCTAGACATGCAAGGCCTTCAGTACTACACACTTCAGTACTACACACTTAAGTACTACAATCTATACACGAGAGCAGATGTGTCTGTAGGAAGCTCTAAAATGGAGTGTGGTTTTCTGAAGAGGCATGAGTTGAGAATTTTTGTGACTTCTGAATTCTCTTAGTGGAAGTGGGAGCATTAGGATGGGGCGTTTTCTGTTTGTCCATTAGGATCCACCTGCTGATACTGGTGGTACCTGAGAACACAGGAGCTTACGGTATGTGTGCTCGGCGGGAAGTCCTCCTCTATGAAGTGACCATAAAAATGTGGTCACTTCTTGGGAAGCCAAGAAGAGTTTTAAGGCAGGTAGAATGGCTGGCTAACAAGAGTGACTGAAGAGGAATAGGTTCTCTAACATGCTAACTTGGCATGTTATAGAAAGAAGTAATAGGAGTTCGGTGTGGCATATCCTCCCCTAAGGGCTGATGTGCTAAAGGCAATGCCTCTCAACCTTCCTAACACTGCAGTCCTGTAACACAGTTCCTCGTGCTGCCGTGACTCCCAACCATAATATTATTTTCATTGCTACTTCATAACTGCAATTTTGGTACTGCTATAAATGGTAATGTAAGTATTTTTTGGATGGGAGGTTTGTCAAAGGGGTTGCAATCCACTGGTTCAGAACTGCTGGATAAAAACTTGGTCCCTCAACTGACCAAGCAGGGACTAGATCAGAACAGCCTGGCGCCAATAAAGGAGTGACCCACTGGAAAACTCACAACACAGTGGCATTTGAGGGTGGATGGGTGGAGAAAACTTTGGAGCTAGGGTCTAGTTAGACAAAACAGGTTTCTGAGGGCATGCTCTTGCTGCCCCATGTGTCTGTCTCTCTGTTTCTAGGCCACCATGAGGTGGGGGGCAGGTCTGCCAGTCACTCCTACTGCCACCATGTTGTATATCCTGCCTTATTCTGGACCCCAGCAATGGACCCAGCACATCTTAGACTGAAATGCTTGACACCACGAACCCAAACAAATCTTCCCTCCAGTGAACTGTTTGTGCCAGGCATTTTGTCAGTGACAGAAGCCCGCCAACAAGAGGGCCCATGTGTAGGTATGAGGTGGGCTCTTTAAGTTTTCTGTAGAGTGCGGGCTCAAGGTCAGCAGAACTCGAGCTCTTTGGGACTTTTTAGCCACTTTCATTAACTGACCTCGCCAACTGTCATGGCCAGAACTCTTAAGGAAAAACCGCTCCAGCTATTAAGAACGTATTAAAAATTTTGAATGAATATATTAAGTTCGTGTTACCTTCACCTCTTCTATGTTCACATTTCTTTTTTGAGTGATACATTTTAAGATCCAAAAGGGAAAGAGCAATTATAAAATAACAAAACTTGAAACCTAGGTTGCACATTCTCTACCCCCATAGCAAGTTATCTGTAGGGATGGCCTCTCTTAATGACATTCAAATATAACATTCCCATGTAATTACCAACCCACATTAAAGCAGTTCTCAAGGGGTGCCACAAAAAAAAAAAAACAAAAAAAAAAACCTGCGCAGTCATCACCAGGGAGACTGGAGGACATAGGGGAAGGCCGGGCCTAGTCAGAAATACGGAGGGGACTTAATCACTGTAATTTAAGTTTTGTCACCGAGTCCCAGGTACAAGCTCTTTTACGCACTGTCAAGAGAGCTCCACGCTAATTGCTGGCCCTGTCTTCAGAGGACAAAAACACTCTATTTTGCTGTGATTTCAGCTTCCCCAGCCATGCACATTTGTGGCTTAGTCTTCTCTCCCTCTAGAAAGAGGAGGCTGCTACAGCTCACACTAGCCAGCTCACTCTGCCAAGACCAACAGACCCAACTTACAAAGCATGCCTGTTTACCGGAGTCTAGAAACCAGTGTGACTCAAGCCTCCGGTGGGTGGGATGCTCTGCCACCCTCCTGAAAGACCACATTCTTCTCTAATAAGTTTGACTTTCAGCAGTACATCTATTTCTAGGCAATGACTTCAATGATTCCACATGGCCCATCTGAAGCAGAAGATCTAGATAATCCTTTCTGAAGCAGTGGCTGGGTCTGGTCAGCACAATGAAAACCCAGGTGCCTGCTTCTAGTGGTGGTGGTGTGGTATGCTGTGGGGGTGGGTACGAGGAGGGGGGAGAAGGAGAAAGATCCCTGGGAATCACAGCACAGTCTGACACCAGGGTCCAGCTCCTCTCAACCGTGCTCTGTAGTCACACCATCCTAGACTATCCCTTCCCAGCTCACATCCTGCTACCTCGGGTTAGACCAAGGATCTCTCTTCAGGTGGACTATTGTCTTTAGGAAAAGGTCCCCTTCTCAAATGAGCAACTAAAACCAAGGAAACAGAAATCTAGGTTTCTAGAAACTGCTCAGTTCATACACATTCTGAGGAACACTGGCAATCTAGCAAATATGATGGAGCAGCCTGCAGGTCACTATTCTGCCAGGCTGTCTATACTGCTAACGGCATTTGGGGCCCACTTTTCTGTTCTACTTTTCTAAACATATCCCTTACCCTTGTTGAGCCAAATATTCTAGCTCCTCAACTGCAGGACAGCGGGCTCCTGAGGCCACTTTCTCTAGGTCACTGTGGCTTGAGGGCGATGGGAGTTTCCAGCCCAAGGTCATTTTAAGATCTCCTAGTAAAATCAGAAGTTACACCTAGATAGTCTCACCAACATGACTGCTCAAACACGGACTGTACAAGGAGGACACCAACAAACATGCCAACTGCAGGAGGAAAAGTTCACTAGGTCTCCACCCTACACAAAGAACTACAGGTAACTAAGGGAAATTGGAGTAGGAAAGGTGGCTTCCCCAGGGAAGAGCACAGCAAACAGCTGTCCAGTGACAAATGGCGGCCCTGAAAACTTACATACATGTAACATTCTATGAACTGAACGGGTCACATTTGGGAATATATATACAAATATGCATATAATAATTAAAGAAAAAAGAGGCCATGAATTTGAAGGCGTGGGGAGGCATATGTGAGAGGGTTTGGAGGGAAGAAGTTTTAGAGACTAAAATACAATCTCAAAACTAACACGCTAGAAAATGGAGATGCCACGCAGAGCACAGCTGGTGAGAAGCACCCAATCACACAGCCTCCACCTTAAAGAGAAGAGAAACTTAAAACCTCCTTGGCATGAACAGAGACACAAGGAGAAAGCTGAGTGCTAAACTGAATTAGTTAAGTACAAGTAAAGTTGATGTCTTTTCCCACCAGGGTGGTCTGGGTTTTACTAGCAGATTATATACATGTCTTCTCATTTGGAAAACTCAAAAATGAGTCTCCATTGCCAGGTGGGGCAGCCAGGCTAGACAGTCACACACTGATCAGCAGCTTGCAACAGTGGAAGGAAAAAGGAGAAAGACCAGAGATGCAGAGGCGTGGAGCAGAAACAGAGTCCATCGCACCATGGACTTAAGGGAACCGAGAACAGCACTGCTTTCGCTTAGTGGAGTGGTGAGCAAGCACACGGAGGAGAGGAGTGTGCTTCCCTTGTGGAAAGGGCATGTGCACCTTAGCTACGCTTTTCTGATGAGCGTCTCCACCATCAATGCCTCACTGTCAGGAGCCAGTAATGGAAACATAGGATAAGCAATGGGCCAGGGTGTGAAGCTAGGAAATGGTGTGCTGGGCTCTAAGGAAAAGCTGCCAGTCTTAGGAAAGACCACTTTGTTTAAACAATATAGTAAAGACTTTCAAGTACTTTCAAAAATCTATAGCACTCTATATTCATTATATATCAATACTGAAAATCAAAATTAGAAAACTCTAATTCTGGAACACAGTTAGGGAAATTAAAAAAAAAAGCAGCTTTACAGTGAATATATCTGCAACATTTTCTCCCAACCTGAAATAACACACTAAGATTGCTGAACTATTTTGCTGAGAAATAAATGGCATAAAATATAACAGTATATAAAAATATACAGTGTTTATAAACAAATGCACACAAACTCCAGTGCCCCGAGGACATCAGCGCACACTAGAGTTGGGGAGGTGGGAACCCCTGAGGGCAGGCAGACTTGGAGGGCACTGACCTGGTGTGTGACGCAGCATCATTTATGCTGAAGGTGCTGTTCTCCCTGGTCAGAGGACTTGAGCCGCCCTGGCTCTTGCTGTGGATGTCCAGGCTCAGAGAGGACTCTGCTTTCCTGTCCATGCCGTGGCCCTCGGTGTCTAAGGTCCGATCTGCCAGGGAGAGCACTTCGCTGGAGCTGTGCCACAGGGGTGCCACCTTCTCTTTGCCTGGCCCCGAACGAGGCGACGAAGTGGCGGCCCCCAGGGAGGCCGTGCTGCCGTGGCTGAGGCCGTAGGAGGTGGTGTCGATGCCACTGTCGGCAGAGGTGCCCTGCAGGTAGTTGTAGCTGTTGAGTTCGGATTCCGTGCGGTCGCCGTCATACCACTTCTCGTCACTGTGGGCACTCGATGCATTGCTGGAGAGAGTGTTGCTGCTCGAGTGGCTGGAGTAGTGGCTGTCAGACTACAACAGAGGCAAGCCTTACTCACGCGCAGGGGTCGCACCATCAACACCGAGAACCACAGGGCTGGCTCTCTGGCACATGTCTAATTAAAAAGCTCCATTAAAAACTGAAAATAAGTTAAAGTGCCTAGGAACAGCACTTGAACTGATGGGCTCAACTTGATGTCCCGGCAGAGATGTCCACCAAAAATTCATTTCCCATTATTTCTCTTAGGCCAGCACAATAACACAATAGTATGGAGGTCACTTTAATGAGGAAAAATAAAGGCTGTCATTGACATCTTTACTATCTTAACATAGAAAGGAAATGACATTTCCAAAAGGCTTATAATTAGAAAGTGTGCTTGACTCCAGAATCCAAGATGAATTAAGTCCCCAGTCAGCATCTGCTTAGGAGACAGCTTTCCAACCAATGCTGAAAGTTAAGATCTACTCAGAGATGTCAAGGTAACTCAATAAAGGGGAAAACTAGTCTCATCTATAAATGGTGCTGAGAAACTGGACCAACCAACCAAACACAAACAACCAAAACAAGAAGTTTTTGAATCCTTACTACACAGAAACAAAAACTTAAGAGACACTGAAGACCTAAATGTACAAGCTAAACTTTTTAAAACACAAGACAAAAACATGTGTTAAGTCTCTGTAACCATGGGTGACATCATGGTTCCTTAGACAGGACACCACAGGGACAACAAACATGTAAACTGGATTTTATCAAAGCTAAAATGCAATTAAAAATGGAGTGACAGGCGAACAGGTACCTCTGAAAAGACGTTTAGATGTCACACCACACAGAAAGGTGCTCAGTGTCACGGCCGTGGGGAAGTGCAGAGCAGAGCACAGTGAGGACTTCACACACAGAATACCTCACACAAAACAGCAGGCTCAAGAGGAATGGAAACTGGGGTGGTAGTTACAGTAAAACAGCTGCAATTCCATTTTTTAAAACTTTTTAAATGTATGTGTGCATATATGTATGTGTGTGGGTTTTTTAAAAACTTATTTATTATGTACACAGTGTTCTGTCTCCATGTATGCCTACATGCCAGAAGAGGGCACCAGATCTCATTGTAGATGGCTGTGAGCCACCATGTGGTTGCTGGGAATTGAACTCAGGACCTCTGGAAGAGAAGTCAGCATTCTTAACCTCTGAGCCATTTCTCCAGCCCCTGTGATTCCATTCTTGATGGAGAATCAAGAGAGATAAAAATGAAGATTCACAAAAATATATGCATGAGTGTTTATAGCATTAATCACAATAGACAAAGTAGACTCAAACCAAGTGACCATTAACTTATGAATAGATGAAAAATAGAATATACATTATATATAAATTAAGACACAGATGGCCACAGATCATGATTCATTCAAGTGCAATTACTCAAAGTAGATTATTGGTTCCCTGGATCTTAGAAGGGACAGGGAATTGGAGGTGACTAAACAATACAGGCTTCCAGAGTTATGAAATGTTCTGCTATTAGATCATAGTGTTGACTGGACAACTCTTTGATCATGTATACATTATCATAAATTACATTTATTTATTTAGGTGTATGTGCATACATATGCTACAATAAGCATGTGGAGGTCAGTATACAATTTGTTGGAGTTGGTTCTCCCCTTCCACCATGTCAGTTCTGGGGGTTGAATTCAGGTCAGCAAGCTTGGCAGCAAGTGCCCTTACCTGTTGAGCCATCCTGAGTCTTTTTGAATATATTAAAAACCACTAAATCATATTTTTAAGTGGGTATGTGAGTGACATCTCAATAAAGATATGTATGCAGTGGCTGATTGCCTAGACAGAATGTTTTATAGACTTCACCAAAGAAACAAGCTTTTAAAAGGTATCCGAACCACCTTCTGGTGTACAGATGGTTCTGCAAGTTGAACTCAGGGTCTTGCACCAAGAGTGAGCAAACACCCTGCGAGGAGATACATCCTCAGCCTGTGAGGTGATACTTAAAAGGGAGGGAGACAGGAAGCTCAGCTACTAGCTGGAGACAAGATGAGGAGAAACCACCGTGATGCATCTGCTGGTGGGGGAGGAAAAGCCCTTCACTGGCCAAGAGCAGGGAGGGAGGACACCTGTTTGCCCTTGCAGGGAAACCCTCACCACGGAAAGCCGCCATCCAGCACTTTACTAACGGGACTCTAACTTTTCTCAGTAACAAGTACTGCTCATCTCATTTCACGCTAGAGTCTTGTAGCAGCTCAGGATGCTGCCCAGGCTGCACACTGCTAACTCTACCTTCTGAGTGCTAGGGTACCAGGTGTGCGCCATGCCTGGGAATTGGGGCACTCCTCCAGCTTTGTCCCTGAGCTGCCATCGTGGTGCCCCAGCCACAGGTGGCTTCTGAATCTCAAATGTGCCTGTCCTGAGTGAGAGTGAGCTGAAATATATCTGAAATTTTCTAGAAGCCAGAAAGTAAAGATAGGCAAAACTAATTTAGGTAACATACTTGATCTCACCAATGTATCCAAATACTATTTATTAGATACTCAGTATAAAAACTGATAATGAGAAAGGGAAAATTCAGATTGGTTCAAGTATCAATCATATACAAGTAGAGTTGTGAAGAACATGGATCCTAGCAAATCTACAGAGCAAAGTCTAGGACACACAGACTTGCTTGGTTTTTAGCTTCAATATTCATTTCTCTGGAAGAAAGCTGGAAGAAACTTTGAGCATCCTCAAAGTCAGCAAACAAGAAATGGAGAATTTCCCCATCCCAACAAATGACCCGAATGCAAATACACTTTCCACAAGGAGACAAAAGGAGCAGGCAGGGAGTGAATGATAACTGGCAAAATATTTTGTGTACCCAAAGATAATGAGAAACCACGTCAGAACAGAGACAATATATGCCACGGCAGACAGGAGAGTCAGCAGGGCTGTGGTCACTGCGGGCCTGCCTGGGTCTGTCTGACCTGGCCTCACTCAACTCCCAGTACTTGGAGGGTAGAACCTCTTGGCTGCACAGCTCTCTTTCTAACATGAGGACCTTTTCTGATTCCTGAATTTTTCCCTAAAGACCTGTGGGGATGCAGATTTACTCCTCAGGATAGAGTTTACATTAAAGCAACTCAGAATCTGGGCTGTGCAAACCCCAAGTGCTGGGTACCTTGTCTTCTGCCACAGAGTTGGGGTGGAGCAGGTAGGTACCATTTTTGAATTACAGGAACCACAACATTGCTGGAAATCAGTTATTTCATTACGCTTACGGTGAACTTACATGGCCTTGTTTGTTTGGAGACAAGTGAACCACCGGATCCTGCCGAATTAATCTCCCACTGGGGCTGTCTCGGAAAGCAGGCAGTACCTTTGATACTGCTGGGAGATGGCATGTAGGCTCTGGAACATAGCACATAAGTTAGGGTGCAGACACTAAGCAAAGTACAGCTGCCACACGGAGATGGCCTGCCACCATCTCTCAGGGCTCGCTGACCAGCCAACTCCGGGCACCAGCAGTAAGCTTGTTAGGAGTCTACACTAGAGTCAGCACATCAGAAACTAGGTGACTGATGAAGAAAGCTTGCAGCTGGTGACAACATGTCACATCATACATATTAGCATAGCCAAGTGCCACCAAACCAAAGGCCATGAATAACGCAGCAAAGTTTGTAACTAACTATTGCTTTGGGGGACATTCAGAACATGGGACATGGCTAAACTCATGAATTATTCACTGCAGCGAGGCAGACCTAACTTTGTGTCCACTCTCTAGACAGGCACGGATGCAATCATGATACTTACCATGACACTTAGGGAACATTTCGCCTGTGAATTCATGCTGCCCAAGGACAAAAGAACTGAATCCCTGAGGTCCTCTATAACTCTAAGCTGAGCATGGTAGAACAGACACACAGCAGCTAGTTTACTTCAAATGATCGTTTTTTTCCTTTTGGGCGCCACACTGGCAGTCAAGATAGGGTCCCCAAAACAAGAGGCAGCGATTTACCCCGACTGCCTAGAGCTAACAGCAAGAATTATGGACTTCACCAACACCCTTCCTGACCTGCAGAGAACCAGGAGGCCTGTTCCTGGGGTGACTCGACTCTATTTCGGGAGCAGGGACAGACGCGTCTACCCAGCAGGTACCAGTTACACCTACTCCAAGTCTGGGGAGGTCAACTCTATGCCTCACATACTAAGCCAGGAAAAACCTAACTTACTCTTCATATATTTTCCCTAGGAAGGCTGTCAGGTATGTCTAACCTGAGGTCTACAGGACACATGGAAGCTGAGGACGGCTATGCATGCAAAACAACAAAAAAGTAAACTCATTGAAAACACTATGGGGACCCCCCCCCTCTTTTGCAACAGGGTCTTACTATGCAGTCCTGGCTGACCAGGCTGGCCTTGAGCACACAGAGATCCCCCTGCTTCTGTCTCCTGAGCACTGAGATTGAAGGTGTGTGCCACTATGCCCAGGATTTTTTTCCCTTTTTCTTTATTTTGTAACCTGACCAAGTAGCTCTTGAGTGTGACCTTCACAGATAATCAATTTTCAATTGATTTCAATTGGCAATTTCAATGCCAAAAGGTGCTGGACATCAAAAAAGCCCTGGATTCCTTATGATGTGACAATCAGGGAAGGCTGGCTTGTTCTCCAGGAATGCTGGGATCCCAAAAATAAGAAACGTACTTCAGCATTTTGAAACAGGATCACACTCTGTAGCCTGTGCTAGCCTGGAACTCACTTTGTAGCCCAATAGAGCTTTGAACTGATGGCATTCTCCTGTCAGCCAGCCCCCATGCCCTAGTTTGGGATTAAAGGTACGATCCCCATGCCTAGCTAATGGATTTGGGGAGAAGAAAAGCCATCAATTATACTTCGCATGGTATAGTGAATTCTTCCCAGGGCAGCTCTAGGGGCACCTGACTATCAGTTTGATTTAAAGCTATATTGCACTGGAGGGATGAACCAGTGTGCTCAGGGGATTCATCCAAATTCACACTGGCATCATAAGCTGTGAAGATGCACTACACAGAAGGAGATGCAGGAGGAAGAAGACTGGAGAGCACTTCATGTGAGGAGATGAAAAGGGATGTAACTATTCTTCTGGTTCCCAGACCTTCTGATTCCCGTGGAAGTGGAAGCACGGCCCTGGACATACAAAGGCTTGCTGCAGCCTTAGTCAGAGTCTGCATTGGGAGCCAGAACAAGGCACTGAGGTGATGCTGCAGAGGAACTTGCTCATATGGATGTTACTATCCCAACAGAACCAAAATACATGGGACTAAAGACATCTGTTAGGAGCAGGGAGCAGACAGATGATGCTCAGGTTTTCTGAGTTGGGGTGGATGGGATAAGACTGGGAGTCACAGACGGGCTCAGTAACAAAGCACACTGGAACAAAGCCTGTCTTCAGGACCCAGGAGCCACACTTCTCTTCATCAACTTTGATGTATTTACTTGGGCACAGTCATTTGCACAGGCAAACCTATTAACTGTTAGGTCATTTTTGCCTTAAATGTTTGTTTCAGGCATGAAATGTACGTCTCTTTATCCCATAACAATGCTTTCAGAAAAAAGAAAAAGGACTCCAGGATGGAGGCACAGGATGACAGGACACAACCAAGTTTCTGATGTACGAATTAGATTGGCATCAAATTTCTGGTGTATCTGTTAAAGTTTAATCACTGAAATGACAAAATTTTCATTGTCGCAAGCAGTGTTCACGGTGCCACTGGAGACAGGTTTCTCCTCCGCATCCTCAGAGGGATAGGTACCTGAACAAGGCCCTACTGAATCCACTCCATTCTGCCGTTTTGTTAAGGAACCTGAACAAGGCCCTACTGAACTCACTCCATTGTGCTGTTCTGTTAAGAATTTTTCTTAGTTGACATTCTAACAGTGGAGGAGAAAGCATTTTTTAAAATGTCCATCAGGCAGGGGAGGGTATCTAACCAAGATCAAATGTGACCAAACAAACATTCAGTCTCTTCCTGCCTGTACAGAGATTTCTTTCTCCTTAGAAGTCAACATTAAGGATAATAATAATCTTCTCAGTCACAAGGCAAAACTAACCAACCAACCCACCTAAGCAAGGTCCTGAGGACACAGGAGCTTCAGCAGACTGGCCATTAAGCAGAACCCCTGGTCACTCCAGCTGACGTTTGGGGTCACTGGGAGCCCCTGGGCTTATCCGTTGCTCTCATGAGCAATAGTCTAGCAGAGATCAATTCTCACGCACACTTACTAACTAGGGCATCCTTTACAACTCCGTCCCTGTTTTGACGCTATCAAGAGGTACCCTGCTCTGAAAGCACTTTAACGTAAATCACTCACTCACCCATCTGGTCGGCAATGCTGTCCTCACTTCTTTGCCAGCTGGGTGTGGACTTTCCAGTGACAACAGTGTCTGACTGAGTGTTCTGCCTGTCGATGGAGGCTGGGGATCTTCGGCTCACCCCAAACCTGTGGTGATTCCCAAGCAAAAGCAAGACACATCAGAATCTTTACCCACAAGGTGGAGTACTGGTTCTGATGACAGGTATTACCTGTTTCTGCTTGCACGCCTGTGCATGTAGACATATCTCTCTGCTCAGGGAGGCAGGCCTATTATTGAAATCAAGTGTTAACTAGGGCAAGGAACTTGCTGACGAAGGCCCAGAGAATAAGAAACCCAAGTCCACCAGCCCACATTGCCAAGTTCAGAGTGCCATTTAACACCATCCCACTTTAAATCACTCATACACAGCTTCCAAACAGTACATCAGTATGTGTGTGGGGGGGTCTCTTAATTCAATGAGGCACTGAATCATTAAGTTACTCTTGGGTCAATTATTTTCTGAGCAATGTACTCTATGAACTGAAAAACAACTATCATTTACATCTTATATGAGCCACATTCTAATTATATGAATTCTAAATTGCTATTGGGAAGGGCAATTAGGAAGTAGGTAAGCTGGCATGTAAAATGGTAAATATCTACTTTTTGAAAGAAATTTATCTATTTAGTGAGCCACTTTGATTTTCCCCTTGAAAAAATAGTAATGTTTATTTTAACTAAATAATATGAAATCATGTCTCTATCAATATCAGTATGAATGCTGATACAAATTCTGAGGCTAGAAAGGGCCAGAGTATAGAACTTAAGTATTTATGTGGAAATTTACTATATTTTCCATGTTTACTGTGGTGTTTTGAATAAAAGTGGCCTGCGTAGACGCATAGGGAGTGGCACGTTAGGAGGAGTAGCTGGAATAGGTATTGGAGTAGGTGTGGCATTGTTGGAGGAAGTGTGTCACTAGAGGCAGGCTTTGAGGTCTCAGATGCTCAAGTCAAGCCCAGTGTGTCATTCTCTTCTTGCACCTACAGATCCAGATGTAGAACTCTTGATTCCTTCTCTAGCATCATACCTGCCTGCATGCCACCATGCTTCCCACAATGATGATAATGGACTAAACCTCTGAAAGGATAAGCCAGACCCAATTAAGTGTCATGGTCATGGTGTCTCTTCATAGCAATAGAAATCTTAACTAAGACAATTACTAACTAACTTCTAAAGAACTTAGTAAATGACATAGGCCTCTATAGGTTCTGTATCCACTGATGGCTGGGCTTTCCCTGTGATGACAGACACACAGCCAGAACCTGCAAGAGCTATACTGGGAAGTGGGGGACCCTAAGGGTGAGAAAACATGGAGCTGAGATGAGATTGGTGACCTAGGAAAACTGAAGAAAACCCCTGAACTCTGCCTTATTCTCTTTACACACAGCATGGCAATTGGTGTAGGAGGTTCTTCTGTCTATGTGTTGCTTTCATTCATTAATAAAGGAACTGCTTTGGGCCTATAGCAGAGCTATAGAGGAACAGAGCTAGGCAGAGAAAACAAAACGGAATGCTGGGAAGAAGAGGAGGAGAGAGATGCCGTGGATCTGTGGCTGGAGGTAGATGTGCTGAAACTTTGCTGGTAGACCACGACCTCATGGTGATATACAGATTAATAGAAATGGGTTAAATTAAGATGTAAGAGTTAGCCAATGAGAAGCTAGAGCTAATGGGCCAAGCAGTGATTTTAATTAATACAGTTTTTGTGTGATTATTTTGGGTCAGGGAGGCCGGGACGAACAAGTGGTTCCTTGTTGCTACAGGCAATTCCACTATAGAACTCTAGATAGCAAAATCTAGGCAAAAAACTTAGAAAGTGCAGAAAAACTTAGAAGGCTACAGAAATATTTACTGCAGTAAAATATTTAGGAAATTATCTTCCTGGTTGCTGTGGCAAATGCTGCTTGGTTAGAAGCACCTATGTAAGGCTTACTGTGAAAAACCATCTTGTACGTGCAAGCAGCCCAAGAGAGAAACCTTGATTTATAAGAATATTAGGGAAACAGAGATTCACAAATCTGCTTTCTCTCCCCGAAGCAGTGAGAACTCTCAACACTGACCCTTCAGTCCTATTCTAAATGTACACCAAAGGAAGGCTTTCAAAGACAGGTTAAGGACGCCAGTAAGACACAGATTCCGACCTCACTTTCCTCCCCCAACCCTTTGGTAGCAGAGGAAATTAAACTTTCTCCATCTCAGAATTTAAAGGAGATCGTTTTTTTTCTATGTTCAATTAAGTAAATACCAAGATGCTTTAAATTCTGCCTTGAAAAGCATTTCACTTCTTACGTATGTGTGTCAGAGAACCTAAGTCAAACATCTTGTCCCTGAGGGATTTAAATAAAAGGTCTAAATCTCACACTTGGCCTCATTTTAGAGGGTCTTGTTGGAGACACACTTGATGTTTGAGGCACTGGTCGTCTCTGAAAGCAGTTTAAAGCAACCACTTAGCTCACACAGGACACAATCAGTGGCCAGGCATGCAGTCATCTAAGCTGCCCACTTCTCTACAGGAGGCTAGCACCTCTCAAAGAAACTTCTTCACAATGGGCTGGAACCTGCTCCCAGCCGCCATTACAGACAAGTATCATCCCTCACTAGGGACAACTAGAAAAAAAGCTCTCACGGATGACATTGAAATGCATTTCTAAGATGGGAGAATAGCCTTGATGCCCTGTCTGTTGTTGTTGTTGTCTGGTTTTGCTAGAGACAGAGTCCAGGGCCTCGCACTTGTTACCCCTGGTCCACAGTCTTTAACCCGAGTTCTTTTTCTCATGATCTCTGATCCCCATCTTAAGTCTGTACGGTGTCTTTTCTCCCCTGTTCAGCAGAGCACTATGACCCTCCATACTCAGTGTCACCTCTCAAATGATTAGGACAGTCTCAATGTCCTAGGGCCAAAGGTCAAACAGGCATAAGACCCACTCAAGTGTGGGTGGACACCAACAAGGCATACTGTCTGTGGAGAGTCATCGTGTGCTGGCTATTGCTATGACGTCATGCGTGCCTAACACTACTAACAGGTGCCCAGGAGAGCACAGACATGTCAACATCGACTTGACACAGCTACCCTTAATGGGCTAGGGTAATTTCATTCATGGGCAACAGTGAGATACACCAGTGAGCCAGACCACCTCTTGCCCCACAGATGTGCATAACAGTTTTGTGTACTGATGCAAGCCTTTAATCTAGCACTTGGAAGGGAGAGACAGGCAGACTGTGAGTTTGAGGCCAGCCAGGGCTACACAGAGAAACTGTATCTTGAAAAATAAAACAAAAACACCAAAATGCTTTTGGTAGATAGGAGGCAATACTTCATTACTTTTCAAGATCATCCATCCCCAGGGGCAAAGGAATTATGTGGTGCTGTCAGCAATCCAAGGTGAGCTCACCCCTCAATATCATCCAGGGTACAGGCTAGCACTGCATGCCCAGTGGAATGATTACGACCTTGTAACAAAGATGGCGCACTAAGGGCACAGGGCTCGTAGTTTTCCGCATCAGCTACAACACTAATGTCTCCACTCACTTTGCTGATATACTTTTAGAGGATATCACAGACAGAAAGATTTTATTATTGTTAGCTCATTTACATTTCAGTGCTGCAATAATGATGAAGGTATGCTGACTTCTTCATTGCAAAGGCAAATCATACCATTTAAAATCTAATTTAAATAAGAAATAATTAGTTGGGCTTGTGGTATGATACGATAAGTGACTCACAACCTCTCTGCAGGGACTGATGAAGAAAAGCTAAAATTATTTTCTAGTCATCATTGAAGCAATTACAGTAAGATATGTGCACTTCAAACAGGCTACTGGGGAGACAGCAAGGTGGAGAAGGCATATTCTAGAGTGCCTTTATCACCTACCTTCTCTTAATATAAACATTTAACACCACCAGCAAAATATTCATATTCAATATGAAAAACAATGGAAGAGCTGAGGATGTTCTTCCAGAGGACTTGAGTCTGATTCCCAGAACCCACACAGCAGCTCACAACCATCCATAACCCTAGTTCCTGGGGATCCGATGCCCTGTAAGGACCTCCAAGGGCAACAGGCATACATGTGGTACATATACAGACATAAAGGAAGAACATGCACACATACAAATAAATACATCTTTTTAAAAAACCCAACAGAATACTATCATAGTGGAGAAATCTCAGGAAAGTAATCAAATCACAAGTCCATCTGTTAATCAGTCTTTGGGAAAACGCGGACCAAAAGCATCTGACTTTTTGGTGTGGTTCAAGTTCTTTTTCAGAGACAACAGAGAGAACAGCTTGGTTGGTTCTCTTATTTTGGGCAGAGGCAGCTTGTGTGTGCTATGCTGTGCTTCTGTGCCCATGACTTTTGAGCCCTGATATTTGAGTCCCCTAACCCAAAGTAAACTTTAAAATAAGATACAGTTCCTTCCCTTTTAAAATTCTGTTGTTTTCTAGTGACACTGGAGACAAAACCTAGGGCCTCCTGCTAGGTGAGCATGCTAACCTGGTCTACAGCCACAGCCTGCACTGGGAGCTTGGTCAGTGCAAATGGTTACTTTTGGGCACTTAGTGTCAGTGAAGAAGAAAAAGAAAACAACAACCAGTTGGTTGCATGATCTTAATCCCAGAACTCCCAGAATTTGGAAGGTAAACACAAGCAGAACTCTGAGTTCGAGGCCAGCCTGGTCTACAGAGTGAGATACAGGACAGCCAGGGCTTTAACAGAGAAACCCTGTATCAAAAAACCAAGTAACAAAAAATACAAAAACAAATAAACCAACACAGGTATTTTACAAGACAATTTTAAGCTTGGGGTGTCGTTATCTGTCTATCAGCAGCAATATGAACTCCAGCGCAAGCAGGGTTCTTGCTGAGTTCACGTTGGAGGAAATACTAGGAAACTACAAAATCCTTCTGGCGATACTAAATGATACATATGATGGAGAAACTGATGTTTATTGACTTCGCTGCCGCTGGTCATCTTATTCAGGTGGTCTGACCACTGGGACATGCTTATATCTGGAGCATTAGCTCATCTTCCCTGCAGATTGCATGGAGGTTTGTGAGGCCTGCCTGAATGGATATCATTCTACATGTCTAAACGACCATTCTCCAGGGGACCAAATGACATCAGACCTACCCTTCGGGCATGGACTTTTGTCTGTAGGTGCCACCACCAGAGCCAGTCTCACTGGATGAGGATAAGCTGCTGGGGGAGGTACGGCACTGGGATCTTGCCAAAGCCATGGATGAGACTGTCACATAGATGTCTGAACCAGGAGACAACCTGCAAAGTGTGAAGCAAAAACATGAAGTCAGCAACTCATAGATAAAAAGCCCAAGGTGAGTGCATGGCAGAGGATGTCATATAAACGCCACAAAGGCAGTGACCTCGTGGAGATGTGAAAACAATTGAAGCTCACAAGAGAAACCTCCGCCTAACACCATTTTTGAGGGAACAGCTGGAAAACGGACTTGCAGGGGGTGGAATCCACAAAAAAATTACAGGGAGAAGGACCTAGAAAACACACATGCTTCCAAAAGCTTCCAGGACAATCAGGAGGAGTGCTATGCAGTCTCCAGGTCGGCAGAGCAGAGGATAAGGGAACCCCAGTGGCATTAACCAGCAGTTGATTCTAGAGCCCCACACTGCCCATTGCAGGGCCACTGTGGGAGCGTCCTTCTTGTGCCTGCTTTCCTAGCTCATTACTTAAAGTTCGCCATATTCTGGCCCTGACAACTGGTTTGTATAATTTTGGTTGATAGTAGCATCAACTAAGAACTTCCATGAGGAAAAATTCCTGGAATTGCACTGTAGGATTTCCACAGCAGGAATGTGCTGTCTTGGCCACAGCATACCAGTCAGCTGGAACTCTGTGGGCAGCACAACAGATTCTCCCTCAATGTTCTTTACTCTAGTAGCCACAGGGACATCTGCCTGCTGACAACTGTGACCAGGCTTAGTAACAAAGCGACCTTATTTCAAAAGCGAGCACCTGCAGATGCCTGGACTCCCCTAGTAGGGTGAGCTGCTCCCATGGGATAGCTGAGGAAGTGGGTTCTTCCTCAGTCATTCATCCCAGGCCCCAATAGGCTGTGTTTTATGTGAGCTGCTGTCCATAGAGAAGGCAGGGATGGCATCTACTGATGAGATGGTCTGTATGGGTTTGACACGGTCAACAGACTTCTAATGAGAATCCATTCAGTTCCAAGCAGAGTAGAAACCCTGAGCCAGAACCTGGCTGATGGAATAAAGCCATTTCTACAGATGGGGAAGGAGTTTTGCTCAGAAGGTGGCAGAAGGGCTAAAAGAACCATACTAAGGTGCTTTTCTAGTGGAGACAGAGCAAGGACAGCTGCTACGAGTCTAATTCCGAATTTATCTACGAGGCAGATCTGAGTTCTCTCAGGCTGTCTCCTAGACGTGGCTTTTCAATCTTCTAATTCAAATCAAGCTTCTTCAGAAGGAACAGCTTTCTCCCTGTGTCCCAATGGGACTGTCCTCCTCTATCTGTTCTATCAAGCTAAGCATCTTGGAACCATGTTTCCCTTTCTCCCCAATCTTCCAGATTCCGCTGTCCTAACCAAGCTGCCTGCTTGCGTGCTACACGCAGACTGTGTCCTGCACCCCAGGTACTGGCCTTGAAACACAAACACTGAATCCGGGCTCCCACCATGACCTCCCCCTTGACCTCTTTCACCCTAACGGTCTCTGACTTCCAGGCTCTGTCCACGCCACCTCTCCAGCAGTGCCTAGAAGTACTCTTCCACCATGTCAACCAACCCTAGAAGCTTCCCCAAAGTTTCCCTTTGTCTACAGGATAGACAACCCTGTCCCTATCGCCAAGGTCTACTCTCCCCTCCATGGCCCTGTGTCTTGGCTCTGGATAGGCTGACTGTGGCCAGAATTCAGAGAGCCACCCCCTCTTCCTTCACTCATCTGCGGTCTATCTAGAAAGTCGTGTTCTCGTCCTCCTAACCCCCACTCCAGTGTTATATCTATACGCACAGAGCAGAACCTCTTCAAACCGCACAGTGGCCCATTCTGTCTCCCCGCGACACTCTGTCCCAACGGCACAGGACGGAGCCCTATCTTTATTTTACATGCACGAGTATTGTGGCTGTATGCATACAGGTACACCACTTATATATCCCTGGTACCTGCAAAGGCCAGAAGAGGGTGTTGGATTCCTAGAACAGAGAGTTACAGAGGTTGTGAGCCACTGAATCTAGGTCTTCTGCAAGAGCAGCAAGTACTATTAATCACTGAGCTACTCCCGACCCCCACTTGTCCCAGTGAGGGGTTCTTACTCATGGAAGATCTAGGATGGCTAAAAAGTATTAGCTTTTAGAATTTGTAATTTGCTAAAAAGCAATTATAAGCCGATCAGTGTGCTGGGACACAGATGGAGTCACAGGGGCTAAGATGACAGCAGAAACCATCATTGTCACAGATGCAAAGGGAACGCTGAGGACGCTGCTCTAATATGAACAAGCAGAATACTGCTGTCTGGGGACTGTGACGGAAAGCCAGGCCAGGCCACCTCGAAGCACCTTGCCCCATCATCACAAGCCAGGCTCCCAGTGGTCAATGTCTGACCACCACAGGGTTTACCATATACACACAGGGTGAAAGTACGATTCTCACAAGGGTCCTTCAGACACTTGCTCTGTGTTCTAGCACTTGCAGAGAAAAACTTGTGCCCACATGGCATCACCTATTCTGATATCACATGGACCTTAATGAGGATGTCAGGGTCCAGGCTGTGTCTGCAGGCAGCTGTGTGCTTAGTGATTAGAGGAACCTAGTTGAAACTTGTCTAGGGTACGGGTTTTTTTTTTGTTGTTGTTGTTTTAGATTTGCCTTTATTTTATTTTATGTGAATGGTGTTTGGCCTGCATGTGAGTCTGAGCCCTGTATATGCAGTGCCCACAAAGGCCAGAAGAGGGCATTATATCCCCAGAGACTGGAGTTACAGACAACTGTGAGCCACTCTGTGGGGGCTGGGAACCAAACCTGATTCTCTGAAAGAACATCCAGTGCTCTTAACCACTGAGTCATCTCTCTAGTCCCCAGTACTGTGTTTTGATAGGACAATGATCAAGACATCTGAGTACCAAAAAATGGATGTTCCTATACTGTGTTCTAAGATTTTTCTCAGATGTCTCAATCCATTCAGATACAACCAGGGCTGGAATGGAGGAGGAAGGGGAACAGAACAAGTCACAAACAAGAAAACTGAGTAAGAATGAGGGAACAGCACAGATCCAAGGCAGCATGATGCCACTTGTCTTCCTGCCCCAGAGTCTGCCTTCTGTGTGCACCTAACATAGACAGACCAGTTGTGTTTACATTTTGCACAGCTTTGATACTGTCCTGCAAAGAGAAAGAAAGGCTCTAGAAAACATGGGGATGAAGGTGACAGCAGGCTATGAGGGCCAGTGGGACAGCTAGGCAGCTGAGTCCTATCAATGGGCTTGGTGAAATCTTACGCACATGGCTCCTTAGGCAAAGTTAAGATACAACTTTTATCTTTGGCTTTAGAACTAGCTTTCTGTAGCCTGTTCTCCAAAACATACATTAAACTAAAACACTTCAAGCTCATTCTCAACATCAGCTCTTTTACTTGGCAAATGTCTCAGAAAATTCTATTTGGTTACTGGAGTTGTCCCAAACTGAAAAAAGTCTTTCCAGGAGGCTGGCATTCATTCCACCTCTTTTCTGTATTTATGGAAGTGGAAGTCAATGGTGCCTTTGTTTTCTGACTGTTCACACAGAGAGGACAAGCACAGAGCAGCTGAAGGAGAGCCACCCCAGTGTGTTTACATCTCCAGATACATGAACACTGGGCAAAGAAAAATTAAAATCAGCTTTATTCCGTGATGCACAACTCTGCTGTTCTCAATACTATGACTCTGATGCCAACACACCAAAGTGTAAAAGGCCTATTCAGGAGTGAAGGTGTGACTGTTTGGGTGCCAGCAGTCCAGCTCTATAGAGCCGGCTGGTTATTGTCCTGCGAGCTCCCCTGCCACTCTGAAGTGTGCTCTGGTTGCCTGGGTGCCAGCAGTCCAGCTCTGCAGAGCTGGAGGCTAGCTGTTGCTGGGCACTGTGCCATTCTGAAGGGATGCTCTGAAATGGGCAGCAGTCTCTTCTCATGGGCTCTCAGCACACTGACCTCCCTGGACTGTGCTGGGCTCTCACGGACTAAGCACACCTGTTTTAGGAAGTGCTGTGCCCAGTACCTTAGAGTAAGGCCATAGAGCCTTTTCCTCTAAAATAACTCTTCCTGATTTGTTCTGTTTTAAAGAAACCAAAACACTAAATATTAATAACCACACAGGTTTAAAGAATGAAGATTAACTACCTTTTAATTGCTATGAAATCTATAATCTCACAGAAAATAAATAATAACCTTGTGTGTGTGAGGGGGCAGAGCATAACACTGGGTGTTGTTCCTCAAGTATTGCCCTAATACTTTAGTTATTTTGAAACAGGGTCTCTCACTGGCTGCTGGGGGTGAAGTGATCAATAGTCTTCCAGCTTCAAAGTCTGAACTGCAATAATGACTAGTGCTGCAGGAGATGCTATGGTACAATAGAGGCACAAGTGTTGCCAGCACAACCAGCCACTTTCTGGCTGGATTTAAGGCCTGCTCCACAGGAGGAAACACATGCCTGGTACCACAATCTAGCCCAGGACCCATGATTGAACCTATTATTTTGCTAAAAGGACACAGTATCAAACTGCCCTCTAGATTCCTATCTCTACCCACACATCACTGCAGTGCTCAGATATCATCAGAGAAGTCTCTCTGTGCAGTGGGCAGTGGGTAACACAGAAACTCGTAACTGGTCAAAGGAAAGAGAAAAGTGAGTGTGGATTGTTCAGTCACAAATGGGACATCTATTTCAAACCCCTTCTTCAAGCTCAAGGACTATTGCAGAAGAGGCAGAGGCCAGGGAGGAACAGGGTCAAACAGTGACTTCTGGACACGACAGGGTAACTGTACTCATGAGCCGATAGCAATACAAGACCTGCACAAGAACAAGCCATTCAACACTCTAGCATAGAGCGGGGAGAAATTCCTAAGTTCCTACTCCTGAGTGTGCTGGTTTGAATGAGAATAGCACCCATAGGCTTGTTTGTTTGACTACTTGGCCCCAGTTGGTGGAACTGTTTGGTAAGGATTAGGAGGTATAGGCTTGTTGAAGGAGGTGTGTCATTGGAAGTGGGCCCATACTATTTACCAGGTAGTGCTCTATCTTCTCCGTCTCCCCCACCCACAATGCTTCCTGCTTCTGGATCAGATGTTAAGTCTCAGCTACTGCTCCAGTGTCATGCCTGTCCTCCCTGACAACATGCTCTCTGCCATGATTAAACTGCAAGCAAACCCCTAATCAAATGTTTCTTTTGTAAGTTGCCTTGATCATGGTATCCCTTCACAGCAATAGAAAAGCAACTAAGACACTGAGGAAATATAGACAGTTGATGGCTTCTGAGGGAGGGAGTCAGTTTTCTCCAAGGGTGTGGTCCCTGGTAGGTGCACCACACTCCAGTAGATTGTCTCACTTCCCAAAGTTGGTGGGAAGCAAACACTGAACTTGACGGGTTCGTTAAAAATAATAAAGACTAAAAATTTTTTAAAAGAGGCCATGAAGTTTAAGGGGAGGAGTCGGGGGGGGGGGAGTAGGAGCAGAGGGGGACGATTATGATCAAATACAGTGTGTGAACTTTTCAAAGGATAAAATTATACTAAAGAAAATTACCAAGCCTAAGTCCCAGATATATAATAAAATAACCCATGCCTAGCACTATCTATGGGCCAACTCACAGGCCTACAGTCAGTGTGCACAGTAGTGATTCTTAAGACCTACTGTTCCCGACAGGGACTGATTACAATTTACCAATCCATCAGTAAGGACTTCTCAATGCCCAAATAGTTAGTAGTATTTAGGATATATTACACTTCCATTTCCTTCTTTTTACTCCGAAGAGACAATACTGCCTAGATGTATCCAGAGACAAGGCCCTCTGTCACCCAAGTGCGAGGACTGATGGTAAAAACAATCAAGAGGGTCTCAAACAGCAGCTGTGACTGACAAATTAGATACCCGAGTCCATAATTAAGCACAGCATTTTGCCACAACTTAGCAATTAAAATGCTATCTACTCAGGGAAGAGGACCAAGTTATCTGTCCTCGTCAGTCTACACACCAACCCAGACTCTTCCAGAATGATTAAAAAAAAAAAGTTCTCTAAAGCAATACAACGTTATAGAATGACCGTTCTACCCAGTAGTTTCTGCACAGGCTGTGCTCAATTCAAGCAATCCATAGTCCATTTTCATACTGTGTGCTCTGTGATGAGCTGCTGCTGGCCCCAACCTCAGCTCATCAGCTATTCAGCCAGGGTCTAGGCACAGCTGTGAGCATTCACAAAGCCGGGCATGCAGCATGGGTGCCTCTTGACAGGAATCAATTCTACAACTAAGGGTGATTCTGGAGGAGGGAAAAGAAAAACAAAAATAATTGTAAGCAGGACCAGTCACTTTAACTTGTGGGACCCAGCATATAATGAAAACCGAGATTCCCAAGCTCAAGCAGTAGCTCAAATTTCCATAAACAATATTCCAAAGACAAAGGCAGAGCACAGACTTGGCTTAAGCGTGGGGCCTGTGTAACTGCAGAGGCCTGAAGCTGACCTCCACTCCACTGGAGTGACTGGAGCCCATTCGGTACATTAACATGAATCCATTTTCCTAATTTCTGTTGAGTGGTAGTGAGTTTTACTCGTGCAGTACATGGCCATGAAGTAGGTATGAGGGCAGAAGTAAGAATGTAGGGAAACTGGACCAGTTCCTAGGTCAGGCTGTGATACAGGAGTACAGGGCAACAATACCACTCCTCATCAAGGTGGGCGTGGTGGGAAAGGAGGAAGTGGAAAGGAGAGGGGCAGGGTGAAAGGTAGTCAGTTTGGACTTTAAGTATGGCATGCCAGCGCTGACATACAGGTGCAGCAGACTTTTAGCAATCAGAGAGGTGAGAACCAAAAATGAGGCAAAGACAAACCCCTTACATTAGGGTCTTCCTACACCCAGGTGATGACAGAACTCACTGAAGTGCATGTCAGGGCAAAGACACTGCACAGCGTGGGGGCAAAGAAATGAGGAAAAACTGAAGGATGATGAAGCAGGGACAAAAGGCCAATGATTAAAACAACATAAATTAGGTTAAGGAAGAAGAGTGCATGCTTGGCTTCAATTACTACAAAGTACCCCAAATAGGCTACTTACAGAAGAAAAAAAAAAAAAAGCTGGGTTGGAGAGACGGCTCAGAGGTTAGGAGCAATGGCTGCTCTTCCAGAGGTCCTGAGTTCAATTCCCAGCAACCACATGGTGGCTCACAACCACCTAAAATGAGATCTGATATACTCTTCTGGCGTGTAGGCATGCATGCCAGCAGAACATTATACATGAGAAATAAATCCGTAAAACAATTTTTTTAAAAAAGCTTTACACTCAGAGTTCTGGGGTTCAGAATGGTAAGACTGAACCCACTATTTAAGTAACCTGTGCGTGTGGCATAGGATCACAGGGCTGTGAGTTGGAGAGAATGCTCACATTCTAGACCACAAAACAGAAGGAGTAGGAACAGGAAGGGTACCATAATCCTTTGAGGCTGTGCTCCAATGACAAAGACTTCTCGCTGTGTCTCACATATTAAAGGTTCATGGTACCTCCCAACGGTGCCACCTGGGGGCCAATCCTTTGCATATGGACCTATGGGGGACACACACCCAAACCACAGTGACAAGAAAACGTTTTTAAGAGGGAATGGCAAATGTTAGCAAATAAGCTAGGGCTGAGCAGTGTTCAGTGACTTTGAGAACATTGATGGCAATTATGGATCTCACCAGGAGCCTAACACAGCTCCACATTCTGTGATGCCAAGATCCTTGTGTCTACTGGAACAACTGTGACCCAGGGAAAGGGTGTCAGTGCACCCAGGGCCCAATGCAATCTGACCAGACAGTAAAGCGTTGTGGTAAGTTTATTTAACAAGCAGAATGGAAAACTCTTTCATATACTAAGATAACTTCTACTATCCAAAGCCCTTGAAATGATTAGATGTTTTCAATATCAACGCAGCTCTAGAGACCTATGACTGGTCCCCAAGTATGCATAAACTCAGCAATACAGCAAGTCTAGTGCACTATAGGAGCTGTTTTTACTCCAGTCCCACCCTTAAACTCTAGATAAACCTGACGCCCAAACCACAGCTGTATCATGTTACCTATTCCTGCTAAATAAATACTACTTTGTTAACAGATACGCCCCACAAACACTATAAAATTCTGTAATCAGAAAGACATCTGGGGAGCATAAAATTCTCACATTCAAACTAAACAGATCAAGACCTCAAAGGGCAAATGTTCTATAGCCTCTAATGTGTTGGTTTCTTCTCACAATGTACAAAGAGCTTTATCCAGTTGAAAAATTCTTGCTAAGAATCCAAATACCAACAGATGTTATTGTTACATAGACGATGACCTTAAGTATTAAAAGAAAATAATTCATCCCATAAATTAGAAGAAAAAAAAGCCCTTTGGACCTGTGGTTCTGCAGACCATGAAATGAAGAGTGGACTCCTGTAAGCAGGCAAAAGACTATTTTTATTCAAAAAGGTTTGTGCTGGACCCAAGCAAGGCAAGCAGGCATGTGCCATGCCAGACAGGCACTAGAGGCTGCTGCTGGCTTATGCTGCAAGAGAGCTGGGTTCTTTACAGCTAAGCACAACTTTGGGGCAGAAGGAATGGAATTAAATGATTGTAAAGCAAGCTCAAGGTTCTGAATCAAGGCATTTGTGTGGACTACATGAGTCACCTTAAAGCCCACCTCATAGTCACAGATGACATTACTACAAATGTAACTGCACGAGGGTTGGGGCCTGAAGTTAAACTTAAAAACTGGGAATGACAGCATAGAGAACTTACAACATGGAAGATTCCCATACATTTCACGCTGGAGATGACCCAACCATCCTAGCAGACAGAAAGTGAAGACATGAGATTTCACAAGAAAGCCTAGAATCTGGGATCTTAGTAGGGTTCTTAGAGAACATCCTACATGGTAATGAAGCCAGAAGGGGCAGTGAGTATGGTTCAATATCCCCCCAAACCAATGATAGCCTCACTTCTGTCCCTTGTACCCCTACAGTTCAGAGAAACAGAGGCCCCTCCCTCAGGGAGGTGTACCTTCCCTTGGGAGAAGGTGAGACAGGCAGTGGGCTCAGGCACATGGAAGATGCGCCTCTAGAATCCTTGTCCTGGATCTCAACTGAGAAAATGCCTCCACCGCTGTGCTGCCACCCCTGGGCAGGTGGTTCTGGCGGTGTACGCAGGCTGAGGAAGCCACGAGGACCACGCCATAAAAGCACCCTCCATGGCCTGTGCATCAGCCCGCCTCCAGGTTTCTGCCACCTTCCCTCAGGGATGACTTGCATCCTGAGAGTTCTAGGATGAAATCAACCCTTTCATCCCCAAGACACTCTTGGTCATGGTGTTTATCACAGCAACAGAACCCTGACTAAGCCAGCACTGAATAATTAGCCACAAACAGAACACCTACCTCCTGTCAGTTTGCTGGACTCTTTATTTATTTATTTATTTATTTATTTATTTATTTATTTATTTATTTCGAGACAGGGTTTCTTCTGTAGCTTTTGGAGACTGTCCCAGAACTAGCTCTTGTAGCCCAGGTTGGCCTCGAACTCACAGAGATCTGCCTGCCTCTGCCTCCTGAGTGCTGGGATTAAAAGCATGAGTTTGCTGGACTCTTACAAGGTTTAGCTTCTGTTGCAGATTAGATTCACCATGGAATCAGAACACATTCCACTAATCTACCACGGGAATACTGTGAATGGAAGTGACTCAAATGATTCCACCTGTGAAAGCCTCTAGATTGTTCTGTGGAAGAAGATGGGGCTGGCAGGAAAAAGTGGGCCCTTTAAATGATGACTTCCCAGGTTCATCTTTCAAAGCATGAGCCAAAACCATGAGTTACATTTACACTCACCTCAGGAAGGGCCACGTTTGGAGTGAGTAAAACAAAGAATTCATTCAGAGATCTCTTGGAGGCTTTTTCTTCTTAAAGGTAACAAAAGCAAGAGGACTCCAGATGGGGTGGAGTGGCTTTGAGTGAGGAGCCTTTTACTGGGCTAAACAGCAAGGTACTGGACATAAATCTTCAGTGAAGGATTTTGGAAAGGCCACTTCTCTCTCTGTGTGTGTGTGTGTGCTTTCACAAAATGTTTCTACGTGGTACTCTTGGATCCCAGGACAGCTAAGTGATGATGATATACAAGCTCAAAGCTGAACTACACCGCAGGAATCCACAGAGAGCCTCCACTCTCAAGTGCCCTGAAGTAAATCCATGACTACGACACTGCCCACGGCACCCTGTCCTTGCTGGAGAAGGCTGTCACTGGGACTCTCCTACCCACCACAGCTCTGGCACACAGACAACACCCCACCTCTGAAGGCTTCCACAGAAACATCGAGGTGTGAGCATATGAGCAGAAGTGAAAAGAAAATGGCCATGAATAGGAAGAAAAGAAACTTCTAGCAAGCAACACAGACAGAAACCATCTCCAAGGCATTCATCATCTGTAAAACAATTACATCCAATAGTTATTTACACCTGAAAGATGCAGTTTAATACTAGACTGGGGTCCAGTCTGAGGTGGTACAGTTCACAGAACCGCGGTTAAACATCCTGACTGCTCATTGAGGAAGACTCGCTTTTTTGGGAGGGGTCTACTTTCAATTTGACTAGAGTTGGCTGCTCATATTCCAGAACCTTCACCCTTGTCCCCAGTGTTAAATTATTGTCTTAGCCCTTCCCTGTGTGCTGTTTTCTCCCTACTTTCTTCTATCTTCCAAATCATGGGAAATCTACTGTAATATTTTGAGTTTCGCAGTGATTTGAATGAAAATGGTCCCCAGAGGACAATAGGGAAAGGTACGATTAGGAGATGTGGCCTTGTTGGAATAAGTGTGTCACTGGGGGTGGCTTTGAGGTTTCAGGAGCTCAAGTCAGGCCCAGTATAGTTTTCTCTTCTTGCTGCCTACTGATCTAGATATAGAACTCTTGGTTCCTTCTCCACCACCATGTCTGCATACATGCGGCTATTCTTCCCACCATGACAATAATGGGCTAAACCTCTGAACTGTAAGCCAGCCCCAATGAAATGTTCTCCTTAATAAGAGTTGCTATAGTCATGGTGTCTCTTCATAGCAATAAAACCCTAACACAAGGTTCTCCTCTCAAAATGCCTTTCAAATAAAATGACAGCAACAAAGATATCCAACCAGAACCATTGCTTCTATCTTACAAGCCGCCTCAAACAATGAAGACTGCTGAAGCTTATACAAGTCACTGTCTCCTCGAGAGTCTAAGTTTTAATGCAACTGCCACTACATATAAGGTGATGATTTCTGTTGATAATCACATAGAAATCAAAGAACATAAATACAAATCCCACTGCAGGCGGCTGGATAGTCTGCTGGGAAAGCTCCCATGCTTGGGAAGACGCTTGTGAGCATTTCAGTGTTACTTCTGAGAAACACAGCAAAGCCTAGCGCTGCTCAGGCAGAGTGACACGGAGAGGGCACTCACCTCCTTTCCAGGGGGCGTCCATCACTGGAAATGCTTCGTGGGATGTTGGCAGCTCTTTCTGGAGGGGGCATTTTCCCATCTCCCTTCCCGGCATTTAGCCGTGATGTCATGGGACTCTGCAGCTGGGATGGGACCTGGGGTGAATGGGCACCCTTGCTGGCATTCCGCTGCCATTTGTTATTATTCCTGAAGGGAAACTTGAACTCATAGGAAACACCTTCGTTCATCTTATACTCCATCACTGGCATGCGGTAGGTTTCTGAGCAACTCCTATTAAGAGGGAAGACCAGAAAAAACCAGTGAGTACTGCCTTACCACGCTGGTGGAGACTATCACTAACATGCTTTCCATCTTTGGGCCTTGTAATTCTCCTTTCCCAACCTAGGACCCCAGAAGAATACACAAATATTTTCTTGTACTTGGTCTCAAGTGTGGAGTTTGAGATGAGGAGTCCGTAAGAAGGCACAGAGCCCATGTTCTGCTGGGAACATGGAGAACCAAGGAGGGAAGGGCAGCTGGAAGGTCCTCAGAGCAGGCAGCTCAGGGCAGACAACAGCAGCTCTGCATACTTGGCTGGGAACTGCAACTGGGGACCTAAAGGGAGGGCAGCTCCAAATGAGCTGGAACCCCAAGAGCCAAGAAATTAAGTGAGGAAAGATCCCAAAACCCAACCAGGAAGCCAAATTTAGCTTAGGAGGGAGAAAACCAATCACATACTGCAACAATTAGTAAAGCCTTCAGGAAGACCAGACAGTCTGAAACCAGACTTCGTTTCTTTCCCAAGGGTGGCGTCTCCCTTCCTGAGCAACATCAATGGCCAGCGACACAAGCCCCTTCTGCTCTACCTGAAACCTCAGTCCTCAGGAAGCCTGGAACCCACACTCCACTCTTCCCCACTACAGTACTAACCCATGCACAGAATGTCATTGTTGGATAGAATGATTTCTTTTTGTACAGGGACAGCAAAGACTTGGAAGGGAGCGTGAACAGAGCAGCGCCGAGAGTCACTCATGAGGAACTTTGGAGATAACGAATGTAGAGTGAGCCCAAGGCAGGCAGAGGGAGCCGCACGGATGAGCCACGGTTAAAATTTTAATTTTAGAAAGAAAGACAAAATGGTACAATTGACTTAAGATGCTTTGTTTTACCCAATATATCCGAAGTTGTATCATTTTTTAAAACATAGCACTGAAAAATTACTGAAATATTTTATGTTTTTCTGAATCTCATGCAGTTCACAGGGAACCAAACTGCAGCCACCTGCCATTTCCTACTGTCTTCATGGCAGGAAAACACCTCACAGGCTTTATGGTCTCCTACCTACTTCTGCAAAACCCAAGAAGGACAGCTGGGAACAAGTGTGGACAGCACTCTGAAGGACAAAGCTAATGGCTGGTTTTAATGCCAGGTCTAAAAGGCCAAGAAAGCTTTCTGTGGTCTCCTTGAGTAGAATGTGGTGGTGAATGTAACTTATAGACAGACTACGGGGAGAGTGGGATAGGTACTAATTTAGCCACACTACAACAACTCCCTGATAGGGGTGCTATCCTGTACTACCTTGGCATTAAGGGCGAGCACAGAGGCCCAGAGAGGTCTGCACAGCGAAGGGAAGGTAGACCAGGTCTTAACCCACGGAATCAGCGCACCTGCAGGCTCATCCTACCTTAGTTCCTAACCAGAGAACAGCACTCTACCCCTAGATATCCTCACCCACAATGAGTCACTCAAAGTCTATCCTATGACAAAAAGGAACAGCCAGCATCTTCTGTAAACCCAATGGGAGCTGTCAGCAGGCATCACCATTCAGGGCCAACTGAAACCTACTTTTAAAAAGCCTAATGTCTGCGAGCAGTGTGGTCCCTAGAAGATGTGACTTCAGCTCCAGAGACACACACCACTCCTTTCAGTGGAACCTCATCTAGAGAATGAGATTTGGAGCAGATGAGTTTTAGCTCAAAGGCAGCATGCTCCCACATTCAAAGCAAGAAAATACTTTGCAACACTATTTAAAACACTATTTAAAAGATGACTTGACACCCAAATCCCCAACAAGAAAAATAATAATACTGAAGAGCTTCAATTTGGTCTTTTTCTGTAGCTGTTTTTAGCTCTTGAATGGCCCCTGATTGCAGAGTAGCATCCTGCAGAATAAAGCTGCAGCACCCAGAGCTCCTCATCTCACCCCTAGCCAGCCAGGCCTCTTATTAAGTGGACAAGCTGGAGTCCCAGGGGGCACAGACATTGGAGATGTGATAGAGGTGAGGGACCTTTTCAGCAGTGGGAGAGGGGATGGATGAGGACACTCAGGAAGGGTCTCTGACAGGTCCTCAGAATTGCTCTCACTGTGCTGTGCTCTTGGCTGTCTGGTTACTGTGTGGGTAGCACTGCACCTTCCATTCGTCTCACCAGAGTATTAAAAGATGAAGGAGCCAGAAGGACATTAAGCCATTTTTCTTAAAACACTGCCCTTTCAACGTCAATGTGCACACATACCCAAGGTCTGCCTGACATACAGTCACTGCCTGACTACCTATGATGTTTTCAAGGTCCTGGCAACTTCACGAACCAAAGGTCCTATCTCACCCCAGAGCCGCCTAAACGGAAGGCTGACAAAGAGGAGAGGAGTGACTAGTCAGAGAACAGAGTGATTAGCTGCTAGCAAACCGCAGTGGGAGTGTGAAGTGTGGAGGAGAAGAGACCGCAGCAAGGTGTTAATGCTTCAACTGTTCCCTTTGAAGCCACTTCTGCAGAAGTGAACAGCTTTCCAGGTCTCTGAAGGCATCTGCACTGCGCACAATTTCCCACCTGCACAGAAGGGGTGGTGAGGGCTACGGCTTAGCACTTAGCCTTCACCCAGCTTCCTGGCTCAGCACCTGACGTGTGTGGGCATCTGTGTGAGCTTCAAGAGGATGCTGTGTGTGTCTTCCAGTGGAAGACAGATGTGGCTCCTTCCCTCAGGTATGTGGGAGTCCTGCACTGATTTCAGAACACACTGTCCTATCTGGCCCAACTCTGCCTTTACAGATGTGTTGGTGGTAGCGTCCAAGGGGCCAGTGGGAGAAGTGACACCACAAACCAGGAACTACACACACTTACCAGGACATCCATGACGTAAACTGGTGTGCAGGGCAAGGGTCTGTGCCAAACTATAGAGCAGCGATTACACCCTGGACTCTGATGCCAGAGGAGCCTGAGTTCCCTGGTTATTTTTTGTAAGATTATCATTTATTTATGCAAGTGTGTGTGTGTGTGTGTGTGTGTGTGTGTGTATGTGTGTTTGTGTGTGTACTGTGGGAGTGTGCTACCATGCATGTATGTCAATGTGGAATCAATTGCTTTCCATCATGTGGGATCCAGGGATCAACCTCAGGTTATCAGACTAGGTGGGAAGTGATTTGACTCAATGAGCCATTACACTGGCTCTATTTGGTTTCTTTAAAAGATGAATAAGATTCATACGATTGCTAAAAGAATTGAATGTACTAATTCATGTCACAGTGTTTTTATTTCCTAAGGCCTGGAACAATGAAGTAAAAATTTAGCCAATGATATTTCCTAACACTCCAAGGAGGATAAGCCCAGTCTAGATGAGCACTGCCAGTAAACCAACGTTCACTACAGGCCCATCTCCCTAGTAACAGTTACTCAGTTTTGGTGGCAGTGAGGCAGCTCCATTCTGCCCACCCTCACATCAACTGTTCCCCAGTCAAACCTGGAGCTTAGAAACAAGAGCAGAACCGGTGTGTCTGGGAACCAGAGAGCTTGGTGTCCTGCTTGTACATACTATCTCCTGTCTAGGGAGATCAACGGACAGCAGAGCAGTGCAGGACATTTAGAGACCTTCTAAGTAAGGACCCAACTGCCTTCTGAGCCACCATGGGTCGTGCTGTGCCAGGTCAGCAGACCATGCTATTCAGGACAGGGAATGCAGGCAGGGTGGTTTTAGAGACCCGCTCCCAACACCTCAGATTTGCTAAACTAACAAGTTGTGCAGATATATAGTTTGGTTTCTTGGAAACACTCAGGTATCTAGAAGACACTGCTTCTTAATTGTTCAGACTAAAGGACTCCATCATATATTGATATAGGCATACAATCCCCTGGCCACCTACCTGATAAGTGGCATAAAGAAAAGCTATTCTTTCCACATTTTTGACATATGAAAAAAATTATAAAAAATTAAAAAAAAAGAAAAGCTATTCTGAGCAAAGACTGATTTTAACTGAAGTCCACTTAGTTTTTAAGGAGCACAAATAATCCAGAGCTCACACATGAGATGGTCACTTTAGGGGGAAAATAAGAACTAGGTTTTGCAGCCGGGCGGTGGTGGCGCACGCCTTTAATCCCAGCACTCGGGAGGCAGAGGCAGGCGGATCTCTGTGAGTTCGAGACCAGCCTGGTCTACAAGAGCTAGCTCCAGGTCAGCTCTAATGCCACAGAGAAACCCTGTCTCGAAAAACCAAAAAAAAAAAAAAAAAAAAAAAAAAGAACTAGGTTTTGCTGATGTGGGATTCCCCTCTGTATGCTGGAACACAATTGGCTAATAAAGAAACTGTCTTGAGCCTGCGCAGGAAATAGAGGTAGGTGGGGAAAACTAAACTGAGTGCTGGGAGAAAGAAGGTGGAGTTTTGAGAAGCCATGTAGCCCTACAGCATACAGATAAAAAGTAAGCCACTGCCACATGGCCATACAAAGATTAATGGAGATGGGTTAAATTAAAATGTAAGAGTTAGCCAATAAGAAGCTAGAGCTGATGGGCTAAGCAGTGATTTAAATAATACAGTTTATTTCAGGTCTGAGCTCCTGAGCAACCAGGAAACAAACAACATTTGGCCTTTTTATTTATTTTTCTTTCTATCTATCTATCTATCTATCTATCTATCTATCTATCTATCTATCTATCTATCTATCGCTTTTGCTTTTTGTTTGGGACAAGGTTTCTCTGTGTAACAGCCCTAGCTGTCCTAGAACTTGCTTTGTAGACCAGGCTGGCCTCAAACTCAGAGATTCATCTGCTTCTGACTCTCAAGTACTGGCATTAAAGGTGTGCACTATCACACCTGGCTTATATTTTGGCTTTATATGGGCTAAGAATTAACTACTAAATCTTAAGAGAAATTCGTAGAAAATAGTGGCTAAAAATAAATAACAGATCATGTTTTTAAATGAACAAAAATAGCATCTGTAAGCCTAAAGGAGGAAAAAGAGCTGATTAAATTTATCCCATCAAACAACTTCCCCAGAAGCAAAGAAGTGAAGTTTTGGATAGTGTTGCTGCCTTGGCAGGAGTGGATCAGGCAAGAGTTCCAGGGTCCTCCCTCTAGGAGAAGACTACAGACAAGCTGCTAAAGCATGAAGTGTAGGGCTGACTCACCCAAAGCCCATTCCTGGCCTCAGAGGTTCTGCCAGGAAAGAGCCTAGAAGCTGAGCTCAGCTGTCTAGGACCAGATAGCAGGGTTTAAAACAACAGCTGAGCTTTGGACAGCAAGGGCATAAATGGGAGCGAGGATAGTTGATAACCATGGATCATAAAAGAAAAAATTCTCACAGGCCGAGATGTGATGTGCTCTGTGTTTACTGACTGCTGGTGAAGATGCTGAGGATAGGTGTTATGGACATTTTTGTCTGGAGCAGCAACATTAGTAGCGCAGAGATGCAAATCCTAGACTGGCACCAGTTAGTCACTCTAGCTGCAGCCGCACATGCTAAACGGAGCTGTGTGCTAACCGTTTTAGACTTTCCATGGAGAAACTGTCAGCCTCACAAGAGGTCAAGTGCTCTCTGGTTACCCTGCCTATCACAAGATGTATGTCCTATGTGGTATAGCAACCCAACCTCAGCTGCCAACTCAGACCTACCTCCGGGGGGTGCAGTCGTCATGGGGAGGGATGATGACAACTTTCACTGTGACGGACGTTCTCAAGAGATCGATCATCTGCTCATGGCTCAGGGTGGCCACCGCCACCTTGCAGATCTCCACCAGGCGGCTGCCCTGCCTCAGACCTGCTTGCCAGGCATAGCCATAGGGCTCTACATCTGCCACGATGCCCTCATAGTTAACATGGAAGCCAAGTTGTCCTAGCCCGTTTCTCCGCAGAGTCATTTCCACTGATTCACAACCTTTGGAAACAAACTAGACAAGGAAATGAGAGGGACTGGAGTTAAGAGTTGAAAGTTAGACCAGAACTGGAACAACGCTGTCTTGGGTTATCCTTGAACAGCCTGTAGCCAGCCGAAGGGCAGGCTAGCTATTCCCCTTCACTAATCTCTATTCGGTAGCAAAAGCAACACATTGGTTGCTCCAAAGGGCTCAATGGCTTTCCTAAAGTTACAGGAAAACTTCAGAGAGACCCACAGACAGCTGGTAGCAAAGAGAACCTATATTCTACATTCAATTATCCATTAAAAAAAAAATCCAAGGTGGCAGATACAGAAACACCACCGCCATCGTATTCTCCCTCCCGAGGCTGCTACTTTTCTCAACAGACGATGGAAAGCAGGAGCGTCAGGTGGACAGTGCAGCTTCCCATCATCAGGGGAACCGCCAGAGTAGCCAACGATGCCACGCAAGGCTCTGTGCCCTGGCTTTAGTGCCTGGAAACTTTAGGAATGAGAATTGAAACAGAAGAAGGAAAGTCTCACCTGCAGCCTTTTGACAATTTCTTTAATATCTTCACTGCTAATGAAGCTCTCCACAGAAACACACTCTCCCCGCTCATAGAAGACTTTGAGGCTGGTGTCACTGGAAGTCCACCCTATCACATCTCTGCAGGAGCAGTTGAAAGCCACGCTTTTTGTTTCCTGCTCGATGAGGACGATGAACTCATTGGAGATCCCGAGGAGGCAGTCGAATTCCATGGCCTTGTTGTAGTCTTTGGCCCGGACGGCCCACACGATGGCCCCCATGCTACTGAGCTCAGCTCCCGGGTAAGGCTTAGATTTTTCCTTCTTCTTGGAGGCCAGAGAAATGAAGGGGAACTTGCCGGAAGGGTCGATGGGTGTGTTGGTGACATTCTTTTCTGCCAGATCTTTCAGGTATTCCTGGCGGGTCCTTGTGGCCATGGCCCGAAACTTTTCTGATTTGTGAGCAGCATTTTCTGCATTGATCACTTTGGCCAAAAGGAAGTCCCTGAACACATTTGACTTGGGGAAAGTGACCCCTTTAGGGATGGGAGGTCCAAAAGAAGGCACATCTCTGGACCTAGTGACGGCCACACTGAGAGACAGAGCAGAGAACAAAAGAGAAGACGTGTGTCAGCATGTTTGTCTTCTACTACAACGAGGGGAAGAAACGTGCTGTGACAAGGACGGGGGATGAAGCTCAGCGTACAGCACCAGTCCAGCAAGCGTGTGCAAGGCCCTGGGAGTGGTCCCCAGCACTAAGGAAAGGGAGGATTATATGCTCAAGACAAAACTATTGCTCATTTTGTACAAGAAAGAACACAGACTTCTGCTTTATGAGTGAACTTCTTCATTCAAGCTTTGGAGAACGTTAAGTTTTGTTTCCAGGTAAACCCTTTCTATCTAAAAGATTAGAAATTAAAACTTCACTTCTTCAGCAGTCAGGAGACTAACCACAACATCATGGGGGTGTGTGGCTTACTGCAATGCTCCACATAAGAGAATAAAAGCTATTTTAAATACCTACAGACTATTCCAGTGTAGGTTGTGAAAATCACACAACCGTTCAGACAGAAATTCTGTCAGAACACAAAGGTGTTCTCCACTTGAGACTTGATGCCTGCAGGCAAGACACAGTTCATACATGACATGCAGTTCATACATGACATGAGAAGTGAGTGATTTCTTATTTCTAATAATAAAACCAAATATTATCTGTTGGTCATGTGTGAGCCACCATGAGACCAGATTAAAAACGTAACTTTAAAATCACCTATCAATAGTAATTTTGACTTTTAGAGAATTGTGCTGTTCTTTGGCCCAAATGTTCTGCTTTCGGTCTGTGATTCTTTAAGAAACACACTTCCCTTTCTCTGTTTAAGTCACTGACTTTAGAGAACTTGTTCCCATCATTCCTTCTGTATACACAGCTGAAAATTAGGCTCATGAGAAATTATCATAAACACCTGTGCTGATCTACTAATTTTAATCTCAAAAAGAAAATTATTAAAATTTTCCTAAAACAACGAAAGCTGGGTATAAATAGAGAGGCTGTTTGTCTTATATCAGTTTTTAAAATCACATGTGATGCCCTCAGTCAAGTTTGACAGGGCTAAGAATGACGATCGCACTTTCCACACAACTTAAAATTGCGTCAGCCATGAAACTGTGCACGGTAAAACATTTTATCAGAATTCTCAAGAGGAAGAACAAACCCCAGAGTGTGCTTCCAAAGCAAGCCGAGGGATTCTATCTCACATTCCCTTTAAAGTCTCGTCAGACTCACACCTATAACCAGCATTTGGGAGCTGAGGCTAGAGGATTACTCTGAGTTTGAGGCTATCTGGGGATGAGAGCCTGCAGAATGAGACTCTGTCTCACCCCCACCCGCACACCAATGGGGTAGGGAGTCTCACTGTCAGATATTCAGAAACCTTTAGAAAAATTTCTGTATCTTATAGAAATGGGATAGGCAAATCTACAAGTAAAGAATTTATACTTAGAAATTATGCTTTGGTGAAATGGAAAAGCTACACTGTCGGGAGATACCTTGGACAGAAGCTATGCTTTCACAAGTTTATCTTTAAGAGACAGACTACCAGTCTCCCTTTATGACAAAGGGAGGTATCAGCCAATACCCGTGCATGCACTAGGGCCTAATTACACACTATTACACAGGCAGTTTTCCTTTACAATGTGAGTGGTCTGGCTTGAATGCTGATGGCTGTGTTCATTGGATCATGTTAGCTCCCCCTCTTTTGAAGCTGAGAAGAAATTGCTGGAATCCAGATTTGGTAGATATTCTACAAGGAATCCCGTGAGGGTACAGAAATATTTAATATCTTTCATTTTAAAATTGGCAATTTCTGTTCTTGTTCATTTTCCTCAGAGCATTACTCTTCCTCAGGTAACAGCTGCGCTTTCATTTTAACTGAAGAGAGGTACACACTCAGCAGGGTGTGATCGTGAGCACGACTACTTGCCCCTGAGCACACAAGAATATAGAGATCTATTTATTAAGTGACAGAACTTTAGACAAATATACCCTGGCAACCTACCAATAATTAGAAGCTTCTAGAACGAACTGTGAGGGAGAGAACCGAGTCTCTGCCGTGCAATTATCTGTGATTCACCACAGATGGGCGTGAGTGATACAGACAGTAATCAGGGCTGCGACATTAGAAACAGGGTCCTCAGGAAGGCGGCAAGGAAGGTGGTAGCTTAGAAGGCGCCTTTCCAACCGTCTTAGATGCACTAACTTTCACGGTCTTACAAGGTTAAGAGGCTCACTGACACAGATGCCAGAGACACTAAACCTACTATATAAGGCCTCGTTTAAGCTAATTAGAATACTTTACCTCAATTAAAAAAGAAGTCTGTCTAGAATATTTCTAAATATAGGTACTTAAGATTAATTATAAATGGTTCTTGTTTTGTTTTTTTTGTTTTTTTTTTTTTGAGATGGATTCCACAGGGTCTCTTGTCAGCTACACTTACCTTACAGCGCTGTATCTTGGCAATGATCCACCCTTTTTAAGTCCGCTCACCTGGCAGCATGGTTGGTTACAGGACAAGCTAAGCTTAGAGGCAGAAGCAATCACGGAAAGTCAGCACTGAGGGGACTTTACAGAGGTCACCGGCCCTCAAACTTCCATAAATTTGTGAGCTTCACCTCAAACCTGACTTCAGTTTTACTTTCTACCAAGGAAAATGTATGTCAATTTTAATCTACAGATACACTCTCCAACATCCTTGAAAACAACAGGGAGACCCAGAACATGCCCAGTGTTTATCTCCCAGTACAGTGGGGTACAAATCCTTCACCTGGCAGGAAATCACAACAGCCTACATTGCTGGTAGAGTGCCAAGGCTGGAGTCAGGCTCTGAGTACCAATGACAGAGCCTTGTCCACTCCACCCTCACCTCCAGGAAAGGACTCCAAACTTACTCTCTCTCCTTTTGGTACCCACTGAATGGGATCATCTACACAAACCTCCTGGCCTAAAAGACCCCCCAGCAGGCTGTATCTAATTGGTCTGGACCATTAACATCCACTAGCATCAAAGACCTTGAACGAAGTAATACATCTTGGTACACAACAGTAAACAGATGAATCGAAGTCTTTATGTGAACAGAGCAGAGTAAGACACTGGAACTTTAGAACCAGGCATGATGAATCCCAGCACTTGAGAGAAAGGAAGATCAGCAGTTTAAGATCATCTTTGACTACATAGGAGGTCAGGGCTACAATGGGCTACATGACTCTACCTTAAAGGGGCTGGAGCGGGAAGACTGAGATGGCTCATGGGGGAAAGGCACTTAACACCAAGCTGGATTAACTGAGTTTGATCCACAGGACCCACACTAGGGAAAGAAGAACCTATGTCTGTAAGTTGTCTTCTGACTTCTACACATTTGCCCAATCAACAAATACATAAATGTTCAAAACAAAACAAAACAAAACAAAAACCTGGTAACTACAAGAACAAAAGCAAAAAGAAGGGACTTCAATGTTGGAAGCATAGTGTAAACAGCAATAAACAACTGATTTCAACCTCAAATTGGAAAGAAAAATTAAGCCAGGTCTTAATTTCTGGTAAAGTGGTGTAAGCCTGGCAACTCAGGAAACTGAGGCAGGAGGATTCCAAGTTCAAGGACTGCCTAGGCTACAAAGTAAGTTCACAACCAGTTTGTACAACTTAGTGAGATCTTACCTCAGAATAAAAATGAAAAGAAGGGCTTTGGGAGCCTTGGGTTACTGTTCAGACACGGCCAAGTCCACAAACAACACCACACATAAATAACTCTAACAATGGCACAGAAATGGCACCAAGAAACTGGTCACAAAGATACGAATCTCTTAAGGGGGTCGACCCCAAGTTTCTGAGGAACTTGTGCCAAGAGAAAGGCCTGAAGAAGATGCAGGCCAACAATGTGAAGGCCTTGAGTGCCCGTGCAGAGGCCATGGAGGCTAATGGGAAGACCAAGATGTCCAAGCGCCCCAGCTGCAAACCCAGCCATTTCTCTTTCATGGTTCACCCCATGAAAGTGAAAAGTAGTTTAGAAGCTACATGGCCGAAGGTCACAGACTGTGCCAACCAAAACCCAAGGTTCAGCTCCAGCTCAGGTTCCCAAAGGTGCCCAGGCCCCTGTGAAAGTCCCACAGAAGGTTCCCCTCTGCCAGTGTGAAGACACATGAACTGGTATGAACACCTACACACTATTTGCAGATGATCAGTACCCTTTGCTTACAAATAAGTGTGGGGCGAGGTCTGTTAAACAACTGAGACGAGGCCTAGGGCTACTGCTCAGGGGTACAGTACTTGCACAGCAAGTGCCAGGTCTCAGTTCCCAGGGCACCAGGAACAGAAACAGAACAGAATAACACAAGACAGCAGAGGTAGAGGCAGTCCCTTCTAGGAGCTAGTCAGAAAGAACAATGCTGGAGGAACTTTGCCAGCAGCAGACGTGGGCCCAGGACACGAACACACTCATGTGTAGCTCCTCCGTCCAGGAGCTGCAGATTCCAACAAGGGTCACTTCCCTAGCAATGCGCATGGAGCTCCAGCATGCCAAGGCTCTTGGCCACTCGAGGATCGAGTTCTCTGCTAGAGACAGCAGGGCCAGATGCAGTAAAGGTTCTGTAGCTCTAGGGAGGCCCAGTGTGCCCTCCCAGAGGAAAACAAAGCCAGATTCACCAGAGGTGTGTGTATGTGTAGAATATGGTCTCTATATGATCCACACATTGCAATTACTTAATTATTTGGGAGGGACAATATTAGAGACTGCACCTGGGGCCTTATGCATGTTATCCTGAAATTAATTAATCTTTACTAATTTTTCATCCTATAGGGTCTTGTCTACTTCTCCATGCTTTACTTTCCTGCAATGCATCTTCTGAAGAAACTGGGCTGCTGGTTGCTCAGAGTGACTCCTGTCGAGTATACAAATGCTCCTTGGTCATCTGTATCCTCTAAAGTGCCTTAACTAAAAGGCTTGATCACAGTCAAATTTAATCTGGGAAAAAGGGGCAAGGGTCGGGTGGCACTCTGCCATTATTTCTCTGTCTCTCTTTCTCTTGTGTTTGTGGCCTTTGATGGTCAATGCTAGATCCACTGATTCTTTACTGGAAATGGTGAAGCCCCACAGGTGCCCTCAAATCAGATGACCCCAGGCTGCTGCTTATGGACTCAGTCTGTACCTTTGATGTGAATGGCTTTTCGATACCTCCTCTAACAATAACCACATACTGATGGTTCTCAGTTCATTTTTACTTTAATAAAGCCTCTTTGTCTTTTTGGTTTGTCATTTCTAATCTGACCTATCAGCTGGGTCCAGGCAGCTATGCTCACTATAATGATACAACTAACAACAGAGGCAGAGGGCACTCGGATCAACCAGAGGGTGAACTTCAGCATTCATGCTCTGGACCCACGGCAGGAAATTGTTTTTCTCTGGTTCATAGATGGTAGGCTCAGGACTATAGAAACAGATATAAGCAGGTTGCAGCCTCTAAATTTCTTTGTATGAACTACCTTCCATGGAGACAGAGTTAACTATTTCCCTAGGGTTACTCCCTACCCCTACGGCCCGTCATTACGCTACACACCCACCTGCCACTCCTGAAGTGCTCCTCTGCTTCCTGCTGAATTCCATACATCTGTGTTTTAACACACCCACTAAGTTAATTCCCATTTTCTGGGTTAAATGTCCTTATAAATTGACCTTATACTGACCCTGTCCTCCAAATCATTACAGCAAGACACTTGAGGGCTGGAGAGATGGCTCAGTTGTTAAGAGCATTGCCTGCTCTTCCAAAGGTCCTGAGTTCAATTCCCAGCAACCACATGGTGGCTCACAACCATCTGTAATGAGATCTGGTGCCCTCTTCTGGCCTGCAGACATACACACAGACAGACTATTGTATACATAATAAATAAATAAATATTTAAAAAAAAAAGACACTTGATAAAGTAATGATTCCCTATTCCAGATGAGACACCAAAGAGGTGTCAATTAAACAAAGCAACACACAACAACAAATGGATGTTTCTACTGGAAAAGCTGGGCCAAGGACTGACCGACTGGTGCTGGGGCTGGAACCCAGGGCCTTCTGTGTGACACACTAGGTCCTCCGACTGAGCTACAGCTCGGCCTAAGAGGTCTTAAACATTCAAAGGAATCTGAGAGCTGGGATTTGACTAAAGAACTGTCCTGCATAAGACCCCGGATCTTACCTAACCTCAGGTGGGGGAGAGGGAGAGGGGGAGGAAGCACTTGGATTAGTTTAAATTAACAGGGCTAGTGAAGGAGCAGAACAAACTCCATTTTGAGAAAGAACTCCATTTAGTCAGGGCCTAATTTTGTGTGTATGTGTGAGAGAGGGGGGGGGGGGGAGGGAGGGAGGGAGGGAGGGAGGGAGGGAGGGATGGAGAGAGAGAGAGAGAGAGAGAGAGAGAGTGAGAGAGAGAGAGAGAGAGAGAGAGAGAGAGAGAGAGAGAGAGAGAGAGAGAGAGAGACTGGAGCCCACCAAAGTCATAAACATTCCCAAGAAACTGTGTCAGTCCTGGTCAGAGTGACCCACCAGGGAGTCCAAACAACACCTGCTTGCTTCAAATGTCCTTGTCAGTATCTGACTAACTATTGTTTTGAAATTCTTATCTGTTGACAGCTGCTGGTTTTGAAATGTCCCTATACCCCAACCAATGAATTCAAAGATTGTATACTTTTACCCAATGATGAATTGCCAAGGCTCGTGCCACCCTGCCTGCAGTTTTTCCCTCTAAAAAATTCCTTACCCTGAGGGCTCAGGGCCGTTTTGTCCCCATCTGCTGCATGGATGAGTTGGATTACGGTTCAAACTAGCTTGTATTCAATAAACACCAGTGTGTTTGCATCAGATACCAGTTCTGTGATGGTCTCATTTGGGGGTTCTGTATGATGTGGCACAACACTAGAACTTAATCCCGAGGAATCCGTGGGCTGCTGGAGTGTGGTGAGAACTCACACCAGGAGCCGTGGCCCCTGTAAAGTCAGAACAAGTGTCCATTCTGCCTCCGGATACATTCACTTTCATGAGAACATAAGCGCCTTTGCTCCTTCTCACCAGCACTAAAGACTGTGTGAGGGGGGGCTGGAGAGATGGCTCAGAGGTTAAGAGCATTGCCTGCTCTTCCAAAGGTCCTGAGTTCAATTCCTGGCAACCACATGGTGGCTCACAACCATCTGTAATAAGATCTGGTGCCCTCTTCTGGCCTGCAGACATATACACAGATAGAATATTGTATACATAATAAATAAATATTAAAAAAAACTGTGTGAGCAGAGAGCACCTTGTTTGCCTAGGCTCCACACAAACCCCGATACCCCATGTGACCTGGAAGACAGGCCTACCCAGTATGAGAAGGACACAGAACAATCCCATGCCCTAAATTCACAGCAGAAAAAGGAGGTCACTAAAGAAATTTTCTGGTTTCTTTTGGTGAGATTAGAAACTGACATGTTCTCTTGGATTTATAAATGGCTTAATATTCACATTGATGAACAACATGTTAGGCATTCAGGCACGGCCAGCAGCTAGGAAATCCCAAGCATGTCCATTTTGTGTCGAGAACAAGGATGTCCTATCCCCAGCACAGATTGCCATGGGCATCACATGGCTGTGTTAAAAAGATGGGCTCCCAGGGCTCAAGAGATGACTCAGTGTTTAAGAGCATGGTTACTCTTCAAGACGACCCTGGCACAATTCCCAGCACCCACACAGCAGTTTACAACCATCCACAACTCCAGTTTCAGGGGATCCAACACCCTCTTCTAGCCTCTGCTGGCACCAGGCACACACGTGGTGGACAGATCACCTGTCCACTGGTGTCTAACAGTTAAGAGTAACTACTGAGCACTGGAAACGTGGCTAGTATGAATGAAGAACATTGCATCAGATTAAAATTTGGTTAATAAAAAATTTGAAAACCGATACTCGATTTAGACAAAGCTTTTACAAAATGTTCTGGAACAATCTGGATATGTAACTATATTTTTCAATTGTAAGTGTTATGAATTCCTAAAGAAGATCAAGTCATCTAGTGAAAATTTAGTATCCTACCCAAGGTGTGTTCTAGCTAAAAGGCACTTAATTTAGTCCAAAGAAAGATCACAACCAGATGGGCAGAGTGGGACGTGCCTTTAATCCCATTAAACCAGCACAGGGGAGATGGAGGCAGGGGGTCTCTATGAGTTCAAGGCCAGCCTGATCTACATAGTGAGTTTCAGAATTATACATTGAGACCTTGTCTCAGAAAAGAACAACAATCACAAAAAGGTAGGGTCATAATCAATATCAGTATTTTAAATTATAATTTATTATGTAGAAATAATAATAGATGTATTTAGTAAATAAAACACTGGGTCAAAATTAGTGTCAAATTACTTTCACTTATGATTTCCTTCTTTAAAAAAATATCTATCTATCTATCTATCTATCTATCTATCTATTTATTATGTATACAATATTCTGTGTGTCTGCCTGCAGGCCAGAAGAGGGCACCAGACCTCATTACAGATGGTTGTGAGCCACCATGTGGTTGCTGAGAATTGAACTCAGGACCTTTGGAAGAGCAGGCAATGCTCTTAACCCCTGAGCCATCTTTCCAGCCCCACCTATGATTTCTTAAAAAAAAAATCTGGCTACTTAGTGAAAAATGAGGCCATGTATTTGAAGTAGAGCATGGACGGCTATGCATGAGGCTTTGAAGGGAGGAAGGAGGAGAAATGTTGTTAAATTATAATCTCAAAATTTAAAAATCTGGCTGTTAAAAAAACATAAAATCAGTATGTGGCTTACACTGTTTCCACTGGACGCTGCTGATTTAGACAAAGGCTTAAAAGCAAAAGCTTCCTTTAAAATGCACTGTGTGGCAGTTCACTGGCCACACTTCTGAGTGCTGCTGAGTATGTAATCCTTTGCACAAGCCCAGCAGACAGCACGTGGAGAATGCCCGGGGTGCTGAAGACAACGACAGCAAACGTCTAATAGAACACAGAAAAGCCCTAAGAGCATGCTTAGAAACGTTAGAGTAAATGGCTTTTTTAATAGCAACAATTTTTTAAAAACGAACTTCTATTTATTATGAACACTCTGCTCTTGCCACGCCAAAAGAAATACATAATTAGTAGTATGAGTAATTAGCTAGCTGGTGAGCAGATGGCATGGATGAAGGACGGCACCTAAGGAGGAGGTGCAAATGGAAACGGCAGGTGTCTAACCAACAAGCCTAGGAATGCCAGCACCACCGGTTACATCATCGTGTGAATTCAGCCAACTGCACACACTACGTGGACTTCAGAAAGCAGAGCTGGAGGTGGGGTGGGGGTGGACCCTATGCACAGCCATCACCTGCCACCCACTCAGCCACTGCAGCTCGATGCCTACCTGTAACAAACACTCTCGGTGCAGGGGTTGTGAGCCCGGACAATGACAAAAACATGCTGAAAGTGAGAGCGGATGTTTTTCGGGCTAAATGGTTGTGCTCCAGGCTCTTGGAAAACTACTGTCACAATGTCGTTTCCAATGTGCCGCTTCCTCAGGAGCTACAAGAAAACAAGCAAGCACCAACGTAAGTGCCGACACTTGGAGACACCCTCCACCATTCCCTATACCGAAGGCATCTATGCCACATCAGCCTGTACCAGTGCAGGCCTTTTTAGCATGTCTTAGCATCCTCTCCAAGGAAGAAGATGGAAATGAATATTCTAAAAATTTGTATAAAGGATACAACCATTCAAACAGATCTAACTAATATCTGGCATGTCCAATCCTCAGTTTCTATAGCAACAACTGTGTTCCTTTCTCAGATAAGAAACTTGCCATTGGGGAAGATTTTTGGAGATGAGGAATGGCTGAAGGAAGCAGTTATAACACAATCACATCATGCTTTTATAGGAAATGAGGTGACGAGGTTCTCCTGGTAGACAGTCTGTGCCCCATGTTGGGAACATGGAAATTAGTACTACTCCACAAGTAGCACCAGTTTAAAGGCAGGTGAGGTTTCAGGTTTGAACAGCATCCTAATTACAGAGAGTTCCTTCAGACCACCTTCTGATTTATGCTATACACATTCTGTCATGGTTGTCAAATTCAGGAACCTCGAGCCAGGCCAGTGCCTTCTGAGGGGTTTCTAAGAGGGTGTGATTATCCTATGTGAGATGTGTGCTTCTCATCCTTGCTTTATGGAAGTTCTTCAAAGAGCGAAACAATTAAATATGGCACCAACTAACTATGCTACACAAAAAGCTGAACTTATACAACTTACATTTTTATTTAAATTCTCTAGGGACATCGAAACATGTAAATCACATAAAATCAACCACCTAGTGCTGGCTGATGGCTGGGGACAGCAGCCTTTTAGATTTAAGTTAGAAATCTGGAGAAAAATGCACTTTCAAAAACAAAATGCATATTACTTTGTTTTATGGTTCAAGTGTTCTGTCTGCATGTGTATCTGTGCATACAAGCACCTGATGCCTGCAGAGGCCAGCAGAGGAGGGCATTGGATCTCCTGGAACTGAAGTTAGAGACAACTAAGTCACCAAGGGGGTGTTGGGAACTACATCCAGATCCTCTGGCAGGGCAACAAGTGGTCTAGACAATTCTCAAGTCCTGGGAAGCACACCTTTAACCTAAGTAATTTGAAAGCATTCCAAATTATCTTCCAGCAAAGCAGTTTACTTCATTTCTAAGCAACAGATACTATAAAATAAAGCATGATATGAAATGATTGCTCTTCAGAATATAACAAGGTTTATTAATAAAGTAAAATCATGATAAAAAAATCATCTTTATTTCTACACAGTTGTCATTATCTTTTCTGCAAAGCCATTCTTCAGTATGCCTTGGTATGTGGAATCCATGCTTTAATAAAGGACTCAAATTCATTTGTCTTATGTTAAATGTAAAAAAATGTATTTATGTTTAAATATATGCAAATTACTTTAAAAAGATAAGCTTTTAAAATATATTTCTAAGTATAAGATTATTTACATAGAAGGAAACTAATTAATTAGCTAAAGAATGAAAAATTCTTAGTGTGTAACAGCACAGATTACTTTCCCATTTTAATTTGGAACTGCAGTATTTTTGCCTTTATCGACTGCCCAAGTTAAACCAGTTTATAGTTGCCCACGGAAATGTTATCTCACTCAGCACGTCAACAGCTAAACCTGGAACTGAATCGGGTACTCTGACAAATCTCATATTCAAAGGTCATTCATTAATGTTCTGACAACTGGTCAGAGTGAGTTTACCTTCTTAGACTGTGACTTCCACCTAGAAGTACACACACGGTCCACAGACTAGGTCAGAGCTCATCTTCGGACAGGCTTCCTGCAGATTTACAGCTGACTCACCGTTTTGTTTCCTATTTTTGAGTACTTTGGTACTCGGGAAAGGCAAAGTTCTGTTTCTTAGGCCTGTGATTGACCCCAAGCAGTGAGGAGTAAGGTTAGCTGAGTGATGGGCTGGTATCTGTGAAGGAGCACCGATTCATTCAGCAGTACAGCGGAGAAAATAAGAAAATATCCACACCCACTGCAGAGTCAGGAGTGACTGGAGCAGCCAGCAGTAGGTGGGGAAGGAGAGACTGTTCGCTCCTGGCTTCTTCTCAGTTCAGTCTGGCCTCATTAATTTTGAAATACTTTTCCAAATTGTAACTGCCAGTACTGTCCACACAGTTTCCACTTCCTCCATGGCAATCTGTCACATCCTGGTGACTAGGTGTTGTGCCTCTGATCTCTGCAGGACTCGATGCATTTGCACTTGGCATTATTGATTCTATTCCTTGCCATTTCCTAACGAAGAAAGAACATGGCTGTGGACTTCACTGACACTTTCTCTGCCATTTCTTCCTGTTGTGCTCAATTCCCTTCGGATTATCGACGAAACATTAGTACTTTTCTGCTTTAAGCCCTGGCCTCTTGAGAAGAATCTTCACCCAACTGTGTAGATCCTCTGCAACCCTGCAGAGTCATCCAATCACCGTGATTTCAACTTCTCTTCAGACGGCACGAAAACCTCCATCCCCGGTGTGAAAAGCAAATGATTAATTCACAAAGCTATCCAGCTGGCTGTTAACCTTGAATTTGAGTCTCTTCATTTGTTTTCAGCTCACTTGCTATTCCTTGCTTCCAGAAAGCACAAAGCTTCCTGCTGCGGTGGCAGGTGCAACACTAAATTCCGGCTGCAGATTTTATAAACGTGCCACTTAGGCCTCTGGGGGAAATGCAGTAAGTTAGAAACACAGATGAGAGAGCATCTCTTACCTGTTGCTTATTGTTAGGTGTGTACGGCAGCATGGTGGAGACATGAAACATAATTTCATAGTCTTTGTAGGTTGTGTACAGAGAGTGGGTTCCAGTGGAGTCAGCTATGGTTAAGAAAAAGAACACATAACCAATGAGACGACTGCAGGAGCAGAAAAGGTAATCCACTTAAGAGGACAACCTTGAAAAATGACAGCAGGTAAAGAGTCTAGACAAGGCCGGCGACAGGTGTTATCACTCGTTTTTAAATATCCAATTCTCTACTGCAGTCCTATGAAGTCCACAGACTGGATATTTTCTCAGAATAGATGTTTTCTTAGAATATTTATGAGTGCATAAACTATTCTCAGACAAACAAACAAATTGGGGCTAGAAAAAGAGCTCAATAGATAAAATGCTTAACCCACAAGTGAGAGGATTGCCGTTGGTGGCCTGCTGTGATTCTAGCACTCAGAACAAGGAGATGGGGATCACCAGAGCAAGCAGAGTAGCAAATTCTGGGGTCAACAAAAGACCCAGACTCAATATAAGGTGGAAAGTGAGCAAGGGGACGGAGTGTCGACCTCTGGCTTCCACACTCTCACACATTTACATTCAGGCATGCCTGCATTCACTCACAGGTGCAAACTCACACATATATAGCATATATTACACGTGTGCGTGTATGTATAAATATGCATGCAAAAATAAAAATAAAACGTTAATTGTCAAATAATTTAAAATATGTTATTGCCAGGAATGGTGGTGCACCCCTGTAATCCTTGTACTCAAGAGGTTGAGACAGGAGCATCACAAGTTCATGGCCACCCTGGGCTACATTGATATTGTTAAGTGGAGCAGTCATGAGCATAAGTAATATTATTGTCAGAAGATAGAGTATCAAATAGCTGCTTTCTGTTGGCAATAAAACCAGGTGACTGGTTGTCTATGTTTAAAACTGAGGGAAATGCTAAATTCAATCTAGGATCAGTAAAAGTAAACAAACAAAAATTTCCCACTCACCTTCACGGATATTGAGAACCTATTTCTTAGTATTTCCAGTTCAATCAAGAGTAGTAAGGGATTAACACTGGAGAGCAAGGTTGCAGGAGGGCCCTCAAATTTTAAAGGTTTGAAAGCATGCTGTTACTTTCCTTTCCCCTAAGGAAAAACCACCTCTAATGCCTAAATACAAACGATTTCCCAATCAGTGTGGCCACAAACATCTATAATAAGAGAAAATATAGTCAGTTGAAAGGGACTGTTGAGACTCAGAGGTCCTGGATTCATGGGTCGCCCAGAGAACCTAAGAGCATGTACTCTGGGTGAGCTGAAGCCACCAACCACAGTTTTGGGGACTACAAGACTTGACTGCACTTGAGGGAATGGCACCTGGTGTGTTTTTAGTGAAAGATGAGCAAGACGAAGTCACTGGCAAGCAGCAGAGGCAGCAGTTCTCAAAACCAGCACACAAGCATTAGTGGGGGAGCCTCTTTAAAAGCAAACTCGCAGGCCACAAACAGCGATGCTGCACGGGGGTAGCCAGTCTCAAAAGGAGTCTGGGCCCTCAGATGCAGGAGTTTCCACTGCGCAGAAAAATTGCTCCAAGTAGACGACGATGAGACTCGTGGACAGATTTAAACCATGATCCGGAGCCTGGAGCTTTAGGCTAGAGCTTACTGGAGGAGCTTCATTTTGAAGCTCATGAAAAATGCAAAGAAATAAACTAAATACAGAACAAACCAAATACAACTTTTCAAAATTGCAAAATACATAACATGTAAGTACTCAAAAAAACAAAATCTCATAAATCATAAATGTTAATGACCACCACTACAAACGACCATTATTACAATGAAGTGTCTTTTTCAACTGCTCAAGGCTGATCTTAAGTATGAAGAACTCATCTATATAGTTAGAAGCCTGCTATAAATATCTGCCAATCAACCTGCAATAAATATCTTGCAAGACTTTGAGGTGAATGTGGCAGCTCTGATGTGTTCCAAGCTGATTTTAAGCAAAATCAATGAATTAAAAAATATACTGCCACTGGCAATTACTAACTGCATTTACTGTCTAGGCATGACTACCAGAAAGGAAAAGTTGTATGGATAACACTTTGCTTTTCTACTTTTAGCCCGTTCTTTTTCTGAACACTTCGTTTTCTGTAATGGATTCTGCCTGACCAGCCCTTTTCTTGGCATCTTTAGAAATTCCACACTATGGCTAATATTTTGGACAGTTTAAAAATGGTTTCAAGAGGTTACAGGTTCAAAACAACGAGAACTTCCTGTCCCAGAAAAAGTAACTCCTCAGTCCTGAGGTTACAAGTACATGATTATAAGAACACAAAACAAATGCCAACGCTGCCAGAGCGAGAAGACGTTTGCAGACCAAGATCCAAAGCTCAGTGTTCTTGCTGTGCTTCCAGAGACTCAGAAGCCACCCAAGTTCTTAAGAGGACGGTAACCTGGGAAAGGGAACAGTTGCTTTCGATCAGGACACAGAGGATTCAGAGTGAGAAAGCGCTAAATGAACATGTACTTGGAGAGGGGCCATGAAGGCCAACGCAACTCCACAGCATGGCTGGATGGGCTCGATTCCTAAGCAGTAAACACACCCAGACATTCCGTGTCATCAGACAGCCAAATGACCCACCTCCAACTCACACCATCTGTGAGCTGCACACAGTGATGGGCACTGCCGTACTCAACAATTCTGTCACAAAAAGGAGATCCTTTAGCCAGTACAGTAGGGTCCATCTACAATCCCAGAACTCAGCAGACTGAGAAGGGAGGATCTCACTTAGAGGACAGTTTGGGCCACATGGAGATACATTTTTCTCAAAATCTCAAATAAAACTCCTATTATTCAAAGCAGATGATACTAAGATAGGGAATAAACAAGGGCTGATAAGAATGTCCACGGTATAAGACCGTAACAAAGCAGTACTGCACTGCCACACTTTGGGAAGGTAGGGAAGACGCCTCTATCTCTCCAGCCCCCAGAGTTCTGCTTTCTTTATAATGCCTGAGTAAATCTCGTCTGAACCATCTCAGCTGCCCTTTAGACACAGCTGAAACGCTTGGGGTGGCATAGGACCTGCAGTGCATTAGTGAGGGCGGGGTCTGAGGAATGCTTTACAAAGGGGCTCAGAGTCCCCCGTGTGCTGACTTGACAACCAAGCCTCATTCAGGAAATAACTTCCCAAATCACTGTCCATAACCACAGCTTAAAGTGAGTAAGTAAGCGGCATGGTGAGAAGTTTTTCTCTTTAGTTTGTGTGGAATTACCCAGAGTCTTCGCCAACCAAATCAGGGAACAGAAAGAAGGCCAAAAGATTCACTGCTAAACACTTCTTCAGAGAGCTCTTGCAGCCAACGGCACAGTCATCGGAGGCCCACTTGTTTACTGTGATTCTCTAACTCTGGGATGAGAAGATGACTTTTAGAAATGAGTATGAAAGAGAAGAAATGGCTCAACTGTTTTCGCAGGCTTTCCTCTCCTGACTCTTTTGGTTCACAGCAAAATAAAATCTCAACCCAGTTAGCACATGATGAGTAGAACTGTCTCACCAGACAGTGTGGGTGTGCAGAGTTCAAGGGCACCGGGGAGGAAAGGTCAGAGACTGAAGGCCAAGCCCTGGGTTCACGGTCATGCCTTCATTGAACACTTTATTAACCAACCAACCAACCATACCACCAGAACTGGCATATTTCCCTCATGCCTATTAGCTATCCAGCCATTGCATGTAAATGTAAAAACCAATTTAGCTAGCAGCTTGTGGGGCTTAACTAAGATGGCATGCATAGACAGACAGACAGAATAAATGAGAATGAATCTAAAGCTTTTTTCCTCAGTCACAATTCTCACTATAAATTAGCAAATTTGATAAAACATGCAAACCAACTGGTTTCGAACATTCAACAGAAGACAGCATTAGATGGCTTGGAGTCCCTGGAGGTGGGAGGTGGTAACAAGGAAGTAAGGTATGCTCTCTAATGTCCCCAGTTCTTTACCAAGGTGGACTTGGCAGAGGAGAGGCCTCTGAGGGGAAAGCTGCTATAAGGTGGAGTTCAGAAAGTCTAAGGAGATTGAATCTTGCAGAGTACCCAAGAGGAGGAAATCTCAGAGCCTGAACAAGGTACCCTTGAGTACTGAACTGGGAAACACATTGCATATGTACAGGGTTATTTCCTGAAAACCAAACAAAGAAAATAATTAGGGCAAGAGCTATCAGCTAATTATACACCAAACAGTGGTCACAGTCCAGAGTTTGAAGACAAGTGAATTCCAAACAGGCACACTGGTGACACCCTGTTCAAGAGGATGGTAGTCACATCACAACACATACCTCAGGAATACCACAGCAGTCACCAAGCTTAACCAAGACCCAGGAAAACCAAGTGAATCCTTTGGGGAGTTCACTAATGTCAACACAAATCCCAGCACTTCAAGAACAATAAAATCTAGACACTCGGTGACAATAATCACAACATGCAGCACCTCATATATAATCAGTCAGGTGAAGTAGCGAGGAGTAACTCAAACCAGGAAAAATCTAGCAATGGGAGGAAACTTAGTAAGACAGAAATAAAAGACTTTAACTGTTATAAAAACATTCTAGGATGTAAAGGACAAGATGAACCTAATGAGGCACAGAGAATGGAAGACACAAAACAAAATTACCAAATGCAACTTTTGGTCCTGGTAATGACCATACTTTATTGGAAGAGTTACTGGATCTAATTAATGTGAATTAAGACACTATAAAGACAAGGAGGAAAAGAAGGAGTCTGAAGATGTGCTAATGGGAATTATCAAAACAGAAGCACAACGGTGTAGAAAACACTGAGCAAACAAAACCAGAGACTTTTTAGCTTTGGTACACTAGTGACACACACAACCTGTGTGTAACTGGAAACCTGGGAGGCCAAACACACAGAAAAATAACACAAAATATTTTAATTTGGTAAATGTTGCCTGCACTCTGCTGCAGGAAAGAATCTTTAAGTATTTTGGGGACAGGATCTTACACAACCAGGCTGGCTTCAAACTCCCTGTGTAGCCAAGGAAAACACTGAACTTCTGATCTTCCTGCCTCTGCCTCTGAGCTCCAGGATTATAGATACGTGCTACCATGGCATTTTGTTTTCCTTCAAAGAATTATAATCAAAGAGTTTCATGACATAACAGAAAAAGATGGCCGAGAGTAAGAGTGGCATCCTGTCTCCAGGGGCTGCTCGAGTGCGCAGAGGCTGTCTACTTGGGGCTTATTGCTACTTAATATGGGCTTAAACAGGAGGCCTGTGGATTCTAATTTTTGCCCTGGTAACCTGTGATAACAAGGGCTAATTCTGCACACTGTCTGTGCTGGGGCTTCTGGATGAAACACTTGCTGACCCTCATTCGCTCTAGGAAACATGGAGCTCTGCTATGCTCTGGGTGTGGTTTGAATGTGGCCATTCCCCCATACAGCAGCAGTAAGAGGCTGTGGGACCTTTTAAAGGCAGACCCAGCAGGTTGTTAGGTCACTGTGAGCAAGTCCTTAGGAGTGAGCTGTTATGACAGGATGGAGACCACCCCCTCCCATCTGCCTGGTTCCCTGTCTTGGTGTGAGCTCCTCCCCTGTGCCCTCAAATCTGTGAGGCTTTCATGGGAGCACAGTAAACACCAGCACCATGGCTTCACAACTCCAGAACTAAGCCAAGCCATTTGCTTTACTAATTACTTAGCTTTGGGTATTTTGACACAGCAAAGAAAAATAGATGAAGGCATACTCTGTAAAAGGGGAGAAATAAACCCTTTCTGGACCCTCTGCAGCGAGAAGGAACACTTTTGTGAAATGTATTACATAAACTGCCATCAGAGGCAGTTTGCCAATCCAGGCCTACCTTCCTCTAGCTGGTTAGGATGTGGGGCCAAATACACACCAAGTGCTCACTTCAGTGGTCTGACGGCTTCATCAGCCACCACAGTGCGTCCCTGTCACTTCAGGGTCGCCTTTATCACATCCCACACCATGAAGTGCTCCAGTCTGAGCTCTCATTTACAGAAGCAGAGAAGTTACTTCAGCAGTTCTCTGCGGTGACGACCCGCAGAGCTGGACAAACTGCAGCATGCATGAACCCTGGAGGGGCTACCCGAATATCTGGACAAACACAGCTGAAGAATATCTAACGGCTGTAAGTAGGACTGCATATTAACATAATATTAAGAGGCTAGGCTATTTATGGCTTTTCATATTCCCTTGCACGTCGTTTCCAAGCTGGCAACAGTAAAACTATGGCAACAGGAAATCCTCCCTGCAGCGGAGTTTATGAATGCTTTTCTGTTTTCATGAGTCAATGCCTTATTTAATTTCCTGTACAGAAAACCAGAGAGATTGCTATAAACTACAAAACAGAAGTACTAATCCAAGACCCTCTCAAAGAAAAGCAGGCCACAGGTGTCTAAGGACAGTTTGTGAGATAAAATTTCCATATGTCTCCATACAGAGGTGCAGCATAAGCCAACGCACTGTCACCCAAACAAACATTTGAGAGCTTAACTACCCTCCTGTAGGCTGTGGGAAATGGGGATAGACAATGTTGTCCTGTAGGCCGTGGGGAACAGGAGTAGACAACACTGTCCTGTAGGCTGTGGGGAACAGGGTAGACAACACCATCCTGTAGGCTGTGGGGAATGGCGGTAGACATGCCCAACTAACCAAACTAACACACTTATCTTTGTAGGGATCCCCCAAAATGAATGAGCAGAGGGAACACTATCTGGGGAAGGAAGAGAATGAGAAAGGGCAAGGAAAAGGAGACAGGAAGTGGTGGTAAATACAAGAAAAGTACAAAGGGATTCAGCAAGAAAGCAGCATAGTAACATTTAAAAAGTTTAACATAAATGGAGGCTGGAGAAATGGTTCACTGGTAAAGTTCTTGCCATGCAAGCATGATGACTAGAGTTTACATCCTCAGAACCCATAGTAATAAATGGACTGTGGTAGAGCAAGCCTGTGATGGAGCACTGAGGGGTGGAGACAGGCAAATCCCTGGCTCATTGCCCAGCCAGTCTAGTTCACGTGGTGAACTTCAAGTCAATGACAGATCCTGTCTCAAAACACAGGGTGGATGCCTCCTGAGGAACAACATCCACGGTTGACCAGTGGCATGTACATGCACACACATATGTGCATACACCACGGTTGACCAATGGCGTCTACATGCACACACATATGTGCATACACTGTATGCAACAGAAACAAAGAACTCCTAGACATTAAAAGAATACAGATGGGGAAAGCAAGATGGCCCAGAGGTTGAAGATGCTTGCCATACAAGCCTAGTGACCTGAGTCTGAACCCACATAAAGGTAGAAGGAAGCTGGGTGTAGTAATACCAGCACCGAGGGGGCAGAAAGGTATTTGTGAGTTCCAGGTCAGCCAAAGATACATAATGAGATGCTGACTAAAAGAGAGAGAAAGAGAGAACAGACGCCACAAAGTTTGTCCTCTGACCCCCACAGGCAATTGTGGCATGTGTGGTGCACACACACACACACACACACACACACATACACACACACACACATACATGTACACATATACCATGTCCAAACCCAAGTACACACAATATTAAAAGAATATAAAAGTAAACAAGAAAGTTATGTGAAGGTTGGCTGTGTAGAAGAGTACACAATTATATAACAAACCAATAAAGGTAAAGAAGTCCAGGTCTTATAATCAGATTAGGGTTCTGAATCTTTAAATCCCCTAACATTCAGAGATGGGCGGTGAAATCTCTGCGGTTCCACTCTGGTGCAACTGTGCACCAGCTGTGTTCATGCCCCATTCACTCATAGCTCACGGACAGCAATGCATTACAGTGCCCTCCCAGCATTTGGGTGATGGTCTCTGACAGTTCTAGCGCTCCAATGCCCAGCCTGTTTCCCCTCCTTCACCAGCAACTTTCTGCAAGAAGCGGCAGTGCTGTTTGCTACATAATTTAGCAGATGCATGTCAGCGTGGCAAGGGTAATCAAGCATAGCAGGAAGGTAAGTATTTCTTACTTTTGGTGTCAAGCTGTGCACGATACTTCTCAAATCCTTTGAGCCGGACTCGTTCTCCCAGAAGCTGAAGGAACTCCTCAAAGGCTGGGCCCGCAGCCTCGTTGTTGTACATCTCTTCCTCGGTGCTCTGGCCGGCTTTGCAGTACATGATGCCCACTTTCTGCTGATAGTTCAGCTGTGGAGACAGGCGACACGGTGACACAAGTAGCAACCAGCATACTCTACCCTCCCGTGCTGACAAGTCCTGCAGAGCACAGGCCCAGCATGCAGCTAGCATCCTTCCCAGGAAATCCCTTTAATTCTTCTGTCTCGGATCCAAAACTACAGTGGGACAAACCGCTAATCCTCCTGAGCTTTAAAAAAAAAAAAATAAAGGACAAAGAGGTGAAGTGGATGCACTGCAGGTCATGCCACAGCATCAGAGCAGAGGGAAGGGGTCAGGAGATTTCTTTCATGATTTACAAACTATGAAAGGTTGATGAATAACCTGACCAAAACAGCCAATTAATCAATAATCTTTCCCTGTACAAATCTGAGGCCTTTACACATTTAAAAGCAGAGGTCTATTTATCAAAACATACTTTGAAACAAATTGTTTTAAACTCAAAGGCCCATTAATAAACTTAGAATTTGAGAATTTAAGCAAACCTGCAGCAGCAGCATCATTTGTGACCCTAATGTAGACTTGGGTAGAGTCCAGTGTCACCAGCACACAGCTAGAGAAACTTCCCTTCCAAACTGTACTCCAAGGCAAGAGCCTGAGGGGGATTCTGGAAGGACTTCTTAATAGTAAACAACTCTCAACGAAAAGCAAGTTTGCACTTAAAAATGTGGACACTGAGATCTAGTGTGGCCAGTGTGGAGCTCCCAAACCGCGTCCACAGGAGCTGCAGCACCCATCTGAGACGTTGTCTGAGAAAAGGGACAGGAGGGCCGAGGCTGTCAGCTGCTGATTGCTACGTGTTTGCCTAGCATTAACTGTATTCCAGCCTAGCAAGCATAAAAGCTGGTCCCATATTCCTAAGCTCAAACAGCTGTCTTACTTCTGCCTCCTAAGCAGCCCTGAGTGTAGGTGCAGCTCCCAGTCTGGGAAGGTGAAGTTTTAGTAATCAGCATGTACTGATTGATTTGCTATCTGTCAAACACCATATACAATAATGCGAATTTATCATCTGATTACCAGAACAGCTTACTAGCTTGAGATCACTCATCAGACAGAAATGTGAATGGAGAGAGAGTGAATCGTGCAGCAGGTAGTCTCCCTCCGTCTTTTTTTTTTTTTTTAATGAGGCAGGGTCTATGTGTAGCCCCAGCTGGCCTGAACTCCATATGTAAACCAGGCTGACCTTGATCTTACAAGAGACCAGCCCTTGACCTCCTGGTGCTAAGCCTGCCTAACAGTCTTGTTTTATTCTGTATCTGTCATTCAACACATGGGTCCAAAGCCATTTATTTGTAATTCTCAAGTTGAAAAATAAATCAATTTAAGCAAACATACTTGGCAACAAAAACTGATAAAGGATTGACAGTCTAACTTTTAATTTATTCTTCTTTGCATGAATATTCATATATCCCCTGCATGAATATTCATGTGTTTGACTGTGGGGTGCTATCCCATATCACACTGGAAATATTAGCATGTTGTGCATGTATTATATTATCCTTCTACAATTTTAAAATTTCTGAATTTGGAAAGCATATTCAGGCCCTGCCATTTGAGGCCTTGGGCCTTTATCAATGTTCTAAATCCTCCTGGTTCAGAAGAAATCCTTTGCTTGGTTTTCCTTTTTCTTGTTTAGGTGACAGGAGAGTTCAACAGCCCAGACATGAGTCCAGCTGCACAGGAGCCACTCTGCTTACCTGTCCCTCCACTTATGGGGGACAAAGTAAAGCCACAGGCATGAGTCTGCCAAGTAGATAAACCAGTGCCGGACTGTGGAAAATAGCATGTAAAGTGGCAGTACCCTTGCCTCACTTTAACTGAACAGGCAGACATTTGGTTGGCTCGTTTGTTTTGTATATCACACTTGGGGGGAAAGAAAGCAAACAAAATATCGATGTAAAATCACATTTATTTCAAGCCCTATCTCAGCTCAGCTGGCTAGTCCAACTGTCAGAATGTGGCTAATGCCAGAACAGAACCCTCACAGAGAGAGGTTGCAGCCTGGTTTAGAACCAAGCTGAGTGTCCTATTAGGTCTTTGAAAAAGACTAGAGAAGGCAGGCTCTGTCCATTACAAAGGCAGTCCTTAGCACAGTCAGCCCCAGACTGGGTCTGAGTGGCAGCCGCTCCTCCCTGCAGGGAAAGGAATGAGAGATAGTGATCTGGAGACAGGATGGAGCTTTGAGTCCCACTGTCTGGCTGTGCCTCCAAGATCAGCCTGCACAGGCCACAAATACAAAACAAAAGTCACCCTGCTCGGTGGGAGACATTTTATCATTCTGGGTTTGTAGGTGATTTTAAAGAACTTCTTCCAGGCCTATGGTTCCACTGTGAAATTCAACAGGATTCACTTATTGTGTTAAAAAGAGTCCACTGTGGAATGAGATAAATGAGGCAATCTGAAGGTAGCAGCCAGCCAGACTCCAGGAGAGGATACAATGTGCCTTCTACTCACTTACCGGATACTATGGTCAGTCCCACCCACAGACAGACAACCAGGGGTTTCTGGTTTCGCTGGTTTGAAAGAAAGAGCTTTAGAAGAGGACTAGGAGATCTGCAAGATTGTCACATTTTCTTCCGTTTAACACTGTGCCAGATGCCACCTGCTTGCTCTCCTAAACTGACAATATGACTATAAACTTGATTTCTGTTCCAATTAAATCCAAGGTAGGCAGCATTCTCTGAACTTGAGACTCCTCAAATCCTTAGCTAGTGACAATGCTTCCTGCTGGTATTTGTGGCACTGTGCAGGAGTTAGGGAAGTGTAACACAAACACGCCCAGAGAAGGGACAGGTGCCAGTGACCCCGTGTCAGTAAGAAGGGACAGGTGCTAGTGACCCCGTGTCAGTATCTGTCGGTGCCGCATGCACCATGGGATTGCTAGCAGTTCAAGGAAATGGGATCTTTGTCTTCTCTGAGAAGCAAAAATGTATCTGTGTGGGCTATGAATGGGAATATAATATATATATTTATATATTTATAAATAAAATATTTAAACATAAAATGCAAAACAACAACAATGACCTGGTGGGTCTATGCAGTGTTAATTTTGTTGGTGAGCATGTCTGGGCTTTTCAATAGTAGAATACAGTGCTGTGTCTCAGACAAGTTGCTCCTCTGGGGCCCTGATCCAAGTGTCTGGTCACACAACAAATGTCTATTTGTTGTTTTGTTTTTTTCTTTTTTTTTTTTGTATTTTGAGACGGAGCTACTAGCCTGGAACTCACTCTGTAGAGCAGTCTCACCTCAAACTCACAGAGGTCCACTGTCGATGCCTCCTGAGTGCTGCGAATAAAGGTGTGCACCACCAAGACCAGCAACAGGTGTTCATGTCTATAACAATTGTCAGTGGTCAGTCCAACAGGACAAAAGCTGAATCTCAGCAAAGTGGAGCCATTTTCAATCCGTTTGGTACTGATCGAAACCAACAGTACCAAACTGGTTCCTTTCACAAAGAATCGAGAAACACACAATGTGAGTGTTCTTGAATTTTAATATACAGATACTCAATCAGTAGTCCACTGAAATATTCCAAAATCCAAAAAGAGCACTACATTCTGAAAGGGTTTGTTTCTAGGCACTATGGTGAAATGACTGGACGCTCAAATTTCTGCATTCCTGGGAGGAGAGCAGATCCAGCCAGGGCTCAGGACCAGCTGACTACATTTCAGTAAGGCAGCTCTCAGGCAAATAGGAAGTCTTGTGTTTCAACTATATTCCCAGCAAGAGCCACAGGAACATTGGGGTGGCCAATCCCACAAGGACAATCATGATTTTACAAACCTTTAGAATTAAATGTCCAGTCTAGATGTTTATGAAGTGTGACATATTCCACTGCCACAGTTCTTAAAGCATGGAATGTAAGTTCTCTGGGTCTCTACAGATTCCAGCCTTCCTGCCATCTTCCTGAGAGCCAATGGCCACACATCACATCAGTGGCACCAAAAATTCTACCAGCGCTCAGGGTGTACAGTGAATGCAGAGAGAATTATTGGGTGAAATCAGGTACTTTATCCACCTAAGACTGTGGATGACAGACAGGTTCTCTCTCTGAGGAGGAGGAGAACCACTGACGGACAGGGGAAGTCCCAGCAGCTTACTAGCCCTCCAAGTGATACTACTGTGGCTGGACAGGCAGGGCAGCATCATTCCTGTCCTCGTGTGGCTTCAAAAAAAATGCAGGTAAGCCTTAAAGAGACAGCCTAAGTATCCAGTGTCTAGTGCCACACTGTGAGAAACAGGATCCACAGAGATGTGAGCCCAGCTCCCCAACTAGCAGGGCCCTCAAGTGCAGAGAGGCTATTCAAACATCTTCTGTTGATGGTTTTAGTCTTTTAATTTATAAAATCTTTTAAAAGTTTTGTCTATGCATATCAGGACTCTATCTGGTTTCTTCCCATTCCAAACTGGGAGCCGGAAAGAAGAGCCAGGGCCTTCATCACTGTGCCATCCACAGACCCCAAAACCTTCAGCCAGTCCACCTCCTAAGCCTCTTCTGCTTTCATTACGTATTACGTCCAGGATTGTTGGCCGTGTGAGCAGAAAGAATGGGAAGCATTCTTGCATCTTTTCAGGAGTAAGAATCTGTTTTTAAAATGTTCTTCCGTTGAGTTCCCTAGTCAGTTGGGCAGGTGGAGGGGGTCTACAAGGAGTTCCTTTGCCTGCTGGGAGAGATTCATGGACATTGTTCACTTTGGTGTGGTCTCCAAAAACATAACTCTCTCAACTTCTTCCTAAAGATGAATCTCTATTGTCTCCCAACAAGAATGGCAGAGACTGGGAAAATCTCAGTACCAGAAAGTTGTAAAACCCTGGTTTGGAATTTTGTCCTTATTGGGAATACAAACAAAAATCCAGTGCAAAAGAAAGGGAGGGAAGGAAAGATATATTGGGTAGGAAAATCTGGTTGTTTTGTTGTTGTTTTTTCACAGATACTTTCAAAATTGTGTGCAAATCTATTTTTATCTTTGGCATAACGCAAAGAAAATATTCCACACACATAATCTAAAGTTATTCTAAGATATATTGTGTAAAATTTCTCCAAAAATAAAAAGATAGATTTCATGGCATTAAGCTGGTAATAAATATATCTAACTTGACAATGAGATGAATTTTAGTTACACAGGAAAAAGTCTTCATTAAAGCATATTCCATAAAAGACTGAAATCAACTCCAAGGATCATCAACAGAGAAACAAATGATTAATTTATTAGTGGCAGAGCAACAAGATAGACACAATAGAGTAAAAATGACTAGACCTTTGCATGCATGGAAAGGTCGATAAAACATAGTAAGAAATCAGGAAGTGTCCAAGGGAACAGGGAAGTAAAACCCCACGTGTATACTGGCAGTATCTGGGTAAGAAAACACAATAATAATGTGCACCAGGAATCCATGAACATGCTACCATCATGAGCAACAGAGAAGAACTGACATTCTCAGGGAAGCGTGGTCACATGATCTGGATTTCTGGGCTGTTTAAAGACACCATGCCAATTATATGAGAGAGAACGCCTAACTTTTCTCTTCAAAGTTGAATTTCAAAGACAACCCTGAATTTAAAAGCAGGAAGGGTGAACTGTGTGCCCAATCAGCCACCCTTCCGACTGAGTGAGCCCTTACTGTCTATGGCTCTTTCTTGCTGCTCTGTCAGTACAAACTGCTTTCTTGCTATAGCATTGGTTCCCCAATGCTGCTGCCATCAGTGACATTACCCACAGGGTCCCCCTGTCCTGTCATCCAATCAAGCCGCATTCAGGCAAGCATGGATGGGGCTACAAAGAACAAACTGTTCTGATGACTGGTGAGTGCACATCCTCCCTGAGAATGCAGCAGGAGTCACCTGGTACCATAAGAAAATCAAACATGCACCAGGCACCCTCATAATCGAAGAGATTTCAATTCTGGGGATGCCACTGTTCTGCCAAAGCGTCCTTCACAGAAAATTGGTTTTAGATAGAATGTTTCCCCTGTGGGTCATTTTTTCAAAATAGACCACCTGAATAAAGACGACAGTCACTGGTCCAACTCATTTAGCCTCACAATAAGATAATGAACTGTGGCAGTGAACAGGCAAAGTCAGTAGAGTTCCATTCAAACCTTATCAAAGGATCAGTGCCATCCATTATGGAAAAAGCACTGCCCTTTCCCTGACAGCCATTCTGCACATGTGCTGCAGGTGTACGGTAAGGTGACCACACTTCCTCTTTAACTTCTACAACCTGAAAAGCAACTGTTTTCAAAACTGACCAACAACACATTTACATTTTGAGTATTTTTAATGAACACCTGTTAAAATGTGTGCTCATCAGGCACAGTCAGCACTGAGTGTGTGTGACGAGGCATGTCTTAGGGGAAGCAGGGCTGTCGACTCCTACACAAGCTGCTAGTGTGGCTCCGACACTGGTAAGCCAGCCCTAGTCTATGTTCTTTGGGTTTACTTCACACTGGATACCGGAGCCTCCAGCAGTAAGACTTGGGTTCCTCCTCAAGAGGAGGACAATGGGAGAAGAAGGACGGGGTTAGGAAGGTGGGCTGGGACATCTGTGGGTCTGGATAACTCATGTAAATGAGTTCACACAGTACTTGGATCAGTTACTGCTCAACCAAAGTTTTCTATTTTTACTGTCCTCCTGCATGTGTTTTGCATTCCTGCTCAGTGGGCCTGTTTGCTGTTCTATTAACACCTTAAGCCTCTACTTTGTTCAGGCCTGATGCGAGCCTCTTCCCCTTCAGGAGGCACCTCATCCTGATACTGTCAGCCAATCTGCATCCAAATCTCTTTGTTTGAAGGTATTATTAAGCCCAACCTCTGTTTTATTTGTTTTTTGTTTGTTTTTGTTTTTGAGACAGTGTTTTTTTTTTTTTTTTCCTGTAGCTTTGGAGCCGTTTTAGAACAGGGTGGCCTCGAACTCACAGAGGATCCACCTGCCTCTGTCTCCTGAGTACTGTGATTAAAGGCATGCGCCATCAAAGCCTGGCCGCCTGACCTCTGTTATAGTAATGTGTGACCTTGCATCTTCATGGGTATGGGCTGTGTACTAGCCTATCTATTTTCCACAATCCTTATCAATTGTCAAGGACTGGTGGTATGTGGGGTGCATCAGGTGTGCTCCTCTGTGGAAGTGCAATATTTCATTTTTAATAGGTGTGCTCTCATAGGAGGTTTGCAAAGATTAAAGAAGATAATGCAAGAAAAGATGACTAACGAGTGATCATTTTATAACCATGAATAACAACTAAGGTTCTCTGACGCCTTTTCAAGTGCCCAGTGTTGTACTGAGTGTTACACATTCCTCAACTCCTGCAAACTAGTCATGACACAATCTCTTATTTCCCATGCAAAAAAATAGATAGGCTAGGCAGCTTTCAATGACTAGTGGAGAAAAGATTCTGATGTAATTTAAAAGTGACTGAATTGGTCATACAATTTAAAAGTTCATGGAGTAGATACTGAAATTCCTAGCACTTCATAATTTCCTTTAAGAACAAAAGTAATTCAAGCCAAGAAAAAGTAAAGTGAAACTTGCATTTCTTAAAAAGGCAGCATTATGCAGAACTATAGCTAGTGCTCAGCCTCAGACAGGGGTGAGACGGCAGAAAATGCCCCCAGCTTCTGGGCCTCAGTTGCCTTGAACATAAAACAGGCCACTGACTGGAGCAAACTGCTCAGGAACACTGTGAGGATGAAATCAGGCAATGCCAGGAAAGTGATCAGGACGTGGTAATAGTGCAATGCATACCTATGCAGTCTGCTTCTACCCTACAGATGCTTTCTGTTGGGTAACAAAAACCTGACAATAAGGCAGGTGAACAAAATCCAAAGTTGGAACAAATTTTCTGAACCCCAATAAACAGTAGGCAAGAAACCCCACCAACTGAATTATAGTTCCTCATTTTGCATAACAATAGAATTAAAATGGCCATTCAGAAAGAGCAAAAACACCCAAAAGATTACAAGGGGAATGGGAAGAAACTCATTAAAAGAGCATATACTCATGTGTCAAATGAGTCTCTTCAGGAGTCAAAATGCCTCCCTCCAGGCCTGCACGCATGACTCTGCCAGTCAAATGAAAAGCAAGCCATTAGATGCTCGTGCAGCGATTGTTATGTACCTTACAAAACCAAGGTCCATTTTTGCTTTATGTATGTGCAAAGAGAGAATCAAGCACAAAGGATTTGAAAGGCAAAATACAACAATATAGTGAACGAATTTGTGTTTTCTTTTTCCAGGCATATTTATACTAACAGTTTAATATGGGCGGAAAAGATAATACAGTGAGATTTAAAAGATTCTTTTAGTGAGTCCAGTTTCCTGGTATCACACTGAGAATCTAATACAAGGACATACAAAAAGCCTAAATTAAAATGACGATGGAAAACAGAAGTGCTTGGTAATGATATGAGTGCTGTGCCCTCCCTCCCTCCCTCCCTCCCTCCCTCCCCCCCTCCCTCCCTCCCTGCTTCCTTCCTTCCTTCCTTCCTTCCTGGACCCCAGCCCAGAAGGCTGTGCATGAGGACAAACAGGACAGAAGCAAAAGAAGAACAGTTAAGTAAGATGTGGGGCTGCTCACCACACACAATACCATGCTTTAATTGCTAGATTCCACTGCCTGGCGAAAATGGCTGCCTAACATTTAAATCTTATTTTATGGGATAGCATATTTAAGACACCTTTTTCAGAATAAAATCAGGGAGATCCACTGATGGTCATATTATAATGCTTAACTAAAGAAAACAATTACCATATATTATAATTAGTAATTTATGAAAGAAAAAAATATTTTAGTAACTAAGAAAAGGAAAGTGATAATTACATAATAATGGCCAATTCTGTGAAATGTAACTGAGTTGAACTCATTATGCCACTCCATTTATGTTTCCTACGCTGGAGGGACCATGAAATGCTCATCACCATCTGCGGCCCAACACTGCAGTCACGAAAAGGACACAAAATGTGCCAGGCGTCCCATAAAGAGCCACAGCTGGACCATGAAATTTTAAATTTAATATGTTTAAAACAAGGGAAATGGTAATAAAACACCTTCTTTATATGAAGTAATCTGTCGTGCAGAGACTGAGAAGGTTAAGTATATGAGTATGTTATCAATGCCTGAGTGGGTTTCTGCCTCCTGGGTAAGTGCAGTAATTTGAAATAACTGAACTAATAAAGCTGAACCCAGCCATCCCAGTTCCTCCTCCTTTATTAACGTCCAGTATATGTGCTGGGAGGCAGTGCTCAGAGCACTCCAGTTCATGCAGCAGCCACCTTCTAACGCATTTAATGTACTCCAAAGTTACACACTACGGAGATGGACACCTGAAGGGACATTAGCTACCATGCATTGTGCAAAGCACGAGAGAAAAAGGAGGAGTCAAAAAGCTACATCAGCTTCTGGTTCATCTTATATGCCCACTGAATAGAGGGAAAAGACTTAAAGTACCTTGAATTGGGTGTTCAATTTCAGTTTAATAAAATCAGAATTTTTGATTAAGAAAATGTAGAAACAAACTTGTTCACAAAATGCTGTTCAATACCTGGTCAAAATTTACATGCAACGTTCAAGCTACTTTTACCCACTTCTAGGGTAGAATGAGGCCAAAATGCTAAAAGAAGTTAGAAGATTAGCTGTGTGTTCAAATGACTCTGAGCAGAATGTGGCCTGCACTGTCAGATGACAAGGGTTTCAAGCCACAGCAGCGCTTCCTGCCTGTATCCTCTGCGCAGACCATCCAATCACCCAAGCACCCTGACCAAAGGACATCACGAGTGGGGACAGAAAACGGAGGCAGCAATCTTCAGCATTTTAATGATGCTACACCCTAGTTTCAAATTTCTACACTTAAAACTCCAGCTAAAATGCATCTTTTACAATACCATGAAGCCGGGTGGTGGTGGTGCACGCCTTTAATCCCAGCACTCGAGAGGCAGAACCAGGCAGATCTCTGTGAGTGTGAGGCCAGCCTGGGCTACAAAAGCTAGTTCCAGGACAGGCTCCAAAGCTACAGAGAAACCCTGTCTTGAAAAACCAAACCAAACAAAACAAAATAAGACAGTACTATGACTAGCAGACTTTCTAAACTCTAAGCTTTTAGGAATGGTATAGTTAAAGCTTGGAGCAGATGACTGTGTTTGAATCCTGGTTACTGACTTTATTACATAATCTTTCTGTGCCTCATGTTCCCCATCTCTAACATGGGGATGGTAACAGAGCCATTCTCTTGAGGTTGGAAGGTAAAATGGGATAACATACTTAAACACCCATGACAGAACCTGTTGAGCCCATTCAATGGTGCTTGCCAGTATCATTCTAATTATTAGTAATGTAACATTATTATAGCTACCATTACTGTTCATACTGCCATGACTTTTCCCTTACATACTCAGAAACCCATCACATGTATGGGTGACCATGGAAAGAGCTGTACATGGCTAAAGCCCTCTATCTATCAGCTTTGACACAGAGAAACCAGAAGAGAAGCGGCCAGATGAGCAATCGCAACGAGTATCCTTTATACTAAACGGCACAGCTCTCCCCACCTAAGAAGAAACACCACGGACTGTTCTGGAAACCTAGTAGGGAACCCAAGCAGCAAGGATGGGCTCCCTCAGTGCCACACCTACCCCTTGCTCGTCCAGTTTCATGAGCTGCTCCGTGACTTTGGGTGTGTTGAAGGCCAGGCGCAGGCACTGCACGTTGAGCTCCGGGATCACATGCTCCAGCACCTCTTTCAGAGGCAGCCCTCTGGCCGTTGAGTGTTTGGCTGTGGAGGGAACGGCATCCTCCAGGACAGACCCTCTCAGCGTCATGAGCTACAAGAGAGAGAGGACTATGGTGAGGTGTCACTATAGCATGAGATACTGAATAGATGTGGGCTCTGGAGGCCTGGACAGCAGTTCTGTCCCAGGCTATAAGACAGCTGCCGACTGGGCAGTCAGTGAAGTGGATGAGAGAGAAGTGATACAGAATACTCGATGCATGAAAAATGAGGTCAACACTTCTAAGAAACTCCACACAAGGTCAAAGAACTCATGATATATTTATTATAGCATTGAGTTGTTCACATAAGTGGCAAAGGTAGCCTGTCCTCACAGGGACCACTAAGAATAAGGTCTCTGCGTTACTGCACAGTACCAGGGAACATACCACAAGATGGGGGAGGCTATCCAAAGACACACAAGAATCCTCAAATGTGTATGGTGTACTTCTTTGGTTTTTTCAAGACAGGGTTTCTCTGTGGCTTTGGAGCCTGTCCTGGAACTAGCTCTTGTAGACCAGGCTGGCCTAGAACTCACAGAGATCTGCCTGTTTCTCGAGTGCTAGAATGAAAGGCGTGCACCACCACCACCCAGCTCGTATGGTGCGCTTCTTAAATAACACAGGTAGGAGGGGGGGGGATAACGCTTTACATTTCCCAACATGTGACTGAGAAAAGCTGCTCACATCTTATACCAGCAGTGATTACATAGTCCACGGCAAGAGAAATGACCTCTTAAACTATTTCTAGCTATTATCGAACATAACCTCAAGCAATGGCACCCTCTATTAAGAGGGATCTGTTAGAGAAACATAAACCCAGGCATAAAGCCTACAGTAGTCTCATCAAAGTTTCATGTGGCAAAAGCGCTTGTGGATTTAACCAACGCTCGATGATCTAAGAAATAAAACAGATTTCCATTAAGGGAGTAAGGTGACAGCTGACAGAGTACAGAGTACATGTTTGGGGATGTGTGTGGCATTTAACAGGAAGAGGCATGACAAATACACATGCACACAAACAATTTAGGGAAGGCTATTCACTGAAGAAAACGAGGAAATCTAAAGGCAGAAAAGAAATGACAGCGGCTCAGGCCACTAGAAAAAAAAAACTTCAGATGACATTAGACATTGGTTAAGGAAAAAATAAAGGAAGGAAGGAGGAAGAGAGGGAGGGAGGGAGGGAAGAAGGGAAGGAGGGAGGGAGGAAGGGAGGGAAGGAGAGAGGGAGGGAGGGAGGGAGTCAGGGTTTGAGTGGAAAAGGAGGTCAGCTGAGCTGAACCTGAGACAGGACATCAAAGCCAGGCAGTGGAGCTGAGGACAAAGGACAGAAGGCACTGCAGCTGGTAAAGAGCTTTGTGAGCCCTGGCTCCACGGTGCAATCTCACCAGGTGTCCCGAAGAAATGACGTGCACAATTGGAGAAATTAAGTAAAAAATAAGACAGAATTCCAGAATGTGAAGCTGCACTCCATCCCTCGCCCGGCAAGGGGGCTGCTTCCATAACACAGTAACGAATAAGGAAAGTCTCATCCTCATGGGGCTTACATTCCAGCGGGAGAAACAGAAAACAAACAAAATAAATAGGTGCACTATGCAAGGCTGTCTTAAGTCTTAATAAAAAGGCATGGGATCAGATATTAAATGGGAGAGAGCAGAAAATTCAGTTTGATGAATGTCAGAGGACCCTGTGGCTCATGAGCACAAGTCAGAGGGAGAATGCGGGAGGCCCTGGGAACATTTGAGGAGCAAAGCACAGAAGCCTTCCTAGTCCAGTGGGGAAGCCCCACTGAGAAGACAGTGCCAAGGGAGTTAATTGCAGGAGGGGTTCAGGGAGAACTCGGGTATGCTGGCTCCAGGCCAGCAAATGCTTGGGCTCTACAGAAGGGCAGAGAAAGCTGAATGATGCCGAAGGAAGAACGCAGAGTTCTTGACAACATTTCACAGAGATTCCCCACTGGGTGAAAGGATGTGGAACTAGGCCTGAGCCTTGGGGATGGGAGTGGTTGAATTCCAGATACACAGTATTTGGAGACAAGATTGCAAAGGTTGCTGACAGACTAAACTGGAGGTAGGAATGAGAAGAAAGGATTCAGTGTGACGTCAGGATTTCTGTTCCAAACAAACAGAATTACAAAAATGGCCAGGGACTGAAGCATATTAATTTGACCCTAAACAATAAGCGCAATGTCTTTCTGAACAGCATGTCACTTGAAATTTTCAGTGAAAGGCCAAGAGAAAGGACTCACTGGACGAGCCCTGCAGGAAGAGGCCTGTGACCGGAGACTAATAGGAGGGACAGGGCCTAGACAGTTACAGCATGGGAGAAAGTGCAGAGGGGAGAGGTGGGAGCCAGCGGGGTTCAGGCAGGGACCCCTGTACTGCTCAGGACAGCAGTTACCACTGGACAGGAAGGAGGCTCGCAGGCAAGTTCAGGGGCCTGAGAAGAAACGGCCTACAGAAAAGAATCCACCTCAGCTTTACATGTAGGAGGCTGGATCATGGTAAAGGCAAAATACCACAAAAAAAAAAAAAAAAAAAAAAGGCCGGAAAGCTAGGATAGAGCTTCAACTGGAATTATTCATGTATATGTTTAGCGGGGTAGAGGTGCCACACATGTGGGGATAGGTGCTTGCTAGAGAGCTGAGAAAAACAGCAACAGAGAAACCACCTGAAAATAAGAATAGGGTGACCGAGAAGTCTAACAGACCTGGGAAGACAGAAAAGGGCTCACTCTGAGCCATCAGCTCTGACACAGGAAACCCATGAATACAGGTGGGCTCTTCACTCCTCCCTGGCCACTACAAACAACATATTAGATACACAGGCCTCACCTTTAAACCCCTATTTTTAATTTCCCCAGAGTTTAAGCTTGGAAACAATTAGGAAGTGAAGCCAACCCCTGAAACTTTCCCTGTATTCAAAGAAGGAAATGAAGCCAACTACTCTATTTAAACCAATTTCAAAACCATTATTTTCTTGATACCTCAGGGGTATTAGGCATTGATACCTAAGAACAATCCTAAAGTGAATTAGGAGCTGGGGGACTACATTGACGGCGGGAATAAATTATACAGATGCTTGGAAAGAAAAAGGCAAAAAGACCCTCAGAGCCCCAATGTGTCCACACGGATTTCTGGTTTAAATGCTTTATAAGCTATTTTACTTTCTCTTTCTTAAAAACTTGAACTTTATCTAAAAACGAAAGCCCACATATGCAGCCTCCTAAGAGTTCTGGCAGGTCGAGCAGGAGGTGCAGTAGAGAAAGCATGTGTCGTCAAGCCTTACAATGGAGGTCTGTCTCCAGAACACACATGGTGGAAGAACAGTCAAGGCAAGGCCTGCAGATATCCTCTGAACTTCACCTGACACACACATGCACACAATAAATAAGTCATGAAAAGTATTTAAAGACCTCGGGGAGCCTGTTTCACTCATAAACAGATCACTCTCTGCCTCTGACAACACATGTTCTGGGCCGCAGAGAATATGCGGAAGGGACAGAAGCAGGAAGGAGCCTTTCCTTTCTTCCTGGCTCCATAAATGTCTGCCTGTCAGTGGTGAGGAGTCTGAAGTCTTAGGGGATTCTCATCTGTGAGACTCTGGTTCCTCGAGGTGCCGAGGGCTTTTCAGATGCCCCCAATCTGTATTTTTCAGGGTTCCACTTTCCTCTGGACCTGTCTGTCTTCCTCCGCATGGAAACTCCCATTCCTTCGCCGCACTCACTGTGGGCTGGACTGAAAAGCCAGACATAGGCACCTCCACCTATAGAACAGGCCTTTCTTCTGCAGGACTGTGCACAGGCACACCTGTGCAGACATAGGCACCTCTACCTATAGAACAGGCCTTTCTTCTGCAGGACTGTGCACAGGCACACCTGTGCAGACATAGGCACCACCACCTATAGAACAGGCCTTTCTTCTGCAGGACTGTGCACAGGCACACCTGTGCAGACATAGGCACCACCACCTAGAGAACAGGCCTTCTTCTGCAGGACTGTGCACAGGCACACCTGTGCAGACATAGGCACCACCACCTAGAGAACAGGCCTTTCTTCTGCAGGACTGTGCACAGGCACACCTGTGCAGAGAGCAGAGGCCATCTCAGGTGCAATTCCTCAGATGCTATCTACTTTCATTTTTAATGACAGTGTCACTCAGGAACTTGGTAAGTAAGCTAGGCTGTCTAGCTAGAACACTCCAGGGATCTGCTGACTTCTACGCCTTTCCTGTACAAGTCACCTTGCCTGGCTTATGATATCTGGTTGCTAGGGACTAAACTCAGGTCCTAGCAAGCACTTTATCAGCTCAACTATGTCCCCAGCCCTGAGTCTTCTCTGTTCTAAGAACACGGTGACCTTTTCCTATTGAATTTAAACCCGGCTCCCATTTCTGCTCCACTATCCCTATAGATTAAGTCCCAAACCTTACTCACTTGCAACTTACCTCACTAGTTCTAAAAATGATCCGGTAGTTGTACGGTGATCCGTTTTCTTTCATTTCTTCTGGTTTTTCCCTTCGAATGCTCACAGCCACCGGACCAAGATTCTCATCAGCCCCAAAATAGTTCCAGTGTTCTTAGGTAAAACAAGATAAAATGATATTAGAACATTTATCTAACACTGGAAACAATCATATTCTGTTTGGGTTCAAAATCACTTCCCAGGAATTATGGGTAAGACAGAAGTATGTTTAATACATGCTATCATCCTTCGCTGAGCAAGAAACACTAAGGCTCCCCAGGGCTTGTTCTAGAGGAGACGGCTACGGGGAAGGCCTGCTGGGTTCTTACTATTCCACACTCACTATTCTAAGTTCCTTGTGTGCTTTCTCCCCATGTTGCACCATATGAGTAGGCTACAGATTATATGTACCTGGTGTTAGGGCTTTATCACTGAGACATACAATAGAGTTTGAGGAGAGGGGTTTCTCCTGGGTTAAAGTGATGTCCCTGCACTGGAAAGAGGAGCTACTTGAGCCCTATGCTTCCAGGAGGCATATGCCAGGTAGAGGAGCTCAGAGAACAGACCTCCCGGTGCCCAGTAGGCGGCTGGACCTAGGGTTCTTGGTCTTATCAACAATTCCCATGGAACGAGATAAACTATGGACACATAACCTACAGGGTACAGTAGACTGGGAAAACAGGCACCTCCTAGCCAACCAGTGTGCCCTGGTGACTCGTATGATTCTCAGTGCTCTCAACTGTACAAGGCCCCAAGCGTTAGCATGGCCTTGGCGGAGGTGAGGTAGAGTATTGGGAAAGTTTCCATCTAACAAGAAGGCAGGTGGAAGTCAAAATTGAGTTAACTGGGATCAGTGATGGAGTGCTTGCCTAGTGTACATGAGGGCCTAGATCCAATCCTTAGCACTGAAAAGACTTATAGAAAATAACAAACTGATACTTACTGGCACAAGTTAAAACTGTTGATATGAGTATGAAATGTTTTACAGATGAGGAAACCCATACAACACAAAAGTATGTGATGAGCAGAGCATGTCACTTAGTTTCCAAAATCCCAAAACGTTTGCTTTTTATTGTTCTATGTCATCTACATATGACATGAATAAATAATTAACTCATTACATGGTTCATTATTGGCATACAAAAATGCATATTTAAAACATGTTATTCCCATACAAAATACATACGCATTTGAAAATCCATGAGAATAATAAGAAATAATTTAGCATATCTAATCATATGGTTTTAAAATTTAGAAAATGCTTGTGAAAATACTTTGCAAATAAATACTAATGAACAATTAAAAAGATAGAATCACAAATACTGTAGGCTCTGAAAATATTATAATCCATGGAAATTCAAAATAAGAAAACACAATGAGAATACAGGCAACAAGCATTTCATACATGGACAACTGAGAACCCAATAAACGCCACAAATTCAAACACTCACGTACACCCTCAAAGCACAGCACATGAGAACCACACTCACAGATTATTTACTCTTACTTTGCACACAATTCTAACAAGCTTGGTTGTCTGGTCTTCCAGCCCACAGCTCTATTCAGAGGTGACACAATTCTCGGTGTTGACAAAGTCCAGGGTGCAGGGCATGCAGACAGCAATGTGATGGGACGACTGACGACAGGAGAGAGACAGGGGTGGGAGACAGAAAGAGTATAAAAAAGTCCACAAGAACTTAAAGGAAAACAAGACAGCATCGAGACCATTTACTGAAGGGACAACTCAGAAACCCTCAGAGGAGACTTCAATCCTGCAGTGCAGAACAATAGCGGATCTGTCAAAGGGGCATGTGGGCCACACACACTGCGCTTCCTTCTAAGTTCACAGACTCCAGTTCATACACAGTTCATGTGTCTCAGGTGGGTGGGATTGCTGCTCCAGCTGCTGGAAAATTCACAGAGACACAGCACTCCATTTCGTCATCGATGCCCTCTGCCTGAGGCTCCTTCCTTTAGCCTTCCCTGGTCAGCTCTCGGCTTCTGCAGGGCTAACCTTAGCAAGCGCTAGTGCTGTCGACATGAAACCGGGAAAGCAAAGTGTTTCAGAGGCCACCCTGATGCACACAGAGGCACCTTCAGCCAGACTCCAGCTTCATCCCCTCCATCCTGGCCTCTGCTCGCTCTGCACTTCCAGGAACACACACAGACCTGGTCCCCGCCTGCTCACGTCTCACTGATTCCTCTCTAGCTGCTCTTTCCTGTCTCTCTCTCTACTCACCCTTCGACAATAAACGGTTGTTTCCTCTTTTTCCCACGGGAAACTTCTGTGCAAACCTTCACGTTAGATCCCTGTAGCTCACTTCCACTGCATGGCTGCCTCAGAGGGAGAACAACCAAGGCTTTTGCTCTTCACTTTGTTCAAACTCTGAACATCTTGTGCAGATGGTCTTTTAGAACACTCTTACTCCCTGATTATCACCTTCTGATTACTCCAACCACTTCGGCTGTTTTTGCTTGATTCTATCTCTTATTCTTGACTAACCCATCCATTCTGAGGTTTTCAACTGCTAGTTCTATGTGAACCTTCCCATGGGAACTAGGCAGCACTCCTAGCTGCCCCAGTTCCAACCATCACCACATTCACCCAGACGCCAGGTGAGACCAGGCACACCCCTTGAATGCAATCCCCTAAGCATCTCTCAGCCGTCTCCTGTCTCTCCCACACTCTCTATACTCATCTCTGTCTCATTTTCTCCAAGCCCACAGTGCAGTCAGACACTCCTTTTGAAATGCAATTCTGGCCAATCACAATAAAGCTTTAAATTCACTCATGGGTTGTCAGAGGCATTGGATATTTTTCATGGCTTCCTAAAAGACCTTTATGATCTGCCACTTGGTTGGAGCAATTCTAGAACCAGACCTCTCCTCTCACGTATGAGGGCCATTTAAACTTTTTCAAGTGTCCAAACTCCCACAACCATACTTCCTTTGACTGCATGCTCTCAGTCTCACCCGGAGTGGCCTGAGGGGTCTTCTAAAAGAATATCCAAAAACTGGAGTGCACTGGAAGGATTTACATAGTAAAACTAGTACTTTGAAAGTATTAAGAATTCCCAACAGATTAGTGAAAACAAATATTTCATATATCTCAAAGACAAAGGTGTAGAAGCCATTATAAAACAAAAGACAAATTTAAACAATCACTTTAGTATGAATTGGGAGATACAAGTATTATTTTAAAAACAAATTGAATTCTATATAAAATAAGCTATCGTAAAACTAAAGACTGAAAATGAAAAATACATTTCTTCTTTGGTGTCACCATCAAAACCTCACCTTCATCTGTGCACGCTTTCCCCATCTATTTCTGAACTGGGCCAGGGTAATGGGATAATTGTCAACTAACTTCAAACAGTTTCCTCAGGCTCAATCTTCAAACACACGCACCTCCTGTCTGATAAGGCCAGACAGATCTTTCTGAACTTACACGCCTCTCTGTACAGACACATCATTTTAAAAAATGAAACAAGGCATTCAAGCTATCATTTCTACAGCGGCGTCTTGGTCAGTCTCCGTCTATGCGAGTCCCACAGGTAGAAACAGAGGGTATGGTCTGGTTCATTGTGATAACCCATTCTATCAGGATCAGACTGTGAACGTTCAAAAAATCTCATGCTGTGTAAGAATTGTGCAATAAAAGCCATGTTGGTACACAACCCCTCATGCACACAACACAAGTTCACTCAATTTAAAATTCCTAATGTGATGTATTGTCCAGAGACGAGTATAATTTGCCAAGCCATTGTAAATTGGATTTTAGATTTTGGTCTCAAGACAAATGTGTCAGATTCTACATGGTCAGTCTAGTCTCTGACCATGCCTGGCTCTGTCCATCCATTTCAGCATCTTCCTTTCAGCTTCCCAGCCTCTGCTCCTCTGTGGAGCTGTGAAGTCTGCCTGGAATCCACTCACAGAGATCCGCCTGCCTCTGCCTTCCAAGTGCTAGGATTAAAGGCCACCACCGTCTTGCTTTCTTCCCTCTTCAGCCACCCACCGCCATCCTTGGCAAGAACAGACAGGGATCTTTTCCAGGCAGATGCACAGATGGCTCTGCCTTTCTTCTAGGGTGGAAAAACGAGAGGGGAAGGAAAGCAGGGATGACACTAGACAGGGATTCAGGGTGAGGAAAGTGAGCGGAAGAAAAGCGAGGATGGGAGCTGCAGACCTGAGTGGGCATGCTGCTGGAGGATGACGTAACCCGGGCATGACAGTCAGATCAGCACGGTGACACGCAAAAACCCGAGATACCATCACCATACTTTCAGAGGCACGGCAACTGGCTCTGGGCAGTCACAAGCACTAAACCGCAGCCCCATAATCAGGTGTATCCACTAAGGATAGCAAAGTTCACTTTCTTAGCAATTATAACTATACTGTGTTCCCGGGTATTCCTAAAATTTTATAAACATCAAATAGTTAAGCACGATTTGTTGGGCACAGGGTGTGCAATCTACTTAGAGCAATGCTCTGCTTTACTCCTCATTCCATAGTCTGATTCCTCCCAATCTTCACCACTCATATTGAACATTCTGGCAAATGTTTATCCTCAAGGTTTTTTTTTTTTTTTGTTTATGTGTGTGGTGTACATGTGTGGAGGCATGCTCACATTTGTGGGCACATGTGTTCATGTGTGTAGAGGACTATGTTGATTGATGTTGGGTATCTTCCAAGATGGCACATCATCTTACATATTGAAACCATGTGTTTTGAGAGCTGGCCACTTGGCTGGATAGCTAGTCAGTTTGCTCTAGGGACTCCTGATTGCACCTCTGTGGACTGGGATTACAAGTGGGCCACCATGCCCACTGACCTTTACATGGTTTCTGGGAGCCAAACTCAGCAGCAGACACACCAACTACAGAGACATGCCTGGAACCCAAAGTTTTCTTATGGAGTACGAAATCTAACAAGAAAGGTGAATGGTTGGGAACTCCAGTAACTGCATCAAATGCAGTCACTCCATCTGTGCTTACACTATGTGGACACATATGCATCATCAAAAGAGTCACGCCTGGCATTTTAACTACAAAGGAGAAAAGGTAGGCTGAGCCACAGAGTTATAGCCTTCTACCAAAGTTTCTGGATTGCTCACACTGGTTTTTGTATTTGTTATCTGTGTGTTAGCATTTCAGTTACACAGTTCCTTAGGGACACTGTACTCTCAACTGAATACAGTTATAAATAATAAAGATATACCTCAATTTTTTACTCAATAATTTATAAAAGTATAATTTATGACTTAAATACTTACATAAAATCATCAGCTTAAAATTTTAAATGGGGAAAATAAAGAGTGAAAACACGAGTTAACAGCAGCCAGATAAACTGTCTGTCTCTGCCCAGCACCACTGGAAATGCCTGACATGAAAAGTAAAACAATACAAAGAAGCCCCTGACAGAGCTGGGACTCCCGCCCCCGAGACGGCCCCAAACATTTCAGGAACCAGCATGATAAAACACATTAAAGCCATAGAAACACTCCCATTCTAATCTTACGGTTACCCCCAACTGATGACGTGGAAGAGTCAACCCCCCCCCCATTTTCTCTAGAAAAAAACAATAAGAGACATGTGGGTGGGGTGGGGGCTGCACCTGCAGTAAGCCTAAGAGATGAGCTCTATTGTCTAACAGGAGACAAAGGATCAGAGGCTGTTGTACAAACCCAAATTGTAACCACCTCATTCTTTCTCATATTTCACACTATTATTTCAGGTTCCTAGATAAGCTGCCGCCATTACAGGTTACCCTATGAACTTTGACCTCTAATATTTTCATTCCCAGAGAATCTGAAGGAAGCTAGGAAGGTGCCTGAGAAGAACATGGGTTTCCCTGGGCTTTTCATTTCTGCCTTCTGGGTTCAATCAGTTCCTATGTTTTGTTTTCTTACTACGAATATTAACATTGAAGAAGATAAAGCTAGAAGATCTCCATACTGTGAATAACAGCAACAGAAACAAAGGTGGGAACGAGCCTGTTTTTTTAAATGAAATCTATGGTGGCAGAAGCAGAGGTAAGAAAAGGTCAGCAGCGGTTTAAAGAAACTTGAGGTGTGCCATTAGAGAGTCTCACAGTCTCATCCCCAAGGGTTCATTCAAACTGTGAGGGCAGAGCTAAGTGCCCAGGACTGGTCGCCATAGTAAAAAGGTCAGGGAACCCATGGGGATACCTGCACAGGGATGGCTACATGCTAGGGTTCTGTCCCAAAGCACTAAGCCTGTGATTACTAATGCGCAGGCATGCTGGCCCACACTTAGGAAATGGTCAGGATTCTGAGGTTCTAAGTCACCTCTCTGCAGGTAACTCTGGAAAATGGGGTGGTGGACATGGTGGTGTCCCCAGAATCCCACACCTGGGGACATGTGACAGGAGGATCAATAGTCGGGTGAGACAATGAAACCCTGTGTGGAAAGGAAGGAGGGAGGGAGGGAAGGAGGCTGGCTGGCTGAAGGCATGGAGAGAGTGCAATCGAGTCTTGCTGTTTAAAACTTTTGAGGGAACTGAGATATATTTCAGTGGGTAGACTGCTTGCCTAGCAATCTGAAGTCTCTGGGTTCAAACCCTAGAACTGTAAAAATCAACCCACCATCAATCAAACAGTCAACCAAAAACAAAACAGTATTTGCTTAAGCAGGCTCCAACAGTCTGCTTACTTGCTACAAAATGGCAAATTTTACTATTATGTTGACCATAATAAACTCCATCAAAATGATCATAGCAAAAATGTAAAGAAAACTGTTTAAATAAAGGGCAAATGAGTAAGAGACTCATGAGTGTTCTACTGACTGTCATCAGCCTATGACAAATGTCTAACAATTATCTTTCAAAAATTATATTTCAGGGGCTGGAGGCGTGGCTCAAAGGTTAAGAGCACCGGCTGCTCTTTCGAAGGTCCTGAGTTCAATTCCCAGCAACCACATGGTGGCTCACAACCATCTGTAATGGGGTCTGGTGCCCTCTTCTGGCCTGCAGACATATACACAGACAGACTATTATATACATAATAAATAAATATTTTTAAAAAATTATATTCCACAATGTTAAAAAAAACTATCAGTTCAAAGTAGCTAAGAGAACGCTAGAGTTCGTATGCAGAGAAACCATTCACATGCATATACAAGCCCACAATAGTGAAAAATGAGACTGAGGGACGGTGTCTATGCCCACAGACATCAACCGGTGGTTGGGTCAATCCCTCAAAACCACTGTAACCACACAGTTACTTCAGGTCTCATTTCCAGAAGAGAAAAGAAAAAGAACTTCACACACTGCTGAGTATCTGGAGAATAACAAAAGGCCACATACACAGGACTCAGCCTCAGTACCCGAAGCTACACAGGCTACCCCAGTCCCCCAGTTCATACTACACATTAGCATCAAACATTCACTTATATGTCCCAAGTAACCTAACCTGTGGTCCTGATCGCTGAGGTGTGTTTGCATTGCTATGGCTCAATACAAGCCCAAGGTGTCCCATACAAACAAGGGTGCCATGGTGACTGGAGGAGCTGTAGGCGACGGCTTGAGCATTGGAGGGGCAGCAAGGCTTGGGAGACGGTCAAGGCTCCTTGATGGGCAGGACAGGAAGGAAGGGGGCATCCCCAGAGTTACAAGTGAGGGTTTCTACTCTCTACCCTGCTGGATGCCCGTTTACCCACAATGACATGTCCTGGTGGAGTGCTCACAACCTTCCAATACTAGCCCTCAGCCCTTCTGTGTTAAGGGAGGCTACATAGGACAAAAGCCCCTCAGAGCTGCAGGGGAAGAACTCACAAAATAGGTACTAAATGTTATCTGAACACCGAAAAAGTAAAGAAATGAACACGTGGTTATTCGTATATTTAAAACTAGTGTAAAAGTGCTTGGGGTAGTCCTGTGCATAGAAACTAAATATTTCTGTATTACCATACTATTTTCTATAACAAGCAAGCCTATTTATGCTTTTGGGGGGGGTTATTTGTTTTTGTTGTTTATTTGTTTCGTTTTTGAGGCAGGATCTCTCTATATAGCCTGGTTGTCGTGGAACTCACTGTGTAGACCAGACTGGCCTGGAACTTAGACCTGCTTCTGCCTTCTGAGTTCTGGATTAAAGGAGTGTGCCACCATACCCAGCTCTACTTATGCTTTTTAAAGCTGGCTCTTTTCCTGGGTAGAATGAGGGCCTCGTACTGCTCTACATGCAGCAGTCATTGAGATGCAACCCTGATTTCCCTTTAGGAAGAACTTGCCATTGGTTCAGTCCTGCAAAAAAAGCAATTAGCTGAGTCTCTGACCTCGTGATCTGTGGCAGTTAGGCAGCTGAGTGAGCCACCCTCTGCCAGAGCAGCCCTTAGTTGGTACCTGAGCATGGTGGATAGGGGCAAGGGAGGAAGTGACGTGGCCAGGCACCTGCTCCCTGTTGGATGTTCTTACTCTATTACTAGGAGTTTAGCTGGAGGTTGTGGAGCAGTGTGGCTCTTTGGCTCTCAGTATCCTTTCTTTGCTCCGCTTTCATTCTTACCTGATGATGCTCAGTTAATAGACAGGGACATGAGACACAGCTCTTGATAGCAAAGCAGTATACATCAGCTCAGAAGCTGTCACTTTAGTACAAATCATGTCATTGCCATGTTCTAGAGAGAGAGCACTGCTACAGATGGCCGACTACAAGACGAAAAGAGGGAAGCAGCAACCAGACTTTATCAGTACAACTGAAATCTAAACTTCCTCCCCACCACAGGGCCCAGTATACTCAACTGTGTACTCATGCATGCTCGTGAGCGTGTGTGTGTGTGTATACATACGCGTTTATGTGTTGTATGAAGAGGAAGGTAAGAACAATAAAGCCACTGGCTCAGTGTTAATGATTTTATTAGTTACTGTTTTCCATCAAATAGCCTACAACAGCAGTTTTTCTTGGCCACTGAGCAACAGGAACCCTGCCTTACCAGAACATCTTTATAACATGACACCAAGCAATGCCCCACCTTCTCTCTCTTTCTCTCTCTCTCTCTCTCTCTCACACACACACACACACGCGCGTGCACACACATACTTTTAATCACAGTCCCAATAAATACTACATCAAAGCAACCCATGCACACATCTCTTCCATTACTGGAATTCCAGAATATATAAGACAGAGTTAGTTACTCCACGTTAGTATCTATCTGCCCTCTATAAATCTCCTTGGTACTTTGATGTTGGTGGCCAAAGAAAAACTGAACACAAAACTATGAATGTTCTTGAAGGAATACAAGTGAGTTAAATTGATGCAACCCTACTGCCCAGCATATGGTTCATCATTTAACCACAATGACAGGTTCATGAGAATATTAAAAGCATTAAGTGAAGAAACTACATAAAGAATGAAGCAGAAATACAACATAACAACAACCTTGATGCCATTTCATGCTGGATGAAAAACTCAACAGGAGAGGACAAGAGAAAGCAGCAGAAGGAAGAGTATGGCGTACTGCTTATCCAAGGGGAAAGCACTGAGTCCCTCTCTTGGTCCAGCATTTATCCAGTGAAACTCAAGCCTTTATGCTGGAGTCAAGTGACCTCTAATGTTTAAATCTAGAAAATAATAATGCTTATAAAAACAATGTAGTGCCGGGCGGTGGTGGCGCACAGCTTTAATCCCAGCACTCGGAAGGCAGAGGCAGACGGATCTCTGTGAGTTCGAGGCCAGCCTGGTCTACAAGAGCTAGTTCCAGGACAGGCTCCAAAGCCACAGAGAAACTCTGTCTCGAAAAACCAAACCAAACCAAACAAAACAAAAAAAACAATGTAGTATCAAAGTAATTAGTTTCATCAGCTGAACATGATTAAATATTACATATGATGCTGATTAAAGGCTATGTTTCAATACAGGAAATGATAATAATTTATTATCTAACATATAGTAGTAATGATAATAGTACTAATTTCCCCAGGAAACAGCCACAGTCCCTACAGAGTCAGGGACACATTAAATAGATGAATGGAAAGAGGTGCTAAAGGGGGTGACAACCACACTAGGGGTGCTACAGCCTTGTTGCTGGGGGTAAATTCCTCTTGACGATGCTATACTCTTTCCGCATAAAGATTGGGGGAAAGAGATAAGAGGTAGGCACAGATCTCACCGAGACAAAGCTACATAAAAACTATAAGGCATTAATTATACTTTATTGAATTAATATAATATTATTGCCATCACATTAATTTCATATACAGTTATGCTTTTGGAGAGTCTAATTTCTGCTTCATGTTATAATTGTCATCATTTGTATGACATCATCAATAATGTAACAAATGGCTAAGAAATTCTAAGGCATGCAGCCCAAACAGTGCTCAAAGAGCAGGCACATTCCATGACTTTCCTTGGATTGGCCTCTTGAATTAGCCACTCTTTTACTGTCCCCAACACCTGGCTGACAGATGCCAGTGGCACAAGCTGGCCACCTCTCGTGCCACACGCGCTTTCTGCTCCCACCAGCTGGACTTCACGATGGAAGCAGAATTCACTGCATCTCCCTAGAGCTGCTGAGGCCAGCTGACTTATTTTAATTATGAAGTTTAATTATAGAAGCTGACTAAATGAGCATAAAAGATAAATACGGTTTCTATGAAAACTAAACTGGCAGCTTTAGAAAGACTTTCCAGAGGCCAGCCACTAAGAAGAAAGATGTGGCAGATGTGGCACGACAACTGGGCAATGACAGGGATTATAGGAAGACAGTGCTAGAGGACATCACGAGCATGGTCCACTAATACGAGGCAGTGTGCCCAGCAGAACCGGTGTCAGCAAGGCACTGGGACCCACAGGAGTAATGTCTATGTCGTAAATATCTCAGAGAGATGTATTTTTAACAATTACCTGCTTTAGATGGTGTTTTCATTTAAGCCCTTGCACTGGTTGGAACCAGGGTATTTTCTAGGCTCCAACCCACCAACTGCTGGGTTTGGGCTTCTGAGTTTATGAGCTTCTGTGAATCAGTAAGACGACTCACTTTGGACTCTAGGAATTCAAGTTCTGATTCCATACCTTTGAAAGATAAAAATACTTAAAAGAAGGTTCCCCCTTTCTTTCATCTGGCATAATAGAGACGAGGGAAGAGTGCCGGAGAACATGGCTGTCCCTCCCAGAACAAAGGAGTTCCTTGATAGCCTATCGCCCAAGCCCCAGGACCCTCTGGAAAGTGTAACTAACAACACATCTTCTTCCTCGTGTGCACTGAGAGTCGGAAATACAAACCGTCATCTCAAACGCTTATCACAGAGCCTGGTCCACCAGTGCTGAAACCGCTCATGCCGAATATTATTACACTGCCCAGCAGGCAAAAGCTACTAGTGAACATAAAGCGTGCTCACTTAGATGTTAGACTCAAAGTCAGTGTCGAGGACAGGAGGAACAAGATGGCTTCTCAGAGACATGCGAACACTCAGAAAAGCTTAGAAAAATTCTGAAGTAATATAGAGCAGGAATTCTTGGTTAGAGGCAATTAATTCCCAAAGAAACATCTGGCAATACTGGACATATTTTTGTCTGTGTTCACTGGTGGGGAGGGGCACAGAGAAAACCCACTGGCATCTAGGAAGCGGTGGCCAAGCATGCTGATCTCACAGGGTACAGGACAGTGTAAAGGACACCTTTACAAGAACAATCAGCCCCTGAATGCAAAGTTGGTGAGTCTGAGAAACCCACTGCCTTCACATGCAAAAGAAAAACTGTTTCTAAAACCAAACTCCAGAATGTGGGATTTCCATTTTATTGGTTTCAGAAGCCATGATGTAGATACTTAAGAATAAGAGAGGGTGTTTAGAGATGAAACATGATTTTTTTTACCTGTAAACCTTCAATAGTGTCTGTTCTACAGTAATCTTCAAAACACTGAGAGTCTAGAGTGAGCAATCTCATAAAGCTAGAAGGAATTCTGCATCTGAGACTAAACTTCAGGAGAATGGATCTAAGTAACATTTCAAACACTACACAGTAGTCAGCAATCACAACCTCACTGGAGGAGTTGAAAAGCAAGAAGCCTCAGCACAGGCCTCTTCACCCAGCTGTAGAGAATGCCAAGTACCCAGGGGACCACAGTATATGGTGACCATCATGCTTCTAGTGTGGGTGCCTGGATGACACACCAAGTCCTCGATTTTAATGCCATTCAAAAAACACTAGGAAATTGATAGAGTCCGTTTATACTATTTTTCAAAAATCATCCTGCTGGATTTTTTTTTGTTGTTTTTTTTTTTTTTGCTTTTTTTGAGACAGGGTTTCTCTGTGTAACAGCCCTGCTGTCCTGGAACTCAGTCTGTAGACCAGGCTGGCCTTGAACTCACCTGCCTCAGTCTCCCAAGTGCTGGGATAAAAGGCAAGCGCCACCACTGCCCAGCCATCCTGCTATTCTTAAAAGTACAAAATAAGACTATACAATCTCAGATGCGCGCGCACACACACACACACACACACACACTCACTCACTCACTCTTTTAGCCTATCACCACAAGACTAGAAAAGAAACCACCAAAGCATTAAAGATTAAGGACATGCTTCCACCTTTAGTGCCTTTTCTACTCAAACTGAAGCCTACATTCAGAACTCACTGGTTATGAGACTTTAATCACATAATGAATTTTTTTTTTTTACCAGTGGTGCTAGGAAAGGGACAGAAATATAACTTTCGTAAAAGACTCAGGAGGTAACGAAAAGTGCTAAAACATGGGAGAGTATTAAAATTATTTAGTAATTTAAAAAAAGCTGTATCTAACAGTTTCAACTTTACATATATATGTAATTTATAAGACATTTCAATATCCTAAGGGAGAAAGAACTACTCCCAAAAATGAAAGAAAAATCACACCAAAAAGCTATTGAAACATTTTAGCCATCATAACAAAGAACCCAAGCACGTCTCACTCCACACTGCTATGTTTCCTGTCTTTATTTTCCCTACGAGTAGAGCAAACTAAAAAAAAAAAGTAATATTTACTTACCCTTCTGGTAGAAGAATTTCCTATAATAGTATGCGCCGAGATCCACGTGTTCCACGGTGTACCTTTTCACCCTGTCTAGGTGCAGCATCAAGCTTTCCTTGGGCACTTCGAGAACCGCCACCCCTGCGTTCGTACAGTGAGAGCTGAGGGTGGACTCGAAGGAGGCACTTTCACACCCACTGAAGGAGCCAGAATTTGACTTCGACAGGCTGATCTTCCTCTCGCCCTCCCCACCAATCTCGTTACGAAAATATGGGCAGCTCATGACCAGCTCGTTGCTTTTGTCATCTCCTTGGTCCATGCCAAGGCTTCCTTTGGAATTCAGGTCCTCCGTGCTGCCCATAGGAGAGCTGAAGCTGGCTGAGTGAGACAAAGGTCCAGAGACTAAGGAAGCCACGGCAGCCGCTGAGGCTCCTGTGGTAGTGTTTCTCCTCTTAATCACATTGTGCCTGTTCATAATGGCTTCATTCAAGTCAAACAAGATGCTCTGGACATCATAGTGGGCAAAGCACTTTGGACATGTCCAGGGCCTCACAGAATCTTCTGATCTATTGTCTTCAAGGTCTGACGACTTCCCGAGTTCTTCACCTTTGGCATTGCGTAATTTACGAAAAATGGACGAGTCTCCAGTCTCAGACTTGGAGCGTCGCTTGAGTGGTTTTTCCCTTTCCTTGAAAAGCCTGAGGTTCTCTCTCTGTGAGATGGGCCCGTCGATCACATCCAAGGAGAAACCAGAACCCTTGCCCCCACCAGTGATGAGGAAGTCGCTGAGTTTGGTTGGAGTCGGACCTCGGTCAGATCTGTCATCTTTGTAGCCCTTTAACAAATCGAAGAAGCTTTCTCCGGATGTTCCCTGCTTGTCAATTGAAGATGTGCTACCATATTCCCTGTGCAATGACGGCCCGGACTTGTAGGTGGGGGAGATACATTCATCAAAGCTATCCACATCAAGCTCACTTATGGTGATATCGCTGTTGCTGCGCTGCCGGATTCTGCGAAGGGCTTTCCTGGGGGAACTGGGGTAGGCTTCGGGCATGAGGAATCTGGAGTCCATGTTCTCCGCCGGCCCTGTCTTGGTCTTCAGAGTGTTCTGTATGCTCTTCAGCATGGCTGAGTCATTGGAATTGAGGCTAACAGAACTCCCCTGACTCACAGGACTGCCTTTGGAGGACAGGCTCTCAAGGCAACTTGAGGTTTCTATTTCCTGGCTTGAGCGGTTGGATTCTTTCACATTTTCCTTTCTTGGAGGCCAATCTGCAATTCTGGCCCTAACCCCCATCTTGGGGACCCCAGGGGTAGAGGTTATATGGTGAGGACCTTCACTTCGAGGGGGCCCTACTGCAGCCATGACTGAAGATCCTAAGCTGCCATTTTGGGACCGGAAGCGACGCATGTAGAAGTCATCAGTGTGAACTTTGGGGGTGCCGTCTGTGCTGACAACAGAGGCTCTGTCTGCAGTGACAGGCCTTTCCGTCTGCGACCGCTTCAAGCTGGTCATGGTGTAAAAAGCAATCACTTAAATCCCTGCAGGAAGGATCACCATGTTTGTGTTCTAAATGTGCACTTCTGCTTTAGAGAACGGCTCACAGATCATACAGCAGTCGTGTTGCGACCTTAAGCCTTTTCATTTAAAAGGTTAAATGGTGCCTTGTTTTCAGACCCCTGGGAATCCAGACCTTCCAAACATTGTAATCCACAGTAGCTCCGTGCTGCACTCTAACAGAAGGCTTCCTTCAGAAAAGACTGAACAGAACTTGCATCACTGGGACTCTGTGGTTGCCACAATCCCATGCTCCCCCTAAAGAGAGGAAGACAACCTGAATTAGCTTTTGATGAATACATTTATAATAAATCTGCAACTGCTACAATCAGATACCCGGACAGGACACTCAATACTGGATTGTGGTGCATAGTTCCAAAATCCACGTTTTAATAAAGGAGAAGTGAAAGAAAAAAGTATAAACAGTTAATAAACCCATCAATTACATTGTAAGAAGGGCTATGAATACTTCAGGTTAGCTGAATTGTTTCATAAAACTGGGAGGGGTACCAGCTCGTTCTAGGGCATCGAGGCTCCTAAATGCAAGCACAGACTTTTGCTTCCATGACCTCTAATAATATAGACATAATTCCACTGTGCTGACCAGAAGTTTGAGAGAAAACCAACCTAACCAGATAATAAGAGCAATGCAAGACAGCCTTCTGAGAATGCAAAAAATTAAACATGATTTTTATCGATTATGCTACAGTACATTTTAAAAATTCCTTTCCTATTTCAAATCAATACTTATTTCCCTACAAAAGCTCACCATAGTTGGCAAGAGCAAATATACACAGGCTAGAGAAAACAATCGGCGTTTCCTGGAGCCATCATACCCGTGAGCACGCGTCTGTTTTTCCTCCACTTTCTTACTTACCCATGTGAAGAATTCGGCAGAAGCAGCCGGCACTCACTTCCAGCATTCCCCAAGCTCTCCTCACTTTCGTCTACTCTCCAGCTGGAAGTCTTACACTAATTCACAAAATGCCTGCATTTCCTTAAGCAGTGCGGCCTCCTCCACCCCATCAGTGCTAATTTATGACGACGACAGAAACAAAATGCTACTCTGGGCAGCCGGCTCCATGTCCTTCACCAGATTACAGAAAACTGTTACCATCCTTCCAGGTGATGGGCAGGAAGATGAACTTCCTCATGAGCTCTTCAGGCAGAAGACAGCAGGCACAGAGTGTGAGCACAGACTCCTGCATGGGTGCGTACATCCTGAAGAGAGGCACAGGATCCTTTTCCAGCATTCCGCAAATTGCACAAGAGGTGGCCTTTAAATTCTTGCCAGATACATGTTTGGAAAGATGCTGCTGAACCAGCACCGAGCTGACAGGGCGGCATTGTCTACAAATCACGCTCTGACACTGAGGAGGACCGCACACTGCATGCTGCACTCAATGGTAACAAGCACTTACTTCCACGATAATTAAGCATCTCGCTAGTCAGCTTCCTGCCTCCAAGGCAGCCGGCTTTCATTCCTCCGGCAGCACGCAGAATCAGTTTAGGAGACTCGTTGCTATTTAAAGCTGGAACATTTAGGGGTGTTTCAAAACTGCTCCCTGCCTGCAGACTGCAGGGCTCTTGCCGGATAGGTCTGATTAGTCGGTCAGATAAACGCCCATTGTCTTCACTCACACTCCTCTTCCATGCTTCGTAAAAGGGATAATGGCTTTGCACTGCCAACTAATTAAACCTGGCTTTTAAGCTTTCTAGATACTTCTCCAGCCAGACCGCTATGATTTCCTGTACATTCCGGAACTTTACATGCTGCTCTTTCAATTGCTAGCCTTTAAGTAGAACAACATGTTAACTGTTGCTTACAGCAGCAGCTAGGGTCAGCACGTGTGGCCACAGCTGGGGTTCAAGAAGCACCACATCTAAAGTGGGAGGGCAACCGATCAACTGGACAAATGAGAGCACCTGCCCTGCTTAAACAACAAAGAGGGATTCAATAAAATGGTTCTTGAGGAAATAATACACTAGCATAAAATAATTCTAAAGAGTCAGGTGTTTTCTGTATTCTCACAGACTTACAAAAACCAAATAAATTATCGTCCATTCCATTTCTACAAATCTCACCAAGAACAAACATTTCAGTTCTTTTTAGAAAATGACTTACCACAGAATTGATCCCTCCCCAACCCATCATTTTGAGGCAGGGTCTCAATCCATAGTCCTGGCTGGCCTTGAACAAACCAGGTCCTTCCTGCCTCAGCTTTCCAGGTGCTTAGATTACAGGCATTTACCACCAAACCCTACATATAAAAGTGACTTTTTAAAGATAAGTCATTCCCATTATAGAAATAATCTAAAAGCTGGAACTGGGCACAAAACATAAAACCAACCTGGGAATGTCCAACCTCCACCACCAACGGTTTCTTTCTATATCACTTCACTTCTTATTTTTAGAAGGATTTATTATTTGTGCAAATGAATGTGTGTGTGTGCGCGCACACACACGTGTGCACGCTTTTAGTTCCAGTGAAGCATCATGTTCCTTAGAACTAGAGTTATAGAGAGCTGGGAGCTTCATGTGGGTGCTGTGACTCAAACCTGATGTGGGATTCCCCTCTGTATGCTGTGAATATGTTTTATTACCACTGGTTAATAAAGAAGCTGCTTCGGCCTATGACAGGGCAGAATAAAGCCTGGAAAATCCAATAAAGCAGGAAATCCAAATAGAGATACATAGAGAGATTGGCAGAGTCAGAGACGCTGAACGAGACAAACACCAGATCCTTACCAGCAAGCCATAGCCTCGTACTAATTCACAGATTAATAGAAATGGGTTAATTTAAGATGTATGAGTTAGTTAATAAGAAGTCTGAACTAACAGGCCAAGCAATGTTGTAATTAATATAGTTTCTGTGTGATTATTCGGGTCAGAGCAGCCGAGAAATGAATGAGGAGTCTCTGGCTACATAAACCCAGGTCCTTATCTGTAAGAACTGAAAGCATTCTTAACCACTAACCCATCTCTCCAGCCCTACTTGCTATGGTTTAATATACTTTTAATATTATAATCTCTTAGCAATTTAGTCTTATTGTGATAAATTTTTATTTCAAAATATTGAAGAGCATATGAGGGAAGAGGGCATGGTTTGATGACCTATCAAACCAAAGAGGTGAACAAGCAACTAAGTTAAATAACAAAATTTTCTTCAACTGTGAAGATTCCAAGCACTCCCTAGTCTCCTCTTTCCTACCCCATCTCCCTTTCTCTTCCTTTTCCCCTTCCTTATTTATTTACAACATTATCTTCCTTTGAGATACAATATAAATTTTGGCAGCAGGTGAGCAATATAGAAATAAAGATGCTTATTAAGTCACAAATTGAAAATCAGGATGTCTCTCCATACAGATCAATAACACTCTGTACCCTATTCCTCAAGAGTAGACTGACGTAGCAAACATGCTGATGATCACTAACAGTTCACGCAAACATCAACCAAACTGCCCAGACACTGTTAGAAACAGTCGGAAGCAACAGAATTGAACAGAGGAGCAGTATGACTTCACAGCACATTACCTCTATCACAAAACATTTCTTTATTACATGTTGAATTGATTTTACAGCTCTCTATTCTATATATTTCTAATGAATCCATTTATTTAGATTCCTAACCCCATGGAGAGGTGACGTGGGATTCCCCTCTGTATGCTGTGAATACCATTGGTTAATAAAGAAACTGTTTTAGGCCTGCGAAGGGCAGAATAGAGGTAGGCGAGGAAAACTAAACTGAATGATGGGGAAAAAAGGCGGAGTCAGTGAGAAGCCATGGAGTCACCTCTGGAGACAGACACACTGAAACTTTGCTGGTAGGCCACAACCTTGTGGTTATACACAGATTAATAGAGATGGGTTATATTAAGATATAAGACTAGCCAGAAATACGTTTAAGCTATTGGCCAAACAGCTTTGCAAATAATATGGTTTTCTGAGTGATTATTTCAGGGAACAAACTAGTAGCCTCATACAACAGACTGGCACCCAACCTACTACCAATTGGCACCTCAATGTGTGCTAGCTAAATCTACATAAAACCCGAGAGAGCTTGAAAAAGAATTCTAGACACTAAAATCAAAGTTTAGCTGCATTTCCCCCTCCCCCGAATGGGCTTTGCTTGAGGCAGAATACTGTGGCTCCTTTAAGAGAGGGTTTCCTGATTCAGCGGTAGCAGAAAAAAAGTCACACAGTTTTGAAATGGCGGATTTCTGGGCCTTGCTACTAGCACAAACGGCTCTGACTCTTTCAGGAGGTCTGGCTATGGAGCATTTAAATGGGTTTTGTGTGCTACAACTTGCTTAACAGCAACATAGACACACTGTGTGCCTAAAAATGGAGCACTGTACATGGCTCCCAGAGGCACTGAACGAACCTCTGCCATGTCTGGCTTGGGTGGAGCCAAAAGACAAAGCAGTCTTAATACTAGCCAAGCCGTTTAACATTTTAAGAAGCCATCCTGGTCAGAAACAGATTACAGATATGCAATAAGGACAGATTCAGACATAAAAGACCTCTAAATGAGACACAGTGTGTTTAAAAAAAATGTGCATAGGCTTGGGGGAGAGAAGATAAAGACTACAGAGAGTCATAAAAAGAAGTAAATGGTTTAGAAAAAAAAACGAAGTCTTTAAAGAGACAGTACAGTCAGTCATAGATTAAAGGAGTAAATATAATTAAACATTAAAAAGTAATAGAGTAAAATAATAAGCCATGTAAAGATGGAAAAATTAGAGTCTGGATTATATATATTATTGTGTTTTCTTTGAATTTTTGACTGTGAAGAAGCTAAGTACAGAGAGACATTTCATTGTATGGGCTGCTAAGCTTAACCGACATATATATTTTAAAGGTATCTTGACTTTAAAATTTGAGTCTAAGGATATGTTGCTTTGGAAAAGGGGTTCTTTTGTTTGTACAGAGAATGAGAACCTGTGGAATCCTTCCAAAGTAATGTGGTTTGATGGACTAAGACCCCCTGAAAGGTCACTGTGAACACCCCCAAAAATTGCCCAATAAAAAGCAGGAAAACAGTTTGGAGAGAACTACACCCAAATTCCCTAAATGACTATTTACAAATGTTTGTTTACATTTAAAAGGGATATGCTATAGAGATGAATACTTTGCATTGGTATGGATCTTGATCTGCTGATACAGATTTAAGGACAATTTTGTTATACTGTGCATATGTATATTTCTGCTCTTAAGATATTGTATTTGTGCACTTCATTTGAAAATATATTGTATAATTGAGAAATATAGGTTAATAGATAATCATTTATAATAGTCAAATGTGTAGTCATGTTAGATTTTCTAGATGTATAGAGATGTATTTCAGATGGACAGGGATTCTTCAAACCTTTCAAAGACTACATTAATATGGCATTTAAAATGTTTTTAAAAATTAAGATTTTTTTTCATAACAGTGAGACACATCTGCTCTTGGAAGCACCAAGCTACTTCAAGAGGATGATGGGAACTGAAAAGGGTCCTTATGGCATTGATTAGCCATTTGGGTAAGAAATTGCTCTTTCCTGGACTGCTTGATGCTGTGCTGTATGAATAGGACATGCAGGACCCCACAGATAAACGACTGATGAACTTGCCTAATTACCTAAAGGTGAGAAGATCCTTCAGGATTCCTGCTTCATAACATAAAAGAGTCTGCAAGACATTCTGCAGGACACAGAAGAAAGTGACTGACAAACTGCCATTATAGGCAGAATGGTCTTTGAAATTTCCTGCTTCATGGAAAAGCCTGCCAGATACTATGGGCCATTAGGCTGAAGATGGGTGCCCGTAATATTATGGAATAACTTTGGGTGATTGTCCAGGTAGCGAGATGTCTCTGTCAATTCTAGAGTTTTGGAAGTTGTTTACAATGTACTTCCTGTTAACTTAGGTAGTAATATATCCTTCTGGAGGCTTTTATGGAGTTGAAGAATAGATAGTTGTAGTTATAGTTTTCCTTAGTTATGATGAAAGAAAAAGTAGATATAAATATTGTAACTGTAATTCTTGCTTGATAACTGTTTTGTTATATGTACTTTTACTGTGTGAAACTTAAAACCTTTTTTATTTAAACAGAAAAGGGGAGGTGATGTGGGATTCCCCTCTGTATGCTGTGAATACCATTGGTTAATAAAGAACCTGTTTTAGGCTGCGCAGGACAGAATAGAGGTAGGCAACTAAAACTAAACTGAATGCTGTAAAAAAGAAGGCAGAGTCAGAGAGAAGCCGTGGAGCCGCCACCGGAGATAGACACACTGAAACTTTGCTGGTAGGCCACAACCTCATGGTGATACACAGACTAATAGAGATGGGTTAAATTAAGATATAAGACTTAGCCAGAAATACATTTAAGCTATCGGCCAAACAGCATTGCAAATAATATGGTTTTTATGAGTGATTATTTCGGGTCTGAGCAGCTGGAAACAAACTAGCAGCCTCGTACAACAGAGAGGAACTTCAGTCAGTCCAGTGCAGCTCTACTAGTGGAAAATGTTTTCATCACCCGAGATCTAGACAATCACCGCCCTCTGCTGATCAACACCACTCTTCCAGAAGAGATGCTCCATTATCTCTTAACCCATTCCCCACATGTCCACATTCTCTTCTAAGCATAGCCGTACATCTGGCTCTAGGAATACTTGAGGAAATGATTCTTTCCTTCAAGTGAAGTTTAGATCTAAATGAGGAAAGCAGATGGTAAAGAGATGAAGTGTGATACAGGTCATGACCAGGTATGCATAGGCCATGTCTCCTTTCCATTCCAACGTGAGGTTTTTCATAACACGCTGTTTCCTGGTGGATCTTAATTAAACCACAGCAAGCCAGCCATTCCGAATATTAAGACCCTTTGAGGGTTGAAAAGCTGCCCTTGTTCCTTTGGCTCTGAAAGGTATTTTTACTTTGATCTCCTCCCCTCCCTTGACCTCAATGATAACCACCTGCTCTTACCTCTTTCTTTTTGCCCATCATTCACTATCTTTTTCTTTTGGCTTGTGCATGCATGTACTGATGTACATATCATATGTGAGTGGACACACATATGCACCTATGAAGGCCAGAGGATGATGCTAAGTCCTTCTTAATCACTCTCCACCTTCTTCTCTGAGGTAGGGTCTCTCAACTGAACCAGAGCCTGCCTGTGTGGCTGATTTTGCTAACTTGGAATCCTGGTTCTACTTTCTGCATGCTGGGACTGCTATTCACTGGATGTTTCTAGGAATCCCAACTCCAGACTTGTGTAGCAGGCACCTCACCCACTGAGCCACCTCCCTAGCCACCAATCAGCATCATTTAAAAGTTAGTGTGTACAGGGTAGTGTCCTTGATTTACTTTTCTCACAACTCTCACCCTGCTGGAGGAGGCTGCACAGGTGTTACTAGGTAGAGGGGTAGTGAGTGCTTTAGGATGCGGCAGCAGGCACAGGTGCAACAGAATAAAAATACGACTGCAGAACACAGGCGCTGGATCGGGTGGCTCTGCTATGGTAGGAAGTCTGTATGGGAACAAGTATTCAGGCAATACCATCACAGACAGGGTATCCGGCTGACCTGAGCTTTGACTACCTCTCTGTGCTATTAGCTCTAAATTTCTGGTCATAACATTGCTTTTGTCCATCTTTATCATTTCTGAAATAAATTACTACCAAGCAGAAAGGTGAACAAACAGTGAAGATGTAAGGATAACAAAGAACTCAAGGAACTAAGTTTAAAAACAGCATGAAGATAAGCTCAAAAGTTCCGTAAGAAAAAGTGGACTGGGTGGGGTGACAGAGCCTGCAGCAGACCAGGACTAAAGAACAACTTTCCTCACACTGGCTTGTGCTTTCATACTCACCAGTGCCACAGACTGACCCGGTGTCAGACAACTTAGCACGGAAAACTACAGGGGAGGGGGCAGCCCTCAGATACTATGATAGGTACCCAGCAGGAAATATCATCACATTTTTCTAAATTGTGCTCAAATCCAGTAACTTAATCCCAGACTCATCTTTACACTGTGTGGTATATGGAACTTAATGAAGCATAAGGCAGGTCCAGAAGAATGCAGAGTGAAGAAACTGAATATACCTTACAGAGTTAGTCATGTTTTACACACCCACAGACACGTGCACACGTGTGCACGCACAAACACACATACACACACTCAATCACCACAAGCTCACCAGGGGATTTATGTTTGTCTTTGAATAGATTGTAACTTGAGGCTTAAAATTTTTTATTTACTAAAATGAGCAAGTGTTACTATCATAACTAGAACAAAATTTATTAGGAAGAATAATTTTGTTACTAAAAACACATAGTATGATCTGGGAATGCAGGGCATTGAACTCACCTTCAAATAATTATAAAACATGGCCCTTTGTTAATACTCTACCATTACGATCACTGAACAATCACAACTGGACAGATGCAGCGCTTCCAGGAGGTGTCTTTTTTGCTGTTGTTTCTCAAGACAGGGTCTCTCTCTGTAACCACTATGGCTGTCCTGGAACTCACACTGTAGACCAGGCTGGTCTCAAACACACACAGATTCACCTGTCTCTGCCTCCCAAGTGCTGGGATTAAAGGCCTGCGCAACCACTGCGAGGTCAATGCTTATCTTCTAATTATGATCAACTGGAAGAGGGCTAAGAGAGTCCAACTGCTTTAAAAAAGAGATAGTCATAGTATCCGGATAATGTCTGCACGAAGGTGAGTCTTTCCTCATTTACAGATGTTTTCTTTTAATTTCATGTTGACTTAGTCCCTTCACATCCAATAGCCCCACTTTGTCCCTCTCAAGACTTTAGGGACCCAGGAAAGTCAAGTGAGGGTGGTAGGCAAACACGTGGCCCCACTAGTTTCCCGCTTCCTGGGTTCAATCTACTTTCCCACGTACATTCTGTCCTTGTCACCATCCTCCCTCCACCTGTAGAGCTTTCAGCTAAATGATGTCACTGATTGGCTGTAGTATTGGCAGTAGTGACTCTTTCACTGCAAGCCTCAAAGACCAGCTTTCTGGAGAGCGGTACTGCAGAGCACCAAGAACCAGGGAAAGAGCCTGGCAGTGTGGACTTTGCTCTAGGGTCAAAGGGAAAGAGATGGTATGACCTAGAGGAAATACTTCCCCTTCGATGAGCCACTGGTTTATACTTAAGGAAAGCTAAGAAGGACTGTCAGGAGCCAGTCTCAGCAGGAAGGCCTCTGCAGGCTAAGCGCCACTCCTCCCTCCTGCACAGAAAGGCACATTCCCTGCAGCTAGCTGGCTCAGAGAAAAGTGATGTGAAGGAACCAGAAGCTCAGAAAAGAGCCTCAAAATGGCTTTGTTAAGGGCACGATGATTTCTTTTGCTTGAACATTTTATGTTCTGAAGACAATTTAAGGAAGTGCACTTAAAAAAGCGCACCACAGTTAGCTTCAAGAGCAAAGCGGCACAGTAAGAACAGTTCCTTCTAAGAAAAACTCAGGTTCAAATCACCACCCCAAGGATTAACAGTAGCATTGCCCACAAGGCACTCTTAGGATTCTAGAATATCACCCACGGAAGACTCTAAAAGAAAAATCTGACCCTCAGAATCACTCCTGTTACTCTACCACTTCCTCAAACACAGACTGCAGACAGTCCCCACTGCCACTGTGCCTGGATTCCCACAGAAAAGCTCTGCCTAATGTCTCAATATGGCGAGGCTCTCATCTGTCTCAGTCCTTACAGGCAGCCCGTGAGGCCGAGATCCCAGACTCCAGGAACAGGGAAACAATTCAGAGAGGGAAACGCCATGCCCAGCAGCACAAGGTAAATGAACTGTGGGTAGCACTGGTGCTTTCAATGCAGGACGGGGCAAATCTGGGCTGGCAGTTAAAGAGTCATAACTGCTAATACTACAGGCAAAAGTTACAGTAGATAAAACTGACAGTAAAAAATACTCAGTTACTATAGAAGAAAAAGGCCTCCTGTACAGCCCAGGTCACTCCTGAAGTCCGCCCCAGGGAACAAATGCCTGTGTCTACTGAAAATGCAATCAGCAGGAGGATAAAAACAGTGGTAATTAGCTTCTAAAAATGCACCAGTGGTCAATCTGGGACCTTCCAGAAGATCCTCAACAGCTACCAGACGGATCCTGGCCTAAAGTGGGCCTGGGATGCAGGACTAAGTAGAAGCTCCCTCCACAGGACTTCCTTCTAACTGGACAGAAGGAAATGGCTAAGGGTCATTTTGTTAAGAACTACCCAACGAGTGGGCGTAAATTACTAAGGCACATTCCAAACACAAACTGTCAATTTCTGTGAAGACGACCTTGGTGGGAACCAGATTTTCCACATGAAGAAATCTCAGGGCTATAAAACAGAAACCCCTAGAGGTAAAGAGCCCAGGCAGAGCCCACCTATGAGCCAGACTTCCTCAAGTGCCACTGCTTACTGGGGCTGTCAGACCAGGATCCCCATGCAGTCGACAGAACCGCATCAGGAGACACTGCTGCATTTTCTCAAGTAGCCTCTGCAGCTTGGAAGAGACAGAGCTACTGTTGCCAAGCCATGTCCCTTGCAGCCCCTCCAGCCCCTCCCGGAGTCCCAGGACTGACTCTACATGTCTGGGCATTTCCTCCCTGGTGAGATGCGCTCCTTCAGGAAGAAATCTTTTTCCCAGAGCACCTAAGCTCAGCATTCTTGAAACCTAAGTGCTTAAGGCCATGGGACCGCAGTTACTTGAAACATGCTCTCAGGGCTGGAGATGTGGCTCAGAGACAGGATGTGTGCTCAGCATGCACAGGACTGGGATTAAATCTCAACACCTTCCTTACCCTCCAGATAAGAGGAGTCATACGTGTTGGCAGTAACACTGAAATCTGATTATTTGCCTATTCATAGGAACTGTTTCTGAAGTGCCCACAAGCATACCTACATTCTCTTGATGGGAAGAATAACTTCCCTCTGCCTTAGGAATAAATCAGAATTATACAGTACAAGATCAATAGCCACAGCTGTAGCCAATCTCTCCACGGTCCCAACCATCCCTGAACCTTATAATCACAAAAGGGGGGCTTGCAAATGATTTCATCTCCTATCTAATTCCAACTTGCCCTCTTTATTCCCATTTAAGCTCTCTCACCTATACAGACAGCAGTTGGAGATAGTCTCTTTCAGGAAGCTGCCTTTTAACATCCCTTCCGACGGACCATAATAACTTATGATGATTAAAATAAATCAAGATCATTATATTAGAAATCGAAATTTCTACTTGAAAGAGATCATGATCTCTTAATGCCAGGTCCATTGCTAAGAAAACTGAAGAGCTGTTTTGATGATGTTTGTTTTTGGAAGTTTTCTTTAAATATAGCAGTTAAAAGAAGTTTAAAACAGACTATGTTGAAGAAAAAAAATTTCTTTAACAGAACACAAGCTCAATGCTCGTCTATTTTTTACTGAGAGTATGGCTATAATAAGCAAAGGCAGAGAAATCAACACAGCATCATTTGACACCTATTAGGAAAAATTCCAAGAAAGCTGGAATTCAGTTAATGATGAAACAACTGAGACAGGTATTCTGACGCTGCTGGAAGCAAAGGAAATGAGCAGAACCTTCCATAGAAGGGAACACAGGAGAACTAGGTCTGGTCACACTGTGAGCCCTACAAGTTCTGGGGGCACTTGGAAGCCTATGGCTGTGCTCAGCAAAGGCGGCTTCTCAAACCAGCTCCTGGACAGCTTTCCTGCTTTCTCCGATCCTGAGAGTTCTGGCTACTGGCCCTCTCCTCCATATGCCGACGCTGCCTTTGTCATCAGCCATACGGGGCCCACACCGACAGCTGAAGGTTTTCTTATACACTGTCCACGTGCTGTCAAGGACCCCAGTGTAAGTGCTGTGCTTTAGTTTTTCAATGCCAAGGTTCCAGAAAAAGTATAAAATGGAACCAAGCCCACAGCACAAAAGCCCTTACTGCAATACTACTTTGTTTTTAATTTTCTCATATACCATAGGCCTAAGACCATGGGCAAATAAGGAGAAAAGTAAAACATTGCTTCAATCTTCTCCAGGTTTAGAACAAACACACTAAATCCTGGGTCTGTTTCCCATGACATATCTATATTCTTAAGTGACAGGCTCATGCTGGTGTTTGCATCATCAGTCTTAAGATAGTACCACTGAAGTCCTGTTTTAGAAATGAGAAATTAACACACCCCCATTAATTTTTTACCCTTCCCCCATATTTTGTGTGTTTGTATCCATGTATGTATGTTTATACATCTATACCATAGCTATATTAAATAAATTCATATTTACCAGGATTTATAATTTTATGAGTATGTTTGTTCAATTGCTTATAGTTTATTTTTTCAGACTTAATAATTGCTTGCTTCTTTCTCCCTTTCTTTCTTCCTTTCTCCTTTCTTTTCCTATATAAGTTTCTAGTCTTGAATGTCTACCTGGGCTTGAAGTGCCTGGCAGATGACTGGGTTTATAGCTACAGGTAGTAATGCACATGCTTTAGAATACCCCAGGTATCATCCATTATTCCTTCCTTCAGGGCTCAAGTGGAAAGGTCCAATGATAACTGCCTCACATAGTGCTGTATACTAGGCTTACAGTTTATGGCTATATTCACTCGGGTGCTTACTTTATTTTCCATAGACATAACGACTTTTTCTGCCCATTTGCTTAGTTTCTTTCTAAAATGAATAAAGTAAAATAATCTGTACTGTTTTCTGCCTGTTCAAAGCAAAAAGACTGGCTATTACCCCTTTTCTGGAATTCTGAGATTGAGGTAGTCTCTATGAGTTACTCATTGGGGTTACCCACTGGGCTGGAAGGCCCACAAATGCCAGGATCCATACATAGCCCACTGTAGGTGACTGTTTTTAACTCTTTGGCTCTTATGGCTTTTTTGGAGATCCACCACCCAGCTTCCAAATAAATCACATGGAGAGGCTTATTATTACTTATGAATGCCCAGCCTTAGCTTGGCTTGTTTCTAGACAGCTTTCCTTAAATTATCCCATCTACCTTTTGCCTATGGACTTTTCCCTTTTTCTATTTCTGTATATCTTTCTTTCCTTCTTATTCAGTGTCTGGTTGGGTGGCTGGCCCCTTCTTTTCTTACTCCTTCCTTCCTCTCGGCTTTCTCCTCCTATTTATTGTCTCTGCCTGCCAGCCCTGCCTATCCTTTCTCCTGCCTTGCTATTGGCCATCCATTTCTTTATTAGACAAATCAGGTATTTTAGGCAGGCAAAGTAACACAGCATCACAGAGTTAAACAAATGCAGCATTAAAGAATACAACACAACTTTGCATCATTAAACAAATATTCCACAGCATAAGGAAATGTAACACATCTTAAACTAATATTCCACAACAGCCCATGTCTCTCTAGAGAAAGGTCTAGTCCAGAATTCCAGAAAGTAAGCTCTGTAAAGCTTCACATAGTTCTTCATGGCCTGAGGCTCCATGTTCACACCAGAAAGAGACCCCACAATCTACAATCCATTCCATCACAGTGTGATCTTGCCAGGGACTTGGACCTCCAATCCCCTGACTGTAGGAGATCAGAGCCTTCTGCAATCTCTAAATCCACTCTCTCTGTTGACCAAGACTGTGTTAACTGTAGTCTCCTAAGTTTTCCCTTTACCTGACCTTGAATATTTTGACCTTTTGACAGACAGGGAAGAGAAGCATTCTCTAGATAGAAGCCTATTGATTTAGAAGTGGCCTAGAAACCCAGACATTTGTGGTTCTCGGTCTTCAAGCAGGGAAGGAATTTATAGGAGTGACATTTAGTGGCTTAAAGGAAGAAAATGACTTAGTGTCCTATCCAATGAGTTTGGCTGGAGAGTGCCATGCTATGATTCACAGGAAATGTTTTAATTATGAAATGTGCAAACATATAAATATCCATCATCTGGACTTTATAAATGTCAATATATATATAATGGCAAATTTGTTACAAATGAAAAACAAAAGATCAGAGATACAGCTAAAATAGCAACTTCTCCAGAGCCTCCCTCTCAGGATGCGCCTCCCTCTCTCCATGTACACAACAGGGACACAACAGCAGAATATGTGGCTGTGAAGCCAAGAGACACTGTCACTCACAACACTGCCTGTGTAAGTTTCTTCTGCTATGTCAAACTATTTATGATTTATCCTCATTGCTACAGAAATATACAAAACCTCCTAACAGCTTCCAGATGCTTAAATACTGAGTAGAAAGAGTAGGGAAAGCTATTAGAACCTGCTGGGTGACGTCTGGGTTATTTCCTCTTTTTCTGTTACTACCAAAAGTGACAGAATGAATATTTATTTCAGCATCTTCTTTGGGAACAGGGGCAAAGTCCCTTAGCAAGGCAGAACATCTTCCAACATCCTTTGAGAATATCTAGCTGAGACCAGGGACACAGCTCATAGAGCAAAGTCTTTGCCTGTTACGTGTGATGCCCCACATTCAACGCCCAAACCCCACCAAAAGATCAAACTGCCCATTCATATGTACAGTTATACACAGCACTGTACACACCATGTGGAATCTCCCAAGTTCTCCCCTAAACTGTTGCCAATAAGAAAATACAGGATGTTGTCTTGCTGACTCACTAGCCCTGGTAGAGAATCAGAATGTATTTTCTGATCTACTCTGTTGTGTTTTGCCCTCCTAGGCTTCTCGCTAAGATTTAGAACACAACCGGGTACTACAGATGTAAGCCCTGCACTGGGTACACAGTCACATTATTTTCAGATTAAAGCTTTGTCTGATTGCTGTTTAAACTATATTTTCTTGTATTTCCAACTCAAATTTTTGTCTTTTTTAAATTTTATTTATTTATTTATTTATTTTTAAAGATAGGGTCTTAAGTATTCCAGGGTGGCCACAGACCACCTATGTAATCAAGAGTGGCCTTCAATGCCGGATCCTCCTGCCTCTACCTGCTGAATGCTAACACCACAGGCATAAGCCAACATATCTGATTTACACAAGTGCCAGGGATCAAACCCAGGGCTTTGTCCATGCGAGGCAAGCACCAACCAAATCAGTGGTGTCCCCAGACTCATGTGATATTTTTGAAAAGGTCAAATTTGTAGTTTTCTCTTTCTCCTTCTTTTTCCAGTGCTTTGCACATTTTCCTCTGAAGTTTAAATGTTTCTCTTCAAAATGGTGCCTTTAATTCATCCAAAATATAATTTTCTTTTCTCACACTGTCCTACAACTATTCCTTATAGTCAGCAGTACTTTGTAATTATTGACATAATAATCACAATGTCAAGACCAAATCCCTGTGTCTGGTAATCCCTCTGTGTGTGTCTGTGTGCCACTGCCACACCAATCCAAATGCGACAGCATTGTAATAACAAATCCCACTGATCCCACCTGGCATCTTCAATTAATTTTAGAATCATTCTATCATGTTTCTTGGAAAATTCTCTTGGTTGTAGTACTTTAATCTTTAATTGCATTCATTTTATAAATTAATTTAGGAGCACTAGGTGCTTATAAATGCTGAAGTTTCTGTTCAGTACCAGACAGTAGCTCCTATATCTTAAACTAGCTTTTAAAATGTTTTAATTCATAAAAATGCTGGGTCTAGTGGCACACACTTATAATTACAGCATTGGGGAGGTTGAAACAAAAGGACAAAGATTTGGACAACTTAGGTTGCACAAGAGGACACCATCTCAAAATGCACAACACAGCATAAAGCCACTGTATGTTGTTTGCTGTGTTTATTACAAGGCATACTATATTTTATTGATGGGAAGGACTATGTAATCACCTTTTCTACTGCACCACTGTCGGTATGCTATATACCTAATGGCCTCTCAACTTCCTTTATATCTAGTCTTCTGCTGAATTCTTCCTTGAGTTGATATTTTAGTAATTTCTTGGTTAGGTAACATGATCAAAATTGTATTTCCCTCTATTTTTATGCATTATGAGTTGACTGGTAGTTAACAAGACAAAATTTAAGATACACTATTTACTTCTAAAATAGCAAATCTTTATAAACACATTTATGCAAGAAAACTCACAAAGCAATACATAAGAAAATGAAAGAACCTCAGAGAAATGGGAGGAAATGGAAGATTGGTTTTGAGACAGAAAATTTTCCCTTCTTTATAAATATTTTGTTACAAAGAAATTATCCAGAAAAGCAGAATTACTTTGGAAGGAACAGGCAGGAAATCACATTTACTCTACACTTTTTTATTAGAAGCAGTGAGAACTCGGTAACAAGGTCATGAAAGCATGCCCATTAGAAACGAAGAGCACAGCCTTCCGGATGTGGGGATTTTACACAATGACAAAGGACCTGCTGGACAGCAGATGAAGTGGCATTTCTCCAGGAAGCCCACCACCTTCACCAACCCAAGGGGAAGGAGGCTGCTACAGACTGGACTGTGCTATGAGACACTGCCTCAGCAGAAGGGAAGATTAGACCCGGAGAAGGACTCTTTGGAAATGCAGTGGACTTTGGCTTGATCATCAAAACCTTCAGTAAAATCATCAGATAGATTAAAGATTCCCTTCCCAAAGCCACATTCAAGGTGTCTGTAAACATCAGACACAGGAAATAGTTCCAAAGAGTTCTCCCATTTGAGTAGATCTCCCAGATCAAGAGAAATGACAAGTCAAACAAGAGTAACACTTGCACCAGTTAATAATATAAAAAGGAGTCACAACATGCAGAGAAATTAAAAAAATAGGAAAATGAAAAACCACCAGGAAAACAACTTCTGCCTCCATAAGAATCAAATAAATATTACAGTGTGTAAAGAAAGAATAGAGAAGGAAATTGCCAAGAATAAGCAGACAACATGCTTAGGGGAGAGAAAACAAAACACCCATAACAACCCATTAATTAATATTAGAGCAAAGAAAAGTGGGTCTGGTTACAGAGAGCAAACATACATAAATAAACTCTTTATGAAACAGAACCCAGGAACTTCTGCATGACACGAAAGTGCCCTACTGCTGAGCTAGACCTCTAACCTTGTGGTGGTTTGAAAAAGGATTGTCCCCATGGGCTCATATACTTGAATGCTTGATCACCAGGGAGTGGAGCTCTTTGAAAGGATTAGAAGGATTAGGAGGTGTGGCCTTGTTCCAGAAAGTATGGTGGGCTTTGGCTTCAGGAGCCCATACCAGGCCCAGTCTCTCCCTCCCTCCCTCCGTCCCTCCCTCCCTCCCTCCCTCTCTCTCTCTCTCTCTCTCTCTCTCCCTCTCTCTCCCTCTCTCTCCCCCTCCCCCTCCCTCTCTCTCCCTGCTGCCTGCAGATCAGGATGTAGCTCTGACATAATCTGTGCTGCCATGCTCCCTGACGTGATGAAAATGGACTAAGCCTCTGAAGCTATAAGAAAGGCCCCAATTAAATGCTTTATTTTATGAGTTGCCACAGTCACACTGTTTCTTCATAGCAATAGAAAAATAACTAAGACAAACCTCAAACTTCTAGGTAAAAATAAAAATCATAAGCTGGGGGTGTGGCTTCATGGCTAGCTACTTGAATAGTATTTATAAGGTTCTGGGTTTGATCCCTAGCACTGAATAGGGAGGGACTGGGATGAAATGAAAAGATATACAGGAGCTAATATTTATTGTATGCTTACTGTGTGCCAGTGAGTATGAGAAGTAGTTTGTCCTGAGGAATGGCTCAGTGGGTAATTGGTTACTGTGCAAACATGAGGACCTGAGTTCAGATGTCTGGTACTCGGGAAAAGGTCAGATGGTGACAAACAACTGCAACCCTAATACTGAGGAAGCAGATCCCATTAGTCCCCTGGATGTCCAGCCAATTAGTGAGCTACGAGTTCACTGAGAGACCCTGCTTTGAAAATTAAGGGGGAGAACAATTGAGGAAGCCACGCAACATTGACCTCTGGCCTATCTACACATACACGAGAGAGGAGAGAGAGAGATGAGAGAGAGGACTGAGAGAGAGAGAAGAGAGCTGGGAGAGGATGAGAGAGAGAGAGAGAGAGAGAGCGAGAGAGAGGATGAGAGAGAGGAGAGAGAGGAGAGAGTGATGGAGAGGATGAGAGAGAGAGAGAGAGAGAAAACTGGAGTCTGGGGGATGCCACTTTATTGTTACAATGCTTGCCCAACATGCATAAAATCCAGGCTTGATTCTAAGCTCTGTATGAGCTACATGAGCTGTGGGCCAGCTTCCCGCCACTCAGCTCCAGGCCACTCAGCTTATGCCCCGAAATAACAACACACAAACTATATTCATCTAAACACTGCCTGGCCCATTAGTTTCAGCCTCTTACTCACATCTTGATTAATCCATATCTAAACTTCCGGGAAGATTCTAGCGTATGTCCATCTTGGGCTGGAGCTTCATGGCGTCTCTCTCCTTGAGGAGAGGCACGGCAGTCTGGCTCAGAGAGCAGAGGCATGGCGATTTATTAACTTCCCTTCCCAGCATTCTGTTCTGTCTACTCCGCCCACCTAAGGGCTGGCCAATCAAATGGGCCAGGCAGTTTCTTCATTAACCAATGAAATCAACTCAAACAGAAGACACTCCTACATCATATAGAATATTCCATCAAAACAGAAAAAAATATACCTTCTTCTCAGCACCTGATGGAACCTTCTCAAAAATTGACCACATACCTGGTAACAAAACAAACCTCAACAAATACAAAAAAAATTGGAATAACCCAATGTGATCTTATCAGATCACCATGGTCTAAAACTAGAAGTCAACAGTAATACTAATTCCAGAAAACTCACAAACACATGGAAATTAAACAATGCTCACCTGAACAATCAATGGGCCAAGGAAGAAATAAAGGGAAAAATTAAAAACTTCCTATAAAACTCAATGAAAATGACCACACAACATACCCAAATTTATGGAACACAATGAAAGCTTTGTTAATAGCACTAAATGCCTCCATAAAGAAGCTGGGGAAAAAATCCCACACTAGTGAATTAACAGAACATTTGAAAACTTTAGAACAACAACAACAAAAAAAAACCCTCACCCAAGAGAACTAGATATCAGGAAAATAATCAAATTGAGAGCTGAAATCAACAAAACAGAAACAAAAAATACAAAGAATCAATAAGACAAAGAGTTGGTTCTTCGAGAAAAATCAACAAAATAGACAAACCTTTATTCAAACTAACCAAAAGGCAGAGAGAGAATATCTAAATTAACAAAATCAGAAATTAAAAAAGGGGACACAATAACAGACATGGAGGAAATACAGAGAATGATCAGGTCATATTTTGAAAACCTGTACTCCACAGTATTGGAAAACTTAAAGGAAATAGACAACTTTCTGAATAAATATCACTCACCAAAATTAAATCAAGACCAGATAAGGAAATTAAAGAGACCTATAACTGCTAAACAAATAGAAACAGTCATCAAAAGTCTCCCATCAAAAGTCTCCCAGCCAAAAATAGCCCAGGACCAGATGGTTTCAGCTCAGAATTCTATAAAATTTTCAAAGAAGAACCAATACCAATACTCCTCAAATTATTCCACACAATAGAAACAAAAGGAACATTGCCAAACTCTTTTTAAGAGGCTACAATTACCCTGATAGCCAAACCACAGAAAAACATTTACAGACCAATCTCACTCCTGAACACTGATGCAAAAATACTAAAATACTGGAAAATTGATCCAAGAACACATCAGAACTATCATCCACTATGATCAAGTCTGCTTCATCCCAGAGATGAAGGGATGGTTCAACATACAAAAATCTGTCAACGTAATCCACCATATAAATAAAATGGAAAAAACACCCATATGATCATCTCATTAGATGCCAAAAAAGCTTTTGACAAAATACAACACCCCTTCATGATAAAGGTCTTGGAGAGAGCAGAAATACAAGGAATATATCTAAACATAATAAAGGCAATATACAGCAAGCCAACAGCCAACATCAAACTAAATGGAGAGAAACACTTAGAGACCTCACTGGAATCAGGAACAAGACAAGGTTGTCCACTCTCTCCATATCTATTTAATATAGTTCTTGAGGTCTTAGTTAGAGCAATAAGACACCAAAAGGAGATCAAGGGGATACAAATCAGAAAAAAAGAGGTCAAACTCTCATTATTTGCTGATGATATGATAGTTTACATAAGCAACCCCAAAACTTCTACCAAGGAACTTCTACAACACATAAACACTTTCAGTAATGTAACAGGATACAAGATCAACTAAAAAAGAAAAAAGAAAAAATCAGTAGCCCTCCTGTACATAGGTAACAAAATGGCTAGGGGGGAAGAAATCAGAGAAACAACACCCTTCACAATAGCCACAAATAGCATAAAATATCTCAGAGTAACTCTAATCAAACATGTGGAAGACTTGTATGACAAGAATGTTAAATCTTTGAAGAAAGAAATTGAAGAAGACACCAGAAAGTGGAAAGATTTCCCATGCTCTTGGGTAGGCAGAATTAGCATAGTAAAAATGGCAATCTTACCAAAAGTAATCTACAGATTCAAAGCAATGCCTATCAAAATCCCAGCAAAATTCTTCACAGAACTTGAAAGAATGATACTCAACTTCATATAGAAAAGCAAAAAACCCAGGATAGCCAAAACAATCCTGTACAATAAAAGAACTCTGGAGGCATCACAATCCCTGACTTCAAACTCTACTACAGAGCTATACAGAACTGAAAACTGAATGGTATTGGCATAAGAACAGACAGGAGGATCAATGGAACCAAATAGAAGACCCGGATATCAATCCACACATCTTCGAACATGTGATTTTTGACAATGAAGCAAAAAAGTATCAAATGAAAAAAGAAAGCATATTTAACAAGTGGTGCTAGCATAACTGGATATCAATATGTAGAAGAATGAAATAGACCCATATCTATCACCATGCATAAAACTCAGGTCCAAATGGATCAAAGACCTCAACAGAAGAGAAAGTGGGAAGTACACTTGAACACATTGGCACTAGAGACCACTTCCTAAATATAACCCCAGTAGCACAGACACTGAAGAAACAATAAATGCGACCTCCTGAAACTGAAAAGTTTCTGTAAATCAAAGGTCACAGTCAACAAGACAAAACAACAGCCTACAAAATGGGAAAAGAGCTTCACTAACTCCACATCAGACAGATATATACATGATGGAGGATTCTCATTGGCTAATAAACAAACTGCCTTGGCTTTTTGATAGGGCAAAATTTAGATAGGTGGAGTAGACAGAACAGGAAAAAGGAAGTGAGGTAGATGGCTCAGACAATTGCCCCACCTCGCCTCTCTGAGCAGACCGCCATGCCTCTCCTTAGGGAGAGAGATGCGATGAAGCCAGCTGCCAGGTCAGACATGCTGAATCTTTCCGGGTAAGACACCATTCATGGTGTTACACAGATTATTAGATATGGGTTAGTCAAGATGTGAGTAAGAGGCTGAAACTAAGGGCCAGGCAGTGTTTAAAAGAATACAATTTGTGTGTTGTTATTTTGGGGCACAAGCTAGCCGGCAGCCAGGAGCAGGGCAGGGCGAAAAGCAGGTCTGCCCAAAGCCCTCACTACATATACAAAAGAACATAATATACAAAGAACTCAAGAAATTGGACACCAAAACACAAATAATCCAATAAAAAAAATGGAGTACAGACCTAAACAGAGAACTCTCAACAGAGGAATCTAAAATGGCTGAAAGACACTTAAGGAAATGTTCAACATCCTTAGTCATCAGAGAAATGCAAATCAAAACAACTCTGAGATTCCATCTTATATCTGTAAGAACGGCCAAGATCAAAGACACTGATGACAACTTATGCTGAAGAGGTTGTGGGCAAAAAGGAACACTTCTGCATTGCTGGAGGGAATGTAAGCTGGTACAACCCCTTTGGATATCAGTATGATGATTTCTCAGAAAATTAGTTAATACCCTTCCTCAAGACCCAGTAATACCACTTTTGGGTATATATCCAAAGGATGCTCAATCATGCCACATGGATATGTGCTCAAGTATGTTCATAGCAGCATTGTCATAGCCAGAACCTGGAAACAACCTAAATGCCCCTTGACCGAAGAATGGATAAGGAAAATGTGGTACATTTACACAGTGGAGCACTACACAGCAGAAAAAAATAATGACATCTTGAATTTTGCAGAAAAATGGATGGAGCTAGAAAACATCATTTGGAGTGCGGTAACCCAGACCCAGAAAGACAATTATCACATGTGCTCACTCATAAGTGGTTTTTAAACATAAAGCAAAGAAAACTAGCACACAAATCACAACCCCAGAGAACCTAGACAACAATGAGGACACTGAGAGAGACTTACATAGATCTAAACTACATGGGAAGTAGAAAAAGACAAGATCTCCTAAGTAAATTGGGAGCACTGGGACCTTGGAAGAGGGTTGCTAACTATTACTATTAGGGGAGGGGAGAGGTAGGGAGGAGAAGCAGAGAAAAATGTAGAGCTCAATAAAAATCAGTAATAATAATAAAAGAGGTCACGGTCAAAGGTTCATGACTAAGACAGACACCAGCAATCCCAAGACTTTAGGGGGCTCGAGCAAGAACTTCTGTGAGTTCAAACACAGCCTCATCTATGCAGTGAAGTCAGTGAAATAAAGACAGCAAAATCCTAGTAATAGAACCTCAGTATATAATAAAACAAAACCACAAAATACAATATATTTTTTCAAATATATATATATATATATATAAACATATGACTAAAAATTAAGAAGTATTTAACAAAAGAACACAGGAGGCAGTACTATTGTGTCTCAAGTTTCAAAGAACTATCTGTCAAGTAACAGACAAAATCAAGGTACGCACTAACTATAAAAAGAAAAAGTAACTAACACTAGTTTAATAACACTCATAATTTAATAAATATCACCATGTTTCCATACTTTCCAGAGGACCATAAAACTGAAGGATGACAAACACCCATCCCTGCCTTTCATGAAAGTTACAATTTAGAAAGAGTCCAACAATAAGCAAATGCAGTATCCTTCTGAGTGTTAAAAGATACATAATTGGAAAAGAGTTAGTCATAGTGCAGCACCAAAGAAATTCCTCAATTGATCTGGTTCTGCAGAGCAGTTTATACCTGAGAGTAGTACTAGTGCAGCACCAAAGAAATTCCTCAATTGATCTGGTTCTGCAGAGCTGTTTATACCTGAGAGTTGTCAGCACAGAAACTGAAGTTACCACTGCCCATCCACTGTAAGCTCACTGCCCATCCACTGAGCTCACTGCCCATCCACTGTGAGCTCACTGCCCATCCACTGTGAGCTCACTGCCTATCCACTGTGAGCTCACTGCCCATCCACTGTGAGCTCACTGCCCATCTACTGAGACCTCACTGCCCATCCACTGAGCTCACTGCCCATCCATTGTGAGCTCAATGCCCATCCACTGTGAGCTCACTGCCCATCCCCTGAGCTCACTGCCCATCCACTGTGAGCTCACTGCCCATCCACTGTGAGCTCACTGCCCATCCACTGAGCTCACTGCCCATCCACTGTGAGCTCACTGCCCATCCACTGAGCTCACTGCCCGTCCACTGTGAGTTCACTGCCCGTCCACTGTGAGTTCACTGCCCGTCCACTGTGAGTTCACTGCCCGTCCACTGTGAGCTCACTGCCCATCCACTGAGCTCACTGCCCATCTACTGAGCTCACTGCCCATCCACTGAGAGCTCACTGCCCATCTACTGAGACCTCACTGCCCATCCACTGTGAGCTCACTGCCCATCCACTGTGAGCTCACTGCCCATCCCCTGAGCTCACTGCCCATCCACTGAGCTCACTGCCCATCCACTGTGAGCTCACTGCCCATCCACTGTGAGCTCACTGCCCATCCACTGAGCTCACTGCCCATCCACTGAGCTCACTGCCCATCCACTGTGAGCTCACTGCCCATCCACTGTGAGCTCACTGCCCATCCACTGAGCTCACTGCCCATCCACTGAGCTCACTGCCCATCCACTGAGCTCACTGCCCATCCACTGAGCTCACTGCCCATCCACTGTGAGCTCACTGCCCATCCACTGTGAGCTCACTGCCCATCCACTGAGCTCACTGCCCATCCACTGTGAGCTCACTGCCCATCCACTGTGAGCTCACTGCCCATCCACTGAGCTCACTTCCCATCCACTGTGAGCTCACTGCCCATCCACTGTGAGCTCACTGCCCATCCCCTGAGCTCACTGCCCATCCACTGAGCTCACTGCCCATCCACTGTGAGCTCACTGCCCATCCACTGTGAGCTCACTGCCCATCCCCTGAGCTCACTGCCCATCCACTGAGCTCACTGCCCATCCACTGAGCTCACTGCCCATCCACTGAGCTCACTGCCCATCCACTGTGAGCTCACTGCCCATCCACTGTGAGCTCACTGCCCATCCACCTGTGTTCTCTGCTCACTGCCAATACATGTGAAAATGAATCATCTTCTCAGTGTTTCATTATCAGTAAAACCAAATAAAACTTCTAGATAGCTACAAATAAATTCTTTTAAAAAACAAATTCATCAAGTATCCTTTCAGTTTTCAAATTAAGATTATGGCCAAGTTCCTATTTTTCCATCATACAATTAGTGGTGAGGAAGACGCTAAAGCAGAGTATTTATTACCTTAATAGCTGAGTCACCTGGAATATGACAGTATGGCTAGAGAAAAGTGTCTGAAAGAAGACTCTCATAAACATAGTCCATAATAAAACTTGTTCTAGGAAATCAAGAATCAAAGGAATTCAAAGTTCCAGCACTTCTAAATGCAGCTGGTACACAGTGTCCTTTGCCAGCAGGTAAGACACACGGCTTCGCACTTACTCCTGTCCGTCTCGCAGTTCTTCACCACAGATTACTCATTTGTTCTAGCAGATGTGCAGAATTCTAACCTAGTCCCAGAGGACAAGTCAGTCTCCACATCACTCAGGCTCCCAGTGACTGGTCTAGAGTTCTGACAAACAAAATCTGAGCACAAGTCTGCAGCGTCCTGTCTTGGCAAATGAGCTCCCTCCATGATGGGAAGGACAGGCATGGCCAAGGCTTTCTTTGCCCTTCTTTCTGTTGGAGGATAGGATGCACAGAAGAACAAAAGGCAAGACTGAAAACAGATACCAGCAGAGTTAATTACAAAGCTCCAGGATCCCTGGAAGCATTACCAAATGCACAGTCCATCCTGGGAGCGCTGACTTCAGAGCAGCTACTGTGTAGTAGAATGTGTGTCTGCTCCAGTGGGGAGGCTGTCACTCCATTTCTAACCAACAGAGCAAATGCACCCAACAGGACCCTGCGGCTCTCACTCACAAACAGCTATTTTGATGAAAGATCACATTTAGAGCTGGTGAGATGGCTCAGGGGTTAAAAACATGACTGCTCTTCCAAAGGACCCAGGTTCAATTCCCAGTACCCACATGGCAGCTCACAACTGTCTGTAACTCCAGTTCCAGGGAACCCAACAGTCAAGGCAAAATACCAATGCACATAAAATGAAAACTTAAAAGAGGAAGATCGCATTTGAACAGTTTATAATAGACCAAAACAACAGATGAATATAAGTGATAAAAATCAGTGGTACCTTTAAAGTGTACCCCAAAATCTAATTCCTACGGCAATAAATCCACTAAAATGCACAAACTTGTCCATATGAAACATAAGCTTGTTGTTAATGAAAACGTCTCTCCACCTGTGTTTCAATAAACATCCAATGAAGAGCATGCCGTGGTTCAGGAGAGGGACCCATGTCCTACAAGCACACGAGTTTACTCTCCTGGGAGCACACTCTCCTGCTCCTCAGGGAACAAGGCTCCTGATTTTTTTTTTAGCCATTAGAAAACATGTTTTTGGAAGCTTCAAAATTAACATTTGGTTAGGAGGTAAATGCAGGAAAGTTTTTATTCTGTTTATAATCCAGTCCAGAACATTCCAAAGATGAATCAAGAACTAGATCCTAATTTTAAGATGTTCTCTGTTTTATGCTTATTTATCAGATAATGAAAGGATACATCTCTGAAAGCTTATTAGTATCATACATGACAAAAATCATTAATTTTTCATTTTTTGTTTTTTTTGCTACAATCTTGAAATGAAATTGTTTCTGGGAGAGTCCAGCACCATTGTGTGTGGGAAGATTGGGAGTAAGTTCTGCAAGCAGTGTGCACTGTAACAAAAACCTGGAGACTGTTCATGGCAGGCTATACCCTCCTCTGCAAAAAAGTTATAATTAAAATTAAGCAGAAAATGGAAACACTGACATCTGCTGCTAGATTGCAAGCATTTAAAATGCTTCAATCAAAGAGTAAAAATTAGAATATTGAGATTCAAAACCTAAATCCCAATCACCTATGGGGTGTACACCTGTGTGGACCAGCCGCATAGTCAGCCAGCACAGTGAGTGGTTCCCTGGGCTGTATCACTGCTGCCAGTGCTGTACCAACAACAGAATCCGCAGCCTTGTACACACTATGCAAGCACTGGACTACTGAGCCCTCAGCCCCCGCTGAGACTCTTTTCTAACCTCTGATATCGCAGAACTCTTCATATGTCTGCTTTCCATAATGTCTCCTAGAAACATGGCAGGGCTCAGAGTGTAGCTCCATGGTAGAGTGTTGGCCTCACCAGCAGGAGGCCCTAGATTCTGCCCCCAGCACTGACAGGAGGAAGCAAAGAAGCTAGTAAGGATTAAAAAACCCACTGGTCCTCTTGTGGGACTCCTAACAGTGGGAACAGGGGCTGTCTCCGGCTTTTTACTGGCTTTTGGAATCCTACTCTTTATACTATGTCGCCTTAATACACACGGAGGTGCTTGGTCTTACTGTGACTTGCTAAGTCACATTTTGTTGATGCTCATGGGAGACCTGCCCTTTCCTAACAGAAAGGAAGGGGAAAGTGGGCTGGGTGATGGGAAGAGAGTGGGATATGAGGAAGGGACTGGGAGGGAGTGGAGAGAGGGAAAACTGCTACTGGGATGTAAAACAAATAAATTTATTTTCTAAAAAAGAACCAAACACATCCACATTTAAACTCAGCTTCCATACATTCCATTGCCATCTTTCTGTTTGCTGTAGGGGCTCTTGAGTAATGTATATTTGAAGCATGTATATGAAATGCATGATTCCTTCCCCCAAGCATTTCTCATACATCTTCCCTTATCTCAAACTGTGCATTCATGTATTTGTTCAAATTACACTGTTGCTGGTTAATTTCCAGGGGCGCACATTCTGGAAAGCGTGCCCTTGTTACAGTGTGTCCCACTTTAAAATCAGTATTCCATCTGACTGACAAAGGGTTAAAGAGGAACAGAACAGAAGTGGGGAGATTTTTTTTTCCGGTTCAGTCATTCCTGTTTTTAACCTAAGATGTCTTTCAGAGTGTTTAGCTCCATGGTGATGGGAGCAGGTGGAAAAGATAGAAACACTGAAAGAACAAATCCCTTCAGAATATTTTAAGGTTCTAACGCAAAGCTTAATATGGAATTACAGAACCATGTAAGATGAAAATAGATTCATAACTTAGTAATGATATGAGTTGAACAATCTTTATAATAGCTTTAAACAATGTATATTCCTCTAATAAAAAGAAAAAAATAGAAAACAAAAAGGAATTTGACTTCATTTTGAACTGAAGCAAACATTTCAATATTAGGAGAGTGGGTTTAAACTGTGATGGTTGCCTTCACACTTCTGGGGACATTTGTGGTCACAAAACTGAGTATGAGCGTGCTGCTGGCATTTACTGGGAAGATGCCAGGGACGCTGCAAAGCATCGGATAAGTCAACAGTAAGGGAGAACTGATCCCTAGCACCTTGTAAAAAGCCACAGACAATAACCACAGTGCTGTGGTGCACAGGCAGGTAGATTCTGGTGACCCACTGGCTGAACTTAGCTAAGCCAGTAAGTTCTGGCTTCAGTGGAAAACCCTGTCTCCAAAACTAAGGTCAACCCCTGGCTCTCCTAGGTGAAACAAGTGAGTCTACCCACACCACACTCAACAAGAGAAGCCTCTCAACGAAGGAGCTGGGTATAAAAAGAAAAACATCCTGGGTTGACTGAAGAACGAGCAGAAGCCCCTAGCATATGAGTAAGCAGTATGTCTGAGGTAAAGTAAGCCATTATGGCTGAAAATGGGGGGACTAAGATACAGGGTGAGAGGCAGATGGGTATCAGACGGGTCTGACTGTAAGAGCGGCAAGGTCTGGAAATGTAGCTCAGTGGTAGAGCAACTGCTAGAGTGCCCAATGACCTGGTGTGATCCTGTACCATTATTAGAAAGAAGAAAACAAAAACCCACAGAGCAGACACAGGTACATGGTCCCAGCTCCTCAGGAAGCTGAGATAGACAGATCCTATAAAGCAAGAAAAGACACTAGCTCTAAACAGATGTTGCATCATAAAGGGTCTGGAGTCCTGTCTCAACACATGCCTTGGCTAGATGGGAAGTGGGCAGGTCTGGGCATTTGTGGAGGCGGAGACAGTAAGACATACTAATGGTGAGGAAAGGCCCCGCTCCCCCCAAGATTGGAAGAAACTGACCAAGGTTCACTTAATCTTACTCCAGTCTCTGTCTCTGTCTCTCCCTCCCTCTCTCCCTCCCCCCCTCTCTGTTTTTTGAGACAGGTCAAAGGACACAAGTAGAGGAAACTCCTAGGAGTGGGTAGGGTGTCAGCTGAGAGCTCTGGCTGTTTGGCCACATAGCTGCAATTTAACTGGGTACATTGGTTTTCACAGAAAAGGACAGACACCCAGTACCTCAACAGATGGTTCATTAAACTAGGAGATTAATAGAATGTGTCTAATGATCTTTGTGAGTCACTAAACAGAAACCTCCCAATGGGCTAATCTGTGACTGAAACTATCAACTGCCTGTGGTTGACCTATCTGTCCAGCCAATCTGGGCAGAGATGATGGGCCAATAAATACAACATCAAAAGGATCCAGAGAGGTTCAGAAGCCTGAAGTGGCTATCAGAAGAATTACCAGAGTGCTCTGGGCTGGGAAGACTAAGATAAGGAGGAAAGAAGGGAAGACAAAAAGGGGGCAGCAGGGGAAAGAAACATGAGACTATGGACCTCCCACTGGAAAAAGGCATGGCAATGGAAAAAGGAAGGCTTCCCAGAGAAGGGACTCCAGCAGTGACCGACCCACAGATCACTGATGTGAGGCCCTTCCCTGTGACACTGAGGGTCAGGGAAGACTTCTCTGTGACACTGGGGGTCAGGGAAGACTTTCCAGATCTTCTGCCAGCACACAAGAACACCCAAAGGCTGAATCACCAGAAACTCTTAAGTTTAACAAAACCGAAGCATCCACAATTATATATAAGAAAAACCCAGAAAAAAACAGATGGGACCCAAGTGAGAAAGTTCTGAAAGACAAGGCTCATGACCAAACTCTGAGCACCTGTCCTTCACTCCATCTTAATGAGTAATACCAAACTGACTTATTTCTACTTAAGAATACTAGAACGGGACATCTCAGGATAATGTGTTAAATACTGACTTCCTGCTAGTTACAGCTAACTGCATGGATTGATTAATATCAAACTGACCACATTTCTACTTAAGAATACTAGCATGGAACATCTCAGGGTAATGTGTTAAACACTGGATTTCTGTTGGTTATAGCTCACTGTGTTGATTGACTGATTTTTTGAGGTGTTTCACTGGTAGCCCTGGCTGTCCTGGATGTCCTGGAACTCACTCTGTAGACCAGGCTGGTCTTGAACTCACAGATTCACCTGCCTTTGCTTCCCAAGTACTAGGATTAGAGGAGTGTGTCACCACTGCCCAGCTGCCTAACTGCCATTTTTAAGGGACATAAACCACACTTACACATACTGATCGAACCTGATCTATAAATATCTTTTATAGTCACCACAAAAATACAAATGAAAATGTTAATAAAAACATTTCGTTTATCTTTCAGAGCTATTCTAACATTTGAAAATAATAAAACACTGGTGGTTGAAATGTGGACTCAAGCCTTTCATTACATAATTGAGTTTACAGATTATTACTGGCAGTGCTGGGAAATGAACTGAGAGCCTCTTGCCTGTGAGATCGGGGCTCTACCACTGAGCTACACCCTGAAGCAGTCGCCATGCTTTGACTTTATATTAGTGTAGCTAGAGGGACACATTTAATAAGTACTAAATGGTACACAGTCTCCCGATACAAGAAAGGTGTCCTTCCGTGTGTATATTATACATGCTTAACTATTCATCTTTGTTTTTGTGAGTCCTAGGATTATAGATGTATACCACCATACTGGGCTCAGTTAGTATTTTTAAATAACATTTTAAAGAGAAATTAGAAGTTGCTTTCTGCAAGCACTCATACAACACTATGAAATATAAGTTCCTTTGCAGCAACTTGTACTCCTTACTCAGAAAGCAGAGGACAAAGCCCCCATCAGCTCTGTTTATTCCACAGTGTGTCAGGAGGCATGCCCCCACTGAGTTCAGACACACCGATAGAAAAGAGGGCTGAAGCATCCAAGCCACTCTTAGGATCTGTGAAGGATATCAACAAACAGAAATGGAGAAACTAGCAAAGACCCACAAAAGATAAATGCTTTCCAACCACAGGAGATGTCTGAAATGCAGACAGCAACAGTCCAAGTAGCTGCCACGCAGCCTGACGGAATGCGGTGGGATAGCCACAGTGGGTTGCTGCACGCTCTTTATAATGTCGCTCTGTTCTCCGAAGCTGATGCAGCACAGTGGAAGGGAGTACAGGAGAAGAGGGCACCTCTCAGAATGGATTGGGGGACAGATAAACTCCAAAATCCCAAGGGGGTGCAGACACTCAGCCCTCGACTTCTGCCACACAGCCACAGCCTCTGGTGATCTGATTTTCCTTCATGTCTGTATCACAGGAGCAGAGCAATTTTTCCAAATTAAGTTACCAGCCTGTCTAGTTAGCAACCTGTTCATGTGGTGATGCCGTGCAGGCAGACAACAGACACACACATGCATGCATGCGCACAGGCATGTACATACATACATGTACACAGGCATGTGTGTACGGACACACACACATGGGGGGGGGAGAGAAATGTGCCCTAAGCAAGATTTTCCCCAACTGCCCCCAAACACCTGTGGAAACACAAGTTTAGCAGAGCAGGCTGAGCCCCGCTTCTCCTTGAGGAAACTGCCCTTTCACAGGAGAGAAAACCACAACCAATAAAACCAGATGTTCAATGCTTTAAGACACCAAGGCTCTAGCTGCTTTTAGTCTCGGGACAGTCCCTCAGTCACTACTGGTGGACTGTCCCTGTCCCCAGTCCCTCCAGTACCCCGAGTTCTGTGAGAAGACATCGGCAGTTGTTATAACGGTTGTTTGGCTGGTAAAATCAGAGATGGTTTTCAGTCTTCTGTTTCTCTGCATTTCCTACATTTCCACAAGCATTTATCCTTTCATGCAAAAGCTACTCTAAACTCTGCTAAGATCAGACATTTAACTTTCTTGATACTCTGAACAAATAAACCAGAAAATATGGTACTCTAAATGACCATCAAAATGCAAGAAACCATGCGATGGACCACACCTGTATCCCTGCCATTTGAGCACCTTCGGTTCAGAAGCACCAGTACGAGCCTGGACTATACTAGGTTACAGGGTAGCCACAGTCACACAGTAAGACCCTGTCCCCTAAAAGTGAACAGTAACAAAGCAACTAAAGAACTGAATCCCAAGAATGGACAAGGAGCAGATTCCACAAGCAGGGGAGGTGGCCATGCACCGGCTCCACCAGCTTTAAATGGAGCCATACCACGGAAACACAGTGAGCTCAGATATTTAGACAAACAGGGCAATCTGCACAGACCTTGCTTCGGAGGGTTTTCCAGATTATATAAAGGCCCCCTAATTCAACACACGATGCTATCTTAATTACTAAAATGGGGGACCAAGAGTGGTAAGCCATTCTGGGGATTAGTGTTAATTCAGAAAAACTGGAAAGGCACTTGGCTCTAGAGATCAGCATCATCAACTACAAACTCCGTGCACATGCCTTTCTACCCACAAACTTTAGAATCCGGGGCTGATCCTTACACTCACCGTACCTGCCAGCAAGAGACTTTCACCAACACAGAGGAAGTAATTTACTCAGTAACTCAGAAAGTATCAAGTGATGTCACATGACCACTGCTGGAAAACACTGCATTCCCAGCTGCTGGCTACTGACCCAGTTATCGGCACAACATGGTAACTAGGGGCACTGAGGTTGAGTGATTCGCTTGTGGTACTACAGAACCATCTCTTGGCTCCTAATTGCAGAAAGAGAGTGACTGGGCACTAAACAGGTCTGTATGAGGAAAAGGGCCATGGCTCTGGTGAACAGGCACTCTCTGTAACAGTCTAAATCCCTAATCCACAGGCCTTTGCATTTCTTTGAGAAAACAGATCTCAACCAGTAACAAATTTTATCAAGAGTATTGACTAGCAAAAGCAGTTATTAATCAGTTTCTTAGAAATTCACTCAAATCTTTTAATATAGCAGCTTTATTAATAACTTTAGAATTTAGACATCTGATTTTTAACAACTCCAAAAAACCAAATGAGACAAAGTCTAACAAACAGCCCACTGACTAACAAAGACAACCAACCCAGCTCACATGTATTCAGTACAGCCACAGACTAAGCATCAAGATCAGCTTACACAGCAAATCACAGGGCAGACGGGGCATTCTACTTCCTGCGAAAACACAGGTTCCTCTCTAGACACCCACCCACATATAGTCCAGCGGGAAAATAAGAATGTATCCACATTAGAGTCAATCCACATTACAGGTGACTGTGGTCTTTTTGCTACTGAACCACTATGCCTGCTTGCACTTGGACAAATGGGGGAAGGGAGGCTGAGAAAATTCACAAAGCCTCAAAGAAACCCAGAGAAAATAACCAATTAAGAGGCTCTCTGTCTAAGGAGAACCTTTAGCTGTCTCATCCCTGAGTGACTCACAACCTTCAGTGATTATTTTAAACTTCATCTAAAAGAAATTAAAACAGGAAGAAAACATTCTACCTTCTTAATATATAAATTAACATATATCAACATTATTAGGAAGATTAATATATATCTTTATGTAATAAACACAAAATATTACTTTGGCCCATTCTGTTTCCTGTAAGTGTGCTGAGCAATCCCCCCAAGAAAGGAAAAATTGTCACACTTCCATTAACTATGAAAGGTGTGGGCGTTAGAAGGAGGCAAACCAGACACAGCAGTGGCCAGGTTTGCTGTGGCCTCAGTGTGCCTGTGAGGATCCAGCCACAAGTCAAATCATGGCAGTTCACTTCAGACAGGCAAGAGTGAGGCACTCAGTACAGTGGGGAGGCTGGCAACAGCTCCCACCTTCCTCACTCAGGAAAGGTGCGAAGCCTGTTGGCCTTCTAGAACAGACTTGGGAACCAAAGTCGCATTCCTTCCCTTTTCATCCTCGCTCCCCTACACAGTCAGCCAAACTGCCTTCAAAGTCAGATGCCTCCTTTCTCATGACCTCAGAACAGAGACCAGACAACAGTTTAGATGACTCGTGTGTCACTTTCCCAGCTCGGCAGGGCTATGGTCAATGTGTTACAGAGGGCAAGGCCTAATTAAGCTCACTGTCCATGGCCACCAGGGCATTGCTTCGCTTCATTTTAAGAAAACAAAAGAATTCGCGTGCACGTGGGTTGGGGGGGTGGCACAAGTCTTCAATCCCAGTACTTGGTGAACAGAGCCAGATGCACGCCTTTGAGTTCAAGGCCAGCCTGGTCTACAGAGTGAGTTCAAGGACAACCAAGGTTGCAGAGAGACCCTGTCTTGGAAAAACAAAACAAAACAAAAACAATCCAAGTCAACAAGTCCATCCATGAGTTAAAAAGAAAACAGAAGAAACAATTCTACAGAAACTGTAGTATCAGTAGCTGAATTGCCTTTAGTAAATATTTGGGCTTCCTTAAATACCAAATAGCGCCAAAGTCATTTAAACAAGGAAATAGAAAGAAGGCTTATTACAGGCTTAGGACTTAAATACCTTGGACCAAACATCCGAACAACACGCGCTCAGGAGTGCGTGGGTTCATTTTTTTCAGACAGTCTCTGAACTGTCCTAGCTGACCTAGAACTCACTATGTAAAGCAGGTCTCCCAAAGGGTTGGGATTAAAAGTGTGCTCCACTGTGCCTACAGTATACTGAACATATTATACTGCCACCAAATGCTTAAGACTTAGTATACTTTCTTACAAGCCTCATGGATCGAGTATTTCCATCTTGTATTGCAAAATCTAACATAGACAACCTTTTAATTTCTTAGAAAAGGCATCTCATTATGTAAGGTAAGGCTGGCTTTGCCTATGTGATTCTCCTGCCTCAACTTGCAAAATGCTGGGATTGAGGGTCTGGGGTTGGGGAGAGGGCTCAGTGGGTCAAGTGCTTGCTATGTGCACACGGAGGCCTGTGCTCATTCCTAGAACTCATCTAAACCCCGGCATGATGGAAATCTGAGGATCCCAGGGGCCCGCTGCAGGAGTAAGGCTAACTGATATGGTTAAGTTCCTGATTCAACATGAGATGGGGCCAGGCATGGTAGCACAAATCTTTAATGCCAGCACTCAAAAGGCAGAGGCAGGCAATTCTGTGAGTTCAAGGGCAGCTGGGTCTACACAGAGAGTTCCAGGAGAGCCAGAGCTATGAGACCTTATCTCACCCCCATCCCTCACAAAAAAAAAAAAAAAAAAAAAAAAAAGGTGGGGAATGGTGGAGGATATCAACATTAATCAATCACTAAGATCCACACACGTGTGAGCAGGTATGTATAGACCAGTACATACACATAACACACACACACACACACAAATAATAATTCTGTGTCCACAGTGATTGTGAGGGGTAGTTACAGTTAGAAAAAAAATTGTTTTTATTTTTTCTATTGTTTTTATTGAGCTATATATTTTTCTCCACTCTCCTACCTTCCTCCCCCTTCCCTTCTGTCCTCTCCCATAATCCCCACACTCCCAATTTATTCAGGAGACCTTATCTTTAGAAAAAAATTTAAAAAACCATTCTATTACTAACAGAATACATGTATGAAAAACAAAGTCTTGAGACTTAATTTCAATAAAAGACATTGCTTTTCTTCCTGCACATATAAAAAGTATGAAAGGTAAAAAATCTTAGTTTGTTTTCTCAGCAAACGCTAAACATTTGAATAAAAATGACCCCATGGAATAACAGAAGTCCTCTTTTTATTGTCCAAAGTCTTTCTGTGACACTGCACTGGTAGAACAACAATGATTTCTGAATGAAGGAACAGACACCTGGATTGTTCCTATTCCTGAAAACAATGTTCCAATTAAGTGTGCCAGAATCCTCCCACAGTATGAAAAGCTTTTTAAAACACTTTAATAATACAGATGTTAAATGGCTTACATTTTGTCAAGAATGCTAAGATACAGTGGCTAGAGAGATTGCTTAAAGATTAAGAGCACTGGCAGCTCTTGCAGAGGACCAAGAGCTGGTTCTCAGAATCCAGATGGTGGCTCACAACTGGTTGTTCCAAGGAATCTGATACCCTCTTCTGGCCTCTGTAGGCATCAGGTATGTGTGCAAACAGAAATGCATGCAGTCAAAACACTCATACATACAACACTAAAACAACACATGAAACAAAAAGAGAAAGAATGATACAGCAGGATCTCTAAGACCCAGAACTGAGCCACAGTGGAAACAGGGTGCATCGAAGATCACGAGGCGGCTCCCATTAACACAGGTGCTGTTTTAGAGGTGCATTCAGCCTGGAAGTCCCTTCTAAAACCACTGCCACAAATAAAAGCAGTAGGGTGGCAACCAGGCAGTTTAGAAGGTGTGGGCGGAAGTGGTGTAGGCCAACAGCTACTGGAACAGTGCGGAGAATGAGCAGGCAAAGTTTGCCAAAAGCCTGTGCCCTGAAGATTTGAAAATTACATAAGGAAGCAGGCTCACGGGTCACAATACCCTGTGAGATTCCAAGCCTGCACAGGATGAGAGCAGGACAGAAAGTTGGCTAAGCAGCAGACCAGGCAGCAAGATGAAAGCTGTCACTGTGTGGATTGAGACTCACCGACCAATTGATGTGCATTTCATGATGCACGCCACTGGATGCTTACCAACACATCCTTGAAAGTATTTGTGGGGTTTGAAAGAAAATGGCCCCCAAGGGAAGTAGCACTATCGGGAGGCAAGGCTTTGTTGAAGTGAGTGTGGCCTTTCTGGAGGAAGTGTGTCACTGTAGAGGCTAGCTTTGAGGTTACATATGCTCAAGTCACATGCAGTGTCTCAGTTTACTTCCTGTTGCCTTCAGATCAAGACACAGCTCCTTCCCCTATGAGCTCCTTCTCCAGCACCATGTCTGCCTCCCACCTCATCCCACCATAATGATAATGGACTAAACCTCTGAACTGTAAGCCACCCCAATTATATGTTTTCTTTTACAAGAGTTGCCATGGTCATGGTGTCTATTCTCAGCAACAGAAACCCTAAGACCATTTTGTGTCTATGATCAAAACCACAGCATTACATTGACCTTGCATCTCTTCTAAACTTCCTTGTGATTTTACATTCAGTGTGTGGCATCTGCATTTTTTTAGACATTAGAAAGCACACCAGTCAGGCCTGAGGGAGCACAGCTTCAATCCCAGTGGAAGAAGGAGGCAGCAATATCAGGGTTCAAGGTCAACCTCAACTACATAGCAAGGTCAAAGTCAGACTCACATACACAAGACCCATCTCAATAGAAAGCAAAAGCATGTGATACACGTGTGGTAAAAGTACAAATACGTGAGAACAATAAAGAATAAAAGCAGAGTAATGTTTCCCTAGGAGCAGAGATAGGGAACACATTTTTTTTAACTGCTTGATATGATAGACAAAATTCTCATGTGCTCGGGAGGGAGGGATGTCTGTCTGTTACTCTTCTCCACACACCATTTATACCTGAAGCACTCATAGCATTTTTGAAGAACAAAAACAAATGTAAAAAAAACAAAACAACAACAACAAAAAACAACAACAACAACAACAAAAACCACGAGTATAACTGTCTTCTAGGAAAACGGAACAGGTCCATGCTGTCTGCAGCTATAGTTCTTCAGAACACAGATCATGCCTGTAGCCTAAGAGCCTTTCTAGCATCCATGGCAACTGAATAAGATGCAAAAGCTTCTGGGTGAAAATGAAAAGGACAGGGAATCTGGAATCGCTGTCTTTATCCTCACATTTTTGAATGCTAACTCACTATAGCTAACTCCTGCTGAGAGCAAAGAGGATGCCAGTCAACACCAACACTGCGCCAGTTTAATTTAATGGTATTACTTTGCCTTGCTTTGCAATTACTCCCACGTTCCCTGGGGGAAACTAATGGATTACTAAAAATAAAATGGGGATTAAGTGAATCATTCGGATGTTTTGGCTTCCAACTCAAACTGGCTTTAACATAAAGGAAATGGATTGGCTCAAATACTGGATGTCCCGAGTAGGGACAGGCTTCAGGGCTAGTTGCCCTGAATTCTGAGTTCTGGACTCTGTCTTCCATCCTGTGTGGCTTTCTTGCTCAGTCTGGGAGCCAGCAGGCTGAAGCCATACCAGACCTCACACCAGCACAATGACATCCAGAGAAAGAGGCAGAAGTTTCCCTGAGTTCTGTCCTAAGTATGAGAAGACTTTTGCTAAAAGTTCCAGGCACGCCTGCCAAAGGGTCTCACGAGCTAGAGCAAGAGTCGAGGGCTGTCCCTGAGCCCATATCCCTCGCCAGGCATTGCCCAAGAATGGACAATGGAGCCACAATTGGTGAACCAATTGCTGACCAGCAGCATGGGGCTACAGCTCACCAGGGCCCAGCCTGCAGCTGCAGTCAATTTCTCAGACTAATAACACAGGGAATAGATGGCATATGAGATATGCTGTAGCCCTAATGCCCATTCTGCTGGCCATTACAGGAAGTAGCCCAGACAAATAACGTGTGTGTTGGATCATGAAAAAAAAAACGCTATCATGATGCATGTGTATATAAAGCTGAAAAGTCAAACCCATCCCCAGGAATTCAAGCACAGGGAGCCAACACTCAATGGTAAAGCACAACAAGGCTACTTACTGTATTCTGGTGCCATAATCACAGACGTAAGACAGCGACGTTCACATGAATGGCATTATAATCTGCAAACAGAGAAGAGAAGCTTTGTAAGACCTAAGAAATGTTGCTAATACTACAAAGTTTATAGAATCTTGACAAAGGACTTATCTTTCAAGTGGACAGGCTAGTCTTCCTAAAGGAAGCAGTATTAATTGGGTTTGATTGGATGTGTCTATAATATTAGATCATTATAAATATTTCTAAGATCATCTGCATCAACTGTAAATTGAACTTTTGTTTGTCTGAATCTCTTTTTCTTGGGGGGAGTGGGGACAGGGTCTCTCTCTATTGCCCTGGCGGCAATATTGTTCTGTTCTGGAACTCACTATGTAGATCAGGCTGGCTTTGAACTCAGACACATTCTCCTCGGCCTCTGGAGTGCTGGGGTTTAAAGGTGTGTGCTACCACACCCAGTTTTGGGATTCATTTTTTTTGCTTTAATTTTATGTATGTGTATGTATCTATGTTAAGTACACATGCTTGTGGGTGCCTGTGTAGGCCAGGAAGGGGTTGGAAGCTAGAGTTACAGGAGGTTGTGAGCTGATGAGGATGCTAGGAACAGAATGGGTCTCTGTAAGAGCAGCAGGGGCTCCTAACTGCTGAGCTGTTTCTCCTGCTCTAGATTCAAATTTAAAAAAAAAAAAAAGCAGCACATCCCAAACATCCCAATTAAGTAATATTGCTCTAAACAAAAAGAGAAAATATTAAATGGACCTCAAACATTATGTAGCTTTAAAAGAAAATTAAAAAGATAAAGAGTATTAGTTGGACCTCTACAACACTCAATTAACCTATTCCTGATATAGCATGAGGCTGGGTTAATCAGCTTCAATTTCTAAATCTCTAAACTCAAGGATCTGAGGAAATAGTCCTGAGCAAAAAAAAATAAAAAAAAATAAAAGAAAAGAAAAAGAGCACTCATCTGCTTCAACAAGGACCCTTGGACACTGGAATGGCTTTTAATATCCACAAATGAATATAATAGTGTCATCCATGCCCAGCCCAGAGATCTAGTAACAGCACAGCAGGCACCCACCTTCATGGCGTATCTTAGAAATTTGGGAGGCTGAGGAGTTTGAGGCCAGCATAGGTAACATTGCAACAAACAGTGAAAACATAAAAGCGCAATGGCGATCAACACTCTGGATTAAAGGGATCTTATGATGGTTAGTTTTAAAGTCAGTTTTCCAAAACCTAGAATTCCCTGAAAAGAAACTGTGAATTGAGCAGCTGTCTAGATCAGAATGGCTTGTGGGCATGTCTGTAGGGGAGTGCCCTGATGGTTAGTTTTAAAGTCAGTTTTCCAAAACCTAGAATTCCCTGAAAAGAAACTGTGAATTGAGCAGCTGTCTAGATCAGAATGGCTTGTGGGCATGTCTGTAGGGGAGTGCCCTGACTGTTAACCGACAGACAACACAGCCCACTGCAGGCAACACCATTCCCTGGGCAGGGGGCTGTGAACTATAAAGGACAAGAAAAGGCTAGAGGAGAGGAGAAGGGAGCATGGGTGCATTCATTTCTCTCTCCTCTCAGGTGTGGTGCGGTGTGGTGCAATGTGTCTTGTTGCATTATTAATGTCTTTAAGTTTGCAGAGCTGTGAAAGGGAAACCAGAAGCCCTAAAATAGATGACATTTGCAACACACCTACCCACCACCAAAGAACTCATTCCAAACGCATGAAGAGTGTCACAAATAAGACAAGGCAATAAAAAGACAGGCCACCAAATAGGACCTCAAAATGGCCAGTATACATCTAGAAATACGCCCAGATTTATCCATCACATCAAAACACAAGTAACACAACAATGTTATCAAGTCCCACTACAAGGTATAGGTAACTGGTCATAACAGCGAAAATAGGAAACTCAGACCGTATTATTTATGTATTACTTCAGGCTGTTTTAGTCTCCTTTGTGGCCACCTACTGTCCACCTTTGCCTATCAGGCGAAACCTTTCAGAATGTATCCAGAGGCTAGCAGCTGTCGCCAGTCCTAAACCAAGACTGCCCTCAGAGAGCACCCGAGCCTTACAACAAAGACTGTGTCTGCTGTAACCCACCTACCCGAATTCTTCACCAAAGTATTTGAAACGGGCCGTGATTTAGTGCTTTCCTTTGTTCTCTAAAACTCCACGAAACTGCTACCACACCAGAACAGGTTTCTTGGGGTCACTTGTGTTCCTAAGCCAAGATCATTAGTATTTGGCTCAAGAATAAACTTTTCCTCCCTGGGAGGTAAAAGCTGTGTTTGCATCGACAGACAGTATGTGAACAACATAGCTCTCATGACTGCTAGGAGGTAAAAACAGGCACACGGGGTTAGTATCTAACAACGCAGACTACAAATAGACTCTGGTCCTGAGCAGATAGCTGCTAGGAATGCACACACAGGGGTCCCCAAGAAACTTTAAAAACATTCAAAGAAATAGAAATACCAACGGGCAGAACTTGGTAACAAACCATGGACCAGGCACATAGCGAAGTAGTATATAGAAGGAAATCAATACACTGATTATAAACGTGCAGACAGCATTTTATGATTTGCTGGACATAAGTTCCCTGTCCTGTCTTATCTATCAAGCTCACGTTTGAAATACAAAAGTAGCCACAGACCATATGAGTTTGTCTTTCCTAGTAATATCTTATTTACAAAAAACCGACAGCCGACCTATACATTAAAAATTTGCCTGCTATCGTGTGAGGTGGGAGAGGGTGGACTGGAGCAATGTAATGCTGATGCATACATAGCATGTCTCCCAATCAGTTTACACAGAAACCCAGACTTGAGGGAGTACTACACAATTCCTCTCTACGCTCAGAAAAGGTAAGCGGGGGCAGGGAGCTAACACGGGGCTTCTTGAATTCAGAACTATCTTCACAGTTGTTTGATCTGGGAAGATTCATTATAGTGTCTGTTTCTGATTTGCTCTGAACAGAAGGCAGAGCATCGTATAGTTTTAACATCAAAAAGATGGGCCACAGTAGTCAGTGGCCCTCACAGACTGCTGAAGGGAAGTGTGTGTCCCCAGCAGTTTCCTGAAGTCCCCAAGGGAGTCTGAAGAGACAGCTGCCTACAGTGCAGAGTCAGCAGGAGGTGAGTGTCCCACAGAAGAGAAAGAAGGGCAGCAGGCAGGAACACGGAGACCCTGGAATGAGGCCCCACACTTGAATATTATTTGTTGAAAAAGTCGCACACAATCAAAAACAGTTATGAGCAGCTGGGAAACACGGCTCGGGAGTTCACTGATCCTGACTTCTGGATGTAAGGAGTGACGACTTTAAAGTTGCTAAGGTTTTTAAAGAACTGAAACAAACACATTTTCAATATAACAGCTTCCAATTTACGTGGGGCAGGAAGTAAGAGACAAACCTGGCTTAGACTAGTCTTGATTTCTAAGACTTCTAAGCCCGTATGTTCTCAATGACTTCTGATTCTTGAGTTCATCTCACCATTAAGTGTACTAATATATTATACCATGTTTAAACTTTAAGTCAATACTGTAATTTCCCGAGCGGCAAGCAAATGAGTAGGGTGAGGCAGAGATTATGCCGAAGCCAGGGACCACAGACCACAAGCCTCCCAGTGCAAACTACATTTCATTCCAGTGGCTTTTATCAAGAGTGAAATCAAACAGAGAGGGCAACATGCCTGAAGAGGAGGAAAATCTGTTCACTTTGCTGAAAAACTGACACCAGCAGGAAAAGAGAATGTCCTGGAAGCTGCACCAGGAAGACTAGGCCCTGGGACATGAGTGTGAACTGTAGAGGCAAGGGGGCCTCTGAGCATCTGCTCCTCTTACTCGCAGAAGTAGAAGATCTCGGCTGCAGAGTGTCCACCATCATCCATGTGTCTGTGTCTGGGCTTCCTCTGCCCCCTGTGTCTTAAGGAATACTCCTATCTCCAGGAAGACAGACACACAGATCTGAAGAAGCTAGCTAAGTGGACCACACGCAAATTATTACCACTGCATCCCATTTCTTATCACCTTGCTTCTTCTGAAGGATCCAGGGACACATAAAACTTTTATTAAATACAGATTATATGTTTCTCCTTTCAATAAAGGAGACTGAGTCATGTACATATCAGCTAATGGGAAAAAGCAATGTCTCCCAGCAAAATGAACAGAAAGGTTTGGAGTAGTGTAGCCCCTGGCAGCCAAAAACTAGAACCCACTGTAATGTGTCCCCACATCAGGAGGGTGAAAACAATTAAGGAATTCCATACACTAGAATACAGTGACAAGACAGTTTCAGTCAGTGCCACCATCTGCTCTCACGGTCACATGGCTCATTTATTCAGCTCTAACCCTTTACTACTATGTTTATTGCTGTCACTGTTGCCACTGTTAACACGCTAGCCCAATCTGCCTAAAACTGGACAGGAAAAACTTCAAGACAGCCTATGGGTCATTTTGACACAATCTTATCACTTTCATATCATTTCCTAACTTCCTAAAAACGTTTCAAAGTTTCCTCAGTACTTGTCTATATATTTATATTCTATTCATCAGCATCTATTGCCCATCTTCCGGCCTATCGTCTATCCATTATCTATCTGCCAATCACCTATTACCTATCTATTTATCTGGCCATCATCTACCTATTTTATCATAACCACAGCTGTTTTTAGAAACTCAATAATGTGTTGAGTCTTACAAAATGTTTAGTCTGTGTCTAAATCTTATATTGCAAGGATACCAATTCTCATAAATCAGGAGGGCATCGGTCCACCCTCCCAACTATTATTTACAATAAAGCAGGGATGTCAGATAAATGCAGAAACAGAATTAATTAATAACGGTACTTGTGTATATATTTGTTCATCCATGTGAAAATTAATCTAAATTTCCAATCCACCTTTTATATGAAAATAAATCCCAATTTAACATAACTTGCATGCAAAAGGTAAGATTATGAAACTTTTAGTAGACAATAAAAGATACTTTATAACTTTGTAAAATATAGACAATACAAGATAGAAAGACCATAAGCACCAATAATAAATACATCCAACATTATTACAATACAGGAATTGTTTGAGGGTGACATGACAAAAAATAGCAGTCATAGCAATACATTAACAAGATGAAATGACTGCACGTGTAACTCCTAAACATGCAGGAGAGGCAAACAACCCAAGAGAAAATCAGAAGAAAGGGAAACCGGTACTAACAGTGAGTTTAACAACTGGAGACACTGGTCAGGGTATGGTCAGGGCGTGGGGGATTTTGCCTCATATTCACAAAAACCAGTAACACCACCAAAAGCAAACACAAAAAACAAATACAGCAAAAAGCAAGCCAACTATCCACTGGAGGAATATAAGCAGGTATCTTCATATGCCTGTCACGTCAGGGCCTGCAAAGACGCACAACACGAGATGCTCGGGTGCTCCAAAGCACGCGTGGCCGACTCCTGGTCCTATCCTACCATCCAGGAACTTCACCCTCACATTTCTGCTACGGGGAGGCAAGTGCACAAAAACTGCAAACTACTCAAACCTCAGAACTTCCAGAAAACAAAATGGATTTTAACAGTGGACTATGAAGCTGAATGTACCCTGTTAGAATCTAAAAGGACAGAGCCCTAAAAGAAATTACCATAATCTGAAAATTAAATAGAAATTTTAATTGTATGTTCACTGAAAGTTATGTCATTATCACTAAATAAAACTGCAGATCTCATTAATTATTTATTGAAGGAGATTCTTAAATTACCAGAGTCCAGTTGCAATACTTAAGAATGCTCTCTCGGCCAGTCAGGTGTGGCGCATGCCTTTAATCCCAGCACTTGGAAGGCAGAGGCAGGTGGATCTCTGTGAGTTCGAGACCAGCCTGATCTACAAGAGGTAGTTCTAGGACAGGCTCCAAAGCTAGAGAGAAATCCTTTCTCGAAAAGCCAAAAAAAAAAAAAAAAAAAAAAAAAAAAAAGACAAACATACAAACAAAACCCTTTCTCCACACTTACAGGCACTTACACACTTAAAGGGTAAAAACACTTATTTTTATTTATTGGCCACAAACAACATTCAACCCAAAAGATCATCATTCAAATGTACTATAAAAATTAGAAGAATGTAACTTTTCAAACCAGGAGAACTGGATTGCAAACAAACACGCAGTGAGACAGGTTCCCAGTTTCAGTACATAGAAAATGAACTGCTAAAACATGTCTACTATGGTTTAATGGGATAGGTATCGATCTTTCAGGGTTGGCTCCAAGGATTAGGCTGGTGGTTTAAAAGCACGGCCAGAAGAGCCACCCTGTGACGCATGAAGGTCACAAAGATTTTACTTTGAAGAAGGCACATGAGGTTGGGGTGAACCATGTTCAAATGAATCCTGCTATGAGCGGAGCACGCTTGCCTAAATGTAGTAATGGCAAATCCTACAACTCTGAACTTTGGAATAAACATGGTCTGAACTCACTTCTGCCAAAGGAAGTTGGGAACCAGCAGCTGAGAGGCAGGCTGAAGGCTCGGTGGGGGTGCTAACAGTGTCAACAGCCTATCCATAGAGAAGCACCAGTAAAAGAAAGCTGACAGACAACTCCACAAGGCTCCTTTAAAGGGGGCTACCTCCCTCCACAAGGCTCATTTAAACAGGCTATCTTCAAAAAGAGAAGACACTCAGTCTCAGAGGAACCACAGTGACCTTCCTGGACAGTGAAGGGGACCCAGCAAGAGAAATCCTTCACACAAGTTTACCAACTTCAAAGAAAACTAAGGAAGAAAGCACCTGATATGAGCCACGAGGTCAGACTGCTACAGGAGCCTGGGTACATCAGCAGCCAAAAGCCCACCCTAACACAAAGGTTCCTCGGACCCTTTAAAGTGAACAGATGCTAGTAATTTGAAAGAATTATCAGTCACATATTTCAATTGGCATCAAGGGTAATTTTTTCTTGGGTTTAAATGACTGTATAATGGTGCTCAGAATTGAGATGATCATGGGCCATGTTTTATACATGTGACAGTGGGTACAAAATCCCAAGACAGATGGGAGTTACACAGACATCAATGGCAGCCTGGGCTGACTGACTTCTAATTCATCTTGTTGCCTTCTAACAGCAATACTTCGAAAAGTGCAGCTCCATGGCCCACAGAGCAGATTTTCACTGTTAAGTAGAGGTGACATCTTTGTTTATAAAGAAGCAATTATTCAGGTTAACAGAAGGAATGAACAGTTATAGAATACACTAGATAATGTTTTGGCAAACCATTAGTTCTTATTCTCAAGGGTACACACTAAGTAGCAGCCAAACAGTATTTATTAATACGATCTGGTACAAGAATTCTCCATTCTTTCTTTCAGAACACACAAATAAATCAGAAGGCAATGTGTGCTTTCCTCTCTACAGTAACAACTGTGCGCATTTGGCCTGAATTCTAAATTATCAGGTTCTTTATGAAAAAATTGAAATCTAGCCAATATACAAATCTCACTAAAAATAAGCATGAGGAAACAGGCTCAAATCATAACTGTCCTGTTTACTCAAGTGGGGGCAGGGATATCTCTCAGGAAGGCTGGGATACAGCACTGTGTATGTTCCACGGTCAGCAAAACTCAGCAGCTGCTAAATGCTCAGGGCATGAACAGTCAGTGTGCTGGCTGAGGGGGTCAGCATCTCAAGTCTAAATCCCAGGGATTTCCTAACCAATCACACAGTGTCTTTCTAGCCTGACTATGGCTGGACTACGTATGACCAGTAGTTTCATGTATTAAGTCAAATACTAATCAAAGATTTGTGGCCAAACTCATTAATAGAGAGTGTCATCGGAATATGTGACATCCTTGGGCTTCCCGGTAGAGCAAACAAAAGAGAAGAAACCCCTCTAATCTAAATATTGAGATGAAGGTGTTGTTTTAGATGTGGCTAACACTGACAATAGTAAAAATTACCACTTGTTATGTAGCTGGCCCTCCTCCAGTTCAATCTGCTGAAAGGCCAACAAAGGCCCAAAGGGCAAGGAAGTCCTGCCTTGCATTTGCACCACAGCCTGCCTGAGTGGCCAGTCTGTCCTACTAACCACACCTCCACCCCCACCCCCCTGCAAAACCTATGTCAATTGTCTTACGATCAATATCATGATCTTGATCTCTCTATTCAAATCAATCCAGATATTTCTATACAAATATGCCCTCTCAGGCATACAACTACTAGTATTCTGTTTTCCTAACACACCTTGACAGGTAACACTAAGTAAAAACAAAAACTCTGGCTGGAGAGACCACTGACTGCTCTTCCGGAGGTCCTGAGTTTGGTTCCACATGGTGGTTTATAACCATCTCTAATGAGATCTGGTTCACTCTTCTGGCCAGCAGGCATACATGCAGGCAGAACACACACACACACACACACACACACACACACACACACACACTACAACTCTGCTTCTTTTGCTCACACTAATTCCAGCACCCTATGTGTGAAGGCTTTCCCCTACCAAGCAGTTCCTCAATTCTTGACGCCCACTGAATACCCATCCCACAATGAATTCAATGCTCATACCATGCATTTGGCATCAGCTTAGATGTCCTAAGTCCATGTTCCCATAACTGCTGCCATTTCAGATGCCAACATGAGGCTAGTTCTCTATACTTTTGACGACAGGTGTGCTAAGTAAACTGGGACTCCACAATCCTCTCCCAGGGTTTAGTAATTTCTCAGAATGGCTCACAGAATTCAAGAAAGTAATTATTCACAATTATCAGCTTGTTACAAAGGGGACAAGTGAGAAAAAGCCAAAGGGAAGAGATGACAGGGTGCTGGACAGAGGAAGGAAGCACTCCCCCTACACCTACCTTCATTTGTTCACCAGCCCGGAAAAAACCTTCCAGAGACTTTTACAAAGGATGGGGCTTCATCATGTAGGCTTTACAAGCCTGGTGTGAGCCACTAAATCACTGCTCATGAATGATTAGTAATCCAACTAAAAGCTGCACGGTTAATTCCTCCAGTAACCAGACTCATTTTGAAGCACATACAGTTTTGCAGAGAGCAGTCATCGAATAACCATATACCAAGATGGTTAATACTCTTGAACTGAACTGTCTTGGAAACTCTTGTGTTAGAAAACTCTAAGACAGTATCTGGGTACTGACTTAAGACAAACGACCCCTTACAGGAAGATGAACCTTCAAACCAATTTCCCTGGTAGAACTTAAGAGGAACCAGACAGAACACACAGCAGCACTGGATGACAGTGACATCTATGGTAGCATCTGTTCTGGTGAGACTCCTGTGGTGTTAACCCTTGGTGGGGATGACAGGAACCCTTGGGATTAGAGAAACTGAACAACATTCATATGACATGGAAGTGAATTTAGCTTTTGGGGACAGCTGCATTTAAAAGGCAGGTAACCCCACACTATGGAAAATCCAGTCCAGCTGGCCTGCCTAACCTCCGTGCTTCTGTAATCAAGAGCCAATAAGTGCTCCCCTGAGAAGAGTATTGACAAGAAATTAAAACTTTAGGTCCACCTATAACTACAAGTCAATCAATGTACATTACATACACACCATCCCACAGAAAACAGCAGCGGGGAAACGAGTAATTTAGGACTGCATAAGGAGAACTAATGCAAGAAAATAAAGATCATGCTTTTAAAAGCACACTGCAAATTTTAAAATATTTTACTAACAAAGCATCCTGTGTAGGTAGCGTCTCAAGTGTGTCTCCCAGAGAGCCCTTTTCCTGCCCACTCTGGAGTCCTGTCTTTCTGGACCTGGCAGGGCAGCAAGCACCATCATGGATGTTGACAGTCCCCACAACAAGGACCAACAGATTGGGCACAAGGAGCCCTGAACCAGGACATCTACTTGAGGCTCTTAGTCAAGCTGTCCAGGTTTCACCCTGACGTTATGAGTAGCACTAACCAACCAGCTGGCCCCTGTCCTGGATGAACGATGAAGCTTCCTGGCCGAGACGAAGAATCAGCTGTGTTTGTAGGACTGGTCATGTATGATGTGCGGACTCTAGAAGTACCCATGTCAAAAGTGTGTGCACTGCAGGCGAGCAGCCAGATCAAAGTAGCATTCTCAAGGCTGAGGGTAAGAGCCTCACGTCCAAGAGCTGTGGCAACATGCTCCTCTCTGGTCTTCAGAAGGGCCGAGGGCTGTACTGGCATTTTGTCAAAACCCCAAGAACCTCACACAGCCACACCAAGCCCTATGTACACTCCAAGGGTAGAAGTCTGAGTGCTCTAGTATAAAAACTTACTCTGGATCTTATTATTCTTTAAAAAAAAAAAAAGCTTTGGATGATGAAAAATGCAATAAGGAAATAAAACTGTCAACTAATAAATTTAATATATTCCTCCCCCAAGACTGTTAGAAAACTGCATCATCAAATCAATGGAATCAGCTTTTCAAACTGCTGTGCCCACTCCCCTGTAACTAATTTCTAGGTGTGATAAAGTAACAATAAAACTTAGTAACGCTCAGTATATACACATGGGTTCAACACCAAAGCCAAATTAACAAATTGTCAGAAAATCTTCTAGCTATATAGCTTTATAATTTATTTTTGCATACACTGTTCTTAGGATAAAATCAGCTAGTCTATCAAATGTATGTATAAGTCTGGATCTCCTCTTTCTAATTAACATTCTATACATCATCTGAAGCTAAACTTAGATAAAGTTCATCACACTGACATATATTATAGACAGAAAAAGGAGGCCAGAGGCACAATAGCTGAAAATTTCAAGATCATTTTATAATAAATTACTTTGTCCTACATGAGAAAAAAAGTATGCAGTAAAATTTAAATTTTTTGGTATGTGCTTAACCACGAAGTCTTGTTTATAAGAAGTGGAGAAAAATCAACATTTTCCAGCTATTTAATGTAAGCAATGGAATATGTTAGGAGAAATGAATGAATAGTCCCTGCCCTCAAGAACATTACAGCCCACAGAACCATGCTATCTGAAGAACAAGCAGATGTGGATGTGGTAAGTATGTGTGTGTGTGGGGGGGGGTGCCTCATGAAGGCATGAGCATAGCAAAATCCTAATTACTATTACTAATGAAATATACTAAAACTAGCTAGATTAGTGCTAGTCCAGGAGAAAAGTATCTTCTCTGATACTTTTGGCTAGTTTACTAATAATATGATCTTACTGGTGCTTTATTTTGGTTCTTCAAAACATTTGCTAAACACTAACAGACTTTTATATTTAATAAAACCATGGTAGTTTAGTAGCCATGATTTTTTTTCTCATCTTTAAAATATTCAAAGTTAAAATACTCAAAGTTTACCAAGATCTCTGGAATAGTAAAGCCAAAATAGTCAAATGCATGCATCAATCACTGAAGGTAGGAAGGTTCTAAGCACCAGTTAGAGACAAGACTGAAAGATTGCAGTGGCTCATTAGAGTTCCAGGATGTGATGTGCATGGTGGGAAACAGGACTTTTCAAAATGATTTATAAAGTTAAAAATGCATATGCGAGCCTACAAGTGCTAAGTGCATCTGTTTAAGGGTTTTCACCAATGTAATCCACCATGTAACTGCCACTCAATTAACAACAGCACTGCAGGCACCTCAGCATGTCCTAGTGACCTCCAAAGCTGATAGCCACTAAGAATGTCAGCACCACAGACTGCTTCTGCCCATTTCTGAACTGGCCAGGTATAGCATAGGAGGGGGAAAAAACACAAAATAAACAAAAACATTCACATCAGGTCATAACTAAAACACCAAAGTATAACTCCCCCTGTGCTACTGATGAACAGTTTATTACTTTTTAGCTTGAACATACAAATGCTGCCATAAACTGGACATTCTTCTGGCGCACACGTGAGCGGCTTGCTGTTGGATCTGTATCCCTGGAAGCACAACGGCTAAGTCAAAGGTTGGCCCAATTTTACTTCCAGAAACAACACGCGTGGTTAAGTTCACCAGCTTCACACCTGCATATGTGGCCTGTCTCACCTGCCCACACCCGGATGAATGGCCGCTCTCACTTCCTCCATACCTGGGTGAGTAGCCCGCAGAGTGAGTAGTAGTTCCCTAATAGATAACTTCGAGGACATCTTTAGAAGTTTCTGGACTGAGCCAAACAAGCATCCTTCGTGGCCTGCTTATTCACGTTTCGTCCTTCTCACTGCAGTTATGGAGCACCATCCTTTCAGAGTCTGTATAAACTGCTTCCCACTATGGTTTGTGATTTAGCTCTCTTACCTTTTTTTTTTAATGAAGAGCTTTTTAATCTTAATGCCATCAGATCTACCAACTTCATATAGCTAATCTCAATGAAATTCAAATCCTAGCACCTATGTAGAGTGAGAACGTTGCAGCTGGAGGAAGAGCTAGTCTGGTGGTGGATGGTCCAGCATTTCCTGTGTGCTGGTCTCCACCCTCAACACCAAAATGCACAGATCCTTTAGACTAGCTCAGTGACACGCCGTGCATTCACAGCAGGGGGCCAACCACCCTACACAAGTCTATACAATATGTTCCTCAAAATTTTTAGTTTGTTTACTTAGCATTATGGACTAAATTCAAGGCTTCAATCATGCTAAGGCTTATGTTTATGTACCACTGAGCGATACCTATGACACCTATATGAATATTTTTATTCAAAACAGAGCACAGATAATTGTTGTTTTTGTTTCTATTGTTGATTTTTTTTCTTAAAGAGAGAGATTCCTCAGTAGTCAAGAGCATTGCTACTCTTCCAGAGGACCCAAGTTCAGTCCCCAGCACCCATGTCCAGTTCACAAGTGCCTATAACACCCACTCTTGGGGATCTGACATCCTCTTCAAGCCTCATACACATACCTCTTCAAGCCTCTTCAGACACATACACACAAGGCATATATACATGTACACACAAATATAGGCTTAAATAAAAACTTTTTTAATCCTGGGAATTCTTCTATTGTGAAGAGGAAGCAGATCCCTGGTGTCGGGTGGGCATACTTCATGCTGTCACTGTGCTGACTGACATTTTCATTTCTACTCCTTTTAAGCAAAATCCTTCAAAAATAGGTTCTGTCGCCGGGTGGTGGTGGTGCACACCTTTAATCCCAGCACTCGGGAGGCAGAGGCAGGCGGATCTCTGTGAGTTCAAGATCAGCCTGGTCTACAAGAGCTAGTTCCAGGACAGGCTCTAAAGCTGCAGAGAAACCCTGTCTCGAAAAAAAATTAGGTTCTGTCATTCATTATGAAGAAATTTGGGAATCAAGGTAAACAGGAAAAAAGGATTCCCCCCAAAGCAAATTATGGTCCCAAGATCTCCTAACTAAACTAGGCTAAGGATAATGCAATGGCGGCCAAAACTTTTCTATTACCACTGAAAGACTTGCAGGCCCAGTTTGCACGCTGAAGTGAGAACAAAATTTTGAGAAACTGATAACTTAGGATCTCATGGTTACCTGTAGTGCTCTCCCTGACAGCACTCAGCAGCCAGCACTGTGCATGCATCAGTGGAATAATGAGTCCTGACCAGGACATACAAAGAAACCATTTCCCTTCCTGTCCACCAAGCCACTAGAGCTTCATTTATACTAATTACATCATATGACATAGCAAATGTGGGAAGAACTGGCTCCCCACGATATGATCATCTTTATATTTTATAATGACACCAAATACACTCCTTGTTGTCACAAATATTTGGTGATATATTTAGTATCATATATTTCATATTAATGCTAATAATTCATCTAAACCCTCTCCATTAAAAACTCTAAAGAGTATGGAAGTACCCTATTTCTCAAAAGGCTTTTCTTTCTTTTTTTGAAAGAGGGTCCCACTATGTAGAGTAGGCTGTCCTTAAACTCACAGACATTCACCTGCCTCTGTCCTGAGTGCTGGGATTAAAGGTGTGTACTACCAAGCTTTTCAACAAAATTCGCCATATCATATCATCAAAAATTAGCGTACGACCTTACTTACAGAGAACTGAAAATTTTAACACAGGAAACAACAGCTTCCTTTTGCACTCTCAATAACTAACTTACCAGGAAAGTACCAACTGGCAGAGTCTACCCCCCTCATCACAGCAGAGAGAGGTTGTGCCAAAACTTAACAGTGGGTAGACAAATTCCCCAAAGATGAAAGTTCTGACGTCTGGGATTGCTCAACAGCACCCACATGCTTCTCCAGGACACTAGTCCTGTAAGGCTGTGTGACATTTACTTGCCCTTCAGACAGCATTTGGGCAGCTACAGACCCACAGCCTCAGGCGGTACAGGGTCTGGTCAGGGAAGCACACCAGGGGTCTCACAGTTTGAGGACTTCACCTGGGCTGTTCTTCAGGACATTTCAATGAGTCTCAAACCTTCTGAAAGCTAACTCATGATAACCTCATAAAAGCAGTATCAAGATTTCATGCCGACAACAGAAACATGACCTAGAGAGGCCCAGGTGCAGCTCCAACTATCAGCAGCCCTGCCATCCCAATCCACACAACAATTACAATCCCAGCAGTGACCTCTGCTCTCAATAAACTACATCCCAGGAGCTTCAATAATATTTCTCAAACACTTTTCACAGAAAACCTAAAAAGAAAGTTTCACCAAACACAAAAGAATGATGAAAAAAACATAGAAAAGACTTTCAAAATCATAAGTCATTGAGAAATGTAAATTAAAACCAAGGGGTGGCACTGTCCTGGACCTACTAGGGTGGTTAAATGAAGTCAACAGGGACTCTCAAACAAACACAGTAGGTGCACACAGCACAGGGACATGGGGCATGACCAGTTGGGAGCTCTCAAACATAGTGGGGGTTCATGAACCATTTGGCATGGCCACCCCTGAAAACAGCTTGGCAGTTTTCTGTGATACAGAACTCAAAATCACACATCTGCATATCTCCTTGGAGAAACAAAAGCTAGAAGGCTGCAGGTGGTCAGTAAGCTCAAAGAACACGCACTTGCCTAGAATGGACAAGACCCCGGGTTCAAACCCCAGAGCCGTGAGAAAAAGTTTGGAGGGGAAAAAAAAGCCTTGCCTGAATGTTTATGGCCGTCATAAGTGCCCCAAATTACCCAAGTGTCCTTCAGTGGTAACCATCCAAACTGTACATTCACAATAGGCCCCGCAATAAAACGAAACAAACAATATTGATACACACAATCACTTGGATGAATCTCAAAGACAAGGTAGGAAGAAGGCAGTCTCATTATACACTAGATGACTTCATTTATGGCATTCTAAATTGTTACATTAAATAACAATACCAAAAGAAAAGAAGCCGGAAGTACAGACCAGGCATTGCCAGCTGGATGTAGCCAGCTCAAGAACTCAGCAGGGCTCAGCAGGCAATGGGCCCTAAGTGTCACAAGCAACACTGTGTAAGAGAGACAGGAACCGACAAAGCCAGTGGGCACAGAGTATGGGCTGTTACACTGCTGTTAGACAAAACAGATTCTAAGGGGGAGAAACCACTAGACAACAAGGAGGAAAGACATAACGATGGCAGAGTCAGTTCACCAGGGAGATGTAACAACTGCAAACGGGAACGAAACTCCAAACAAATGCAACTAACTACAGCTGGAGATCTGAAAGGAGGGAGACAATTTACCTGTAACTCAAGACCTCAGCGTCCACTTTTACTGATACAACCACCAGACCAAACGTAAGACAAAATGGGGGACTGTGTCCAAGCACTCAGCCATTCTGACCTGACAGCTATAGGGCAGTTCACCAACAGGAGAGTAGGACATGAAGCAAAACAGAACCCCGCCCATCAGCCAGTCAGTCAGGGAAGAAGAACGTCGACTGTTGCCCTGAGACCTTGCTGGAGCCTCTCCCGTCACCAGTCACACAGACTGGAAGGAGGGTGAGTAGGCATTCCATGAGGCTGGTGGGGCAGACACGAGTGTGGCTGTGGAGGGCATGGGATATGCCCTGCTTCTCCCTAGCCTACAAACCGGCTCCACAACAGCCTAGAAACCGGCTCTCAAAGGCCCTGCCTCTCAACAGCAGGATTAGACTGCTTTCCACCTTACCAAGGAGATCTCGGTGTTCCACTGGGATTTCAGAGGGAACAAGTCTCATGCAGACCATGCAGCCACCAAATGAGGCAAGTGGAATGAGATCAAACCCACAGAGAAAGGTATAAAGAAGTAATCATCACTGGTTCAAGAAGAGAAAATGAATAGGTCTATAAAAAGAAACTGAATTAGTAATTAAAAATCTTTCCACACAGAAAAATCCCAGGCCCAGATGGCTTTATTGAAGAATTCCATTACACAGTTAAAAAAGAAACAAACCAATACTTCACAAGCTTCTAGAAAAAAACACTTCCAAGTCCCCCTATGAATTCATTTTCACCCAATCCCAAAGCAAGATGAAGACATAATACAGTGCAGGTGCGCGCGCGTGCGTACACACACACACACACACACACACACGGGGTAGGCACATGGACAACCCCCTTTTTAGGATTATACAGTTAAAAATTGGAGCTAGGAGCCGGGCGGTGGTGGTGCACACCTTTAATCCCAGCACTCGGGAGGCAGAGACAGGTGGATCTCTGTGAGTTCGAGACCAGCCTGGTCTACAAGAGCTAGCTCCAGGACAGGCTCTAAAGCTGCAGAGAAACCCTGTCTCAAAAAAACAAACAAAAAAAAAAATTGGAGCTAGGTTGAAGGCTCAGGAGGTAAATTGGTAAATTGCTTGCTGTCTGAGCACAAGGACCTGAGTTCAGATCCCCGGCACCCACATATAAACCACCCACATATAAACTGGGTGTGGTAGCATGTTCATGTAACTACCCAACACAGAGTTTCAAACTCACTGGGTGACCTTTTCTCAAAAGTAAGATGGAGAATAGCAAGAAAGGCACTCAACATTGACTCTGCCTTCACACACACACACACACACACACACACACACACACACACACAGAAGACATGTATGCACATGAGTGAGCATACATATTCTCAATTAAAACAAACTCTCACCCACAGCAATCAAAGGGAACTTCCTCAATCCGATGAAGAGAAATGCTATAAAAATCTACAAGAGCAAAATCAGTGGCAAAAGACTGAAAACCTAATATCAAGAACCAGATAAGGGCCACTGCTGTTTTAAGTGACATCAAGTCAACACTGGACCAGTTAGCACAGAATGGCAAAAAACAAAAAAAAAACAAAAACAAACAAACAAACAAAAAAGAACACAGAAAAGCAAATCTAAAGGACTCCAGATTGGAGAGGAGCATATGAAAGCTCTCTGCCAGGAGAGCTCTGCTTTTTAGATGGCCCACACTATGCAAGTCATTGAGTCAGAGAACGCCTGTTTAAATAAGGGCCTGTGTGCTTGATGTACGGTAAATATTAAACAGGGGCTTTCTTCAGTCAATACCACCAGTTATCTAGAGTGCAAAGTTCTTTGCCTTAAAGAGTAACTAACAAGAATCTATATACACCACAGATGAAATAAAGCATTTGCTGAATTAGCAGCATTCCACTTAAAACATCTGACCACATTTTCCAAGTACATATACATTGTAACTGTATCCTAACCAGTTTGAATACAATTGTTTTAAATTTCCGTCATCAGTTTTGCTTGGAAGATGTGTATTAACTTTTGCTGCTCTGCCCGGGAAGCAACAATCCAACTGTTCATCTTAAGAACTGCTTTCACTGCAGTGCCTTGTCAGAGCACATCTTCTGCAGTGGGAGATGAAAATCCGTGCCCTCGGTCGCCCTAGCAGTCACACACTCAATTATTTTACTAGTCCTGCTGAGGCACCGAAAGCAACTAATGGCAAACACAGCACTAGATCAAGGCCAGCATCTCCCCAACGAGAGGCCGAAGGAACAAGTCCAGTGGGTACACATCTTAGAGGGAAGAGGAGAAATCCAACAGGACAAACAAAACCCACGCGTGCAAAAAAAACCTAAGGAGAAAACGAAATGAGTAGGAAGCCTTCCCCAGGTGCCCAGGAAGCCTGTCCTGGACCCACTGACAGAACAGATCAGTTTTGAAACTCAGGAGCCACAAGCAGCAAAACAGCACAGCTTGGCAACGACCCAGCTTCAAGTCACAACACTAACACTATTATAGTTCCTTATATACTCCACTCAGAAGACTAACCTTCAGAACTTCTAGAACATCAAGGAGAGTACTGGAACATCCTAACACAGTTTGCGAGTCTACAGAATAGAAATAACTTATACTTGGAGCTTGTATGAGCAACATCCACATCCAAGGATAAGGCCTGCCCATCTCAACAATGGCCATACAGCTCAACAGCTCTGCCAAGGGCTCCCAATGGTAGATGGTAAATAAGAGGAACACACTAAGAATGTGGACTGCAAACAGCTCTCCACTCCCCCTCATAAATCACCAGATGATCTTTTATACTGCTGGGAAAACATAGTTATATTGAAACTTAAAACTCCTAAACTAATAAAACCAACATTATGTTAACACATTCTCTCCTGCCTCACCTCCTTTGAAACTTCAGGGGATCCACACTCGCTGCCTTTGCCAAACCCCTTCTGCAGCCCTGCCGTCAGGCTCCTAACAGGAAAATCTACCTAACACGCTACTTCTTTACACTTTAGCCCTAAGTATGGTGGCCAGTTCTTCCCAGAGGGCCAAAGACCTTGCTGTCGAGAGTGAGAGGCCATGCCTATGCTGGCTCTGCAGCACACACCAGGGATGTGCCTGAGAACACAGTCAGTCCTTGCTTCTTTTCCTCGGGGTAGGGACAGAAACGAGGTCTCCACACAAGCTCAGGAGCACCTCCTCCACATCAAGTTCTGTTCAAGGTTAAGGGCATGCAATGGAGGTGTGTAAAACAGCACTGCTCTAGTTAGGGAAGTGCTAAAATGCACCAAAATGGTAAAGGAAAAGCTGCCCTTGGGGGCAGGTGGAGGATGGAAGGCGGGGTAACCAAGTCCTCAATGCCCCAGAGCAAACAGCAATAAAGGACCACCGGGTCTCCCTGCCACTCTGTTGTGTGCACTTACTAAAGCCATTCCAGTCTCCTCTTTACATCTAATGCAAATCTCAAGTTATTGACAGGATCCAAAAGCCTAGAGGACAATCCAGCAAATCTTCCAAATTCTGAGGCACTAATCCAAATACATACTCAGTGAGAATACCAAGCAGATGCTCATCATTCAAAATTTCATTCATGTACAGTTTTCTGGAAATGTAGTATACAAGGCTCTTGCTCATCTTGCTTATTTCTTAATTTGGTTTTTAATAAGCAACAGGAGCTAAGGATATAGCTCAGCAGTGAGAGCAGGACCAGCATGTTTGAGGCCTTGGATTCAGCCCTACTGTGACTGGAAAAAAAAAAAAAAAATCAACCTATCATCAGGTTGCTTCAACACTACCAAGGAAACCCATCCTCCCTGCTTCCTGCTATGGGCGGCAACTTTCACATGGCGGCCCTAATTGCTTCTTATCTTTCACTGACCCACACATTCTGTGAGATCATTTGGAGAAACACTATGTTCCCAGATCTTAGGATGCTGCCTCATATACAGGAGGGCCCAAGGAAAAAGTCAAACCAAAACAAAGCTCAAGACGGTTGCCTCCAACTGCCACTCAAATTTTAGAGAGCACCCAAAGACGGCTTAGTTTTCCAAGAGGCGCAGTCTGTTCTGTGAAAGTGTCCGTTGTAATGAAGGTGTCACTGGGAAACAGAAGCAAGACTGACTGCAGAGAACCAATTAGTAACTGACACCTCCTTTCCAACAGTCAGAAACACACCAATAAGTAGATTTGGTTTCCTTTAGGTTTTAAACTTGGATGTTCTACCCACTCAAAGGGAGATTAGATTCAGAGGAGTAAGCATAGCAGGAAGCAGGGAGGACGGGTTTCCTGGGTAGTGTTGAAGCAACCTGATGATAGGTTGGTTTTTTTCAGGGGGCTTAATACTAGCAGTAACTAACCTACAAAAAAATGAGATATCTGGATTCACAATAAACACCTCCACTCCTATTGAGCCATTAACTGAAAATGTTCCCTATAAGATGTGTAAGTTATTATTGGGTAGCTAATACTGACGGCCACCTTTTTAAGGAAACTACTTTTTACAGATTTGGTATTTATCTTATGAATGAAAAGCAGTTATTGCAAGCAAGTACTTAGTGCCTAAATATATACACAACAAATAAGAAAATTGCAGACACCTTCACCCTTGTTCAGACAATGTCATTGTATAACAAGTCAACTGTAGTTAGTACAGCACAGTGATCTTGAAGTTATCCTAAGGATAAAGTTATGTAATCCAAAAATATTCAAAGTAGCCATATGTCAGACACAGACCAATTACTTTAACATGAACAACTCCTCTTACAAATAAAATGCACTTAAAACCGCCCCACATTTATTTCTTTTCAAAAGATACTTGTTTTGATGTAAAGAAAATAACATTATAGATGCAGTAGAGTTGCAAGATAATATATGATTTACTGTGGCTGAAAATATCAAAAAGGCATGATGTCAAACACAAGCATTATTAAAAGATGTCAGCCTCAAGGGAACTATTCAAGAAAGCTGAATGATGACTACAACAAGAGCGGTGTCCAGAAACTAATGCAAATTTTTCTATATTAAAAACCAACATGGAGGGAGCACAGTGGGGAGTAGTCAGGAGCACTGCCGCTCCTGGAGAGGACCTGACTTCCATTGCCAACAGGCACGCCACAGCCGAGTGCAGCAGGAGTTTCCGGGGCTCCTTTGACCTCCATGGTACCTGCCTGCACTCACACGCCACACAGACAATACACATATATACATAAATAAAATTTTTAAAATTTTTTTATTTTTTTTCCTATTTTTCTTTGTTTGTATGTGTTTTGCTCCATGTATGTCTGTGCACAAACGCATGCCTGGTGCCCATGAAGGCCAGAAGAGAGTGGCACAGAGCCCTGGAAGTTGAGTTACAGTCCATTGGAAGCCTCCATGTGGGTGCTGGGAATTGAACCTGGGTTCTCTGGAAGAGCACCCAGTGCTCTTAACCACTGAAACAGATCTCCAGCCCAGTGTTTTTACATTTTTAAGTCATGTGAAAAAAAAAATGCCGACTTCAGATTGTAGGTGGATTTTTTTTCCTCAAGTAAAATTAAGTCAAATATTTGCTTTAAGCTTAGCCATTTTTTCCAATTCCACATAAAATTTAAAGCAATTAATTCAAATACATCAATGCAAGAGCAAAGTATGCTTATTTATCTGATAATTAAAAAGCACTCAACCAAGCCCAACTTACTACACTGTATGATAGGTACATAAACATGCAACAAGTGGGGCCTGAGAGAACGATCTGTAGCTATACACTTGCACAAATGTATCATGTTAAGTAACAGGACTTGGTAACTGGCTTCCAGCCTCAGGAAAGAACTTCTATTTCTCTTCTATTCCATCTCTGTGCTGATGACGCTCACACTGTCATCTAAGAAAATTCTGACTCTTCTAAATGAACCACAAAACACAGCTGTGCAATGACTGCATGCATCAACATGAAACTGACCTTCAGTCTCCTATGTTCTCTAATACTTCCTCAGCAGTCTATAAAATAGCCAATAAAATTACTATGCAAGAATCGAATTCTATTCTCTAATGAACTTAAAAAAACAACACAAAACAATGTACATGCCAGACACCGGGTCCCAAGTCCTAAGTCGGATGGCTTCCATGGGGTCTCAAGTGTCCACTGCCTTTGAAAGTCTACTACAGACCTATGTAATTGAATTTATCCATTAGATCCTCAGGCCCCTAATGTGCCATATCAGCTTTCTAAGGCAATGGCTATTTTTAAACTAATATAAGTTGGGTTCTAAATTTGACCTTCATTTAAATTATTAACTGGTGAAGAATGTCTCGCCGGGCTCTTAAGCAACTGAAGTTGCTTGAGCAAAGCCTAAACAACATTGGTTTTATATACAACAGACAAAGCCTTCTCTTTGCAACTGGTGTCCTCCACAAGGCAAGGAGGCAGCTGGGAAGACAGCCATCCTGCAGCGGAGGGGTCCTGGAATGCCCTTCACATCACAGACACAAGGGGCCTTTTTTCACTTGAGGGTGCTTTGGGGAAACTCATTTCCGATTGTTCAGCATAACAGAATGAAGTCATGAGTGGCTCTCAGTGCTGTGCAAGGCACATGGATACCCCAAGAGTATGCCAACAAAAACTTATTTAGGTTGCCTCACAGGAAATGATCTCTCCAGAGTATAAGTTCACAGGGCTATCCTGACCAAAACAGTCTCTCACACAATAAAGACAGTTTTCTTGTGACCTCTATTCAGAGGTGAGAAGATGTGAAGAACCATGAATTTCCTATTATACATCTGCTAAGTAATTATGGCCTTCAAAGCCTTAAAAGTCCTGAGAATAACTTTTCTTTAATCTTATTTAAAGAGACCCAAAGAGACTGGCTCTCCCTATGCAGCCCAGACTGGCTGAGAACTCACCATGTCCCTGCTTTACCCATCAAATGTTAGGATTATAGACCTGTACCAACCGTTTCATGAAGCTCTTTTTCCAATAGTACAAGTATACTGACTTCAATATACAAGTTAGCAAAGTCCCCACAGAACAGAGGTGAGAAAAAAAAAACACATCTCTAAACAAAATCCATAAATACAGAAGATAAATTATACATTGACTCCTAGAAACCAAAATAACAGTAACTCAGTAAAACTATTTAGATAAATCTGACCAGTCATTGATGAAACAAAAAATATCAGAACTATGTGTGCACATTAAGAAGCCCATTGTCTCTCAACCTGTAAGTCTGGCCTAATCTATGGATTTAAAGATATGCTAACATGATTCAGAGGACAGAGCAAGTCCAGCTATTTTGTTTTTCAGGTACCTAAAAGAGCACCCTGATTTCAAGACTCAAAAACCATGGAGTGCCAAATTAGTGGCACTCACATATAATCCCAACACAGAAGAGGCTGGAACAGGAAGAGCTTGGGATTCAAACCAACCTGAGCTACAAGGAAATCCCATGTCATAAGGAGAGGGCTGAAAATGTAGCTAATTGGTGAACACTTACAGTTTCATTCCCAGCGGTGCAAAATCAAAAAAAGGCAAAACTCTTAGACCATAACACAGCATCGGTACCAAATGCTTGGACTCTACAGTGACTAGTTTGCTCACTCTTCGCACACTCATTCACATAGTCATTCACCAACATTTAGTGAGCAGAGTGTCTGAGGCTACTTACTGTTTATCCAGTACCCACGCTCCACTTCCTTTAGTTGCCAAGTGAACTATCAGCTCGTCCACAGGAAGCAAGACACATGACTTTGTAACAACCTGTTGGAGCTTCCCTTGAAGCTACATGAGTCAACACTTAAGCTCTGGCTGGTAAAAACAAGCTGTCTTAGGAAAGATGGCATAAAGGGAACAACTGCTCAGAGTCTATCCTTTGCTCCTTCCACCTTGGAATATACAGATGCTGTGGTAGCCTACGCCACACAATCCCCTAATGCTGATGTCAACATGAAAAGCAGCCTGGAGCCTGCGCACTATGCCTGCTGTAAGACCTCAGCACTGCCTCCCAAGGGGTCTTACAGCCATGCCTACTGTTCACAGAGAACAGGCTGAAGGATCAGTGCTTACTTGCCAGAAAGGAAATGTAATGTTTTTAAGAAGGACACAAGGCCTAAAGACCTCCTCTGCCCTAACTCTTGATCAATCACTTCAACACTTAAACACTGAGGATGGGGTATGCATGGGTATCCCCTCCCTGATTCTGGGAAAACTTAAGGCACTTAAGTGCACTTAAGGCACCTACTCCTTTCTACTTTGCAGCTCCAGAACACAGAAGGCAGCAAGAATCAAGTATTTGATGAACAACCTGGAGCAGTCTCCCAGTCAAAGATGAAGGCCACCACACCAAAGTGTGCCAGGCAGTATGCATGAGGTTCAGGCTCCTTCTGTGTAACAAGCACAGTGGAAAACGGACTCTTGAGATCCCAGCATCTTCTGTCCTTAAGGGCTGAGCGGGTCAAAGTGGACACTAGAAAACCATAGTCTTTCTCCTCTCCCTGCTCATCCACTTATTCATTATATACATGCTAATTATTATACACATGGGCACTACACACATGAGAACTGCCAAGGACCACTCTGACCAAGTGTAGTAATGCCAAGGCTGTACCAAAGCAAACAGCACTGACTTAATTACAGCACAGTGTGAAGAAAACATGCTTCCTGAGTCATAGCAAGCATAGCCTGGAGTGCTCTCATGGACTAGCTCATCAGACAGGTGAACCCTCTGCTTCTTCTCTGAGATGCACTAAACAGAGGTCAGAGAACACTCTAACAGCAAGCGCCAGCCCATGGGGCCAGTGGCAAGGAAGCAACCTGGTGAAAGACAGCACCACAGCAAAAGGACTGAGAGAGGAAGAGAGAAAGCTGGGGGCCCAGCAGACCTTCCCTTCCAGAGGACTTACCAGGCAGAAATTCTAGAGACCATACAGACGACAGTGCTGATCAACGGTGCCAGAGCCTGTGCACACGCCTGCTGCAGTGCAGGGGGCAGGGACCGCATTTACTGCAGGAGGCTCAGCAGGATCACTTCTATATGCACCTCTGCTCCCAAAGCATGATGGAACCTGTCACACCTCATATCAATTTTACTCTAAGTCTAGCTCGCCAATACCATTTTAACCAAGATCTGATTAGTGAAAAATAAATGTACATTAACATTTTTTACAAAAGGACAGAAATGAGCTGGGGGAAACCTCCCGAAGTTAAAATGTTTTTTTTAATTCCCTAAATCATTGGGTAAAGGGGTGCACACCTTTAATCCTGGCACTTTAGGAAGCAGAGGCAGGCAGGACTCTGTGATTTCTAGGCCAGCCAGGTCTACATAGAGAGACTGTCGAAAAAAAAAAGAAAGAAGGGGATTGGAATAGAAAAAAATCTAATTCCCTAAATAACATTAGTTCCCTCTAAATTTTGGAAAGATTGTTGGGCAGATTCATGGCTTAAAAATAAGTTTGTGTATGATGGCAGAGAGTCAACATTTCAAGTCTGGCTTCCCCTCTCCTTTTGTAATAGAAGTAAGATTTTATTTGGGCTGGCTACATGCCCACTCAAGCATTACATTTTGGATCCTCTCAAGTCAGGGATGGTCAAGGAATTTCAAGTAAATGGGCAAGACGTTCAGAGAGGCCCTTCCAGCCCCAGTCCTGGTCCTGGTTTTGCAGACATCCAGGCTGGAGCTCCAACTATGTCCTCACTCTAGGGATGCTGGCAGCCAGAGTCCCTCTCTAGACCTGGTAGAACCACCACCCCTAAACAGTTTCCCAACAGACATTTAATTTATACAACTCAAGCCCTGTGCAAATGGATACATGTTCCCGCTCGTCACACACAAGCTTCACTGCAGGTACTGAAGAAGAGTTAAAAGTGCTCAGGATGCTTGGCAACACAGAAGCAGCACTAGCACCTAGTTCCTGATTGGGTCTTTCTCTGTCACATATCCATGTATGAGTCTTAGCCTTTGAAATTACAGTATGCTTTAATGGTGTCTTCTGTAGGCAAGAAACAAGTGATCCAATCTGGAAGCCAGAGGGTAGGAGAGTGCCACGGATCCCTGGAGAGAGGCCAGATAGGCAGGGCACAGGGGAGAGGATGGTTAAACATCAACAGCATGCTAACACAAGCTAGTTACACAAGGCCTCTTCCTGGTTTACAAGCCAGGCAGAGGTTAGGTAAGGGTCAAGTTTGGGGTCGAGCGTGTAAACTTGGTTGCCACTATTTTATCTCACAATCAGAGATTTAAATGCGACAACATTCTTAGCTCCACTCCGTATCCCTGTATTAAAAGCTATGCCTACTTTAGAGCAACTCATCTGACATAGTAAAACATGGTTTTCATTTGTTTCTGCAGAAATACCCCTGTTCTATTGCTTACTCCCCCAAGAACCAAGCATCCCAACATTGCTTATGCCTGTAGCATCATAATTCCTAGAGATCATGAGCAGAACCAGACATTCACAGACTGAAGAAAAGGAAAGTCAGAAACACTCCACTTTAACTCAATGTACAGACTTGTCTAAGTATGAATAAAATCCAAGTGGATGCTAACAGAAACAATTCTATTTCCACTTCTATCTACACACACACACACACACACACACACACACACACACACACACCATTCCTCACAGTTTCCAAACTGCTGCACTCTAACAAGTCAGCCATCGAGGCCTCCTGCTGCGAGGAAGTCCTATCACACAGGAAGAGCAAAGCAACAGGGCAGCAAAGTGTTCCGCTGAGCTGTACCACACACCCAGATTCAAACTAAGATTCTCATCCCTGCACACCCAGACAGGGCTGTGTGCAGACTGCCCTTCCTGTCCTGCCAGCCCCAGGTCCTGAAGGACAAGTGAAGAATGTGGCCATCCCCAGCCTGCAACTGCTGGAAAATCAAAGCTAACCTACAGATGATCAAATAATTTGACAAAGAAGTGCATACTGTAGTTGTTAGTTTGATGCTTATAACTAAAAAGACTGAGTATTTAACTAGTAATTGCATGTCAAAGATAATGTAAAAAGCATTTAAAAAACAAATTGATATAAACACACAATTTCTGGGTAACAGAAGAGCTCCCAGCTCCTGCCTTGAAATTGCAGTGCCTCGAATGGCTACTTCAGCACCGAGTCTGTACTACACTGCCAAACACTGAGACACAAGTTTCTATACAGGGCCTGCGGTGCCCAGAGAAGGATAGCACAAGTCCCTCATCTGAGAATGGGGCAGAACTCCAGAGGCCCCAAGGTGACATACAATGGCTGTCCAGACTAGGAAGGTTCCCACCACAGGATTTGAAACCATGTACATGACCTATGAATTGTGAGAAGCCTCAGAAATGAACACAGCTAGCCATACATTCAGAAATTCTGGTGATGATGTGGAAAATAAGCGATGGGGCAGGTTACTAACCCAGAGTCCTGGAAAGCCAAATAAGGCCACAGAAGCAGAACGCCGGTCTCAGGATCCTCTCTAGCTATTACCAGTGCAATTGCTAGCTTCTTTGACATCCAGAGTTCTACATAAAAGCAATCCCCCAGTAGTCACCCATGACTTCAGCAGAAACAGAATCAAACTGTCCATTTATAAATCTGCACAAAGCACAAATGCTGCAAACAGTGAACTGGGAGGCATTTTCACTAAGAACCACGGCAACTGCATCCTAAAATACCACAGAGCATGATCCAAACGACCAGCTTCACACTCAAATGCTTTTCATAATCAACTGTTGTGTAAACAAAACTACTCACCAGTCTTTACACGATGCCTATCTAAAAGAAATATTTAGGCTTACGTGAAGAATATTTCAGGTTCCTATCTTCAATCCCAGCATATGAGAGGCTGAGGCAAGAGAATAGCTGTGAGCTCAAAGCTAGTCTGGACTACATATTGATTTCAAAGTCAGTCTGGATTACTGGATAAGACCCTATCCCAAAATTAATTATAATTAATTGTAATAGTCTTTAAATTTTGACCACTTTTAAGAGTTTTGCCTCCAAACACCATGGTATGTCCTTGGCCAACAACTCTAACAGTCGTTTGTTCTGTGCACACAGTGAAAACATCTTTTCTGTGCTCAGCCAACATTGTGTTCCTCAAAGGGAAAAATACCACACAAGTTGTCTGGGATGGTTCTGTGTTGGCTGCTGCCTGGAGATTCACAAAGAAAGATTGTATAAACATGAGCCTCCAGGCACAAATATCCGTCTGCACAGGACATTAGCACCATTCCTCAATTCCTGCAGGGTCCTACTCTCTTACAAGTATAAATCTCTGATTGCCATTAACTGGGAGAGAGGGAAAAGGATGCAGAGGAGGATCCATCTCTCCTAAACCCGAACAAGGATCCTCTCTATCACACCATCTGGAGGGGCTAAAAGGTTAACCCCATCAGGACTCTAAGTTGTTCCTATGGAAACAAGCAAATTCCTCTCTTCCTGAACCTAGTCCTATCTAAGTCTTCCTTTGGACTTGATCCCCTGGCACTGGATTAATGAGACTCACTTCAGCCAATGCCACTGAAGAGGTACTTTTGATGACGCACCTCAAGCACACATGGGACAAACTGGCAGAACAAATGCTCTCAGGATAATAAATCCTAAAACAGGCTTTCCTCCCCACCCTGGTCTGGTTCAAAATGAATAATCATTAAATCCAACACTTATCTTTCCCAGCTTTGACATACATAGTCACAATACACCTCAGCTATATTTTAATGCACAATTAATACTTAATATTTAATCTGATCTTTACAATTTCTTCTCTTATCAGAATTTAACTCAATTCAATGGCAGTAGATTTTCCAGAAGGTTCTGTGTGGTCTGGATTTTTTTCATGGAGGTTTGTTAGTTCATTTGTTGTGCTGGGTATCAAACCCACCCTTGTACATGGACAGTGTCTTAGGTGGGGTCTCTATTGCTATGATAAACACCAGAACAGGAGCGACTTGGGAGGAAAGGGTTTATTCCATTGTACACCTCTCAGGTCCCAGTATGTCACTCAAGAAGTAAGGGTAAGAACTGAAGGAGAAGCTGTGGCGGAGTGCTGCTTACTGATTTGCTCCTCATGGTTTTCTCAGCTTTTCTTACACAACTCTGGACCACCTGCACAGGGGTGGCACCGCCCACAATGGGCTGGGACCTCCCACATCAATCATTTATCAAGGAAACTCCTGAGAGGCTTTCCTATATGTGAACCTTATGCAGTGACATCTTCTCAATTGAGAGTCCCTTTTCCCAAGTGACTTGAGCTTGTCTCAAGTGACACAATCTAGCCAGCACACTAAGCCAGCATTCTACCATCAGTTATCAACTGGGAAATATTAGGTTAACCAGGTAAGGGCGAAGTGTCTAGAGTCAGACAATGTGACGGGAATCCCACACACTGACCTCTTTTATGACACTTGCTCCCCACTCATCAAGCCAGCCTCAGCGGATTATTGTCAACATGTCATGGGACAAACCATGTAAGGCACTTGGCACATGAAGGTGACTTGTGTTCCACAAATGTTCCTACAATTAGTCTTAAATAACAAAAGCATAGCAAACAATGGGAATGCAACTAATTACCATGTGCTATCTCTAAAGATAGTGCAGCATGGACAGCCACCTTCCATCTGTATGCTTTACTCTCATTTTCTATCATTTAAATGCCAAGTGAGTTACTCTTAATTACTTTATATTAGGCCTTCCTAGCTATCTGTTCTTATACCCTGCTGTGACTCTATTAATGTGGCCTCCTGAGATTGAATTCAAGAGACTAATGATCAACTACATAAAATTCCCTCCATACTAATTTTTAATGGCTTTCTACTGATAGACAATAACCTAAAATAAATTGGTTAATTTCTAGACCATGGAGCTGCTTCTACTAGGAATCCACTGAACTGTATTTGTTTTTCACCAGCTGTGAGGATAATAATATTCCATGACTTTTAAAGGTCCTTAGAGAATGAGGGGCTCGTCCATACACTCTCCTTTCTAGATCTCCCCGTGTTCTCAAATCCTCGTTTTAGCTTAGACAAAGGGGGTTAGAAAGACAACAATCAACTCACGGCACAGATGTGACTCAACTAAATATTTAAGTATCAGAAGCCAAGCCGCTCTTAATGTGCCGAGGTGAGGAAAGGACAAAGGACGCAGCAATCCAGACAGACTTCTGCACAAGTCAGATGAGAATGGGCATTCTCAAATGGTCTTCCAACAGCTCTCTTAAACTGCCCCGTGAACAAGAAGACAAGACTGGAATCCTACCATGGAATTTCACGAGAGTGGCAACTTCACCCATGGTTCATTTCTTGTACAATGCCAATCGACCCAGCCAAGATAATTTATTTATTTTGGTCTAAGTGAAACAACTCTGCACAGATTGCCTAGTATTTCAGGATCTCTACAACTTAGCCCAAACACAATTCCAAATTTTGCATTTATAATTACACTAGGTTTTGATTCTAGGGCAAGATGAAAGAGCCACACACTGTCCATTCTCTCCCCCAGGGGCAGCCATAACCATAATACAACTCACAAGGCACCTTCTTCTTTCTCTTTCCCCCTAGATGGGGTTTCTCTGTTTAACAGTCCTGGAACTTGCTCTGTAGACCAGGCTGGCCTTGAACTCACAGAAATCTGCCTACCTCTGCCTCCTGAGAGCTGGGATTAAACGTGTGCGCCACCACTGCTTGTGAGGCAGCTTTTGGGGGGCTCTGCAAAACACTGCAATGGCTCAGCAGACACAAAGACTAAAAGTGAAGGGACCACCACAGAAGCAGGGGCCCCATTTTGCCCCGTAGACACTCGAAGTTATGACATAAGGCCTGACCCAGACAGGAGGCCAGAGAGAGCAATCCAAACCCTCCGAGCTCTAGCTAGGGGAAGCTAAGGAAGGAATCTCCATGGACCATTGTCTTTCTTTTATTTTCTCCCTTCCCTTCCCAGGATGAAGCACTCTCACAGTGTGGCAGGCAGGAGCAATCAGGGTTACTTACAGCTCTGAGAAACAGGAACCTTCTGATACCTCACAGGAGCAAACCACGGCTGGCTTTCTTCCTTGTCCTCCCCTTCCTTGAGCAGTCACAAGAAACAACCAGTCCCATTTTAAAGCTCCATACTGGAGGCTGGGAAAGAGACCAGGGAAGCCCCTAGTCAACTGACTGTCCTGGAGATTACCACTGTAGACTGAAAAACGTCCCTCCCTATAGGCTCACAGATTTGAACACTTGGCCCCCACCTGGCATCACTTCTTTGGAATGTTGTGGAACCTTGCCTCACTGGAGCAAGTGGGTAACTGAGGAAGGTGGGCCCTGAGGTTATAGAGCCAAGGCCTACTTTCTGTCTACGTTGTGCAGCCTGTTCCCCAGGTGAGGGTGGGAGACTCTGCAGTGCCCCAAGCCTTCTGCACCACAGGACGCTGCATCCTCTCAAAGAGCCCTTCCTGTCCTGACATTGCTTTACATAGGCATTTTGTCAGAGTGACAACAACAAAAGTCAGATTCAAAGGCAATTCAAGAGAAAAACTACCTTCTCAACAAACAGCCAAGCAGTCCTCAGACACTGACTAAGGAAAAAGGAACCTTGATCTTATGTCAGCATTAAAACCGAAGTAAATCATTATTTATACCAAGTTGTAAGCTGTAAAACTGTAAATGTTCCCGAAGAAAACATAAAGGCAAAATTTCATAACCTTGCAATAATAACCCAAAGAATTTTCTGGACATTTATCCCCAAAACAAGTCTTAAAAAAGGGGGGAGGGGGTAACAAATCATACTTCTTCAAACTTCCTCTCTCAAAAACAAAAAGGTACTATTAAGAATATGCAAAAATATAACTGGGTGTGACTGTACTGTACTTTTATAATATAAACATGACTTTAATCCCAGCATTTGGGAGGCAGGGGTAGGTGGTTCTCTGTAAATTCAAGGTAAGCCTGGTCTACAGTGAGTTCCATGACAGCCAGAGCTACATAGTGAGACCCTGTTTCAAAAAACCAAAGCCCACCCAACCCCCTAAAAAAGAGTATGTAGCTCTCTTTTCCTCAGGCTGCCAGGAAGATGGCAGACATTCAGACCAAACGAGCTCACCAAAAGCAGCCCACAATCTTTCAAAACAAGAAGCATGATCTGCTTGGAGAAACTGGCAAGGAAAAACCCCCTCGGTACTACAAAAACATCAGTCTAGGCTTCAAGACACCTAAGGAGGCCATCGAGGGCACCTACATTGACAAGAAATGACCGTTCACTGGCAACGTCTCCATCCGAGGTCGGATCCTGTCCGGTGTCATGACCAAGATGAAGATGCAGAGGACCATTGTCATCCGCCGGGACTACCTTCATTACATCCGAAAGTACAATTGCTTTGAGAAACGCCACAAGAGCATGTCTGTGCACGTGTCCCCGCTTCAGGGATGCACAGATCGGCGACACTGTCGCTGTGGGAGAGGGCAGGCCCCTAGGCAGGACTGTGCGTTTCAGTGTGCTCAAGGTCACTAAGGCTGCTGGTGCCAAGAAACAGTTTCAGAAGTTCTGAGAGCACTTTGGCCAGCTCCCTAGAACAAATAAAGTTATTTTCTGGCTCACAAAAAAAAAAAAAGAGTATGAAAAAATAAATTAAACACTAGAAAAAAAATATGCAAATCATATACAATAAAGCACTCAGGACTTGTTTTTAAAAGTCCTCTGGTGAGCCAGCCCCAGCGAAAGGTGGCACGAGAACGCCAACCCTACATTCTTGTCCTATGACCTCCACATGTTAGCTGTGACACACAGGACACCTTCCCCACCAAACACAGCATACATGCCCATGTACACATGCACAAACACCATAGATAAAAAAAATTTTAAAGAAGTTTTCTGAAAACTCAACAAGAAATGTAACAAATTAATCATAAACTGGGCAAAGGAAATACAATGACACACTTTACAGCAAAGGACATATACAAACAGCAAGCAGACTGTGAAGCAAACTGTCCACCCATCAGCCCTCGGGGAACTAAGACATCATTACATGTCCACTAACACAGCTAAATGGCAACACTCTGGTGAGGCCACATGCCAATGAGGATGCCGAGTGGCTGGAGCTCATGCACGCTGTGATGTGAATGAATATGCACAATGGTGCGGCCACTCTGGAAAACAAGGTGTGTGTGCAAGGTCCTGAAGTGTTAAATGCAGGTAAAAATGGTACACATACCTATTTCCAAACTATGCGGGAAGAAGAGAGAGGAGAATCACTTCAGTCAAAAAGATGAGGCCAACCTGAGCAATATATAAGAATTCATCTTCAATAATAAACTGTATACCAACGGTATAGTCTGATAATCCCACTTCTGGGCAATTATCCAATAGAAATGAAGAAGTATAGCTCTATAGAAAGACTTATGCACAAATGTTCATAATAAACTGATTTGTTAAACTCAAAAACTGCAACACCCCAAATGCCCCTCAGTGGGCTGCTGGATGAGCACCCCTCAGCACATGACAATGGGGATCCAACAGTGGGAGAAGCCAGCAACCTCACCACTCAGGGGACTCTCAGGCGTTAAGAACAAAAGAAAGCTGCTTCTCACACTGATCCACACAATGAACCCTCCTAAAGGGAAAGTACAGGGAAGAAAATGGGATCAGCAGTGGCTGCTGCGGGACAGGAAATGGACACCCACAGACTTGGAGCCGGGGAGGGTCAAAGACTATTCCACAATCACACATGTAATTCACGGACTATGCATCAAAGAAAAAGAACAACTATATTTCATGTTCATTTTTTTGAAACCAACATGAAACATATCAAATGAACTGATACAAACACTGTACTGTGTTTTGCCACTGAAACCAATTCTAGGTTAATGGAAAATGTACTAACAAAGCGTTCCTGGAGCAAGGTAACTTATGAAATACTTTAACAGGTATCTTCAGATCATTTCTCTACAAAGCCAGCTGCTCGCCCACAAAATCCGGCTGCTGAATAACAAGCATCCGACTGTCAACAGGCTCCACAGTAGCCATGGACCCGGCTCTGGCCTTGGACTGACGCTACAAGCAGGAACCCACATGCAGGGGCTCAGAGACATCCAGCACTGTTCACTAGAAGTCATCCACCTGTGTCCCCCACGGACTTTATACAACTCCCCGTCCTCAACATGGAGCCACACGGATGCCCAAGCTCACCATGCTATCTCCAAGGTGGAACAGAAACCAATTCCCATTCTACATTGGGAGTTGGCTTCTAAAACTGGTTCCTAAAACAGCTCTCTGCAGTCTGCCAAAATATTATTCGCCTACCACTTCTATAAAGTACCAATTACTGAATTATCTTTTTTACTTTTTCAGGCAAAACCAGTAACGACCAGTAAAAGGGTGGCACAGGAACTGTCTCAGCTTGCCTTCAGTCTGTTCTGTGGCCTTTTCAAGTGCATCACACATATACACCATGCACCTGCAGGAAATAGCCACAGATGTGTTACTATGCAAAGCATTTTTAATAAAATTTTTATTGTAATGGAGAAGCTATAAGTAACCTAATTTTTCTCCCATTGTTCTCTCTCCCAAAAGTTTCCAATACCAAAACCTACAGACCATGAGGATGCTCCTAGCTTCCTCTTCTAACACGGCTATTGGGCTCCTTTTTAATTCTCTGAGGAAAATCTACCTTTTGAAGTGACCACTTTCACGTTTCCAGTGCTCCCACCAAGAACAAGATCAGGGAGGCAGGACACACTAAGCTTCCCCATAACACTATTCTCACAAATTCTATGGCAATAGTTTAGTCACAAACATTAGGAATGGCTGCTTCTTAGTGAGGACCTGGCTTAAGAACTGCACAGAGACATGTGAGTAGTTAACAGTCCCGCCTGGACTAGAACAAGGCAAGCCGAACTACACCACTCTCCAAAGAGGCCCCTCTCCAGGCCTACTGGATGCAGGGCTGGGGCTTTTTAGAGTCTGGTCCTTAAAGGTTGTGTCTTCCTCCCATCCTAACAGTAAAATCAGTAAAAAGATAAGAAGGAAAAATTAGAAAGCAAACTACTTTACCACAGGTCTATATGTCTAAGCTAACTGGATGTCCTTTTTCAATAAATAAATAGATAAATAAATATTAATTTTTTTAAAAAAAGAGGAGGAGGGGAAAGACTTAGTGGGGAGGGAAAGGAGGTACGTGCAGGTGCCTGCAGAGCCAGAGGTGTTGGTCCCTGGAGTGTGAGCTGTCCCACATGTGACTGAACTCAGATCCTCTGCAGGGTAACTGCTGAGCTGCCTCTCCAGGCCCAGCACTGGATTTTCTTAGGCAGAACTCACTCCCTGGTTAACTCCATGCTTCATATAAGCTTACCCTGGGAGAAGGCTCAGCCCTGCCAAATTTTTACAGCTCATTTGTGTTTGCATTATCAACTTTATGCTCACTCCACGGTCCTCCTTTGTAGTTTTAATTAAAACTAGTTAACATACTCTTCAAATCTGTATAGGGAGCTGTGTGGGTGGCATATCACAGTGGGCAAATGCAACCGGGGAATCAGAGTCCTTCTGCACTGGACGGGACAGTCCCACACACTTGCCAGGGAGTGTGCTCCACCTGCAACCCCTGTCTTCGGGCACAGGCTGAGGAGGTGCCATTTTAATATTAAAAAAGTCATCTCCTGGCCCATGACAATTTGACTTCCATGACACAAAGCACGGCCTGAATTCAGAAGACCTGTCCTTTCTGCTGATCTCTGCCAGGCCTTTGGCTATTGGCGATGCGCATGTGGGCAGCAGAGCAGTGCGCTGGGCTAAGCCCTCAAGAGCCACGCTTCATTGCCCTTGGTCTGTGCTGAGGTGGAGGCGCACCTGTGTTAGTCCAGGTCCTCTTGTTTCCCACTACAGCTGGAAGCTTATCCAAATCATTCTGGAAACCAGCTCTGATAGGATTTCTGTTCTCAAGCTTCTTCCCCTCCCCTCACTCTCGCTGCAGAGCCGTCTCCCCAGCGCTGTCAAAGTCTTCTTTAGGAAGCTCCCGCAATTACCCCATCTCTATGACAGACTACCACCAGGTGACAACTCCTGCCATCTTCTCTCCATACCTACCTTGCTATAAGAAGCCCGGAAGTTAACAAGAACAGAAAGAACAGGAAAATGTGAATCAGAAAACTGGGGACACACAAGTCATTTGGGGACGTCTACTTCTACAGTGCACATATTTCTACTTCACTCCATTTCTCTTGGTTATTATGACCATCAATAACCACTATAAATGTCCAATAAGAATTTGGTAAAAAGAAAAAACTTTACTTTTAAATTTAGAAATATCTAATATATACATTATAAGTTATAATACCTTTATAATACAGATCAAAAATAATGTTTTGTATGTACATTTAATTTTAAAAAGTAATTTTCTTTACATATTTAATTACAAATTACAAAGGCTAAAAGAATAATTTGTTTGTTTTTATTCTTGTTGTTTTGATTAGCCATTCTAAGCTCAATCTTCTACAACAATCAAATTCAAAGGCCTCTTTTTAAAGTTTTCAACCACCCATTAGTGTAACAAAGACACTGATGTCATTATAAAAGTAATACCCATTTAAATTAAAGTGGCAATTAGAACATTTAAAATAGGTGCCACAGTCAGGTATAGCCCATGCCTTTAATCACAACATTCAAGCCTTGAATCCCTGCACTCAAAGGCAAAGGCTGGTGAATCTCAGTAATTCAGAGCCAGCTTGGTCCGCATAGTAAGTTCCAGGCCAAGTGGGGCTACACAGAGAGACCCTGACTCAAATAAATAACAAAAACAAAAATAAAATAAGTACAACATATGATCTGAAAGCTGTTTTGAAGAACCGGGATCACAACATGCACATAAGTTGTATGTTATGTACTTTAGCATCACAAAGCATGTACCTTTCTGTATCATTTAATGTTCTTCAAACATCAAAAACTGATGCTTCTCAGCATGACTGACATTCCCCTACATGTATAGGTGACAAATTAGCTATTCTGTACTATTAATATAGATGCGATGAAATTTTTATTCTAAGAGGTGATAAACAGGGCCAAAGAGACAGCTCTGCAGTCAAGAGCACTGGCTGCTCTTCCAGAGGACCTGGGTTCATTTCCCAGCACCCACATGGCAGCTTACAACTGTTCTTAACTCCAGTTCCTGGGGATCTATCAGCCTCTTCTGGCCTTCATGTGCATTGCATGAACTTGGTGCACAGACATATATGCAGGCAAACATTTACACACTTAAATCATCTTTAAAGTGACAAACATTGTTGAATGTAATCTTAAGGAAGTAGGAAGGAGAGAAGGAATGAAGGAAGGAGAGAGGGAGGGGCAGGTATAAAATGAAAGAAAAGGATGTTTTTAAAGTTTTTGGACATACCCAGATTATTCTTTACACAGTGCATGTAAAAAATGCACTTCAACAAATGAATATGGATAGTTCATTGTGAGAATGAAAGGTTCTGCTTAGGCAGAGGCCATAACCAGGACCTCGGGTGTATCTTGTACATTTCTTTAGATGTCAGGATGCTGCACACTCATGCACTCAGCTTTTATCTGAAAGGCCAAGCTTATCCATGAGTAAGTCCTCTGGAAACACCATCAGACCTTCCAGCTTCCTCTCCCATGAGCAAGACATACAAACGCAGACTGGAAGAAGCAAGCTGACAACCTTTACCAATGTCTATTTGCCATAAAATGTTCATACAACATGACTGAACACATCTTAATGGAATTTTTGGAGAACTTATTTGATGAGGTTTTTTTATATTTAGCATATTTCTGTGGAAAAATAACACTAATTTAAAGCAAATTATATATCATTTTAATAACATAACAAATATAAATATCACTGACAAAAACAGGCTGTTAACAAACAAAATTTATCCTTAGTCAACACTCAACTCACCCAGTTGACCCAAAGGCCACGCACCTGGCATTCTACATGTTTGGGGTGTCGTGAATGACATGGCGCCTTCACAAAGAGTAGCTCTACTGCTGGGCACGCTGCAATGGTGTTCCCAGTCTAAAAGGCATCTATTAACATTTGGTGTGCATGTAAACTTTGGCATAGGCACTCCCAGAACTTAAAGACACATATTAGTGTTTAACACAGACTGATTGCAAGCCATCTCCAACCAGCAAATCCTGGCTAGTCTCCTTTACTCAGTCTCTAAGACTGAACTCCAGGCTTGGTCTCCACCCTCCTCTCTTTTCTATTTGAATTTAGTCATCTGAAGACCTGATCAATTACCAAAACTTCAAACGGCACCCATGTGGCCAAAAACAATCTAGCATATTTGTTATTTACTAGAACACACATTCCCTGAGTCTAGACATGCTCCATTCAGCAGAGCAGTGATCACCACCATACGCAGCCATGCGGGCAAACGGCTGTGCTGACCCTGGTCCCTGGGTCCTAATTCCATTCTATAGCTATGGAATAGCAATGTTGCTTCCTGTGTACTTCCTTGGTATGCCCCACCTCCTCACTTTCAAATGTGAGTTCTGGAGGGTGGGTACTTGCTTTATTGACAGTTCCATCTCCAGACCCCAAAGCAGTCTCTGGCAAGTAGTAAGGCCTTAATTCACACTGTGGAATGGAAGAGAAAACTCCTAAAATGTCCATGTCTCCGAGAAGTTTAGCACATTTAATTAGAGATTAAGAATCATGTTCCAACCCCTTCTAAACTAAACAATATCCACAGCTTGAGAGCAAGCAGACCACTACTCCACAGCACAGACTACCACTGCCTCACATCATAGATGCAGACCACAATGTCTAGAAAGTTCCTACCGCTGACGCAAGATCGTAAGATTCAGAGCTCTGATACAAATCCTCAAAGACCACAAGCAGCACACCAAGCAGCTACCCACCTGGCCTCCACTCCTTTTGCTGTGTACAAAATGGTGTTTGTACATTAATTTATTTATAGTTTGTCCGCGAGCGTGTCCACGAGCGTGTGTGTGTGTACACGCACAGGTGTGTAGGGGCCATGGTGGGCATGTGGAGGTCAAAGTAAAATGTGCAGCAGTCAGTTCTGTCTTGTGGGTCTCAGAGTCAGACAGGCTTAGCAGCAAGCTTCTCTATTGTACAAGTGAGCCATCTCCCCAGCCCACAAGATTCTCAAAAGCAGCTGAACAACTGAATTAATGTGTTTTCTTCTGGGTTGTATAAGAATACACAGCAAAAGACTTCCTGTAACATCCTCATATGTTACACAACCATATGAAAACTCAACTAGTTTGAAAGCTGCTGACGTACCAGTGTTTCATGGCAAAAAGAAACATGAAGTCAATTTGCTCCATTGTCAAACCCCAAATTCACTAAGAAAGCTTTTTGCTGTGGACCTCATAAACTCATCACTGGCCCGTAATCTGGCACATAGCATCGGGTTTGAAACTTTTGATACTTCTACTCAAAAGTTTTCCATAAAATTCAGCAACATCAGCCTCACCTAGAAGCTCTAAAGTCAACATCCACCCAGATGAAGAAGCATCATCCCAGGAGCTATCAAGTGCCAGCCTTATTTGGTTGTGAGAAAGGGTCATCTGTGCCAAGGATGACCTGGAGCCACGAATAAATAAATGTCACAGCAGCTGGCCATGGTCAGTCTAAAGGCTCTGCTGTCTACGCATGTCCTAACACCTCTTGCCTGAGCCCCAATGGCAAACTGAAAGGGTCTTCCAGGAACCATTGCCCTACTGAGCGAGGCAGGGTAACTCAGGTCCTTGAACCTGTCTTAAATGCAAGACATGGGGAGAGGAAAGGGGAAGTAAGGAGAAGGTAAGGGAAAGGAGCTGGCAGGAGGGGCACTTCTTTGTCTTGGAATTGTTATGTGGCCTAGCCTGCCTCTGGCTTGATCCTCCTGCACAACTGGATGCTAAAATCACAGGTGCGCATGACCATGGCCAGCTGAAATACACAGCTTTGGCTGTGCGAGCTCTCTGGGAGGGAGACAGGTAGGAGGACTTGACAGAAAACCAAAGAAAAATAACACAAGAAAATGGAGATAGTATTTATACTCACAGTTTGTGCAAAGCTTGTGTGCAGACTGAACCCACCCTACACCCAAGAAACAACCAGGTGCAACAGGCTGGCTTTGGTTTATGTGGCTGGACAAGGTTCTGGGAAGTAACTCTGCAGACCTGAGGGAAGGGACAGTCCTGAGAAAGGTGGAGGTGATAGGCAGGATTTTCCAGAACATTTCAGAATCAGCAAGTGCACTGCTGTGAGAGAATGCTCTTGTACACTGTAAAGATTTGTCACTCCTATTGGTTTAATAAAACACTGATTGGGAGGCAGAGGTAGGCGGATCTCTGTGAGTTCAAGACCAGCCTGGTCTACAGAGCAAGTTCCAGAACAGCCAAAGCTACACGGTGAAACCCTGTCTTGAAAAACAAAAACAAAGCAAAATAAAAAATAAAAAACACTGACTGGCCAGTAGCCAGGCTAGTCGGGGCTTCCAGACTAAGAGAATTCTGGGAAGAAAGAAGGCAGAGATGCAGTCTCCAGCCAGACGCAAAGGAAGCAAGATGAGAATGCCTTACTGAGAAAAGGTACCAAGGCACGTGGCTAAACACAGTTAAGAATCATGGATTATTTTAAGTTGTAAGAAGTAGTTAGTAATAAGTCTGAGCAATAGGCCAAACAGTTTATAATTGACATAAGCCATTGTGTGTTTATTTGGGACTGAACAGCTGTGGGACCTGGCAGGACAGAAACTTCCATCTACAGTGCACAAGGCTTACTAAAGGGAACTGACCAAGAGAGAGAAGATGTAAGGATAGGACACTTAGCTTCATGAAAAGAGGAACAGCTACAGATTAAAAGAGAGAGCTGGGTTCATCTAAAATGAATCAGCAGTCCTGCACGAAAACACGACTCACAAAGACACTGGTTCTGAGAAATGCGAAGCTGGAAGTTCCCATGGTGGAACTTTACCCTTTGTCCTCTAGGCTAACACTCATTTCATATTTCTTAATCCTCCATGTGTGCACTGCAGAAGACTTGGGAGCTTTCTATGTACACACTGCAGCAACACCTTCACTGTTCATACCATTTGGGTGGGGGTTTTGTTTTGTTTTGTTTTTTCAAGACAGGGTTTCTCTATATACCCATCCTGACTGTACTGAAACTTGCTTTGTAGACCAGGCTAGCTTTATACTAAGATTCACCTGCCTCTGCCTCCCCAGTACTGGAATTAAAGGCATGCGCTACCAGCAGCCAACCAGCCAGCTTGGGTGCTTGTTTTTAAAAGGTTTGAGCTTCCCAAGCAGAAACCATACCTTTCATTATTTTTGCATGCCCTCAGACCTAGAATAGCACTCGTTGTGAAAGTCACCCTACAAATATCACAGATGCATTTACAGAGAATAGAAACTGATTACAGGAGATTCCCTGTAACACACAAAGCACACCTACCTACTCCAGTATTACTCATCTGTCATACATGCCAGGCACTGTTTTCAGCACTTCCCATATACTAACCTTCAGAGTCCCCAGAACAATCCATCAGGCACATACTGCTTGCATAATCATTGTCAATTTTGCAGATGACGTACATGGTGTTAAGCAACTCGCCAAAGTCAGAAAGCTGGTGAAGGCAAGATCTCCACCCATAGAGTGAGGTGTCAGTTATACATGAAGCCTCATGGACACATACCCACCCTTCGCACCCACCCCACTCAGCATTCTATGACGCCTTTGAAAATGAAAGGGCCAGGTTTCAGTGCTTCAGTTCTCCGCCTGTGGCAGCTATCACACACTTGCTGAAAGTCTAACACAATGCAAACCACAACTCACTTTCTTAAAATCACAAACACACACACACACACACACACACACACACACACACACAAACCACAGGATTTCACTATGCTCCTAGATTAGATTTGGGTTTTGCATGCTGTTTTTACAGAAAGTGCATCAATCTGCTCTCTGCATTAAACATGACATTATCAAGTACACACAAACAAAGGAGTCTCAAAAATCTCATCAAACAAAAAGCAAATGATTAATGCAGCCTAACTCCTTATTCAACCTTATTCAACAGTGTACAGGAAGCTAAGATAATACTGCTTGATTCAAATAACCTGACAGTTACACAAACAAGAATGGTCAACACTCACTTGGTCAATGCAGCATACCCTGGGGTACATTTTGTAAGTACCTACATGCATACAACCTTGGCTCAAAGAATCGACCCCAACAGAAATTAATGCTGGCCTAAGGAGAGACACTGAAATAGCAATGAATGAGAATTTGTCCCCAAAAGTAGAGAAAATGTTCCTATAGATAATACAATAAAAGATAAGACTGTTGTCAAAATATGGGGTCTAGAACTATGGCATAGTGGTAGAGTGCTTAGCATGTATGGAACCCTGACTCTACTCCCCAGCACAGAGAGCTAAAACACAAACACACACACACACACACACACACACACACACACACAAACACACTCTGAATAACCGAATAAAAATAAGGCTACTAAATTTGATTACTATGAACAATTTAAAATAATTTGCTATAAACTAACTGGTCGGAGACCAGAGAAATGACTCTCAGTGTTCAAAAGCACTTGTAACTCTTGCAGAGAACCCGAACTCAGTTCCCAGTACCCAATTAGATGGCTCACACCATCTACAACTCTAATTCCAGGGGATCCAAGGACTAGCCTCCAATCCACATAGACGAAAAGACACACACACAAACACACAAACACACACACACACACACACACACAATTAAATGAAATAAATCCTTAAAAAAAAAGAAAGAAAAAAGCCAACATGCCTGAGACTATAAATACCCATGTTTGTCAAAAGTCGTGATGAACACTAAGCAAAACAAACACCATTACTGGGGAAAAAAAGTATTTAATTTAGTTAATGATAAACACAAATATCTAGTTAAGGCACCATCTGCAGGGTTAAATACATAAAATGTAAAATAACCCTGCTAAGAGGACATAATTAGAACAGTGAATTTTATTACCTCTGCCTTCAACCAAGTTTTACTAAGCTATTGTTTATCCCGGCAAATGAGGAGCGGCCTGGGAACTGTCCCAGTTTCTCTGAGAGTTATCAACTGAAGCTAATGTTTCCTGAGAGAGGATTGTGCTTTGATTGGTCCTGAGCTGCCCAGCACTCTAGCCATTCGCTAAGATACTGCTCAGAGGGCAGTGGCAGCATGTGCAATGCCAGCTCTGAGATGTCACCAGAGTATCCATGCTGCTGTCACTGTACTTACCTGCATGATCTCCCCCGCAAAGGTAAAAATGAGTTTCACCTTGAAGTCTAATGGACCAGCACGGAATCAAAGGGAAGCTAGCTCTGGTAGCTGCCCTGGTTTCCTCCTGTCCGGTATTGTTGTTTGTCTTCCAATACCCAAGTAGCATGGGAAGGACCTTGGACATCCATTCTTGTTCTCACATGTGGGGTTCCCCCTTCTCCCCTAAAGCACCTCAGAATCAACTAGATGAAGTATTATCTGTTTATCAGTACTTCTGGAGACACCAAAAAGCACCTCAGAAATGACTGGCTGGAGAACCCTGGTCCCCACAATAACCTGTCGGCTACTGCAACATGGGCAGAAAACGCAAATGCTAGGAGGCCCAGACACCACTAATGGAGCTACAACCAAAGAGTAACACTCTGCCCATGACAGAGCTGATAAAAAAACACTTCACATTAGACAAGGCTAAATAATGCCATCAATTTGATGCTTCAAATTCAACAACCACCACCACCCCAGCAGTGGCTCATTGAGTAGTCCACCAAACCACATGCTGGGACTACAAGCATGCAACACCTTGCCCCATTCCACTTCAACTTCCTAAAACAGGACTCAGTTCTCAGTTCTTCCAGGTCAGCTAAGGAGAACAAGCGTGCATAAATAAGGCATCTCTCTATCTGATGCCGCACATGCACACCGCGTCCTCCGTCCCGTGCTGTCTTCCTACCACTGGCTTCATTACAACAGAAAGCCCAGTTCCCAAAAGGTCACTCAGTTTCCAATAGAATGCTGTTTTAGTAAGGGAGCCACCACCTCTCTCCCTGCCCTCGCAAAAAAGAAAGGAAAGAAGGAGGGAGGGAGGAGGGAGGGAGGGAGGGAGGGAGGGAGGGAGGGAGGGAGGGAGGGAGGGAGGGACGGGGGGGAGAGAGAGAGAGAGAGACAGAGAGAGAGAGAGAGAGAGAGAGAGAGAGAGAGAGAGAGAGAGAGAGAGAGAGAGAGAGAGAGAGAGAGAGATTGCAACCTAATACATCTTTAACCTAATTATCAGAAAGGGACCAAACTCACAGAATAGTTCAAATCCTCACTTACTTTCAAAATGCCATGCCTCTTACTGGACTGAGTGTTGACAATAAAGCATGTGTTAAATGTCAGTTCGGGTCATCAGCCATAAAGCCCAAACCATGATGTTCCCAGAATGAAGCACTGTAAAATGTCTACAGGCCAAGAGGGTGTCAGAGGAAAACAATATATTCAGGACAAGGAAATAGGCTTCCCAAGACACAAAATTAGTAGCCATGAACAAAAAACATATCCTATTAAAAACTGTGTCATCAAATGACACTGTTAAAGAGAGAGGCAGACACCCACACTCCCACACAGGCACACGCATCCACTACACAGGAACCACTGGAAGAGACGGATGTAAAACCTCAATCTCAAGAGAAGAGAATGTGTATCCGTGACATTTCAGGGACCCACAACTTCAGTCATGCAATGTCTGAAAGCCTGTGCCAGGGCGACAGAAGAGATGCTGGCCACTCTAAGGCTGGAAGCGGACAAGAGCAGACAGCCTAGATGACATGAGAAGGCAGGAAATGACGCTGAGATGCAGGCTGGCACCATCAGAGCTGTCTTTAAAAGAGTGCACTTTACAGACAGCCAGTCCGTCTCCACTGAGAAGAAACCTGCTGAGGATGGCAGTTCAGATGTCCTATTCAGTGGGTTTCAAAAGAGCCTACTCAACCCTAACACTGGTAGCAACATTTCTTATTCAAATTTACTTAATTCTCCAAACCAAGAAATATAAGGTTGTTTGGATGAAAGAGTCATAACACTTCTTAGGCATTCTGTTTTGTCTAAAAATTACTCTTCTACAATAATAGGCTAACACTGTAAGGATACAAAGTAATAGAAAATGTCAAAGTTGCCAATAATTATTAAAGTTGTTCAGTCAGAATTTCTTAGCTGTGATTTTACATAATTACACATTTGATTCTGTCTAGACATGCTTCTGAGTTGGATTCATAACACATACCACCCCACCTCACCAGTGCTGGCAGACCAGAATATAATACACGGCTGTTCACTCTAGTATTTAGGACATGTGACTGGTAGAGCTGTCAACAACCTACAACAATAAAATGGGGGTGTCCAATCCAGAGTCACACATACGCTAGAAGCTCTGTACCTCTAAAGTACTGCCCTGCCCTGCACTGCATCACACCCACTGCAGGTGCTCGTGATGAGCCTCTCAATGTGCTTCCAGTCCTCACGCTGCCTGCATCCCGGAGTCCCTGGCTGTGGGACCACACAAAGCATAAGCTGCTGTTTTACAGAGCAGTAGAAGTACCAAAACTGTCTCGGAGGACTGCTGGAAGCTGTTTAGACTGAACTGCCATTTAGAAAATGATACCACGTGTAATTTCTTTCCCTTAAGCAGTAAGAAAAGGAACACATGATTTCTAAGTACCATCAACACAGCAGTAAATGAAGTTTTGAGCAGAGTAGCTAAGATGTTGAGCCAACAGGTAATGATATTACAGACAGAAAAAACTCAAGAAAACCAAAAGTTACTTTAGGATAAAACTGGGGTGGCATCCTACTATTTTAAAGAAGAGGGGAGGCATTATTAACACTGGGCAGGATGGAGGGGGAGCAACAAAATAAAAACAATTGGACAAAGTAGTTTAGGTGTTCTAAAGGCAAACAGATGTGAGTTCAAATTCTGCCTCAGTAACTTACAAGTTGTGTGAGTTGCAGGAAACCATCGCCTTATCAATCCAAAGGAATCTCATTTAGAAAAGTCTAGACACACGTTAAATGATAATAATCACCATGGATATTACTGTCACCATAAAATTTCTCAACGAAAGTTTGGAACTATTCAAACCTTTAACATTCAAGAAGCAAATGTAATAATAATCAGACCAATTAGAAGTATAACAACACTGGAAATCTAGAGAATCTTAAATTTTAAACAAGCAGCCAGTTCTTTGCTTTTCCTAACCAAGTACTCTAAGGACTGAGCTTAGAATACTTGGATCAGCTGTAACTGCACTCACTCCCTTCATCACAGAAGGACACAGGCAAATACAGCCAAAGAACAAACCAAACAACTTCCAGGTACAGCTCCAGAGGCCCCCACAGCCCTCATACCTGGAAATCAGCTTCTAGCAGTTTCGCTACAGCAGTTTTCTGCATAGGCTGCAACCATCTGAAAAGTACCTGTGCAGAAGAAAAACAGAGTTAGCATCAGGAGCGAAAGGGGAGAGGGCAGTGTGTCTTCCCCTCTGACAGTAATCAGGCAGGATCTAGCAAGCCTTCTGTGAGTCTTGTATTATATTAGCATGGGAACAAGGGTGTCCTGTAAGAGCCTCCAGGACAGTGTAAAGGAGGTATCCCGTGGCACGTCCTGCCTCTCAGCACAAGAGTCTGAACTTCACAGGAAAAATATAGATAAAGGAGACTAGCCGGGTGACACCAGGAGAAGCACCAATGTGCTCTGTCCAGTCTCAATTGTCAACACTGTGGTTTTATGACAGGCCGTTTTGTTAGTGATGGAAAGTTTCTCCCCAAACTTCACTTTCTTCACTGTGCCCTTGGGTGATCTACATATGCTTCATTCATAAGGAGGAAAAAATTCCCTACAGGAGCCTTTCCCCCAACCAGATTTTCTTCCTCCTCCTCCTCAATCCCAGCTGGCTGGGGCTCAATATATCAATATACGCTCCAGGCTGGCCTTGAACTTGATCTGCATGTCCTGCCTCCAAGTGCTGGCATTGAAGGCCCCCACTACCATGTTAAATGTCTTTACCTTTACAGGGCAGCTCTAAGGCTATCTTCTCCAAAAGACAGTTCAATAGGCTAATGTCTTCTTGAGATGAGTCCTTGATGAAAGGCTAATGACCTAAAACCCTCAGGGGTTGGAGAAGCCCCTACAGGAAAGCTGACTAACAACAGTTGTGGAAGCTGCTGCTGAGGAGACCCACACGGCAAGTCCATCAGCATCTACCACTTCCAGACTGTAGGGGACCTGACCTCCAGGTAGAGTCTTCCATCTCTAAAGTTCCCCTTTCCTATCCTATATAGTCTGCAAGACCCCATGCCATGTGCATACAGTCTCACTTCAGGGGACTGCAGTCCTTCACTTGCTCCTACTAAAAAACAATCCCGCTTCTCTGAGAGGCCTGCCTTCTTCCCTTTTGTTTCCACACCTTCCTTCGACCTCATCGAACACCCTGTGGTGCACTAGGCACACCTGTGTCCTGTCGTCTCCTCCTCTAAGTTGTATTAATGTCCTCCTTGCACACATCTGTGCTGGCTTTAACACCTAATGCTCTGTGTCTGACTCACCAAAGACGGCCCTCTAGGAGTTACGGAGTTCCAGAAACCACTGCATGCCTGCTGCAGGGTAAATGATCTAAGAAATCACACATGATAGACCCCTTGTCATCAGAACAGTAGCCTTGAGACCAACTGAGAAAGGAAAATGGTGACTTCAACTCCAAGATGCTCAGAAGTGAACTTTTGCTCCAGGCTCATTTACTCTTCCTAAAAGTGAATCCTTCATTGTTCACAGAGCAAACCAGAGCCAGGTTTGCTGTGGACCTGGCCAGTCCACCTTCACTGCCCTCGAGCCAGGACCAGAGAAGGGATTCAGCTTTCTGCTCCAACTGCCCACAGTCTTGGTGTATGTATGACTGAGACTAGAATCACTAGTTCTGTGTCTCTCTGACTTCAGTCACAGGACTGCTGGTGTGCACCAGCCAGCAAAGTCTGACTCCAGCGAACATCCCAAAGAACATCTGCCTCGGACCTCGCCTGACCCCAACCCAAACGCCCAAGGGAAGCAGCTGCCTACACACGGCCTTTCTTTAACAACTACATTTTAAATACAGGCTGTTAGAAAGGGCCTTGGCTATTGCTTAACGGAAACAGAACTTCCTAATGCAAAAACACCTTCAATTCCCCCAAATCAAGTCTCTCAATTCATGTTAGAACTGAAATCCCACTTTGAAAGCCATGCTGCACTTGTTCTGTGGATCTGAGGGTATCTGGAACACAGGGTTCCAGTGTCGCAGCAAGACATCAATGAAGCCAGTGTCTCAAAGCACAGCTAGCCCCAGAGGTCTGGGGCTAAGGTGTGATGAGGATGCCAGCAGGAGGGACGCAGGAGTCATATGCTAAGCAGCTGACTTGATTAGCCAGGTAATAATCACAGAGGGTAGCTGGTACCCAACCCCAAACCCCAGCAGAAGGCTGTATTCAAGGCAGTCCACACCCAGCCTGAGCTTCAACCAACAACACAATCACTTCCTTCAGTGAGCACACAGAGTAACAATGAGCAATGTACAAATAGAAATTATAACTAGACCTGTGCTATAATCATTATAATCACTGTGAACTGGAGTTCCCAGAAAAAGCCACACCTATGGTAAAGAGTTTACAAGGCTGAGCAACTGATCTGAACTGACTGTAGAGAGTTGGAATGTTGCAGATCCAAATTATCTTGATCTATTTTTGGTGCTCTTAATAACCGTTCACTCTTTGTCTTACAAAACATCCTTGTGGCTATCACATAAGATTTTGGAAGGTACTAACAGACCACTAGCTTCTATAAACCAAAAGCTGAGAACGCCATTAGGTAGCTATCCCTGCTTGTTGAGACCCATCCACCTGATGTTCCTGCCTGAGCATTTGAAAAAGTGCCTGCATTCATGGCTAACTTTTGTTCTGTGGCTACATGAACTCTATGGCACTGTTTCCATAGTGGAACATGTTATTTGGGGTGACCTGAATCCATATCCTGAGCCACAGACACTCAGAGTTAGTGTAAGAATAAGCTCTCCCTTCCTCCCTTTGAGATGAGACTTGTGTTCTCCACAGACATGGCATGTCAGTGGCTAGAAGCTTAGTATGTGCCTAGAATTTTACGTAAAGATTTAATGCAGGAGTTTCAATTACCCTTTGATACACTACAAACCTCAAGGAAATTACGCCCCTCTCTAAGAGAACAGCATCAAGTCCATGGGACCGGGTGAAGGTTGACACACACTGAGATCTGAGAAGACTGAGTGAGCCACGGCAACTGAGCAATAAAAACCGACCGCTGTTATTACCACAATCCCTGTTTGACAATGAGAACAACAGGTACAAAGTAAAAAGCACAAAGGGAAGGAAGACAAGGCATTAGCTAATAGAGTCCTCAGTCATTCGTGCACGGCAGACAACCCACCTGCTCACCACGGCCCTCAAAGGGATTCTGCATGCGACAACCACACACTGTATGACACTAGACATAGGGACATCACAAACCTGCAGAAAATGTGAACTTGCAATAATGAGCCCTAAGTCCAGTAACTATGGGATGAAAAAAAAAATCAATACTCTACATGACACACTAACAAAGAAGCCAACAACAGTGTGTGCGGTCTTACGTCCCCACAGTTGCTAGGTGAATCAGAGAAAACTATTACATAGTGACACCAAACGCCACCCTAGCAGAATTCATCAGAAGCTGGAGCAAAGCACCTCCCACCATTTTTAAATGCAACCTAAACCCCGCTGAAAACTGCTCCCCAGGGCAGTCTGGAGGCAAAGAATAGCAAATACAACAAACAGATATGACTTTGGTCCAGAGTCTGCGCATTTGAATACGGTGACTCTTTTAAGTATTCTTTTCTATGGCATCCTTTTACTGAAACACCAACGGAGCCATTAACAAAAGCTATCTTTCCATTCAGTCTTTACAACTCCAAGCTTCCGTTGTGTTTTTAAGATCACAGACCACCAACTGTCCTGTGAGATTCCCTGAACTGAAGCCATCCCTCTTTTTCTGCAGAGTCCACTTAATTCAGTGTCAGCGTACTCTCAGAGACGGCTTTTCAAAGAACAGGAGGAAAAAGAATAGTTTTACCCCAGTGAACCAAGAGGGGATGTGAAGAAGCAGAAGTCATACCAGTGGTCTGACCCAGTAACTCTTTCTTATTAGAGGGAATTATCCTCAGAAAATAATCAAGCATCTCTATTCAGTGCACATGTAAAATAAATATAGAAGCTCTATCTATGACTCATCAGACAAATCAGTCTAAGGCGAGAGGTAGTATTACAAAGTATTCTGAAATGACATTCCAAAAATTATTTAAATGGATGGAAAATATTCAAAAATGCAACTAAACATAAAAAGCAGAAATACCATGAGATTCCAGCTCTGCTATTAGAAAACGCAAACATGCACAGAAAAGCACAAAGTAGGAGAACACTACTACTAGAAACAGCAGTGAACAAAGTATCTCTTTGTTCCTTTCCCTGAGCTACTGAAAACCAGCTTGTAGGGCTGGAGAGAAGTACCAGTGGTTAGGAGCCCTGGCTGCTCTTCCAGAGGACCTGCGTTCCACATGGCAGCTCACAATTTGCTGTAACTTCAGTTCCAGGAGATACAATGCCCCCTCTTTTGGCCTCTTTGGATACCAGGAATACCTAACCATACGAACATGCATGCAGGCAAAACACCCCTACACATAAACTAAAATGAAATGAAATAAAATGAAATAAAATGAAAATTAGCTTCTGTTACTCTTCTTGCTGTCCACAAGAACAAATCCCTTTCAAACAGGCACAGGAAAGCAGTTCCTCTCAGCTGACGAGTCTACTGCAGTCTGTAAGACATCTACTGCTCACTGTGTTTGCTGCAATGGCTAGAGTAACGTTTCAAATAAGAAAAATCAATTAACTATTATAATTATTTTTTTAAAAAAAAACTTTTGGAGATCTTTACATCCTGAGTGTAAAAAGTCAGTGTTTTATGAATAAGAGATGTTTAGCAGTACAGACACCAAACACTGAAAGCACATAGGCACTTTAATTGTTAACCAAGGCAGAAGAGATGCTTTGTTGGGTAAAGGGCTTCTGTGTGAGTCTGAGGACCTGAGTTGGGATCCTCGGGACCAACATAAGAAGCTGGGTGTGGTGGTGCACACTTGTAACCCTGGTACCAGAGCGGAAGACAGGAAGGTTCCAAGGAGCTCACTGGCCTGCCAGTAAAGCTGAGCAGGAAGCAGCTGGTTCGGGAGAGATCCCATCTCAAAGAAGTAAGGCGGAGGACAGTGATGAGGAAAGACACCTGCATCACCTTGCAGCCCCTACAAGGGGAAGCACAACATGGCGGAGCGGGGAGTTATGGTTAACCAATCTGAGACCCAAATCCTATCTGAGGAAACAGAAATTCTGTAAGGCTAAATCAAACTTAGTTTCAAAATAAAATTCCCAAGGAGGAGAGAAGATTGAGTTTCACTCTGAGTAATCACTTTATCTGAAGACAGAGCCACTGAACTTCCCTAGGTCTCTAAGGGGGAATGTTCCTTGTACTCCCACACTATCTCAGGCCTCAGGCAACTGAGAATCTCTACAGAGTCAGGAATACAGGAAGTCACAATGGTAACAGAACAGAAGCTCTTCAACCCGCTGACAACAAAGTTAAAAGTACCTACCTGGTTTTCAGTTTTCTAAATAAATAGAAGATGGTTAACCATGTGCCTTGGTACAATCAAGGCAGTGGCAGGGTTTCCTCCCGAACCTGGCTTGCAGGTGCCCCAAGTCAATACTAGTCCCCAAAACCAAAGCAAGGAAGAGGACAATCTCGTTCTCACAGTCACATTAAGAGCACAAACTATTTGTAAAGTATAAATCCCACCCAAACTCCAAGATGAGGAGAAAAGCAAAGGAAATACGACCTGGGAACCATGACTGGGAGCCAGTCCCAGGCGCTGGGAACTCCTATGGATAGCCATCTCTTGTCTCAGAACCAACCAGACGATAAGATACTTTGTGTTTCTTTCTGCTGAGGCTGCTCTGATTTCAAACTACCCTTCAGTCCCAAGGAAAGGACTGAATGTCACGCCGTCTTTCTCAGGATGAATGCTAACTTGATGAGAATTATCTTTTCCTGGCCCCAATGAAGTAAATCAAGTTGTCTTTGTGTTCACAGAGAGCTGAGAAGGCCAGTAGCTCCACTCTATAAGACTCTGGTACCTAACAGGTGGCAATGGATATCACTTTCAGGAACATGAGTCACCAGTCGAAGCACTAAGTGGAGAGAGAAACTAGCGCCTGAGGTTTGGGAGCCTCACTGTAAGCGGTTCCAACGCCACTCATCTAACCCTAACAAGCGTCTCTTCTCTGTTCTGAGGACTCTAAGAGAACGAGCGGAGTGGGCATAACGTGAACTAGTGAACTCCAGCTCTGCTCTCTCCTGCAGGAGCCAGGACATCCATGACTAGTGTTCTAGAACATGAGCATGGAACCAGATCTCCAATGAAAGAACAGAGCATTCTGCTGTCGTCTCTAACTGACTGACATCTCTCTTCAGAAAAGTACTGTTGTAACTATGGTTACACATACATTTTTCTTTTAAATTCAAGTTCACTTGGGTCTCCAAAGTCTACACTCTACAAAGTAGAAGTTATTCTACCCAAAAAGCTTATAGAGTACTCAGCGTACTGAGGGAGGGCTCAGACTGTTGTTCCCCAAGTGCCCTATTGTATATCTTGTCTCACTAAGTACAGGTAATGTCCTCCACTTCAACTTGACAAATAGATTCCAACTGAAAGCCAATTTCAATGTATATTCACCCATAAGAAGGATTGCAAAGAACCTTAACCAACCATGAAAAGATGAAATTATTTAGAAGAGATTTAATTCACAGATCTCAAAATTTAGTTAGACTAAGAGAATATTTGCTTATAAAAACGTAAAGTAACAGCTGGGCAGTGTGGCGTACACGCCTTTAATCCCAGCACTCGGGAGGCAGAGGCAGGCAGATCTCTGTGCGTTTAAGGTCAGCCTGGTCTACAAGAGCTAGTTCCAGGACAGGCTTCAAATCTACAGAGAAACCCTGTCTCGAAAAACAAAAACAAAACAAACAAAAAGAAAAAAAGCAAAATTTACCACCTGATATACCAAGGTCTTGTCTGTATATTGTCAACTGCCTCCTTCAGACTGTATATTAGACTAAAATTCACAAAAGCGGAACTGGGAACCAGCAAGAAGGCTCACCAGGCAAAGATACTTGCCACCAAGCATAACTACCTGAGTTTTATCCCTAGAAGTCACCTGGTGGAAAAGGAAAACCAGCTCCTGTAATTTCACATGCCTGTGGCACACACACACAAACTAAATAGATAAATAAGCAAATAATACATAAATACATAAATGGAATAGGTTTGCAGTAATGATGTTTAAATAAATTTTTAAAATAGTAAAATGCTATATATTTTGAGAAACAGAATGGCAATGGAGTATCTTAACAGTTTAAAAATCAACTGTGGAGAGCTTAATTCAAGAACTCTAGGCACAAAATTTATGTTCACATACTAATTAACACCAAGAGCTCTAGATCCCAGTAGCCACCAATGTGCAACAAACATACTTTGCTCCACTGCACTGGTTTCAAAACACGAGTCACAGAAGTGCAAACTCCATGGGGCCAGAAAATCTTTAGGGACCATTTTCTTCAAATGTCCCCATTTCTCAAGGAGGAAAAAAACCTTAATATTTATATAAAATGTATCCACTTATTAAAACTCTACTAAATGTTAACAAAATAATACTTTCTCATAATTAATTACTGGAATTAGAAAAATTCCAAGCCGCCAGGGAAGAAATCTCACTGCTGCTCCTTGCTTTGGCAAACCTCCTTGGATTTCCATCTATTCTCTGGGCTTTGAGTCAAGTAACTGAAATCTTGGCTAAGAAGGGGGTATGTTAATTTGGGATCCTGACCCTTCTGAAAGCAAAGAGAAGAGAATGTTATACTACGTGCTTTGCATTTTTAAGTCAGTCCATGAGATGCCATGGTTTTCAGTTACTTGTGTTCTATTTGGTTGTTTGGTCTCAAAGGAACCAAAGAGTACCTAGAGATTGCCACTGACATTTGAAACAAGTTATCTGACCAAGGGATTTTAAAATCTTCACAACTGACTAAAATCCAAGAGGCAGCTTGGCCAGCCTTTCCGCCCACTACAGCAGCTACTCCTAGGAGACAATAGGAGCGATCGCCTGAGACTTGGCCATCATCCATCCCTCAAGAAAGCGCTTGTTTGGTACTCACTGTGTCCCAGGCACCAGAGCCTCAGCAGACAGCGATGAACACAGTGGCTAGAATCAGCAGCAGATACCCTTAAGTCTGCACCCTTCTACCATACCACGCTAGGCTCAACTAGACAGTAAGCTTCAAAACGAGGGCTAACTAGTCGTCAACAAACTTTCTCCTCACTTTAGCGTTAATGGATTTACTTTTTTTTATTCCCTTGGTAAAGCAGCATAAACCCTGTCTAAGCAGCAAGCAGAAGGCTGTCATTTTATAGATAATTCACATGGCTAAAGGTTCAACCAGGACCCTTAGGAATTTTTGGGAAATAATACAGGACAGAGGTCAGTCACCAGAAGTGAAGCCAGAGCTGGCTCTTTTTTGGAACTAAGAAGGCTACACAAGGTCCCACCTAAATGGCCTGGCCAGTCATGTGTCTCATGAGGAAGACTCCCTTGGTGGACTTCAGATCTCAGATTCTCAAGTGATCCCCACACAGGGCTGTGTGTGCAAATCAGGATTCCAGCAGATGACCAACAGCCCTGCGCTTCCAGTGGCCCTGGGTCCTGATCATCATGCCGACAAGACTACAATCAGAATTATAATCAGAATTTTAGCCCACAAAACAGTTCTTTTTAAAGAAGTTTCCTAGAGGTTAAACCTAATTTATTTTTTCTTTTATGCTGAATCTTAACTTTCTCCCCCTCCCCCACTTTGGCTTCTTTGTGTAGACCTGGCTGTCCTGGGACTCACTCTGTAGACCAGACTGGCTTACAACTCAGAGATCCACCTACCTCTACCTCCTGAGTGCTGGGATTAAAAATGTGTACCACCACTGCCTGGTATAAACATTAATTTACTATTGCATTTCCTTTTTGTTTTTACCTTACTATGTAGACCAAGTTGGCCTTGAACTCAGACACTCTCCTGCTTCTGCCTCCCACACACTTTGATTAAAGGCTGCACAACCACACCTGGCACAGATCTTAACTCTCTTTGTCCATATCTTTTAAATATTTTAAAACAAAAAGTTATTATAGTCAAAACCAGCCAAAACTTCTCAACACCTCAGAAAGTGTATCCAAATTCTTCAGCAGGGCTCACTTCTGCCTATCTCTCACCTATTTCTTTCTGTGTCCTTCGCACGCCATCCCTGCAGACACACTGAGCTGAACACTACGTGGCAGTCCTGTCCTTCCTCACATAGCCTCTATTCACAAAGTGCCCAAAACACTGCTCTATAACCCCAGAGTTCACCTCTTCTACTGTGCCTAACTCAAAGGCCACCTCTCTGAGCATTTCCTAGGGTCTCTGCTGAGTTCCCACAGGGTGGGCACTACATACTGAAAGAGCATGAGCTTTCAAGACAAACACCATACTGTGGTGCTATTTTGTGTTTTAACAAATAAAGTTTGCCTGAAAATCAGAGTGCAGAGCTAAGCCACCAGAGGCCAGGCGGTGGTGGCACACACCTTTAATCCCAGGACTCTTAGAGACAGAGGCAGATAGATCTCTGTTAGTTCAAGGCCACCATGGGCTACACAAAACTGATCCAGTCTAAAAGAGAAACTGAGCTCACACAAAGCCTTTAATCCCAACACTAGGGAGGTGGAGACAGGGAGGGGGTGATGTGACTGGGTAGAGAAAGGACTATAAGGCAGGAGGAGACAGTTTGAGGACAGGATCACCCTTTCGGTCTCAGGTCTCAGCATTGGTAGAGGTAAGAACTCCAGTAGCTGGCTGCTCTGCTTCTCTGATTTCACTCCTGATAGCTGACTCTGAGTTTTTATTATTAAGACCAATTAGAATCTGTGCTACACCATACACATCTCTATTCTACCATAACAGTTAGGCATGAACAACACAAGCAATGGAATTAACCATATAAGACATGGTTCTGGGCAAATTAAGGCCAGGACCTCAAATCTGAATGTTAAAAGCCTGACCTTGCTTGGGTGAGTTGGGTGGAGCAGAAACATCAGGAACCTCAGCTTTATCCTCATTTACATGTGAAGAGCTGCAACTTATTTCGTGGCAAAAGAACAAACAGAAGGGTAAACAAATTCCCAGAAAGTAACAAAAAAAGCACACCTCTGCTGTGAGGGAGCACACCTCTTCTGCACAAGTGTACACCTCTACTGCACACACTCCCAAGCTCATTAAATGACTGAGAAAGATAAGAGTCAGTTCTCTTGGGCTCCTAGTCCACTGAACAGTCATCTCTTGTTTACCCCCAGAGTTTGACCTAACATTCTTGTGACTATTAGGTAAACCCTTCTGGAATGTAATAACTAACAGACCCCTAGCTTCCATCAACCCAGAGTCTAAGAATGTCATCAGATTGAATCTGAGACCAGTCTGCCTGCTATTTCCACCCACATAAATGAAAAAGGCCTTGGTGTATAGCTCTCTTTGTTCTGTTAAGACAAAAGCTACATGAAACTCTAACCACACAGGAACATGGTGTTTGGGGTGACCTAAATCTGTGTCCCCAGGCCACAGTCACTATATTTGGCTTTATTGCCTTTAAGGTGAGGATTGTGTTTTTTTACACTGGAAGAAAGAGTTACTGCATGCTATTCAGGGGTGACTCCACACCCCAGAACTCTCCGCTCAGCTCTCCTCTCTGATATAAGTCTCAGGGATCAACAGATAACCTTTTCTATGGTTAGCTCCTCCTGAAGTCACCTGCACAGCCCAGGCAGACATTCTGCAAGATTCCCTGATAAATAAAAGCCAGAGAAGTTAAAGAATTCTGAGGCTAAAAAACAAAGGACAACACTTGTTATAAGTGTTGCTTATTCTAGAAGATTACTTTCAAATACTAATGGCTAATCTGTGACTGCCTATGAATGGGACCAACTCCTCCTCCTCCTCCATGGCTGTGAACCCCTCTATGTGGCTTCTAGGGTACCGCTGGGGAAGATCACTTTGCCTTGCAGCAGCCACTGCCTCATCAACTCATCTCTCATCCTTTACCACACATCTCCCTTTAACTTTTCATGATCTTACATTGGCTACAAAAGCAGAGGCTCTAAGGCAGAGTTTCTTAACCTGTGGGTTGCAAACGCTTTGTCAACCCTTTATCTCCAAAAATATTTACATTATGATTCATAACAGTAGCAAAATGGCAGTTATGAAGTAGCAGTGAAAATAAGTTTATGGTTGGAGATCACCACAACATGAGGTCTCAGCATCAGGAAGGTTGATAACCACTGCTCTAAGGAACAAGACCCATGTGTGATTGTCCTTTCTTTCCAATACTTTCTTAAATCCCCTCCCAGAGAATGAGAATTATCCAAATCACAAGGTAACTCAGAAACTTGTGGTCTCTCTGCTAAGTGACTGTCCCCTCTAACGCCTCTTAACCGTTAAGTTTGAACAGAGCTAGACAGACGTTCACATCTGAGCCAGGAATTCAATGTCAGATCAAAAAAAAAAAATTTCATTAGTGATAAACACAAAAATCAAAAATGGCAGAACAGTGACCTGAAACTGGACATGCAGAGGTCCCCATCAAGAGCAGAGCAGGGAGACTGGACGCGCAGATCCCCATCAAGAGCAGAGCAGGGAGACTGGACACGCAGATCCCCACCAAGAGCAGAGCAGGGAGACTGGACACGCAGATCCCCACCAAGAGCAGAGCAGGGAGACTGGACACGCAGATCCCCATCAAGAGCAGAGCAGGGAGACTGGACACGCAGATCCCCACCAAGAGCAGAGCAGGGAGACTGGACACGCAGATCCCCATCAAGAGCAGAGCAGGGAGACTGGACGCGCAGATCCCCATCAAGAGCAGAGCAGGGAGACTGGACACGCAGATCCCCACCAAGCTCTGCAGTGCCCAGGCGTCACTCACAGCCTCTGCTGAAGCCAGATATTTCTCTTAGGAAAATGAGTGTTTCATGCTCATTTCTTGGGATTTATCATAAAAATGGCACAGCTTACATCAAGGTAGAGTTTGAAATTATTCATCAGATTAATCAAATGATAAAAGTTGACTTTTTTCTCTGTGTAGCCCTGGCTGTCCTAGAACTTGTTCTACAAGACCAGGCTGGCCTTGAACTCAGAGATTCATCTGCCTCTCTCCCTAGTCTGGAATTAAAAGCATGAACCGCCATACCCAGCTCTCTATAAAATATATTTTAATTTCATTATTGCCCAATGAGTACCAACTTACTAAAATGTCCATTTTCCACCTTGACATTTGCTCCACATGTCTTTGTGTGGGTGGTGGTGAAGGGGAAAAGGTCATGCCCCTGGAATTAGCCACTAGGTTCTCCCTCACCTGTCTGTAGCACATTCCTAGACAGTGTAGAAAGACAGGCTATGTGACTTCAGCAAAGCTTCAGAAGCCAACTGCTAACACAATCAGGTCACACCGAACCTCTGAACCCCTCCTCTGGAGGTCTCCTGGTGAACACCACCCAATCCTAGACTCCAAGGACTCCAGGAAAGGCTGTCCCCAATCAAATCCAAGAACAGCAGGCAGGGAAGCCAGAGGCAGAAGAAAAATAAAACCTGCTCAAAAAAAAAAAAAAAAAAAAAAAAAAAAAACCTGCTCCCTTAAGATTTCTGGGTCAGTTCCAAGAACTTCCCTTCTCCCTCTGCCAGCAGCACCCATCAATTCCCATAGCAACCAGCCCACGGCTTTCCAACTTGTCCAAGAGGGAGGCGCATGAGCTGCAGCAGAAGCACATAGGAGAACAGTTGGGGCAGTAATCTCGGCGACATACTAGGTGCTCGCAAGGTCCAACAGTATCACCCTGCACGACCAGACTGCGCTATCCTGACTCTTCAGCCAGATGCTGAAACAACAAGGGGACTCAATCACTAAAACGAGAGTCTGTTTTCCAATGTGGTTTTAGATCAAGTCTCTGTGGTACTAAAGCAATCATGTCTCTTTGAGTCAATGTACTCAATAAGGGAGCCTCTAGAACTGACACTGGGGCTGCGGTGACCTGGAGTGACAATCTGAGAACCCAGGGAAGTGCAGAAGGCTTGTTGAAGAGTCTTGTAAAGAACAGGACTACAGACCAGGATGAGAAGGACTGCAGGGGTCCAGAAGCACTTCTGTCCCCAGTTCCTCCTCAAAGACAAGATAATCAGGAGCTCACCTCATTATGGGTGACTTTCAGTAAGGGCAGAGAGAGTTAACAGAAGCAGGGCATACAGGACTGATAATTTAAGAGCTGTGGGGCTGGATGTATGTTCAGTGATTCAGCGTTTACCTCTGATGCCAGATCCCAGATTCCATCCTCGGCACCACAGAAACAAGCAAAAGAATAAAGGAAAGTTTAAAAGGAAAAAGAATGACTAATGAACTCAATGTTTATCTAAAGAATTACTATTTTCTCTTCTCCCACTTGAAAAAGATAAAAATCAAACTAAAAGTTTCAAGCATGGACTATAAACCCACTCTGTAAAGCTTTATATTGTCTTACAGAACACAAAAGCTAGTGGGCAAGGAGACGATGAGCACACTGGGAGACGGTGCAAAGGCGGCACTTGCCACAGACTCAGAGTAGGACAACTGGAGCTCCGGTACACGCTACTGCACACTTCACACTCAATCACTGTTCCCAAGTGACTTTCCACTGAGGATCCAGAGCACTGCAGTTCGACTTAGCTCCAACTTTTACCTAGGCACACATGGCTAATTGCCCAATACAAGATCATAAAAGACCCAAAAAGATGATTGCACATTACCAAAAAAAAAAAAACCAAGAATATGGGAGAAAATACATAAAGACAGGAAAGCTTGCCATGACAGGAACTCTGCTTCAGAGTAAGTACTTCTATGAGATCAGCAAATCTTCCTAAACTATACTTAGAGGTGGAGGGGAGAGTGGAGAAAGGGAGGGAGTGGGAAATATTTGATGTATAAGAAACAGTTGTCCAGGAGAGCAAAGCTTCTAAAAGAAATCTAAATTCCCATGTAAACTTGCTACAATTCCAGGAAGACTAAGAGGATATTCTTATAGAATACTCAAAAGCTAAGTCTTCAGTTCCTGTGGGAAAATAATGAAGAATAATTGGGCTAATTATGGAAAAGATGATTAATGAGGGGACTAGCCTTAACTTCTGCCAGACAGTGAAAGTATGGTGACCCTATAATAATTAAAAAGGTGTAAAACTGGTTCCTGAAGAGGCCACCAAATCAATGGACACACCACAAATTCTAAAACACTTGAGGGAATTCCATGTAGGATATAATGTGAGATGTATAAGGAAATCAGTGCAGAAAGAGATAAATGTCTCAACAATCGGATGGCACAGCCAGATAATCGGGAAAGAACAAAGGGATGGGCCCCTCGGTCAAACAAAGCACAGTAACAGGAATGCTTACCCCTCAACAGAAACCACCCGTCTTCAAAGAGCACAAGAGGCATTTTTCATCATCTTGGAGAGCCCACATTCCTTCTAATAGGACAGAAAAACCTAATAACAAGCAAGCAAATAATGGACTTGAAAAAACGTACAGATGGCAAAAGTTCCCATCAATGGCAAAGTATAAGCCTGTGGGAAGGAAAGGCGTCTATGGCAAAGCGGTAGCTCTACTTTTTACTTAGGAGTCCATCTGGACAGATGGACAGGCAGAGAACAGAGCCAATCCAACACTGGGAAGTCACTGCTAAGTACTTGAAAGAATGTGCTTGTGCGGTCTGAAAAACGAAGAGGAAAACAGCAGTGAGCATGCACTTTATATCTGTGAAAACTGACAAAGATCATAAAGCTGAGCCGAGCTGGACATGGAAGAATATACCTCCAATTCTAGGTGAGGACTAGGAATTTAGAGTCTGCGTCATCCACAGCTACATCTCATGTTCAAGACTACCTGAGACATGTTTTAAAGGACAAAAGGTATATAAAGCAAAGCAGCACAAGATGGCATACCTCTTTAGATTACTTGGAAAGCAGAGGTAGGAGGTAAGGTAATCCTGGGTAACACGGAAACTTCATCCCACACAAAGTGAAATGCAAGCTAAACAGTGTGCTGCTGGCAAGAGGGAAGACAGTGGTACACACTGCTGAGTAGATACATTCGTGTAGTTAATTGAGGGGGAAGTGTTAATACTTGAAACAGGCTCTAACAGTAGTGCTCTGGAAACCAGAAATCCCTCTAGATAAGCTGTATACTTGCCAGTCAAGGTTAGCTACTGTACTTTCAGTTGCTATAACAAAATGCCTGAGAGTGGGCAATGTACAAAGAATGAAGTTTTGACATTTGAAAGTCCTAGCCCATCAGTTTGACCTCTGGTAAGGGTCTTCTGGACACTTCACAACATAGTAGTTAGTGTGAGGACACCATGATGGGAACATATTAAAGAGAAAGATAACATGAGAATCAGGGACCAGTTTCACACACATAATTACTGGTGCTCGTGAGAATAACTCCCTCAGAAGCCACACTCTAATCCTTTGTGAGGGTGGTGCTGTGGTGACATACTTACCTCACTACACCCCGTCTCTTACATGTTTCAGCACCTCCATCTGCCACACATCACAGGAGGGGGGTGCACTTAAATCTCACCCAAATCCTGCAGCGGCTGAAGCGCTGCTAATACCTTAAATCTGTCACTGAGGCACAGAAAGACAAGGAAAAGCCTTCAGCTGGAACAGAAGCAGTATGCTGCGCTTCCTCTTACATAAGAGCTACAATTCCATATATAAACATAAATGTCACGTGGGAGCTCAGTAAATTCTGGAAAAAAGAATGTAATCAGAAGAACTACTGGAACCCCGGGTGCAGCTATATAGTTCTGCTTCGCTGCATATCCGTGGCTCACATCCCCTAATACCACTAATGAGAAACCCCAAAAGTTTATGTGTTGTACTTTGTCAATATTCAAATCCTCACCTCACTGACCCTAAATATACACCTGCCTCATCTTTTAGATTCCAAATGCTTCAAGAAAAGGGCCATGCCAACCTCAGCTCTGGATGCAAAGAAAAAGCTGCTGTGGAAGAATTCAATAAACGAAAGCCAAGTAGATAATGGGCAGCATGCTGACACTGAAGTAAAACATTTATGCTGTCAATTAAAATGTTTATGCTTAGTTCTTTGTCTATTGCTGTGACAAAACACCACGACCCAGGCAACTTTAGAAGGATTTATTTGGGGCTGACAGTTCTAGGGGTAAGAGTCTACCACCATCACAGCAGGGAAGTTGGGAGCAGGGAGGCAATGAGAGCTGGAAGCTGAGAACCACCAAGAGGAAGAAGAGAAAGCAAACTCTAACTGACTGGAGTCCTTAAACTCTCAAATCTCACCCCCAGCTGTGGAGGCACAGTGGTTCTTCTGCTCACAGACAAGCACTAGGAGAACCAGGAATGTTAAACACACAGGTTTGTCTCTTCAAAGGGAAGACTTATAACCTGCTTTCTGCCCAGAAGCCTGGGAGAGGATACGGTTAGTAGCCTGGTGACCTTTGCACTGTGAGACCACTGAATCCTCCCCCAGAACCTTACTGTGAGCTTATTAATCTACAGTATCTATCTTTATGGAAACTGTCACATATCAGCCTATACACCCCATCTTTACAGCAAATGTCACATGTACTTTACAAAAATTTTCAATGTAGTCATGTCTTAAGTTTTATTGCACATATGGTATGGAGATAGAAAATTTTCACCAAATTGTGCCTTGAAACAATTCACCAAAGAAACAGCCATAGCAAATAAAGCTTAAATGTTCCTAAAATAAACTACTTGGGGTCAGACTCTCAAAGTTTGAACTATACTGGCTACTGAGTCATGTTGAACCAAACTACCTTCTTGCCTTCTGTAGATCGTTACACTCCTGGCCATGGTGGTGGAAAAGACCCCTCCATACCCAGTGACCTACTTCCTCCATCGAGGCTACACCTCCCCTAAACAGTGCTACTAACTGAGAACCAAGTATTCAAATGCCACAGTCTGTGGGGTCATCTACCATTCAAACCCCATATCCAGTGTATCTCAATTTCAGCTGTTAGCTAAGGTTTAGGGTGTTAAGCATTCCCCACAGTCACAAGCAGTGTATTCTCTTCTTGCACACTCACTACAAGAAGGGAGTGTGGTATATTTAGTTTGCACATTGCAAAACATGACAAGAAGAGTAGATGCAAGAGAGCAGATCCACGCACAAAAACATGAGACTCATCAGAAGACAGTTCCCTACTAACTTATTTAACATAATCCTTAGTGCTAACTGCAGGCTTACAAGGTGATTCAAGAGAAGCAGACAGGGATGTCTAAGTAAGGATTAGTACACTAAAAGCAGAATTCAAGTACAATAATCTGTTGATTTGAATTTTCCTTTCTAATACACACAAACAACATTGAGCAGCTAGTGAAAATGGCTTTGTTCTAAGGGCTTTTTTCCCTTAAATATTCAACTTTTTTTAATGACGTAAGTCCTGTGTAAGCAGGATGGATAAAGAGAAAGGCTCCGCGGGAAAACTGGCTAAGTTCAAGCTGTGGCCGTTCCATTGGGAAAGTCCTCCACAGGTTCACACAGCTGTCACTTCTGCTTAGTCACCAGGGAATGGCTCTTTTTGAGAAGAATTAGGAAGTGTGGCCTGGTGGAGTAGGTGTAGCCTTGTTAGAGGAAGTGTCTCACTGAAAGTGGGCTCTGAGGTTTCAAAAAAATCCAAGCCAGACCCAGGTCTACCACCACTATCCCAAACCCCCTTTCCCTCCCTCTGCCTACAGATCAGGATGGAGCTCTCAATCACTTCTCCCACACCCTCCCTGCCTGCCATGGCTGCTGTCATGCTCCATGCCTTAATGATAAAGGATTAAGCCCCTGAAACTGTAAGCAAGCACCAATTAAATGCTTTCCTTTATAAGAGTTGCTGTGGTCATGGAGTCTCTTCACAGCAATAAAATGGGTAACTAAGAAAAAATTTCACAGTGAAAGACATATTTCAGCTAAGCAGGACCCAAAATAATATCCACCTGCAAAGGTGAAACATAAAAATGTCTTCTTAAGGAAATGAATATGGTTTAAAGGTAAGAAAGGTGCCACATAGGTAACTGCAGGCAAAGAAACAGCCATAGCAAAAACTGCCAGTGCAGTTTCCAGAGAAGCAGTCAGGGACCACAATCTACATGATTTGCAGCACGAGGACAAGCAGCAAGGGGGACAGCAGTCTGCGCAGGTGTTCCGGGAGCTTCCCTCCTGAGTTCTGCCCCATTTGCTACCTTTACTTGTTTCCCACACTGCACTACATGTCCTGCTCTCACTGCCACTGGGGGGCTTGCATTAGACAGTCCCTCTGGCCAGCTGGCAGCGTGCGTTCCTGGAGATGTGGCTCTGCACTCCTGATGCTCTCATCACCATACAGGCCTCTGGCTCCTGGGTTCCCCGAGATCCGTGAAGCAAGTGTAGCTCAGAGCTCTGCTAAGGGCCCCAAAAGAAGGTTTGAGGAACTTAAAGAAAAGACAGGATAACCATTGTGGTGCAAGAAATAGCATATAAAAACTGACCATTTCAAACATTGTCAGTTCTGAACATAATATTCATCAAGCATTACGTTGTTTATTATGTTAATCAGAAGGAATAAAGAAGCCCTTTCTGTCATAACAGACAACCATTCAGAAGAAAGACTTCATGCAACCCTTTATTCTGAGACCAAGAGTCTTTTAAGGGACACTTAAGAGGCGCCTGGCCCTTCCTGTCCCTGTGTACCCCTGCCTGTGGTGTGGATAATGAGGCAGGCTCTGTGCTGGGTACACAACACATTCCTAGGCCCAAAGAACAGATCAGTCTGCCCTAGAAGAGCCTTCCAAACCTCAGGGGCCAACAACAAGCAGCCTTGTACCCAGCACAGCCTCCCAGGTTTACATTCTAAACGAGGTTTCTTTTTACTGTCAACTGTAACAACAGTGAGCATGCCCTTGCCATCCTCTCCAGTTCCTCACATTCTCATCAACTAGCAAAGTATAATGCAACAAAATTAGTGTAAAAAGTAATGCAAAGCCAAGTGTTCGTTGGATTAGATTTATATTAACATGGGCAGATCTCCAAATGATGCTAAAAGAAAAATTTAGATATTAAATATAATCTCAATTATTTTATGCTTTTAAAGTACAGAAACCCAATGCTTTTAATTATAAATGAAAATTAAAAGACCAAGTCAATAAGTTGGTGTCTAGAAATCAAGTAGGAGAGCTAGAAGGCAAGGTGGGGCACATACCAGGGTTTAGTCCACACAGACACATTTACTGCCTTTGTTTAAACTTCTATTAGTATCGCCTAGGAACGTTGCAGGATTAACTAAACCAAGATTTTAAAAACAGTGAAAATAAAGATGTATTTACAGTGAAAACAAAATCAAACCCAGGAGTGTAGGAGACCAAGGGTCTGTTTCCACCAGGTGACCATCGTACAGACGGGATCTGTATGGTGTGACTGGAGCTCTGGAGACACCTGCCAGGGTAAGGCTCAGATGATCCACTGTGATTGGCTTCAGGCAGTATCACTTTGTACCGTTATAGCACCTTCTCCTAACCTCAGCCCCAGGCTGTCCAGGTAGGAGCACACTTGCTCCTAACTGGGCCAAATGTCACAGAGACAGAAATACTGAGAGGAATATCTGGAGGACATGAAGAAAGGTTTCCTTGTCCTAAGATCCAACCCAAGCTGTTATCAACAGAAACACAAGAATTCTAGAACAGTTACCCAACTTTCTGTCTGCCCAGCTATAAATCTGCAATTCTGTCGGAAGCTCACCAGAAACCCCTTTACTGGAACAGGATTATCTCCTAGCCCTTTAGGCAACCCTAGTGGCTTCTGGCTTGACCTTATCAGATCATAATTCCATCCAAGGCATTTCCAGAGCCACCCCGCATATCTCTTTTATCAAAACAGAGTTAGGAGGAAAACACGCTCTTAGCAACCTTTCGAGATGTAACCTGAGAGTTAAAAGGGAATTCGGGGCTAATGCTGAGACAGTTAAAGCTCTTTCTCTCTTGTAGAAGCCCACAGCTACACTTGGGTAAGTCTTACTCTCCCTCCCCTCCCCTGAGGAACACATGCCTCCACTCAGGCTATGTGTGACTTCCTTGCAAAAGCATCTGTCTTGTAAATCCCATGCTTAAACGATATTCAAGTATCTTCAATAATCTCCAACTTGACTTCACTAAACTGGCCAGACCTGAAATTCTTTTCAGCTTCAAAGTCACCAATCCTGGTTTGGCCTGAGTTGAAAACCTAGTCTAAAGGAACTTCTTCGGCTAGTAGGGGGGCAGTGTGGGGCACCCATCACAGAGTTACAACCACAGACTCCCGCTGTGCACCCATCTCAGAGGTACAGCCACAGGCCACTGCTGTGCACATCACAGAGGTACAGCCACAGGCCACTACTGTGCACATCACAGTGGTACAGCCACAGGCCACTGCTGTGCACATCACAGAGGTACAGCCACAGGCCACTACTGTGCACATCACAGTGGTACAGCCACAGGCCACTGCTGTGCACATCACAGAGGTACAGCCACAGGCCACTGCTGTGCACATCACAGAGGTACAGCCACAGGCCACCGCAGTGGTACCTTTCACCATAATTGCAAGTCTTTCTTCTCACAGCTGAGGTGACTGAATGGATCTGAAAGGCCAGCACACATACTCTTTGATTTTTCTCATTCCCCCGCAGGACAGACAGTGATTTAAAAAACTGGACATTTCAAAAATTGGAGCTCAGAGACAGCATGTCTGCCTAACACTCCCAAAGTTATTGAATTTGGAACCAGAACTACCAGGTGAAGGGGGAAAGACTAATTCAAACGCAGCTGCATATACAATGAAAATCAGAAAGTGGCCCAACACCCAAGGCAACAGATCTAAGGAGGCCATTGTCTCCACCTTACCCATCCTGGCACACGGACAGCCTGCAATAGTAACAAACACAGCAAATCCCAAGAAAGAGCAAGAACCCGACCCCCAGAGTTATCACGTTATCAGATTCAGAAGAGCAGTTTTCAACAGAAAAATATCTTAATAGACATGAGATACAAGAACAAACCCATATCCAACAAAGACTGCATGGGAAGTGCTTATAGCAGATGTCCAGACAGACATCCTAAAACAGCAGTGATCTTAACAACACAGAAAGCTCTAGAATGAAGATGCATGGAGAAATACAAACAAGACAAAAATAAAGTTGTAAGACCCCTAAAGGAAAAAAAAAGTGAACAAACTTGTGCGGCTTGAGTCATTCGAAGTTCTTATCAGGTAGGAGAACCAGCAAAGGGGAAGACAGAAAAATGAAAATGAACAAGTCTGAGAACAGAAAGAAAAGTAAACAGACTAAAAAAGAGAGTGTAGAGACTAAGCATCAGAAGGCCTCTGTATCAACTACTCCTGCCTCACTGTGCCAAGGATACCTCATGTTAGCCCAGAAGTACCATGAGGAAGGACGGGTCTGTGCTGGCTCCTGGCTTCAGGAGTGTCAGTCCATCACGGCAGAAAGGCATGGTGGTGTTGGGAGCAGTGAGACCCCAGATCCTGAATTTCTTGTAATCCCCTGATCTGAGTGCCTACAGCTGCTCTGAGCACGAGACCTTCAGGAGTTCCTGATGGCAGAGTGGTTTCTGGTGGGCTTGGCTGGGGCGTGGCTATCTCTATATAATCTGCCCCTGAACACAATAAAGGGGGCATTCTTGGGGAATTCAAGGATGACCCGTGTTGCTGTCTCTCTGTCTGTGTGTGTCTGTGTATTTTAACCTCCAGCCCCTTGCCTGAAGCTCGGTAACTGGGTAATAGTGCACAGAGCGCAGACACGGGGGCGCAGGGAGTGGAATGGTGGAAGGGCCTAATAATGGCAGGGCCTTGAGAGAGGAGCTGTTGTTCCCAGGGTGGGCACATGTGGTGGTGGCCAGGAAAGAAAGCAGAGCACACACAGGCCAGAACTAGAAATGTTCACCAACTCCAAAGGCCTGACCTATTTCCTAAAAGCTTTCCAGCCTTCAGAACAGCAAATCTGCAAGAAGCATTTCGGACTCAAACCAAGATAGACAACATCAAGAGAAATAATAAGCACATTGTGGAAGTTACAGGAAAAAAAGAAGAGAAATAAGCAGAACAATCTTTGAACTAATAATAACTGAAATGTCGCCAAATTTGGTGAGACATGTACACAAATATGCAAACAGTTCAATGATTCTCAGATAAAGTCAGCTGCATTGAAGCACGCTGTAACACTTTCCAAAGACAGAACCTGAAAGTAACAGGAGACAAGGAGCTTGCCACATACAAGCAAGCCTCACAGTATGACTGCCATGAGACCTCCCTGAAATTCCACACATGGGCTCAGCTTACCACGGGAGAAGAATTCAGAGGTTCCCCGGTAAATAAAAGGTTGACAAAACGTGTTACCATTATAGCTATCCTTAAAAACAAGAAAAAGAGCTGGGCAGTGGTGGTGCACACCTTTAATCCCAGCACTGGGAAGGCAGAGGCAGGTGGATCTCTGAGTTCAAGGCCAGCCTGGTGTACAGAGTAGGTTCCAGGACAGACTCCAAAGAGAAACCCTCTCTTGAAAAAAAGGAGGGGAGGGGAGGGAAAGGGAGGGGAGGGGAGGGGGGGGGGGGGGGGGGGGAGGGGAGATGAGAGGAAAGTGCATTAGACCATAAGGGTCTTCCAGCTGTGCCCACAACACAGACCAACACAAGCACTCAGCACTCGGGGATAAGAAGAGAGTACAGTGCTCAAGGTCAGCCTGAACTACACAGTGAGAACCAGTCTTCTCTTTGAAAGAATGAAACTTCCAAGACATAAAGATCACAGTGAAGATTAAAAATACATGAGCAAATTAAAAAGCTAGCACTTAAGCCACCATTTATTACTGTAGTTTCTAGCTGATTTCAGGCTATTGTTTTTTCAAATAGAATTAGTCTAAAAGCTGTATGTTCTGCCTGCACACGTGTTTCATATATGATTTCAGAGACTAGTGTGCTAGACTTTTATTAATTCACTAGGAGTTTCAGTATGGGGAGTACAAAGGGCTGACGCCCTGACAGTGGCTCTGAAGATACCCTAGAACAGCAGCTAATACATCCAAATTGGGATGTTAGAACTTTAGGATGCTAGTGGTAATTTCCATAGTAACCACAAAGAAAATAGCTATAGAGCATACACAAGAAGAAATAAGAAAGAATTTAAAGGATTCAGCTGCAGAAGAAAAAGGAGGGAGGAGGAGGAGGAGCAGGAGGAGGAGGAGGAGGAGGAGGAGGAGGAGGAGGAGGAGGAGGAGGAGGAGGAAGAAGAAGAAGAAGAAGAAGAAGAAGAAGAAGAAGAAGAAGAAGAAGAAGAAGAAGAAGAAGAAGAAGAATCATCAAGCACAGAAGAAGACTAGTAATACAAGGACCAAAAACAGCTACAAGACACAGAGAAACAAGCCCACATGCCCGGACTTCCTCCTCATCGATAATGACTTTAAACGGAAATGGATTCAACTCTCTCTCCATTCAAAGACAGAAAATAGCATAAAGGATCTCTTAAAACAGGAGCAATCTGCAGAGACTCACTTCAGCTCCAAAGACAGAATATATCGTTATCAAAAGAAAGCAGGGTGCATGCCTAACGCCTGATGAAGCAGGCTTAATCACATGTGCATTGTAAAGAGTCATACAGCAAGTTTTGTGTATCTAATAGCAGGTCACCAAAATATGTTTTTAAATCCTGAAAACAAGGAATAGTTCTACAATTAGTATTAGACTCTACAATTAGTATTCATACTCTACTTTCAATACCGGATACAACTGGACTGAATACAAGAAAGGACACATAAGTAACCGGCTACACCCACTGTAAATAGAACACTAGCAAGCAAAGCACAAACACGCTTCTCCAACACTGCCCAGGATAAACGACAGCCAGACTGTGAACAAGGTCACAAAACTGTAAACGCTAAGTAACTTCCCCAGCCACAACACAAAGAAGTTAGAAGTCAGTTACAGAAATAAAACCAGGAAAACCACAAAATCATAGGGACTGAACAATACATTAGTAAACAGACAACTGAAGCAAGAGAATAAAATATAATGTTCTGAAACATACGGTATTACAGCAAAGACAGGGCTCAGGGGAAACACACAGCAATCAACGCTTCCACTTAAAGGAAATTCCAAATCACTGAATCAACTGTAAATTACAGAACCAGAAAGACAAGAAACTAAACAGATGCTAGTAAGAGAAAGAACAAAGATGGAATCAGAAATAAATAGAACAGAATGAAGGAAAAATCTAAGAAAAAGCAGGAAAACCAAAAGTTTATTCTTTGGGAAGGAAAAAAACCCTCAATGAAACTCACCAATGTTTAGGCGGATGTAGTAATTCAAAAAGAGGAAGATAAACAATTACTAAAATCAGAAACAAGAGTAGGGACGTTTTATCACTGATTCCACAGAACTAACAAGGACTGTAAGAGAGCTGGCAAGTAGAATAACTTACATTAAGCAGACAAATTTTCTAAGAACACAAAAATGAACAGAAATTATATGAAAAAAACAAAAATTTAACAATCCTGTAACTAGTGAAGAGGGGAAACTAATCACGGAAAATCTCTTGACAAAGAAAAGCTTTAACTTAATAGATTTCCTAGTAAACATTTAAAAGAATACCAAGAATGTCAATCCTCAAGCATCCAAATGTCTAAAGAGAAGGGATCACTTCTGAACACACCCTAAAAGGGTCACAGCCTCTTGACACCAGCTCCAAGCAAAAACACTGTAAGAAAACTCTAGGCCAGAGCTCTAATGCTGAGGATAACAAGAATCCTCAGCAAAACACTCGTACATTGAATTGAGCAGTATACTAAGAGAATTATACACAGGAGACCACGTGAAATTATTCCTGGAATATGCAGTATTTGCTACATGCAAATCAGTCTGCAATACACCACATCAACAAGAAGCAATAAGACACACCCCTATGATTAGCTCAAGTGATGCAGAGGGAAAAAGCAACTGACAAAGCCCAATACTCCCTTACAACAACAACAAAAAAGGAACAAACTAGCAATAGAAGGAAACCACCCAATGTAATAAAGTCGTGAAAACCCACAGTGAGCGTCAGTGGTGACAAAGCATTTCCTCAAAAACCAGGAACAAGGTGAGGATGGCCACTTTCCCACTTCTACTGAATACAGTATCAGAAGGTCTAACCGCAGCACTCAGGCAAGAAAAAGAAACGAACATTCGAGTCGGGAAGAAAAACTAAAACCTCCTGCATCTGCAGATATTTACATGTCAAGTCCAGGAGGTCACAAAAATAAAACAGAACCAATACATGAACTCAGATAATTGGCAGGGTGCACAATCACTACACAGGACAGTGAGCATCCTGAAAAGAACATTGCCAATATAATTCTACTCACACTGAGGTCAAAGAAAAAGTACTTAGGGACAGGCTTAACCAAAGAAGTAAAACTGTGACAAAAGCTGGGGAAAAAATGATGTAAGCAAAGAGAAACACTCCCCGTGTCCATGTCTACAAATTAGAAGATGTGACACTGTTAAGATTACCTAAAGCAATTTATAAATATAACACAATCTTTATCTAAATTCCATGGTATTTTCTACAAAAAAAAAGTTTTTATCCTAAAATCCCAAATAGCCAAAGTGATTTAAAAAAAATCTGAATTAAAAAATGTGATGGAGGAACCATGTCTGCTAGTATCAAACTATATAACTATATTAGAAAGTTACAGCAATCAAGCCAGGCAGTGGTGACACAGGCCTTTAATCCCAGCACTTGGGAGGCAGAAGAAGGCGGATCCTGTGAGTTCAAGGCCAGGCTGAACTACTGAGTGAGTGCCAGAACAGGCTCCAAAGCTACACAGAGAAACCCTGTCTTGAAGGGGGAAAAAGAAAGAAAGAAAAAAATTACAGCAATCAAAATAGTGTAGTTATAGTAGTATACAGACAGACATAAAAGCCAACAGAACAGAACACAAAACCTAGAAACAAACCCTCAGAGATATGGCCAAATAACTCACCAAGGTTACTGAGATGTTCTATGATAGTCTTGTTCAGTATGTGCTGCTGGGGAAAAGTGGTTATCTGCTTGCAAAACAATGAAAGGGGAACTCCACATAAGAAAACTTAATTTAATATATGTCAAAGACTCATATGCAACACCCCAAACTAAAAAACTCCCTGAAGATAAGAAAAAGTCAATGCTTTATAGCATGGGATTTGGCAATAACCTCTGACAACATACCGCTGTACAGATAGTAAGAGGGATCATAAAAACCCACTTTTGTACATGACCAACAGTACCAACAGAGAGGTAACCCACAGAATGGGAGAAAAACGCGTGCAAATTGTATCTGATAAGGGATCACTACATAAGGTTCTTCGAACAGTTTTGAAAATGCAAGAAATAATACAACAGCCATGAAGCCCTCGCTGATGTAATTCATTATCAATCTGGCAATCCCTACACAAATATTCTTTTTTCCAGGCCAAAAAAGAAAAAAATACAAATACACAAAACCACCCTACTAGTAACTTTAAGAGAAGCTAACACAGAAATACTACAGGGATTCACTCGGTATCCCATCACTTGTAGGAATCTTAACCAGTTTCCTGGGTGCTGCAATTAGACAGGAGCCACCAAGCCCAGCATGCAAATTTCAAATTTACTAGATAACCAAAAAAGGTAAGTCAAGACTAAGAAAACAAGATCATGAGTTAAAGGCCAGCCTGAGCGATACAATGAAAACACTGATGGGCGGGGGGGGGGGGGGGGGGGGGGCGAACTACAATATAATCATCTTCATACCAATCTCTGCCCAAAAAAAGGTGACAAATATTTTTAAGCAGACAGCGTTCCAAAAACAACTTAATTCAAATTCCTGTAATCGGGTACTCCTATGAGCAGTAAAAGCTGAAGAGCCAAGTGTCTACTGGACGTGGGAAGCTCTGCTCTTATGTTCTACAGAGCATAGAGGTAAGAACATAAATGAGTGAAAATGAGCTGGGCCTAACAAAGAGAGAAAGGCAACAGCATCATTAGTAGACGGGAAGGGCCTTACAGGCTGAAAAGTGTTTGGCAAAGCTGTACATGCCATCTTCTTTTTCCAGAATTGGTATTGGGGCGGGAGACACCAAAGGACTTGAAACAATAAACAAGCACAAAGAGGCTATTCTGAGCTGGACTCAGGTATGCCACACTCAAGGCCAATCATTCACACCCAAAGATAAGAAGTCTCTACGTCAGCCCTTTGCTGTAGCACATCTTCAACGATTTAGGTTACCATCAGCACTTAAGTAACAAAACCTCGTCTTGTTCATCTTGTTGCATCTGCCTTGTGCCTTCAGTGCCACTGTGAAAGAAGCAGCTTACTGAAGGAACATTACCAAGCCTTTGCAAGGTAGAGCAAAATATTTAAAATATTTAAAGTCTTGTTTGTATACCTGATCTGTTCTCAGTTTAGTGAGAATCTGCTGGACATAAACATCTATTCCCATCTGTCCTAAAGAAGATGTACTTGCCAATGATAAGGAAGTCACACAGCACAGAGGAGGGTAAGAAGGGGCAGATGAGAAGTCCACAGGCTGCAGCAATGGAGGAGGTTTCCAGCCACCAAATCAGCTCCAGGCACTACTGTCTGTATTGCTGGCCTGGCAAGGCACTATCATCTCAAACTGGGTCTCCTGCCGCTGTCAACCTAACCCAACAAGTGTACAGAGGAACATGCCACCAAGAATCGCTTCCCTGTTCTGTTCACACCTCCTGAAGGGTTGGCCTGTCCCATAAAACAGCAAAAATGTATGCGTATGTGTGTGTGTGTGCATGTGTGTATCATGTACACATGGAAGCAAGAAATCAACTTCCAGTGTTATTCCTCTCCTCAGGAGCCATCACCTTGTGGTTTTGAGCTAAACTGACCAGCCAACGAGCCCCAAGAACCTGTCTGTCTTCACCTCCTCAACACTGGGATTACAAGTGTGTGCCACCACACCTATTTTTTTAATGTGTGTTCTGAGTTCAAACTGACTGAGCTATTTCCTCAGCACAAAAGCATGTCTCCGCCCTCCAGTGCAGCTCTGCATGTCTCCTGCCCTAAGTGCTCTTCAGTAAGAACAAGGCTAGGGAATGTGCTCCAGGGAAAATGTGACCAATGCTATCCTTGCTACTTGGGTTTTCAGGGAGAGATTTTCAATTTCCATTACCACTCCTCACTAGAAGCAGGTGGCTGGAATGCAAATAAGTTTAAGAGAAATAGCAGGAACACTTCCACAATACTTCAGTTACCTACAAAAACCTGAGTGCCCACCTAAGGAAGGACAACCACAAAGCAAGAGATAAGCCTGGGGAGACCTGTGAGAAAGGAATCATATGTAAAGCACAGAATTTAGTCAATGAGTGGCAGACATGCTATGCTTCTGGCTGAGTAGTTACACCAAAGATGCTTTTCAAAGGAAAGAAAAAGGTATGCTCACTCAAGTCAATGTTTATATTCTAAATAATACTGCTCATAAATAATTTTAATGGTAGCAATATTATGTACTTCATAAGGTATCCAGAAAAGCACACAGACAAGTTTATATAGATTGTGTCAGGCTTTCTAGAGGCACGCCAGTAATTTAGATAGCCCTTCACTGGAAAGATCACACTCAGGAAGGAGAGATACACCTGGAAGCCAAGAGTGAAGGCCCCAGAAACTGTTCAATCCGCCTTCCTCTGCTACCTAAGATCTCAGTGAGGGGGCACGCCCCAAAAGAAAGCTCTACCTCAGTCAGCCTTCCTGATGCTGCAAGCTCAAGTTGTGGTGACCCCAACCATAAAATTATTTTTGTTGCTACTTCATAACTGTAATTTTGCTGCTGTTATGGATCGTAATGTAAACATCTGATATGCAGGATATCTGATATGCAACCCCTGTGACAGGGTCACAACCCACAGGTCAAGAAATACTGTTCTACCCAGACTGAGCAGACAGACCAGACCAGCATCTCCTCAGATACTGGTGCTAAGACAAGCAGCCCAGGTGCCCTGCAGCTCCAGTAACTAAACTAAGCAACTCAGTCCAAAGGACAAGGCCTTGGCTTCCCAGCTCTAACTAGACAGAAGTCTGCTAAAGCTGTCCTAGCCATGATTATTAACTAGTTTTACTTAGGGAGGTGTGCTCACAACACGAGAGGACAGACAGGAGATACACACTTCAATGGTAGAAAAGCTCTTGGGAGAAGAAAGGATGAACCTTAAAAAGTAATATGATCTGATCAAGGAGAGAGGATGGTGGGCAACAGGCACAGACATCCCTACTGCCTATGGAAAGGCTGGTTCCAGGGCTCCCAGACTCTAAAACTTCCATGCTCAAGCACCTTACATAAAAAGATGGAATACAGGGCTGGAGAGATGGCTCAGAGGTTAAGAGCACTGTCTGCTCTTCTCGATGTCCTGAGCTCAATTCCCAGCAACCACATGGTGGCTCACAACCATCTGTAATGAGATCTGGCGCCCTCTTCTGACAAGTGTATGTATAATAAATAAATTAAAAAAAAAAAAAGATGGAATACAACGCAGATGTGTTGGCTCGTGTCTGTAACGCCAGGACTCAGGAGACTAAGGCAGAAAGCTTGTCATGAGTTCAAGACTAGTCTGGGCTATATAACTGAGTGAAAGCCTGCCTCAAAAAATAAAAAATAAACAGAAAAATAAGGATAATAAATCAAATGGCATGACACCTGCATATAACCCTTGTTGTAAACCATCTCTAGTGTGCTCACAATGCCTACCATAACATATACACAATGTAGGCAGTTGGTACCATCTGGAGAATGAAGTCAGGCAAAGGCCCGGATACTTCAGAACAGGTGCCATCTCTCTCACAGATTCTCACACTGGGTGTGTGAAACCCTGGTGGTAGAATCCACAGATGTGGGGGCAGCTTGCTCTCACTTTCCTTCCCCCTCTCAGTATTAGTTTTGCAGGCTACCACCATGGAACATTCCTGCAGGCTACCTGCTTTAACATCCAGAAAATCCTGGGCCTCCAAAAGATGCTATTTTCAAAAGGCACACAATTTCTCAGATGTGTTACTAACAAAAAAATTCATAATAAAATTAAAATAACCAAAAAATGGCCTTTTCAGGTGGCTAGAAATTTTAGAGATTCAACACTTCCTTAGCTTCTACCTCTATTAAGTATGCAGCTAGGAATGCCCAGATAAATGCAAACCAAGAATGTCCTCAAGTGCTTTAAAGATGCTTTCAGAGATAATTATTCCCCTATTTCTCTCCAGAAATTCAAGGAAGGTCAGAAATAGAAAGCCACTTTGAAAGCAGTGCTTAGATTACCCAGTGGCTTTAGAAGTCATGAGCTCTGAACAAAGGTTTCCAGAGGTGAGATCTCAGATGTCCTTGACTGTTCCTGGCCACAGGCACTCCAGAAGAGCTGACTCCTAACAAAGCAGCAGATAAGAACATTCTCAAAGGTCTTTGTCTCAGCACCTGTCTGAGATCAAGGTTAAGTACAAAGTAACTAAGCCAAAGAGACCTATATAACCCCAAACCACTGGGTTGATCTGAATTTAAAAGCTCTACTTACTGTTGTTTTTGGGACTGGAGAAAACATCTCTTTCACTCTGGTTTAGGCTGGTTTTGTTTTTTGTTTTTCACTACAGCATCCTCCTTTTGCAACTAATTTAAAGGTCTGGAATGCTTGCTGAAATAGTACAGCAAGTCTATGCTAAATCTGAGTCTCTACTGAGAAGCAGGTCTAATGAGTTATTGAACTAAAGATTTAATTTACCTAGTGAAAACTTATTTATGATAATCTTAAAATCAACTATTGCTATCTTTTCCAGGGAACCACACAAAATAAGCTAACTCCCCCAGGAAGGCTCCCTCATGCCTCCCTGTGATCTGCTTAAGCCTAATCCTCATGCAGTCTGCCGGAAAGAGATTTGGGGGGAGGGGGGGAATTGGACCTTTCTCTGCTCCTCTTCCTACTGTGGCCAAATTGAGTAAGCCTCCTTTTTCTGTTTCTCACTATTGCTTGTCTACTTAGATGGGCTATGGAGAAGAAGGGGTTAACCTGAACTGTAGGACACTGAGAGCCATCCAGTCCCCACCCCACTCCCAGCCCCAGTAAGTCTGGTAGAAATGGTCTGGTATGAAGAGAGCTGCTTGGGTTCAGAAGTCAGGGACCAGAACTCTGCAGGCTTTCACACCCTCTGCTTCTCCTTTCCTAATCGGCAAAAAGAAGATGGAAAACAGGAAAAGCCAGCAGGAAAACACACAAAATTCACATTAGGTAAGCCAAAACTGCTGTAAATAGTGGCCTTCTAAACCAGAGCCTAAGTGACACTCCCTCCCTCAACACAACCTGGTGACAAATCCATCCACTCACCTCATTCCACCTCAAAGTCTGTAGTAAATCTTGCTTTTGAGTTCAACTTGGGGCAATCTCTCAGAACCTAGATTAGAAACAATTGTGAGCTTTAGTATAATAGTTACTTTCAATTTTTTGAAAATATGCAACTGTACCTCACAGTAAGTAAAGGACCCAAAAGAGCAATATTAATAAAATCCTAATTTAAAGCCTCTTTTAATTTTAACCTTTATGTGAAGCTCTATATATTTAAATTTGGGCTAACGACAGCCACTCCCACACAAAGAACTGACTCCTAAACCTGACTAGACAGATAGCTGGATATTCCAGGGCCACATCACAGACAACCAGCTCAGAACATCCGGGAGAAACTCAGGACCAGGACCTGTAAGAAGTCCACTAGAAGGAAATGCTAATTAGCCAAGCCATCAGCATCCCATTGCCTGAGAACCCAGCTCCACCTCCACACCCCCAGTGTTGTTATGAAGCAGTGATCCTCAGCAGGGTGCAATTCTACATCCTGAAGTCAAAACCAGATAAGGAGACATACTACTGCCATCTAACGGGTACAAACCAGGGAAGGTGCTAGACCACACATCACCCAGCCCAAAGGAGAAATAAAGATGTGGCTGAGAAACTCTCTTCCATAGCAACAGACATTCCTGCTTGTAGAATTGAAAATTTCCACAATTCTGGGAGCTGAGGGGACAACTCAGTCAATAAAGTGCTTGCCACTCAAGTACTAAGAATCCAAGTTCCAGCATCCACATAAAAGTCAGACGTGGTGGCATCTGCTTGGACTTCCAGAACTGAGGAACGGAAGAGAAGCGGGTGAGTTGACTGGCTAGCTAATCATCAAGTCCCAAATCCCACAAAGACCTTGTCTCAAAAACAAGGTAGAGAGTTCCTAAAGAATGTTACCAAGTTGACACTCAGGTATGCACATGCACGCACACACACTAACATACATACACAAAGTAATTCTACAATTCATTTTTGCTTTTAAATTTTATGTTGTGTGAGTGTTTTGTACACTGGTACATCTCTCATCACTTGAATGCCTGCAGAGTCCGGAAGAGGGCACTAAATCCCCTGGAACTGGTTACAGAGGGCTGTAGATGCTAGAAACTGAACCTGGGTCCTCTGGTACAACTTCCAGTGCTCTTGGCCACTGTGCCATCTCTCCAGGCCCCAAACTCTACAATTCCAAAACTACTTCTCTGATGAGACAGATAATAAGCTCCCAACCACCATCATAAAGTATTTCCTATGAAAGCTACGTGTCTGTGTAGTACTAATAAAAAAAATACAAATTCATGTTCAATAACAGTAATTGGAACAGAGGGAGTGTTTTGGTTTGGTTGTCTTTTGAGACAGCACTTCTAGTAGCTCAGGCTAGCCTAGATCTCCAGGCTGGCTTGAAACTCATCAGATCTGCCTGCCTCTGCCTCTGAATGCTGGGATTCATGTTGTACACCACCATGCATGGTCCTGAGAATTTGGAATAAATGTTTCAATCTCCAAAAATCTTTGAATTAAACTATGTTCATAAGAGCTTCCCAAGAAAGGTATTGTGGTTTTTGTTTTGGTTTGTTTTCCCATTTACTGAGGTTAAACCCTACTTCAAGCTCTTTTCCCAGTCAGACAGAATGAAGCTGGTCAACAGTCATAATAACCATTGCGCTTCACTCATGTGGCCCTAGTCCTGGGGGACACGGGCTTCTCTTCCCAGCCTGTCCCCCAGCACTGGAGAATCCCAGCCTTCATTCAGCCAAGCACAAAAACACTTTAAAACTTACTCCAATTTTATATTCAAAACAGGATTTACCCAGGACCATATGCCCTGTGTTGGGCAGGAGAGATCTGGAGAGGGAGCTGCAGCAAGCCTTTCCTGGGCTGCCACCGCCAGAAGGTACAGTTCTAGATGTAAGCTGGGAAGGAAAGAGCCAGTGAAGGATTCTGAGTCACAGCCCAGACAGCAGATATGCTGTTTACTCAAGGTTGGTCTCTACAGTATAGCATACACCCACAGAATGAGGAAAGATAGCCATTAACTCTCAAAACAGAGGCTCTGTTTTGATAGTCTTAATGAATTGAGCTATAACTAGCTAACTGCATAAACAGGGCATACCTGGCAGCTGACTAGCACTGGTAAACCACATGGGTACACGAACAAACATGCCAATTTGAAGAGAATGTGATGTAGGACACACGGATTCCAACAGAACTGCTCCTTTCAAACTAGACATGACTTCCAGGTGAAGCAAACCAGACCTACTGATTACAGACTCAGAATCCTCAGTGAACTGCCCAAGGCAGACTCAAGCACTGTCACAACCAAGGGCCCAGGAGAGGTGAGTGGAGCCAGGCGCTCACAGCCCAAGAGACAGAAAGTCAAGGGACAGAAAGTCTGGGGCTCCCAGAAAAACCTGTGGTAGGTGGTGGAAGCTCCCACCCACACCTCAGGACAAGGGGTGAACCAGGCCTTCACCATGTGTCTCTGAGGGATGTGGAACCCTAAAGGCAGCATGATGTGGATGGGGCCAACAAGGTCCTAGAGTCAAGGAGCCTGTGAAAGAGAACAGGCCCACCACAGCTCCACTGCTCAAGGAAGACAACGGGAAGTCCCATCAAGAGTCAGAAAAACAGACTAGGTCCAAACCTACTTCCTGATCAAGAAGAGACAAAGCAAGAGGAGCAAGAAGGAAGGCCAGAGGGTGAGGCCCAGCAGTCAACAAGGAGACTCAGGAACTGCAGTACAATTTGCAATGTAACCCTGACCACTACTCCCATTTTTCTGGACTTAAATTGTTCTTTAAATCAAACTCATAATAAAATCTCAAACACAAACACTTCTTTTTGTTGTTTGTTTTTTCCACTCTCAGCAATTCTGTTCCAAAAAAGAAAGGTTGTTCAATTTCCTGTCAAAAGCAATCCAGAGAAGGCCACCTACACTGTAAAAGCAGTAAGGAGGGAAATAGCTGGAAAAAAGCCTGTGTGTGTGGGCGTCACCGAGCGCAATGTAACTAGCACTCTGGGTTGCTAAAGCGCTTTTCCTTGATCATTGGGAGAACTATGAAAACTAGCCAGTCTGGCGGCCACAGAGAAGCTTGTCCTCCAGCCTACCTAAGGAAAACAGGACCTGTGATAGGCTTCAGTCTCACCAGCTGAGAGGTGGCCAGGGTGGCTGCATGTCTTTAGCAACAGTTTTCTATAAACAGAGAAAAGGCAGAAAGAATCTCAGTCAGCTTAAAGTAAAACTCTCAGGGAAAGGCGGCTATGGGTGACCATGACCCTTCTGCCCAATTCCCACATTCTACCTGACACACACATTTCTAAACTGAGATCATCTCCCTCCCAAAATGTTCAATCCTAGAGCTATGAAGACAGCCCACTCAGAACCTGAACACATTCTAATGGGTTGCTACACCTTCACATCGATTCTACCCCCCACTTCCTTTCTGGAAAGCCTGGCAACCAACTGGCCCAGCACTCGTAAAATGTAAGCTCAGGCTGGAAACTGGCTCGCAGTTTGGTTCCAAGCCTCACATCAGAAAACTCCTCACTGCCTGTAAGTTCAGCTCTGGGAGAATCTGAGACTCTGGTCTCTGAGGGCATGTGCATGCCCATGCACACACCCACAGACACACTCACAACCTGAGATATGCTCAGGAGTGAAGTAAATGCTCTGTGATGGAGACAGAAACTGACTCAACAGCCCATCAGCAAACAGGAGAAAACAGCACACGCAAAGTAAGTTAAAATACAGTATTATCTCTGTCTATACTGTGACGATGTCACTTCTATAAAACCACACTTCCCATTCAAAGAAGCAACTTCCACAAACGCAAGACACAGATGAAGAAGCAAACCCATGACCATAAAGGAATGCACAGTGAGACAACAGTAATTGCTGGCAAACCTGCACGCCCAAAGACAGAGACCTGGAAGGAAACCAGCGTGGCAGGGCAGCTCCCAGCAAAGGCAAGCCTATCAAGCTCTGTAAATGGCTTGTGTGATGAACTAATGATTCTGAGGTATTCAAACAACTGAAGGGCTTTGCCTTGCTTTACTCAATAAATGCACATAAACCTACAGAAGATGCAGGCATAGTAGAAATAGCCTTTTTCCCTGGATGCCTGACCAGAGAGTCAATACCTATAAAGGCTGATGAGAGCATTCTCCTATAAATTTTTTCATATTTGTGACTATCACAACTCAGAATACAGTGCTGATATAAACACCATGATCTTCTTCAGAGGCCATGTCTGTTCTGTCTCCCTTTACCTATCCTAACGATGTCTACCCCAGTGAATGGACCCAATCCAGGGCCTTGCACTGTACTCTGTTTCATCTCGATAGAAACACTGCCATCTGAAGAATTCTCATTTTTCTTGCCCCTTGTGATCATGGCAATCAAGAAAATCCTGGCCAGCTTATGTGGTGTCTCTTTGAACTGTATGTATTTGATGGTCCCTTATGGTTAGGGTCATGCACATTTTCTACAGGAATACTATACAACAAGCGCTCCTTTAACTTCATTCTGTCAGGTGGAACACAATTTCAAATAGTGTCTACACTATGGCAATGTTAACTCATACTACTTAACTAAGGTAGTATCTGTCAGAATTCCACACAATAAAGTGACTTTCTTTTCTTTCATAACTCTTACTTAGTGGGATGACACTTTGGACCATACAGAGGGCAGGAGAGATGGCTTGCTGGTTAAGAGCACTTGTTGAATTCATTTCCACATCCACACCATGATTCTAGTGTCAAAGAATGCTCTCTTCTGACCTCCGTAGGTACCCAACACATGTGATGCACATACGAACATACAGACATTCATTTGTACACATAAAATAAAAATAAACACATCATCTTTAAAAATAAGACTCCATAGGTACTTTATTTCTTAATAAACTTTCAGTATTTTATTTATTTATTTATTTATTTATTTATTTATTTATTATGTATACAATATTCTGTCTGTGTGTATGTCTGCAGGCCATAAGAGGGCACCAGTCCTAATTACAGATGGTTGTGAGCCACCATGTGGTTGCCGGGAATTGAACTCAGGACCTTTGGAAGAGCAGGCAATGCTCTTAATCGCTGAGCCATCTCTCCAGCCCCAACTTTCAGTATTTATAGTCCAAAAATACCTTCCATTTTAATGAGAAAATGGCATTTAGAAGCCAAGATGTGGGGGTGCAGTATGCTTTCTGAGAAAGGATGACTGCTGTCTCCGGGCCTTCAAAGAGAAGAGCACCATATACACACATTTCTTTCCGTGTTTCTTCAAAGAGAAGAGAACCATATACACACAGACACACACATTTCTTTCTGTGTTTCTTGATTTTTCTATACCACTGAAAACCACGAGTTCCTGCCTACACTTTAAGTTCTAAACGAATACCTCAGGCTCACCACCCAACTGTCCCTCTCCCCTCTCTGTGACAGTGGTACAACTGGCGCTCACTGACCTCTACATTTATTTATAGTCGTCATTCCTCCATCATGTGCCAGGTGACACCATTTCTTATTACCTACAATGTAGTGAGGGGAAAGGTCTATTTTCTCAAACTGAGGGGTCAGTAAGGGAGCAACCCAGCAAGAAAAAACCCTTAGACAAAAACTGGTACTCCAGTCCCCTCAGAGACGAAAGGAAAAAGAGAATATGAGGTCCCATACTTATAGATCCATCTTATCAGCAAAGACCAGACAAACAGCCAGCACTCTAAATGCCTGGCTGGGGTGGTGTGGTCTTCTTTATATGGTGATACTAATTTTTCAGAGCTTAAATAGTTCAATCCCAAAATGTGTTCTTCAAAGATGTTGAAAGAGCTAAGGAATCTTAATCCCACAATTAGGACCAGAGGGAGACAGGAGGAGGTCACAGAGGCTAGGTCTCTAAGCACCCGTCTTGGTCTATGGGAAGGAGCATGGGCAGGAGAGACACCATCAGACTCTGGGCAGCTAGCTGCTGCGAGTGGTCCTCTGTGCTTCATTTCCAGAAAGGTCTTTAGGGTACAGACAAGTCTGGGTTCACTGCCAGTAAGTAAAGAAAATTCCTCCTGTAGATAGGCAGACAGAGCAGATGCACAAAACCTGGACCAATCCGACCCATCTGCAAGAGAAATGTGCAGACCGTTCTTAGAACATCTCTATCACATTCCATAGCCTGTGGTCTAGTCCAGCTCAGTTATCAGATAAAATTTACTCTCGGAAGACTCTGTGTCTGCAATAAAACTCTGCTGAATAAATGAAAGATTATGGCAACACTAAGAGTCAAAATTATTTCCAAGTCAGCACAAGAAAGCACCCTCAATGACATGACAAAGACTAAGGAGCTGGAGGCTCTGCTCAGTCCCTAGCATCAGTCACTGACACCATAAAATTCCTCAGTAATATGCAGAAAATCCCCATCTTCACTGCAAGATTACTGTAAGGATCAAATGGCAGAATTTAAGTAGGAGTGCCTTTAATACTAAATGTAACAGAACCCATAATGAAAGGATAGCTGTTACCAGTCATGAGAGAGGCACTCGCTCAAGAACACAGTGCAAGGAGGCTACAAAGGCTTTCTCCTGGAACTTAAAAAAATAAAATAAAATAAAATTAGGAAAACTTTCTGCCTCTAAAAAACTTGAAAAGAAATTAATAGTTTTTATTGCTTTCAATACCTTCTAGACAGACTTAAAAATGTCTCAGTTAAAATCTAAGTTGGCTTTTCTTGCTCTTAATAATAGTTTTTTATTTGTCTGTTTAAGGCTTTTTGGTCTCTTTAAAAAAAAAAAAAACCCACGGGTCACCACAGCAAAGTTTAGAAAGTTATAGTCCTGAGCACAAAAGTCCTGAGTGCCAGTCTTTAAAACAGGAACTAACACACTTCTAAGAAGCAAGTTACACAAGCATTACTTTTGTGCCCCTACTGACTTCAAGTGAAGCCAACACATGATCTTGTCACTGCAGAGTGGTGTGGGCACATGGTGTGAACACTAGGGGGAAAGAGGTGCCACGTGGAGTGCAAAGAGGAGCCTGACAGTCCCCACTGGACCACAGCAGGGAAGAATGGCCAATCTGTAGTGTGGGCAACGGACGGGAAACAAGACTACAGCCCAGAGTCCATGCACGCAGGCAGCATGCATGCTGGCTAGAGCTGGCCAGAATACTGGTCTACCATCCCACAAGTCTTAGAGCTTTTAGTCAATCACTACTTCTATGATTTACTATGACAATGAAGTCTAGACTAATGAAATGACACTCGCTGTGACATGCAGGGAGAAGGAAGCGAAAGGTAAAAAGCAGTGTGACTGCATTTTACAGAACGTTTCAAACTCCACATATACACACACATGAATCCACACTGGAAAACAGGTGAGATTGCATGGACCGGTACCTCTAAAACTAGGAGTACATGGAAGGCTGGAACTTTCCAAAGTGCACAGAGTAAAAGGCACAGACACAGACGACCAATAACCCACATACGCGAGACACGAACTGAGCACACAGTCCCCTGTTGAATTACACCCAGCAGTGTTCACTCCACACTTAGATGAAAACAAATGCCTCTCCTGTGTGATGTGAAGGATGTCTCCCTGAGCCGGAGGGTCACTCCGTAGTGAAGAGCGCCTACCGCTCAAGCAGACACTGGAGTTTGGCTCCCAGCCCCCATGTCCGGCAGCTCAGAGCAGCCTTTAACTCCAGAGATCCAGGGCTGTTTTGTGGACTCCACAGGTACCCGCACTCAATGTGTACACATACAAACACATACATTTACACATAAATAAAAGTAAAATAGATCTTAAAGACAAGAAAAGCAAAAGATGGCTGGCTACTTAGTCCTAAGTTGAAGGGGCAGGAGCACCAGGGGCCACCAAACTCTTTGCACACCTCCACAAATGGTAACAAGCACAAATCAAACCTAGTGCATCCAGAAGCTTCCATCTTGATGCTAATTATTCAAGAATCTAAATCTGTCTTCCAACTAAGTAATTTCCTTTATAAAGACAGCTATTATGTGAGTGTGTATAAAGTCAGACACATAATACTCTCTACCTCATGTAATCAATGTGACAATCCAAGGAAATGGATTCAACAACTCCACTTTACAGGGGGATGCAGGTAAGAGTCGTGACATTTTAAACACTGTCCAAGATAGTTAAGCTCATTCCATCCCAACACCCTGCCCTTATACAGCAGTCTCTTACCCTAACGGTTCATCTCTACTGATGCCAGCACAGTGATGAATGCCTTTTGTTACTTCACTGAATCCCCGTAACATCCCTGTTAAGGTGACTAATAGCTGTGATTCTCTTTTTTAAAGAAAACATACTCAAAATAGTTAAGCTGAATGAAAACGAGGACATGACTTCTCCTGGGGCAGGGGAGATATTCAGCTAAAGGCCTCTGGAAGGGTCCAGACTGAGCTGAGCCATGAGAGGAGAGAGAGAGGGAAAGGAAATGGGGAAGAGCAGAGACAGAGAAGAGAAGGCAAGTGGACCAAAAGCCAGAGACCACATGGCTGAAATGGCAGGTTTTTATAGGAAAGAGAAGCTGAAGGAAGGAAAGCAAAGTCCAGGTCCTGGGCTGAGAGGTTTAGTAGGGGGCAGAAGGAGCCAAAAGTACTGAGCCTTGTCCTGAGTTTCTTTGGAACCCAACTAAAGCAATTTGGCCAAATCCAAAGAGCTCTTATAAAGTCACACTACAACAATACTAACACAGGATAACATGGGCTTTCTAGTGTGCCATTCCCATCAGGCCAAGAAAGTCTCCTTTGGATTTAAGGTGACTAGAAGACACATCAATGCAAGCTGACAGCCTGAAGAAGACAAACACTTTTAGAAAGTGAGTCCTCAATGGTCCCCACATTGAAAGCCAGCATCTGCATCTATAAGGTGCCTCTGGGCACATGGGCAAGTGGCAGTGAGGAGAAATTCTTGTCATACACAGGAAACAGATGGGGTGGATAGCACTAACAGATAACCAACTGTCTCTCTTCCTCTCTCTAGGACCACAGAAACATCCAGTTAATGACATCATGAAAACTAGAAAAGCAGAAGCTCCTGACCAAGAGCAGGATTTGCATGTACATCAAAATTACCAGCAGCAGGGAGTGGTCACACAGAGAGGGCAGAAACCTATTTCAGCTATAAGTCAGTTCCCTATTCTCCAAAGTGACTGCAACCCCGGCCAGGGAGATCCATCTGCACTCTCAACAGCCCAATTCAAACATTTTACACATTTACCAGATATAAGACTCTGATCAAAGAAACCTGAATCTCCAAAGATCTACCAACACTAACCTTCCCTTTAAAGAGATTGTAAACTAACCCAGGAGTCAAAAAAGGAGAGTGTCTAAGTTAGGGTTTTATTGCCATGAAGAGACACCATGATCATGGCAACTCTTATAAAGGAAAACATTTAATTGGGGCTGGCTTAGTTTCAGAGGTTGAGTCCATTATCATCCTGATGGGAATCATGGCGGCACACAGGCAGACATGATGCTGGAAAAGGAGCTGAGAGCTCTACATCTTGATCCGCAGGCAGAAGTAAAGACTAAGTCCCACACTGGGCATAGCTTGAGCATATGAGACCTCAAAGTCCACTCCCACAGTGACACACTTCCTCCAATAAGGCCACAACTACTCCAACAAGTCTACACCTTTAATAGTGCCATTCCCTATGGGCCAAGCAATCAAACATGTGAGTCTATGTGGGCCATTCCTATTCAAACCACCACAAAGGGGAAATCCAAATCAAGTATATGGAGATCCAACAACTTCAAGGAATGCAGAGAACACAAAGGCTGGAAGCTCAATGGGATCCAGGAAAAATAATTTGGACATGAGATTTCCAGTACAGTAGAGGCTGGGGCTGCAGCTCAGTGGAGTGCAAGGAGTGCGAGGAGTGTAAGGCCTTGAGCTCAATGCCTAGTGTGGGTGTGCAGGTGATAGCTAAAACCAATGCAATCCGGGGAAAAAAAGACAGAATGAAAGCATTAAAGGTTACTGTGCGTGTGGAGTTTGAGTGAACAGAGTATAAATTATGGAAACATGTTTTAAAATCAAGCCATGGAAACTCTGTGTTGAGAACCACAGATAAAATGCTAAGGGAAGCCCCAGGGTTCTACAGTGACTCACTATCCACTGATACCTGTCATACAGCACTGACTGCCTCCTTCATAAAGCAGAGGGCCGGATGCCCACAGCAACAACATCACTGAATACAAAGATGACTATGCAACCTCAGCATCCAAACAGTGCCCACTGCATGCACAGCAAGGCTCATCTCTCAGAGTTGTTGCTGGTGTGTGGATAACATGAATACTCACTTTTAAATACATAGGCATAAAATAAGCTTGGCAGCATTGTAATTCTATCAAACGGATGAAGCATAAATGAGTACTTACTAATGCAAAACAAACTGCGCAGCACTTAGGGATGAATGTGAAAACTAAATTTCATGTGCACACATTCAGAACTTACAAACAATAACTACATTGAAAACTAATAATCTTCAACCAATCAGTGTAATGAACTGCAGTTACCTTTTAGCTATCTAGTTCTACTTAGCCCATGAACCTTTTGAAGTAAAATTCCATGCAGGGATTTGTCATACCTGGTAAGAACCTGTTTAAACAGAACAGGAACCAGGCCAGGTGTGGTGGCACATGCCTACAACCCACCCAGCACTGAGGAAACTGATGCAGAAGGATCAGAAATCCAAGGAAAATCTGGTCTACACAGAGACCCTGCTTCAAAATAAATAAAAATAATAAGTAATATAAAATAGCAATAATAATAATAATAATAATAATATAAAATAGTTCTTATCCCTATGTGGGACAAGTGAAATGGCTCAGTAGGTGCTTGCGGCCAAACTTGACAGCCTGAGTTCAAACCCTGGGTCCCACACTACGGAAGGAGAAAACCAATTCCTATCATTGTCCTCTGACCTCCACATGGACAGTACACCTACACACCTACACATACAAAAGAAATAAGTAAATGCAATGAAAACTTTTCAGTCTCCAATGAGGAGTATGGAGACAGCTCAGTGGGTAAGGGTGGTTGCTCTGCAAGCCTGAGAACCTAAGTTTGAATCTCAGCACCCGTGTAAAAGGCCAGGCTGTGTGTGCCTGTAATCCCAGCACTGTGGAACAGGGATGGATGATCCAGACAGCCAGTCTCAATGAAACAGAGCTTCCAGCTCAGCGAGAGACCCTGACTCAAGGAAACAAGGCTAAGACTGAGAGAGGAAGACACCAACATCTTCCTTCCTCTGGCTTCTGCATATATATGCATGAGCATACACACTCACACATTCACATGTGTGCAACACACACCAGAGTACATACCACAAACACATACACACAAAGGAAAATCTGGGTATTTTATTAAGCAAATGACACCAACAAAGTACAACTAACAACCAAACCAGCAAGGAAGTAGTTTATTTGCTGTAACCAACAGGAAGAGCAAGAAAAGGTGGACTAAGAGCTGGTAGTAGAACGGTGGACCCATCCCACCTAGTTTTTAAACAATCAGCTGAGTTCAGACTGGCATACAGGAAATGGGGAAGGACCAAAGGCTTATTAGGGACTGTAACAATCAGGCGATTGAGTGTGCACACACATACATACTTGGATTTACAAGGAATACAAAAAACCTTCAACACTACTATGAGGGCACTGAGCTGCTGTTTCCCAGGTGGGAGAGACAGAGGCTGACTGAGGCTGAGGAACAAAAGATAGACTTAAGGAAGATAAATGGTCCTCACTGTTGCCCAGGTTCTCTGGCATTGTGAACTGCAGGCTGGTTTTCTTTGCTTTATGTCTAAAAGCCACTTATGAGTAGTACATACTATATTTGACTTTCATGGATCTAATCTACATGGGAAGTAGAAAAAGATAAGATCTCCTGAGTAAACTGGGAGCATAGGGACCATGGGAGAGGGTTGAAGGGAAGAGGAGAGAAAGGGAGCAGAGAAAAATGTATAGCTCAGTAAAATCAATTGAGACAGAGACAGAGAGACAGAGAGAAAGAGAGGGGGGGAAGGAAAGGGGCAAGGAGGGAGGGAGAGAGGGGGAGGGAGAGAGGGAGGGGGGGAGAGAGAGAAATGGACCACACGTTGAGAGCAGTGGAGCTGAAGACAGTCTCTAGTCTGGAGACCTAAGATGGTAGTCTGTTGTCCTTGTAAGAAACTGCTCAACTAAGTCAGAGAGATGATTCAATGTATAAAAGGATGAACAGTTGTCAGGAATGGAGCTCAGATGCTCAGAGCACTAACCAGCAAAACCAGCCAACCAGCAAGCTCTGGGCTCAAGTGAGAAACCCTACCTGGCAGCTGCAGCCTCAACACACAAGGTGGGAATGACTGAGGAGGGCAGCCAAATTAATACACAGATGCACAAAATAGGAAAAAAGAACTCATAGCTCCTTACAATGAACAATCACACTGTTCTCAAAAGCTGCTCTTCTCAGGATCACATCTGCCTGATCATTGGTCATCTTCAATACTGTCAGAAGCATCCAGAAGTCACAAAAGCATATCAGAAAGGAACTCAACTTTCAATGGCCTTTTTGGACCTTGTCAATAAAATAAAGCTTATTTTAAATACCTATGGATAAATTATTTTAATTTATCACATGATATCCTTTAAGAGAAATAGTCTACAACTGGGTCTAACTCTTCCAAAAGTCTTCATTTTGAACAGCATTGAATTTTACAATAAAATCTAATTGTAACGTTTTTCTGTACAGGAAAGACTCAAACCTTGAACTTCTAATCATCCTGCCTCCATCTCCTGAGTGCTAGGTTACAGCATGCACTACCTCATCCAGTTTATGCGGTGCTGGGGGTCCAACCCAGGGCCTGATGAATGTCAAGCAAGCACTCTGCCTGGCCTCCATAAACTCCATGAAGGTAGACATGGATGGATAGATTAGACAGCTAGTGGATAAATGGATTTTTAAAAACATTGTTGGGCTGCCCTGTGTATTCTAAAGGAGTTTTTGATACCTCAGAAGAACACAATAAAAAATGTTCTCAGTAGGACCAAAAGCCGACTTCCAGTTCTGCCTGAAGACCCAAATTCAGGTCTCAGCACTCACCTCCCATGACTCCACAACTGCAGGTAACTTCAACATCAGGGTATCCAATGCCCTCTTCTGGCCTCCACCAGGACCCACATATATGCTGCATTCACTCACACAGACACACACCCACATACACATAAATGAGTAATAAATCTTTTTCTTTGTTTTAGTTTTTATTTGTTTTCAACACACTATATTCCATCTCTAAGAAGCAAAACATTGACCTAGAAAAAGCACAGAATCTGTCTTGAGACCTGCTTGAGAAGACAACTAGACTTAATGTGCTCTTGGGCAAGATAAGTCCATGACTAAATGTAGAAACTTGGTCCTTCTCCTTGAAGTTACGAAAAGCCTAAACAAAAAAACAGACAAAAACACAAAGTACCTAGCAAGTACTAGTTAGGAAAACAACTCCCAGATGAGAATCTTGGTATTAAGAATAAAGCAGAAAAGAGAGGGTTTCAGAGGAGAGGAACCCCAGCTCAGTCCACAGCAGCTCACTGTATTATGATAGAGACGTTAGCAATCAGCATGAGCCTATGTGAACTGAAGACGGGAGGAACTCTTCTCCAACGAAACAGAAGAATCATCAGTTCAGTGTGCCTGACAAGTTTGCCAAACGATGTGTGTTTTTCTCTGCTATTATGTCACAGCCAGAGTATTTAGTCTACATGTTGATCTTCTGAAATTATGGTTCATCAAGGATTCTCTTTAAAGACAGATACTAGGGGTCTTCTCTAGACTCTACAATACCAAGATAACTGCACAGTCAACTATAATTATGCACTCATACACGCTCTCACCTTGTATCATCATACATAATGCAGACAAAATACAAAGCATGACAGAAAACCCAAAGTTACGAAAAAAGCTTTGGGGAAAACTCTAATACAGTTTCATCGTTGTAAAAATCGGTCCCACAATAGCATTGATTGACTTTCCTTTTATTGCTTATCCATCAGGAAAAGAAATAAACAGCAGGTAAACTTAAATTAACCTCTACAAAGTGCTTTAAGCATGTTATTCAACAATAAAACAGGAAAATCCTTTTTAAAAATTTGTGGGGTTTTTTTTCGTATTAATTCCTATGGCTTTGGGCTCAGCAAGATGGTTCAGTGAGTAAAGGCACTTGCTGCCAAACCTGATGACCTGTATTCCACCACCCAGAAACCACTGGGGGAGTCGAGGAGACAACTTCTGATCTCCATAATCAAGGTGTGACTTGTGGGTGGGGGGAGGAGAGGGAGAGGCAGAGGGAGGGACGGAGGGAGGCTGTCTATGATTTAATTTAAATGTAACTCACAGTCACTAAAATATCCAGTGAAATAGCAGGTGAGGTTGTCTTATCCATTGCTAATTCTGAATGAACATTTTGGATACAGAACAGGAAAGCCACATTCTGAGAGACAGCGACACTGGAGCAAGTGTCTCCAGGGAGTAGCTCTGCCTTAGACACCGAAATCTGACCTCACTCATCCAATCCAGAGTATAGAAAAAGAGACCAATGTCACAAAACTTGAGGAACCCACAAAGTTTCTATATGCAAAACAGTAGATGCAGGGAGGTCCTGTAACATATCCATATTTAGAAAGGATTATTTTTTAACTTTTTGAATGCAGGAAATAAAACTGGGGAAGAAGAGGCGCACCACCCAGTTTTTATAAAATATTGACAAAAGCCATGAGAAAAAAGACTAGTGTCCAGTAGAAAAATTCCCCAAAGAAACCTAGGATGGCTTCAGTGTTCCCAGCAGAAATGAGAAGCCTCTGTTTAAGTAGACACTCTCCCAAAGTCTAGGCCCTGAACAACCACAAGAGCCACTGCACTCCGAAGTGCCTGTTCCAGCCACTCTTGCTAGCATGAGGATGGTCTGATTATATCACACATATCAGCTCTGCAAACTACAGACTCCAACAGTTTTTCAGAATCTGGTGTGTTCAGTCACCACAGTGGACTTAATTTCTCACAGAATCCATTCCTCTTTCTCTGCTTACCATCTCTTTAACACAATCACTAAATAAATAAGTTCCCTCTTGGCTTCTTTGGGTCTTAAGATGTTTCTTGAATATGAGGTCACAGTCATCTGATGCTTTTTAAAGGGTTCTAAAGAAAGTTACCCAAGACATAATGAGGTCACATCCAAACTAGCAATGTCCACTGTATCCCGAACCTTCACAATACTTACAGGCCTTTTTAGTAAGAGTCAAGAAAATGTCACCCCTACACTTCTCAAACATTTTGGTCAACCAACCAAAAAGCTTAACTATGTATCCTGTGAATGTTAAGTTCCAAACCCCAAGCCATGTGCTGGGGTCTCTGCAACCACCTCAGACAGCAAAGTAACAATCCGAAGGAGGCAAGAAGGTCGTTGAGGTCAACACAACTCTGTACCCAGTGTTGGTTCAAACTCCGAGTCGGACCCTGAGTCATTTACTTTAGTGATATTTAAGCATAATCTTCCCTAGTGATTATTAATTAACTCAATTCTATATGCATATTAAAGTTTAAGACATAAACACTGAAACTCTTTGTAAAGTATATGTGACATCTTCCATAAAGATGGGTTCTATAGATTGACTACATTTGACACCTTCCATATAGATGGGTTCTATACATTGACAAGTTCATGATAAGGGTCTGGGAAGGATCTGAGGCAGTCTCAACCACACAGACAGAGCAAAGGTCACCAGGCTATTAAACCACATCCTCTCCTAGCCTTCTGGGTGGGAAAAAAAGGTTATGCACCCCTCCCTTTGAAGGGACAACCCTGTGTGTTTAACATTCCCGGTTTCCCCAGTGCTTATCTATAAACACAAGGACCTCCTCCTCTGTAAGGAGGAACAAGGTCATGGTAAGAAGGGGCATCCAAGCAGACACCCGGGCAATACTTCAACTAAACTGGAACCAAAAAAAGACCAGGGAAAGTCGCTGTTGACAAGCATACTTCAGAGGAAAATCACTTATATGGCAAACTGTTCATAACACTAAGCAATTAAAGAAACATGGAAAACAGTACATCAAACCCAGAAAAGCTTGAGAGGAGACTGTGTTCATGTTAGAAAAGTTCTCACCAGCTTGTGCGGGTCTCTGGGGTTCTTATTCTATTCTCTGTTTTATTGTAGTTTTCAAATTTCCATAATAATGATCCTTAAAAATAAGTAGTAGGGTGGCTGGTGGTTTTTTTATTTTTTTAAATTCATTTAGGGTGAAACTTTGTATCTTTAGGCTTATCAAACCATTGTGTTTTCTGTGACTGACAAAAAATGCTGGAAAGAAATGCCAATGGTAAGCTGGGCACAGTGTTCATGCTGACAACCCCAGCACCTCCGTGCCTGAGGCAGCAGAACAGCTGAAGCCTTAAAGTGAATGAAAGGGAGACTCTTGTCTCAAAAAAAAGTCAATACCAAAGAAACATTACAATTCGTGTCCCATGTCCCCAAGCTGCATTCACTTTGCCTCCTCTCTTCCATCTGGACAAGTGATGGACAAGAACTTATGTACTTATAGGGAAGACAAGACAATCAGAGGCTAGTATCAGCAACTGACAGACAGACATTGCTTCTCCAGCTTTCATGCAGGCTCTGCACGTGATAAAATGCATATATCAACTCCACCCCCTTGCCTACCTGCCTGTATCCCGGTGAGGACAAGAGGGGCTTTTCAAGCACAGCTCTCCTAACCCTCAGGAACATACACAAAGATCCAGTACTGAACTACAATTGCCTGGTCTACTGGTCTGTAAGTTGGTAAGTGTGCCACACAACACTGCCTAATGCCAAACAAAAGAAGGAAAACATATCCAGTATTTCCAATCATGAAACATCTGCCTTACCTCCATGGAACTGCTGAGAATCTAAAATGGGAGTTTAAAGATCATTATAGAACTACCAAAACATAAAAACAATGGTGGAAAAACTAAGGACTTCAGATTTCCTACAAGGGGCACCACCTTAAAATGCCATCCAAGGAAGCTATCTGCAATTGACGCCTGCTGGAAAAGGGATAAATGGTTTCCCTCAATGGAGCCTCACTGGGTATGTTAGCCACACCTCAAGGCAGGTCCCATGCCCAGGAGTAGTTGGCCATCACAAAACAAACTCACTGGTACTTCTATACAGTTCATTCCCCTTCACACTTTCCTGCTACCACTGCTACTGCCTGTCTAACACCTAGAGCCTGGCATCTGTTCCCCCCAAGGCTTCCTTCCTGCACACGAGCTATATCCCACTGCCTCCTGCTATGTCTCCCAGTCGCCAATACTAAAAAGCCCATTCCGCACTAGAAATTCATCAGAAATCACTATAAACAAACAGGTAAGAGATGTGTGTGTGTGTGTGTGTGTGTGTGTGTGTGTGTGTGTTTGTGAGAGAGAGAGAGAGAGAGAGAGAGAGAGAGAGAGAGAGAGAGAGAGAGAGAGAGAGAGAGAACTCATTACATAATCAAGACGTCTCAGAGAGCTTATGGGGAGCAATTTGAATACTACTAGCTAACATGGAGGACCATCTGGAGACTGATTTCAATTGGTCTGATCTGGAGAGTATTAAGGCCCTGAAGTTCCATAGTTGATGCTCTGCAGGCCATCAAAGTACCCCTAGAATGTGGGAGAAGAAACCTGGAAAAGAGAACATTTGTGTAGGTGCTGCCCACTCCGAAACTCTGGTGCACAAGGACATAAGATCTATGGCTGTCTCCAGCAAAGTCAATTCCCTGTGAATGATCTTCCAAACAGTAAAATAAGTTGGAATTAACTGCTTTACTTAATCCTTGCTTGATTAAAATCAAGGCAATGGATTCTGCTATGACAAACATATATCTTAACTAAATAATTTTTATATTGTGTTTTCAAGTTTGTGATACATTATTCCAAAATAAGCAAATGTGGCAAAAACATTTTACATGGCTTCTGATTTACAGAAAGCTTAAAATTACATTTTGAACCTCACTTTTTCTCAATAAATGACATTTTCTATAAACTACAGCTGTTTCTCACAAGTTCAATAATATGAATAGCATCTATAGAGTAAGTATGACAACTGATACATCACTACAGAGTGATTCCTCCCTCTTTCCTATGCTGAGCCCACTTCCTAGTTCGTGTTTCTTATTTGCACACCACACTGCTCTTCTAAGAATTAACTCAGATTTATCATTAGTACTTTAATCAAAACAAACTGAATCATATCAAAAGTTCATGCTAGAAAACAGCAGCCTCTGTAGAGGTAAAGCAGCTACACCAAAGCCCATGATAGACAATGCTTCAGAAAGTGGTGTGTAATGAGCATCCCGCAACCCGAGGCCGACAGGAGCCAGGCATGCAACCATCTCAGATGGCACTCACCTTTCTAACTGAGAATTAAGGACAAATTTTAAGACTGATCTTTAGGTGTGAAGGCCTCCGTGTTAACAACACTCCTCCAGCAGCCCTTCAGACCAGATCCAAGAACCATCCACTGCCCATAGGAAGACAGCACGTCTAAGGAAGCCAAAGAGAGACTGCCCGGTGATGGAGGACTTAAACCATCAACCTATCTAAGCTTTGAAGACAGCATGCCTTGACCTGCCTTAAATCAATGTCAGTGGAAATTGGTATCAACAAGATAATACATTTAGAAATAAGCTTGAACTAAAACTTTAAAGATATCATCTAGTCACTGTTGTAGCTCAGAAGCGCCAGAACACCCAAACAAGTAACTTCCCCTTTTTTACTCCCCTTGAAGCTCCACCATCTTCTTCTACCTTTCCTGCCCTTCTTACCCACTCTTTCAATTTCCTCCTTTACTGAACAGACATCTACTATGCTTCCTCCAGAGATCAGATATACTCACAGCCCACATCATTCAATATGGGAGGCTATTAGCCACTAGAAATGATACCATTCAGAACTAAGATGTGCTAGAAGAATAAAATTACATCAGGTTTTAAAGACAACATTTAAAGGATATGAAATAGCTATTAATTTACTGATCACATATTTGCATGATAGTTAAATAAGTATTAAAATTAATACTCTTTTTATGTGTCAACTAAAAATTTTAACTGCACAGAAGTTCACACCATACCTAATGATAAGGCTATCCCAGATGCTGGGTTTTATCAGGACCCAAAATCAAGTCCCAAACTAAAAGCCTGACAGTGGGTATAGACCTAGGATGGCACTATATTCATCCCTCATATTACCAGGAGTCTACAGTCTATGAGCCTCAGAATAATTAGGGTCAGTGATACAGTCATGCACAACCGTTATTTCCCCTGTTACTTCTGAAGACAAAACCAACTTTAACTGAATGTCTAAAGATCAAAGCTTTCAGCTGGGCACCTCTAGCTTCAAGGTGCCATCTTTAGTACTCTGGGTGGTCCTCAGATGCATTTTGGGAGACATGACTTAGCAAAGAGACTTTTCTGGATTCCAGCATTCACCTACAACATGAATAGTCTTTTTTAAATTTTTTTATTGATATTTATTGAGCTCTACATTTTTCTCTGCTCCCCTCCCTGCCTCAACCCTCCCCCAAGGTCCCCATGCTCCCAATTTACTCAAGAGATCTTGTCTTTTTCTACTTTCTACTTCCCATGTAGATTAGATCTATGTAAGTCTCTCTTAGTGTCCACATTGTTGTCTAAATTCTCTGGGATTGTGGTTTGTAGGCTGGCTTTCTTTGTTTTATGTTTAAAAACCACCTATGAGTGAGTACATGTGATAATTGTTTTTCTGTGTCTGGGTTACCTCACTCAATGTTTTCTAACTCCATCCATTTTCCTGCAAAATTCACGCTGTCATTTTTTTCTGCTGTGTAGTACTCCATTGTGTAAATGTACCACATTTTTCTTATCCATTCTTCGATCGAGGGGCATTTAGGTTATTTCCAGGTTCTGGCTATGACAAACAATGCTGCTATGAACACAGCTGAGCACATGTCCTTGTGGCACGATTGAGCATCCTATGGATATATACCCAAAAGTGGTATTACTGGGTCTTGAGGAAGGTTGTTTTCTAATTTTCTAAGAAATAGCCACACTGACATCCAAGGGGGTTGTACCAGCTTGCATTCCCACCAGCAATGCAGGAGTGTTCCCTTTATCCAACAACCTCTCCAGCATAAGTTGTCATCAGTGTTTTTGATCTTGGCCATTCTTACAGGTGTAAGATGGAATCTCAGAGTTGTCTTGATTTGCATTTCTCTGATGACTAAGGATGTTGAACATTCCCTTAAGTGTCTTTCAGCCATTTTAGATTCCTCTGTTGAGAGTTCTCTGTTTAGATCTGTACTCCATTTTTTTTATTGGATTATGTGGTCTTTTGGTGTTCAATTTCTTGCGTTCTTTGTATATTTTGGAAATCAGACCTCTCTGTCTGATGTGGGGTTAGTGAAGATCTTTTCCCATCATGAATAATCTTTTATCATTTTCTCTTGACACAAGCAATTAACCCTGCCTCTCCCAGCATCTAACTCCCCACATCAATCAGAATGAATGTCTACAAAGAAAGAAACTGGATCAAACCCACAATGCTGAGCGCAGCATGTAGTCACAGAGGCTCTCTTTTCAAGAGTTGAGCAGAGTAAGAGAGTCACCTTGTGTAGACCCATCTCTGCTTCTCTGTCCAGGCTCCTACAGCTCTCTCAGCTGCCAAATGAAAAGCTACCTCCAGGAAGGCCAATCCAACTCGCCGTCCCACACAAAGCCACAATAATCTCCACCTATATTCTCACAAGAAACTCATACAACCAAAGCACTGTAGTATGAATTATTGTATCTTCTCAAGCACTTCTAGTTTTTCAAAGCTTTCTTCATTTTTATCTAATGTGTATGGGTATTTTTCCTGTACATATGTTCCTGCAAATATGCCTGCAGTGGATGAAGGCCATAAGAGGGCATCAGAACCCCGGAACTGGAGTTACAGACAGTGAGCCACCACCTGGGTGCTAGGAACCAAAACCTGGTCTCCTCTGCAAGAGCAGCCAGTGCTCTTACCTTTGAGCCATCTTTCCAGCCCACTTATGAGGTGTTGCAAACACTTCTATTGAACAAGAAGGCAGAGAAGTCAGCACCCCTGAAATCTCATGATCCCATCTTTCAGCTTAACAAATTCTCATGCAGCAGCAGCACACACCTAACACCAGGGATACAAAGGGACACAGTTTGACTCCAAGCCTTTACAGTCCGGCTGAGGAAAATAACTGGGGAAGAAGATGATAAAGACTGCCACTTGCTGAGCACTGTGTGGGATGGACAGCACTGGCCAAGAGCTTCTCCCTGGCTGGTTCAAAAAGGCCCAGAAAGGAAAAGTAATTGACGAGGGCGCTAAGAGTCTTTAAATGAGTAGAAATCTATTAGGTTGAGGGATAAAGTCATTCCCCCATCTCCAAGTGAGGGTTTGAGACACATTTTCCTCACTTCTTTTAAAGAGTTTGTGTTTCTTGCCCCCAGGGGTGCACTTCTTCCTGGCTGCTTCAAAAGGGCCCAGAAAGGAAAGCAAATGGATGGAGGAGGACAAAGAGCAGGAACTGCACACAGAGAGACTTCCTCCCTGCTGACTACTGTTCACAGCACCAGAAGGTACTACATAGGCAGGTCAGAAAGGATCACTCCCAGCTGTAGACCCTGAGTGTTAAAATACTAAACTGGCTAAGAAGACAAGACCAATACTGCCATGGATACTTTGGGGGTAAATAACTGCTTCCTGGTTAGATCATAGCACAAGGCCCAACCATGGGAGGGAACACAAGCCTAGCTGTACAATCAGTCAGAAAGCCTACAGCCAGGGAGCTCACAGGACCTATGGGATACCACACTGCTGGTGTTTTGACAAATGGCAGTTAATGGAACTTCTCAATGTTTATAGACACACCTTAGTGAAGCTCTCAGCCGTGGTCAGAGAAGTCTGAGCAGTGGGTAACAGTCAAAATAAGGACTCAGAACTGGTTAAAGTGATGAGAGAAAGTGATTGTTGAGTACCTGGCCCCAAACAGGGCATCTTATCACCCTCTCCAAAGACCAGGAAAGCTTGTAGAAGACAGGAAGACTGAGAGAAACAAGGAGAGGTGTGATGAGGCACTCTGCATCTTCTGGATGTGACAGGACCACCGCAATGAGGAGAGTACCACAGCTTGACATTTACATAAGGCCTGCAAAGGAAAGAGGGAGGGAGGGAGGGAGGGAGGGAGGGAGGGAGGGAGGGAGGGAGGGAGGGAGGGAAGGAGGGAAGGAGGGAAGGAGGCTGGGAGGGAAGGAGGCTGGGAGGGAAGGAGGGAAGGAGGCTGGGAGGGAGGGAGGGAAGGAGGCTGGGAGGGAGGGAGGGAAGGAGGCTGGGAGGGAGGGAGGGAAGGAGGCAAGGAGGGAGGCAGGGAGGGAGAGAAACTGGGAGTGGGGACAGTAGGAAGGTGACTAGATGGAAAGAAAAGTTGGCAGAACTGGGAAGAAGAGCATGGATAGCAGTGGGCAAATGTCATCACAGAGTATCGTATACAAGTATGATTCTGTCAAAAATCATAACAATAAACAAAAAAGCATACACGCTGGCTTTGTCACAACTATGAGCCTTTCATGTTCTTAACATGTGGCTTCTATACACAGCTCCTCAACCATCCGTCCACAGTTCCTGCTGCTCAAACATAGGCCCACTGCTTACTGCCACCTCTGATATTAAGCCTCTCTCGCCTTATTCACTGGGAAACAGCATCTCTGATATTCTTTAATGCACAATGGCCACACAGGCTCTCTTGGGGTACTGGCCTCTCTGTTAACCATGGACCCAGGCAGTAGCTCCCTTCCAAGGCTCATTAAACCATCCTGGTCCTTCCCTGGGGCACATGGGCACTCGATATTTGCTTTTTTGAGAAATTAAAATACTCTCCTCCCCTTTAATTAAATCAAGAGCAGGCTAAACTTCTAAATGCTGTAACATCTCTCAGGTGATTCTCACTAATAAAATCCTTTACCCAGAGAAACCATGAGATCAGCTTTACACAGTTCCAATGCAGGTATCAATTCCTCCAGAGAAGGGAGGGGAAAGATACATTCTTAGAGTGGCTGACACCACCAACAAGCCAGCCTCCCACAGCTGGGGGCTAGCATGTCCCTCAACTCTCTGAGCAGGTTCTTAAGTCAACTTGTCTAGGCTATTGCTATTGCTGCTCCTCTGATAACTGTTTACAAAGGGTGGGACAGGTTTCTAAGGGACACCACTGCTTCTCCAGAAACCAAAGCTTATTATTCAGTCTCGTTACAGTTTTCAACATTCAGTACAAGACGGCTAACCTAAGACTACCCTGAATGCTTGGCTCACACAGTAACAGTGCATCACAATACCAAACTACAGGACTGTAAACTTTGGGGGCCTTCTCTAAGGGAAGCCACAGTGAGTCATTTGGAACAGAATCCCAGCATACTCCCAATCCCGATACATTCAATTAACATAGCCATGATAAAGACTACTTCATTTAAACCTAAATTTTAAGTAGCAGAAAAAGAAAATGTTAAGCTGCATTGGCTTCTTTTTATAAAGAAGTATTTGACACCTAAGCACACTGGATGAATTCAAGGACTTTAATTACTAGGCAGTATTGGGGGATCATCTAAAAGAAAGAGTAAGGGGCCTCCACTGATACTACACACTACACACGTGGTACATAGACATACATGCAGACATAAAAATAATAAAAAGTTTTAAAACTTAATTAAGGTTAGTAACAAAATGATACAATAAAATTCAAGTAGACTTCCTGTCTTTATAAAGGTATACATAATTATTTCTCACAGCATCACAATGGATATTGTGGGTTGCAAAGGAATTGGGCCACAGGAAGGAAACATAATTTAGACACCAGAAATACATCCAGAGATGACGGTGACAAGAACAAGCAGGCTGATGAGCACACAGAGAATAACAGACAGAGCCATCATCATGCGCAGTTGCCAGCACCTCCTAATCCATCAGCCTCCTGCAGGCAGAGCAGGTCCACCAGAACAATGACCCTCACCAGAAATAAGGAGCAAATCCCCACAGTTTTCAGCACTGAAGCTGCTTACACAGGGCATCACCAGCTACCAGAGGGCAGAATCGCAAAGCTCAACTTCCAATTAAAAAACCAAACAACTGCCGGGCGGCGGTGGCGCACGCCTTTAATCCCAGCACTCGGGAGGCAGAGGCAGGCGGATCTCTGAGTTCGAGGCCAGCCTGGTCTACAAGAGCTAGTTCCAGGACAGGCTCTAGAAACTACAGGGAAACCCTGTCTCGAAAAACCAAAAACCAAACAACTATTTCTAATATATTGGTAACTCCAAAAGTAATAAAAGTATTATAAACTTGGCATTTCTTCTATAACCTGGTGTTTTTCAAATACACTAAATGGGGAAATGGAATTTGAAACTCCTAAGTTATGCCAATGTATGCTTTAAACTTGGTCCAAAGACCAGCCATGCTATGTTAATAACAGCAATTATTAAGACTCTTTTTATACAGTTTTCCAAATTAACAGTGGGAAAACTTCCATTTCTCCTCACTTCTGAAATATGCTTTAAGAGGCTCCCATGCACAGCACATACGAGGGGCTAAGCAGCCAGGGCGTCAGTCTCCATGTGCCTTCAGTTTCGTATTAGACTATGGCAATGACCACAGAAGTATTTTGACAATTGACAGGTCAAACAGAGAGGCTGGAGAGACAGCTTAGCAGCTGCTCTTCCAGAGGATGCACGTTTAATTCCCAACAATCACCTGGTGGTTTACAACTATCCATAACTCCAGTTCCTGGAGATCCAACACCATCTTCTGCCTTCCACAGGCACCAGACATGCAGATAAAACACCCAGACACATAAAATAAGTTTTTAAAGAGAGAGATATCATGGGGCAGTGGAGGTGTACCCCTACAATCCCAGCACTCAGGAGGCAGAGGCAGGCGGATATCTGTGAGTTCGATGCCAGCATGGTCTACAAATCAAGTTCCAGGACGCCAGAGTTGTTACAGAGAAATTCTGCCTCAGGGTAGTGGACTGGGGGTGGGGGGGTGGGGGGAGAAGATGGTCTCAGCAGGGTTGGATATGAAAAAACTGTAAAATAGCCACACTATCCCTACTCCACTTGACATGTCCTCAAATTCCACAGCTAACATCCATGGCTCTCTCCCAGCTCTAACTACAAAGATTTGGGGTTCTATTTTCCATTCCAAAAAGCCTTATGAACCTGTCTCCTGTTCCCTTAAAGCCCTGCTTCTGGATAAGTTAAACAGAACAGGCATGACAGAACTAGCTGGCATCTAGACACAATTTCAGTAAGAGCAGACGCTTGGCAGAGTCATTGCAAAGTATCCCGAAACGTCAGGCTAGACCCAGAGCCATTTGGAGACCTCTGAGTTCCTGAGCCTGTTAGTAATTTATTAGCTGTCTAATCTGCCTTCAAGTGGAGACAGAATGGGCTAGAAGGAGTTAAGAAAATGAGCACCACTTCTCCTTACAAAAACCACAAGCAGGGCTGGAGAGATGGCTCAGAGGTTAAGAGCACTGACTGCTCTTCCAGAGGTCCTGAGTTCAATTCCCAGCAACCACATGGTGGCTCACAACCATCTGTAATGAGATCTGGTGCCCTCTTCTGACCTGCAAGTATTCATGCAAGCAGAACACTGTATATGTAATAAATAAATAAATCTTTAAAAAAAAAAAAAAACACAAGCACAATCATCAATCCCTGACTGCCCAGAGAACATGGTCACTGCACCGCTGACATAGTGTCCTCTTCATAACCTTTATACACGTTCCTGCCCCATTAACTCCAGCCTTGAACAACTATGCAAAGTTTACATTTCAACTCCTGGTGAAGAAACAGGCAATGTAATTAAATGATTCACTGAGATTAAAATGGTAATAACTCAGTCTCTGAATCCTGCGTCAAGGAAATCTGTATTCTATGTAGTAGGCCTAATGAAGGTTAAGATACAGAAACAAGAAAAAGAACATTTGATAGAAGGAAGAAAATAATAAAGAACAGAAATGCATGCCAAAAAGCTTGGTCCTTAAAACAATCAACCAAACTTACAAACTTCTGGTTAGACTAATCAAGGAAGAGACAAAACATAAATGATCAATGTTAGACACGAAGGATGAAAAAGAAAACAAAGCTAGAAGCAAGGAATCTGATATACATTAAAGAAAATACAGTGCATAACTTTATGCCCAAAAATACAACTTACATGAACAAAACTGACACAAGAAAGAGCTTCTAAATAGTCCTATCTATCTTACAGAAATGGAATCTATCAAAAAATGAAAATTCCAAATCCAGAGTGTATTTCACTGGTAAATTCCAGCAAACATTCAAGGGGAAGTAATATCAATATTATACAAACTTCCTCAAGAAATGGATACGGACTGCCGTCTAAGCTGTTTCACAGAGCTAGACTGAAGCTAATGTGAAGCTTGACGGCCAGTTACAAAATGTAAAATTACACATCAGTATCCCTCATGAGCAAAGACACTAAAAACTTTGGTAAAAATTGCAGGAAATCAAATACAGTATTATGTATAAAAAGCTTCATCATGAAAAAAGCAATGCTTATCCCCATAATAAGATTAGTCTAACACTGGGGGTAAAGGGGGGAGATAACACCACACTAAAAAAATAAATAGGGGAACACACAGGACCAGTTCAGTCAAGGCATTTGGTAAAATCCATAGCTGCTCATAATAAAGAGTCTTTAAATTAAAAAAAAAATTCTCCACAAACTAGGAATGGTAGAGGACTTCCTAAAACAATGAATGAAGGGAGGGAAGGAAGAAGGCAGAACAAAGGAGAAAGCATTAAAACCCACAGAAATCCTAAAGAAAAATGCTGAATTATTCTCTCCTGAGACAAAGTAAAACAAGAATGCCTTTTACAGTTCTGCAGGCAAAGTGATTCTAGAGTTCCTGGCCACAGCAGTGAGGAAGAAACAGAAGTGCAGTTCTTAAGAATTAGGAAGAAAACATGCAACTTTTCCAGGGCAGAATCCAGGGCAGGGGAGTGCAGGCTCTGTGTAGCCCTGGCTGTCCAGGGACTGTGGAGACCAGGAGCCTCTGCCTCCTGAGTGCTAGGATTAAAGGTGTATACCACCTTATCTGGCTGGGGTAACTTCTTATTTACAGATCACAGAAATCATTTACAAAGAAAACACAAGATAATTTACAAAACAACTGTTTGGGCTAATTAATTTAGCAAGACTAAAGAGCACACATATGATGTGAAAATCAGTATACTCCCACATATGATTATAAAACAAATTTTGTTTTGCATTCCAATTGTGTAGACACAGACAAACAGACACACACACACACACACGCACACGCACACACACATACATGCAAAGAGGGAGGAAAGGAACTCATTCTAGAAAATAAAAATTCACCAAAGGTGAAAACCCAAGGCAACCAACCCCCAAACGGTGGTAGAAAGAAGACCAAAGCAGCCATACTGTGGAAGCCAGGAAGCCAGTGGTTCAGAACCTGAGAGAGGTTGGCAGGAGGCAAAAGAGAACTGAACAATGCCCTGGGGTGTGTTTCACCTTTGAGTTTTTATGGTTCTACCAAAATTATCAGAGCAAAAACTACCTTTTGATAACTACAAATTTAAAAACTTAGACAAAAAAATTAAAACGTAGACAACAATTTGAAATTGCTTTCTCCCAAAAATGAGCTGGGGAAAAAAAAATTGAGCACGTTCCTTGAGTCCTGGATGTCGACATTCAGGATTCTGCTAGTGATAAAGTCTCTGGTGGGAGCACACTTTAATCCCAGCACTCAGGAGGCAGAAGCAGCTGGATCTCTAAGTTCGAGGCCAGCCTGATCTACACAGCCAGGACTGTTAAAGAAAGAAAACCTGTCTTCAAAAACAAACTTTAAAAAAAAGTCACTAAAAGTCAACCCTGGGGCAGCTACAGCCTTACCTTACCAGATAAAGAAATCCAGAGAGCAGTAGCCCAAAGTACAGCCTCTAGAAGTTTAAGTTATTTAGATACAGAGATGCAGATGCCAGTGGAAAGGGCCAAGTTCTCACTTCACATCCTGCATTTCTATTCCACTTACTACTGAAACTTGGCATGACATTATTTTAGGAAAAATAAAATGTAAAATAACACTTAAATAAAAACCTGCTGTGATCAGCACTGAGCCTCCACCAAGAAAATACTTTTCACTGAATTTGGTTTATCTAAGTAACTTCACAGATAATTACTGTGGATATAACGCATGATAAACGTATATAAACAACTATAACTACAAAACTTAAAACATCTATGTTATGTATAAACTGAAGAATGAGGCAATTAAAACACTTAGTGAGCCAGTGAGACGAGTTTACCAAGCCTGACCACCTGAGCTTCCATTTCAAGAACCCATAGTGGAAAGACAGAAAGACAGAACTGACCCCACCAACTGTTCTCAAACCTATGTACACAGTGTGTACACAGTGTGCACACACACAGCACACATGCGCACTCATACAGCACGCACACACACTGCACACATACACACTCACACACAAAAATAAATAAATAAAATCTAATTTTTAAATGCATGGTTAAAAAGCACTCAATACATCCGATTTCTAGAGAAACACAAATGTCAACTGATAAGACAATTTTTTAAGAAGCATTCATATCTGCCTAGAAAATATATACTGTGCCCAAGATCCCAGGCATTCCACTTGAGTAGTAGCACAAAACACACAGTTCCTCCTATCTATAACATGGCTGCCCTGAATGGATTACCAGTCATTCCTCTACCCAGTCTCTAGAGCAGTGGTTCTCAACCTTCCTAATGCTGCAACCCTTTAATACAGTTCCTCCTGTTGTGGTGACCCCTAACCTAACCATAAGTTTATTTCATTGCTGCTTCATAACTGTAATTTTACTGCTGTTATGAATCATAATGTTAAAGTCTGATGCAGAATATCTAATATGTTGAGAACCACTACAGAGGGAGAAGCACTTGTAAAGACTAGTTTTGCTGAACAGCTTTCAAATCACAAAAACACCAAGGACCAAGGGAAGTAAGGAAGATGGGAGACAAGAATACAGTGACAATTTGCAGAATTCATGCCACACATTTTTGAAATGGTAATATTTAGCTTAATCCTAACATTTGTCTAAAACCGGCAAGAGAGCTCTACAATGATTTTCAAAGTAGATTCCATGGGATGTAGGTGGCCACTACTCATTCCATGCTTGTAAATCTGAACCTGTGGTTGTGCAATTAACATTACTATGGCCAGGAGCCATCCTGCACTGGAGAAAGTCTTTACACTCATATCCTGTGCCAAACAACTTCAGCATCACTTCCCCTCGGCTGAGACATGGCAAGAATGAACTTGCAGGGACTGATTACACTGAAGTGCAGAAGCAAAGCAAACAGTACACTAGGCATGTGGCATCCCCACACTGAGATGGGACAAACTTCTTAGGCAATCTTTGTCACTGAGGAGACACATGTGTATTCCACAAGCCAAACTTGTAAGTGGAGAACAGAGACAAAAATACCAATTTTAAGATTTGGAAAAGGAATTGAATTCCAAAAAGTGTCATTTTAAAGGCAGCCCATGTAGGTGGCAAGCAAGCTTAATGCTGCTTCTGGACCCAGCCAAGTGATTTCACAAACTGAGAAACAGGAAAAGACAAAACACAATTTCACACGTGTTATTCAGAGCAGACTGCCCCACATCTGATGTATGTCTGTTTGTGTCCAGACTAGCACAAAATCCCTATCATCCAGTTCCTTCCTGGTATCCAACTATGTTTTTAAGAATGCATTGATTTCCACTACAATTGTTCATTACTTTTCTCTAGTAAGTTAGTGAGGTCCTGGCACACATGGTGGTGAGAGGACACCTTGTGAGAGTCTTCATCTCCTTCCACCATGTGTTTTCTTGGGATCAAACTTGGATAGTTGGGTTTGGTAGCAAGTGCCAAACTATTTCTCCAGTGTCTCAACTAATTCTTAATGAAACAAAGTCCAAACACTTCTGTCAACCATAAACTATACACTGGCTATATATATTTCATCTAGAACAACAAAACCAGGACTGTGTCAAGGTGAGAGTAGCTGAACTATAGTTGACCGTGTTTCCTAACCTCTTAACGAGTCTGGGGGCCCATCTGTCTACAGAAGTGGATCAAACTGTCAGCCACATCACAAGCTTAAGATGCAGCAAAGAAATCGAATGAGACCTTGGAAGTTTTCTCACTCAAGAGGAAGGAGGCACAAGGGCACACAGGACATGTGAAACCAGACCCCATATAGCTCCTGCAAACACTCACTCATACCCACAGTAAAATATTTATAAACGTTTTTGGTCTGGAGAGATGGCTCAGTGGTTAAGAGATCTGACTGTTCTTGCAAAGGACCCAGGTTCAGTTCCCAGCACCCCCGTGGCAGTTCACATCCAGAACATTTAGTTCACTCTTCTGACTCTGTGTAGACCAGGCACGTACAGACACAGACACAGACACACACACACACACACACACACACACACACACACACAGAGGAGGTAGGGGCTAGACACTCACACATACAAATAAAAATAAATCCGTAACATATATATTCCCATTTCAATTCTTTAGAAACTCTAAAGATGCCTTCTGAGAGCTTCATCGTTGAGAAGAAGATCTCCAACGAACATTTTGTCCTGACTAAACAACCCCTTCTGGAACATTCTTTTTATGATTCAAGGTAAAGAGCAGTGTTAGAATTCCATTTCCCAATTCACACATATCAGCCTGCTGAAGGTTCTCACAATTATTTTTCTCTTTTTTTAACATTTCAAAATCAATTTTATTCAAGTTTTTTTAATGTGCATGTCTCTGTCTATACGTGAATATTTGTGTGTGTGCACAAGCTTGAGTTTGGATCGCTATAACCCACATCGACTCGGCCAGGGTGGCATGTACTTGTAATCCCAGTATTCCTATGGAGAAATGGGTTGTAGAAACAGGAAAATCTTGCAAGCTCATGGGTTGGCTAGCCTGGGGTGCATGGTGGCAAACAACGAGCAACCATGTCTGAAGGTGGAAGACCAGAACCAATCAATGCCCATCAATGTCTTCTAGCCTCCACATGTGCGTCATGGCATGCATACACCCACACACACATCATACACATGTATGTGAACGTGTTTGTAGTCTAAGATTTCAGAGGCTGAGGGTATAGTTCAGTGTAGAGAACTTGTCTAACATGTGCAAGGCCCTGGGTTCAATCTTCAAAACATATAAAAGATGATACAAGATTCTATTACAATTTCAATCTCTAGTATTTGATAAACTAAAATAAATTAAGAAAATATTTTAATAATAACAATCAGCCAATATTTAAATAATATATTATGAATTTTCACTAGCATTACAAGTAAAATACACGCACACACACACACACGCACACACACACACATATATAAAACAGACTGCCCATCACAATGAGACTAAGCGACTTACACAGTATTAAAGAGCTGAGACACTGCCTTATATGGAAAGCTGCTGGGTTGTTAAAAGAGCACAAAGGCACAAAATCAGACTCTGCTTACATTAGGACAAGCAAGCCTATCTATGTCACAGCATACTACTTACTCTCTCAGTGTACACAAAGGACTGAACGTGCAGCCAACAGTGGCCTCTAGGTTTTACCTCTGCCCGATTCTGTCTTAACTGATCACTTCAGTAAGCTGTTTATACAGGAAAGTCAGACAATAAATACTCGGGGATGGAAACAAGTGAAAATGGGTTTTGAAAAGTACTCCATAGTTCACAAAGTCCTTTACCACAGTATGTAACCTGATCTCCCCATGATAGACTTGAAGTGCTTACCGGCTTTAAATGGGGGTGGAGGGTGCACCACAGTTAGGAATGCAAAGCCATACTAGAGATACTTCCTTCTGACTTTTAATCACAGTGCAGGGATTCTCTCCATGGCACCTCCACAGGACAGTGCCATCTACACCACAAATTAACTCTGGAAAAGAGCTTCTGTTCACATCCAGGTTCACAGAGTGGAAAAAAGTTATTAGTGAAAATGTAGTCAAAAGACCTAGAAGAGATGGCTCAGTGGTTAAGAACACTGGCTGCTCTACCAGAGGACCCAGGTTTAGTTTCCAGCACTGACATGGCAGCTCACAGCCACCTGTAGCTCCAGTTCCAAGGCACTGCACACACATGGTGCACACATACACACAAAGTGGGAGGAATCAGAAGGATAGCACACTCCCCTTAAACAGTTTTATAAGCCACTTTTAACAAGTCTGCCTGTCAAGTGCCATTGTACATCACTTCTCTGTTTATGAAGTTAAACCCACTGACAGACACCTCTTAGTTAATACCAAGTAGATAGAAATCTTTCTGAATTTGACCCCCTACGTCTCAAAAAAAAAAAAAATCATTCATACTTCTTTTCCAGAAGTTTTACAGAATGGCAAACCTTGGTCAAAGTAGCTAAGCACTAAAATCAAATAAAGCTGGACCATTGCCTAAGGGAAAAGAGCTTTTCTTTTCTTTCTTCCTTCCTTTTTTCCTCCTGTTGGAGACAGGTCTCACTGGGTAGTCCTGGTTATCTTGGGATACCACCTGCAGGCCAGGCTGGCCTCAACCTCAGAGATCTGCCTACCTCTGCCTCCCCAGTGCTGAGATCACAAGCACACACCACTCCCAGCTTGATTCTACTTTTTGTAAAAATCTTCAAAATAAGTTAGCAGTCAGAACGTTAGCAAATTAAAATAAGGTTTTTACCTATGGACTGAAAAGTGGTGATTAATTTTTAAAATATGCGCACTCTAAAGACTAAAAACATCTGTTTAGTCAAAGATGCAATTTCCATACAGTCCGTTAAAGGCAAATGATTTCTGCAGGAAACCTGCTTTCTCCGATATAAATGCAAATTGGAAAAGGTGGGCGGCTCCTGGGGTCCCTACTCAGAGTCAGCCAACTGGAGTCTTCACAGGGCTTCCGACCAAACTCCAACCACACTGCCTGGCCTTTAAGTAATGAGCCTGCTGCAGCTGGATCTATGCCAGGAAACCTTCAATGCTTTATTTTAGACCATATTTTATCAAATCACCAAGATTTGCAAAAGTTTGAATCCAGGAAATATGAAAAACAGAAGCCAAATCACAAAGAACATCAATGCTATCTCCAACTGCTAAGCAACGAACAGCTCCCAGGTTTAGGGCTGGGTGAGCAACACCAAAGCAGAAGGGCCTAACCATACCTGCTTTTCTTCCCCGGCACTAGCCTGGGACACCAACCATGCTTTTGCTGCTGCCATCTAAGTCCAAACTCCTTCAGCTAAGAGAAAACTTGAGTGAGCATATAGGGCAATCAAATTTACACAGCTGTTTCCAACAGTTGTAAACAGCTCAGTCTCGGAACTACTCATCATGGGAGGCTTTTACTCAGCAATGATGAAAAGCCTCACAAAGGTCCAAAGACCCCTGCTTAGCAGAAAAGGAACCTCCACAGACCACCAGAGACTGCCCGGCAAGTGCCTCATGGCAAGTGCTCTCTAGAAACTCAATGCCAGTACTGGAGGGAGGGGCACCAGCTCCCAAGGCACTCATCTCAAGGGAAAAGTTTCAAATGGCAACGTTGAGAAACGAAATATACAAAGTATCTGGTATTTCAATATTAAAACTATCTGGACAACTCAAGTAAGTCTAGTATGAGCCGATACACATCTCAGGCTTTTGCTGCTGAATGAGATTTCCATACTTGTCAGCCCACCCCTTCCCTAAACCTCCCCAGCCCAGAGGCCAGGCTTCACTTCCTTTCACAGGGCTTCTCCTTCCTATACAAACCTGCCATGAGCTCTCCTGTTCCTCCACTCCTCTCTTAGTCCCTTAGTCCACTCACCTCTCTCCCTTCTCCTCTCAATGGCCTGGTTTAGTCTGGATACCTCCAGATGCCTCTGGCTCCTATCTATAATAAAAATCCCCTACTCAACCATACCTTGGAGAAGTCATAGCCTCATTTTTATTCATCTTCTAAAACAACAACCTAAGGTGATCTTTCATTCATTTTTCTCAACTTCAAAATGACAATTCCTCAAATGTACACATTTTTACAGAGGTAGTAAAAATGCACGTGCTTTATATGAAAAAAATAAAGCATGGTGGTTCACACCTTTGATCCCAACCCTGCAGAGGCAGAGTCAAGCAGAGCTCTATGAGTTTAAGGCCAGCCTGGATTATACAGCAAGTTCCAGGCCACCAGAGCTACACAGTTTTACACACACACACAAACACACACACACACACACACACACTTGTAGAGGGTGAGATACCTGCATGACTATTTAAAATTTACCAGATAAAAACAGATTCCCAAACAAATGAGCAGCTGCTGCCTGGAGTATCCCCAAGGAAGAGACATGTGTTCCTTTCCTGTTGAAGGGAAAGGGAGCCCCGATTCTGCCATAACTAGTTGCATAATACTGGAAAAGTCAGCTGATTTCTAAGGCATTTTCTAGGGGTCTTACTACCTTCCTGACATGTAATCTTTATTTGCCCTGCATTCTCAAAGTCACTATGTCTTTATTAAGTAATAAAAAGTTTTTTCTTTTTTGGTTTTTCAAGACAGGGTTTCTCTGCAGCTTTTTTAGAGTCCTGAACCTAGCTCTTGTAGACCAGGCTGGCCTCGAACTCACAGAGATCCGCCTGCCTCTGCCTCCCAAGTGCTGGGATTAAAGGCCTGCACCACCACCGCCCAGCTAATAAAAAGTTTTATAGGATTGGTGAGATGGTTCAGCAGGTAAAGGCACTTACAGCCAAGTCCGAGAGTCTGGGTTTGAACCCCAGGACCCCAGAGCCAACTCTGACCTCCACAGGACACGAGCGCCGAGATACCTACCCTCCAAATACGGGAACATTATTTAAAGATTTACTAATGATCTTGCGCCCCAACTACCATAAACTTACTTAAATGAGGACTTCCAGAAGTTACAGAATATTATGCTCCTTGAGTATGTTGTTTAGCTTCTCCAACAAGAGTCAGATTAACAGAAGGTGCTATTCTGGATTCCACATCTGAATGACTGTGAATTCCTCTGTCCTCCTTCCTCATTCCTCCTCCTTCGACTCAGTACCATAAAACTATGACACCTAGTGACAGTGAGAGCCTTTTAAGCCAAGTCCATGTCCAAGTCCGTATTTTAGAACGTCTATGCATTTTTATCATTCAGTATTCCAGGATAATGGTTTTTTTTCACCTGAATCTGAGTTCTTTGTTTACTGACAAAAAAGCAAAGAGGTTCCAAACACTACACATATCATAACTCATACTTATTTATTTTTTATATACAAATGGATGATTATGCTGTTCATAATAAGCCAGGAAGCAAACACAAGAGCTAAGTCTATACTTCACTAACACGAATCCTAAAAGGCAGCTGCTTTTGCTGAGTCTCCTCTCTCTCCCCATGCCTATTCTCTCCTGTGTGGCAGGCATATTCTTCACGCTAGAGATGAAGAGCCTGACATCTGTGCCTTCACGGGCTTATACCCTGACCAATGCAGTTCCTTCATAGGCCATTTGGACAATAGCTCCTGTCGATGATTCAGTCTGCAGTCTTTATTGTTGTTATTTATTTATTCTGAGATAGCATTTCACTATATAGTGTTGGCTGGCCTCTTGCTGTGTATGAGATCCAGATGGCCTCAAACTAAGAGAAATCAGCCTGCCTCTGCAGCTACCAACCTGGGATCAAAGGAATGCACCACAACATGCAGCCAGTCTCTTTCTTTAGCCCTTCAAATCCTTCGCTAAACTAGCTACCTCCCTTTGAAATTTAACAGAATAACTCACTTTGTCTACATTGGGTAGATCCTGGTCTCTGCAATTAAAATCCTAACCAACATGTGCACAAACGTCCTTCCCACTCTTTCCAGAGATGAAGAACTGACAGCGAAGGACATGCACAGGGCACTCCCCTCTGTCTGCAGTCCTCTGTGGCTCACACCACAGCAACACTCCAAATCTTCCCTTATATGTACCTTCTCATAAATCTCATCACCTCTGCCATGCAGGGAGAAGAAAATGGTTTGGGGCTAATTTTTATCAATAAAGAGCGTGATGAGAGTAAGTTGGCAAGACATCGGAGAGCAGGAAACAAGATGCATCACTCCCCGCACCACTTCGAGCTGATGGAGAATCCTGCAGGGTTAGGTAGCACTTTCGGAACCTTCCCAAGTAGCAGGCAAGGTGATCTAATGCCTATGTGAGCCAAATGATCAGCACTCTGTGCCAAGGCACAGCTGACTTCACGAGGCAGCGGTGAGCTTTTCATTCATTTCCCTATCCCTCGGGGGGAAAATAATCACATAACCACTGACAGACACATCAGACAACTAAAACATGACACTATTACCTAACACTAAAGAGGACTGAAAATATCAAGGAGCAATCGCACACATTCAAATTCTTCTCTGGTACAAAGAAATCAGGTTCCATTAACATCAGTTGGCAGAGCCAGGAAACAGATTCGGCTGTTAGTAATATTGTTCTCTGCAACAGGGACAAAATCCTCCGAAGGACACTGATGTCTGGGAGCAGTCGACTCCTCTGTGCCACCAAATGATGTGGAGTAGTGTTCAGGGGATACTCAAAGGCAGCCCGTCCTGAAGGACCACTTACAAACTTCTGAAGCCAGTCAACAATGCCGACTCCAGCAGAAGGCTCTGCCAACTACAAAGAGGTGTTGGATTCAACAAGAAGCAGACATAAGCATCAGCGAAACTTTGCAGACAACGCTGCTCATGTGAGTTCGCCCCAGCTCAGGGCCGAGAGGCCCTCAGAGCAGTGCTGCCCTGTTACTTGGGACGGTGTTCCCCAAACCTGCTGGCCCAAACTGCTTTCATCAAACACGTCACAGAGCACTGGCCATCAGTTCTGATTAAAAAGGGGGGGGGGGGCTGAGAGCTCCATTATCCCCTACAAAGAAGATGGTCGATCTGAGAAGAACACTCAGAATTTGTCTACACCAACCCTTAAGAGACAATCATGTCCTAGCAGCTAAGGCAAGTGAGTTGTTGAAATGAATCTGAGTTTGACAGTGTTGACAGTGATAACATGTGACCTAGCATATGTGTCCTTTGGCTGCCTGACTGACTCTGTGGCTCTCACTCCAGAAATTAAGTTATTTCCAGGCTAGACATGACACAACAGCCTACTTTAAATGTTTTTATTCATTTGTATCTTATTTTTATGTCATAATCTTAATCAATCCTTTTAAAATATTTACCTATTCAATTTTATGTGTAAGTATGTGTGTCTGAGTATATGTGAGCCAGGTGTGTGCAGGAGCCCTTGGAGGTGAGAAGAGAAATGGCATCCCCTGGCACTGGATACAGACAGTCACAAGCCACCACGTGGGTGCTAGGAAACAAACCCAGTCCTTCTGCAAGAGCACCCAGGACTTGTAACCACTGAGCCATCCCTCCAATCCCACCTTAATCTTATCTCAAGTTTAAGAACATGATACTCATGTATTGATAACATCAAAATGAAAAACACGCAATAAACACTACAGTGAGTCCTGAAGTTGGTGTTCAGACAAAACCTGCACTTAATGTAGGTCCTCGGAGAAGTGACAGAGAACTTGTTAATATTTCATAAAGCAAACATGCACAAGTTAAAAGGTTGCTCAGTAATCTCATATTGCATACTTCCTATTCTTTGGGCATTCAAATGGCTCTTTTCTATAACACTGCACTCAAATTTAAGTCGCAGCCCCACATGAAACATTTGACAACAATGCAGTTTCTGAATACACAATGACCAAAAATAACTCAAAATCAAACATGCATAGAATGCAAAGTGTTTACCACTATCATGCTAGTATAAACCGCAATGTTTTCACTATACACACAGAGTTTCCTGCTCTGATAGAAATACAATGATTTAATTACAGAAAACGAAGACTTTCCATATTCTCCTAACATTACTTCTCAGCATTTAAATGTATCTGTGGACTGTATTCTGTCTGCCGCTGTGATGTTAACCCTTGTTGCCAATTTGAACAGATTTAGAGGCACCTAGACACAACTCTAGGCACGTCTGTGAGGCCATTTCCTCAGAGATCTCACTGACCAGACGACCTGCCCTGAAGGTGGGTGGCACCATCTCGGACTCAGATCCTGAACTAAAAAGGGGGGGGGGGTGGACTGAGCAGCAGCATGTGGCGTGACCAGCTGCCCCACACCCATGACATCCTGATGACGGCTGCATTAAGCTGCCTCTGTCAGGCACTTGTCACAGCAACAAGACACTAAGTTGGCTGTTTTCCTGAGTGTCATGAAAAACAGCCAATAAAGTGTGGCTTGGGACTAGGAGAGAGTTCCCAACCATTTTTGAACCAGCCCTGAACATATTTCTGCCATTCTGTCCTGGGCATTTAGGAACTCTCAGCACTGAGGACGTCCTTGCCCTATAACAGCAAATCCTCAGCCAAGAGTGAATTCTTCACATAAAAATAAACACATCCGCCTCATTATTACTCTAGTTTGCTTTCATCTTTAATAAACAGTAAAACTACATGTGTACCAAAGAACTGCTTTAAAATAAATTTCTTTATAATCTGCTGTCAGGTGTTTGACCTCCATTACCTACTTTATATAAGCACTTTATACAAACATAAAGATCATCTGAGGGCGCTAACAAATTTCAGGTAAAAAGAGGTTTGAGGGAGGGAGGGAGGGAGGGAGGGAGGGAGGGAGGGAGGGAGGGAGGGAGGGAGGGAGGGAGGGAGAAAAGGAAACTCTGGCACCACCAAAGACCTCTGCAGCTCCCTACCTCCAATTCTCCAACTCACCCCTCCACTCACAGTATTAAAGCCTACTATCTGCTTTCCAATCCATCTATGGAGCTGTATCTTTATGATCTGTATGTGCGTGTGTGTTACACTTACAAGGTTTTTAAAAACTACTGTGATAATTTCAGTCTTACTCCTACAATCCATAGGCCATACTGAACATGTAGCTTTGCACGGCTGTCACAGAACACCTGACACAGAGCTTAGAGGGGGACAGTTTCTGTCTCAGTCTACAGGTGATAGACTCCTTGCTTTTTGGAACTGTGGCAGGAAATGCTGGGAGCAAAGGTGCTCCTAGAGTTGCTCTAGCTAGGATCTCAGCCAGCATGCTAATATCCCTGCTAGGACAACCCCCACTGACTCAACTCCCTCCCAACAGGTCCCACCTTCTTAAAGGCTCCACAGCTTCCAAAAGACCTGATGTATTAAGACCTGTGGGAACACTTAAGATCTAAATGATCACGCTAAACACAACTTTCCTGACACACTTTTAACTGAGTTTATCTGTTATTTTCATATTTATTATATACCCTTTTCTCTTTTGACCATCACTCAAATGACTTTCCCTAACAAGTTCAAAGACATGTATGACCCTTAAAAACACCATAATGTGATGAACCCAGTCATTTAAGTCCACATATCATGATGCTATCTATTTATAGAAAACGTCTAGAATGAGCAGATTTGTATAGACAGAAAATACGTTAATGTCTACCTAGGGCTGAGGGGGCAGGAGGACATGGAAGGGTTTGGAAACTAAAGGGGTTGTACTGAAGTGATGAAATCTCCTACAACTGTGATGGCTGCATATAGGTGTGAAAACACCAGAAGCAACTGGGCTAATTACACAGCATGTGAATTGCATATTAATAGATGCTTTAAATCTGGCCTCTTCCCCAGGGCCCTGTTTTTCTGTCTTTAGAAGCTGCGCTGCTTTTGTCTATCAGCATTATTTGCACCCATACATCCAACCAGAATTTTGTTGTTTGGGGCTTCCCGCACTTCTTTTTATAGATCTTGGCCTTGGAAACATGCCATCCTTTTTCCAGGCTTCATGAGGCGCCTTTCAAAAAATGTAGGCCACCAGAACCTTCTTACACACTTCAATCACGATTGGATCCCAAAACGAAACGGCCACCTAAACTCATCTTCTCAACACCCACCGGCCCGACTCCAGGACAGCCGCCAGTTCCCACAGACAAAAAGATACTTTAACACACCACCCATAAACTCTACATCAGGTTTTAACCTATTAGTAGTTCGGGGTGCATTTAAAGCTAGGTTTTAGGAACACAGACCCTCAAAGCTCAGTAATAGAAACAAACACAACAGAATCATTTTACTGTTTTTGTCGAATCTTGCCTGGACTTCCTCTACCCTGGCACTCAAAACACATCTATTTTAATCTATCAATTGGGCTTAATCTCATGGACATGGATCACTCCTTTTGAATCTGAGGCACAATGCACACAGGACAGCTTCAACAGTTAAGTAAGTGGATAAAGAACTAAGAACGCAAAGAGAAACAAATATCTCCCATAAAGTACCCATCCTGGCTTCTTAACCTCTAGCCACTTGCCAATCCTACCCAAAATTAAATCACCTGCTCTTCATCCTCCACCATCCATTTCTCAACCACCCTACTGGTTACATTTCCTACCCCCACCCCACCCCCACTCCCGCACACCCAGGAAAAGCCTTCCGGCTCCATCACCTTTTCAATCACTTGTGAGCACCCAGCACCACTGTCCTCCTTTCGGAAGTGAAAAACCACAGGGGTGCTGTGGAACTCAGTCTGTGACTGAAAGCCATCTGCACGTCGCTGCCCCAACACAGAATTGTGACTCACACATGCAACTCAGCAGCTAAAACCATTTCTACATCTACACTATAAAATGGAAATTCCTATATCTGATAGGTATATTGTGAAAAATGCTAGTTTATAATTGACTGGAATGGTGGTGTGGTGTGTATGGGTGTCTGTGTCTGTGTGTGTAAGCACACACACACATATTCATTTAAAAAATACTTCTTTGCTAGCCTCCCCAAACATAAACTCTCCCAACCTTAAACCACGGCCAGACTACAACTGTTAAAATATCTCACATCCTGTTCTCGAGAGATGACTCTGTTTTACTTCTTCAGCAGACGCCAAGGAAAGTGAACGTTTGAGAAAAGCATCTGGAACGCCAGCAACCATCTCCTGAAGCTTTAGAATGTGTGTGTAGCTCAGAAATGCCCACAGGGAAATCTATGGTCAGACCAGCTCAGTCTACTTGCTCCCTGATGTCTGTCTTCCAGAGAACACGAGGCAGTCACCTAACAGACACCCAACAAAACACCAGTTTTCCCAGAGACACTTTCCCTTTCTCCCAGCGGTCAGCACCTTGAGGCTCCTGTTATGGGACAAAGCTCTGGGTCTGCTGGCTTGGAAGCCTTTTTCTCTCCCTCCCACCCCCTCACCCCTCCACCCCCCGCCACTCAGTCCAGTTTTTCGAGTCAGGGTTTCTCTGTGTAGTCCTGGCTGTTCTGGAACTCGTTTTTGTAGACCAGATTGGCCTTGAATTTATGGAGATCTGTCTGCCTTTGCCTCCGGAGTGCCACCGGGATTAGGCCTGCACGCCATGGCCTGGTCAGGAAACCATATTTAAGGTCAGAAGCATGGCAGTGGAATACTGGGCCTTGTGCGGTACAAAGATGTCGGCTTTTTTCTTCTTCATACTTTCCCTGTATTTTCCAAACTTTCCACGTGGCCTTTGTACTGTTTTCAAGACAAGAGAAAGCTACTCAAATGAGTTCCTTCGCCTTCCTTCTTCCAGGGCGCACTAGCTCAAGGATCTTAAGGACACAGCACTCAGTGCAGGGATCACCCACAGCCCACCCCTGCACAGGACAGCTGCGTATGTGCTGAGCAAACAATGACTGTTCGGTGCTGTCTGAGTTGGGAGACAGACAGGGAGCTGTGCTCATGGCTCATCCTTAACTGACTTGGGTCACTGCCCTCACAGAGCATTTGAAAGGTGAAAGATCAAAAAGGCTGAAGAACAAGCAGTCAACAGCAAGTCTCCCCCAAGACAAGGCACCTGCTCAGGGAACCCGCCGCTCCATTCTTGGCAAAGCAGGAACAAGATGGCAAACATCCTCCACTAAGTCACATCAGGGTTCTCTGCCATTCTGAACGCATACTATGGCCCTGTTCAGCCACCGAAGTTTAACGATAGCCTCCAAAATTAATCTTTGCCCTAAGATTAAATAAGACTAAATACTAAAGCAAAGAAAGGATTAAGATAACACTAGCCCATACTTGTTATTAAACCACCTAAAAGCCTTATCTAACAGTTGAAAGTAGAAAATCTCTAGGACTGACTTTTATGAAAAAGAAGTCTCAAACATTTGCTTGGGAGAACTGACCCCCATGTAAAACGTGAGCACACTGTACTCAGCAAACATGTGGAGCCCATGGCTCAGCAGAAATGTATAAGATGGAAAAGGGGCTCCTTGTGCTAGTGTCCTTTTTCCCCAAAGCCAGCCTGTGCTAGCGTCCTCTCTCCCCGCACCCCAGCCTGTGCTAGCGTCCTCTCTCCCCGCACCCCAGCCTGTGCTAGCGTCCTCTCTCCCCGCACCCCAGCCTGTGCTAGCGTCCTCTCTCCCCGCACCCCAGCCTGTGCTAGCGTCCTCTCTCCCCGCACCCCAGCCTGTGCTAGCGTCCTCTCTCCCCGCACCCCAGCCTGTGCTAGCGTCCTCTCTCCCCGCACCCCAGCCTGTGCTAGCGTCCTCTCTCCCGGCACCCAGCCTAGTGGTTTCAGTTCTGCACTGTCAACTGAATTCACATTTCTTAGAATTCAGGACTGTGTTTTACACCTGGTTTTGTATTTTCAATCATTTTGCTTCTATTAACTCTCTGTATACTAGTGTATGTTTCTATCATGCCCCAGGCTCTTAAGAGACATTCGTTTCCAAACAAAGCAGATGCTAAGTTAATGGTAGCATGGCGAAAGTCAATGAAGGGTAACAGACAGTGGCCACATCAGAACCCACAAAGCAAGAGAAAGCAAGCACTTCAATGCAGAAATAGTTGTCTCAAGGTTCCTGTCTCACCTGGGCTGAGAGGAGAAAGTTTTCTAGGAAAAAACAAAACAACAACTGTCCTTATTAGAAATTCCATTGGGACTTAAACTTGCTTCCCCACAATTATAAATATTTACATTCCACCTAGCTGCTCATGCTAGAAACTGTGCGACCCGATGCCGTGGTTTCTGCAGCATGTGCAAGTCCACTGTGAGGCTGCTCCCAACCTCTGTGAACACAGCTGGCCAAGAGAAGCCATTCAGTGACCCTGATTCCCCTGAGGGCAGAAAAGTCAATCCTGCACCCAAGAGCTTTCCCCAGAAGTCTGAGACATCTGCTCTCTTCACCTTCCACCTACAAGTTCAGTGTTTATGCCTGCGAGTTCTGACTGCAGCCAGCAGCAGAAGGAAGTGAGTGTTTGGGAGCCAGCCAAGGACTCTGGCCTTCCCAGGCTTCAGCTTCTCGTCTCCTAAGGGTTCACTGTACCCATCTAGCGTAGGACAAACCTGTTGGTGGAGTCTGGTGAAAGATGCTAACTGTGGAAGTCACACTGACAAGCTAAAGTTGGGAGTCAGAGCACACCATATGACAACTCTGAGAATTCCCGGTCATCAACAAGGGTATACACACATACGTACATACACACACATACACACACGGGACAACATGAACTAATTATGAACTGCATTCCCAACTTAAAACTTATACTAGGAAACCAGCCTTTCACTGGAAATGGGTGGGGAGCATGTTTCCTCAGCATGTACAAGTGTTTAAAATAAATTGTTAGTTTAGCTGACTGGATGGGTGGTCATGCGTACCCTGTTATAAGTAGACAGCCTTTCTGGTATTTCCAACAGGAAAATACATGGTACTCACAAAACCAAAACACATCGGGACAACTCTATTCCCAAGAGATGGCTGCACCACTGCAATATAGCTGTTGCAATTCATTCTGACCCAGGAAAGAATCCTGTCACATGAATTCAAGAGCATGGTCCCCAGTCACAGTGCTAATGTCAATCGTCCAGGCCTGCTAGAAAGATTAAGAATCATGTGACATGAAGCGGGTCCTCAACTATCATAGCCAATGTTAATCCTATGACTAGGAAGCAACAGCTGTCTGCTATTAAACAACTGAACAATAGGTGGCTCCTTTTCAGGCAAAAAATTAGTAAGGGTAATTGGATAAAACAACACACAGTAACAAGTCCTACAAGTAAACAGCAGGCTAATACATTCTGGGATGAATAAAGAAACATGCGACATGTGGATGTCCCTATCTTCTAAGAAGGTATACCCAGAAAGAAATAAGTGAGTTTCTCTTGCCACCTGCATCTCCTCCTCTACTCTAGGCTCCATGCCCTAAGCAGACAAAACCAAATCCTTTATACATGGTCTTACAACACAAGTGCAATCAAATTCAGCAAGTCAACGAGATGTTCACGGGATTTCAGGACGAAGAGCATCATCTGACTGTGAAGTTTCCAAGTTTTTTCAAAGATGCTTCAATGTGAACATCCAGCATGGAAACGGAGGCTGTGCACTTACAATGCCTCCTAAGTGATTCCAACACTCCGCAGGGGCCCGAGACCCACTCACCCAACTGACCCTCATGTGGAGTCTGAACGTCTCTTGCAATGACCCTGCCCAGGATGAATTCTCAGGCATGAGTGCCTACCATACCTGCAGGTAGCTCTCCTGGAAAAGCCCTTCCGATGTGCAAGGACAGGAGTTTACTCTCTAGACTTCTACCATGGGAACATTGTACTCAGGACACACTGGGGATTTACAGAGACAACAGAGCAAAGTCAACTGCAGAGGAAATATCAGGATGAGCTACAGTAGCCAAGAAGTTCTCACTGAAGAGCTGGGTCTTACAGGATGAGAAAGATTCAAATTAAACTAGAGTTCAAGTTGGGAGTGGAGGGACACACGTATAATCCCAGCATTCCACAGGCAGTGGAAAGACGAGGAGGAGTTGAGGCCAGCCTGGTTACAGGGCAAGAAGGGGTTGAAAGCAAGAAGGCTGTCAGGAACTGTGCATCCTTTTTAAACTACAGAAAGGGAAACCTGAAAATGCAACCAAAACTGAGCAGATGAAGGTTCAAAGGAAGCAGAGTGGTTAGCGAGCGGAAAGAACAGAAGCCCAGCATATATATGAGTGCAGAGGCATTCTGGCAGAAGACAATGAGATCACATAAACAGGAAAGAAAAGAAGCACCAGGCTAGTCACAGAAGAAGGAGTGTGGGTTTGCTGCACACAGCATGCTAGCCGCTTTCGCTGCAGGAAGGCACGTGCAGGGTGATGTGAGGCAGAATGCACAGTGGTGTGAAGGAGACTGCCTCAGCCACTAAGATACAAAGGTGGCAGTAAAGCAAAGATACAGTGTTGGAAATGAGAACCCATTCACCAGTTGGAGACAGGACACAGAACACACACAGCAGGGTGGACACAGAGCAGACAAGGTGAAGGGAGGGAAGCTTCAATTGATAGTCTGGGAAACTCAAAGTGGAAACAAGGCGAGGAGCAGCAGTCAGTCAGGACACATTGTATACATGTGGGGCTTAGGCCCAGAGAGGGTTTATTTTGTTTTAAAAGGCCCAAGGCTCACTCTCCCACTTATGCAGTACCTGTCAGCTTTTGACTTTTTCTTTGGTCAAAGCACAGGCTGCAGCATCTGCATCAGCACACAGGAACTTTGTACTTTTGACCGTAACAGTACTACCAAAAGTCCAATGTGTCTGCAAGAAGTAAAATGTGCTTTAGCGAGATTTGATCCCAGCACTAGGGAGGCAGAGGCAGGCAGATCTCTGTAAGCCCAAGGCCAGCCTGATCTATAGAGTGAGTTTTAGGATAGTTATTGCTACATACTTGAAAAGAATATTACTACTTTCTTGAAAATAATAATAGTAAGTGCTTTGATGGAGCTGGGAGCAGGAGCCAGTCACCACATATGGTACACTACATGCTTACATTTACAAGAAACACACAGACCATGCAAGTCTATAAAGAGAGAACGCAGTGGATGGAGTGAGTGGGAAGAGATGGGTTTGGAGGTCTTTTCTAGGCCATGAAAAGTGTTTTAATGGTTTACAGAGAGAGATGGTCACACAACTCTAGGAATACACCAGAAAACGCTGACTTGGACGGTTTAAATGGGAAAACGGGACAGTAAGTGATGATGCAAAAAGGTTGTTGTAAGAAAAACCTTTGGGAATACATAAGTAAGCACTGTAACTTCAGACATTTAGACAGTGTCTCCCCAACAGAAGCTGCTGCACACAAGCTACAGTAACAACTGTCAGGGGATCTGGAAAGCCTACAAGGAAATTTCAAGGGCACTAAGTCAGCTCTGTGTAAGGGGAAACAAGCATGGAAAAGATGACAACCCCTCCCTGCAGATTCCTACAACTGCTCTAATCCTTTACTCTTAATAAACAGAAAGGCTAGAGGCTTCTCGGTACACCTTCTTTTGCTCTTGAAAGTAGTGTACAGTAAGTCGACTCCAGAAAAAACAGATTATGTGCAACAACAATTACTAAGCAGATGAATTGAGAGATGGTTCAGCGGTTCAGAGCACTGGCTACTCTTCCAGAGGACCTGGGTTTGATTCCTAGCACCCACATGACAGCTAACAACTGTCTGTAACTCCAGTTCCAAGGGACCCGACAGCTTCACAGAGACATACAAGCAGGCAAAGCACCAATACACAGAAAACAAATTAAATCACTTTTAAAAATTAATCTGAGGGTGTGACCAAAAGTCTAACACAAAGAAAGGTTTTCTTGCCGGGCGGTGGTGGCGCACGCCTTTAATCCCAGCACTCGGGAGGCAGAGGCAGGCGGATCTCTGTGAGTTCGAGACCAGCCTGGTCTACAAGAGCTAGTTCCAGGACAGGCTCTAAAGCTGCAGAGAAACCCTGTCTCGAAAAAACCAAAAAAAAAAAAAAAAGAAAGGTTTTCTTGTTTAATACCAGGTAGCACCCAAAATAGTTTCTGCCTCCAAGACACCTACCTAAAAATAGTTCTCACCATTCCATACTGTCCCTCATGGTTAACGCCATCACTCCTCTTCCCATGCTCCAACAACAGTACATCTATAGCTAACACTCGACATGACCAGACCCTCCAGTGTAACTTCCATCTCTCTCTACATCCCAGGACCTGCAATGGGCACACACGATATAACCAATACCTGTAGTTCTAAGTACTCAGGAGGAAACACAGATCCCAAGTTCAAGGTCTGTCTGGGCTACAGAGTGAATTCAAGTCCAACATGGCTGAAGCTCCAATTCTGAGGATAACAAGGTACATCACCATAGTCTGTGGCCATACCATTCTGAGTGCACCCAACCTGTCAATAGCACTGGTCCCTGTCCACAACTGCCTCAAAGAACCAAACCCTGACCCACCTCTTGTCTAAAGCAGCAGACAACTATTGGTAATGTATCAATTATTTTTTAAATGTTTATTCTATGTATATATGTGTGCCTGAGTGTTAGTACGCACAGCCCATGACTGCAGGAACCCAGAGACAGTAGGAGACAAGTTCTGACCCCAGAACTAGAATTAGGAGCAGCTGGGAGCTGCCATGTGAGTGCTGGGAACTCAACCCAGTACTCTGCAAGCACTGTAAGAACTGTTAACTTCAGAGCTACCTCTCCACCCCAAGGGAAGGTATCGACTGTAAGGAAACACATTTCTTCTTTACAGCTACCTCTAACAAAACACATCTAATAAATTCAAAATACTATTTATCAAAGTACAGGGCTGATACTTTCAACATCTTTATTTTATCTTAAATTTTAAACCAATAGATCCAAAGACATTTTACATGTCATCTGCCAGAAATAGATATATATAGAGAGAGATGTGCAATAAGGCATTCTGAACTGAGAAACATGGAGTTTTTTTTTTATTTAAACTTTTTTCTTTATTTGGTTTTTTATTGATTTTTACCGAGCTCTACGTTTTTCTCTGCTCCCCTCTCTGCCTCTCCCCTCCCCTTCAATCCTCTCCCAAGGTCCCAAGCATGGGGATGCTCCCAATTTACTCAGGAGATCTTTGTCTTTTTCTACTTCCCATGTAGATTAGATCAATTAAGTCTCTCTTAAGGTCCTCATTGTTGTCTAGGTTCTCTAGGATTGTGATTTGTGGGCTGGTTTTTCTTTGCTTTATGTTTAAAAAACACTTATGAGTGAGTACATGTGATAAATGTCTTTCTGTATCTAGGTTACCTCACTCAAAATGATGTTTTCTAATAAATCTGCCCTATTAGATCATCAACTATTAACTTACCTAGTTTACGAAGGCCTAAAATAAACTATCTGGGAACTGATATGTTTCCCCAATATGGTATCTTTCCATTTAAATGAAGTTGCTCTGGTCAAAGTTATGTTTCTTAAGAGGCAGCTCTGCACACAACTACCCAAGTAGCCTGCCTGGTTTAATGCAGAAGGAAGCTCTCAAACAGCCTAGGGAGCCAAAATACCAAGTTCCCCAGGAAGCTGTCTAGGCTCAAGGATGCATCCCAGAGAACCCAACCTCTCACCAGTCAGCCACAGAACATGCTAGCCCATAAGCTAAGCAGTTCCAGCATCCCAAAGTCTGTAAGATGGCAGAAGGTTTTCTTCCCACAAACAGGACTATCACAGCCTTTTCTGCGGCCGTTTCATCTCCAGAATTCTGAGAAGGGTAGATACTTCCCCATTTCACAGATAAGGAAACGCAAGGTTATGAGCGCGGTCGCACTAGCCCATTGCCTACTTGCTGTCAACATGCACCTCATACTCAACATATACAAATCAACTCTGAACTTGGACTCCCCACCCAAACCTGCTCCTCTAGTCACTGCCACTTTGGTCCACACCACCTCTACTGTACCAGCTGCTCTGGCAAAAACAGTGTCACTCTGACTGCACACTTGCAGGGCACACCATCTCCCCAATAAACCAGGTCAGCCCCATGGACACACCCAGAGCCCTGGCTCTTCTCATCACCCCACTTCTGCTATCATAGTCCTTTTGTTTCCACCCACACCCTCCTGGTTCTATGAACCACTGTTCAGAGAAGCTGTCCTCTGAAGCACAGCTTTAGGGGCTGGAGAGATGGCTCAGCGATCAAGAACACTGGCTGCTCTTTCAGAGGACCCGAATTTAATTCCCAGCACCCACATGGCAGCTCACAACTTTATCTCCAGTTCCAGGGAATCCAACACCCTCTTCTGGCCTACACAGGCGCTGTATCCATGTGGCTCACAGATATAAGGTTTACAAAACACCCATACACATAAAAAATAAAATAAAAATTTTTTTAAATAATTAAAAACACAGCTTTATAGAGAAATGCTCCCAGGGTATCTCACCTCACCCAGAGCTGCCTGTTGACACCCCTCTGACAGAAAGGGCACCTGTGTCTACAAAGCCTCCAAGTAACTGGAAGAGTGGCCAGAATCACATGTGACACACAGCAGAGCCAACGCTGGAACAGGCCTTCCAGTGTTCTCTGCAACAGTGAGGCCAGATTTACAGCGGCCAACAGACAGCCCTCCCTCATGGGAGGAAATCCTTACATTTGACTTAGCATAACTGAATCTTCTAATGTGTAATCAATACTATGTTGGATTCCCAACAGCAAATTAAAATGGAAATGCTAACTTTACAAAGACACAAAATCTCCCACAAGGCCAGTGGTTTTCAACCCTCTTAATGCTGTGACCCTTTAATACAGTTCCTCATGTTGTGATCTCCCAACCATTAAATTATTTTTGCTGCTACTTCGTAACTGTAATGTTGCTACTATTATGAATCATAACATGAATATTTATGGAGATAGAGGGTCACCAAAGGGGTCCAACCCACAGGTTGAGAACACTGGATTGGGCAGCCTAAACACGGGCTATCTGGCAGCATAGGCAAATGCCAAGCTGACTGGCAAAGCACTGAGACCTCCAGTGTGCCTGCATCTGGTGACCACATTTTAGGAGCACCATGTTCAGACAAGTAGTGCTCTCAGACTCAGACCAGAGCACCGAGGAGCCAGGGTTCTCACATTAGACCCTCCCAACCACAGGAATACGGGTGAGTCTCTTAGGGGACACTAGGAACAGAAAAAAGGCTGAAGGACTCAGAAGTGTCATCATGGAAATGTCCTGGAAAGAAACCTTCCAGATCCAAGTCTACATAATGATAATCTTTGGATCAGAATGAAACTAATGCCTAAAGTACTAACCATTACAGAATTTTCCATTAAAAAAGCAAAAAAAAAAAATCTAAATCTTTCTTCAAAGCTTTCAAAAATATTTCTAGTATCAACCACTCAAAGCCTTAAATCTCACTAATTACAACAATTAGCTCCTACAATATCAAAAGTAGGTGCTAAAGGGTTCTGGTGTGCAGGTATACTACAACAACAACAGACATGCTAAATGAACAAACGAAAGACTAAGATCCAGGAGGTTATGACTCTTCCAACAGCTGACAGCGAAACCCAGGGCTACCCAGAACCAGGGAGGTTTCTGGGTTCTCTTGGAATGGACTGGATGTGGGAGTGGGAGAAACCAAGACTTGGAACCCCTGGGTCCTCAGGGAAACCGGAGCCAAGATACATTACAGGCAGTTTCTTTTAGTTTTGTTAATTAGAAAAGCACTTGATAAAATAAATTTTGCCAAAGCCTATCTCCTTGGAAACCAGGAAACAAAAATGTCTCTTTTCTCCTCCACATAAAGAACATTTAATAAGGGACTATTTTCATAATAAACAGCTTCAACTGTTTTGTGTCGGAAGTAAAACAGGCAGCCCTTGCTAAATGGGTAAATTCGCAAGGGCTGGAGAGATGACCCAGCAGTTAACAGCACAAACTGCTCTTCCAGAGGACCACACAGCAGCTCAGGGCTGGACTGTAACTCCATTCCCAGGGGGCCTGACATCCTCTTCTGGCACCAGTGGGCACCAGGCATGCACGTGGTGCACATACATACATGCAGGCAAACATGCAAAATAAGTGTTAAAAAACATTGCAGAGAGCTTCTAGCGACTTCACTAAAGACCCTTACCATGAGGCTATGAGAAGAGTTAACAGTGGTGTTGAGAATAAATACCCACGGAGAGGCTAGGGAGACAGCTCAGTCATAAAGCTCAAGGATTTGGGGTTCGTCCCCAGAACCTACAGAAGAGCCAACTGTGTTAGGGAAGTGAATACAGGCAGATTCCCTAGGGCTTGTTAACCAGCCAACTTCACCCACTCTGGAGCTCCAGCCTAGTGAGAGACCTGTCTCAATCAATCAATAAAAAAGGACAGCACCAGAAGAACAATTCCCAAGGCTGACTTCTGAACCTTCTTCACTGGACTCTGTGCACCTTTGCAAGGCAGGAAGTGCTGGGAACTCAGCTCTTCTGCAAACAGCCTCACTCCCATTTGTCATTTAAATCACTCACTTCCTCCTTTAAAGGAACTTAAGGGAAGAAAAAGAATGGACAACAAGAAACTCTGACTTTTCTAAAGAGCAGCAGGACACTGAGATGATAAAGGATCTTTAGGAAAAAACAAGAAAAATAATAGCCAGGCGGTTTGGCTCACGCACTCTGCCTAGGCCAATGGGATCTCTGAGTTTGAAGTTGGTCTGTTCCATAAAGCGAGTACCAGGACAGCCAGGGGTACACAGAGAAACCCAGTCTTGAAAACCAAAACAACCAAAAAAAAAAACCGTCTCAGGACAGCCAAGAGGTGAACAACACAGCCCACACAGTCAGCCAAAAAGGAAGGCAATTCTGAATGTGCTACACACTGTCACTTTTGAGGACACTGTCAAGAGAAACAAACACCACACAACTCCACTTGTGAGGCCCCAGGTAGTCAAACTGAAAGACAGAAAGATGGCAGTTGCCAGGGGCTGGGACGGGAGGGAGTGGGAGCTGTCTGATATACAGAGACTCAGCTGTAAAACTGTTTTTCGATTCTCAAGCTCTAGTGCACAAAAGCGTGAATTTAACACCATGGAACTATATGCATGTGTTTTTACCACATTGTTTTAGTAGACCATACAATTACCAAACTGAACTGGCATGTCCCAGCCCCGCAGTTGCTTCACCTGGCCCTTACCAGTAGGCAGTTGGTTCTAGATTTCTTTCAAACTTACTTTTTCAATAAACAAAACTCCGCTGAAGATTGGAGGTGGGGGTTGGGGACTCTCCTTTTCATCTATCTATCCAAAATGAAATTTCAATGACCTCAGAATGCTACATTACTACATGTATTCACCTGGTTGTCAAACACAGATCCAAAAAGCATATAAAGGTACTCTGGAAAAAGCAAGCCATAATACAGTCACCTACCAAGCATCTTCCAACACCCACCCAATTATCCTGCTCGAGCCTGGACCTCGCTGTGATGTTCCAGCCACATCATTCCTTACTGCCTCCCCAACATGCCCAAGCTGCTTTGGGCTACCTTACTTTTGAAATCAGCCTCCAGAACAATCCCACCACAGCAAGGTTAGACTTCACCCATGAACTTTTAACAAAGCTGTCTGTAACACACGCACATACAAATAACGGAGAGAGAGACACACAGAGCAAACACTGCAGAACTCTTACCCACTGAACATGACTTCCTTATAGAACCGTCACAGGTTCGGTACTAAGGCCCTATGCTTAAAGGGGAGGATGAAAGTGTGAGGCTGCAAAGGGCTTTCTCCACCTGGAGGCGGGGCTAGGAACTGCACTCAAGCCTGGGCACAGTTCTCCCAACAACTGAGCTAGGGGTCACATGCCCATCAATGCCACTGCCACCGCCACTGCCACCGCCACCACACACCCACACACCCACTATTGGCTACTTAGAACGTTAGAATCCAGTAGGCAAACTAGTAAAATCCTCTGGAGTCTTCACTGGAGCTTTGGGAAGAGGGAAAACTTGACCAGCTCCACACGGACCCTCATTTCAAGAGCAGACTGGTGATTTCTCAAAGTCTTTGGGTGATTGACAAGCAGTATGATAGTATAAGTTCTGGAGTCATAACTGGGCTGCTTTGTAGGGAGGGGAAGGAGGAATGCTGGGGATGGACCCCAGGGCCTCACAGAGGCTACGCAAGTCCTCTATACCACGGAGCCCACAGCTCTGCTGTTTGTGAGTACAGGAGAAGATGCTGACTTTCCAGTCCATCCTGGTAGGTACACTCAGGTGGTAACTCAATCTTGAGTATCCTTACAGGTACCTGCTAATAAAAAGACCCTTCCCTGAAGACAGTTCACTACCAACTGCTTCTCTGAGTGCAGGAAAGGAAATGCAAGGGCCTTAGAATACATTGGGGTGAGATCCTACCATTTATTATACAAAAGCATTAATCACAGAAAGATCTAGGAGGCTAAGGTAAAGGACACCATCAGGGCTGTGGGTGTCCTACCACTACTGAGGCTGAGTTCAATCTCTTTTACTGGAAGAGGTGGATGGAGGTGGGAGGTGGAGGCGAAAGAAGAAAGGAAAGGGGGGGAAGAGAGAGAGAGAGAGAGAGAGAGAGAGAGAGAGAGAGAGAGAGCGCCCAATGATGGTAGAGCTGCAGGAACATGAGCAGCTGGCACACAGCCCTCTGCTTTTAATTTCTCAATAGCTACCTTCTGAGATCAGAACTCATTATAAAAGGAAGCAAAGCTCTGAATGAACCACAAAGACAATCCATAGCCGCACCTGTTCACACTTCCTAAAGGGCTCACTCAGGTCACTCAGGAAGTAAGGAGGAAACCCAGGAAACTGTGGCTGGATGTCCTTACTGCCACAGCAGTCTTGCGTGACCCTTTGTTTGTGAAAAACAGCCTCTCTCCATCTCTAAGCCAGCATTCCTCTAAAGCTTCGTCTCCAATCCACCATTATGTAATTGCCTGTTCCCCACAACTTAAAGTTAGGCATCCTACAAATCTAATTAGAGAGAGAACTGTAGCATAAGTAACCAATTAGATGCCATCAGCTGGAAGTTCTCTCTCAGACCTCCAGAAGCAGCAGCTTCCCTTCCTTACAGTGCACCACCAAGACCCTCAGGCCCCTCCATGCCATTCTGGGATCATCTCTCTATATCTTCAAGAAAACACATTCATTCCCAGACTCAGGAAGCAGAGGCAGGTAGATCTCTGTGAGTCCAAGGGCGGCCCGATCTACATGGTAGTTCCAGGCCAGCCAGTGTGGCACAGCAAGACCCTGTCCCCAAAAAAAATCTCTTTGCATCTGGCGTCCTCTTATTCCATCTGGACAGAGGCAATGGAGAAAGAGGATAGGCATGCAAAGGGAAGGCCAAGTTTTCTCTCCCTCAAAAGATGCACTCAGATGCTTATCCTTACCCTCCTGACCGCAAAGTAGACTACACTGTGTCATTCTGTCCCTGGCTGAAAGCAGACTACATTGTGTCATTCCGTCCCAACTGCGTTAGAGAGAAGGAGAACAGGAGCCAGGGGAATTGCTCCCACCTTCCCATGGCTCACTTACCAAAACTCATTAAAAAAAAAAAAAAAGCTATCAGTTAGGAATAATCAACTTAAATATACATCTGAAAAACAAAGTAACATACAAGTATGTTTTGTTTTTAATTTATTGAGGCATACAACTGAAAGCAAGATGCCATGAGGCCAATTTCCAATGTGCAAACAAGCAGAAGGGATTTGCCTGGGTTGGGTTGTCAGTCTTAAGAGATATGAACACAACCTCTCTGTGAATCCTGCAGTAACATTACGCTTTCCCTCTCCACCCCAGAACATCCTCCTCTGTTTCTCCAGAGTCAGAGCACACCAAGGGAAGTAGGACAGTCCCACACAAATCCACTGGGTTTCCCAGAGAGGGCTCATACAATCAGTACCTGCTGTGTCTGCAATCCCCCACCGCGACTGCCCCTCACTCCAGCAGACACCCCATGCAACCTGTCCTCACTGCTGACTGACAAACTAAAAGTTGCCATTATTCCAGAAACAACCCCTTTCTTTTGCAAACGAACTTAAGGAAAAGATGGACAACAAGAAACTCTGACTTTTCTAAAGAGCACCAGGACACTGAGGGATAAAGGGATCTTAGTAGTAATAATAAAGCCGTCATGCTCTATGGGGCAGAAACTTTAACTCAGGATTCCTTTTCCCGTAACTCAGCTATCTGTAACTCCAAAGCTTAGATACCAAACAGGATCCATCTCCATAGCTTTTCAACCTTAATGTAGCTATATTCCCTCCAGTTTTGCTTCTCCCTTAATTACTGAATACTTAAGTTTGAGAAAGAAGAGCAAACAAACTTAAACATAGTAGGAAAAGAACAAAAGGTGGAACAGAGAAGCCTGTTGGAATCAGGAAGGTCACTTACCCTGAATCTGGCTATATCTAGTTTTATAACCTACAAATCGTGTCAACTCCTTAGGCTTGGAGCTCCTCACTTGCAAACTGGGAAAGCTGGACCAAAGGATTCATGCTCCAACTCCTTTCAGCCACCCATGAATCTGCTCATCAAAGGGTAAGAAGATGCAATTGCAAATGAGACTTTAGTTACAAGGCATTTATGCACACATTCTGGTAGAGTACTGTAGCAAAGCTGCCACACAGTTGTGTTCAAGCTGCAGCACAAGGCAGGGAGATCAGAAAGGGGTTCAGCTATTTTTAAGATCACCCCCACCAGAAAGTATTGGAAACCCGCACCTTCTGAAGACAAGTATTTCAGGCCTTTTAAATAAGTTGAAAAATCAAAACTGTCACATATGCAAAACCTGGACATGGGGGCATCTTCATACCCAAAGATATGGAAGTATCCATGGTCCCTGAGACCAACAGTTCCCTAAGGCCAAGAATGATCATGCCCACCACTGAAACCAAGAGAAACTAACTGATAAGGCTAAAAAGGTTACAAATACAGGAAAATTTTATTTTTCAGATCTTGAGAATCAGCTTCTGTGAAATGAAATGAAACAGAAGTTTGCTCCATCAGAGTTCAAGAACGGGGGAAGGGGGGGGCAGCGGCAGTATTTGTCCTCCTTAGCAAAAATCCAATCTGACTAGTGAACTGAAATGCTCAAATCTAAGAAGTAACCTGAAAACCTTCATGATAGCTATATCATTTGTGCAATGACTGGACCTTTGGTACTAAAAATATAGACAGGCAAGAGAGGCACCAAGCCCCACTGTTCACCACATAAACTTTCCACTAGCCAAGAATCTGATCTCAGAGTTTGGTTCCACTCACGCTGCTGTCTGCGCTCTAAGAGATGGTTTAAAAAGTCATTTATTTCAAACTTCAAACTGCAACTAAAAATACAACACATGCAGCATTTGCACACCTTAACTCAGTCAACCAAGATCCCAGAATATGTAACTGCTCATCTCAAGCCACCCTCCATCTACAACATGTGGATAAAGTTGTTAGGAAGCTCTGCTAAAAGATGCTTTAAAAAAAATCAAGTGAGAAGACTATACCACTACCACATATGTAATTCAAGGCAAACATGAATATAAAAAGCCAGGAAATGACACTGAAAATTCGAATCAAATTAATCTCAGGATGTCATTTTAGTGACATGCTGAGGAGTGACTACCAAGAGTTCAAGTCAGCCTTCGACAGAATGGAGTCACAACTACCACTGCTTGACAGTCAAATCTAAAAGTTGAGGGCCCCAGGAACTGCAGAGCAGCTCACAGCTACACCTACTGACAGTCTCTGGCCACTTGCTAAGCCTGTTCTCTCAGTTGACTGGAGAAATCTAACTAATGATAGCGAATTTCAAGAGTCCTTTACTGAGATAAGGTTAAAAAAAAGTCTTCAGTGATAGAGAAGGCAGACTGCACTCTGAATGTCTTGCCGCGCCCCAAACATTTATGATCAAACCATCACCCAAGTCATTTTAAAGCGCTGTTGGTAATGCTGGGCTGTCACCTCACAGTTGGACACATCGGTGACCATAAACTGCTTTACTTAAACCTTTTAACTGCTCTGCACAATCCTATCAGCTTTTTTTTAACATCCTGGTAAAGGCAGCTTAATTGCAGCTTTCAGGGAGAAGAAAGGGGGATGTGGGAGAATCGTTAAAGCAAGACACGGAAAAATCATTCCTGTCCCTAAACGAGGTTGCAGGAGCAATTCGGTAAGACTTAATGTTGTGGCTGTCCAAAACATTCAGCCAGAGAACCTTTGCACTGGAAGATACTCCACTGGAGAGAGCAGGAGAAAGTTGACACTTAACTCCCACTGAGTACCCGTATAAAAAAGAATGGCTTTAAGACTCTGAGTCAGAGTTTCAACATGAAAGGCTCGCTTTATAGAGGAAACGCCAACCCCAGTTCATCCAGATAGACCTGGAACCTGATGAAAGTCGACACCTCCCTCTGAAATTTGCATCGCATCACTGGCTCTGAGTTTAGAAACATAATCGTGTACCAGGTAGTATGAATTTCAGTGAAGGCTGCCTCTCAACCAGCCGTCAGGAAAAAAAAAAATCAAATCTATAAAGACCCAAGGCAGTCTAGGAGCTACCGTCCCCAAATGCTTCCCTTCCAAGAGGAATGCCAGCAATCTAGCACACTACCTCCTTGAAAGCTAGCTATTTCCCGTGCCTCTGGTTTTGGACACGGTGAGCCCCGATGAAATTTCAACCTGCCCAACGCGACTGCTTGCCCACGTCGAAATGCCACGGAGCGATTTACGATCCTGGCAAGCTGCCTTTAAGGTCAGGAGCGAAGTTGGACAGGGCAAGGAGAGGAAAAGTTCTTTATGCAGCCTCACGCCTCTCCGACCCTCGGAAGGTTTACTTCCTCCAAGAAACGCAGGTTGAAGCATCCTTGGATCTCACTCCCCAGGATCCCCCATGGGGGAAATTAACACCCTCGAAACTGCAGCGAAAGGTCTCCCTTTCCCACCATTAACCCACCGGGGCCTTGCTCCCTTCAGCACACCTGCAAAGCGCTCACCGGGTGACCGATGGGGAAGGGTCGCTCCAAGGAGCCCAGAACCGCAGGGTGAGCACAGCCACCAGGCGGGGACACGGGGCTCCGGGCCTCTAGGGGAGCAGATCCAGATCCCGAGGTGAGAACGTGCGCGCGCGCCGGGCGCGGTGGAGCGCAGACTCGCCCCCGCCGAGATCGCGATCCCCAGCACGCCACCAAATCGGAAATCAAACTTTCAGCGGCTGCGAGCCTCCTGCTCCGGGGCCGCGAATCCCCAGTCAGGGACGGTACAAGGGGCTGTCAGCAGCGCCGCCCCGCCCCCCCCCACTCCCAGCCCTGCCCCCGGGGCCACTTACCGCTTGGCCTGGGCTTCCCGGTGCTGCTGCGCGTCCCGGGCGCGTCGTCCGCGCGCTCTCCCTGGGGAGAAAGAGAAAGCGTGCAGACGGTCGGGGCGCGCTCGCTCGCCGCCTCCTCTGCGGAGATCCGAGGCTCCGAGCGCCGGGCGTAGGAGCCGCGGGGGCGGGCTCAGCGCGGTACCCCCAGCCCCGCTCCGAGGAGGACCCGCAGCGGCCGCGCTCCGGGCGCCGCGGGGGCCAAAGTGACCAATCCCCGGACATCAACTATTGTAAAGGCGCCCGGGCCCCAGCTCACGCCCCCGAGCCCCCCATCCTACCCGCCGGCTCCCGGGAACGAGCGCGCGGCGCCCAGGGAGCGTCCCGACTGCGGGGCTCCGCGCTGGGCGCGGTGTGGGGGGAGTTGCGTGGTCGCGGGGGAGGGGACAGGTAACTGCCCACGGGGGCTGGAGAACCCGCGCAGGGGCTACGCGGGAAGGGAGGCCGGAGCCGCGACGATGGGCGCGCTGCGGGCGGCCTCCCAGAGGTTCACCCGCCCCCCTCCCGACCCTCCCCCCCCGGGACTCGGCGCCGCACTGACTTTCCGCTCACTCGCTCACGCACGTACTGAACTCGCTCACAAAGTTGCCGGCGGTGGCGGCGCTGCACTGGCCCTTCTCCCCGCCCCATCCCTTCCCTCCCTCCCTCCTCTCCTCCCTCCTTCAGTCTCGGGTGAGATCACCGCGGCTGGGTTCTGCGCTCAAGCAAGTCTCGCGAGACTAGAGCCCAGCTCGGGCCGGGGGAAGTGGTAGCAGGCTAGTGAGGACCGCGGAACTTCTGGTTGCCATGACGACTCTACAGCCGGGTGCAGTTTTCACCTGCCTCCTCCGCTGCCCCGGGCCTAGCAGTGGGGAAGGAAAGGCTAGAGGCAGATGGAAGATTCCTGTAGACCTGCGTCTCCGAGCTGAACGCGTTTTGTCGGAGAGGCTCTGGGACTGGAGATGCTAGTGCATCTCTCTACTTCTAAATGTCCACCATATACTCATTTTATCAACCTTCCTGTGTAAAATCTCATCTCCACCCCGCCCAACCCCCCCCCCCCCGCAGGATGCCTTCCTTTCCCCAGCCTAACGCCCCCATGAGACAGCTCCTTGAGCACATAGCTCACTTGTGTTGATATTCTCAATGCCTCTGCAGGCTTTTTACCTAGTAGGTATTTTTTGTATTTTTTTTTAAATGAAAGTAGTAGTCCTTGTGTGTCTGCAATACCTTTACTTTGCCTAACCCTGAATAGTCCCTGGGATTACTGTTAGTTTCTGCACTACAGTCAAGTTTTTTAGTCTGATAAACTTCTGCTCAAATCTTGTCTTTTTCTGTGGTTACAGTCTCCCTTTCTCTTTGTCTCCTAGAAACCTTGCTCACCATAGGGGAGGGCAGGAAAAAAACCTAAAAAAAATTGATAATGATAATTACAATTCCTCAAACTATGCCTTTATACCTAATTCCAAAATGATATTGAGGGACTGGGGAGATGGCTCAGTGGTTAAGAGCACTGGCTGCTCTTCCAGGGGACTGGAGTTCAATTTCCAGGACCCGTTTGGTGGGCCAACAACTATCTGTAACTCCAGTTCCAGGGGTTCTGACACCCTCCAAGGACACTGGGCATATCACATGGTGCACAGACATGCATGCAAGGCAAAAAATATCCCTATACATAAAATAAAGTGTATAATAAAAATAAATAAATCCAAAAGGGTATTGATTGAAATCTCACTCTGTGTCTAAATTGGAGAAACTTATCAGTGGGGATTCTGTATTACTGCCTAAGTAATATGCTGCTGTTGATAGAAGCATGAAGTTTTGATGTTAACAAAGATGAATAAATATAGATTTCACGATATATAACAGAACTCACTAAGAAAAAAGAGAATTCATCCCTAAAAGTCAATATGGGGAAACTGCTAATCCCACATACCTAGAAAACTAAAGAAGGAACCTCTGTGTGTAAAGACTTAGGTTTTTATATACTGAGTTTATAAAGTGAGTATATAAGTGAGCCTGGGTATATAAAGACCCTTAAGACTTTTAGGTTACCTGTGGCAATGGTACATGTGGCGGGGGGCGGAGCATTTTGTGGAATCTGTTCTCCCCTTGTACCTTTATGTGGACTTTAGGGATCAAACTCAGGTCACCAGTCTTGCAAAACAAGTACCTCTCCCTGCTGGGCCATCTCAAGTGCCTGAAAGTTTTTATGTTAAATATTTAAATGGCACCATAATTAAAAAGTAGTATATAGAGTCAGGAAAGTGGGGCTTTCTGTGCCACTAGTAATTGAGACTCCTTGAGAAATTTACTGTCTCTGACACCACACCTGTAAAAAATCGAGGGGTGGCCCACATGTTAAGTTACAACAGCTTTTAAAATTCTGTAGCACTCAGACCTATAAAAGTTTCCAGTAAATGACAGATATTCCCCTTTTATATTGAACAATAAAAAAGCAAATGAATGTTTCATTTTATAGTAGGCCATTTTCACTATGTTTTAGCTACATGTTGATAATTTTATGTTGAAGTTTCTTTTGTCTCAGCAACAAAAACAACAAAACTATTGGTCCCGCAATAGTAGTTTTAAAGGGTACGCATTATTGGTGGCTGGTTTTGACACTCGGTACAGATTCCTTGTTGCTTGATAAACATGCCAATACAAATGAGCGACAAGTGAATGGATGCACACGTACACCAAGACAGCAAAAAGAGAGGGAGGGAAGCGAGATGGGGTGGGCATTGGGTTCACCATTTATCGGGAGCTGGATCATCTCTTTTTAAACATTTTTTATTTCTTTTCTTTTGCATGCACATACATGTGTGTGGACATGTACGTGCCATAGCACACATGTGGAGGTCTGAAGGCAACCTGTAGGAGGCAGTTCTCTCCTTCAACCCTGTAGATTCCGGAAACTGAACGCACATCCCCAAGCTTGGTTGGCAGGTGCCTTCACCACCAAGTCCTCCCACTCCATCATCACCCCGCAGATCAATTCTAAGGATCAAACCCTCCGAATTACTGAATATTATAAATCTGTTCTTGTTCAATAACAGAACATGGTGTTGCCCTTTAAAAATGGCTGACCAACACAGTCCTGTTCTCAAGGCCACCTGTTTTATGAATCCCAGAGAGCCCTTTGAAACAACTGACCCAAGTAGGCGCCAAATCTGTTAACTTTCTCCAGTGCTCTTTATGAGACCCTGCTGAAGGGTGTTGGGTTCCAAAATCCAGTGCTGGCTAAAAGTGAGGGGTTTGTTGCTTTAGCCTCATGTAGTCTAACTCCACCGTACTGTGGGATTCCTTATTCTCCCACCTACAGAATAGTACTCATTATAAGTCTGAAATACCACTTGCTTTATAATCAATTAGCTCCCCGTGTTGAATTACAGAGGAGTCTCTATGCTTCTCTCTTGCACTCTAAAAGACTATGTCACACGACACCTTCTTCTCCATCAAACCCCTGTGTGTTACCACATGTGCCCTTGCTCCTTTCATCCGCGAAAGAAAGCAAGCAAGCAGAAAAGCACTGAGCAGGCTCCCCCGTTCTGGACACCCCACTGCTTGCATGCGCCTGCGTACTCATGCATCTACCTGTGCCAAGACACAGGCTCTCCTTTGCTTCCTGCCTGCCGCTTGCCCCAACTTCTCAGTTCTCAGCTGAGATTGCTCTCTTGCTCTGTGCACTATGCCTACCCTCTTCAGCTGAGGGACATTGATTCAATAACTGTCTTCTCTCTATGTTCTCTCTCTAATGAATTACCTTTCTTTTGTGTATGCTTGTGAGTGGAGACGCATGACTTCACTGAGCATGCATGGGATTCGGAGGACAGCCTTGGGTGTCGGTCCCCACCTGCCACCTTGTTTGAAGCGGGGTCTCTTTGCTGTCTGTTGCTAGGCTACCTACTCAGGCTGCCCTGACCTTGAGCTTCCAGGATCCTCCCACCTCTGCCTCCCAGAGGTGCACTGGGATTACAGATGTACACGTACTCTACAGTATAGGTTCTCAGGATTGGAACTTTAGAGAGCACTTCACCGCTGAGCCATTTCCCCAGCTCCTGAAGTCTTTTTCCCCTGTAGTTACAGGCATTCTGTAATGTGCCATGGTGAAAATTAACCATTTTCTGCAATTCCACATCTGCCCCTGCTTCGCTTCCTGGAATCTTTGGGAAGAGGGTGTTCAGTCTTTGCTGTCTTCAGTCCCTTTCCTTCCATTCTCCAGCAGCCACTAGGGGCAGCCTCTCACCCAGTGTGGAAACCAGTGTTCTCAGAAACACCCTCACAACCTCATCCCAAACCATGTGCTTCCTTGTCTGACTGAACCCTTGGTAGCAGGGATGAAGCCAAGCAGGCTCACCTGTGAGAATTCTGTTCTTTACCTTGGGATGAAGAGTTCTACCATTCAGACTTGCAGTCCCAAACCCCAAAGTGTAGATTCCATGGACATCTTCCCTCTGTGCTCTCCTCTCATTTCCTGGTGACCTTCGCAGTCGGATGGACCTGGACGAGATACCAACTGCTAATTATTTTACATCTCCAAGTCAGCCATGCCCCACACTTCAGACTGTACATTCATATCCTACTCAACGCTCCCAAGACGCAAATTTCTCACATCTAAAACTAAATGCTCTAGGTATTCTCCCCAAACCAGTGTGCTATGATATTCGCCATCTCAATTAACAGTACCCCACCACACACACACACACACACACACGCATCAGAGGTTCAGAAGTCCAGAGCAAACTCTTCTAGCCATTCTTCTCTGTTTTCCCACAGCTCACATCCAAACCAGGAAGAAATATTGCTGGCCCTTCCTTCCGAATATGTGCAGAATGCAGCCACTCTTCACCCAGGGAAATGCCTCATCTCTGACTCAAGTCATTTCCCTCCTGATTGTCACAATAGTCTCCCTGTTGGTCTCCATTCGTAGTCTCTCTTCTCTACCCTCTGTCAGTAACATCCGATCTACATGATTGATGTACAGTGTGGAGTTTACTTAAGTGAGATCATGCCACCTTGCTCAGAAACTTCCCTGGCATTCTCATGAAACCTGAAAAAAAATAATATTACAACACAAGTTCTAATTCTAACCTACAGAACTCTATTTGGTTGTCCTTTAGGACACAAGAGGGACTGGATCTAGGACCTACATACCCACCACCCTTATCCCCTATCATGAAAACCCAAACTCTCAGTGTTTCAGTCCTATATAAAAAAGCGTGCACACGCGCCTGCGCACTGGCTCGCACACATACACACAAATGCAGATGGTGGTGGCACACACCTTTAAATCCTAGCACTTAGTGACAGAAGCAGGTGGGTCTCTATGAGTTTGATCTACAGAGTGAGTTTCAGGACAGCCAAGGCTGTTAGACAGAGAAACCCTGTCTTAACAAACAAAGGTACAGAATTTGTTATATACCTCCTCTAGAACACTTTAAATTTTACAATACATAATGGAGATACACAGAATTGTTTAGGAAGTAGTGACTCCTCTCACACACAAAAAGCCTGAATGTGTTTAATAGAGACATTGTGTGTGTATGTGTATGTGTGTGTATGTGTATGTGCGTATGTGTGTGTGTATGTGTGTGTATATGTGTGTGTGTGTATGCATGTGTGTATGCGTGTGTGTAATATATCTTTGGTCCATGGTTAGTTGAATCCAAAGGGATGTGGAACCGACAAGCAATGGAGGTGCTCTATTCTCTGACCTCTTTGTCTTTCGTCCCGCACACTCAACCACAGTGGCTCCCTGTTGTCCTTAAATACACCAGCCAGCTACTCTTCTGCCTCCAGGCCTCACATCTGTTGAATCCTCTGCCAGGAAAGCTTTCCCCAAGCACCTGCATGACTCAGTCCCTGAGTTCCCTCAGCCTGTACAAAGATTGGTCATTTGCCTGTTCATTCTCTTACAGGAGATCTGACCCCATGTTTCCCAGCCTCCCTGACCATGGGGACTCCAGCTGGGTTCAACCGTCAGGAGGTACAACAAGGGTTTGGACAGAGGCAAAGGCAAGCTGACGCCTCCTCAGGACATTCCCTCTTTCTGGCTCAGGCAGCATCTTAGCCATGCATTTTCCTCCATTGCCCCAGGTCCTACTGAGTCAGAGCCATTCTCACACTCTATCCTTTCCAGGCTGAAGATAACGATCATAAATTGGGTTGGAATGTAGTTAAGTGGTACAGTGCTTCTCAGGTACAGGTGTGCGGCCCTGGGTTCCTCCCTAGCAGCATGATTTTTTTTTTAAATCTCTGCATGCTCTGTGGTCTCATCATCCTGGCTAACTTCTTAGCCTTCCCCATCATGTTCAAAGTTTGTGTTCACTGCCTTCTTGAACTCCCCAAACCCAGCTCTCGACTCATTGATATACAGTATAGCGGTAATCACTATACTGTAATAGCGATGGCCCCAACCTCACGCCAACTTTATTTTTCTATAGCTTCCTTTTGCTTTCTGGCTTATTTAACTGTTGGTTGGCTTATCCCCTGTCTCCCCTCTACAGTGGTGGGCGCCTGATGGCAGGAACCGCACATATGTATGCACTACTGGATTCCAACACCTCAAAAAGAGAACTAGTGTCCACGATGACTCTGTTTTCACTTGCTGTTTTTTCAGTTGGTGGTTCTTTGTTTTGTGTTTGTTTGAGTTGGCGTTTCACGCTATGTTGCCCTGGCTGGCCTCAATTTCCTGTGGCCAAGAGATCTTCCCGTCTCAGGTTCTCAAGTACCTGAGACTCTAGGCATGTGCCACAGCTCCCAGCTCTTCTGACTTTAAGGGCAAAGGGAAAGGGCTGTAAACAATCTCAACTGCTCCCAAGAGCCACAGAATCGGTGTTATCTTACCTGATTACCTTAAATGGCAAAAGGGACTTCTAAGGCGTGGTTACATTAATGATCTTGAAGTAGAAAGGGTCTAATCCTGAACTATGCAAGGGAGCCAAGGTTCTCTATATAGGCAATGGGAAGACAATCAGAACTGGAAAAGGAGATGTGACCATGGAGACAGATGAAGATGCTACACAGCTGGCCCTGACCCTGGAGGAAGAGATCATGACATGGGCAACACCCAAGGGATGAAAAGGCAGGATCAGACTCTCCTGGGGCCTTCAGAAGGAATGCAGCCCACGCTTCTGATTTTAAGCAGGCAAAGCCCACACGAGAATTTCTGACCTCCAGAAGAAATGTTAGGTAATAAATTTATGTCATAGCTGAGCAGTGGTGGCATATGCCTTTAATCACAGCATTTGGGAAGCCCAGGCAGGTGGATCTCTGAGTTTGAGGCCAGCATGGTTTACAGAGTGAGTCCCAGGACAGCCATGGCTGTTATACAAAGAAACCCTCCCTCGAAACATCCCCCTCAAAAAAAAAAAAAAAAAGAAAAACTTATGTCACTTAATCCCCTGCAGTCTAGCACAGTTCCCGACACAAGGTAGACACCGAAGAAATGCTTATAGAATGAAGAAATGTGAATGAATGATATTAAACAGCAAAGCAGACCTGGACCTGTTATCCTCGTAGAGAGGCATCTATCTGGCTCGATTTCCTCTTGAGAAGGAAGAAAGCACCTTGCTACTAAGAAGCCTCCAGGAGCTTTTGGAGCCCTGGAGATATAGAGGCAGGGACAGGAAGGCCACCCAGGTCTTGGGCAGCAATGTCAGTTTGGGAGAATGGGGACAAGTCCCAAGGGACAATATGGTAAGGACCTTGGGCTTTATCTTCTGTATATTAAGGAGCTGCTGAGAGATTTCTGGCAAGAGAGGATTGGACTCAAATTTGCATTCGGGATGGATGCACAGGGCTCTGGCAGGCTTGGGGTCCACGAAAGCAGAGATGCAGCAGAAGGGGGGGAGCACAAATGTGGGACCAGCCCGATTGCCGCTAATCCTCGGCATTGAGATAACACGTCCATTGAAAGCACTCTCGCCAATTCTCTTTCCACATTCTAGTTGCCTTCTTTTAAAGCACTGTCCCATCAAACTGCTCAGGCCATTACTGGGTTCAGATCATTTTCTTATAAACTTGGCTTCAATAGAATCCCAGCAGGATGGAAATTTCTGGCCCACCAACCCTTCACTTACTTCTGGGTAGCCATCAGTACATGCTGTTCCAGTTCTGCTTAAAAGGAGGCATCTCTGAGCTGTGTCTCTTTATTTATCTCTCCAATAACATTTCCTCTCAGGGAACTCTTTGCTCTGTTTTAAGTAACGTGACTATTCTCTTCAAGGCTGGCAATCAATCCCCTTTCAGCCCACCTGGATCCCTTTATTCCTTTCGTCTGGTTTCTTGGTAGACAAGATGTCAGAATAGGCTGCTCTATTTCCCAGGCTTTTCTAAATGCCTACAAATGAAAAGAGGCTTGCTCGTGATGTGGACGTGGCAAGCGGAGGCCTCCCAGGCCCATCTGTCTTGCAACACTGCCAGCCAATGGGGACAGCATTCTCAAGAACCCAGAGCTGGAGCGGTGCTGGAATTGCCCCTGCATGGTAGCATCCAAGGAGGGAGCACTGTGAGGGGCTGCGTGTTCCTGAGTGGAGGAAATAATGAGTTGTCTCTGCCTGTGGGCCCTCCCGCCCCAGGAGCTCCTACAGCAAGGAGCCATCACCACTTGTTTTTAAGGGAAAAGAGGAAAGAATGAGCATGCCAATAGTTCAGCTATTTTTAGAAGCACACAACAGCTCAGCACCCACTCATCCTGCTCAGCGCAAAGTCACTGTCCAAATACAAAGTCTCTCTTCATTTACTTGTTCATTTCGCTTGGGAGCTGATCATGAGTGCATCTACTCGGGCATGAGAAACGGCCGAGGCCACAGCATGTAATTTTCCTTCGGTACTGAGGATTGACCCCACAGCCTTGTACATGCTACGTATATGGTCTACCAGTGTGCTGTATCTCTAGACCCACTATATACAATCTTATACTGTTTCTTTTCATGTGTGTGCACTATACCACACATACACACACACACACACACAGAGAGAGAGAGAGAGAGAGAGAGAGGGGAAATCATTGATGTGCAGGAAAATCTCAAGACCTCAAGGAAGACTTGAATTCTTTCCTGTAATTCTCATTCTCTTTAACCAACTATCTGTGTAATTTCAGATCAGTAAATTTGATTTTTCTGCTTTTCATTTTTTAGAAGGCTAAGACCCCATCCCTTTGAACAAAATGTATGCTGATATGTTACCTTCCTTAGGGTCTGTTTGTTGCTGGTCAAAAATCTGATAGTCTGACATCTATAGTTTTGGTCAGAGTTCCTGAAAGTTTCTCTCTCTCTCTCTCTCTCTCTCTCTCTCTCTCTCTCTCTCTCTCTCTCTCTCTCTCTGTGTGTGTGTGTGTGTGTGTGTGTATGTGTGTGCTATAGTGTATATGAATATCCATGCATGCATATGCAGAGATCAGAAGAGGATGTCAGGTGTCTTCCTCTAATACTCGCCACCCTATTGCCTGGAGGCAGGGTCTCTCACTGAATCAGAAACTCACTGTTTAGGCTAGGCTCATTCGTCATGAGCTCTCATGATCCCCCGGTGTCCACTTTCCAATGCTGGCACACTTAGCCATGCCTAGATTTTTATATGTGTGCTAAGGATTCAAACTCAAGCCCTAAGCACTCTTAGCCATGGAGCTACCTCCTCAATCCCAGTTTCCACTTTTCCTAATACGACTGCTTCCTCCCTTCATCACTCTTGTCTTCCATCATCCCCCGTCTCTTAAGCCCCCACGCTTGGTGTTCAAGAATGACCACAGCGCATGTTGGCAGGATGACCAGGAATGAAGACTTGGGAGTACAAATGGCACACATCCCTGCTGCTCTCTTGTGGTAGCCATGACTGCCCAGGTAGATCTCAGTCATTGTATTGGTGTGGCCACCCCATGCCATCTTTTGTGGCAAAGGAATCCTGAAGACTGCTGCTCTCAGCCGCCCCCTCTTAGAACCACATCCAGCTTCCAGGTGGGCCTGTCGGCCAGTTATACCAGTTATACTTTATTTGGTCCATATTGCCTCTAAAGGGCAGCACAAAATACAGTCCTGCCAATAAGCTAAGATCAGTTCCATGATGCTTGACTAGCTTACAGAATTCATTCAAATCCTCATAGCCTGACACTACAGTATAGGAGCAAGAATAGAGACAGGTGTCCCACTTACAGGTCACCAAGGTAGATTCAGTCTAGCCTGGCCACACCTCTACCTCTAGACTTAGGCTCTATCTAGCTTTGCGGGAAACTTTTTTTTTTTTTTTTTTTTTTGGTAATTACAGATCTGAAGTGATTCTGCTTTTATTTCCTTCACATTAAGCCAATCATGGAATTTCACAGTGATTGCTGGGGTGGGGCAGAAGGAAAGTGTATTCAGAATGATGGAGGCCACGGCCTGGTTGGCCTGAGAAGGTGCAAGCAGGGGGTCCTCACTGGGGAAGCTGGAGGAGCACCGACTGCCCTGCTGGCAGGTAGGTGATGTTCCGAGAGAGGGAGAGCTGGTAAGCAATGTCCTCAGCTGCTTCCAGCTTCCGCAGCTCAATCAGTCCATTGCCTGCTGTGGCCAGGGAGTTGGCGATCAGCTCGGCTGCCTTGGAGTCGCCCTCAGCAGAGATGATGGCTGCCTTCTTCTGCTGCTCAGCCTTTTCCACCACAAATCTGGTCCTCTCTGCTTCCTGCTGAGCCACCTGTTTGGCTTCCACTGCTTCTGTGAACTCCTTCCCGAAAGGTCAGATGTGTCAAGGACACATCATCCAGGATGAGCCCAAATGTTGCTGCTCTCTCTGTGAGGTCATCGCTCACCTGCCGGGAGACCAGCTCTCGCTGGGTGATCAATTCTCCAGCATCAAAGCGAGCCACCACTGACTTGAGGATCTCTGTAGTGATGGAAGGCAGCACCCGCTCATCATAGTCCTTGCCGATGCTGGTGTAGATACGAGGGAGCTGGCTGGCCACCGGCCGGAAGAGGATCCGTAGTGTGATGTTGACGTTCTGCAAATCTTTGCTACCAGTGATGACTGGTACATTCCGTGGTCGCGAGCGGCAGTCAAAGATAATTGGTTTCTGTACCCAAGGGATGAGAAAGTGAGTCCCTTCCCCTACCACGACGTCCTGTACTCCACGGAATCGGTCAAAGATGACAGCTCTGTGCCCGGCATCCACATTATACAAGGCGGAGTTCACCACGCCTCCTGCCACTGCTAAAGCCAGGCCGAACCTTCCGATGGACTCAAACACTTTGGCAGCCATGATTCCTTCTGTGCACCCACTCACACCTGCTTCCACTCTGACCTCCACATGAATTTGCGGGAAACTTCTTAACCTCTCTAAATCTCTTTCATTATTATTGTTAGTAGTAGTTGTAGTGATTTTGGTATTTTTAAGATACTTTTGTTTTAGCCACAAGGTTACTATGTAACCATAGCTGGCCTGGAACTCCCTGTGGAAAACAGACTGGCCTCCAGTTCACAGAGATGCCCCAGCTTCTGCCCCTCAAGGGCTAGATATTAAAAGTGTGTGTTACATTTCTTGATTTGAGATGCCTGCTTTTAAACTTAGGGAAATAGTACGTGTTTTGTCAGGCCCTGTGGATCGGACTGGTTACCTAGACGCCATCCACAACTCCTTCTACATCTTTGTTTCTCCAGAATCTGTGGGGCTACTAGAACTAGCTTTACACAAGACAAGCACTTTGTTCTAAAAAACAAAGAATGAGCCGGGCGGTGGTGGCGCACGCCTTTAATCCCAGCACTCGGGAGGCAGAGGCAGGCGGATCTCTGAGTTCGAGGCCAGCCTGGTCTACAAGAGCTAGTTCCAGGAGAGGCTCTAGAAACTACAGGGAAACCCTGTCTCGAAAAACCAAAAAAAAAAAAAAAAAAAAAACAAAGAATGAAAAATTTATCCTGAGTTCCAAAATATACCTTGAGTGGTATGTTTTGAATGTGAATCACAAACAGATCTCTACTGCTTGCTTACCTGCCTCTCTCTGCACCTGTCTCCACCTCAGTCTTCGCTCTTTCTGTAGAAGTTTCCTCTGTCTCTCTGGTCCATGTGGAGAGAGTATTTCCTGAGTCTATTCCAAGCAACATCTCACACATCTGCAAAATAACTAAAGGGAAAAGAGCCTGGTTCTCCCAGCTTTAGATGAGGTGCCCACACACCTCCAACCAGTCAGAGGCAAACTGAAGTCTGGGGGCATGTTCCAGAAAATGGCATGGAGGAGCCATAACGAAAGTGTAGGGAGAGGACAGGGTGAGAGTTCCCAAGAAATAAGGAGGGAAGGTTGTAATAAAGACACAGTGTGGAGGAGTTACAAAGGACAGGCTTCTGCTCCCAAGACTGTCACATAGTTAGGAATATAAAAATAGTATCTTCACTTTATTTCATTTATTTATTTTTGCTTTTTGAGACAGGGTTTCTCTGTGTAGCCTTGGCTGTCCTGGAACTCACTCTGTAGACCAGGCTGGCCTTAAACTCAATGATCCGCCTGCCTCTGCCTCCTGTGTACTGGGATTAAAGTCAAGTGCCACCACCACCACCCAGTTAATTTAAATTAATTTTAGTGCTAAGGAAAAAATAGAAAATAATTAATAGTGATTAATGAAATTGGAGCATCCCAAGGCAACTGTGGGATGGCAGGATGACTGTCCAGTGCTCTCTGCAAAACACATACCCCTCAGGACTTCCTGCCTCACAAAGCTCCAAGACTCACTTTGGCTTCTGTCTTGAAGACAAGAAGAATAAACATTGACTTTAAAATTATAAAACAGAGGCATCTATGAACTCAAAACCAAACCAGTCTGCATAAGAGAGTTCCTGACTAGCCAGAACTACATAGTGAGACTCTGTGCCATGGGATAATCCTTCTGTACACTGTGAACATGTATTACTCTCACTGGTTAAATAATAAAACTGATTTGGCCCATTGCCAGGTAGAATAAAGCTATGTGGAAAAGCCAAGTGGAGATACAGGGAGAAGAAGGATGGAGTCAGGGAAAGAAGAGTCAGTTACCAGGGAAGCAAGATGCTAGAGAACAGGCAAAGCCACAAAGCCACTCGGCAAAATGTAGATTAGTAGAAATGGGTTAATTTAAGCTGTAAGAGCTAGTTAATAATAAGCCTGAGCAATAAGTCAAACATTTTTGCAATTAGTATTAAACCTCTGAGTGATTATCTAGAAGTGGCTATGGGATGGGAAGGGACAGAAAAACCTTTGTTTATATAGAAACCTGTATTTATACCCTGTATCAAAATAAATAAATTATTTTATTTACTTAAACACACATGCATGTGTGCATATGCACGTGTGCACACAACACAAAATTAGCCAGGAAACAGTTTAAAGTAAGCCAAGTCAGTTGTCAGTTGTTAGGACTGATGTAATTTCTTAATACCCTGCCTGATAATTTCCACACTAAACCATTACTTTGTCCTTATTTTATTATTGAGTTGTTCCCGTTAGTTATTTGGGGATCCATAAAATCATTAGTAACATATTTTCCAGGTTCCTAAATCCAAAATTCTAAGCACCTACGGAGCAGCTAATTTTTTGCTGGCCGATCTTTGTGTTGCTCAGAACCTGTCTTGGCCTCACCCATTTCTTTCATTCCTTTTGCCACTCTATCATGGCTCTACCATGAAGCGGAGAAAGAAAGAGAGTGATCTGTCTCCTGTCATGCTCACCTGTCTTGCTCATTTCATCTTGTGGTACCGTCATCACCACGTAGGATAGGACTCAGATGGCATTTCCTTGTAAGCCCATTCTCTCAGCCACAGACCTCTCTCTGGTGGTGGGCCCTCCAGCAATGAGAAGAAAGAATTACGGATTTCCTCCTCTTCAGGTTCTGAGCGTTAAAAACAATCCTCTGTGTCCTGAGATCGGTCTGGTCCTCTGGTCTGAGCTGCCCAAGAGCACGCAGAATGGGTCCCAGCATTCTTAGCCACTGCCAGCTATAATTAAAACAAACAAGCATTTAAAAAAAGGCCTGCTCCCCCAGGCACCATCTCACTCTAGACAAGGTGAGAAGAGCCGAAGAGCTGTTAAGATATGAGCTGCTCTCCAGGGAGGGAGTGGAGAGTAGCGCCCGCACATGCTACTACTCTCCGCAGGATTTTGTTCTTTCTAGTTACCGTGTGTGACAAATCACTCCAAATCTCAGAGGCTTAAAATAACCATCGTCTATTTTAACCTGTGATTTCGCGAGGAAGCCGAGCCAGGAACACCTCCGGCTCCAAAGGCATCTTGCTGATAGTCTGGAGGCTTCGATCAGATGCCTGTCCCTTAGCAGGGCTGGACAGGAGGCAGAAGGCCTGTCTCTGCAGACAGGCGGTCTTAGGATAGCTGGACTTCAAGGTAGGTAGAGCTTCCAGAGAGATAGGAAGTAAAAGCTTCGCGTCTCAAGGCCTGAACTCTGAAATCAGCACAGCGTACTTCTGTATTCTATTGCTCACCTGTCCATCTACTAAAGAATGGATGGCCAGGGAGGTTAACACACTCCCCGACACTGAGGAGTTCATGGTCAGAAGGACTGTCTGTGTATATACTGGAAGCCAGTAAATGACATAGTTTTTATACACAAGCTTTCCATACTTCTACCCCAAAGCAACACACTAGTGAAATTGAGAGTAAACTTCAGGTAAATAATTTAAACAAACAAACAAACAAAAAAGATTAAAAATCTACCGTCTGATAATCTCTAGGCACTCCAAATTCATATCTGTTTATCTCACTGTACCTGGCATATAAATAAATTGTGATATGGAGCTGTGGTGTTCCAGGGGAACGCAAAAATCAGGGGCAACTTTGAGAAATAGCTGTCGTGCGCGCTAAGACATTGTCGCTAGGGCTTAGTGATAACGGGATAAATTCCAGATGACTCCTGGCACCAAAGGATGACTCTTGGAAACCATGTCCATCACAGACGAGAGAGCACTTACCTTTGAAACGGAGTGTTAGGATTGCAGTGGAAAGGGGGTACATGTCATCTCCCTGCGAGAAAATGGAAGATGGTGTCTCCAGTTCAGTAGCCTTCCAGCTAGGATGTTGCCATGCCATGAAGCAGAGCCATGAGCCACGAAGGCGCTCAGCTTAATAGACAGCTATGTCACAACAGCTTCAGGTTTGAGATTCCTAGTGAGAGCCTGAGAACATATGCTCACATTTCAATAGACGACTGGGTTCATGAGGCAAAAGCACAATAAAAGCTTGGCTATGGGGAAGTTGGCTTACAGTCACTTTGAAGGGCTGCTCTGCAGTGATGTATTATTTGTATTTTAATAAATAAATCTTGCCTGAAGCCCGGAGGCAAAAGTCAAGTCACTAGAGGTCAGGTAATGGTGACACACACCTTTAATCCCAGGATTTGGGAGGCAGAGGTGGATGGATCTCTGTGAGTTCAAGATCACCCTGGGCTACACAAGATCGATGCAGAAATAGATCCAGGTGGTGGTGGCTCACACCTTGAATTCCAGTCCTAGGAAGTCACACACCTTTAATCCCAGCACCAGAGGGAATGTAAAACGTGTGGAGAGAGAGTCTTAGTCTGCTATCGCCCAGCATTGATAGAGGTAAGACTTCTCTAGTGGCTTGGCTGCCTTTCTTTTCTAGTTCTTGGGGTTGATACCCAATATCTGACTCTGGGTTTTTATTATTTGTGCTACATTTAGAGTACAAATTTACTAAAAAGCTGTTTGCCTGAAGCTTTTTGGCCACCAACACAGACCACAGCTGCACATGGTTAAACCCCCCCCCTCTCTCTCCCTCCCTCCCTCCCTCCCTCCTTCCCTTCCTCCCTCCCCCCAAAGGGATGTGTCATCAAGATCACCAACCTCCAGGTCATTCCCTGAATCCCATGTTCTTGTGGGTCTGTGAGCTCTGCCCCTTGCTTTCTTTCTCTGGCATACCTGAGTCACACTGGAAAAGAAAAAAGTAGATAAGGTAGTTGGGACCTGAGAAGTTGGGGCCCTAGGAACCCAACAGTTGGAAGGTGCATGTTCCCAACAGTGATTCTAGTGATGGCACTGTAGTGGAGAGAAGGGGTGACTGATGGGGGACTCTGTGGTGGGGAAGGACACACATAGGATGTGTAAGCTTTGACCCAACCTCTGTCAAAGAACCAGATTCCAGACTGGTGAGGAGAGGACATATAAGCAAGGGTGGTGGTGGTGACCGTTCATGGCTTTTAGCATCTACTCTGTGGTCATCACTGGCTGACAATGAGCCTGCTATGGAGACTGGTCACAGCCGGGAGACTTCCAGAAACCTGGGCCATGAGCTTGGTGGCACATGATGGCCGACTTAGGACAAGTCTAGACACCTCTCACTAGTGTCTTGGCAACTAGCTTTTCTCATTCTAGAAACAGAAATTTCTTTTTTTAAAATATTTATTTATTTATTATGTATACAATATTCTGTCTGTGTGTATGTCTGCAGGCCAGAAGCAGGCACCAGACCTCATTACAGATGGTTGTGAGCCACCTTGTGGTTGCCGGGAATTGAACTCAGGACCTTTGGAAGAGCAGGCAATGCTCTTAATCACTGAGCCATCTCTCCAGCCCCAGAAATTTCTTTGTTTGCTTCAAAGAACTCTTAATAGATTCCTTCCCAAAAACAAAAACGGAAACAAGCATGACAACAGCTGCCTGTTCTTTGTTGGCATTCACCATAATTTATGCTCACCACCCAGTGCCAAGTGGCTTCCGGTAACAGTTCCTTTAATTATTTTTGTTCTTATATATTTCTTGGGTTAGATATGATCTGGATTGCGCATTATACAGATGATCCTTAAATACTTTTAGATTTGTTGGGGTGAGCAATTAGGAAACAGGGGCTAAAACTCTTCCACATGGTCAATTTTTTTAAGTCACATAGTTGGAATACTTGGTTTGCCCTAAAATGGTGAGGTTAGCAAGGTAAAGGAAGAATAAACAGTTCGTATAATGCAGTCTCCTAAAATGGAGTATAATGGAATTCACCTAAACCCCCCCCCCCATTCGCTTTAGAAACCCCACTCTTCCTATTGCCCATCTGCAACTCAACTTTCTCTGTGGTGTTCCGTCTATGCATTCTGTCCTCAGTGATCTCCCAACCATCTCCTCTTGCATTATAGTTCTCCCCATCTGTTTTAATTTTTTTTTGAAGCAGGTTTTCCTACACTGTCCATGCTGGCCTCAGACTCATGACTGAAGTGATCCTCTTGTCCCAGCCTGCCCAGTAACTGGAACTACAGTGCATGCCGCTGGACTTGACTTGAGTTTTAGAAACCAAAATAATCAGAAATAAGTCTAAAACACTCTTTATGCTGTTCAGTAGACAACTAATAATATTAGACCATTTTTATTTCTCACTTGACAGTCCTGAGTGTTCTATAATGCCATTTGATTGAATTCCCATAACTATCATTTAAGGGTGGTGGTGTCACTACCTCCACATGACAGATCAGGAGACTGAGAATGACTTAAGGTTATATGGTCAGTAATGATGAATATAAGATTTGAACCCAGGTATTCTGACCCTACTTCTCAGAATAAAACAAATATCCTTTATTAATGATTTTTGAGACATGGTCTCTCTAGGTAGCTCCTGGTTGTCCTGGAACTCACTATGTAGACCAGGCTGGCCTTGAACTCACAGAGCTCTATCTGCCTCTGCCTCCCAAGAGCTAGGATTACAGGTGCATGCCACCATGACTGTCTTTATCCTATACTGAATATTTACTGTGTGTCTTAGTTGCTGTTGTATTGCTGCGAGGAGACACCATGACCACGACAGCGTATCAAAGGAAACATTTAGCTTACAGTTTCAGAGGGTTAGTTCATGATCATCATGGCAGGAAGGATGGTGGCAGGGAGGCAGGCTGGCAGACGTGGTGTTGGCAGTAGCTGAGAGCTCATCTGCGCGATGGAAGCTTAGAGAAGAGAGATTTGGTCTGGTGTGGGCTTTTGAAACCTCAAAGCCCACGCCTAGTAACGTACCTCCTCCAAAAAGGCCACGCCTCCCAACCGTTCCTTGACAGTCCACCAAGCAGGGACGAAGCATTCAAATCTCTACGCTAATGAGAGCTGTTCTCATTCAAGTCACCACACTGTCTGTCTCATATTGAGTTAAAGCCATTGCCTGGACTATTGCACTTACTTCTTACATTTACAGGGTGTGCGCTAATATTATCTCTATCTTAAGGATGAGGAAATTAGGAAGTAATGTAAGTAATATAAGAGCTTTGTCAAGATCATATAGCTAGGAACTAGAACACAGATTGGGATTAACCATGACTCAGCCTAGAAGCCCCCAAACTGCTGCCTAGAATAGAAAGGATGGAGTATGCAGACTCCTTAGCCCACTGCAGGAACCCCGTCCATATCCTCACATTCCTGGCTAAGACTCCCGCTTCAACATCTTGTCTTTTAGTTCCCAATGTCTTAACTACCCTCAGCTAATCTTAATCCCCATCTAGAAACACAGTCTTCTGCTGGGATCTGCTCAGAACATGCAGTCAGTCCATTCTTGTGTGTGCTATTGACGTGTGCCCTGTCTGTTGCACCTTCTGCACACATACGCTCAGCTCTGTTCTCTGCATGTGATGCCATTTAAAATGTTCACTTCTGTAGTGGGTGGAGGCATTGGCTAGGAATGCTCTCCATGGTGACTGACAGAGTGTCGATCCAAAGGGTGAACAGGAGGAGTTCGAATTCCTTCTTTAAAAATTTGTTTTTACTTGATGTGCATTGGTGTTTTGCCTGCCTGTATATCTGTGTGAGAGTATCGGCTCCCCTGGGACAGGAGTTACAGACAGTTGTGAACTGCTATGTGCATGCTGGGAATTGAACCCGGGTCCTTAACCGCTGATCCATCTCCAGTCCAGAAGTTCTAATCCTTATGTAGTAACAGTCAGACATACATTGCTTCTGACATTAGTTTCGTGGATTGATGATGACAAAGCTGGGATTTCAGTGTCTGGGTTTGGTCTTTTGCCACTGATTCCAAAATTTCAAGCAGGGAGAGGAAGGATGAAGCCCTAGGCCCATTCTGTCATTTTAACAGAAAAGCAAGAGTTTTTCCAAAGTGCTTCTGTTCTGCCTCCCTGCCATAGCTGCAAAGGAGGGAAGATGCCAGGGATCATGACTACTATGATCATCTTAGTTATTTGAGGGCTCACTCTTAGGCATGTTGGCTGCCTAGAACAAGGAGGAAAGAGAACCAGGATGCTGGAGGACACATGACAATATCTGTCACGGTGGATCCTGAATCGAGCATCTGTAACATCTTTATACCTATATAAAGTCTAATTTGCTTCAGAGTTAAATTAGTCTTTAGCCAGCATTATGTACCTCCCACCAAAGCTCCCGTCTCTGCCTTCAGACAGTTGGTCTTCATTCCAGATCCCCGCTGGAACCGAACTCCACCCAGGAATAGAACTGTGAACTAACCTACCTTCTGCCAGCTTCGGACGGTATTCCAACCACAGCTTGCAAAAATCTAAACAGGTGTCCTTGACTTAGCATGCGGTTGTATCCCCTAAGGACTAACACTGCCTGTTACTCAGATGCCCCACCCATTCCAAATGTTCCAGTGTAGATTCTTGGCTTCGGAATGAGAGCTTGGATTGAGTTATGGTTCCAGCTAGTTTCAGCACAGGTCCACTTCCCAGCTAAGAACTCCCGGTGTGCATCAAAACTCAAGCGACACTAGTTAGGAATATGTGTTGAATTTCTTTGAATATTTAAAGTCCCAAAATATCAGCTGTTGTCACTAATAGCAGTGACCATCTGTCAGAAATACTATTGAGGAAGTAACCTCATTCATCGAAAGTTTGTACAAGTTAACTTCGATGTATTAGCCAATATGGGCAAATATAAAGGAAGTCCCCCCCTTTTTTCCAAGTCCTATTTTTAAATAAGAAACTTTCACACATCCCAGATATTGAATTAAGAAACACTACAACAGATAGTGAAAAAATAAAAACAGTAAAAATCTGATTATAGGTTGATCCTGTGCTCTAAGAATGTTCTATACTGAGTGTTGGTGACCAAAATTCTGTATAAAAGGAGTCTGGGCATGGAGACACATACCTGTAATCCCAATATTTGGTAGATGGAGGTAGGAGGAGTTCAAGGTCACAGCAAATTGGAAGCCAGCCTAAACTATACACGAGATTCTGTCTCCAAACCAAAGCAAAATAAAAGAATCCACCATCACTGGCAACAATAAGTAGATAGAGAAATGCAATACACAGGAAACAAACCCATACCGTAATGTCCTGCACAAATCTTGGTGCACACGCTCCAGAGAACAGTGCATCTGAAAGAGTGTGAATGCCTTCTCTCATGTAACCTCTGCCCAAGGATAGATTGATTTCGGAAAGAGGAACAGACCAGAAAGGGTAAAGTTAATCAGTGACAGAGTGTGAAGATTGGGATCTAGCTTTTTAGAAAAATTGGCATATAGGAATAGCTAGGGGATAAATAGGTAGCTAGCAGGAGCCTTTCATGCTCTCTCAGTTGGGCATTTAAGACAGTTTTACAGCGTTTGAATGGCAATTATAGTGAGGTTGAACTTGCTGGCTAGAGCCTCTTCTACAGACTTGATGCCTATATTTCTGAGGGCAATTTCATGGGCTGTGGCAACCAGGCTTGTCTATGTCAGGGATGATGTTCAGGTTCAGAAACCAACTTGTTTTCTTATTGTCCTGAGGGTCTCACCCTCTGTAGGCAGGGCTACCATCTCTCGGCAGGGGAAATCCAAGGAACTTGAAGGAATGCTTCATTGAGCCCGTCCATCAGTAACTGCTTCCAACTGTGCCAAATCTGATTGATTGGTGCTGACTCCGGGCACTCCGGGCACTGTGCGGAAAAGGGTTTTGAGATCTCATTAGCAATGTCTGCTGGGAACAGAGTGGGTATCGTGCCATCCATATGACAGATCAATATTGCTCCCGAAACTACTACTGTGCTCTAATAACCCTGAGGAGACCCGAGAACCTGTAGTCCTCGCAGGTTTGGGGTGGGAACTGAGCTGCTCATCAGAACCACTGCGGTGTGTCGCAGCAGACCAGCATTCTCACCAAGCCATCATCAAAAAGGAGAACTTAACGATTGCTTCCACTTGTCCCAAGCCAAGGAAAACCCCTGATATCTCAGAGATGTTCTGATTGTAATTACCATACGTTCCCCACTGAGTCACTTGAAAGAATTTCCTGCCCTTTGTACCCTGTAGAAAATGGTGTGCTAGTTGAGTGATGGAAAACGGAACATTGGAAATGTAAGGCTATATTGGCCGAAAGTAGCTGTTTGGAATTTAATCTAATATAGATTGTTCTTCCGTGCTAACTAGATAATTAGAAGCTGTGTTTTGAGTCTTTGCCTGGTTTGTAGATCATGTAATTAGAATAGAACAAGACATCTGCTCTCCTATTTCCTGGGCACTGGGACGGCATCCTGTCCATCTAGCAGTTAATAATAGCAGTTAATAACTTAGTAAGTAGCAGGCAGGAAGGGTGCTACATATCACATTTAATACGTTATCATATCTAATGCTCACATCAATCCTTTGTCCTGATGAGAAAACAGAGGCTGAAAAAGACGAAATTAGTACTCTGCCAAGGTAATAGAAATGTTGAGTTTTATACCTGAGCCTAAATTCCAGGCCAGTGACTCCAGGAGCCTATGTTTTAGCTCCGTATGTCTCCAAACAGCTGCCGGACAAATCCAACCAAGCAAGCACCGGCTGCAGAAGAGACCGTGAGACTCAAGTATAGATCGCTAGAGCCAGAAGCTGGGCATCCAAAGAGGATTCCGTTTCACTTTGAGTCTGGAGATGCTGTTTCAATGCGGCCTTACTTCTGCTGGATCACCACTGTCCTCATCCAGCAAGGCCACCCAAACGACACGTATGGGATGTGTTTCCAAAAAAGCTCTACTATGCGTCATGCTCCTGTCAATCATGACTTCTCTTAAACATGCAAGGCATTGGTTATTTAAAGGAATCCATTGGCAAAATGCTCCTTTTGGAAAAGAAAAAAAAATCTTGTAATTAAAATAATCACCCCATGTTCTGTTTTACAAGTCTGATTATAATTTAACACCAGATTTTTTTTTCTTGACAGGTGGGAGGTGTTTGGTTTGAGTGGGAACAGGATAGCCTGGAGGAGAAATCAGGAGGCAAAGCCAACCACCCATTTGCTTTTTATCCTTCTCCTTAAATCTACGGGTCAAGACGGAATTTGGGCCAGGAATAGTCATGGACGCCCTCCACATGGATTTCTCTGCAAGATGAAGAACTGCCCCACCTTCCCACCAGAACTTTCCCACAGTGGTCACCATAGTTCCCTGGTGAATACGGTGAAACCCAGACCACTGCACCTACAGGGCCAGCCTCATGCTTCCAGGGTTGTGGTGAAGGTGAAGGAGGGGGGAGGAGTCATCGGAGGTTCCCATACAGCAGGCCACAGAGAGCCTTTGTGAGCTTTCCCATATTCAACATGGATGAGTTATCCGAAGGCTCTATGGCACTTCCTCATGGAAAGCCTTCATCTGGGGCAATCTTAATAGGATTCTCCTCAGGCATGTGCGTTTGCCTGGATTGGTCTCTGTATACTTAACTAATTTACAGAGCCATTTAGTATTGTGACAACTCAGGGGCTGTGAATAGGGAAGGAGAGGGAAGGCGCATAGCCCAGATGAAAGCCTGTGTTTGTGGAACAATCACTCAGCTTCCTTATGAATCGGCACTTATTGTTATTTAAATTATGTTTTAAAAGTTGAAAATTTCCCCTCAATGCCTGAGTTATATATAGATTAATGCTTCTCAAGCATTCCCACTGAAGTATTTATTTTTTATTTTTAAGATTTATTTATTTATTATGTACACACTGTTCTGCCTCCATATATGCCTGTAGGCCAGAAGATGGCACCAGATCTCATTACAGATGGTTGTGAACCACCATGCCGTTGCTGGGAATTGAACGCAGGACCTCTGGGAGAGCAGCCAGTGCTCTTAACCTCTGAGCCATCTCTCCAGCCCACCACTGAAATATTTCTGACAGCAAAAGGCCTTGGCCCCACACCCTTTAGATGATCAGGGTCCTGCAAAACAAAACAAAACAAACAAACAAACAAAAAACCTGCTGCAAGGCATAGGCTCAAAGTTTCCTATTTTAGCTCTAAAAATCCACCTTGGGCCCTTGCTGGACGTGAATTACCCCAGCGTGAGAGGATTGGTGTGGCTTCTATTCCTGAACTGCCACTTTGGGCTCTGGAGTCCCAGATGAAGTCAAACGCCTCAGGGTCATAGATCTTGATGTGTATGTATGTGCACGTATTCATGGGGGAGCAGACAAGAGTGCACACACGTGCGTGTATGTGTGGAGACCAGAAGACAACATTAAATGTTGCTCTCGGGAACTGTGCACCTTGTTTTTTGAGAAAGGATCTCTCAGTGACCTGGAGCTCATCAAATAATAGGTCGGCTGGTTACCAAGCTCAAGGGCCAAGACCAACACCTTTTACTTAGTGTAGTATATGTAAATGATTAGACTTTGTTCCAAGGGCCTGATGTCTGATACTCTCCCAAATATGAACCAATACATTGAAATCAGTTTAATGGATTATGACAAGGGCAGGTGACATAGTAGAAGGGATAGATGTGTATGATTTTAACCTGACAAGAGGTTTATAAAAACATGGGCATTTTGGATAAAGGAAAAAAGAAAGAGAATACAACATTCAACTGCTATATTCTGACTGTAAATATAGAAGTGGGCAATGGGAAGAGAATGTGAAGACTATTCTAGCTCAACAGTGACCATATTGGTAGTAATATTGATATCACCAGTCTGAGTCTATTGTGTATCACAGCTAAGTTGAAGGTCACAGAGAAATGTACCTCTGACCTCCACTTCCATTGACTGACAGCCCTAACTTGCATATTCTGCATCTACCTCCCACCCGACATTGGGCTACCACTGCACAGAGGCCATTCCCCACAGATTTGGAGGTGTGGCCTTGCTGAAGAAAATATGGAGAAAGAAGGGGATGGGCTTTGAGAGTTTAAGATCTCCCTCTGTTCCCAATTTTCTCTCTCTGCTTCATGTTTGCTCCTGAAAGTGTGAGCTCTCAGCTTGCTGCTCCAGTCACCATACCTGCCACTTCCCAGTGACAGTGATGGATTCTTATTCCTCCGGGACCATAAACTCAAATAAACCCTTCCTGCTAGAAGTTGCCTTGGTCATGGTGTTTTAAATTGTAGTAACAGAAGAGTAGCTAATACAAACAAAAAGAAAGGGGTTATTGGCTTCTTACACAAGTCAAGAGTGAGAGAAATCAAGGTAGGAACTGAAGCAGAAGCCATGGAAGAATGCTGCTTACTGACTTTCTCCCTCTGGCTTGTTCTCAGCCTACTTTCTTATACAACTCAAAACTCCCTGCTCAGGGATGCTAACACCCACGATGGCTAGGCTCTCCCTCATCAATCAGCAATCAGGATAATTCCTTACAGATGTGGTCACAGGGAAACCCACTCAGTTGAGACTCTCAGTACCCAATAGAGTTACATTTTCTCTTTAAATACCAACAAACCTCAAGGATGGTCACCAGCAACTCTCTCCTCAGACATACATACCCTTTTGTAGCACCGTCTCCCCCTCTGACTCATATAAGCCATAGAATGTCATGCGATTGACAGAATGTGTCTTTCAAGACTATCATCAAAAACACTGTGGCTCGGTCGTGCTCTCTTGAATCACTTTCTCTTGGGGAATCCAGCTGCCATGGCATTAGGACATTCAAGTAGCCTTTCGGGAACCATGAAGTCCTGCTAACAGCCAGCACCAATTGCTTAGAATTAGAAGGCTAATCTTCCCATCCCACCAAGCCCTCACTGCAACCTAACTGTCCACAGCCTCACAAGAGATTCTAATTTAAACTATTCATGTATGCCACTCTGGGATTCTTTTTTTTTTTTTTTTTTTTCTTTCGAGACAGGGTTTCTCTGCAGCTTTAGAGCCTGTCCTGGAACTAGCTCTTGTAGACCAGGCTGGTCTCGAACTCACAGAGATCCGCCTGCCTCTGCCTCCTGAGTGCTGGGATTAAAGGCGTGCGCCAGACCCATAGAAACTGTTTGACATAACAGTGTTCAAAAAGCTATACCTTGAAGTAATTTGTTACACAGTACCAGAAGCACCCCGACCATACACACACACACTTTAAGTCTTATTCATTAAAACTGCCCAAAAAGGGGAGCTGGGGAGATGGCTAACAGTTAAGAATTCTGGCTGGTCTTCCAGAGGACTCAGGTCTGGTTCCCAGCACGATAAGGTGGCTGACAGCCATCTGTAAGTCCAGGCACCCCAACACCCTCTCTGGACCCTGAAGGCTTTGTGCACACATGGTGCACTTGCATTCATGCAGGCAAGCACTTGGATACAAAAAATAGAACAAATAGTGTTTTTTAATGTCTAAAAACAATGTTTACCCAGTCAAATTAGCTCCATGAGAGCTCCCATTGTGATCCAGATACATCATTTCTCTCTAAAAGTGGCCACGATTTCTAAAAGAAATGGTGTAGGGCAGGAAATCAGCCACACAAATGTGAAGCACATTACATCCTAGATAGTTTCTAGAAAGGCTCAGAAACCAACTTGAAGTGGCATTAACTCAAGAGGGAACGACCTAAACACTGACATTGATAGTACTAACATCAAACGTATGTAAGTCTTTGAGTACATAATTAAATTTTAAAAATAATTAGCCACTTTTGAAAGGTGGTGGGGGAACTAACTCATTATCTCAAAAACCAATTAACAATCGGAAAGACTCAAGCATTATGTATATACAGATGGGAAAATGGTTCTCTCTGAAAACTGGTTAGGTAATAAATGAAAAGCAAATGTCAGGATTTGGTTATTACTGTGTGACCCCTAATGAATGAATATATCTCAGCACGATCTACAACTTCTCATTTCCCCAGGAGAGAGACAAGTGGATACTGTGGACCTCTTGACGAGAGAACACAGCTGTAGTCTTGCCAATGAGGTCAAACTGAAATCCAAGTAAGCGTCTAGACCTAGTTGTCAGTTTGCAGGGAACACGGAGGACAGAAGAATCTGTTGAACTTCACGGGGAGTCTACAATCAGCAAAGTCCAAACTGGGTAGTGGGGAGGGGATTGGGCAGGTCACACAGCCTGAGTTCCCTTGCAGATGAAGTTTTAGAAGCTCATATTTGGTGATTTTAAAAAAAAAAACCCACAAAAAACAAAAAACCAAAAACACAAGGGACTGATTACCACCAATGGTGGCTCTCAAACTTTAGGCACGAATGAGAGTCACTGGCTAGAATTCTTAACCTATGAATTTCTGGGCTCCACAGCCCACCACGTGGCATTTCTGCTGAGGGCTCCTTGAGCACAATTTGCGTTGCTGTCAAAATCCAAGACAATGGTGCAGCTTCTTTCAGGAACGGCCTTTAGAACCACTGCTCTAAGAACTTGGGATCGTAGTTTCTTAGGATATGAGGGCGCCATAAGGCCAGGATCCATGCAGGAAGTTTCTGGAGTGCATGGTCAAATACTATTTCTTGATTTCAATGTGCATTATAAACGAATGTTAATCTCATAATAATTCATTAAACTCTACATTTGTTTCATGTGCTTTTTTGAGGATTACTTCTATTTTAAAAGATTAGTTAAAATTAAAATTTCAGCTGGAGAGAAAATTTAAGGCTCTGAAGTTAAAGAGCATTTGCTACTTTTGTAGATGACCTGTGTCCGATTCTCAGCACCCACATGGCAACTCACAACTGTCTATAACTCCAGTTCCAACGGATCCGACACACTTTTCTGACCTTGATGGGCACCAAATATACATATGACTCACACACATACATGTAGTTACACACTCATACACATCAAACAAAAATTCAGAACTATTATTAAAAATGAAATTCTGGGGCTGGAGAGATGACCTAGTGGTTAAGGACACTGACTGCTCTTCCGGAGAACCTGGGTTCAAGTCCCAGAACCCACATGGCAGCTCACTACTGTCCATAACTCCAGTTCCAGGAGACCCGACACACATGGCAAAACACCATATAATATAGAAAATATAAATATGATATAAAAATAAAAGAATACAATTATTTATAATTGCAATTATATGTAAAAATTCTGTAAGATCACCACAAATATTTATTATTATTATTATTATTATTATTATTATTATTATTTTTGTAGTGTTGGAAATTAAGCTCCAGCTAGCAAGAACTGAGCTTTATTCCCTGAACCAGAGTTTCCCTTTTAGAGTTCAACTGAGTGACTTCTTCATGCTCCCAAACCAGGAAGTAGGTGTGATGTTGTGGGGTATTTACCAGAGAAGACTATTTGGATGTGGATTTAAGCTAATACAAAGTCTTTATTAGCTGACTGGCAACCACACTGTGGGTTCAGATCCCAGTGTAGCCCCTGAACATTCCTCTCGGTGAGATTTTAAGCAGAAAAACCATGTTCTGGGTTGACATACATCCATTAAGAAGAACACTTAGCCAGAAGCAGAACTATGGAAGCCAAAAAGCAAAGTTAGTTCCCAGAACTATAGACTTTGATGGATCAGGCCTTTGTTTCAGTTTTGGCAGGGGGTGATGTATGCGTGTTGAATTTTTACAGTTTGGATAGTACTTCCATCATGGAGTCAGTTGTGCTAAGGTCTTGGGGGCCTGCTAGTTTTGGGGTTCTGTTACAATGAGAAATATGTGTCTGTAGGTTATACACACTCTGGATCTTAGCTCTGGACTTACAGACAAACATGTTTCCTGCTGCAGAAATCAGATGAGGGACCGAGAAGTGAAACAATATCACACAGAGAGACCCCCTGGCCGCTTGACACTTGTCACTCTGCCTTATCAATGACAGTATTTCTGAAATGCCCTAGGCTCCATACAGTTTGTTAGGGGTTGCAAAGAGAAAACAGAACAAAGCCTACCCCACCCCCAAGGCAATGCTGGTTTATTGAGGAAAAGGAGATTTTTTTTAAGGTTATAAAGAAAGCAACATAAATTTAGTAAGACCAATACTGCTTTAGATCAAAACGTGGTACATTTAAATTTGCGCTTTTTTTTTTTTTTTTGCAAAGTTATCAATTTAGAAGTCACATTTAGAGACTAAGTCCCTAAAACAGACTCAAAATACTTGGCAAAATTAAGTTCTAGCAAAGCCTTTGTGGAAACAGTTTTATAGTGTTTTGTTTTTCTGTTTTTTCATCTTGAGTTCTTAGCACCATCAAATATCTATCCAGTGTCTTCTCTTTGCAGGATACCATATTGATATTTTTCTGATAGTTTGGTCACTGTTGAAATCAGTAGCCGGGGCATATTGTGTTGGCTGGTGAGAGAGCAGTGTTAGCCAAGGCTGTCCCAGCTCTTCCTTCAATACTACCAGAATGATATCAATGTCTGAATTCTGTTTCTACTCATTTCTGTTCTTTGCACTTGGCCTTAGCATGACCCAGATAGATACCATAAAATTAGTAAGCTCTCCTAACTCTGGAGCACAACCAGAATTGTTGATTAAACTCAAAAAAAAAGAAATAGCAGCCTTTTGGTTATTCAATAACTTTGTATCAAAGGATTTGGGTGGATCTTGGCCATCTTTGTTGGATCTGCAAGATTAAAGAGTACTTTTAACTGCTGAGCTAACTCAGTCAATCCCAGAATATTTTTTTTCTTTAGATAGAGTCTCACTAGGTAGGCTTATCTGGCTGGAACACACTATATAGACCAGGGTGGTCTTGAACGCACAGAGATCCACTTGCCTCTGTCTCCTATGTGTTGGGATCAAAGGCATCCACCACCAAACCCAGAAAACCTCCAATAAAAATATGCTTTGGGAGGGGGACTGAGTGATGGACCAGTGGTGAAGAACACCCGCTGTTCTTTCAGGGGGCCGGGATTCCGTTCCTTGCACCTGTGTCAGACAGCTTTCTACCACCTGTGACTCCAGCTCCAAGGGATCGAACATTTTATGTCCTCTTTGGCACCTGCACATACACATGCATATGCACACATACACACACATGCATACATATTAATAAAAATAAAAATTTTCTGGCAGTGGTGGTGCATGCCTTTAATCCCAGACTCAAGAGGCAGAGGCAGGCAGATCTCTGTGAGTCTAAGGCAAGCCTGGTCTATAAGAACTAGTTTCAGGACAGGCTCCAAAGCTACACAGAGAAACTCTGTCTTGAAAAAAAAAAAAAAACCAAAAAAATAAATAAATAAAAATCTAAGTAAGGGCTGGAGAGATGACTCAGTGGTTAAGAGCACTGACTGTTCTTTCAAACGTCCTGAGTTCAATTACCAGCACCACGTGGTGGCTCACAACCACCTATAGCAGTAGATGGGATCAGGTGCCCTCTTTTGGTGTGCAGATACATGTACATGCAGGCAAAATATCCACACATATAACATAAGTAAATCTTCTTTAAAATTTAAAACAAAATTGTTTTAAAGAAAAAATATTTTTGGATTAGTGACATGACTTAGCTGGTAAAGGTGGGTGTGTCCTGTACTGATTGAGTAGGATCTGGTGACCTGAGTTTGACATCCAAAGTCTACATAAAAGTGGAAGAAGAAGCCAGAGAGTGGTGGCCCACACCTTTCATCCCAGCACTCAGGAAGCAGAAGTAGGTTGACTCTTTAAATTCAAGGTCAGCCTGTTCTGCAGAGTGAGTTCCAGAACAGCCAGGACTACACAGAGAAACCTTATCTTGAAACAACAAAAAACCCCAGAAAACCAACCCTCCAAAAAAACCAACCAACCAACCAAACAAACAAACAAAAAAGTGGGAGGAGAGAATCAACCCTTCAAAACCGTCCTCTGACTTCAGCAAATGCCTTGTGGCATGTGTGCTCCATCCCACATCACCACAAACCCACACACAATGATAGATAATTAAATCCTAAAAGTCTAAAGAGTTTTTAAATTGAGTTATGTGCATAAAATGCCCTTTGCTAGACAACGCTATTATATTTATATGCTTATATAGCTTTTGCAAGTAAAATATCCTCAAGTTTTTCATAAACCATATTTCCCCAGGGGCGGTAAAGAGACCCTGAACTTGCCAAATATGACTCAGCGAGTCAGTGACACGTCTCGGATGCAGGGACGAGGAGCCCTTTCAAGATACAGCGCTTCTGCATTTTCTCAGCAGTGTACTTGGAAAAGAGGTTGTTGTGCTGTGACGGGGTCAGAGGAGCAAGCCAGTGATTCAGTTCAAGGTGGAGCCTGGGTTTGAAGAGCCTGCTGTGTAGAACAGGGCAGAACTCTGACTTGGTGCCTTTCTCACTTCCTCCCTGGTGTCTGCAGAGCGCTGACCTAGCCTGATGCAGCCCACCCATCCTGCCTCTTGTGTCCGCTCTTGAGCGCAGACGCTATTATGACTCAATTCTTAGAACACTTCCGGCTTCCTGTGGGTAGACCAAGTGCCTACGGATTAAAGGCGAAAGAGTCCCAGTTTATGAATTTGGTCTTGCCGTCTTTGAGGGAAATTTGTCTTGCTGAATTAATAGCCCATGAGGCTCCGGATAAACACTGTCCAGAGAAAATTATATATTTCTTTCCTTACCAGGCAGTATAGGACCTGGCTCTTACATGGATGTTTAAGAAGAGTGTGTTGTGAGGCTGGAGAGATGGTGCAGCACTTAGGAGGCCTTGTGGTTCTCACAGAGGATCCAGCTTTGGTTCCCAGCACTCACACAATGGCTCTCAACCATCTGTAACTCTAATTCCAGTGAGTCTGATGTCCTCTTCTGCCCTTCATGGGCAATTATGCATGGGTGCACAGACATCAATGCAAGCAAAATACTCATACATATAAAATAAAAATAGATAAATCTTTTAAAAAAAAAGAATAAAAAGGGGTGTGTTGTAAAATTAAGTCGATGCCTTTTGACATATGAAGTCCTGAGGTCATAGGATTCTAATGATCAGAATGTGCTAGACCTATATGTTTAGTACATACCACTGAACTGTGGCTAAAAGGGAGATATAACATTAATTCATTTCTGGATCCTTAATGCCTAACGTGTGATCTGAATTTATGGAGCAATTGCTCCATAAATCATAGAATGACTGAGTGTGGGACTGTGGGGTGTCTATATTATGCTTCTTAATCTGGAAGAGAATGTTTTGCAGAAAGAAAAACTTAAAGCTAGACTGTTACTAAATGAATGCTTACTTTCAAATGTAAGGCAGTAACCAAGAGTACAGGAAATGAAGAAATCCACCTAAATTGTCTACATCTGAAAGTCAACTGTGATTAAGCTGTAATAATGTCCATCCCAGCCCGGCTATTAGAAGGTAAGAGGCACTACTGTCAAAAACTACCATCCTTCTAATCCCCCCTAATTGCTTCCCAGCAACCTTTCTGTCATTAGATTGAGTACAAGAGTTACAGGCTTATTGTTTTGAGGGTGAGGAATGGGGTATTGCCTAGAACTGCAGAATATTGGTCACAGCCAAATTCCTTGATGTCAACAAAATGTTCATGAGCCCCAACAGGACAAGAGAAAAAAAGAGTTCTCAAGTTATGAGAACTTCCCATTAGACATCAAGATGAGATCTGCAGGGGTCAGACCTTAGAATTTCTTCTCCAGCATAGAGAGGGTTTTTTTTTTTTTTTTCCCTGGGCATTACCATGCCATGAAGCTGGTTACTCCAGAAAGATCATGCCAGCAGAATGTGCTTTAGGCAAAAACAAAAACCAATATCAAAAACCCAACCAGTGTCTCCTTGGGTCTGGGCATTGTGGAAAACAAAGGTTCAGTCATGGGTTCTGGTGTTTTCACAACCTTCCTCAGAATCAAACTTGAAGGCAGAAAAAGTATCAAAATATCTAGATAGCTAAAGGGAGTTCAGGATCTCAGGGTGTCTCCCCATACACTCTCAAGGAGGGCTCCCTGCCTTTCTCCACCTCCAGTGGAACAACTGTGTTGGTTGTCCCAGGCAGAAGCTGTACGGGGCGTCTGGAGGCAGTGTGTCTTAGGGTTTCTATTGCTGGGACAGAACACCATGACCAAAAAGCAAGTTGGGGAGGAAAGCGCTTACTCAGCTTATACTTCCATTTCGCTGTTCATCCTTGAAGGAAATCAAAACAGGAACTCAGACAAGATGGGGACTGGAAGCTGGAGCTGATGCAGAGGCCATGGAGGGGTGTTGCTTATTGCCTTGCTTCCCATGGCTTGCTCAGTTTCCTTTCTTATAGAACCCAGGATCATCCCTCCGTCCAGGGATGGAACCATTCACAAAGGACTGGGCCCTCCCCTATCAATCACTAATTTAAAAAAAATGCCTTACAGCCAGAATTTATGGAGAACGTTTTCTCAATTGAGGTTCCCTCCTTCAGATAACTCTAGGTTGTGTGTCAAATTGACACAAACAAGACTAGCCAGCACACAGTAATTCTCATCCCTCGTGGCTAGTGTGGGCTTTAAACAACCCAGAGTTTCATGCCTGATAGAGGTGCTGACAGGGAATGGGGTCAGGCAGGAGCCTGAATGTATGGGGACTTCAAGTCCAGTGGATGTCTCAGAAGAAAACAGCCGGGGCCAGCCAATCAGGCATAGAGCCATGGTGACTTGATAAATAACAGGTGTTGAACGGGTTTCTGAGGACCTCATCTTCCTCTCCCCACTAAAGCCACCATGCGTTCATACAATCCACCTTACTCCATACAGACAGACTTTGCCTTAGATAGGAGCAAGGAAGGGAGGGGATGCGGAGTCGGGGTTTACTGGAACGAACCTGAGTTATTTCATTGCATTAATTTACTAGATCCAAGTTCCATCCAACGCCCCACCTTCATTGTATTCCACCTGCCACAACAACCATCTGGCTAAAAATGCTTAAAATAGATATCAGGGCATGTTTCTAAAACAACTATTTGAGAAAGACACTTGCTTTTGCTTTGTAAAATTAGAATAATAAATGTGTAGTCTGGTTATGTAGAAATTCATGTACATACATGTAAGGGAGGGGTAGCCCGTCAGAGTCAGTATAGGACACACCCAGACACCAAATTCTCGGCACAAAGGATATGAATTACTCCAGAAGGACAAGCAGCTGGGGGGCGGGTGTTGCCTCTGCATCAGGCGAGGTGGTAGCAGCACCAGCAGCAGCAGCGTGTGTTGTTTGTGTTGTTTTGATTTGTTTTTATTTTGCAGGAGTGGATCTCTAAGGGGGAAAGGGAGGAGCCTGTGCTAGGGTAAATCCCGATGGGACACGTTAACCAAATAATGAATTTTGATTGTTGGACCTTGGTGTTTTGTCTCAAGAATGAGTCAGTGACCAATTAGGGGAAGGGACCCTTGGGGGGTTGTACTCAAAAACTGTAATCTAATGGCTTTTTTTTTTTTTTTTTTTTTGGTTTTCGAGACAGGGTTTCTCTGTAGCTTTGGAGCCTGTCCTGGACTAGCTCTTGTAGACCAGGCTGGTCCATCGAACTCACAGAGATCCGCTGCCTCTGCCTCCCGAGTGCTGGGATTAAAGGCGTGCGCCACCGCCGCCCGGCAATCTAATGGTTTTTAAGAAGGGGAGAAGGGAAGGGTAAGGGGCAAAACCTGTCTGGGCCATGTTTGCCATGCTCCGGCCTGGTAGAGAGCTGGTCAGTACAGGTCCATGGGGTAAACAGAAACAATTGTGTCAATGTGTGATGATATTGATGGGTTTGAATGATAGGAGACTTAGTTGCACAAAACCAGAAACTCTCTTGCAGGCTAAGCACACAAGGAATTGTGGACAACGAGACTGAAAAGTATGTTGGCTGGGCTTTCAGAGTTTGACTCGGAACTGGTGTGGTCAGGGCCCTTTCTACTCTTGAATGGTCAGGAAGCCCGAGGGGAGGGAGCTACTGCCCCTCAACCACACTTCAGGACTATTCTGCCAAGACAGGCTGAACACCCCCCCCCAGCATACACACACACACACACACACACACACACACACACACACAAAGACGCCTCCATCATAACCCCAGACCTGGTACTATTATCTGTGCAGAAATAGGCTTTTGCAGATGGATAGGAGAGGCTTCCAGAGACAGGACTATCCTAGTCTTACTATAGCAAAACTTTAAAGATAATCACGCATATCCTTGAACAAAGATGGGGAAGGGAGTATGGTTAAGATGGAAGTAGTTTGCTGGCAGACATTGAGGCACTAAAATGAAGGAAAGGTTCCAGAGATTAGAAGATGGAAGAGTGGGTTTCCCGGAGCTCTGGGGACTAGCCCTCTGGACATCTTGATGTCAGCCCAGGGATAACGCTTCCGGACCTTCAAGCTCCAGACAGGAGAGACTATGAAGGGAAGGAAACTGCCTTTAGCTCTCACAGTTGCTAATTTGTTAGTTAGCTGTGTGTTCCAGAGCCACAGGGTGGCTGGCTGTTGGTGCGTCAACACGCTGTACCACGGTCCGCCACACTGGACTCCCAGATATCAAGTGTCCACATGCGTATCTGCTACTGGCACCTTGGTCCCCAAGGACCCCGTGCTTGTGATGGTAAAACACAGATGGGCCACGCCAGACCCTGAAAGAGAGCACAGAGACTCGGGTTGGAACCATCCATTTCATCATAGCTCTTGTGTCGGACCCCGCCTTTGCCGGCAGACTACTAAACTCAATACTACACACAGAAGTGGAAGAGGTGAGGAAGATGCTGAACTTCATAAGTATAATCTCCACCCCCAAGACAACCTCCCGGAAGGTCCAGTGCAGCTCAATGAGGGTCTTTTCTTTCCATTCTACTCATTGGTTTCTTGAGGTAGGCTCTCATTGTGTAGCTCTGGCTGGCCTGGAACTTTCTCTGAAAACCAGGCTGGCTCTGAAGGTGTAGCAAAATCTTTGTGCTTTAGCTCCTTGGGTGCCTGGATTTTAGGCGTGAGCCGCCATGGCAGAAGATGACTGAGAAAGTGTAAAACAGCAACAACCAAAGTGGTTAGGTGAAGTGTTTTCTTAATTTTAAATTTGATTTATTATTAGTGTGTGTGTGCATATGTGTGAGTAGTTTAGGGCTTACCAACGTGCGTCTATGTGTGTGTCTATGAGGTGTGTGTGTGTGTGTGTGTGGTGTGTGGTGTGTGTTTCATGTGTAGGTTAGGAGACATTCCAGCCATTAAGTTCTTTCCTTCCCACTTGGATTCGCCAGGATCCAACCAGGTCATCAGCCTTCGTGGAAAGGGCTTCCCCCTTACCAAGCCATTTCACCGGGTAAAACAATGTTCCAATTTGAGAGATTTTCATGGTTTTCTAGCATATTCAAAACCTGCTTTCTCCTTTCTAATACTACCCTTCTTGGCCTGCCTGCCTGTCCTGGCTAGTTTTAGGTCAACTTGACACAAGCTAGAGTCATCTGAAAAGAAGGCAACCTCAGTTGAGAAAAGGCTGCCATGAGATCCAGCTGTAAAGGCATTTCTCAATTAGTGATTGATACGGGAAGGTCCAGCCAATTGTGGGTGATGCGATCCTTAGGCTGGTGGTCCTGGTTCTGTAAGAAAGCAGGCTGAGCAAGCCAGTAAGCATCACCCTTCTACCACTTCTGCATCAGCTCCTGCCTCCAGGATCCTGACCTGTTTGGTTTTTCTGTCCTCACTAGTTTGATGATGAACTGAGATATGGAGCTGGCAAGTGAAGTAACCCTTTCCTCCCCAACTTGCTTTTGGTCCTGGTGTTTTGTCATAGCAACAGAAGCTCTAAGACACAGCCTGTCTGCGTCTCACTAAGTAAGCGAGCAGCCTCAAACGCTTGACCCTCCCGCCTCAATTCTGAGTGGCGGGATCACATCTACGCACTGCTATACCTGGCTAATTTTGACCCTGTTAATGTTACCCTGAGGGCGAAGTGTTTACATCACTCCATGGCCTACACACCATGGGATTCAGTAGTAATTTCTGAGCCTTTTCAATGTTCTCATCTGTGTGTGTGTGTGTGTGTGTGTGGTGTTGTGCACACCAGTGTAGTGCCACTGAAGAGGGTATCAAACTCCCTGGAGCTGGACTAATAGGCAATGGTAAGTCATCTGCTATGGCTGCTGGAAACTAAACCGGGCCTTCTGCAGGAACAGTATGCAGTTCTTCTACTGGGCAATCTATCCAGTCCTAACAACAACTTTTTAAAATGATTCTTTTCATTTTATTTTCATGTGCATTGGTGTCTTGCCTGCACATATGTCTGTGTGAGGGTTTCGGATTTTCTGGAATTGGCGTTATGACTGTTGTGAGCAGTCATGCGAGTGCTGGGAATTGAACCTGGTCCTCTGGGAGAGCAGCCAGTGCTCTTCACCTCTAAGCCATCTCTCCAGCCCCCATCAACAACTTTTTTTTGTTGTTTTTTTTTTTTTCGAGACAGGGTTTCCCTGTAGTTTCTAGAGTCTGTCCTGGAACTAGCTCTTGTAGACCAGGCTGGCCTCAAACTCAGAGATTCGCCTGCCTCTGCCTCCCAAGTGCTGGGATTAAAGGCGTGCGCCACCACCGCCTGGCCCCATCAACAACTTTTAAAATGAAATATTACAATTGTATATTCCAGTGGCGGATTTCCATAGTGTATTCCTCAAATCCTCATTACCTATCTGGATCTCTCGACTGAATACTCCCGATAAAACACTAAAGTCATATGTCCTTTCCTCCGAACATGGTAAATATCGCCCCATGTTGAGTTTTATTATTTGTTTTGATTTATGCTGTACAAAAAGCAAGCAACAACAAACTACACTTTAGCTGCTTACTACTGCTTGCCCTTAAGCCATTAAAAAGTTTTGGCTTGGTTGCCAATAGTCAACCAAAAAAAATAATATTGTTTGTGTTGTTTTGTTTGCTTGTTCTACCTGGTGCTGTTTGGTTCTGGAGGCAGCACATTTGATTATGCGAATATCAGTCCCAGATCCACTGCTCCTGTCTTCTTTACTGGCAGATCAGAGTCTGCTGTGCCGTTTGATGGGCAAGGTCCTAGGGCTCCTATTGGGCCTAACAGTTTGAAGGCAGACAAAGCTGGTGTCCCCACGGACTGGTTGTCTCTTAGAGGGGAATACATACAGATTGGTTGCAAGCAGTGGCTTGAGAAACAGCCCTTGTCCATTTGAGAATAGCTTTCCTGGTCCCCGTCTTCTTGTCTGCCGTGAATGCTCCCAGGTGCTCCCTACACTTCCCATTTCCTTGAGTCTCTAAACTTCCCCCTCTCACAACACGATTTCAGGGCACACTGCAGGCTGAGTGACATTAGAGCAGGGCTTGGCACACCCTGCGCCTCTTCCTGAGCGTGGGGTCCTCTGGGTCTTACCCTGTCTTCCTGTGTGTGGGGTCCTCTGGGTCTATAGTAAGACGACTTGAGCCCTTTATTTGGCAGCCATCTTACATTATTTACTGGCTATAGCCCTGTAAGGAAAATCAGCAAGATTTCCCTCTGATGTTGCTGCCAAGCCGCCTCTCTCTTCCATCTTGTGTTTATGTGGCTGTTCTTTCCTCCTGTCATTGGTTCCGTTTTTAGGCTTTTTGTTATTGTCTTGACTTCAGTTCGTTATTGCAGCTTTTGTGTCTGACCGGTGAAGATTGATATTTCGGATAATTGTCTAATGCATCATCTAGTCCTGATAGCTTCATGTCATGAGAACATCACCAATGTGTTTCCTGCCTAACTGGAAGAATTTGGAAGCCCACAGGACCTATATTGTCTTGTTTTACCCACTTACTGGATCTATGATGCTGTGCAAGCTAAATTTTCCACTGTGAGGCCTAGTTTTCTTATTTATGAAGTAGTGTTAAAGTTTATATTTACTACCTTATATTTAAGGCCAGCACTTGGGAGGCAGAGGCAGGTAGATCTCTGTGAGTTAGAGGCCAGTCTGGTCTATGTACTGACTTCTGGGCTGGCCAGGGCTACATAATGGAACTCTCTCAATAATAAATAAATGGGTATAATAGTATTGTGTCTTATCTTGCACAGTGTTGGACATATGTCAATGACCCCCCTAAAAACTAGCTCTTCAGGCTAATGAGATGGTCAGTGGTTAAGAACATATACTACTCTCTTTTTTTGTAGTTTTTTTTATTGATTTTTATTGAGCTCTACATTTTTCTCTGCTAAACATGTACTACTCTTGAGTTCAGTTCCCAATACTCAAGTTTGGCCTCTGTGGGCACCCATACATGTACACCACGTCCCATGCAATACATAATTACAAATAATAAAAATGAATCTTGAGAGGATGGAGAGATGGCTTAGTGGTTAAGAGTGTTTGTTGTTTTTCTATAGGTCCTAGTTCTATTCCCTGCACCCACATCTGGGGACTTACAGACACCTGTAACTCCAGTTCCAGGGGAATTCAACATCTCGCTCATGTATGCCCACAAACACACACACACACACACACACACACACACACTTTAAAAATACAAATAAATATGAAAAATAAATCTTAGGTGGGAGGAATAACTTTTGTTGGCCTTTACCATGACCTGCACAGTTAAGGAGTGACCTACCTGGAGCCACAAGGAATAAAAGAAAGAATGCACACACATATAGAGAGGCCCAGGATCTGGTAGGCAGTGGGATCTGATGGGAACACCTCAACAACAGCCCAGCAACAACAGCCCAGAAACCCAGCACTTATACACAGCACAAATGGGGGGTGTGGCTAGCAAATCTTAGTAGAAGGTCTCTCTCTGTAGGGGAGCCGTCTCGGGTGGCAGTCATCCTGGAAGAGGATGAGGGTGATGGTTTCTGCCAACAAAGCCACCATCTCCAGGATGAGGAAGCTGCAGCTGAGACTGTCTGCACACAGCCCTTTGTCTATGTCGGTACTTGGTCCAGATCTCGACATTCCCACTGAATCCTTGTCGTGCCCATGATCATGCCAATAATGCCCATTCACTCAGGACTCCATCTGCTCCCTGCTAGCACTGCTGATTAAAATGCCAAAGGGGACATGGTGATAAAAAAAAGCCCTGAGAAATTCTCCAAGTTTCACATCTCCCTGGCACTATTTCAAAACCTTAATTTTAACTGTAAGGTTCTGATGAAGGACGGCGTCAGATGTTTTGCCAATTGAGCATCGCTGTAGCCTTCTGTCAGAAGGAAGTGAGGTTGGTCTGGGCCTAGCTGTCTTCTGGTCACCCTCTTGTTTTGCCGTTCTCCTACTTTCTTTACAGGAGCCAATGAATAACACATTCTGTAGATTTTAATTCAACTTATATGAAGAGGAGGTTCTCATGTTAGGGTTCAACACGATGCCTCAGGTTATGTTCTACCCTGGGGAAGGATAATGTGGGGCATGAGGTGGGGAGGTTATTAGCCTTTCCCCATCCCCCTCACCCAGAACATCCCTCCCCTGGCCAACTCCCAGATACAGAATGCATTTGGTGGTGGTGGTAGGGTTGAGACAGGATCACATAAACCTAAGTGGCTTCCAATGTGCTACTTAGCTAAGGATGACCCTGATCCTCTTGCCTCTACCCCTCCAAACTTTTGGCAGTACGGGGCTCATACCACCCCACACTTAGCAGCATGATGCATTTTTTAACAGACATTAGGATCAGGCTCTACTTTGTCTTTGTCTTTGCTTCCATTATTTTCAGAACAGCATTCTAGTTTTCATGGCCTGCCAAAGAGCTCAGAGTAGGGGAACAAGAGCCTGCATATCAAGCTCTTTTCTGCCCTTCGGAATGAAACGAACTTGGCTGGAGAGACTGAGGCCTTCTGAGAGAGTTGGCACTCATGCATGGGCCACACCACCTGAAGGCTGCCCTGTGCGCTTGCGTACCTGTGTAGCACCTTTCTTGGGTCGAGGAGTCTCTCTGGTGTATGGGAGGCAGAAGGCTGAAGGACCCTCTAGCTCTTGCATTCCGTCATCTGCTATCATTAGGCATCTTGTTTGAAACAAAGGAACTGAGTCCCTGTCAGTTCCTTGTTCTTCTTACAGTTGAAAACACCTTTTCAAAGATGCCAGTGTGTTACACAGAATAGACATGTGTGGGCTTTAGGGTCCTGTGTCTTTTCTCAGCTTTTTAACATAAAAATGTTTATTTATTCTATTTTAGGAGCACTGGTGTTTTGCCTCAATGAATGTCTGTGTGAGGGTGTCAGATCGCCTGGAACTGCCCATGTGGGGTGCTGGGAATTGAAACCCAGGTCCTTTGGAAGAGCAGCCAGCACTCTTAACCACTGTAGAAGGGGAAAGGAAAGAACAGGAGAAAGATTGGTTCAAGACTTTTCTCAGTTTTGAATCAATCTCTCTCCTGCTCATTCCTCTCTCCTTCTTCATCCTTTTTTCTGTTTCTCCATCCCCTCTCTTGCGCGCGTACACACAAACACACACACACACACACACACACACACACGAGGCAGACTCTTCTACACTTATTCCTTTCCCGTATTGTTGGTAGTATCACTTTCTTTCTGCCTTTAACTGACTGTGGAGGTTTCTCTAAATCCACTTTGGGTATGTAAGCCATTTCGCCCCTTGGTCTTTTGTTCTATCCGGGTTCCTCCTTGTGCTCTCCGTGCAGCTGCACCTGACCTTCCCCTTCCACTGTCTCCCTCTTTCCTCACCAGTTACTCTCATCCATTTAGAAAATATCTACCAAGGCTCAGCTCTGCCTTGGAGGTCCCGCATACAGCTATCTTTCTCAATAGCTAGGAGATGTAGATCACTGACCAAACAGTCGTTTATTCCACTTCTGATATGTTCTGTCTCTTTTAGAGCCTGAGATGGGGGATGTCACGTGAGGGTCAAGGAATGACCTTGACGGGCTGTGAACTAATGATCCTCTACTGATAATGACAGGGTTCGCGCTGGGTTCTGGAAAGGGAAAGGGAGTTAGTATTGAGTGATGACTGCATGGCAAATGCCGTGCTGCGCCTGCTGGAATACAGCATTGCTCACTGCAGTAACCCGGAAAGGAAGTGAGATAGTAAGAGGTGTAGAGAATCCAAAGGTTATGTAGCCGGAAGCCAAACCTTTGGGATCCAGGTGTGTCTGTGTTTACTCACCACCATGTTACACAACTCAGCCTCCTTTGACACAGTGCCCTTGACCCCCCCATGTGTGTTTGTGTATGTGTGTGCATGTGTGTATGTATGTGTGTGCAAGTGTGTGTATGTATGTGTATGTGTGCATATGTCTGCATGTGTATGTGTGTATGTATATATGTGTATGTGTGTGCATGTGTGTGTGAGTTGTATGTGTATGTATATGTATGCGAGCATGTATGTAGGTGCGTATGTATGTATATGTATGTACGTATGTGTATATATGTGTGCATGTGAGTGTGTTTGTATGTGTGTGTGTGTATGTATGTGTATGTGTCTCTCATATTTAATCAACAGCTCTCATGCCTCTCTAAACCCAGCCTGGCTCAAAACTCCCCCCTTCCAATTGTCTTCACCAAACACCCAGAATATTCCTTAATTTTATGGTATCCCTGACTTAGGTTTTCATTGTTTTGTGGAAGTTTGTCTCATGACTCTTGCCTCTCCAGCTGCAGGGTGTGAAGGACTACAGCGCGCTCCTTTCTCTCACTCCGCAGAGAGGCACTGTTCTGCGAACACCTGCACCACTACTCCGGCTCCTGACAGCCTGCAGCAGCATTAGCAGCATCACACCTGTGCTCCGCTGGTCTCTGGCTGTGCTCCCTGCTCTGCAGTCAGCCCTAGCGGGATTTACCTGAAGCAAGAACATCTGAGTTATTCGTGAGACATATGGCGTTTTCCTTGGAAACCGATTACCATTTTTCCTCTCTCTTTTTCCCCGTTCACATTTCCTTTAGACTTTGTCTAAAGGGTAATAATCCAGTTTATGTTACCAGGCAAAGTGCTTAAGTGGTTAGAGCAGGTATTGATGCGGGAGGATGTGGTTCTGTAATTTTGTTTTCTTCTCTCGCCTTGGCAGAGTGCATCTCCTCCAGCTGCAGTCTGCGGGTCATTTATGTTTGACATATGTTGATAATTCCTCAGACCTTTGTATGGCAGCACCACTGTGGTGCCTAAGCCTGAACTAAACATTCGGTGCAGGGCCGGGCTCAGCATGACCAACCAGTCAAGCCGCCAAGCCTCTTTGCTGTTTGCTGCACCTGCCAAATTACATTCCTCCTACAGATTGTGTTGACAGTGGGTGCCAGATGGGGTTGGAGAGAAGGCTCAGTGGTTGGGAGCATTGACTGCTCTTCCAGAGGACCTGGGTTCAGTTCCTAGCACCCACACGGCAGCTTACAGCTGTCTGTAACTCCAGTTTCAAGGGGTCTGACACCCTCACACAGACATATATGCAAGCAAAACACCAATGCGCATAAAATAAAAATAAATAAGACAATGGGCCCCAGAGAAAGAAAGCAAAGATTCCCAGAGAAAGTAATTTCCCTGGTGAGAATAAAAGTGACCTAGTGAAAAAACCATTAGTTTAGGCCCTTGGTCTCCCAACTGGACTGTACACAGCTGATGTGCTGAGCTACGTGTGGTGGTGCATGGCAAAGACCTGAGGTCTCAGGAGGCATGGGCAGGACGATGGTCACAAGTCAGAGGCTTAACTTACTCTATGCCATTTCCAAGCTAGCTGGGGCTAGAGAGCAAGACCTGTCTCAAAAAAAAAGAAAAAAAAAAAAGAAAGAAAAAAGAAAGATATAGATGGATTGCTAGATAATAGGTAATTGATAGATGGATGATAAGTGATTGATAGATAAATAGATGATAGATAGAAAAGATGGTTTATATATTTGGGTTATAGGAAGAAGGAAGTAGAAATTCTATTCAGAACTTTTTTTAATCTTACACTAAAATATCACTTGTTCTAAATTGACAAAATCAAAGTCAAAAAGACTACAGAACAGTGCAATCCTGGTCTTGAACCTCAGCGATCTCCTTAAAGGAGGAAGCTTGACACACAGACGTCACCTTGGGAACCAAACCCCTCCGAGGGGAATTTTCTGGCAGCCAGCAATACCTTGTATCGTTTGTTTTGAGAACTACCAGAGATTTTGCGTCTTGACCTGTGTGTTCTATTGGAGTTAACACACACTTCAACCACCCTCCTTCACACTGGGTTCTAAGTGCCGAGCTTGCTAAGAGCCCAGGCCCACACTCCCTGGGGAGGATGTCAATTCGGGCTCACAGGTCCCATTTCCAACCTGAAGACTTTTTACACCAGGGGGAGGGGAGTCTTTGCCTTTATTTTAAACTCACTTAGGATTTCTTGACTTAAAAAAAGATTAGTAACATTAATTAGCCAATGACATGACAAGAGTTTACTTTATTTTTAGTGTGTGTGCACGTGAGTGCATGTGTGTGTGTGCGTGCCTGAGTGTGCGTGTGCATGTGTGTGTGTGTGTGTGTGTGTGTGTGTGTGTTATAAGCCAGAGGTCAACATTGAGTTTCTATGACTTCACCTTACTTTTTGAGACAGGATCTCTCAGCAAACCTAGAGTTAACCTTTCCAGCTAGGCTGGCTGGTCAGTAAGGCCCCAGGATCCTCCAGTCTTGTTCCCCACTGCTGGGTTACACCTGTGCAACTGGGCCAGGCTTTTCTGACTTTAAGATAAACGCACATTGTAGACAGCGCACTCAGAAAATATGTTCCGCAGTCAGAATATGTGACTGCAAAAGTTCAGATCCATCTGTTAAACCTTTCCTGGGTCTGTCTTCTGCTACTGCAGCACAGCGTGTCCTGATTCCCTAGAGGAGAATAATGTCGTCTATGTGGCAGACGATGTTCCAGGCCTTCCTTTCGGCCCCATGCCAACATCACCCGTCACTCAGGTGTGATGTCACACATCTGTAACGTCAACACTTGGGAGTTGGAGACAGAAGGAGCACAAGTTCAGGGTCAGCCTCAGCGACGTAGCAAGTTGGAAGCCAGTCTTTACCTAAGAATCTCTCCAAACAACAACCGAGTGAAGAGCCAAAGCCAAAATGTTTGTGTCCTGCAGAGGCCTGGGATGCTGTTAACCCGGCCCAGACCAGCTAGCGCACAGTCAGACCAGGAACCCGGCCATCTGATCCCTGTGCTGTGCACTTGGCCGCCCGGTTATTGTTGGGTCATGGCGTTTTCTATCAAGAAAGCAGAGTCTTGAGGAAGTTAAAGAACTCCTCCAAACAGACAAAGCAAGTCACGCAGAAAAAAAACAGTTGACAGTGGCGGGAGGTAGGCCTAGTCCATCCCTGCCTCAGGGAAGGAAGCACTGTTAGGAATTCTCCCCCATTCTCCCTCCTTCCTTTCTCTACCCAAGTCTTCCCCTCTCCCTTTCATGGGTGGGATTGTGTCCCAGGCCTGACTCACATCTCCCTGGAATCATTTCCTAGTGCCAGGAACCCCAGAAAGCTCCTGAGTCCCCCTGTGGTGATACTCTCCTTTACTTAAGCAAATGAAAGAGGACAAAGGAAACACTCTTTATTGGTTTGCTCTGAGCAAATACAGGTATGTCAATCTAGCCACTTTCAAATTCCATGTGTTTACATTTGGAAATTACCTGGGCATGTTCTTTAAATTAAAAGTAATGTCTCCAGCAGAAAGCAGATAAGGGAAACCATGCCTTTGACCTTTGGTATTAAAACATCTTTACATCTTCTCAGTGCATAGCAATTTTTAGAAGCTCTCCAAGTCCTGCCTTTCCTCCACACAAAAGCTGCTGTCAGCTTTACGTCTGACTGCTGGACTCACAGCCCAGGCTGGAATGACCAACGCTAAAAAGATGTCGCCGGAGAATCCAAGTCAAATCACCGCCCAGGAGCGACACCACTAAAAATAAGCAGCCATGAGCCGGGGCTATTTCAAGATTCTCCCACAAGTTTCCGGGGTTCAGAAACTAAATAAATTCTTCTAAAAGAAGCACTATCCATCCAAGTGCTGTTCGGGACACTGTACGGAGCAGATGAAGTACCCTGCTCTCAAGGAGCTTACTCACCAGAAGAGGACAGACTGGTATTAAACCAACTAAACAGACACATTATGATTTGACATGTGTTAATGAGGGAGAGTGTATCCAAGGATGATCTTAAGGGTGTTTGCTAAAATTCACTTTACAACCTTGTTCTGTTTACTTGTTTCTTCTGTTTTACGTTTACATATACACACACACACATACACACACACACATATACACTGAGTGTATATATATATATACACTAAATATATATACACTGAATATATATGTATACATACATATATATATATATATATATAGTGTGTGTGTGTGTGTGTGTGTGTGTGTGTGTGTGCATCACGTTTCTGAACCAGCAGAGGCCAGGTGAGGATGTTGGATCCAGGTTACAGGCAGTTGTGAGCCTCCATGTAGGTGCCTGGAACTGAACCCAGGACCTGTGGAAGAGCAGTAAATGCTCTTAAACCCTGAACCATCTCTCTGCTACTTTCTTGATAGTATCGGTTTTTTTCCAGGTGCAAAGTCAGTCTTCTCCACACTGAAGATAGGCAAAAGAAAGGCCACAGCACTGAGCTTCCCATTCAGCTCAGGGATAACCTTGCCCACAACGTTAAAAGATGATTCTAGAGTGAGGAATAGCATTAGTAGAGGCAGAGAAACTTATGAGAAAGGGCTAGGAGGTGACAGGAAAATTGATGTGGTTAGCCAGGAAGAGAAGTGAATGTAGCACCAAGGACATAGATGTGGGAGAACCCATGCCCCAAAAATGTTGACAGAGGTTTCTGTCCTTCCCAGTTCCACAGCCTTTCAGCTCCAAAGAAACACACAGAGGCTTACATTAATTATAAAATGTTGGCCTATTAGCTCAGGTTTCTTATTAACTCTTACATCTTACATCTTAACCCATAATTTTTGTCTGTGTTAGCCACATGGCTTGGTACCTTTATCAGCGAGGTATTCTCATCTTGCTTCCTCTGCATCTGGGTGACAACTGCAGACTCAGCCTTTCCTCTTCCCAGAATTCTCCTGTTCTTGCTGCCCTGCCTCTATCTCCTGCCTGGTCACCCCATCTATACTTCCTGCCTGGCTACTGGACAATCAGCATTTTATTAGAATACAAGTGACAAACTTTACAAAGTACAAGACCATTGTCCCACGGCATGAAAGCCTAGGCTCTATTCGGTAGGGGAAGGGGAAATGAAAACAGGATCACTGTGGCATTACCAAAGTAACAAGAGGAAGTGAGTCTGAGGCCGATGCAGGAACCCTGTGCCGTCGCTCATGCCCCAATCTCCCAGACTCCTGTGTTCCTACCTGCCAGCCTTAGTATGTAGCTTTGTCATCACGGGACAGAATGGGGCTGACACTCCAGAGTGCATGCCTTCATGTCAGAAGGGAACATGAACAAGGGTAAAGGAGTTGCTTGACAGATCCTTCTCTCTTTTAAAATAAGGAAACAGTTTCTGCAGTGCCAGGGATTGAACTCATGCCTTCATGCATGCTAGACAAGCCCTGGAATCTGCTGAGCTAGCAGGTGACTGTTTCAAGGAGAACAGATGCTGGATAAACAACTATTACTGCCACACTAAGAACAAGGGAGAGAAAGCTTGCATACTTTTTTCAGGATACAGCTGAGTTTGGAGAACTTAAACTCATAAATCTCACTAATTTGCAGTGGGGTTCTATCATCTTTTATCTGGGACCTCCTTGAGCCTAAATTGTTTTCAGCCATAACACATAGTAAGCCATGCTTTTTCTAAGGTTATAATCTGCAGTTCTAAGGCTTGCATAACAACTCTTTCTATAACACCAAGAGGGAGAGCGCCCTTTGTGGAGGCTTTAGAACACAGTTGATGGTTTTTTGCATAGAACAGTCCTCTTTCAGTCCTGGCTGATGACAAATGATGCCAGGAAATGTTGTCTATAGGTATGAATGTGTAGGGACTGTGCTGGCTAGTTTTCAGTCAACTTAACATAAGCTATAGTTATCTGAGAGGAGGGAATCTCTACTGAGAAAATGCCCCCATAAGGTCAGGCCATAGGCAATCCATAGGGCATTTTGTTAATTAGTGATTGATGCGGGGAGGGTCTGGCCCATTGTGAGTGGTGTCATCACTGGGCTGGTGGTCCTGGGTTCTATAAGAAAGCAGGCTGAAGCAATCCAGTAAGCAGCACTCCTTCACAGCCTCTGCATCTGCTCCTGCCTCTCAGGTTCCTGCCCTACTTGAGTTCCTGTCCTGACTTCCTTTAATGGTAATAAAACCCTTTCTTTCTCAAGTTGTTTTTGGTTCATTAAAGCAATAGAAATCCTAATTAGGACATTCTGTTGGGTTCTGTTGTTGTTGTTGTTGGTGGTGGTGGTGGTAGTGTGTGGTGTGGGTGTGTGTGTGTGTGTGTGTGTGTGTGGTCTTAGACAGGGTCTCACTATGTTTCCCAGGCTGGTTTCATTCTGTGTTACTGAAGTGACACACCAGCTTATGAATGGCTCTAACATGCACACCTGGAAATGGACTGAAGCTCTGAAGACCATGGAGCTAAAAACAGTTAAGAGAGCCGGGCGGTGGTGGTGCACACTTTTAATCCCAGCACGCGGGAGGCAGAGGCAGGAGGATCTCTGAGTTCAAGGCCAGCCTGGTCTACAAGAGCTAGTTCCAGGACAGGCTCTAGAAACTACAGGGAAACCCTGTCTCAAAAAACCATACTCATGAATATCTTACATATCACCATAGAACCTTCACCTGGCATTGGATGGAGAAAATGACAGAGCCCCACATAGGAGCACCAGACTGAGCTCTCAAGGTCCTGATGAGGAGCAAAAGGAGGGAGATCATGAGCAAGGAAGCCAGGACCGCGAGGAGTGCTTTTACCCATTGAGACGGTGGAACAGATCTAACGGGAGACCACCAAGTCCAGGTCGGAATGGGACTGATGGAACAGGGGACCAAACCGGACTCTCTGAATGTGGCTGACGGTGGAGGAGGACTGAGAAACCAAGGACAATGGCAATGAACATGAACTCTACAGCATGGACGGGCTCACTGTGAGCCTTGTCAATTTGGTTGCTCACCTTCCTGGACCTAGGGGGAGCTGGGAGGACCTTGGACTTAACATAGTGAAGGGAATCCTGATGGCTCTTTGTCTTGGAGAGGGGTGGAGTGGGGGTATGGGTGGAAGGGAGGGAGGGGAGGGAAGGGGGAGGAGATGGAAATCTTGAATAAAAAAATGAGAAAAAAAAAACAGTTAAGAGAAACTGTTGGATTTCCCTTCAAAAACTCAGCACACTCTTACTGGCAGGCAGTGGAGCACCGGTGTCCCTGGCAGAAAGCATTCGTCAAAGGAAGAAAGAATAACACAACATGTGGAGTTCTACTCTTTAGTCTTCCAGGAAGCTCCCCTGACTACCTTCTGCGGCGTTAGATTATTATACCCATTCTAGGGGTGAAGAAACAAGGCTGGAAAAGGCGGCACAGATTGCCCAGGGCTGTTTACCACCAAAAACGGAGAGTCACTTAGGATTGTCTCACAACAAGCCTGGTTTCTCTCCCACCTCACCATTGCCTCCCACTCAGCAGTTATCCTAGGAAAGACTCAACCAGCTTCTCTGTCCTGCCTCAAGATCCTGCCCAGAGCTCCAACTCTGCAAACCCCAGGATTAGAGAGCCATACTTCTCAAGATAAGATTTGGGCCCGCAGTATATGATCCACGATCATAGCCTTCCAGGTTCCCAAAGATGTTCCCTTCCCCAGTTCTCAGCACCAGGGACAGGAGTAAAGAACGATTTCACCTTCCTTTCCTTTGCCAAGTAGGAGCTAACAGAGTCTTCCAACTACTTAAAAAAATACCCAGGATCTTCTCATCCTTTGTTGTGGAATTGTAGTGAGTTCCCCACAGGTGCCAGTCTTTGCCTGTGTGACCTTCACTGGATGCGTGCCCAGATGTTAGGCAGGCATCGGGCTTTTCTGTTGTAATTCAGTCACTGTGGGAGGGGAAGAAATCAGTAAATGGCACAGACCGGACTCAGAAAGGTTTGTTGTAACAAGGCCAACGAAGGCAGTAGCTATTAGCCCCCAAATGGTTCTCAGAAACCTAAGACAGATGTGACCAGCACAAGAAGATGTCCAGAATTTCACGTGGGTTATTTTTAGAGACGTGTGTGTGTGTGTGTGTGTGTGTGTGTGTGTGCTGCGGATGAAAGTTAGGGCCTCAAGATCTAAGGATCCACGTTGTCACTGAGTTATACCCTAACCTACCAGCTTGGGACTTCTTAAGCAAGACAGACAAGTGGGAAGGGCAGGGCTGAAGGGGTCATTACGGGACGCAGGGAGTCCTTAGGAGGAGTGGCAATGTGGTGGTGCAGAGCTGTGATTTGGTATGGTTTCCCGCCACACCTAAATATGCGGGGAGGCTGGTCTCTGGTATGATGGCACTGAGCTGGTAGACACTTTAAGAGGTGGAGCCTAGTGGAAGCCAACTGGGTCACAGAAGATAATGTCATTACATATGTGTCATTGTATGTCGGAGACCAGCCTCGACAAAAATGCCACAGGGTAGTGACGTGGGGATGAGAAAAATAAGAGTACGAAGACACGGATAAAATAATAAAACACGGATAAAATAACAAAGCAGAAAACATAGGACAGTTTTGGGAGGGAGTTCCGGTGAATACTGAAATTGCCTGTGGGTTTAATTTTCCATATACTTTTACACCCAATACAAAAGGGGGAAGAAGACAAAAGACTTCTTTAACACGATACAAAGAACGACTCCAACAGTTAATTGCTTCAACTTGGAGACATCAAGTCACTAGCATTGTGTTGTTTAGGCAGTGAAACCACCCAAGACCTAGTATCCTGAAGGCAGTCACTTACCAGGTAACCTCCTATTACAAAAGAAGGAGCAGATACACTTGCATATCCTGACCATTTGTCAGGATGGAGTGGATCCACCTGTATGGGCCCTCTTACCGTCAAAAGAACCAAGTAAACACATCCTAGGTCAGGATGTGTAGCCCTGGCTGTTGTCATCAAATTTGATCAACTTCCATACTCTCTGACCATCAGACAAGGCAGAAATAGGCGCACATTCTTAGCCCCCTCTCCCAGTGGCTTCTCCCACTCTCCCCACCCCCACCTCTTGCTGGTCCTTACCTCCTGCTAACTGCCCACCCTCTGTCTTCACAGCCTCATATTCCACTGCTCTTTGTTCCCCACCCCTTGAGATCTTTTTCTCCCTCTCTTGGTTCCCTTTCTACTTCTGTCACACACGGTGATTCTGCATAGGAGGCAGAACACGTGACAGTTGTCTGCTTCACACCATGACCTCCAGTTCCAGTCTCCCTCCTGGGCTCTCCTGATTTCTGTCTCTTTATCTTCACCGCATTCAGTGTCTGCTTTCTTGAGGATTGCCATTCTGCCCAGGGTGAAGAAGCAGCTCAAAGTAGGAAAACTGACCAAGTGTCACAGAGTCCTTTGGATTTTCAGTGTTCTCTCAGACCCCTCCCATTCTAATCATTTTTTTAAAAAAAATCAGTTCTTTGAGAATATCATGCATGTAAGTAATGCCAGACTTCTCTTTTAAAAATAAAGTAACTTCTATGAAGATTAAGGTCTTAGCATGTTGGAATGAAAACATTTTCATAATCTCTCTTTCATGAGAACCAGATTTAAAAGCAACAAGGGATTCATTTTTTGTCCTGGTGTAACTGAGTAAATGATCCTACTTTACATTCAGATGGTCCAGTGAATGGAAGGGAGAGGGAGCCAAAGAGGAAAGGGCTTTATGGCTGAGACAAATGGAGCCCCTGACTGATGCACAGAAAGTGATGGAAGCCATGTGAGGTGAGGTCAGAAGGTGTTCTGAGGGGTATGTGATAAAGACTCGGTGTCATTCTGAAGAGCGCAAGCATTTAAATTTCAAAGCACTCTGTCATGTTCTTTTAACTGGTCAGCGTGTTATTCCTTGCAATATGGAATTTGCCTATGTGTGTGTGTGCGTGCGTGCGCGTGTGTGTGTGTGTGTGTGTGTGTGAACACCTGAGTGTCATTCCTCAGGTGCCGTCTACCTTGTTTTGTGAGACAGGGTCTCTCACTTCCCCTGGAGTTCATCAATTAGGGTAGGTTGGTTGGTCAGCCAGCTCCAGGGATCTGTCTGTGTAGGCCTCCCCAGACTGGGATGATACCACACCCATGTTTTTAATGTGGGGTTCAAACTTAAGAGCTCATAGTTCCGTGGCAAGTGTTTTACAGACTGAACTGTCATTATTTCTTGCATATTTTAAATGAAAAAAATTAATTGTGTTAAAATGCTCATAACACAAAATTTATCAGTGTGGGTATTTTTAAGTGTTCACTGGTATTAATATATCCACTCCCTTTATAACCACTGAATATTTTGAATATTATATTTATAGGTCAGCATTTCCTAATGCCTGTGGTCTCTGAAGCTAATGGTTTTCCCTGGAGGAAAGAGGACTCAGTAGGAGGAGGCATTGCTGACTAATGGGTAGAAGTCCCTGGGAAGAAAAATTTGGCTCAACATGAGAAAGAACTTTCTGATCCAAGGGAACAGGAGGCCTGGGAGCTTGCCTTTGAAGGTGGAGAATGGCTAACAGGAGTCCTTAGACCACCTGTTGGGTGTGTTTGAGACAGATTCCTGTTCTGGGTGGGAGAGCAACCACTGGGCTTCCTTCCAGCCACAGGATCTTCTCATTGAGCTGACTGGGGATCTCTGCACTCTCGGATTTCAGCCGAGCAGACCGGGGCTCAAGTGCTCTGGATAGTCACACTTAGCATCAGGCATTGGCAGCTTTCACCCTTTCCTGGAATGCTCGTTGCTATTTTAGTCTAAACTGTGGAGAAGCAATTAAAAGATGGGTACTTGGTTTCAGGGCTGGTGGTCAGTTACGGGACAAGTGATGCGAGGCAAGGGACTCTCGCAAGGAAAAGGTTCAAAGAGCTCTGCCAGCCTCGGGTGGCTCCATTCCAAGCCATGACTACTTGTGGCCAGAACAGCTTCTAAAGCAGAAACCTAAGCATGCACCCCCTCGGCACCATTAAAGCTCGCCAGTGCCCTCCTTTACTTTCAAAGTGAAGTTCAAGGTTCTAAGAACTCCAGGCCACCATGGCCTCCTGAGTCTTGTCTTACCCACTTCCATTCCTTCAATCTGGTCTCCAGATTGTACAAACATACGCACACATGTACATACATTCATACATACATAATTTAATTTTTAAAGAGGATTGGAGGATTATTTTTTATTTTTTTATTTTTTTTATTTTTTTATTTTTTATTTTATTTTTTTTTTGGTTTTTCAAGACAGGGTTTCTCTGTAGCTTTGGAGCCTGTCCTGGAACTAGCTCTTGTAGACCAGGCTGGCCTCGAACTCACAGAGATCCGCCTGCCTCTGCCTCCCGAGTGCTGGGATTAAAGGCGTGCGCCACCGCCGCCCGGCCAGGATTGGAGGATTAAAAAGTAATCTTGGACCAGGAAAGTTTTTTATATACTTGATGTAAGATACAGAAGCAATTTTATAAAGAATACTAAGTAAAATCATGATGACTGCAGTGCTCTCTCTCTCTCTCTCTCTTTCTCTCCACCCATCCATCTCTCTCTCTCTCTCTCTCTCTCTATCTATCTATCTATCTATCCATCCATCCACCTACCCATTCATCCATCCATCCATCCGTCTGTCTATCTACTTACCTACTTACCAACCTAGATATCTATCTGACACAAGGTCTTATGTAATTAAAGAGGACCTCACGTTCTTGATCATCCTGCCTCTACCTGCAGCATGCTGGGGTTACTATCATGTGCAACTATCCCCAGTTTTAAGCAGTGCTAGTGTGGTCAAATAGACTAAGCAAGCTCTCTATCAACTGATCCATATCCACAGCTGATGTATGTGTGTCTTCTATCTATCTGATGATTTCCTTGGTTAATTAATAAAGAAACTGTTTGGCCTGATAGGTCAGAACATAGGTGGGTGGAGTAGACAGAACAGAATGCTGGGAAGAAGGGAAGTGAGTTAGATGCAATGAAGCTCCGACCCAAGATGGATGTAGGCTAGAATCTTCCCGGTAAGCCTCCCCTCGTGGTGCTACACACATTACTAAATATGGATTAATCAAAATGTGAGAGTTAGCCAGTAAGAGGCTAAAGCTAATGGGCCAAGCAGTGTTTAAATGAATACAATTTGTGTGTTGTTATTTCGGGTGTAAAGCTAGCCATGTGGGATCCGGGCGGGATGAAAAGCAGGCCTGCTCGCCTCATCAATACACACAGCCCTCAAACATGCCTTTCATCTGGAACAGCAACACAGTAGGCTGTTATTATCCAAGGCTTAATCCTTTGCTAGTGGCCTAGGAGGTTGATAAGTCTTCCTGAGACATGAATTTAGGGAGCCAACTGGTACTCATGGGTAAGAATGTCTAGCTGACCACCCTCAGTGTCTCAGTACAACTTTGATATTTGCTACCACTTTCAAATGTTGGTGACATAAGAAATGAAAACCTAAGGTCTTATAGAGTCTACCCATCTCATATAAGTTTGTTTGGCCCAATAGTGGCTTATAACATAGCTAGAAAAACATATTGGTTAGAAACGGTTGGGGGAATCTATTTTTTATTTTTATTTTTTTTATTTTTATTTATTTATTTTCTTTTTGGTTTTTCGAGACAGGGTTTCTCTGCAGCTTTTTTAGAGCCTGTCCTGGAACTAGCTCTTGTAGACCAGGCTGGCCTCGAACTCACAGAGATCCACCTGCCTCTGCCTCCCGAGTGCTGGGATTAAAGGCGTGCGCCACCACCGCCCGGCGGGAATCTATTTTTTATAGATGAGAATGCATACTTAAGCTCAGGGTCCACTCTTTGGGTTATACACTCAGTTAGGTTGGACTCATATCTGATATCTTCTATGTACCATTAGGGAAGACTCTTGTGCTCCAAGATCCTCCATGCTCTGCCTTGTCATCTCTGCCCCCGCCCCCAGGATCCCTGGTAACCAACGGTCCCTTTTCTGTCTGTGTTGATTTGAATGAGAATGGTCACCATAGGCTAACATGTTTGATCGCTTGGTCTGAAGTCGTAGAACTGTTTGGAGGAAGATTAGGAGGTGTGGTCTTTTTGGAGGAGGTGTGTCACTGAGGGTGGGCTTTGAGATTTCAAAAGCCCAGGCTATTTCCAGTGTCTCTCTTTTCTCTGCCTCATGGTTGTTGTCTCAACATGTAAGCTCTCAGTTACTGCTCCATAGTCATGCCTGCCTGCCTGCTGCCATGTTCCTGTCATGATGATCATAGACTCTCCTCTGGAGCCATGAACCCCAGATTAAATGCTTTCTGCTATAAATTCCCTTTGCTGTGGTGCTCTTTCACTGCAGTAGAAAAGTAAGTCACTATCTATAATTTTGCCTTCTCCAGAAATTTATATAGCTCAGATCATAAATTATGCAGGCTTCTTAGATTGGATTCTTTCATTTAACAATATGCATAAATCTCTTTCTTTTTCTGTGGCTGAAGACTCCTTTCTTTTTCATGTTGAGTAAGTCTACTGGCCAGGTGCCATACAGAGATTATCACCGTGGAGAGCCTACTGAAGGACATCTGCATGGTTTCTGGTTTGGAACAATTAAAGACAGTTATTATTGACAGTTGTATGCCATTGCACAAACATACATTTTTTCACTGCACTTTGCAAAACACGTAGGTTTTTGCTTGCTAGGTCAACGTTGAACTTTTTACAAAACTGCCAAATTGTCTTCCAAATCAGCTATACCAGTTGACAACCTATTGATAAGGAATTACCATTTTTATTGTTTTCCACCTTCAGCAGGACTTGATGTTAGTATGCGTGTATGTATCAATTTTAGTTATTAATATATAGGCATGTAGTGGTATTGCGTTATTGCTTGAATTTGCAGTTCCCTTGTGATGCATGCTTATTGGCCATCTGTTTATGTTCTTTGGTAGAGTATCTGTTTAGACCTTTAGTCCAATTTTTGGTCAGGTCATTCATACATATATTTATATGTATATGTATGTATAAGTATGAAGAGTTCTTTGTATATTTTGGGTTATGTTTTATTTGATATGCATTTTGCAAGCATTTTCTTCTAGTCTATGATTTTGTCTTTTCACGCTTCTGTGTTTTTTACAGAGCTTCAAGCACAGTTTGTCAATTGTTAATGACTGTGTGTGTGTGTGTGTGTGTGTGTGTGTGGAGTACGCGCGCGCGCGCACACACACGCATGCGCATGCACACACGAGTGAGCATGCAGAAGCCAGAGGAGGCTGTCAGGTGTCCTTCTCCACAGTCTGTGTCTTTCTGTTTCCTGGCCACCATGAGGTGAGTAGCTCCACACTCCACTCTCTCACCACTGCAGTGGTCTGCCTTGCCTTAGGCCCAAAGTAATAGAGCCAGTCAGCCAAGCAGAACTGACTCTGAAACCCAAGCAAAAGTAAATTTTCTTCTTTCTTTTCCTTTTAAGCTGTTTTGTCTGAGTATTTATTGCAACAACTAATCCACAACTTTTAGCTAACTTGAAGCTCCCTACATCCTGGGGAAGCCAGGGAAAGCATTTTGAGCAACAAAGTAGCTGCTACGGTGCTTTGTAACGTGTGAGATGAAGCAGAAGTTTGCATGTAAAGCTACATCACTTACTGTATGTGTGTGTGTGTGTGTGTGTGTGTGTGTGTGTGTTAAGATTTTCTTTCACCTCCAGAGCTGGGTGTCATTGGCTGCAGACAGCCAATCAGTTTGAAGGATCTTCTTTGGCATTTCAGAAGAAAATTTTCTAGTCCACAGGACATAAAGCCAGGCCTAGGCACACTTCTCAGTGCTCTAAGTAGTGGGTTTCAAGCTCAGTGCACATAAGTCGTGCTAGAGCACTTTAAAAAACCACCAATGCCTGGGTCTTCCCCTACACCAAATTGAAGTGGAGTCTGCAGGCTGGGGCCCAAGGCATGCATCCCTCCCCAGGTGACTTGATCATATGGCTTGGGCTTAGAACCACTTACCATAGCGTGTGATGCTCAGGCTGTTCCCTTTTGAGGTGAACTAGAATTCGGTAATGTTATCTAAGCAAAGATCCTACACCCACTCCCATGGAGGAGGCAGCTGATAAACTCTTTCTTCTATGACATCACAAGTGGCTAATCCACAAGAAGAGATGTGGGTTTCCTTCTTAATAAAAATGTACCTTCTTTCAAGAGAAGAGGAGGAGGCAGAATTGAAACCCACCAAGATAACTGAAGTAAATAACTCCAGTCTCGGATGACAAGAAGTTCTTCTACATATGCATTAAATAAAGGCAAGCCTCACTTCTAGAAGAAACAATGTGTACTGAATCTTCCCCTCTTTGCCATCATCTAGAAATTCCCACACTAATTTGCAGTTGCTGGCACATTTCTTGTTACTGAGAGAACAGTCTCCTTCCTCTGATAGTCTTCTCCTGTCTTTAAACAAGCTAGTAGAAGGGGTGGGATGGGAGGAAAGAGACTTCTTGGTATGTCTAAAGGGGGCATGAGAAATCTTATCAAACCAGAAATCAAAATACACATATTCCCCTTTCCTGCCACTGCCAGTCTGACTCATTCAACAATTGCCCAAAAGAAATAATAGGGATGATTTTGTTCTGTTTTGGTTTTTTGAGACAGGGTCTCTCTATGGAACCCTGGCTCTCCTGGAACTCACTATAGAGACTAGGCTGTCTTCAGACTTACAGAGATCCCCCTGGTTCTGCCTCCCTAATGCTCGGGTTAAAGGCTTGAGCCACCACACCAGCTCAAGGAGGAGTAGTTCCTGCCTAACAGATTGGCCAACATTTGGCAGATCTATGATAAATCAATCCCCTGGAAGAGGGTAATTTGGGGGAACAAATAGTCAGGAAACAGTACCTTGCATCTGAAATAAAACAAGAGGCCATAGATAGAGGTTTTCTACGAGAAGTAAATGAGGAGTGAGTGCACTGACCTGCTTCAGAAATTAAGCTGCTTTTCTTCCAGGATGAGGGGGCGCCCCACCCCTCTGGGCTTGGGGTTGCTGGTTCAGTGTGCTGATTCAGTGTACCGAAGTCCAGAGGTGGTGGCCATAGAGTCCACGGTTCTTCAGCAAGGAGAAAGTGAAAAGGGCTAGTATCTGAAACCATGAGAAGAGATGGAGAGAGATGAGCAGACACAGGGAGTGGGTACCTACACCAAGGTTCCTACTCTCAGATCTGTTTGTAATTCTGTGTGCTACTAGTTTGTCTCAGAGTTAGGGGAAGATTCCATGGACCAAAGATGTTGGTTCTTGCATTTAGAATAGACTAGTAGCTTGTCACCAACCACGTGGTAATCATTAGTGAGCCCAGGGAAGAGATGGTTGGTAGAGTAACTGCTTAGCTGGCCTCCCCATCATGGGAAAATGACTCAAGATCTGTATTCTATCAATGTTGTGATGGAAGGCAATGTCTTTGTACGTCATCATCACAGCTTCCGTTAGATTTGTATGCTGAGTGTCTGGGACATGCCAGGTCTATTTAGTTAGAGTAGAACACATTGGACCTAGAGAGCCTAAGAGGGGACCCATAATGCATTTACACTGTCAGGAAGATTAAAGACAGAGGAACAGAAAGACCAGGAGTCATGGTCCCCAACGAGCTTTGGAGTGTGTCTTTTGCCTCTTGTCTCTGTGGTATTTTTCCAGAACTTGACTTTAGGATTCGGACAGTACAACAATGAGAACAATATCCGTCAGCATCTAGCCCATCCCAGGTACCAACCAACATCATTGGTTAGTCCACTCGGGATTTGCACCTCTCTCCCCATCCTTGCTTTCCTCTCTGGCTTCCCTTTGGGCTGTGTCAAGGTTGGATGGTAGCAGTAAGAGAAAATACAGGTTTCTTACTCAGTTTTCTTTTGACCATAGCCCCTGGAACAACACCGTTTTTCATGAACTTCCACAATGCCTCACTGATTGTGATGGTAGCCCTCAGAATATCGCCTCCCTCGATGGAACACACATAGCAAAATAAGTTTGGTGAAAGTGGGCCTAGAGAAATTTTCCCTTGTCTCAAACCATTTCCACTTGTCTCAAAGTTAAAGATTTGGGTCAACAACCGGACCAGATCTGATTCTGAGACCCTTCTTACGTCTACCAAAATGGCTCTGTCTCGTGGTTCCCCAAGTTGGCCATATCTAATTTCCTGGGAGGTATTCAAGCAGCACTGAGCCTCAGTAACTGGGAAAGGGCAGTTTAGGATGCGAGAAGAGGCCCCTTGCTGAGTCAGAGTAGTGAGACTTGAGAACTCTCTCTTTAAGAAGTCTTGGGTGTGTCACTTCATTTCTGTTGGCCATAGTTACTTCACTGTTACGATTGTCACTAAGGGAGAGAACAAAGAGCTGCTGGAGGATGGGACGTCTCAACCTCCTTTCTCTGCAGCCATTAACCAGAGCAACCCCTTGTGCCGACTGGAGCCTTGCTCTTTCCTTGTGATGCCTGTCCAGCCCTTTCCCCTGTACCAATGTTCATGTTTCCCAGGGCAAGGCCTCGCCCTATAGACCCAAACTTTATCAGTTTCCCTTAGTCTCTTGATCTCATTTCCATCACCAATTGCTTTGGGCTTGGGAGTCCGTGATGCAATTCTGACTGACAAGACGCAGGTGGGGGGGGGGGCGGGAAGTTGAGGGAGATGCTCCTAGGAAGGAATGTCTTGCTCCTAAGAGAGTATGCAGTTGAGGGCCTTTTGTTTTCCCTGTGTTGAGTATCACTGCCTGCACTGATGCCTAAAATTTCTTGAGGAGAGCCATTCTCAATGAACAACACCGGAAGGCTGGGAAGCCATAGAGGAAGAACCTGGGAGCTGTTCTCAGCATCGGTCCCCAATACAAATACCCCTGCCTGCCCATCTCGTTTTGTAAGACAGTAAGTATCTCCGTAATTTCTGTTAACATATTCGGATGGCTCTAACTCCTCTCTGCTGTGTCTTTAATGGCTTGCAAGCACAGGAGACATTGATCACCCTGCATTCCACTTTTAACAACTAATGACATTGACCAAAGAGAACAATTCTGCCCTGATTGTTCTGCATTCTCTGATTCTGTTGGCTGTGGCCAGAACTGCTATAGGGTTCCTTTAAAGGGTCACCCAGCCACAGCTCCATAAATAAAAAAGAGCTCCAGGCATTTCAGAGTCACCTCATTGAGTCTGGAGTCTTGACCTCCAACGCCTACTTCTCTTAGTTTTCAACTAAATTCTCCATTTTTTTTCCCTCAGGATTAATTACGAGTACTCTTCACAGCCATGGCAACTCCGTTACCTTTCAACCCACTACATCAGAGAAACGCCGGGACCGAGGGAAGCCCCTCACTTCATGGCAGTGAGGATGAGGGAAGAGGAGGAGGAGAAATGGATGAGCAAGGTACCTTCCTCAAAGGCATGTCTTCCTCCCCTGCCATCTACTCCCTCCACCTAGGTCCCAGTCCTCAAAGTTTCCAACACCTCCCAGAATAGCGACACCAGCCGGGGACCAAGATTTCAACAGGAGCCCATGGGGGAACGTTTGGCATTTGAACAACGCCTTCCCCTTCCCGTTTTTTTGTAGCTCGGGATTATCTCCACCACCCAAACTTGGGTCATCTCAGGATCTTTGTTCTCATGTTTTTGTTAGAGTTTCTCTCTGAGGTTCTGCTGCCAGCAAGCCTGTCTACCCAGCCCTGAGGTTTTGGCCATTTACTGGCACCCTTTCCTCTGTTTACAGTGACGCAAAGTTCCGTTCCTTTGGGTCCCGCGTTGTCTTCCATCCGCTCAGAGGAGGACTGCTTTCCTGCGGTGTAGATTTGATGGAAAAAGCCAGCTGCAGCAGCTGTTACCTGGGACGGCTCCCCTTCTGCCTCTCAGCCACACAGTCGTCTCCGCCCCTTCTCTGACATGCAGGAATTTTCGGTGCTGCTCTGGAAGCTTTCAGTGGAGAGAGGAGCAGACTGAATCCCATTCTGTCTTATGTTGCTGCTGACCACCAGGCTTAAGAGATGACTTTTTTTTTTTTCCTGCTTGATTTTCAGTCCGAAACCGTGAAGACGATATTAGGAGCAGCTGAGCAAGAGTGAGCCCCAAAGTCCTTTTGCTCTTGTTTTACAACTCATGCCTGCCTACCTCCCGGGCTTCTGCCAGCTTCTAAATTCCATGCTTCCAAATAAGACAGTAACATATTCAACTCTGTGGATTGCTAACAGATTCTTGGACCAGAGCACACGTCACCCGCAATGTGCCTGACTGGATAACACTGGAAAAAACAATGGGGTAACATATGCAATGCATTGTCTTTCCTTTTCAAAAACTCATTTTATAAAACTCCTTAATTGAATCAGGCTTGAACTTCCTGTGGCATGAAACCAAATAGAATTACATTGATGCTAAAAATGTAAATGCATCCCAGATACCACGGCTGATATATAGTTGGGGATTACTGAAGCCTGAAGGCTTGTGTGAGCACTAAGATGAGAAGGGAGAATCTTAGGATTCAGGTATCTGACATATAAACATTTACGGGAATGTCTTAACATTTTGCTTTCTTAGGATGGTAATACTATCTTTGACTTTGGAATCCCAGGAAGACTTCTTGGGAGCACTGGCTCATTCTCCAGATGATAGAAAGGATGCTGAGGTGGGGAAAGGAGACATAATTTTAGGGTACGTCCTGGATCCCCAGAACTAGGGTCAGATCCTATCCAACACACCCTGGTTCAGCTTTGACTGTGTCCATCACTGCCCTCCACACTGAGACTGTCTTGAAGTCACCTCAAGTGTTGGGAAGTCCCCTCCAGACCTTTGTCAGCTCTGTCCCTCCTTCTGCGGAGGATTATTTCACCAGTGTCTGCTCAGGAGACTGGGAACGGAAAGGAATGCTGGCCTCCCTCCGTCTCCAGCCCCATTCTGCAAACAAGATGCCCACAGAGTCGCAGAGGTCTATTAGTGCTGCCTTGTGCCGATTCTTTTCCAGCCACTCATCTTAGTGCAGAGATTTACTTCTTATGGATTCATTCATAACTGGTCTATGGATGGCCACAGCCTGGTAACACTGCTGCTCATCACGTCTCCCTGTCTCATGGTATGTCAGGGGACACCCCTTGGAGCATGCATAGATGAAATTTATCTTCCTTTTAAAAGTGTAGACAACCCCCAGTGGTGGAAAACTATGCAGGAGAGGCTGATCTGGAGGCCGGGGTGCAGGCTTTGACTTTCTTTCTTTCCTGGTGCTGTTGCCAGGCAGACTAGTTACTGACATGAAGCTCCTCCTTGATAAGTTGAACTGTTCCCCCTCCCAACTTCATTATGCCTGCAGCCGGAGCTCTGCTGTAGAGGAAGCCATGCCAGACACCCTGATTCATGCGCTTAAAATATCTGCCGGCCTGGGTATGCGGGTGAGGCGACAAATCTGGGAAACATACATCAGATCAGCAGAAGCTCTGAGCATGCGCAGGAACGGCCGCAGGATGGAGAAGCGCCCTCCAACCTGGGGTTCCGACCCGGGGGAGGTGATCGGATACAGCTTCTAGACTGGGGATTGGTGGGTGAGGAGGGCAGGAGCTGATGGTGCAGAAGAGGTCTTAAAACCATCACCAAACATCCGGGGGAGGGGCAGGTGAAAGATAGAGTGAGGTTTGACCTGAGCCTATAGGGTTGGGCTGGAAAAGGAAACCACAATGCTAGATAATCTTCTTTTTGTGTATGCATTTTACTAGGTACTGATCCAGAGCATTCTGGGAAAGTACTGTATCACTGAGTTATGCCTGACCCTTGAACAAATTTGTTTTAAGGTTGGTAAGATGGTTCAATGGGTAAAAGCACCAGTCATTTAAGCCTGGCCACCTGAGTCCCATTCCTAGATCCTAAATGGAGGGAGAGACCCAGCTGTTTAAAGATGCCCTCGGACCTCCACAGGCACACGGTAGCATGCACCTATTAGTGTACATGCATGTGCACATGCCCTCCCCATATAATAACAATAAATAACATTTTAAAATCCATTATAATTTTTTATTTTAAAACAGGGGTCTTGCTAAGTCACCCAGGCCATCTTCACACTTGCTATGTAACCCAGGTCAGCCTTGGATTTGCTGCCCTCCTTCCTCTGCCTCCTGAGTAGCTAAGATTACGAATACACTCCACCAAGCCTGGCTAAGAATGTTCTGTGAAGAACTTGGACCAAGTTTGGGCTTCAGAAAGAATTTGGCTTTGCCTTTACCAGGTGCCACACCAGAATAGAAAATTACAATATAGAGAATCTGAGGTTGGGAGACTCCTTAAATAACTGTATATACTTGTAAGGAAATGAAGTAGGGATGTCCCAGAGTTATTCATCAGAGGGAGTCAAGAAAGACCCATGAGTGGATCTGGAGGAGGTAGGGCCAATGACTCCACCATTTCTGAGAAAATGCCAGCTGTGGACCTTTCCTTTATGAACAGCAATGGAGCCACTCAGCCATTTCCGAACCATAGAAGTTAAATACTTTGGTCCCATAGCTGATTGCAGGCCATCAGATCCTAGGATTTCTTGGCCTAGGTCTGGAGACGGCTGATTTCCTCACATGTCTGGACCCTAATTCCAAAGTTGTTTCGGAAACACGAGAGGAAAAAGGGTTTGGACATGAAGCTCAGATTGCTGGCCTTCAGCCATTTACATTCTGTGTCACTGTGCCGACCTTACAATCAGATCAGACACTGGGGTGCAGGGAGAACACCAGGAGTATAGGTGGGAAACAGCGGGAGGTGCCATCCAGCAACGGCGCTAGTTTCTCTACAGGTAGAGGGCCAGGAAAGAGCTCTGAGTAAATTAATAGGTGCCAGGATCAGTGGCTCCAGCAGGCTTGATGGTGCAAGGCTGGGGATGCCAGCTGATCTCTCTGCAGAGAACAGAAAGTGAGACTCTCTGTGGGCAGGGAGGTGAGACACTGAGAAATGGCTGGACCTTCTGTTTTCCTACGCAGAGGGAGGAGCAGAAATGAAGGACAGGTAATCCCCTCCCTTTCTTTCCAGGAAAGCAACCAGGGCTTTGTAATTTCAAGACCTGCGTGCCCTGACCCCAGGCAGGGGATTCCCACCTACGGGAAATGAGGAGCTTTCTAAAGAGGGGGTAGAAGATTCTGCCTTGTGAGTAATCATGTCAGGACCTGACTCACTAAAGGTGGCTGGATCCTGGGAACTTGGAACACAAGAGGGGTTGCGTTGTGGGGTTTTCCCTGAAAGCACTGGGATGTTCCCTGCTTTCTGTCCCAGCTGTGGACAGATGATGGACCGCTGGGAAAAAGCATGTGGAGCTTAGATACTGTGTGGTTTTCAGAGTGAGGATATAGGTTCTTTAAGGGAGGCAGCAGGTGTGGGGAGGAATCTCAAGGACCTAGGGCAGAAGTACTCAAGAGAAAGCAGGAAGCAGGAAGCAGGACGTGGTGGGGGCTTCAAAGAACAGAGACACCGGAAGGACAAGGGTGCCTCACACGGAGGGACATCAGGATGGGTGATGAGTTTCCCTTGAGCTTGCCCAGGGTCAAGACATAAGCGTCTGCAACCTCCGACTCCTTTTCGTGGCCTCCCTGTTCCTACGCCATGGAATGACTGACATGGATTTCCAGCATCCAGCACATTCTATTCTGCTGACTACCTGGGCCACAGCGATAGCCACTCGGCTGTGTACTAGACTCACGGCAGCCTCTAGAAATAGATCTGTGTGCGCCTTGGGGTAAGAAATGAATGTACTGCAGATTGGCTGAGCCCAAGGTGCGGACGAGAAACATTGCCTAGGTGTTCGCATTGAATGAAAATGGCTCCTACTCTTTTCCTTGTCGGACCACAAGCCTCACAGCTGCACGCAATCCGGCACTGACGGGCACGGGTCTGCACGCCCAGCTTGCACAGAAAGCTCCGGTGTGCTCTAGAATCACACCACGGAGCCGGCCAACGTCTCTGATGCACCGTTGACTTTGGCATGGCTTTCTGAGCTCAGTCCCATCTCTGTGTCATCCTCCCTGTAAAAACAAGGCCATTGTATCCTGGCCTGACACTGCTTTTCTGTCTTCATTCAACCAGTGTGATCGATGTCCCGCAATGTCCTGTGACCAGTTGGGGGCCCCATGGGGCGGGACTAGTGGCCTCTTTGGCTTGCTCCTATCCCAGCACCCTCCTCTCTCTCTCTCTCTCTCTCTCTCTCTCTCTCTCTCTCTCTCTCTCTCTCTCTCTCTCTCTCTCTAGCCCTGCTTTCTAAGGCACCTCTGGTTCACCCTCATTTCTCCAAGGTTTAGCTTAACCGCATCATCAAGGAGCCCTCTTCAAAACCCAGGCGGCAGACCCTGCTTGTTCCTCTGTACTCGGCCCATTGTCTCCTCCCACTCCACACTGTAATTAGTTCCTTTTTACTTACTGGATAGGAAATCCCCAAGGAAAACAAGCCATATATCTATTAACTCCCTAAGCCTTGTATAAATACAGGTGGAGTGTTCTTAATGCCATTTACAAATCCAGCTTAAAAATGAATAATGAGCAGATGGAATGACTAAATTATATCTGTTTTTTTTTAAAAAAACTTGTTTTTAATTTTAATTTTACTTTTTAATGTAAAATTATGTGTCTGGGTGTTTTGACTGCATTTATGTCTGTGTACCACTTGTGTGCCTAGTTCCCCAAGGAGCCCAGAAGAGAGCATTGGATCCCCTGAAACTGTTGAGCCTCTGTATGGGTGGTAAAAAAAATCCACACAGGTACTCTGGAGGACCAAACAGTTCTCATAGCTGCAGAACCATCTCTCTAGCCTTACTGCTATCATCATTATTATTGTTTGACTTATGTTCATTGAACATAGGACTGAGTTTCATAAGAACATATTCATGCAAGTTGATAGCATCCTTTGACCATGCCCCCCAAATATATGGTTTCTAGATGTCATGAGCTACCAAGTCAAAACACTGAGGTAAAGCTGTCTATGGAAAGATACAATTTTTTAAATTAAAAAACAAAACAAAACAACCCAATAAAACCAAAACAAAAATCAAAACAACAACAAAAAACCCACCAGGCATTGTACACACCTTTAATCACAGCACTCAGGAGGCAGAGGCAGGTGGATCTCTGAGTTTGATGTCAGCCTGGTGTCTAGTGCAAGTTTTAGGACAACCAGGGCTATACAAAGAAACCTTGTCTCAAAAACCCAAAAAATTAATTAATTAAATAGATAATATAATATACAGAGCATAAAATTACCCATTCTTAAGTGCACAGCTCATGGCATGACACCTTCACATGGCTGTGTAGCTGTGACCTTCACCTGTTCCCAGAACCTTTTCATCACCCGAAACTATGCTCATTAAAGGATAACTCCCATCGTTATCACGCCCCAGCCCTTGGTAACTGCTGTACTGTTAATTATGTCTTTGTGAATGTCAGTTCTCTAGGAAGCTCAGATAAGTGCCATCAAACAGTATTGTACTTTCATAACCTGGTTATTTCACTTAGCACAATGCCTTTAAGGCTTATCCCGGACCCAGCAAGTGCCAGAGCCAACTTCTTGATCAAGGCTAAAAGATATTCTTTCATCTTTGCTACATGTGGCTCATGCATTCATCTCTAAACAACGATCTCGAGTTGCTTCCACCATCTGGTTATGGAATAATGCTGCCAATGATCATAGGTGTGCAAACTCCGAACTCTACGGGGTATATACAGAGAATTACAAGATCATACGGCAATTCCATGTTTGGTTTTGGCAGCTGTCTCCACATTGTTTTCCACTGAGGGCACTATTTTTACCAGGGAGACAGCGATGTTCCTCTCTCCTCATCCTCAGCCTTCAGCTTGGGTAAAGTTTGGGTGTAGCTCCCAAGGGTTCACATGCAAAGTTTGCTTCTCACTGTGGTGACATTGAGAGATGCAGAGACCTTGGGAGGCGGGGCTGTGTAGATCATTAGGCATCACTTTGGGAGATTAATGTAGTTCCCTTTGGTTCATGGTTACTTCTTTTGAGATGGAGTGTGTGTGTGTGTGAACAGAACTAACCCCTCGCTCCCAGTCTCTGACTTCCTGTCTTAGCACGTGGTCTCTCCATTGGGTATGACCCTGTCACCATAAAACCATTGGCCGTGATACTTCTCACCCAAAGGGGGCCATGTACCAGAGGATGAACAGATAGGCAGCCTAGCCTTGAACTTCAGCCTCCCAAACTGAGAGTTAAATAGGCCTGTTTTCTTTATAGAATATCCAGCCTCAGTTATTTTTGTTATGGCAACAGAAAGTGGATAGATATGGTCAATAATGACTCTTCTTTCCTGGTGTGGTGTGTGTGTGTGTTAAATTATAACTCTCCTAATGAGTTTGAATCACTACACTACTGTGGCTTTGATTTGCATTTCTGTAATGATCAATGATGTTGGTGAAAAGCTAAAAGTCTTTTATATATATTATTAAGGAAATAGATCACATATTTTACAGAACTTTTGAAATATACAGAAACAAAAATTAAATCCTAGAAAAGTACAAAAGAAGAAAAAACCTTTTAAGAGAGATACATACTTAATACTTCAGGATACCCTTCTGGTCTTTTTTCCACTTAAATAAAATTTTCTGGAAAAATAAATGATTTAGAAGCAAACTCCACACCCAACCCTGTCCCAGGAAGAAACCTTTCTTGTTCAGTGAAGAATTTTCTAAGTTTCTTAAGGGCTGTGCTGGAAGAGGGAAAATGTATCATTGATTGCGGTTTCCTACCAGGTTTCTGTTTTGCAGAGTGGGCAGAAGAGTGAGGGCAATGGAACTTTCAGGGGCTGTTAGTGCCAGAAGGGAAGTGCTTGGCCAGAGAAGAGTGAGTGACAGGTGAGGCACAGCCGCTGGCAAGGGAGAAGGAACAGATGTCGTGGAAGATGCGCTTGCATTTCTGCCATCACATGGGATCTCTCGTGAAATCTTTGCTGCTCACTGGTGCCTGCTGGAAGGAGTTTGCTCGCTGGGAATGTGGTGAATGTGCCAGAGGTGGGAGGAGGCTGGAGAAGGGGAACAGAGTCTGGGACAGAAGGAGGTAGAAGTTAGGCACCTAGGGGCAGGGAAGGGAGCTAACCCCATGTGGCCTCTCTGTTAACATGGCCCCAGCATCCTATCTGTGGCTGAGAGTTACCAGATATTCCTGCATTTATTTTCCTGGGCTCCTTTATGCTACCATGACCATGTGACTGTGATTTAACTAGGAGAGAGTAGATTTGATTTCTGTAATTTCCAGATCAAAAAAGCAAGGATGTCCCCCATTCTCCTTGCTCCCTGTCAGCTTCACGAGGAGGCTGACAAAGCTTTAGGGGCGGGGTCTTGCTCTGAAGCCTAGGATGACTTCAAACTCATGATCCTCCACTTCAGTCTCCTGAGTCCCAGGATTACAGGCATGTGCCACCACCCTTGATATCCATACCTTAGGTTTCTACAAACTCAGCAGAGCCACACGGGAGGCAGTCATCTGCCTCTGGGCCTGCTTCACACTGCGATGCAAAAATAAGTTTGCGAAAAGCACTTTGTATGGCTCCAAAGTCTACCCTGCCTTAGCTAATCCACCAAGATGGAGGTGATTCGGGTGACTGGTTTGCAGCCTTGTTAGGTAACATGGAGACCTAAGACACAGTGCGCTATAGGGACAGCTGTGACTGTGTAAGGAACTGGCTTCCTTCTGTCTCTGTTCTGTACCACGCTAGTTACACTCCAAGGCTTGCTCCCCTATGATCGGAGAACTAGCGACAACAGGCTTGTCTGTTTCCTGTTCTGGGCCACAGGATGTCAAATGTTTTTCACATCCACCAATGACAACTCAATGTTCTGTGCAGATTGCTTCGTGCCCCTAATCTGTGAGCTCAAGGGTCTGGGCTGGTCGGTACTGGAGTAGATGCTAGGCTGGGTCCACACAGGCATGGCTGTTGATAGAGATGCTTCTTCTGAAGAGGACAGACAGGATGGGCTGCCAGATGTACAGAGGAGAAATCACTTGACCTCAGCTTTCTTGAAATAGAAAAAGTTCTTTTGAAGATGCTAAAGAAAAATGAAGTCATTTCCCTCTTACATGGACTGAAAGATGTCTTTGGGAAAATTACTTTCGGAAAAAAAAAAGACAAAAAGACAAGGGTGTTGAAAATGGGAATGAGGAGAATGCCTTACAGACAAGGACACAGATTTGAGAAGCTGGAGCAAGTTCAGCAGCTCAGGAACAACGTTCAGAAATTGTATTTTAGAAGAGGTGCGTTCATAGCGAGATGATGCCAAGCAGAAAGAGGGATGGCATGCCCTAATGTCAGATGTGGGATATTTCACGTCAGACTTCTTTCTCTGGCTGTTAGCTCTGGGGTATGGAAATACTTACACACTTACCATGCAGGGCAAGCCATAAGTCAAGGGTCCTGTCCCTGAGCCAAGCTCAGGCTGGATGTGCTGTCCCCAGCTATCCCTCCCAACACTGTGAATTTATTCTCCTGGGAGAATACCATGTGCTGGGAGTAAGAGAGGCAGTTATGTGTATACGCTTCCCTTCCTATAGTGCATCACGCTTGTACCTCTGTGACAGGAATTAAATTGATTTTACTTGTTGGTCTAGAGACCGCAGAGTTGGACCGGTTGTTTTAATACCTACGAAAGTAATTTCTCTTAGCACAGATGCACTTTGATTGACTTGAAAAATCCCTGCCTGCAAAATCTGCACAAACAAAAGAAATGCAGGGAGATAATGCTATAATAAGATTCAGCTCAAATGGCAAGGCAAGTGCTGAATTTAAATTAATTAGCAATGCCACCCACAAAACGGTCTTATTCACCTTTTCTCCTGCACCGTGGCGAGAGCAGAAACATGGGGCCAGCTCTGTGTGGTTTTTCTCACCGCCTTCTTCCTCCATGAAATTTTCAGTGTCCAGCTCGACTTCTGCTTTTTCCATGAAAACTTCCTGAACTTTCCTAGTCTTTAGCTGCCAGGCATCCATTGGAGAGCAGTGCAGTGAACCCCCAAAGCTCAAACTGTGAAGGCAGGCAGACTACAGACCACTCACATCTGTGTGCAACTGCACAGCTGGGTATGGGGAATCACTGCCCACTCAAAGCCTCGGTTTATTTTTCTATAAAAATAAGACTAAGAATAACACACTAGAGTACCCAGCACAGTACCTGGTCCCAAGTAGACAACTTATGTTAGCTGTTTTAAGTCAGTAATGGCTTTCCACACCACTTTGGGTAGTATTATGTGGAATGGATACTCCAACTGGCCAGCACCATCCATTGCTCTTATTTTAAGATATATTTTTAAATCATGTATATAATTTGTGTATCTATGCATGGATATGTGCATATGGGAGTGCAGTTGCACACAGAGGCCAGAAGAGGGCGTCAGGCCCCTTGGATCTGGAGTTATAGGCTGTTGTGAGCTGCCAGATGAGGGTGCTGGAATGGAACTCGGGCCTCTGCAAGAACAGTTAGAGCTTTTAACACTGAGCCATCTCTCCAACCCCCGTCCATCCTTTTACACCAAACAGATGAGAATTTAAGGTAATTTCAGAGTGGAAACAGTTGTGGGCCAGGTTGGGCTAGGAAAACCAGTGGCTATGGGGTAAGGTCACACACTAGGTAAGTCTTGGTTGGAAAACATGCCTGAATGAGTTCCCCATGAATGGTACAGGAAACATCCACAAGACTCCAATCAGTGGAATGACTGAGGGAAACCCCAGGGCAGCAGTTATCAGAGGAAAAATCTGATCAGGAACTGTGACTACATGTTAGCTCAGTTTCCAAAAGTACTGCAGATCACAGCCTTTTGTTTGATGCCTGCTCGAGCATTTGGATCATGCTGGAATTCAGAAATGGGCTGGAGTCCCGTAAGAAAAGTTTAGTTCTTAGATGTTGCCCCATCTATCTGCCACACCGAACTATCACAATCTAAATAGCTAATAATAGAAATGTATGTCTCACAGTTTTGGAGGCAAGGAAGTCTAAGGTTAGGTTTCTGCTCTGTTCAGTGTCTGGGGAGACCCACTGCCATACTCCCTCACAGTGTCTTCACACCGTGGAAGGGATGAGGAGGGTGTGGCCCCTGATGCGATCTGAAAGGACTTTAGGATTTAATTGCTTCCCAAAGCCCCATCTAGCCTTCCCCTTATTTTGAGGATTAGCATTTTAACATGGTGTTTGGGTGGGACACACATATTTAGACAATGGCAGATTCTAACAGGGTTGGTAGAAGAGGTCACACTTGACATTGTGTGTATGACGTGGGGTGGGGTGCACATATGTGTACAGCTGCAAGTGCACATGTGTGGACATGTGAACGGGGGCCAGAGAACAACCTCAGTGTCATTCCTTGGGTACCATTCATCTTTTGTTTCTAACCTTTCTATTTATTTTATGTGTATGAGAGTTTTGCCTACCTGTCTCTGTGCACTACATACATGCAGTACCCAAAGAGACCAGAAGAGGATATCAAGTCCTTGGAACTGGAGTTACAGACTGTAGTGAGCTGCTATATGGGTGCTATGAATCCAACCCAAGTTCTCCAGAAGAGCAGCCAGTGCTCTTAACTACTGAGTCTTCCTTTCCTTTCCTTTCCTTTCCTTTCCTTTCCTTTCCTTTCCTTTCCTTTCCTTTCCTTTCCTTTCCTTTCCTTTTTCCCTTCCTTTCTTTTCCTTTCCCTTCCACTTCCCCTTCTTCCTCTTCCCCTTTCCCTTCTTTCCTTTCCCCTTCCCCTTCTTCCCCTTCCCCTTCTCTTCTTTTCTCTTTTTTTTTCTTTTAATTAGACAGGAACTTGCCATGGAGCTACTAAATAGTCTGAGCTGGCTGGCCAGCAAGCCTTGGGGATCTGTCTATGTCTGCCTTCCTAACACTAGAATTACTAAATATACACACCACACTTAGCTTTTTTGTATGGATTCTGGGCATCAAACTCAGGCCCTCATAGTTACAAGGTAAGCACATTATAGACTGAACTCTCCCCTTAGCCTAAACAACACATTTTAGTCATCTTAAAAAAAAAAAAGTCAACAAATGTGCCTTCTACAAAGGATCTTGACGAATTTGTTAATTCTAACAAGTGTGGTAAGCCCTGAATTGTGCAACACAAGCTGCCAGAGTTTGTTTTTGTAGCGATCACAGTTTACTGATAGCCATTGCTTGTCCATGGCCAGTGATAAGAGCCTGGACCTCAGAATTCTCTGGCCTCTACGCCTGCATGCATGAATGCAAATCCTCTCATCCTCACATGCCTGCAGCACACACGCACACATGCATACACACACACGTATGCACACACACACACACACATGCATGCACACACACACACACACATGCACACACACGTGCATAGGAACATGAACCAAACAGCAGTCCAAACAAGTTTAAAACAATTCTCCTTTCTCAGAAGTTTGCGATGAAGACGAAAGGAGCTGATTTATGCAAAGAATTCAGCCTAATCTCTGGCACACACAAGCCTCAATCCACGTAAACAAGTGTGATAATCACTATCCAGCATTGCTCACCCATGTCTTCAAGCTGTGCAGATGAAAATTCATCGGATCGTGAAACTTGAAGACAGCCCTTTGCGATTTTGAGAAATCAGCACCTTTTTTTTAAAGCAATAAATCTTCAGAGCAATGCTCTGTGGGTATTAACAACGATAAGGATAAGGGCTGTCACTGAGAATCTGTGTGAGACATTCAGAAACTAGACCCACAGGGGAGGGAGGTCAATATAACCTTCAATTGCCTGGGAAATCTGCTCTTCTTCCAAATTGAGCTGTTCCCGTACCCTCAGCAAAACAGGTCCCAGCTTCCTCTGTGACTTGAGGGAATGTCTACAAATCATCTATGCCCTTGAACTGAATCTGAGAGAGCCTGGGTAATGACATTATATACCTAACACAGCAAGAATGAGCTTAAAAAGTAATTCTCCTTAGAGAACTTGGAAAAATAGTGGGCCCTTTGTACGGACTCTGCAGTGATGCCATTGTCTCATTGCCACTGAGAAGGAGCTGCAAGGTTCAGTTTGGGCTGAGCCCCAGCCGTAATGGATTGCGCCCCTCAACTGGACCCTCGGTGAACAATAATCCCATTGTGAGATCACATCCCTTCAGCCTGCGGAAGGGACACGGTCACCTGATCTATATAAGGATTGAACCGCCCACAGCAATCTTATTGTCTTATTTCTAGGGTCTAAGCAGGAGGGCGCAAAGCAACCCCCTGGACTAAATGCTAGCCCAGGCATCCAGGATACAGAGGCTGCCGGGCATGGCTGCTGACTTCCTGCAGTGTGTAGTTTGATCTGCAAATAAACCATGAGCTAACATGAGTTGAAGACATGCTCTGTGGCTAGGAAGCGCAAACTAATCCTGGCTTTTACGTGGGACCCAGTGGGGTAAAGGGGAAGTTAGGCATGGAAGTAAAGCAAGTTTTACACTGAAACAAGCACAGATAAAAGATGTGGTACCCGAACTTTGCCAGGTGTGAAGAACAAAGGGGATGAAACTGACAAACAAACTCCACCTACGGTTGCCTAGGGCGAGAGCGGACACACCTCTTCCTCCCCACACTGGGAAACTGGTCTTCTGGTTCCTAGAGGGGGCTGTATAGGAAGAGTTTGACCTGGGAACAGGGGATTTTCGGGGAGGTCCTCTAACACAATGAGAAAGACGGCTGCTGGATGGCTGGAACCCAGCACCCAGCAAGGAGACCCCTGGCTCAGGTTGGCAGCCACCCTCCCCTGTGTGGCCCTTTCCCCATTGCTCCTACAGGGCAGTGCCTACTCAACTCAGGTGCCCATGTAATTTTATGTTACTAGTGAGTTTTCCCTCAAGATATTGATGAAGCTGGGGACAACTAGGGACAACTAGCATGCACAGAGGAGTGGGGAGAGAAGAGGACGTCTAATATTGACTAATTCTGTTTCCTGCTATACACCGTTCTTCTATCTTTGGGGTCAGTCTATCTGATGCCCACGCCACAATAGCCATCATTTGAACCTTTCTCCCTTCCGCATCCAGTCCAGTGTCTGGACACTGGTGTGACATCACTGTATGATGTCAGCTGTTTCTGAGGCATGAGAAGGGGCGGACAAAGGAGGAGATGGACACAGTGGACACAAGGCCACAGTGGTATCAGCGGCAGGTGCACAGGAAAACTCCAGACTCGGTGTAACCTGAATGTTCTTGGGTCCTCACCCCAGAACCCACTGAACCCTGGGTTACTTCAACACCAAACACAGAAAACGTCCTAAGTAATACATAATGGATAACTGTACATGTAAATGACTTACCTCTTCAAATTCTTAATAATTCTCTTATGAGACTCATTATTGGAAAGGCATGTCAGTTTCTGAGCTTCTTTGACAGGCCTTGTTAGCAGTTGTATCAGAAAGATTTGTCACACACACGAAAGGCGTTTTCCCCCCTCAGTACAAATAGCCACAGTGAGCAGAGAATGCTGGTGTTGATGCATGATGCTGGCCATTGAGCGGATCCCCAATGTTTGCAGCTCTGTGGCATCGCCATAAAACTTGATGCCTTAAGCTACAAAGCACGTGTTTTACAGCCTGCAGAACTTCATTTGCACAGTGCTGTGGCTCGAATGCGTCTCCCGGAATTTATGTAGTGGAAACACGATCCCTACTGTGACAGCATCGGGACCCTTCACTGGAGTTTCTGGAGTTTAGCTCACAGGAGACTCACTGTCGTGAATACGTTAGGGGCATCGTAGAAAGGGGCCTGTGTTAGTTGTCTTCTTGTGACAAAACACCCGAGGAAGCCTCTCGGCTCGTAGTTTAAGGGGTCACGGTGGCAGGGAAGGCGTGGTGGTGGGGAAGGCGTGGTGGCAGGCAGCCAGTCATATTGCAGCTGTCGTCGGAAGGCAGAGAGAGATGAATGCGAAGGTAAAGAGGCGCTTAGCTCACTTAAAAATATATGTATTTATTTTTACATGTTATGCGTATTAGTATTTTGCCTGCGCGCGCACATACACACGTGTGTGTGTGTGTGTGTGTGTGTGTGTGTGTGTGTGTGTGTGTAGACAAAGGTACTCACACAGGCCAGAAGCCCATCAGACCCTCTGGAACTGAGTCCATTGTGAGCCACCATGTGATACTGGGAACGAAACCTGGCTCCTCTGCAGGCGTAGCAAGTACTCCTGACCACAGAGCCCTCTCTCCAGCCCTCAACTTGCTTTTATTGTTTTCCTTTTTATTCAATCAGGGTACCCAGTCTGGTTAACCCAGTCAATAATGCTTTTGGGAAACTGTTTTTTTTTTTTTAATTCATGTATGTGTCTGCTTCATTGCTTCATCTGTGTAGGTGTTCCCAGAGGCCAGAAGAGAGTAGCGACTTCTTTGGAGCGGAAGTTACAGGTGGTTGTGAGCAGCCTGATATGGTTGCTAAGACTCAAATTCAGGCCAGCTAGAGAGCTGCAAATGCTCTTAGCCCTTGAGCCATCCATGTTTCCTGCCCCACTCAGCCAGCTCTAGAAACTCCCTCAGACAAGCCCAGAAGGCTGTCTCCTAGGTTAATCTGGTCTAGTCAAGCTGTCAATCAACATTGACCATCAGAAAGCTGCCTGTAGGGGTCGCTCTCAGGCTCTGCCCTTCCTCCTCCTGCCGTGTGATGATAAAGCAGAAAGGAACCTTGATCTTTGACTTCCCAGCTTCTAGAATTGTGAAATCCTTTTCAGTTCTACAAGAAGCGCAGTCTCAGGAACCCGCTTAAGGCATTACAAAACAGACTAAGAAACAGCGCGTTTCAGACCTGTTTGAGAAATGACGGAACAGTCAGCAGTGGGTGGATGATGATACGCTATTTATTGGGGTACAGAATAAAGATGGATCCCCCACCCTCACATCTTACCCAAGCATTAAATCTAGTGTTGTCTGAGTTAGGGTTTCTACTGCTATGAAGAGACATTGTAGCATGATTGATAAAAACCCAGAGAGAGAAATTGGGGTTCAACCTGAAGGTCAGAAAAGCAAAACAGCCAGACACTGGCTCTTACCCCTACCTCAGTCTGAAATGGCGATCCTGCCTCCAGGAATCTCAGAATGAGACTGACTGAGAGCTGTCTTGTCCCATTTTATATTCCTATCTTGTGCTGGGATTAAAGGTGTTCACCTACCACTGGTTTCTATGGCAAACTAGTGTGGCTACTGGGATTAAAGGTGTGTGTCACCACTGCCTGGTTTGTAAGGTTGATCAGTGTGGCTATTTTACTCTCTGAACTTCCGGCAAGATTTATTTATTAAAATACAAATAAAATATCACTGCAAGACACCATGATCACGTCAACTCTTATAAAAGAAATATTTAATTGGGGTGGCTCACTTACAGTTCATTGGTTCAGTCCATTATCATGGTGGAATATGGCGCATGCCGGCAGATATGGTGTTATAATGGTGTTGGGAAAGTAGGTGAGAGTCCTACGTCTTGCAGGCAACAGGAAGTAGTCCCAAAAACTGTGAGTGACTTGAGCATATGAGACTGCCTCACAATGACACACTTCCTCCAACAAAGCCACACCTCTTAAAAGTGCCACTCTCTTTGGGGACCGAGTTCTTCCAAACCTCCACAAATGCTTAAAGAACTAAACCGTAAAGCAAAATTAACTTATAAATTAACACAGAAACTAACTTTAATATATAGAGAAAAAGTTTTAAATGATCATGGGATGGCTAAGGTCTAAAGAAAGAGCACAAATCCAGAAACTAAACAAAATAACTGACGGACGTGGCTACATGAAATGGCAAATTATTCATCTAAAAAGATGCTAGGAGGGCTGGAGAGGTGGCTCAGTGATTAAGAGCACTGGCTGCTCTTGCAGAGGATCTAGGTTCAAGTCCAAGTACCCACCTGGTAGCTCATAACTCTCTGTAACTCCATTCCTAGGGGGAATCTGATGCCCTCTTCTGACCTCCACGGGCACTGCAAGCACACGGTATGATCCATGCATGCAGTCAAAACACCTATACACATAAAGTTTAAAAAGTAGTTAAGGTTAAAAAAAAAATTCCAGGAGTAAAATAAGACAGAGTGGCTAGTCTGGACATAAAAAGAGGCCCTCCTCCACCTCACAAGCCACCTCCAGGACCTCCTTGCTCAGCAGGACTTCTATACCCGTCTCTCTGCTGCAACAAACGTTTTTGAGGGAGACAAAGTCTATACAGAAAAATGTTGGCTGTATGCCCTCAAACTCGACATAACATTTTTAAATCAGAGGAGTATGTGGGAGAAGGAGAGGGGAGGACTTTTCCAGTCATTTTCCACATGCAGATGTTTGGAACAACAGTGAGTGTTGTCAAGGTGATGGGTATCTGGATGCTGCTGGCCGGGAGAGGTAGCACACGCACAGCGTGTATGAAAGCGACACAGACTCTCTGGCGATCAGGAAGCAAGGTTCTGTGCATCCTAATCAGCTACTGTGCCTTTGGAACTCCGAGTTGAGAAAGCCCCCATTCCTGCCTCTCCAAACCCTACCCTCTCAGAAAAACTGCCAAAACACCCAGTTCCGCATTCCTGGTGTTTGTACCAGTTCTTCCCAGGAAGCTGCCAGCTGCCCAAGTACACCCAAAGCATTATAATTGGGCACAGACCCAGTTTGTGGCGGATAGGTACCCTACCTACAGGGTATTTAAGCTCCCTCCTTTAAATTGACCATGTGATTTTTTTTCCCTGCCCCTTCTCCTGGGTGGATGACCCATGTATGACCATGCACGATCACATAAACTCAAGCAGGCACACACACAATGAATAAACTAATTATAAAAAGGGAAAATTATACATACAAATGATATTCTATATAAGGTTTGGAGATGGCTAATCTTGGTTGTCAACTACATCTGGAATGAACTTTTTTTTTTTTTTTAGGATTTTTGAATACTACCAGCTGGGCACATCTGTGAGGGATTTTTCTTGGTTGGATCATTTGAGGTGGGGAGACCAACCCTAAGTCCACCATTTGAGGTGGGCCCACCCCCCTCTAAATCTGGACCACGCCTTCTAGAAGCAGCCCACCCAAAAGAACATAGAAAAAAGAAACTTTTGCGCTTTGCCTGTTTGGCCCCTTTCTCACTAACTGGCAAGTTCATCTATCTTGCCCCTGAGCTATTCCTTCACTGGTGTTAGAACACGTCTTCAGAATGCCATTGTGGACTGAAAGCTAGCGCCTCTCTTGGACTTCCTGGGACTCTGGCAGCAGATGGGACAGCTGAGATGTTCAGTCTCCTGGACTGAAAATTACCAGGTTCTTGGCCTTTCTGTCAGGAGACAGCCATTGCTGGATGACTCAGACCAAAGGCTGTAGCCACTCTAATAAATCCCTTAAGATATATATATATATATATATATATATATATATATATATATTATATATGTATATATATAAAAGTTTATTCTATCAGTTATGTTATGTTCCTTAGAAAAACCTAACACATATTTCTAGAACTTAAATACATTAAAATGCCATGGAACTGTTAGAAAGAGTTGGAGAAACTTATACATGCTGATAAACACTTCTTAAAGCACTGTAAGCACCCATAGTACATTGTGAATAATGTATACAATAGGCTATAATTTCATTATATCTGAACATATGTGTTCATATATTCATACATATGTACATGCACATAATATATATCTATTCCTCCCCAAGGGCATAAGACAGGGGCCTGAAAGGTAGTATGATCAAGAAGTAAACACTTATTATCAAAAAGCCGCTAAGATGGAGCTGGAGAGATGGCTTAGTGATTAAGAGTGTTGGCTGCCCTTCCTAAGGATCTGGGTTCAATTCCCAGCACCCACATGGCAACTCACAACTGTCTGTAAGTCCAGCTCCAATGAATCTGATTCCCTCAAACAAGCATACATGCAGATCAAATACCAACACACACAAAAATTAAATGAATGAATAAATAAAAACCAAGATTGGAGATGCTTGTTACTATAGCACAGGGTAGTCTTACCCTGACTGATACAAATAGGAGAGACTTTACAAGGTCTTTCTTTGTGTATTTCTCTATAGTGTGTGTAATAATCACAGCTTATGAATTACTCATAAGTCAATTTATGTCAGTGTCCCTTGGGACTATTGATAAGTAGAAACTGCAAAGCCTGAATTCAAGTGCAAAGTTGAAATACCTGATTGAGACCTCTCCTGCAGGCCAGGAATGTGTCTGCAGCCTGAAGAACTATGAAACATGAGATGTGCTGTCCAGCCAATAACCAGGAAACCTGGAGATGAATTACCCACAGAATTATGTATGACCCTGGTGGGAGGTCAGGATAGAAAACGTTTTCCTGCCCCACCACAGAGCTGAAGGCCTTCCTAATAGGTGGTAGACCCACAGGGGCTGTTTTTGCCCACATTATGTGGCATGACTCTTGAGCAGCGAGAATTAAGTCACAGTCAGTACTGATTCTTGATATCTCACGATGCTGGTCCTTCCAGACATGTCCTCAACAGAAAAATAAATAAATAAAAACCACTGACTCAAGACAGTCAGACTGTTATCCCTGGTGTTTCCTGCCCTTGTTTGAATCTACTTAACTCACTGACAGAGCGCCTCCTCTCTGCCAAACCTTGTAATTGCCAGCTGCAATAAGACAGTTCTGCTCTCCTAGTCTCAGCCTGGTAGAGACAGGTAGGTAATAACAACTGCCCAGAAACATAGATAGTACTACCCTTTCTGAAGGGGGGTGGGTGGGTTCCAATTATTTCCAGTCACACAAAAAAAAAAAACAGAAACAACCTTCTTGCCAAATATAGTTATCTCCACTTTTTCAGATGGACAAAGATCGAAAGAGATGAACTGACTTTCTTGAATCTGTCAGTCCCCCAGGAAAGGTGCAATTTCCAGTTTGCTCTGCCCAGGTTGTCACCTCTGACTTAAGGGTCAGGTAAATAAGGGCACCAGAGTGGAACAAAAGGCAGAGAGGCACAGAAAAGGGATGAGGATGACGAAGCCGTGAGTCAGAACATTGACCTTCAGAGCAGGGCACCGAGACTCAGCTTCTTGTTTCTGTTGCCCCCAGAGGACAGGCAGAGCCCTGTTACTTCAGAGGCTGGAAATCTCACTTGGGTTAGTTATGGTTAGCCTTCCCTCCATTTCCGTCCTCACCCTCCCCTCCTGAAAGTGGAAGAAAATGTCTGATTTGCTGGAGGCTGGTGGCGGGGACAGGAGAGCCTTCACAAGGAGGTCTGCTGTTGAGCAAAGAATCCTAGAAGTAGATTTATGCTCAGCACCACAAACAGTTAAGGTCCCAAGTCCACCCCACCCAGTCCCTTCAGAAGCTGAGGCTAGGGACTCAGCACGTCCATCTGTTATCAGCTCTGATATCTTTCCTGATTAAGCTCTCAGAAACCAGAGAACAACCTGGGGATCTAATTTAGGTCTGTTCTTGGTTCCTGAAGAACCTAATCCAAACAGAGTGTAGGAGAGTTCCCAGCCCAGGGCTTTCTTCATGTGGGGCTCATTTCCCCACTCAATGAGGCAAGTAATGAGAAGAGAAGTCACTAGAAAAGCCTGGAAGGTGTGAGCAAGAGGCCTTTAGGGTGATGTGAGAGCCAAAGTTACGTTTTAAATTGTAATCACTATGCCTCCAAGATCCATGAAACAACACCACCTCTGACCTATAAGCCCCTTGCCCAATGATAAATACTTCCTGAAATGCTGGAGGCGGTTGTTTGTGGCAGATAACAAATCATGTGTTTTTACTCCCCTAAACAAAGTTTGTTTGACCCAACTACACAGGATGTGCTTGATCACATGTGGGCGGGAAGTACATAGGCAGGAAATATGTCAGGATGTATGCTTGGCCCTGATTGGACCTGATGGGAAATGTGATTGTTAGCTTTGCCTTTTTAAACTCCTGCTAACAGTGACTCAGGGTCATTTCCCTGGGAATCTGGATATGGACTTGGCCAGAGTCCATTGCTCTGGCCTGTATTTAATTAAAGCTTGTTTCAAATTTGATTTTAAATTGTGGTAGTGGTCTTATTCTTGACTGGTGGGATTAATAATGGTCTTTCCTAAGCCCCACTTTAAACTGAGGCTTGGAGGTACTTCTGGCCTTTGACCCGTGACCTGCATGATGCTAGGGACACTCAGAATAGAACCAAGGGCTTATAAGACAAAGAAGGGCAATTCTGGGGTGCGGGTAAGTGCCTCTGCTCTTTAGTATAATGGGGAGTCTGATATAAATGACTTTTTGGGCTTCTTTCAACAAGTGGCCCAGCTAGTGCTAAAATGGTAACTAAAGGGAGAGGAAGTAGGCTGACTGCAAGCTGGGCAGATGGCTCAGGGGGCAAGAGCACTTGCTGTGTAAGCACAAAGACCTGAGTTCAAATCCTCAGTGTCCATCTAAAAGTCAAGTGGCTGAATATATGAGTTCCTGTATCCCAGAGCTATGGGAGGCAGAGACAGGAGGATTGCTGGTTCAATACTTGCTTCAGTTTTAAAGAGCGAATCCATCCTCTGGAAGGTACTAAGACCAAAGGTGATAGAGGACACTTGGCACCCTCTCTGGTCCCTACACATACATGTGCATACACCACACACATATACTACTAAACCAAATGCACACGCACACACATACACATACACTCCACAGGTGGAAGATAAAGAGGTGGCATAGAGGGCCTGGAGAGATGGCTCAGAGATTAAGAGCATTGCCTGCTCTTCCAAAGGTCCTGCGTTCAATTCCCAGCAACCACATGGTGGCTCACAACCATCTGTAATGGGGTCTGGTGCCCTCTTCTGGCCTGCAGGCATACACACAGACAGAATATTGTATACATAATAAATAAATATTTTTTAAAAAAAATAATAAAAAAAATAAAGAGGTGGCATAGAGATCTCCCCGGGGACACATGGCTTCCCCGCAGAATGTAGAAAGCTGCACAAACATTCTAATGATGCGGCAAGAGAAGACGGGACAGTGTCGTCAGAATTACGGCTCCCTGGAAAGTAGCATTCGGTTTATGCTAATGTCGCATCATCACGTGCTGAAAAGGCTGCTCAGCTTTTCAGTTACAGCCTGCTGCCCTTCCTAGGGCTCCTGCGAAGATGGCAGTCAGGGTTGAAAACAGCAGGGGACTGCCGGGGCAGTTTGTGTTTTCATTTTTTAAAATGTGTACCCCTGGAGGAAAAGAGTGAGGTTGTGTTTTGTGTTGTTTCTCTCCCCTGGCCTTACCTGCTCCCATCCCCGAGGACAAGCAGCCAGCGGACCACAGGAACCCACCCACCCCCTCCACCCATGTAGTGACTAAAGGAAGCCTGGTGTGGTAATGCATGCAGTAAATTTTAGGGCAACCTGGGTTGCATGTAGTGCATTCCAGACCAGCCTTGGTTATATAGTGCGTTCCAGACTTGCTTGTGTTGTATAGTACATATACATTCCAGGGTGGCCTAGGTTATACTGTGCATTTCAAGTGGGCCTGAGTTGTATATAGCGTGTTCCAGGCTGGCCTGGATTATATCGCCTGTTTCAAGGCTGCCTGGGTTGTGTGGTGCATTCCAGACCGGCCTGGGTTGCATAGCAAGATCCTCCCTCAAAAAGCTGAGAACAAACAAAAGCAAGCAAAGCAAAAGTCCTCCAGGGGCAGCCAGACTCACCAGAAACTCTGAATAATGGGTGTGTTTGTTCACAGCCTCGGGAACAGCTTGTTCTCCAGAAGGCCCGTGTGGAGGCAGGTTCGGGAGACCTTTGCTCTGTGCTAATTTAGCTCAAAGTGTCACAACAAAGGGTGGGCAGGACAGTTTAAACAACACATTCTCATTTCTCACAATGCGGGAGGTTGGAAAGGCCAAGCTCAGGGTGCTGGTTGATTTGGTACAATAGCCTGCTTTGGTTTGCAGATGGCCACATTCCTATAGTGTCCTCACATGACTGGAGGGGAAAGTCCTGGCTGATACCTCTTTTTATAAGGACCTGGTCTCATCCTGGGGATTCCACCCTCATGACCTCACATGGCCTCATTACCTCCTAAATATCACCATTGACTAGGGCTTCAACATAAGAATTGGAGCGGTGCCGGGCGGTGGTGGTGCACGCCTTTAATCCCAGCACTCGGGAGACAGAGGCAGACGGATCTCGGTGAGTTGAGGCCAGCCTGGTCTACAAGAGCTAGTTCCAGGACAGGCTCCAAAGCCACAGAGAAATCCTGTCTCGATAAAAAAAAAAAAAAAAAAAGAATCGGAGGGGTGCAGAAACATTCATTCTATAACACAGAGCATTAAAATTGTATGCCATGGGGCCCTGCTTAGCACAAAAGTTTGATCTCTGTGGTAGACAGAATTCAAAGTGAGCCCATAAGAGTCCTGCTCCATTGTGCCCTCACTGTGCACAATTCCCTACTTTGAGATGGGTAGGGGAGTCCGACTCAGTCAGACAAGATGCCAAAAGCAGGTCTAGAGGACAAAGAGATCAGAGTGATTTCCTGTTGTTAGAAAGCTAGTCAGAGCCAGGTGGCGCACGCCTTTAATCCCAGCACGCGGGAGGCAGAGCCAGGCGGATCTCTGTGAGTTCGAGGCCAGCCTGGTCTACAAGAGCTAGTTCCAGGACAAGCTCCAAAGCTACAGAGAAACCCTGTCTCGAAAAACCAAACAAACAAACAAACAAAGCTAGTTAGGTATTGACAAGGTTGAAAGGCAAATAGGGGTAGACCTGAGGCAGGCATGCACAAGGAATAGCTTAACAATTTAGGGACTCCACTTGGTTTGAGCTATGCACATATACATTATTTTCTAAAGGTGCATGTCAGCCTAAGATTCTCATCTGCAAGTGCTACATACCCAGCTTTCAAATCCAGCAATCTTGTTAGCCACCTAGGATCAACCCGAGTTCAGTGGCACACAGATCCTCCTCTGGATAATTGAATAAGCTTCTCATCTCCTTAACGAACATGAAACTTAGATCCTATTTAATCATTATCATCCATTTACAAGAGTGGAAAGGTTAGAGCTAGTTTGGGGTGTGTATGCAATAAGGCAAAACTGTGTTTCCAAGTGAATTTAAAGAGAATCTGCTTTTTGCTATCTTACATTCTGCACAATTGGGCACGCATAAAGTCGAAATCAGATGCATTATCAGAAGGTGTAGACAAATTTTTCTTTGGGTCTCCAGTTCACAAAAAGTGACATAAAGACTTATTAATTATGAAAGTTCGGCCTATCGCTTAGGCTTGTCCTAGTAGCTCTTATAACTTAAATTATTTACATTAATTATTTACATTAATCTACACGTTGCCTCCTGGCTTTTCACCTCCCTTCCACTTTGTACCTCCTGTTCCTCTCCACGTCCATTGCCCCCCGACTCCTCCCCCCTGCCCCATCCCTAGATTCATCTCCTCTTCTTATCTCCCTTCCCGGAAGTCCTACCTAACCTCTTTCTGCCTAGCTATTGACCATTCAACTCTTTATCAAACCAATTAGAAGGTGCCTGTAAAACAAGAACTTTAAATCTTTGAAAAAGAAATTGAAGAAGACACCAGAAAATGAAAAGATCTCCCATGCTCTCGGGTAGGCAGAATTAACATAGTAAAAATGGCAGTCTTACCAAAAGCAATCTACAGATTTAATGCAATGCCCAGCAAAATTCTTCTCAGACCTCAAAAAAAAAAAAATACTCAACTTCATATGGAAAAGCAAAAAAAAAAAAAAAAACCCCAGGATAGCCCAAACAATCCTGTACAATAAAGAAACTTCTGGAGGCATCACAATCCCTGACTTCAAACTCTACTGCAGAGCTACAGTACTGAAAGTAGCCTGGTATTGGCATAAAAACAGACAGGAGGACTAATGGAACCCAACTGAAGACCAGGATATCAATCCACATACATTTGAACACCTGACTTTTGACAAAGAATCAAAATATATAAAATGGAAAAAAAGAAAACATAGTCAACAAGTGGTGCTGGCATAACTGGATATCAACATGTAGAAGAATGAAAATAGATCCATATCTATCACCATGCACAGAACTCAAGTCCAAATGGATCAAAGACCTCAACATAAAGCCAGCCACACTGAACCTCATAGAAGAGAAAGTGGGAAGTATATTTGAACACATTGGCATAGGGAACCACTTCCTAAATATGACCTCAGCAGTCCAGACACTGAGAGAAACAATTAATAAATGGAACTTCCTGAAACTGAGAAGCATTTGTAAAGCAAAGGGCATAGACAAGAAGAGAAAATGGCAGCTTACAGAATAGGAAAAGATCTTCACCAACCCTACATGGGACAGTGAACTGATCTCCAAGATATATAAAGAACTCAAGAAACTGGTCATCAAAAAAAAAAAAAAACAAATAATCCAATTAAAAAAATGGGGTACAGACCTAAACAGAGAACTCTCAACAGAGGAATCTAAAATGGCTGAAAGACACTTAAGGAAACACTTAAAATCCTTAGTCATCAGAGAAATGCAAATCAAAACAATTCTGAGATTCCATCTTACAACTGTAAGAATGGCCAAGATCAAAAACACTGATGACAACTTATGCTGGAGAAGTTGTGGGGAAAAGGGAACACTCCTGCATTGCTGGTGGGATGATGTGGGATTCCCCTGTGTATGCTATTAGTCATTGGTTAATAAAGAAACTGCTTTGAGCCTATAGCAGAGCAGGGCAGAACAGAGCTAGGCAAGGGTGGAGGGGGGAGGGAACTAAACTGAATGACGGAAGAAAGAAGGTGGAGTCAAAGAGAAGCCATGGAGCTGCCACCAGAGACAGACATGGCAGAACCTTGCTGGTAGGCCACGAGCCTTGTGGTAAAATATAAAATAATGAAAATGGGTTAAATTAAGATGTAAAAGCTAGCCAATAAGAAGTTAAAGCTAATAGGCCAAGCAGTGATTTAATTCATAGTTTCTGTGTGGTTATTTCCGGAGTCTGGGCAGCCAGGAAACAAACAAGCAGCCTCCTACAACAGTGGAAGTGCAAACTGGTACAATTGCTTTGGATGTCAATGTGGTGATTTCTCAAAAAATTAGGAAACAACCTTCCTCAAGACTCAGCAATACCTCTTTTGGGTATATAAGCAAAGAATGCTTAAACGTACCACAAGGACATGTGCTCAACAATGTTCATAGTAGCATTATTTGTCATAGACAGAACCTGGAAACAATGTAAATGCCCTTCAAATGAAGAATGGATAAGGAAAATGTGATACACTTACAGAATGGAATACTACAAGGCAGAAAAAAATATAATGACATCTTGCAATTTCGGTCAAATGGATTGATCTAGAAAACAATATATTGAGTGATGTAACCTAGACCCAGAAAGACAAATATCATATTTACTCACTTATAAATGGCTTTTAGACATAAAGCAAAGAAAAACCAGCTTACAATTCACAATCCCAGAGAACCTAGACAATAAAGAGGACCCTAAGAGAAACATACATGGATTTAATATACATGGGAAATAGAAAAAGACAAGATATCCTGAGTAAATTGGGAGCATGAGGACCATAAAAGAGGGTAGAAGAGGAAGGGAGGGGAGTGAAAAATATATATAGCTCAATAAAAACAATAAAAAAGAAGTCGCAGGGCTGGAGAAATGGCTCAGAGGTTAAGAGCATTGCCTGCTCATCCAAAGGTCCTGAGTTCAATTCCCAGCAACCACATGGTAGCTCACAACCTTCTGTAATGGGTCTGGTGCCCTCTTCTGGCCTGCAGGCATACACACAGACAGAATGTTATATACATAATAAATAATAAATAAATATTAAAAAAAGAAGTTGCCTTAGCAAAGACACTTCTTCACAGTGTACAAAAGATTACTCCACAACAAGAAGGAATACACAGAATAGAAAATGGTTATATAACAGAATCTGTCAATCAAAATAGGTAGCCACCCAAATCAAACCACTAGTGACCAAATCCCTCCTTTTTATAGACCTCTGCCTTAGTTACTGTTCTATTGCTGTGATAAGACACTGTGATCAGGGAGAGTTATAAAAGAAATGTTTAATTAGGAGCTTGCTTACAATTTCAAATCCTCATGGTGTGGGAAACATGGTACATGGCAGGCAGGCAGGCATGGCGCTGAGCAGTAGCAGAGAGATTTACATCCTGATCCAAGGGAAGCAGGCAGAGAGAGAGAGACAGGTTTTAAAAGGACATCCTTTTAAAACCTCAGAGCCAACCCCCACTGACACACCTGCTTCATCAAGGCCCTGCCTCCAAATCTTTCCCAAATAATCACACAGACTGGGGACCAAAAATTCAAATGTATGAGCCTATGGGGTATGTTCTCTCTCAAACCATAAAAATACGGTCCAGGCAATAACCTGGGGTCCTAGAGCACCTTTACTCTGTGACCTGTTGTCACTCCTGACAGTGGATCTGATCTGCCCTAGCTCTTTGCTTGGAATGAAGATCTCTTGCTACTTCTGCAAATCTGTGGGAGCCTTTGTTTCTGTAATAGGCCAAAACCCTGGAAGCACACACACAGCACAGACCTGGCCATTGGCAATAGAGCCGCTCTCACACATAGCAGCTTGAAGACCAAGGGCTAGAACTCCAGAACCCCTACAGATCAGGAGAATGCAACCTGAGTGTATCTCTGACCCTGGGAGAAGGCACACCACTCTAAGATGGCAGGGACTACTGTCTAGATGGAGGCTTTTTTGTTCCTAGACAGGTTCTCATGTAGCCCAGGCTGGCCTCATACTAAGTATGTAGCCACGGCTAACCTTGAGCTTCTGTTCTCCCTGCCTTTACCTTCCAAGTGCTAAGATACAGGTGTGCACCACCACACCCAGCTTACGTGGTGCTAAGATAAATACAATTGAACCCAGGGCTACATGCTTGTGAGGCGAGCATCCTACCAGCTGAGGTGCATCCCCTCCCCTTTATCAGAGCTTTTCTGATAAAGAACGAGGGCACACTATTGCCCTGTCCTGTAAAAGTCAACCCAATTGTCCTTTCAACCACCTAGACAGGAAAAAGCTGATCAGGAAGATCAACTCATCGTAATGTAGAGACTTTAGACATTATGAAACCTGACTAAAGCATAGATTTCAGCTGTGGTCCCTCTGTCATCGTCTACTGTCCCCCTCCGAGAATGCATACCACTCCTTTCTTCAGCCAGCTCCACCTTCTGTTCTGTGCTCAGTGTGTTTCATCTGAATTCTTTGGGCACGATTACAGGGACCAGGTTACTGAGCAGAGTCCAGAGCAGGTTCTAGTGACAATGGCATCTCAGAGCCACCAACAGCTGTGCTGTGAGAGGGCCACAGGGCAAGGAAATGTAATTGAGCGATGACCAGCAAAAACACTGAACCTTGGTCCTGCAACCAAGGGCTACTCCATTCTGCTGCTGACGGTAGAGGTGAGGGGCCGTGAACTCCGCACTTCAGCTGAGATCCCAGCCAAGCAGAGAATTGGCCACACCATGCCCATCTTCATTCCTTTCTCCTTGCCACAGTGAGCGCCCTGATAAAAACACTTTAGGAAAGAAAGGGCTTATTTTGGTTTATAGTTTTGGAGGGACGCAGCCACTCATGGCAGGGGCATCATGGCTGCTGATGAGGAAGACACATTAGCAAATGCAGGAAGCTGCCTGGTCACACTGAATCCACACTTAGGAAATGGAGAGAGAGAGAACAGGAGTGGAGCACCCCCAGTGAGCCACTTCCTCGGTGAAGGCTCTGTTTCCTAAAATGTTCCCCAGCCTTCCCAAACATCGCCCCAATGGGAGACTAAGGAAATAGTTTATATCCAAGCCTTAACAGTGCCTCTGCTTCTGAGCTACACAACTGCCTAATGATAAATGTGTGCTATTTTAGGCAGCCGGGACTAGGGTCAATTGTTATATAATAGGGAGAGTTAATAAAATCTCCTTTCTCTGAGAGTCCAGTCCTCTTGTCCGTTGTCTCTTTGTCTTCTCCAGCCAGCTTTTGTTTGGGTTCTGATGACATATCTGTATACATAACCTTCTTTCTTCCTCTTTTCTTTTTCCCTCCACTGCTTCCTTTGGGAATTTAATCATCATTCAGACCTTCTCAGCACACATCCCTCTTTGAGCACCCCCAAAGCATCCTACTGTCTTCTTCCCACCCTCTTCCAAGTGTCCCCGGGACACACATCATTGTGGGACCACCGTTTTCATCCTTGTAAGCAGCGTTCAGGTTTCCAAAGCTGAGAAACATATTTATTACATAACAGAAAGACATAAGCCCAAACAACTTGCTGCTGGGGCTCTTAAACATAGCAACAGCAGAGAGCTTTTCTGGGCTTGAGGAGGAACATTCAAATGTCTCTTAATTTCAGTAATTTTCCTGGTCTATAGAATAGAAAGCCTAAAAATGGCACAAAGGTAGCTCAGAACATTCATAGAAAACTTCACCCGACACTAGTGAGCAAGGGGTGCAGAGCAAGCCCCGTGCGCTGGCTGTGGAGAGTGACAGGCAGCCATTCTAGGGCTTGTTTCTTGCTTGTTGTTGACCACTCTGGATGGGAAAGGAACAAGGAGGGGTTCACGACCCCCTTCCCATCTCTCCTTGTTTCCTGACATGGTGGCGCGCATGCCTCATTTCATCAGACCCCTGGCTCTCCACTACGACCAATGCGCATGCCTAATTTTACCAGCCCCTCTCTCCGCTATGACCGACAATTCTGAAACCCTGGACCAAAGCAAATCTTTCTCCCTTCAGGTTGCTTTGTTAGGTGTTTGTTCATAGCGATGCTAAAGTAAGGAATCTGTCCACCCTCTCTGGGCTCAGAGGGTAGCTGGGTCTTCTGCATTGCTGTCTGTGTGTTCCTCTGAGAACGGACTGCCTTCCTCACTGCACATACTATCTGAAGGTCGTGTGAGGACGTCTCACTGGAGACTTTGCCTGCCATGAATAGAGCCTGCTTACAAGAACTCCCCCTGTGTCCCCAGATTTGGAGGTCCAACTGTGTCGTGTGAGTTCTCTTCAAGCATCCCTAGGGTTGCTCTATCCCCACTCCTATCTGGCAGGCTTGTCACCTGGCGGGATCTCCCTCTACTCACTTTCTTTGTGCCCTCAACATCGATGGCCTTGATTCTGCTTTCTGGATTGGCCTGGGGTGATGGTGAGCAAGGAAAGCTTTCATAGTATAGTTGTTTATAAGCCTTATCTTATGTCAGATTGACTGAACACTTGCTGGCCATTCAAAATAGCTCTTCTGTGATGTTGGACAGATTCTATTTCTGCTTGACCTGGGAGACCTCTCTAGTCCATTGAAGGGTTAAACAATTTTTGGTGGGGGAAGACAGGAGGTTTTCTCTAGATAGGGCACATATTTAGAAACTGACTCTTGGCAATTGCATGTGCTATATGCAAAGAAGTAACTGGTTTTGCTGAATTTTACTATTTTACTTTTCCCGTTGCTTTGACACAATACTCCCACAAAGGGCTGGAGAGATGGCTCAGTGGTTAAGAGCACTGGCTGCTCTTGCTAGGGACCTGGATTTGATTCCCAGCACCCACGGGTTGGCTCAGAGCTATGAGCCTGAGCTCCAGATTCCAGGGGTTCTGATGTCCTCTTCTGGCCTCCCTGGGCCCCAGACATGCATATGGTTCACATATACATATTTATGCAAGCAAAATACCCAGACACATAAAAGAAAGTAAACCTTGATAAAAACTAAAAGAAGGATGGATTTGTTTGGGGCAGTCTAATCCAGACAGTTCCTCACACAGCCTCCTTTTCCAGGTGATTCCCATCAAGTTGACAGATCATCACAATCACAAAGCCACCCTAACGCATAACAGTGCACCTTAAACCATACCGGAGTGGGATTAGCTATTGGATTTATGGCACTTACATCCTTGTCTTTATGTTTACTATAAGAAAGATGGTTGAAAGATTCATTCACGAATGAAACTTGATGGTACCGATCACTTGCGAAGTGCAGAGGCACCGAGCTGAGAGATGTTCACACCCAATTCCTTCTCTGAGACTTTATAATGAGGTAGAGGCACGGAGCAGAAGGAGCTAAGTACGGCCTGAATCACAGTGAGCTTGTGTTGAAGCTGGCTGGAGGGGTTTGGCTGAAAGGAGCTAAGGGTTGTCACAAGTGTCTGGTGAAAAGGGGCTACTGGGGAATACTGATCAGTAGAGCCAGTTCTGGAGGCTGAGGAGGGAGAGGAAGCAGTGACAGGGATGCTCTTCGCTCTGGAATGAAGAAAGGCTCTCTGGTGGCCCTGAAAGCAGAGCGGTGTGAAGCCCTAGGAAGAAAATTACTCAACTCTTCTTTTTTTTTTTTTGGTTTTTCGAGACAGGGTTTCTCTGTGGCTTTGGCACCTGTCCTGGAACTAGCTCTTGTAGACCAGGCTGGTCTCGAACTCACAGAGATCCGCCTGCCTCTGCCTCCCGAGTGCTGGGATTAAAGGTACTCAACTCTTCTTGATCCTTTGGCTTTTAATGGAGCAGCAGTGTGTAAATGGAAGAGGCAGGGACGCCAGGCTTGCGACAGCGCCTCAGCCATCTGGAGAGCCTGTCGCCGCCGCCTGTGAGAGCATCCGCTGAAGGAAAGCTGCTGTGTCCAGGTAGAGCATATGGGTGTCTCCCACTGAGACGTGAAGGGGAGTGGGGGGAACTGCAAACATCTTCCACAGCCACCAAGGCCTCCCTTGGGCCACAGTTGGGTCACTTGAGTGGCGCCGTGAAGAAGGCTCATGTTATACAAAAGGCTCATGATTCTGCCGTTGTCATCTCTGTGGGTGGAAGTGTGTGGGGAGGGAGCTGGGAAGCATGCACCAGCTGGGGGAGGAGAGGAGAATTTGTCTTGGAAAAAAAAAAAAAAAAGACGTGTTTGTGTGCCTGATCTTAGCTGGAGACATTTCTGCAGCTCAACTTCAATTTTTCTGTCACTAGGCATTATGTTGTTCTGGTTGCTTCTATGACTATGACATAAGATCCAGTTCTAAAGAAATAAATTAACAAAAGAAAACAAAAACAAACAAAAAAAATCAGAGCCAGCCAATACCCATTCTGCTTGTGGACATTGGCTACTGCTTTTTACCTCTGTCACCAACCCATGAGTTCTGTCCAAGGACTATCCACCTGGGGCCAGGCAGTCCACTGTGCTATAGGGACAGAAAAGGATCTGTGACCTCAGCACCAGGAGCCTGAGGCAGGATGACCGCCACAAATTCCAGGTCAGCCCAGGCTATTTAATAAGTTCTGAGTCAATTTAATAACAAAGTGAGGCCCTCTCTCAAAATAAAAGAAAACGAGGGTTCTGGGTGGAGTCCAGTTGGTAGAGTGCTTGTCCTGCTCTGGGTTCAGTCCCCAGCATAAACCAGATGTGGGGGTACATGGCCAAAATCCCAGCACTCAGGAGATGGAGGCAGGAAGATGAAAAAAAGTAAGGTCTTTGGTCAGTGGTGGTGCACGCCTTTAATCCCAGCACTCCGGAGGCAGAGACAGGTGGATCTCTGAGGTCAAGGCCAGCCTGGTCTACAGAGTTCCAGGACAGCCAGGGCTGCACAGAGAAACCCTGTGTCGAAACAACAACAAAAACCAAACCAAAACAAACAAAAGTAAGGTCATCCTTGGCTTCTTAGGGAATTTGACACCAGACTGGACTATCTGAGACCCTGTATCCAAAAAGGAAAGGAAAGAACAAAGGAAGAGAAGAAAAGCTCCTCATGTTCCATGGACTAGAGAAATGATCATCAAGACATTCCCATCCTGTAGTGAGGAGCAGCGGGCCGGCCTGCTTTTCGTCCCGCCAGGCTCCCACATGGCTAGCTTTACACCCGAAAAAACAACACACAAATTGTATTCTTTTAGACACTGCCTGACCCATTAGCTCTAGCCTCTTACTAGCTGATTCTCTCATCTTGCTTTAACCAATATTTAGTAATCTGTGTGGGTGTCTTACCGGGAAGGATCTTAGCCTGCATCCATCTCGGAGAGGAGAGCTATGGCGACTGCCCGAGGCAGCTGCCAGAGCCATCTACCTCACTTCCTTCTTCCTGTTCTGTCTACTCTACCCACCTAAGGGCTGGCCTATTAAATGGGCCAAGGCAGTTTCTTTATTAACGAATGAAATCAACACAAACAGAAGACTCTCCCACATCACCACCCAGCTTCTAAACTCCCAGAAAGTGAGAAGATAATGATGCCCAAGGTACACATGTCCACGGTCTTTAGAATCACTCGTTTTTTTTTTCCTTTCTCTTTTTCTTTTTTCTTTTTTGTAACTCTTGGAGTTAACAGCAGTCTATTACACACTTGAAAATGGCTGAGTAGATTTAAAGTGTTCTCAACACAAAACATAGGTGTGAAGCAATGCTTACGTTAAACAGCTATTCCACCCTGCGTGCGTGAATTAAAATATGGACACCATAAATAAACGCATCTTTTCACGTTACAATGTTTAAGAGGCACGGAGTCTCAAAGGAAGACGTGGTGTGGCTGGAGCTGTGAAGGTTGCTTTTCTTTGTTCGCTTCGGCTGGGAGCAGGTACCAGCTGCCACATATTGAAGGGGGATGGTGAGACACAGTAGAAAGAATGTCAGAGGAAAGGTGTTGGAGGCAGGCTGTTTGGGGCATTCCAGGTGCTCTCTTCCCCAGCTGTGCAACTTCTAACAATTTACATTCCCCACCCCCACGATGTCCTTCAATGGAAAACTACATACTCACAGTATATGCCAGATGATAGAGCGGGAATAGCAGGACATGGTATTATCTATAAGGTAGATAGAGGGAGATAATAGAATGATAACGCCAGATGTGAAACTTTAGAAGGTGGGGAGGCTGAGGCAAGATGATTCCTTAAAGTGGGAGACCAACTCGGGCTACAGTGAGATTCTATCTCAAAAGCAAAAACAAGGCACGCCATCAAGAAAGAAAGAGAAAAAGAAAAGAAAAAAGGAAGGAAGGAAGGAAGGAAGGAAGGAAGGAAGGAAGGAAGGAAAGTTTAGAGTTCCAGAAAGCCCTCAGCTCGCTGCTTGGTGCACAGAGGAGCCCAAAAGGATGGCTGTTCTGTAAAAGAGCAAGGACAGAAGGCAGGACAGAACAAAGCAAGCTTCTCACAAGTGCATCCTGACCAGGCCTCGCCCACTCCGTGCTGAGCTCCTGAGGGCTCAGGTTCTGTGAGCCTGGTACAGCACCAGCTCTCAGGAGCTGCTTCTAACTGACTGCAATCTTAGTAGAGAAGGACTTGCTGAAGGGGAAGGAAGGCCGGCAAGAGAAGGAAGGACGACCGGGAGGAAGGAGCGAGGCGCAGGAGGGAACAAAGGATATAAAGTACTGAAGCCTAAAGGATGAAGAAATGAGATGTTAAGCCCCAACTTCACCCTGCCTTTTGAGGCCCCATAAAACTAATGGACTTGGGATGGAATCCGTTCCAAAGTGCCCTGGAAGCCAGATGGAAGCTTATGTAATTGTTTTCCCTTGCAAGCTCAAGGGAAAGTAAGGATGCCTGCTTCTCCCTGCAGGGCAAGAAGGTACTGGTTCAACTGCCCTCCACCTTTTTCGGTTCAAGGCTGCCGGGATGAGTCCTCTCGGGCCTTGCAGACGCCCTCCAGAAACAAAGCACTCTGTGTTGGGTCCCTGTGCGGGTTCAGGAGAGAGCGTGAGGGAAGCGCTGGAAGGCAGGGTCTGGCAGGGAGAACTGGATGTTCTACCCTCAGCAAAACACATCCCACATCTCCCACCAGAGGCAAGAGAACAGCGCGAGCAGACTGGATTCTGAGGCTGGGTGCTGGGGGCGGTGCAGGCGGCCGGGCGGAAAGAGATGTGGTTGCATAGGAAGGCGGTAGAAAACTAAGAACTGGTTGCATTGATGTACAGTTCTGCTAGTTATTAGCATGGGAGGAAAAAAGGCATCTCAAAGAAACATCAAGCCCAGGGACCCGGCAGCTTGCTTCCTGGAGCCTGTGTTGGAAAGGCCACTGACCTTTTCGGACCCAAGTTTCATCTGTAAGAAAACAGCTTCTTGGCCCCATCTTTAGTCAGAAGCGATCCTCCCCTCGCTCCTCTGTGGCCCAGGTTTTCCCTTGATCTGCATGTGCTCTACCAGGCATATTTTTCAGATTTCAGATAATCACTTACATATTTGTTTGGTTTTTGTTTTTTTTGAGACGCAGTCTCGTTCTGTGGCCCAGATGGCCTTGAACACATGCCTCAACCTCCCAAGTGCTGGGATTGGGGGTGTGAACCTCTTTGTCCAGCTACTGGGGTAACTTTTAACTCAGCAGAAAATAAACCCCATGAAAGCAGGGACTGGGGGAAGGCACTGTCAATAACGGTTCCTTTTCAGTCATTCACTACATGCTTCTTGAGCCTGTGGACTCCAAGGAATATGGCAGCAAGCACCTCAAACAACAACAACAAAAACAAAACAAAACAAAACAAAACAAAGACCCCTCCCTTTTTTTTTTTTTTTTTTTTTTTTTTTTTTTTTGCTTAAACAAAAGGCCTTGGGGCTTCAGTTTCAGGGGCACTGTTGATGCTGTATAACAGTGTTAATGAAGTACTCTAGAATGGAACAATGGCAGTTGCCCTGGGGATGCTCTCCTCCCACCCTCCCAGGGTCCAGCCCCAACCCCCTTCATGTAAGGTTCTACAGGTGTATAAGGATGTGTAGGCACGGGGGAGATGGATTCCTCGGTAAAGTGTTTCCCAAGCGAGTGTGAGGACCTGGGTCTGGATCTCCAGCACCACAATAAAAAGCCAGCACCGCATAATTCACCAGTAATCCCAGGCCCAGGGAGGCAGGCAAGAGGATTCCCGGGCTTGCTGGACAGCCAGTCTAGCTGAATTGGCATGTTCCAGGTTCACTGAGCGCTCCTAAATCAAACACATGAACCTGTGCACATGCATACCACACACACACACACACACACAAACACTACAAGTAGTAATGAAGCCTCAATACCCATCACCATTTCTCCTTCTCTCCTTTGCATTTTCTGGTCCCCAAAGGTAAGAAGGTCCGAGACTGATTTTGTCCAATAAAATGGCTGCAAAGTTTTGGGATTCACATCCAGGCACTTGGCTGACTCTTCAGCTCCCAAAGAGGGTTTTCTTTTAGCCTCAAGGCCCTCTCCACAGCAAGTGAGGTATTACTGCCTTTTCCATGTAAGAAAACCCACGCCAACGTCTTTCCAGGTAATCTGGAAAAAGATATGCAACGACTCTGGGCCCCAGAATCAGAGCGAATTGAGTCTCTGACGTCCCGAGGCCACATACTTCTTTGACTTTGGTGCCTCGCCTACAACAGAGACATTCGCAGCTGTGTTAGAAGCCCACCCAGAAGCACGGACCAAATCCCTGCAGTGGAGCAGACACGGGTGCAGACCCTTCCTTTGTACCAGGGACCACTAACTCTTGCCATGCCTCTGAGCTACCCTGGGACTTATTTTCAGATTGCTATGGTACCCTAGAGTTTTTGACATAGTTCATCTGGGGTAAGGAGGGGAATGTGAATTCTAGCAAACTCCCAGGAAATGCTTTGCTGCAGAGGAACACACGTCTCTGAGATTAGCCTTAAGCTTCTTTAGTGATTGATGATACAGGGTGAACTAATTTTTTTCCCCGATAACCACAACAAGAAGGATGAAAGGAAGGTACATTTTAAAGAGGGGACTCAGAGGGGGGATAATCCAGTTTGAGAGGCTGCTGCCCAGAGAGGAAGGGCTGGTGATGTCATAAAGGGAAGTCCTAGACCGAGAGCCAGAAGAACCAGAGGTCAATATGGGTTCAGAGCTAGCTGTGGAGAAAGCCCGTCTTGCAGTGTGAAGCTTAGATGGTAAGGGAACAGAATTCAAAGTCCAAATCCTGCAGTCTTCTCCCAAGAAGCTTTGCAGCAGCTGCCAGTAGCCAAAGTCAACCACCCTGAAGTCAGCTGAAGCAGATCAGACAGCTCTCGGGAAAGCATCTGAGGCTTCTGGGTAGGTAAGTCCATCTCAGGCCTCTGCCCAGTGCACCATCCCTATGGACTCTGACCCAGGGCAGCGAGCCACGAGGCAGTGGAAAGTGCATGGCATCTTCCCCTGCCTTATTATCAGTGGTCCCCAGCAGGGTTGTACTGTGCCAAGGGTTAGCGTGGGTGGCCGTGACTCATTCAGACTCGCGGGGAAGCAGATGCTGCTGCTGCCACCAGCGCTGCCACGGAAACGGGCTAAATAAATCCCAGATCCTTGGAGAGGGCAGAGAACAAGCTAACTGCCGTCGGTAAGCCAGGCTGCTCCGGATGTGTTCTGGGTTCTGCCACTGTGGTGGCGTACACAGCCTGTGGGAAGTCTTCAGCCTTAGAGCTGGCTGGAGACCCAGTGGAGATCCACAGCCCCTGGGGCATTTCTAGAATGTGTGATAAGGAACAGATGGAGGGTACAGTATCAGCGTCACAGAGTCTCAGGCTAATCAGTTCACATAGATCCTGTTCCTAGAACCTGTGGGGCTGTTAGGGTTATTGCAGGGGTAACACCTTTAGCAGTTCACCGTGCTGTACCTAAGAGCCACAGGACTACCCTAGGAGACTGGGTCTCTACTGGCTCTGCCATAGAGCAGTAGACATCCCAAGAGTGGCCCAGAAGCCCACTATTACAGGGTTGCAAACAGAACCAGAACTGGCCTCGTGGGCTTTTAGAGAAGTCCTCCCTGAGCAAGTGAATCTTTGGGCCTTTACTACAGAAGTCTCCTTAACTCATCCCTGAGCTGGTACTCACGGTTGGTCCTAGCAGCACCACAAAAGGCCTGGGTTCTTTCTCTCTGTCCCCAGCAGTCATCCAAATTCCTCCTTCTGGAGGGGCGGGTGGCAACCCTCCTTCAGAAGAGGGACAGAGGCTGTGGGTAGATGTGCCCTGCATTGCCACTCCCCAATCCCTCCACCCTCTGGCATCCCCCCTTCTACTGCCTGCTCCGTTATCACCCCTCTAATTGTTCATCTTCTGCCACTCTTCCTCGACCTGTAAACATATTTATGCTCCCCCACAAGGAAAAGAAGAAAGGAAGGGGGGAGGGAGGGAGAAAGGAGGGGGAAGAAAGGAAGGATTAAGGGAAGGAGAGAGGGATGTTTCCTAACCCAGAAACCTGGATCATCTTTTCCTCTTTCTTGTCACCCGTTAGGGTGGCTTGCCGGCCAGGTATGCTTGGAGATTATTAACCTCTCTGAAGCTCTGCTTACCTACCCCACAAATGAGGACATGATACTCTTTGTCAGGCTGTTATGAACTCAGCACACACCTTACCCAGCATATTGCCACCCAGAGGATAAGCTGAGTTTGCAGGGCGGCTCCCCTTGTTATTTCTATCCAGTGCCATCTAAAATGTGCCCTATGGCTCTTCTGATTCACCCCATAAATTTATGGAGAAAAATATATGCATAAGTATATATTTTCTTCTACTTTTAATATAGTTTATTAATCCTTTGAGAATTTTATATCATATTTTGGTCATATTCATCTCCCCACTATTTCCACTAACTCCTCTTAGATCCACTCCCCACTTACCCACTTACCCTCGCTCCCCCTTTTTTAGATACCCATGAAGTCCAGTTTGTGCTGCTCATGTACTCACTAGTGTGGGGCATCCACTGGGCGAGGGTACCCCACTACAGACCACCCCCTTAACAAAACTGGCTTCACCTCCTCCAGAAGCCCCCACTGTCAGTAGCTTCTCTGTGGGGGAGCCTCTCCTCCCTTATGGAGAGAGTTTTAATGGCCTGCTGGATATGTTCCTCAGTTCCCATCACACTGAGTCTAGAACTTTCTGTGTCCTTGCCTTCATTTCCCCTGCTTCCGTCTGCTTTTGATCCATTTCTCTGCCTGACTCTCTCCCCCCCGCCCCCATTCCTCCCATACTGATGCTTCTGTCCTGTGCTGTTCATTGTAACCCCAACCCCCACCCCAGGCCTTCTCATCACGTTTAGGCTTACACTTGTCTCCCAGAGTAACACTCATAAGAATCTTGTCATCAGTCACCCACGCGATAGTAGTCCCCAGGGACTAGGTCTACTGTCCCTGGTGCTGTCCCACAGAGACCCCAAGTGTGGACCTCAGGATGTTTTTCTATGTGTCAAACATGTATTCAAGCCATTGCTGTGTGTTATTCTACCTGCAGTGCATGCTGGGTTGCCCCCCTCAGGACCGTTTTCAGTACTGATCTCCCCTATTGCTGGTGGGTGTGCTGTCCACAGACCACTCTGAGCTGCTAAGTCACTTTGGAACTGCGTCTGCTTTGGATGGCTCCCGGGGAACTTTCCTCAGGCTGCCTACAACATGCATGCTTTTGTGGGAGCGTCAAGAACAGAGCCCTTTCCCTAACTTACGCCATCTCTAAACAGTTGTGACTATGGAGTTCCCTGGGGCTGAGATCTTTGTTGAGACTGCCTCTGAGCTCAGCTTCTCCTTCTGCCCATCCCAGTACCTCAGCTTCTCTAGATACCAATTAAGGGACCACCCCCAAGGGACATTCTCCATTCCTCTCTCCACCCCAGAGCTGGCATCTCAGCAGCGTGCCCTGGGCGAGACACTGCCTATTTTATCTCACTTGCCGGAATGTAAAGAATCTCTTTTCCCTCTTCTTCCTCTTCTTCCTCCCACTCCTTCCCCCTCTCTTCCATCTTCTTTCTCCCCCCCACCTTCCTACCTCCTCCTCTTCCTTTTTTCTTTACAAGACCACGCCTCAGGTAGCCTAAGCTGGCCTCAGACTTCTGGTGTCGCTGAGGATGACTTGAACTGATCAGAGTGTAATGTCGTTATCCAGCCCCATGCACTCTGCATGCCACACAGACACTACCAGCTGAGCCACACTGCCAATACCCACAGCCTCAATTTCTTTATTCACACCGCCCTCCTCTTCTCTCTTCTCCTCCCATCTCACTTAAAATTCTCTCTGTTCTCCAGGGCTCAGCTCCAGTGTTACTTCCTTCCTTTCATTTCTATTTGACTTGTTATTTTTTTATACACCCACTGCCACCTCCACCACCACCTCCACTGCCACCATCGCCAACCACTACCATATGCTCTAAACTAGGAGATATTATTCACTCTTTTCTCTCTGCCTGGACTCTGGAATTGCTCCAGACCTCTCTTATGATGATTTATTTCATGGTCAGTTAGAATGGTCACTGAAGACTCAGATGCTTGATTAAACATTATTCTAGGTATTTTTAAAAGATATTCCTGAATGAGATTAACATTTAAATCGATTAACTGATTAAAGGACATTACTGCCCTTAGTAAGGATGGGCGCCTCACTAGCTAACTGAAGTCCTAGAAAGAAAAGGTGGCTGTCCCGAGCAATGTCATTCTTCCTTCCAGACAGCCCTGGAAGGGAGATAGCTTTTCTTTTCCTTTGGACTTGTACTGGCACCTGGGCTCTTCCTGGGTCTCAAGAATGCTTGCCTTTGAACTGAAGCTGATTACCAACTCTCTTGGCTCTCAGGCCCTTGGATCTGGACTGACACCCAGTGATTAGCTCTCATGGGTCTCTAGTTTCCTGACTCCCTTATTAGATCATCTATAAGTCCATGGGTCAACTTCTTATGACAACCCCCTTCCTCTATTTACCTGTATTCTCCTAGCACTGTTTCTCTAGGTAACCCTAATATGTAGCAAGTCTGGTGAGAAAAAGAAGTAATATCATGCCTTATAGAAGCATTTAGAATGTTCTTATTGTGAGCTACTCAGGCAACATGAATGTAGACCACCACAGCATGCTTTGTACCGTCCTGGGCCTGGAATACGGCCTTCACAGCTTTGACCTAAGTCCTTAGGGAACTCAGCTGACTTCTGGTTTAAATTCCCTCTCCCATGTGTGACCATGGCTCAGCTCATGCTGTTCCTGGCTCTCTCTCGGGGTCTCAATGGAGATGCTCTACAGGATTCCGCTGACAATTGTCATCACATTCACCATGATTCCCACATCTCAGCTCATCCTTCTTTCTCATCCTTTGTGATACCCATTGAGCACATCAACATCTGCAACCATCTCACAGATGTTCCCAACACGTCTGGTCTTTGGAGTATCAGCGGAAGCTAGTTTCAAGGTGAGGGGTAAAAAGGGTCCCCACACCCCAAGCCACAATCTCTTGAGCTGTAGACCAGTGACTCAGTGTTCAGGCTTCCATGAGTGGTTTCTTTCAGCTTGGGCCCTTGCCTTCCCTCTCCGCTCCCATCCCCAGCTGGCCACAAACCAGTTCATAAAGTTATAGGAGCACTGGAGGCCCCTTAATAGAAGGCTGTTTTCTCCTGGTCAATGAAATGGAATCTGTATCTGTCCTGGGTAGAGACCGAACATTCCAAGCTACCAAAATCGTAAGAGTCAATCTGTCAATTATCTGGCCAAGGGGCTATACTGGAGTTTGTGACCCCCTGGAGAAAGAGCCTAGATTCAATCCAATTATAAGATTTACTGGTTAGATGTTTGCAGGACAACAGTCTTTGAGCCTCTCTTGAGATTGCCATGACAAGGGGGTGAGGGAAGGATTTTCAAAGGTGAAAACCACAAGAAGACCTTCAATATCTACACCATCAAGCAAGACCTGGTCTATTCTGCCAAGTTAAGTGGCCCAGAACAATCCTTGGGTGTCTATAAGAAGTTATAGAAGCAAAATAAGCAACTAATCATAGCAGGTAGATGGTCATGACTGTACACTTCTGGGTGGGGGTCACTGAGTCAGGGTTACTGGGAAATTATCTTCCAGAGACATGACTGGTGGATACCAACATGGATGCCTGGCATAAAATGGAGTTTCTTTAGCCATTACAGGGCCAGCCCTAGGAAGGCAGATTCACCCAAATGCTGTGCTAAAGAGATGGGAGGAAGAATTATCCCCTTGATATGATAATGTATTTTTCCTTCCCAGAGTCCTTGTTCCCTATGTAGTTGCTAAGGATCTGCTATGAGGTTCTATAAGGTTTGTCTGCCTGAATCCTAACATCATCATTGTGATGCTTTTCAGAGACCAAGAGTCCTTTCTCTAGTACCTTGGGCCTTTTCACTTCCTGACCACTTGCTGAACACCCATGTTCAATTCAGAAAGGCATAGCCTTCTCTTCCTTTTCTCCATCTCCCTACTCCAGGTAGATGCTGGGATTTGTAGTTTTGCTGCCCTGCTGGTCTTCACTTAAACATGAATCACATTATCTTTGAGCTTCCTTCTGAGTCTATTCTTAAATTTTCTAATTAATGAAGCTAAGAATTCTGAGAGGAAATCCCAATACTCTCAGTAATATGTGGCACCCCAGCTGGGGCTCTTTAGAATTTCTGGTAACGATTCAACCAACCCTGCAGAAGATATTCCATCTTTTCTGGCGTTTCTCTATCAGAAATCTTTTGTACTCTCTAAGTTATAGAGGAAGAGCATCTGGGCATGAAAGATGGGCAAGCAGATGCTGTCTGGAGCATATGGGGAGGAAAGGAACAGGAGGCAGCAGCTACTGCTATCCGGAGTAGCCCAGCCAGATTTAGCAAGTTCCCATGAGATAGAACTGATTCCTGCCAACATCTGAAACAGAAATAGGGTCATGGGGGTTGGGGGGTGGGAGAGCCTATCTTGGAGTCTATGGGATGGGGTAGAAGGAGAGGTCTGGTCTTGGTCTCTGAACCTATGGGCAGGCTTTGAAGGGTGTCAGAAAGTGTTTATTTTGATCAGACTCTACAGTGAGGTGGGGCTGATGGAGGAGCAGATCCAGAGGCATCCTGGGCTCATCTGGTCCTGAAGAGTGGTTTCTACTGGAGTCCACCCATGAGATCCAAGCAGGAAGGGCCTGTACCTTCTACCAATGAACGTGCAGACACAGAAGCTCCTGACTAAGGAGCTGTTGGAAATGGCAAGGCCATTTCGTGATACCAGGGGCCAGATTAGACCTCAGAAATCATCTCTTAGCCCTGGGCCAAGTAAAACACATGAATAAGTAAAGGAAGACAAAAACACTGACCATATCACCAAGTTCTCTCAAAGCCATTCTCCACCCATGGAGATATGGAATTGACCCTTATAGGCCAGGGCCAGGGCCTCTCCTACAGGATGGTCTGTAGGTAATCAGTCTGGCTTGAGTAGTTCCTAGAAAAGAGGACTGATTGGTTAAGATCTAGAAGGGCTGGGTGCCGGGTTCTCTGGCAGAAGGGGGGAGCAGAGCCAGACCCGCTGGAGTCTCCCTGGGGCTGAAGGGGATGGTGAGTGTTATGACTCAGCCCTCTCCCCTGGGAACCAGGGAGAAACACACCACTGAGTCGGGAGTCTGTCAAAGCAGGAACTCGTTTAATGGTATCAAACAGGGACTTATAGAGGGTTGTGATGGGGGTGGAGAAGGTTGGGATGGGTTAAGGTGGAGTAAGGAACAAGGGCTAATAACATTCTGTCATACTAGCAATGGCTGGGCAGAGGCAGGCCCAGGTCAGGTAGCCAGAGACAGTCCCCCAAACTTGAGCCAGGCTCAGGAAGCGACACTGGGCCTCATGCCTAGGCTTCATGAGGCCCAACAGGTAGGCAGATGACTCTCAGTGGGTGAAAGCACTTGCTGCACAGGTGGGAGGACCTGAGTTCAGATCTCAGCATCCATGTATATCTGGGCATGGCTTTGTGTGTGTGCAGAATCCCAGCACTGGGGGAAGCAGAGACAGGAGGATCACTGTTGCTTGGTGGCCACCCAAGCTAGCCACAAAATGGTGAGCTTCGGGTTCAACAAGAGTGTCTCTCTGTAGGTATAGAGTGATAGAGCTTATCCAGTGCCATCCTCTGGCCTTTAGGACATACCTGTACATAAAGGCACATAACACCCCACCATGTACACAAGCGAAGACTCTGGGATGCGCTGCCGCAGCAGGAATGTCTAGATTTGATTTGATCTGTTTCCTTGCATCTTCTACCCACCTAATTCTACTCTCTGATCTCGGGAGTAAATTATCTAACCTATTATCTAACTGATCTGCTGGAAGCATAAGTCAGTGAGGATGGCAAAGACTGTGGATGCCTGGTGAGGCTGAAGACGGGAGAAACAAGTTCCAGTGGAGTAGGAGATGGGACCAGTGTCTCATGGCGCTTGCCAGCCAGAGAATGTTTACAGGGTGCTAATGAAATGATGGATAGGTGTTGGAGGTACAGGAGACCATGCACGCCTCTCCAGGTAGCTAACCATTCAGCTCGGTGAGGGGATAGACATCACCCCCTACACACACACACACACACACACACACACACACACACACACGAGAGGAGAGAGAGAGAGAGAGAGAGAGAGAGAGAGAGCAAACTTAGCTCAGAAAGCTCAGCTTCTTCCTTACTTTCAGTTGTTTCTTCACCAGCACAGTAGGAGAGGGAAGCTAGACAAGGGCAGAGCCTGAACTTGAAGAAGAAGAAAGGCCTGAAGAACAGTTTGAAAATGATAGCTGTCAGCACCAGGCTGGGAGAGAAGGTAAAGAACTCTGGTGAGGGTGGGGGGAGGTGGGAGCCTGCGCAAGGCTGAGTCATGTGGTGGCAGGAAGGAGTGAGCAGGTGCCAGAACTGCAAACCAGAAAGGCAAGGTTTGCACCAAGCAGACCCTAGTTACTTCCAAAGGCTTGGCTCTAACCTAAAGATGAACCTTGATTGCTCAGTAATCCAGGCTTCGTTCTCCTCTCTTGGACAGTGGCATTTTCTCCCTGGAGCACTTAGGCACAGAGAGCCCTGTGTGGCTCTTGACATGTTCACAGGTGCTTAAGTGTGGCATAAGCAGAGACTTGTGATCCAGACAGTACTTCCAAAGAGCAAAGGACCCAGGCCTGACTGCTCTGGGGATGATGGAGTTGGGAAGGACAGTCCTAAGCTTCATGAGAGCTCCATTTGACTCAGGAGTTCTCACAGAGAGATGGGCTGAAGTCAGCATCTTGGGCTCCAATATAAATCTGGAAGTAGACGGTTGTAAAAGAGAGGAAGGGAAAGTAGGCGTGGCTCAACCTGTGAGCCCAGCACTTAGGAGGTGAAGGCAGGAGGATCAGGAGTTCAAGATCATCCTCAGCTATACAGTGAATTCAAAGCCAGCCCAGGATACAGGAGACCCTATCCAAAACAAAACAAAAATAATAAAAAAATCAAAACCCTAAACAAACAAAGCTTACTAAAAGTAATAGAGACCTCAGCTAGTTTTAGCATAAAGGTAGTAGAGAATAGCAGAAAAATCAATTGGAGGAGCTGGAGAGATGACTCAGAAATTAAGAATGCCTTCAGCTCTTGCAAGCACCTGAGTTCAGTTCCGGGCACCCACCCTCGGCAGCTCACAATGGCCTGAAACTCCAGCAGAAGGGAATCAGCTGGGCACCTGCACACATGCATACAAGCACACATATAAGCACACAAAAATAAAATATCTTTAAAAATATTTGGAAAAACCCATGAAAATAGAATCAATAGTACTTTGTGATGGATTAAGCACAAGAATTAGACAAGAAAGCAAAATGGAAGGAGATTAAGGTTTATGCTTGTGACTGGGTAGATGCTGACATCAACAGAATGAGCACTGTTTCCAAACCGGAAATGAGAGCGGAGCATGTTTATGGAGAAGAATGATTCAGCTGGGTTTGCCTCGAGATTGAGTTACATTGAGTTGTAGACTGGCCATCTGTATACCAGCATCCCCTAAACACCGATCTACCCCAAGTCAGAGAAGCATCTTAGAGATAACATTGCCCACTGCCTTCCCCAGAGCCATAGAGAGGACACATTTTTAAAAGCAAGGGTGCATGGATCCCCAGCTAGCTCAGATAGTAAGGCCTAGGGTTCATTTCATTTTCTCGCTCTGTCTTATTTCTGTGAGATGAGATCTCACTATGCAGCTGTCTTAGTTACTGTTCTAGAGATGCGAAGAGAGACTGCAACCAAGGCAACTGTTAGAAAAAGAAGCATTTAACTAGGGCCTCACTTACAGTTTCAGAGGGTTAGTCCTTGATCATCTTGGTGGGGAGCATGGCAGCATGAAGGCAGGCATAGTGCTGGGGAAGTAGCTGAGAGTGTTACATTCTGATCCAAAGGCAGCAGGCAGAGGGAAAGAGGTGACACTCAGCCTGGAGGGGACTTTTGGAACCTCAGAGCCCAGCCCCAGTGACACACCTCCTCCAACAAGCTAGACCTGGTGTGGGCTTTTGAAATCTCAGCGCCTACCCCCAAGTGACACCTACTCCAACAAGGCCACACCTCTTAATATTTCCAAATAATTCATTTAACTGAGGACTAAGTATGTAAATATTTGAGCCTGTAGGGGTTATCCCCACTCAAATCACCACAGTAGCCTTGGCTGGCTTGAAACTTTCTATCTAGACAAGGCTGGTCTCAGATACACAGAGATCCATCTGCCTCTGTCTCCCAAGTGCTGGGATTAAAGGTGTGTGCCACCACACTCCGCGAACATAAAACTCTTGAAAGAAAAAGTTATAAACTGAAAAAGGACTTAAAAAACAAACAAGTACAGGTTCAAAGGACGGAAAGATGGACCAGGGCAGACGTCAGAGGAACCATGGTTGGCAGTGAGGAAACAGAGATGGAGTGTTCCTGATGTACAGGGAGATGCTTCAGAAAGGGGGTACATGTCAGTCAGGCTCTGGCTGCGAGGGAGTGAAAAACAACCAGAAACAATGGAAAAGAGGGTTTGTGAGCCCACCCACTCATGTGACCATCTAGGTTTGTGAGCCCACTCATGTGACCATGTAGACTAGGATATTGTCCGAGGCGATGCTGGTTGCTCTCCATCTGTCCTTTATTTAAGCCTCTTTAAAGCATCATTCGGATTTTCTTAGAGGCCTTTAGCTTTCTCTGATAGTCAGGTGGGGCTTGTCCTGCACTAAGGAGCAAGCTAGTTAGTGCTTCCTGCTGGGGTAACCTCCAAGCCCTTGATGAAACTCAGCAGAATGAGATTAAACAAACAAAGAAATGAAACCCAGGGCTGTGCCCCAGCACTCTGCCTGAGCCAACTGTTCATCCAGAGACTCCCCTCCTCGCCTGCTCTGTTGCCCTTGAAGTAGTCCACATTCTCCATATCCAGCATAGCTCTCCAGACAGCCAGGTCTCACTCACTCACTTCATATCAAGATGTGTGTGTGTACATGTATGTGTACATGAGAGTGCACATGCATGTGTGTGTAGAGGCCGGAGGTTGACATCAGGTGTCTTCCTCAGTCACTCTACACCTTAGGTTTTGAGGCAGGCTCTCTCACTGACTCCGGAGCTCACCTATTTAATTAGACTGGCTGGCCCTGAGCTCTCTCACCCTTACCATGCTGGGATATGCACTATTGCCACCTGGTTTTTATGTGAGTGCTGGGAATCCAAACTCAGGTCCTTAGGTTTGTACAGCTCACTCCTTACCAACTAAGCCACCTTTCCGGCCCTAAATAAATTCTGAATGTGGCCGCTCATGACTGGAAAATCCCAAGTCACACCCAGTAAGAGACATATTTCCATCCTATGGTGCTTAGCTTGTTCTTGACTTGCTCAGCCATTAGGACCTGTCTCGAGTGGGAAACCCCAGAGTTAAAACCCTGTGTCCATTGCTTGCTAGTCACTGAGGTTTTGGGAAGTGGCCTTCTGTAGGAAGTCAGCAGCCCTTACTCCTCAAGGTAACGAAGTAAAGAAAGTTCTATTCCCTAAATAAGAGCGTCTTGAAGTACAGTCCTCGGACCCCAGCTTCTTGCTAAGGCGCAGACTGATTCCATGGGTTGGGCTGTGAATGCATTTCTAGTCAGCTCCCAGTGAGGCTGGGGGCTGCTAGAGCCGGGTCCACCTTTCTGTAGCCAGAGTCTATAAAACACACACAGGGAGATTTTTGAAGGCCAAGGAGGAGGAGTTAGGCAATGTAGGTCTTTGGTAATCAAAAGCACTGTTTGAGTAGTTTCTGGGGTGAAAGCCAAATTGTGGAGAGCTGGGGGTGGGAGTTGAGGGAGGGTGAGCAGATGACAGAGTGTGACACTCCTCCCCTCCTCGGGATGTCATGGGGAGAGCTTCTCAGAGGAGATCACTAGGTGAGTGCCTACCAGTGATCATGGGGACAGGGGTGTGGGTGCCTGGTGGGCCACTTCTTCTCAGCGTGAACCATTGCTGCCCAGGCATCATGGCCCCTCAGACTCACCTTCTCTGCTCACTGGAGTTCCTGGCCTCTTAGGAAGTCTCCATCCTTTTTCTTTCTTCTCATCTTATCTTTTGTCTTTTCGTGCTCCCTGTCATCTCTGATAATCCTTTGAGGTAAAAGAGAAGATTTGGTATGAGTCAGAACCTTCAGCTGACTTTCTCAAGGTTCTCAGGCCTTCCATGCCCCGGGTCTCCATCTTCCCTTCTCATTCCTAACACTCTAGCCACCGCAGAGGCCCTCAGACTTCCCTCAGACATACCACCTGGACTTGAGCTGGCTGATTCTTTCAACTTCACCTCTTGTCTGAAAGTCACAAGAATACACAAAACCTTGTGCATGGACATTCACGGCTGCCTTCCCCACAGCAGCCCCTGAGCCAGCTGTCCAACCCCAGGATGGCACGATCCCACATTCAGACAACTCCCTGCAGTGTGTCCTCTTGATGTTTCGTGCAACATATTGAAGAAATCTATTCCGGGTGCCACAGCTTGGAAAGTGAGCCCAGTAAGTCCCTAAGTAGCCACCTCAGGCTTCTGTGCTGGAGTGCTTTTGAGCTTGTCAGCAAGAGACAGCTGGGGAAGTTCTGTTGCAGTCTCCAAGGACATGAATAAGAGCTGTGTTAGCCAAAGCCAGAGGTGCCTCCAGGTGCAGACATTAACCAAACATCTGAGGCTCCCTGGGGCACCTTCCTGTTCATTGGCTTCCACTGAATCCTGCAGACTGTCTTTGACTCAAGTGAAGTGACCCGCATGGGGCCCAGCACTACTAACTACGGTTGCTGTTCCTTCTCCCTCTCCTGCTTCCCAGCCCTTTCAAGAAAGAATCTATATACAGAAGACAATTTGGGGGGTTGTAAATGAGCAATCAGGAACAAATTAAAAGGAGAAAGCAAGGGAAGAGTTTATGGAGAAAACTCTTGCCAGTGTGCCTTCAAAAAGTCTGGCAGAATGAGGGAAAGAGGAATGAACAGGAGCAGAGGAAGGCCTGGCTGCAGGTCATGCGGTTTCCCCAAGGCTTCTGAAGAGTGGCGGGGGCTACAACAGCAATCCTTATCACCAGGTTAGAAAAATCCAAGTGGATCAAATGGCTTAGGTTGCTCAGGTAACCATGTGACTTTGTCTACTGCAGAACTCACCCAATCGATAGATTCATGATTACTCCCAGTCCCGCCCCTTCCCTTGAAGCTTGTGGCAAGCAGTGCTAACTGGTGCCTGGAAGCTAGCGAATGCTGTCTGCAGGGTCTCCCCTGGCTAGTGTCTGGATGAAAGAACCCATGAGCTCCCACCCAGCTCCCCCAAATCAGCTCTTGGTACTGAGGTCACCATGTGAAGTCAAGGCTGAGTTGCCTTCTATACACTTGGGTGCCTGGGCTGTCACTTTTCTGTGTTCTAAAGGATGAAAAGATGTCACTGGGATGCTACCACTCATAAGGCTAGTTCTCTTAGCTTCAGTGTCACTTCTAGAACAAATGGCCTCCACAACTCCCAACTTGAGGTGTTGGCACGGATAGTCAAGATTATTTAGGCTTAGGCTAAGGGAATGTCACACAACAGGCCTCAAGGAAGAGAAGTCATTATTATTCCCAATAAAAGTTTTGTACACACACACACACAAATGAATGATGAAACTTGATAGCCCTTGGAGGAAAGGGGGTGGAGCTTTACTTAAGATGATAACGATGAAAGCAGGCACTTTGCAATCTAGTTACAGCTTTAACCAGTGCCCACTTTTTCTACATCCACGTTGGCCGACCATCTGATTCTGATAATGAACTCCCAGGTGTGTAGAAAACCATGCCTGTTACCGGGAGGTTTTGTATGCTTGCCTGCTCTTACAAAGCCTTATCAACATTTGCCTGCAGTGTCACTAGGGTCCTGAAAATGTCGTGGAAGCCTTGAGAGAACCTGTTCTTGTGTGGACTCAGTGGTACAGTTCTGCCCTCCGCCCAAGGTCCTCCAACCCACCCTACCCAAGATGGTGGCCTGTACCAGGCTTTTTCTTTCGGGCCACCAACCAGCTCCCAAACCATGACAGAGAGTAATTGCTAGTTTTGAATGCTCAGTCTTACTTAGGCTCATTTCTGACTAGCTCTTTTACCTTAAATAAACCTGTTCTTTACCTTTTGCCTCAGGGCTTTTTACTTTTCTTTCCTTCTGTATATCTTCCTTTCACTGCTTCTTGTGTCTGCTGGCCGGCAGCTGCCTGGCTTCTGGCTCAGGGAGTCTCCCTCGTTCTCTTTTTGCCTCCTCTTGTTCCTCTCTTCTCGGGCCGAGAGTTCTCCTCCTATTTATCCTCTCTGCCTGCTAGCCCTGCCTATCCTTTCTCTGCCTAGCTACTGGCTGTTCAGCTCTTTATTAGACCTTAATCAGGTGCCTTAAGCAGGCAAGGTGAAACAGGTGCAGCACATCTTTACATAGTTAAACACACATCCTTACATCATTAAACAAATGCAGCATAAACAAAAGTAACGCATCTTTGCCTGGTTAAGCAAATATTCCACAACAGTGGCCACTAGCCACATACTGCTATGTAAATCAATCAATGCTCAAACCAGTCTCTCAATGGCATTCACTAGGTTTGAAATATACACTAGCTTCTTGGGAACTAGTGGCTGTCATATCGAGCAGAGTGGATTACAGAACATCCTATCATCCTCAGAAGTTCTACTGACCAGTGCCATCCTAGAATGATAGGGCTTAGCTAGAACAACAACAGAAACCTAAAACAACTCAGTCTGGCAACTGAAGGACCAACCCCGATAAAAACAAAAATGAACAAACAAACAAAAAACAAAATGAACAAACAAACACAAAAAGCACAGTCTATCTGTCTCCCTGGCCAGGACTATTTCCCCAGGAACCTGTCCCAACAGCACAGGGCCAACCTGGTGAGCTGCAAGTGAAGTGGATTGTGGGAAGCTCTCCCCCTGGATGTACAATGATTCCCCTGGGAACATCACAGCAGTTCAAGTAAGAGCCAGCAGCTTCCCAGATGACAAATGATTTGGTCCAAACTGGAGACTTAATGAAGTCTCTAGGAGGAAGCAGAGTGCCTCATCAAAAGGCCCCTCGGTGCTCTTCAGTGGAGCAGCGACAAAAGGCTGCCAACTGTCTCCACCCTTCCCCAGCCACACACAGGCTGGTGAGTGTGTCTGCCGCCTCTTCTACTTGTCCAAACTCCCTTGATCTTTGTTTGGCCAGTGTTACCGTCTGAAGGACTCTTCCTAAGCCCCAGCTCCCCATGATGCCTGGCTTTAAGCTTTCTCTGTGCTCTCTGAGAATACTCTGCATGTTCTGCATGCCCCCAGAGTATCTGTGCACTGTCACATAGAGAGCCCCTTGTGGCTAAGACCTTTTGTTTCCTGCACACCCCAGCACAGGTTACCATGCCCTGAGTGGATGGCTGTGAATTAGCAGGCCCAGAGCCTTACAGCTTGCAAAACTTACTTATCAGAGTAAGCTGTGACTGTCTTACTTAAATTCTTGCCACAGAGATACCGTCATGGTGGCCTCTGTGCTGGCCCCTAGCAGTGCTCACTCGACACTTGCCAGAGCTTCTTCCTGGCACAGGGCATGGTGGAATGCCAGGCTCAGACTGCCAAGCTCAATATTTACAATGAAGTATGCCATATATAGGTGTCGCTTCTGTTTTGCTGGTTAACATCAGGAACATTGTTGCCCATCCCACTAGGTCTCTCTCTTTAAAAGTAAATAAGTAAGTAAAAGCCCCCGAAGTTGCTGTGGGAATGTAATAAAATAATGTACGTAAAGCATCTGGCAGATAGCACAGATTTGTTGGCTCTCCCCCCCCCCCCCCGCTATTCTGGAGATTTAACCAGTGTTGCTTGGCCAGGTCTCCTCATAGGGCCCATGGCTAGGCTGAATGGGGAAGAGAAATGTATACAGTCCAATCACATGCCTTCCCAACCTCTCTCATGTTAGGGTAAAGCCTGAATTGCTGTAACGGCATCCTACATCTTGGATGACTCCTTATTATTGCACTGATTGGCTAGAATAGAAAAGGAGTGAGCGGCCATGCCCAGTGCTGGCAAGGATGCAGAGCAACGGGTCACCTCATGGAAGACGGGAGCGAACGTCAGGAACACTGTGTAACAGTTTCTAATTAAGCAAGACAGACACCTTTATTAAGCTAAGCCATGATATGGCAGATCCACTTCCATGAATTAGCTGAGAGAGATTTTTTAAACTATGTCAATAAAATACTTTTAGAAGACAGAGACCCAGTCAGTAGCCACTGTATTCCTAACAGCCAAGACGTGAACACAACCCAAATGGATAAACAACATGTGGTTTTCATACACTAGAATTCTATGCAGCAGTAATAAAACAAACTATGCATGATAGCAACAGAGATGAATTTCAAACCCATTATTTAAATGGAAACTACTAATTCTCTGATTTAAAGATTCCTTGGCTAGCTGGATTGAAAAACAAAACCCAACCTACAAGAAACTTCATTCCTTGCTGTACAAACTCTAAAAGTGAAAGGTTGGGAAGCTGGCATCCCACGGGAGACAGAGTAAATTTATAAACAGGCTAGAGTGTCGGAGTGCATCCAAGTCAGAGTCAAAAGAGGCTCGGGGGCTGCTAGAGCTCTGTACAGGGAATGGCCCATCAGGAAGATGTAACAACTGTAAATATTTACAATAAACTATGCCATATTTTATTGAAGTCCTGTTTCATTAGATAAACTCAACAGTACATGAAGGGCATAGATAGACATCAATATAATCAAGACCCCAATTAGCCAAAGCAAGTCTGAGAAAAATAAACTATATCACAATACCAGGTTTCAAAATATATCATGGCATATAAAAGCAGCATAGTGCTGATGTAAACACAGACAGGATCAATAGAGTGGAGAGGTCCCAGAGAGAAACTCAAGCATCTACCTGACTGTGGATGAAGGTGCCAAAATCATACATTGGCTAGACACCCTTTTAATCTGTGATGTTTGGAGAAACTGGATATCAGCACATAAAAAATTCAGTCTCCCCCCCCCACACACACACATCCCACCCACTCTCTCAACACAAGAGAAACCTTTCAAGATAAAGGAATGGAGCCGGGTGGTGGTGGCGCACGCCTTTAATCCCAGCACTCGGGAGTCAGAGGCAGGCAGATCTCTGTGAGTTCGAGGCCAGCCTGGTCTACAAGAGCTAGTTCCAGGACAGGCTCTAAAAAAAGCTGCAGAGAAACCCTGTCTCGAAAAACCAAAAAAAAAAAAAAAAAAAAAAAAAAGAAAAGAAAAAAAAGATAAAGGAATGGGCAACACCTTCCCTGAACAGTGCTCCAAATTTTCCAATTTTTCAGGAAACTATAGCAAGAATTGACCAAAGGCCTCATCCAATTAAAAACAACACAACAAGCAACAGAGTAAAGAGAATATAATTGGAAAACCTGCTAGCTAGCTGTCTGATAGGTGATTAACATCCAGAATATAGAAGGAGCTCAAACCAAACAACAACAACAAAAATAACACCAAATCAATAAGTACGTCAATCAATAAATGGGCCAACGAACTGAACAGGCAGATCAGAAAAGCTCAATTTGTCAATAATTATATGAAAAAAAATAACCAGAAACCTGCAGTCATTAGGGAAGCACAAACCAAGACAACACGGGGAGAGCTGGGGAGAGGGCTCAGTGCTTGAGGAGGCTTTACTGCTCTTCCAGGGAACCCACCAGGGGACACTCACAAGTACCGGGAACTCCAGGTCCATGTCTCATGTCTTCTGGCCTTAACTAGCACCAGCAGCACGTAATTGCCATACATTCACATAGACACATACATATAAATCAAGTAATAAATCTTTTTCTTAAAAAAAAAGCAGTAAATCTTAAAAAAAAACTGAGTTATCTCACTTGAGTCATTATGAGATGTAAATATATATTTATATATAGATATATACCATATATTAAAGAAGTCAGAGTGAGATGGCTATCTTCAAGAATAGGAAAGGGGACCCTTGCACACTGTGGGAGTGTGAACTAATGCAGCCGCCCAAACCCATTCCATCCTTGGCCAGCAGGAGAGTAACAATTCACTGGACAAAGGGGTAAGAGGAAGCCGTGGGCATCCCTTCCAGGCGTGCCTCTGAAAACATCGCCCTATGTCTCTTCTTTGAACTTCCCCCACTTCGCTGACTGTCCCTGGGGTTTGACACCTCACTTTTGGATCCTCAGATGACAGCAGTGACCTGGTAAAAAGCTACCTTGTCAGCCTGGGTCCTTGATGACTCTGTGGAGCCCAGCGCTCACCTGTCCATCTAGGGCCGGTTCTCAGGAGAGGGAAACTGTTACCGTATTGAGCCCTTGCTTGTTTGAATGGGGATGTTAGCTTTGAGGAGTTGGTGTATGGTAAAATATATAAAGCTCCTACAGACACAGCTTTATGAGTTGGAGCGGAGGGCACCCCCCCCCCCCCCCTCAGAGGCCAGCAGCCCAGGCCCTGTAGAGCACATCCCATTTCTCCCGGAAGTCCTCTCATGACCTTGCCAAGGGCTCCCTGCCTCTGCCCACCCCAAGCAAACACTGGTCTTTCCTGTTGTTTAGGAAGCCCTTGGACCTGGTCTCTTTGTTTCCATCTTCAGGACTCTGGCAGACTTCTTTACACTGAAAATTAAGCACCTTTATGCATCAGAGGAAAGCCACACCAGCCATCCCTCGGCATCTGTCGTCCCCCGGCATGGAGGCCTGAGGGAAAGCCGGCATTCTACCCGAAGACTAGCAGCTTCCCAAACCCTGTGGCAGGCACTCTGGTGTGAGGCTTGGGAGTGAGCCCTGCTCCTTCTCCACTGCTTAGTCTGAAATGGGTGACAAAGGATGGGGCTCGAGGGACCCATCTTGGGATCACGTGGAGGTGAGAGAGGGTCTACAGACAAGGTTGCATATGAGAGTCCCGACAGGCTGGGGGATGCAAGCCGGACTAGGTCTCCTCCCATCATGAGTCAGACCTCATAGAGCACCGGCCACTGCAGAGTAAATGGGGATTTCAGAGAGAAAGCTATCCTTACTGAAAGCCGTCTCCACTTGGAGAAAGAGCCCTGAGGAAACGGTGGCCCCCAAGGGTGACACACCAGCAGGCGTCCCACTCTGGTGGGACAGAGTATGGGGAGGTAGATGGTGTGGGGACAAGAGGTTTATGAGAAATCTTTGTACCTTACTTCAATTTTCCAGTCAATTAAAACTATTCTGAAGAAAAAAATCTCAAAAATAATATAAAAACCGGTAGGAGCAGGAGAAACCTAGTACCCATTTCGGAGTCAGGAAAGGGGAAGCTGCCTAGACTAGCCTCGCGACTGTCCTTCCTTGGAGCAAAGGAGCCTGGGGAATAGGAGGCAGCTCCAAGCTTCGCCATCAGCAGTGCGAGAAGCAAGCCGTGGCAGCACGAGCCAGGAAGCATGAAGAAACCCAGTTCTGGCTCCAGACAGAATCAGTCCTGGAGCATCCTGCCTCTGGACCGACTCTCCAAAGTTTCCAAAGCTGTAAGCCAAGGCCACCAGGGGTGGGGGTGGTCCTGGCGGCTGAGCTGACTCAGCAGGCCAGCTGACGGATGCCTGGGTCGCTCCGGAGAGGAGGAATAGGGACCGACACGGCACTATTTCTTCCTAGGTTTTTAGATTACTCTAATTGGTTTCCATAGAACTCATTGACTTTCTCTTTTATTTACTTATATTCTTATTGAGTTACCCTCCGGGGCAGGTCTAACTTCTTAGGGTCCTGGAACTCTTTGAAAACTTTCCATAGGAAAAGTCGCAAATCTATAACAAGGTGCAAAAGTGAACATCTAAAATGAGAAATTAGAAACATGTCGATGTCTTGGACACTCAGGTCCTCTTCACTGTGAGTCCCTGGGCAGCTGGTCGCATAGAGGAACGTGCCGTTTGTGACCACGAGCTTCACTAGAACAACCCGTAGCTCCCAGGGGCTGTCCTAGGGCTGGAGTCCATTAACCCTGCAGAAGCGCTGGCTTTGCACTTGCAGTGTACAGTGCAGCGCAAACTCAATTACTCTCAGCACCAAACGATCACAAACTAGTAATCCATCGTCTAAAAACCAATTCATTCCTTTGGCGAGGGGCGTGGGGAAGGGTCCCTAAAACTGACAAAGGGAGCTGCAGATGGGAGGTTTGGGGTGGGATGGAGGATTTCAGACAAAGTCTCTCTGTGCTTCTATGTGCTTGCTCACTCCTCAATTCTGGCATGACTGTTTTCGTGTGACTTTCCCCTGCCTCCAAAGACCTGCACCTGCCCGTTGTGCCCTGCACTGCTCCCCAGCTCTGAGAGGCTTGGCTCCCACGCTCAGCGTGAAGGCCCCTCCAGGAGACCTAGCCTCACACCACCCTCACCTCAGCTAAAGGGACCTGCAAACCTGGCTCGGGTTTTCTCTCCAGCCTCATCCCCAGGACCCCTCCTCTTTATGTCTGCCCTCAGCTGCGCCAGCATGGTCTGATGCTACTGGGCATGTGGCAAGCGGCAGCTGGCACCATACTGGGAGGAAGAATGGAGCTACAGGGTTCTGTGAGGCCCAACATCACAGGTGCTGGCTGCTAGCCACAGCCTACTCTCTCCTGACTTTGCCTGATTGCCAGACCAGGAAGGACGGTGACGGGAACAAAGCTACGGAAGCAGGACTGTGGTTCAGGAGCTGGGGCTAAGGAAAGGGCTTCAGGGGCCCATTCCAGCCATCCCTCGGAGCCATACATTTACACCAGCTTCATTCCTACACATATATTGGTGCCTAGCATGGTGCCTAGCATGTGGCAAACTCTCCAAAAATGCTTGTGGAAGGAAGTCCTGCTCAGTCCTCCCTCCTGAGAGGCCCAGAGCGAGCCAAGGGTGTGTCTTGGTAGATGCTGGTGTGCTTAGCATTCCTTTCCAGTCTCAGGTCTGCAGGAGCCAGGCCAGTGCTGGCATGCTAGGTGCCAGTGCGGCTCCTGGGATGTGGGGCAACAGAGGCCCAGTCAGCTGCAGAGGCAGATCCATTCCAAAAGAAAGAGGGACGATCAGATAACCAGACAGAGCCCGGGCAGAGAGTGGGAGGCTGCCAAGTAGGCTGCCCCCTCCCCCAGAGCTCCCACAGCTGCAGCCTCGTGGCTCCTTTTGAGCCCAGCCTCTGCCAAGTGAGAAGGGAGGTGAGCGCTCCTGCCAAGTCCCCTGCAGAGAGCACCTGTGGAGGATGCTTCCCACAGATCCCAGGTCCTCTTCTTGCCAAGGCTCCATTTGAAAACTAGTCTGGTACCCTTCTGACTCATGGGGCGGCCATGCTGTGCTAAGGTGCATCCTGGGGTCACACTCCTGTTAGAGGACTAGAGGAGGGATGGAGTGGTTTCCTGTGCCACCTGCTTGAGACCCTTTGTCCTTGGTCTGTTTGTGATAAACAGCAATTGACTCTGGAATCCCAAGATCTGCTTGCACTGGAACACTTACTGCCATTCAGGCCTCCCACTGTGGCACCCAGACCCACAGGCCATCCTGCTGAATGGTGCAGGAATGGTGAATGGGTAGCAGGGAAAACACTTCGAGTTACTTGGTGTCAGAAGCCATGACAGTTTGTCTCTGGACCCCTCCTACTGGAAACTCTGAACGCAAGCGAAAGTTCTAGAAGGAAGGGCCTGGTCCCTTGGAGAAGGCCTTCCTAGACTGCAGGAGGAGGGACAAAGAACTGAAGATGAGGCCTTGCTCAAAGACCCCAACTCAGCACATCCTAGGTCTCACTGTCCCTGTTGGGTCACCCACCTTGACAGCTGTCAGAGTCATAAGGGGAGCAGAGACCCAAAACTTCCACATAAGCCTGCAATTTCCCACAGCCTCTGGCTGGATCTGTCTCTCACAGCTCCTCTCCTGTTTCCATTATAGGCTAAGTTCTGGCGATTTCCAAAAATGAGTCTGTTTTCCTCTCATTGGTAGCTTCTGAGGGCATGCATGTCTGTCTATGTGGCAGAGGGGTACCAGCTGGCAGATATAGGTGCTGTTGGCATGGCTGACCTATTTCTAGCTCTAGGGCTGTAGGGGTCCTGGCAGAGACTCTCAGAGAACACACTCAGCTCAATTCTTGTATAGCTGTTGTCCTACTTGGGTCTGAATCACAGGAGTCTGGGCAGATTCCCATTTGATTGAGCAGCTCACTGCACATTTCCAGGGCCTGGGAGACCCCAGGCATGTGCACAGACTTCCCATTATTCAAAAAGAATAGGAAGCACTGGTTCTCACAGCTAGGCTCACAGCTATACTCACAGCTAGGCTGACTTAGAGTTCACAAGGAGTAGACACTGTGGGCGTAGTCTCTCCTCTCGTCCCGTAACCTGAACACACTGTGGACAGTGTGAGATTAATATCTGAGGAAAGAGGCAGATGATGTTTGGCAATGAAATGAGCCAAATTCAGCATAACAGCCATGGGACTTTGGGTAAATTGCTCTATCTTTCCAAGATTCTTGTTCCTTCTCAGTGTGATAGAGATAGCATACTGCTTACCTGAGCACATTTCTTACCTAGGTCATGGTTTCTAGCACTTTCCCCAGCACGATGAACTACAGGGGTCCTGGGAGGAATGGCTGACTCTGGAGCTGCAACAGGAAATACTAGGTGATTCTGGGACATCTTAGAGTGTCAGGACATAAAAAAAGCACTTTAGAGAAATCACACAGTCCACGATAAATGTGGGAACAGGAGAGGAGATGGAAAGAGAAAAAGCCAAGAGCTGGCATTGGAATCATCTGAGTGACAGAATGAAGGACTGTTAAATTTTGGCCCAAAGTACAAAATACACATCCATGAATCCATATTGATATACAAAAATGATTATTGGAATCAATAAACGACTGAGAAGAAATAAGTATTCCATGCACAAGAATTCCAAATTTGGGGGCACTGGCTGCTCTTACAAAGGACACAGGTTCACTTCCGAGCACCTACATGGTGGTTCACAACCATCTGTAACTCCAGTTCCAGGGAATCCGAATCCCTCTTCTGGGTACCTCTAAGAGTACCAGGCATGCATGGCGCACATACATCCATGCAGAAAACACTCATACACATTTTTTAAAAATGGAAATAAAGGCAGAAGAAGAAGAAGAAGAAGAAGAAGAAGAAGAAGAAGAAGAAGAAGAAGAAGAAAGAAGAATAACGCCAGACTAATGACTTCTAGGATTATGAAATAGACCGACTAATACTAATAATACTAAGACTCATACCTACAGAGAAAAGCGCCTCATCCGCACTCCTCCTCCATAGCACTCCCGCCTCCCTCACACTTCCTTCTTCGTCTTCTTCCCTCCTCCTTCTTCGTCTCCTTCTTCTTCTGTCTGCTTCTTCTTCTTCCTCCTCCCTCCTCCTCCTCCTCCTCCGCCTCCTCCTCCCTCCTCTCCTCCTCCTCCTCCCTCAAGAAGAAGAAGAAGAATTCCAAACTAGGGACAGGAAGATGGCTCAGCAGGTAGAGCTCTTGTCACCAAACCTGAAGATCTACATTTGATCTCCAAGTTCCACTCAATGGAAAGAGAGGCCAAAGTCCACAAGCTGTGTATGGCATCCACAGTTACCGATCATATTCCCAGTGCATACTCTTAACCAGATGCCATGAAAAGGTGCTTTACCTCTGGGGTCTTCCCGTCTCAGACACAGAAACCCAGTCTGATAACAGAAGCACCAGTCAAATTACAATTAACAGTATTTTATTAAAACATCCGGAGTGGTACACCCCAAAACTGAGGAGTTCCTAGGCATGATGGGAGACAGAGACGGGTGGATCTCTATGAGTTCTAGATCAGCCTGAGCTACATAGGGAGTTCCAGGACAGCAAGGACTACATAGTGAGGCCTGTCTTGAAAACAAAACAAAAACCCGAGGAGTTCATTATCGAAAACTATTGAAGTCTAAGAGACTGTCACAACCAAGAAGAACCTAAAAGGCATGTGATATCCTGGGTGAAGCCTGGAACAGGAAGAAAAGGATGTCCCATTCAAGCTGAGGAAATATGAAGAAAGAACGAGCTTTGATAACAATGTGTCAATATTGAACGGTTAGTTGGGGCAAGCAACATCCTAGCAGGAGGTGTTCCTAAGAAGGAAACTGAGTGTTTCTCCCTCTGCACCGTCTTTGTAATTTTCCTTTAAATCTAAAACTGACTGGAATGTTGCAAAGGTTACCTGCTTCTCAATGCTGTGAGATTAAAATGCACGGGAAGTGCCCAGCTCAGTGGCCATTCACTAAAGGGCAACTTGATTATTAGGTACCAGAGTCAGCACGTGTTGGGCTGTGTGTTCCCATGCAAATGATGACTTGGTTCAGGTTCTGGTTGCAGCGCCTTTTCCACAACATAGAAGAGGAAGGGGATGCCACATGCCATAGGTCTGCAGGATTCAGAGATCTGTAAAACCTGCAGGTCATGGGGTGGAAGAGATAGGTAGTGACACCTGTTCTGCCAGCCAGAGCCATGATCAGCATTTTAGCTTGCTGCTTGCTGGGAGCCATCAGAACGCCCCTGGAGAAAGCCACCTGGGCAGAGTGTTCAGCTGCACTGCCCCCGCAGAGCTGAATGTGCCACCGTGTCTGTGTGCAAAGATGGAAACCGGCCAGGTCCGAATCCTGAACTCTAACTTGGTTCCCATACTAGCCACCAAGACAGATTCCCCATGCCCGCCACCTCTTTGCACCAGGCACTTGTCTGGAAGAGACAACACCCCCATCTGCCAGGTGGCACTCTAGGTAGGCCCTGGGGCTGCCATTCCAGTCAGTTCTGGACTCTAGGAGGCTCTGTCATCCAAACACAAACCAGAGAAAGTAGTGCCAATACCAATGGAGTTGGCACTGGGGAGATTCAAGGCATGTTCAGTTTTCAGTGTGTTACTTTCCATTCTTGTGGTATTGAGAGACAGTGCTCCAGCTCAGGTAAGTCACCTGAGAGGGAGGAGGTGGCAGCAGGGTGGGTGGTGGTGGCGCACGCCTTTAATCCCAGCATTCGGGAGTCAGAGGCAGGTGGGTCTCTGTGAGTTCAAGGCCAGCCTGGTCTACAAGAGCTAGTTCCAGGACAGGCTCCAAAGCTACAGAGAAACCCTGTCTCGAAAAACAACAACGACAACAATAAAAAAAGGAAAAAGAAAAGGAAAGACAGACAGACAGAGCCATCATTTTATAATCAGGCCAGGGTAGGCAGAGCAGGGCTGGTCAGGGATTTCTGCAGGAAGCAAGCCTCTGGGCTGTGTGTGTGGTCTCACCTCTGCCCCTTCTGCATTCTGCCCCCTCAGGATTGCTTTTCCAAGCAGTTGAAGGCAGCACCCTGGCAGCTCCCTGTGGCCACCCCCATAAGAGAGGAAGGCAATGCTGTCATGCCTCCTCTAGGCCAGCCAGTTCCAAGGAAACATAGTTCCAGAAAGTCTGCCTGCACATCAGGATCTGAATTAGCTGACTCTAGAAAACCACACCGGTTATCCAGAGAGAAATCAGCATGAAGGTTTTCTAATTATAGATCCATTGATTTCTAATATAGATTCATCAGTTGAGTAACTGGAAAGGCAAGGAGGGAAGTCTTGCAGGTCAGAATTAACAGCTGCTAACCCCCAGGGCACTGGGTATGAAGGGGAAAGGATGGAATAGTTCAAGTTTGGAGGTTTAAGGGAAGGAGTCAGATTTGTTGTTGTTGTTGTTTTTGTGTTTTTGTCTTTTGCTTTTTGTTTTCAAGACAGGGTTTCTCTGTGTACCTCTGGTTGCCCTGGAACTTGCTCTGTAGACCAAGCTGGCCTCAGACTCACAGAGACCCACCTGCCCCTGCCTCCTGAGTGCTAGGATTAAGGGTATGTGTCCCCACACCCAACCGGGAGGCAGCTTTTGAAGGAGAATGTTCCAGCTGGTGTCCCTGAGACAGATGCCAAGAGGTTGGTTCAGTGGGAAGACTGCACGCTGAATCCCAGCTACTGCCAGGCCGTGCAGCAGCTGGCTGAACCAAATGCGGTGTGCCCACACAGTGGAGCACTATACACCAACAAAAAGGAAACAGTGGTGACATGTGACAATACGTGGATGAGCCTCAAATATCTGTGTTAAGTGAAAGGCCTCAGACTGCGTTCCTGCCATTTTAACAAGCCATCCAGAAAAGGCAGACCTATTCAGACAGCAGGTAGCGCGGGGGTTGGGCGGGTGGGTTGTGGAGTGGTGACTGACTGCTAATGGACACAGGTGAGGGTGACGGAAATGCTGTTTCCATATAGGACTGTTTCCCGGTAGGACTGTCTTCATGGTTTCTCAACCCCCATGAAAACATGAACTGCAGCTAAATGTTTTAAGTTAAAGCGTGGGTTCTGCGCTACACAGACTCTAGCTTAGCAATGCTTTAAAAAGAAGCCATCCCAAAATGCAAGCGAAAGGATGCGGCTGCAGCTCAGTCGGTGGATCGCTTGTCTCGCATGCACAAGGCCCCGAGTTCGAATTCCCAGCACCGAATACATTAGACACAGTGGTGCCTATCTGTAATCCCAGCACTTAGGATGTAGACCCAGGAGTTCAAGAGCATCCTTGGCAACATAATGAGTCTGAAGCCAGCCTGAGCTACACAGGCCACTGTCACAATAACAACATCCAATTACAGAAAAAGCACAAGAAGTGAGTTCCTCCGCCCCACATGTCGAGGAGGAGCTAAGCACCTGTTTTGCACTCACATGACCAACACAGGTGCTGAGACCCCGAGAGGTGTGAGGCTAGAGCTCTAGCCAGCAGCAACCAATTACAAAACACTGACACCAGCTTGGTATTTGCTAACTGGATCCTGATGCTAGACACCTGGAGAGAGCACGCGATGCCACAGGCTGAGAACTCAACCCTTATCCAACTTTCACTGCCAGTCCCAAGCCCCAGGTTGCTGTTGTAGCTGTGCTTCTGACCCAAACACCTACACATCTGAGCTCTCCCACTTCCTGGGCTCTCATTTCTTTGCTCCAGTGGCTCACGGAGCTCAGGAGAACAAAGTGGTCCATTAGGAAGGACGTTATAAAGGATACAGGAGATGAGGTACACAGGGAGAGGTGTGGGATGAGCGTAGAGCATCTATGCTGCCTCTGGGAGCATCACCCTCCAGGAGCCTCCACTGCTCTGCCGCTCTGAGCCCTGGCCTCTGGAGTTTCCATGGAGACCTCATGGCATAGGTACGGCTGCTGTCAGGCCAGGTGGGGAAGCTGCTCCGCTCTGACATTCTTCTTGACCCCTCTGTGTGATTGCACCCCCACCTGGGAACCCCCAGGGCCCCATGACCTCACCTTAACCAGGGTGGGCTAGAATCTCTTTATAGCTCAGAAACAGAAAGCCAGGAAGGAGAATTTCTGTGGTTTTCCTGGGGCAGAGAAAATGGAGGAAAGTTTCTTGCTTGCCTTGGGGAAGGAGTGATGAGCTAGAAACCAGGGATTAAACCAAACCGTGGATCAATCTCTGGCCCTATTTTTCCTTCCCTGGTGTGTGTCTCTGAAGAGCCCTAACCAGGAAAAAATTGTCACCAACAACATGCAAGAATGGGTTTGTGGTGCTGGAGAGATGGCTCAGAGGTTAAGAGCACTGGGGACTTCCAGGGGTCCTGAGTTCAATTCCCAGCAACTACATGGTGGTTCGCAACCATCTATAATGAGATCTGGTGCTATCTTCTGGTGTGCAGGCGGAACACTGTATACATAATAAATAAATAAATCTTTAAAAAAAGAATGGTTTGTGGGTCCAGGCTCCAGCTCAGGGCATGGCTAGCATCTGAGCAGGGAGTGGAAATGCAATCATTTAACTGTGACAGGAAAGTAGGTCTCAAGAAAAGGAAGTTTCCAGTTTCTGGATAGAAGGATGACAGAGCAGGCAATGATGGGATTTCTGCTGCAGAGGTCCTGGCCACGGGGGTTGGGGGGAGAGTGTTGGACCCCAGTTTCAGAGGCACTAGGAGGGTCTGTGTGAAGCTGGAGCAGGTGATGCCTGTGGGGGCAGTGCAGACAGGAGGGAAGTGACCCCTGCACGCAGGTGGACACTTTCTAGTTCTGAAGGCTTCGTGGACAGGCAGTGACTTGTCCTCCGGCATGTAGCGCATAAGTTCACACCTGTGGCGACTCCTCCCAGCAGAGTCTGAATGGCCCCTGGATGGGCTCATTCCTTTGTTCCTTCTTTTTCCTCTGTTTCAAAAATGTGAAAACCCTTTGCAAAGTGAATGAGAAAAGAAATAAAAGAAAAAGGGCCATGTGCTGCTGCTGGGTGTGGAGGTTTACCACAGAGGTGAGGAAGAGCATATTCAGGGGCAGGGACATCAAGGAGAGTCCAGAGTGAACGCAACTCTTGTAGAAGGAATAGCGGGCCGCTTCCTGCCGCCCGGCTCTAGGCCACCTGGCTAGCTTATGCCCTGAAATAACAACACACAAATTGTATTCTTTTAAACACTGCTTGGTCCATTAGCTCTAGCCTCTTATTGGCTAACTCTCACATCTTGCTTTAACCCATATTTAGTAATTTGTGTAGCACCACAAGGTGGTGGCTTACCAGGAAGGATCTTAGCCTGCATTCATCTCAGAGAGGAAAGCTATGGCGTCTGCCTGAGGCTTCTGCCTTCTTCCTCCCAGCATTCTGTTCTGTCTTCCCCGCCTACCTATGTTCTGACCTATCAGGCCAAGCAGTTTTCTTTATTAATTAACCAATGAAAGCAGCAGATAGATAGAAGACCCACCTACATCAAACTCTGACTTGGGCCATGTGAGGACGGGGGCGGGGGGGATGGGGAGAGCCAGACCAAGAGGCCAGGAGGTTAAAGGGGAAAAAGTAGAGGGACCTGCATAGCTAAACAGTCTGGATTCTATAGGGAAGAGCCTCTGGGGGAAGGGCAGCTCAGTCCCTGGGCTGGAGAGTTCAGAGTAGAGGGTGAGGTATGCCAGCCATACCCTGTGACAGGTGGGGACTGAGGGATGCTGATATGGTAAATCAGCACCTTAGTTAGTCAGTTGTCCCAGGTTAGAGAAAGAAGGGCCCACTCACGACCAGCAGGTGTGGGAACTGGAGTGGCTATACATGGGCACCGGGCTCCTGTGGGGAGGCGTGTACCTCCGTTATCCTACCTCGCTGTCAGACCTCTTTTGAATGCTGAGAACAGGTGGATTTGTGGGCTGAAAGGGATATAAAGTAAGTAATAAAAAAGAAATACCTCCAAAGGAAATTTTGTGTTGCCTGACTAGATAAGGACAAGACCTCCCCGGGGACTCCACTTTGCCGGCCCAGTCCAGCTGTCCTTAAGTATCACACCTAGAGCCAGCCTGCCCCTGTCTCCCTGCCTCTGTCTCCCAGCCATTCTTCTTGCTCTCCTTACCGGCCAGCAAGGCCTTCCCACAGTCCTGCCTGTCCATCTCTGCCTGGTCCTTATGGGAAAAGGGCACTGGGACTTGGATTACCCTGGACTGGGCTGTGGGACTGGCATGGACCTCTGTCCTCAGCTCTGCGTCTCTGCAGCTGGAGAGTGGGTGGTAGGGGCCTGATAAGAGAAGGCAGCTATGGGCTACTCCACAGGCTCCCCCAGGCTCCAAAGGGGTCACTAGATTGCCACCCAGGTGTTAAGAAAATGAGACATAAATTCCTACGCTGTACTTGCTTCTCTCCTCTCCCCCCCCCCCTCTCTCTCTCACACACACACACACACCTCTCCTCTCTGTGTAGTGTATGCATTTGTATACACGTGTGTGCAGATCTCTCGCTGAAACTGAGCTCACTCTTTCTCAGTAGACTGGCTGCTAGCACACTACAGCCATCCCTAACACTGGCGTTAGCGGTGCCAGTAGCCACACCTGGCTTTCTACATGGATGCTGCGGATCTGAACTTGGGCCCTCAAGCTCATGCAGCAATGCTCTGACTCACTGAGCCACCTACCCAGCCTCTCGTTCTTTTTCTGTGTGTGAAAATGAGGCAGTATTTGAGGACCTCTGGTTTTTGACCGTAAAACAATCAACAAACCTTCAAATGTGCTCCCTACTTGCAAACATTCTGCCTTGACCTGCTGCCATGTTGGTCACCTGGTGCTGTGATGGGGAACCTCCTTCAGCCAATGGCCTTTGAGAGGCTGGGCCAGGTTAGACGTGGCCTTGGGTACCAAAAGGTGTGGACACTCTGTCCTTAGCCCATGTCTCCCCTCCCCACTTCTGTGAGCTCCCCTTTAAATAAAGAACACCTTATTAAACCCAATTAGGAGCTAGTGTGGGATGACTTTACTCATGTTCTTCTTCATCTGGTACCCAACGTGGGGCTCGAACCCATGACCCTGAGATTAAGAGTCTCATGCTCTACCGAGTATGGGATTACTTTACTCGCGTTCCCCTTCAGCACTGTGGGATCAGACTCTGGGAAGAACCGTCACACCGAATGCTCACAGGTGAGCCCTGTGCTGTCCCTGCCTTCATGTGAGTGCGCATGCACAGTGGGGGCCTCTCTCTAAAGCAAATTATGATCCAGGAGCTGTGTTGGGGGAGGTACTCTCAATCCTGGATGTCTAATACACTCTGTGGGCTGGTGCTCTCACATCTGATCCACACCTAGACCTTCCTGCCCAAGTCAGACAACTTTAACCGCTGCTCCAGGGGCAGGCACCTCCAGGGGAGGGGGAGCCGTTCCTCAGCTGCAGCTCAGGGCATCCTGCTCGTGCTGAAGGACGTGTGGTGCTTCAGATAGAATGGTCCCCATAACCGCACATATTTGAAAGGTCGTTTCCCAGTGGGTGGATTGTTTAGGAAGGAACAGGAAATGGGAGCTGGTTGGAGGAGGTAGGTCACAAGGTCACAAGGCTTGGAGGTTTCACAAGTCCACTCTAGGCCCAGTCTCATCTGTCTGTCTCTCTCTGCCTTCTGTTTGTGGATCAGATGTAACTCTCAGCTATTGCTCCAGTGCCATGCCCGCCTGCCCGCCTGCTACTGTGCTCCCTCTCCATGATGGTCATAGAGTCGCCCTCTGAAACTGCAAGCCCCCAGGTAAATGCTTCCTTCTATAAGTTGTCTTGCCCTTGGCATCTTTTCACAGCAAGGGAACAGTGATGAAGATGGGACTCTTGGCTTCTTTTGTTTTTGGCTGCTGGTTCTGCAAAAGTAGCAATTGTGCCCCCTTTGGTTCCCAAGCAGAGGAGCCCAGGAGCTGCTGACTAAGTGGGAAGGTCATGCTCTGGCTGAGGTCAGCCATTCACAGTGGACTCCCTGCTGTTGGGAAAGGACAGGTGCCATCTGTCTCCTGCTCAGCACCTCTGAGGCCTGACACCTGCAGGGGACCACAGGGACGGACCCTGGCGTGCTGCCAGCAACAGGCAAGATAGAGTATGCAACCAACTGCAGAAGCAGTCGACTCTAAAGTCCTGTGCTCAGGACCACTAGGGACTGGGAGCCCAGTGACAACATAGCCCTGCGTGGCAATGTGACTAATAAGTGACCTACAGCGGGGTGAAAAGGAGGCCCAGGTGCAGAGGTGCTGCCGGGGGTGGGAGTGAGCTCATAGGCAGAAGCAGATCCACCAGGGGAGGTAGCAACAGAGCTGAGACCAAAGGATGGGTGATGGGTGGTCAGTGCAGAAGGACAGAAAGAGATGGAGTTTGTGGTGGGGAAAATGGACAAGGGAGGTCAAGGGAATACTGGTGAGAGCACAGGCTGTACCAGATCCTCTATGCATTGGCTCAGTCTGTGTCTAAACATCCATATCCACAAGCCCCAGGCCCCCAGTGGACGCGTGAAGCTGCACCAGGTACCAAACAATCTGTTTGTGTACGTATGTGTGTGTGCGCACGCGTGTATGTGTGTGTGAGTGCGTGTGTGTGTGTGTGTATATATGTATATATATATGTGTGCGTGTATCTGTGTGTGAGTGCATATGTGTGTATGTGTTTGTGTATGTGCGTTTGTGTGTATGTGTGTGTGAGTGCATATGTGTGTGTGTGTGTGTGTGTGTGTGTACGTGTATGTGAGTGTGTATGTGTGTGTTGCATTCTACTTTTACAGGCATACCAATGGATAACTTTAATGTATCCATTAGTCAGAGCAAGGGATGAAGGGATAAACAGTAGCACCTAAGGTAGTGCATCACCAGAGCAAACGGTGACCCTGTTGCTGGTCCCAGCACTCTTGAGCTTTGCTTTATTGTTTTGTGGGGGAAGGGACTTTATTTATTTTTAATTTAATTTGAGGAAGGACTTCCCTTTGTAGTTCAGATGAACCTCAAGCTGCCTCAGCTTATCTTCAGTTGTGGGTGTAGGCTACCTCGCCTGGCTGGAGGCCATTATTAAGTAAAGTAAGGGTCACTAGGAGCAGCTTTGCGCTACCATGCTGTCTTGGGCAATGACAACTGAGATATCTAAGCAGTTAAAAATGGGTAATGCTATGGTATGAGTTTATTGGCAAAGGGATGACCTGGGTGGGGGGACAGTGTGAAACTTCATCATGCTATACAAAGTGGCTCATAAGAAAAAAAACTTACAAATTGCTCATTGCTGGAATTACAGAATACAGTGGGCAGCAGGTAACTGAACCCATAAATAAAAAGGACCTACTGTGCACATATAAGGTAGGTCCACTGTGCATGCATCTGATGAAGCCCAGAGAAGCAGCTTGTTACGTCTGTCCATGAGGCATTTACTCTGTGTTGCAGTGTGGCAGGAAAGCAAATCTGCCTAAGATGACAATGGCCTCATGCCAGAGGTGGGTGGCAGAAGGAGCCCGGAGAGAAATGTGGAGCAGTCTAGGTGTTGAGACAAGAGGCACGTTCCTCTGGGTCCTGTCTTTGGACAAGTATAGGTACCTAGAAAGCAGTCAGGCAGTTTGTCTGATTAGCCAAGAACTGGCTTTCTCCAAAGTGCAGCAGGACTTGCTGACAACTGGAAGTCTGACTCTTTGGCATCCCTTCCCTCCAGTCCAGTATCTACCCAGTTCCTGCCAATTCCCCCTGTATCTGGGTTCCAAGGCTGCAGCCTAGTCCAATTGCTATGGCTATAGCATTAGCTTACAAGTATTCAAAAATCAAACAACAAAATAAAACAAAATGAAACTTTACCTTGAAGCTGCAAAGAAGGTTAATGGGATACTTTATGTCCTTTTCAATATTGTGCCAAAATATTTATCCATCCTGCCCAAGGATAATTGATCTTCTGGGGAAATGCATTATTGTTTGACTTACTAATTATTATTTATTCAGGGCTCAGACTGTGAAATTATGTTAGCCCGCAGAGATATGTAGCAACAAATAGCCCCTGCCCAGCAGAAGAGATTATCTAGAGGGCTGTGTTTAATTGCTGTGTAGGACAATAAGATCTGCCACTAACCTATGTATCCAGTGTCCTACACAGGCCTTAATGCCTCAGATGCTCTTTAAACCTGTCTGCTTAGTTAGGGTTTCTATTGCTGTGAGGAGACACCATGACTATGGCAACCATTATAAAGGAAAACATTTAATTGGGGCTGGCTTACAGTTTCAGAGGTTCAGTCCATTATCATAAGGGACATGCCAACGTGTAGACAGACACGGTGCTGGAGAAGGAGCTGAGAGTTCTACATCTTGATCTGCAGTCAGCGGAAGGAGACTGTGTCACTAAGCATAGCTTGAGCATGCAAGACCTCAGAGCCCACCCCCACAGTGACACACTTCCTCCACAAGACCACACTTTTTAATGGTGCCCCTCCCCTGGGACAAACATTCAGACACATGAGTCTATGGGGACCATTCCTCTTCAAGCCACCACAATATCCTAATATTTTTTGTTTCTCGCTAGTGATTGAGTTGAATAAAGTTTTCAATGTGTGTACATTCAATATTTGAAAGAAAATCATGTTTTAACTTCTCAACATATTACACGCTCAGTTATAAATTAGGTGTTCTCTGTATCAAAAGACACAAAACTAAGAATTATATTGCCAGATGAAGCTACCTATGCAGTGGTGCCAAGCAAAGCCTCTGCGACCTCTAACATACCGTTACCTCCAATCTGTCTGTTGTACAGTACAATCCCCTGAGCAAAACAGCTGCCATCTTCATCCGATCTGAGGTGCCTGCTTGCAAGGGTCCATGAGGAGCAGGCGTGCGGACTGCTCATGTTCCCTCACAGAAAGAGGGTTGGACGCTCATGTGAGGTCCTTCTCCCAGGTATTTACATACAATTTTTCCCAAATCGTATGTGGCTCTGAGGTCCAGGGAGGTACTGGAATGTACTGGTTCAGGACGAATTAACAGAAGGAGGGCTCTGTCAATGCAGCCATGGGAAAGCAATCATCCACGCTGAGTGTGGCCCTTCCTGAACTGCTGCTTAGGGGTAACCCCCATTCCTGCCTGTAACACCTCACTCACTGTTCTGTAAGTAAGCTCCCCAAAACTCATTGGTTCCCCAGAGTGAATTTTAGTAGGATGAATCTTTTCTTTGTCTGGGGGAAGAGGGAAGAGTTTTGTCTTCTCAGGGAAGGAATTTTTACAATATTGAATCATTGGCCAACTCAAGCCACACAGTCAAGGTAAAGGTCAAAAGGAATGGACTGTGTATCTATCACTAGGCCAAGGCAAGGGTTTGGATATAGGTAGGGGTGAAAGACCGGGGCCAATCATTCACTTGAGAAGCCTTGCCTTAGCTGTGCTCGTGGCCTCTGAAGTACCGCCCACTCCTGCAGCCCTTCCTACTCAATAGACTCAGCAGCATCCTCTCTCCAGGGATCTGAGCTCACCGACCCAAGCAGAAGACACTGGGCTGCCCAAAGCACACGCTTCTCCTCACCTTTCCTCCTCCCTACTCTTGAGAGCATCCTAATTGTTCCAGAGTCATTTCTCATAGCCATAAAGATGGTTCTGTTCCATTCCATTGTGCAGGGGAAGCTAGAGATTAGCTTAATTGCCATGTGGACACATGAGGCAACTTGGCAGGTGGGTCTCAGTGTAACCCCGGCTTACTGTGACCATGTCAACAATTACCAAGAACAATCTTACCACATTAAACTGCTCTCCCTTGCAGGGTAGAAAAAAGCACTAAAGACGAGACTATGGACCATCGCATGGGGACTTAAGACTCTGATAACCAGAAACCAGACAACCAAAGTTATGAACTCCACTTGAGAACCACACTTATATGTGAGACATATGTCTTATGTACACAGTAAGTGAGGATAGTGTTGTTCCTGGAATGGGAATGGATTGCTTAGGAGAATCCAGTGAGTCTTGCCAGCAGCATGGCTTCCATGGAAGGGGGATGTCATTGGCCAGAAATCAGAGTTGGCTGAAGATGTAGCTTCCTACCTAGCAACACAAGACTCAAGACTCTATCTCAAAAGAGAATGAACAAAACCAGCAACAGCAGCAACAAAACACAGAAACAGAATTCAGGGAGCTGGGAAGGGTGCAGTTAAGACTAGAAACTCTTTATGTTTAACTTGCTGTGCGGTGGAAAATGATTACAGAGATGTGTGTGTGTGCGTGTGGGTGTGTGTGTGTGTGCGTGCGAGAGAGACAGAGAGACAGAGACACAGAGAGAGACAGAGAGAGAGAGAGACAGAGAGAGAGACAGAGGTGAAAGACACATCTTGCTTTGACCAGGGTCCCCACTGGAGGCCCGTACAGATGGAGGCCTGTTGTGGAATATTATTTAAAGGTGTGTTGTTTTTCTTTATGCTGCACTTGTTTAACTCTGTGAAGTTGTGACTCTTTATCTGTCTAAAACATCTGATGGTCTAATAAAGAGCTGAATAGCAAATAGTGAGGCAGGAGAAGGGGTAGGCAGGACTGGTAGGCAGAGAGTATGAAAAGAAAGAGAGATATGGAAGAGAGAGAAGGGGCGGGAGAGGACAAGGAGAGGAGGACAGTAGGAGCTAGCCACCCAGCCACCCAGCCACCCAGCCACCCAGCCAGCCATGGAGTAAGAGTGAAAGTCAGATACAAGCCTCTTGCTAACCCCAAAATGGCTCCCTTAATTAAGAGGCTTGACTCTAGAGGGGTTCCCAGGAGTTCACAGGGATGTCACCAGCTAGGACCCTGGGCAGTGGAGGAGAGGGTACCTGAACTGGCCTCGTCTCGTAGTCAGACCGATGACTATCTTGAATATCACCATAGAACTTTCGTCTGGTGACAGATGAAGATAGAGACAGAGACCCACGTCGGAGCACTGTACTGAGCTCCCAAGTTCCAGCTGAAGAGCGGAAGGAGGGAGAGTATGAGTGAGGAAGTCAGGACCACGAGGGGTTAGTCCACCCACTGAGACAGTGTGCCTGAGCTAATGGGAGCTCACCAAATCAGCTGGACTGGGACTGAACGAGCATGGGATCAAACTGGACCCTCTGAATGTGGCTGACAATTGGGGCAGACTGAGAAGCCAATGATAATGGCACTGGGATTTGTCTCTACTGCATGTACTGGCTTTTTGGGATCCTATCTTTTTTGGATGCATACCTTCCTAAGCCTGGATAGAGAGGGGAGGGCCTTGGACTTCCCACAGGGCAGGGTACCCTGCCCTCTCTTAGGACTGGAGAGGGAGGGGAGGAGGGTGAGTGGGGGAGCGGGAGGGAAGTGGGAGGAGGGGAAGTAGAAATTTTGATTGGTATTACTTATAAAGTAATAATAAAATAAAATAAAATAAAATAAAAAGAAAGATACACAGAAGTAAGAAAAGGAAAAAGCCCAGAGGCAAAAGGTAGATGGGATAGTTTAAGAAAAGCTGACTGGAAACAAACAAAGCTAAGGTTGGGCATTTATAAGACTCCAGTGTGATTCATTTGGGAGCTGGGTGGTGGGCCTCCAAAAGGCCAAAGACCAAAGAGTACAAAGAGAAACCAAACAAGCCAACAGCAACAGAGGCCATAGAATGCGCCATTGTGCACTCCGCAGTCACGGCCGCCCCACTTCATGGTCTCCGAGGGCTCTGAGACAAGGGTAGACGGGGATTACAGTAGCCAGTAGGAGGCTTGGCCTCAGGGAGATGCATGCCTAGGTCTCCACAAGCCCATAAGGCAGGAGAGGAAGACAATACCAGGGCACTGAGTTCCAATAAGACCCTGGCTGACAGAAGGCTCCTCCTCCAACAAATGGGTGGATCCTGAAGTTCCCTTCATAAGGAAACTGCAGGGGGCCCAATTTCTGGAGCTAATTCTGCTCCAAGACCACGATTAACTAGGTGTCAAGGGACAGTGCACATCATGATGGCGACAGCAGTGCTCAAGCCATGTATTTTGAACAGCACACAGAAGTGTCCATATGTCTATCCTGCAAGACACAGAGCAGCTGCCACACACACATGGATCCCAGTGCCTCCCAGCTTGGGAACTGCTCGCCCAGCTTTCATCCAAGGAACCAGGGCCTTAAAGGGTAAGCTGGCCTCATCGCAACTCTTTGATCTCCTAAGGAGTTTTAGGTCTTTTTCCTTCTCATTCTAATTTGTACCCACCAGCCAGTAAGTCAGCTCTGACAGGGCAGGGCAATGGAGGCAGAGGTGGTGGCAGCTGAGTCCCACAGTCCAGCACCAGGGTAATAATGGATACTCAGAAGGACCTAGGGAATCTGAAAGCATCCGAAGTGCCCAGGTTCAACGACGGCTCTCTAGGTGGCTACAGGATGCATGGCTACCCAGGCTACTAACAGGCAAACAAGATCCTGAGCTGTATACACCAGGTCCCAAGTATGTGATGTCATAAACTTTGCATATATTATCAGGTGTGTGTTTGCACATGTGTGTGCATGTATGTGTGCGTGTGTGTTTCCATTAAATATAAGACAAGGGCTAGGGATGCTAGAGTGCTTGTTAATATTCAGGAAGCCCTGAGTTCAACCCCCAGAATAAACTTGTGTGACATGAGGATGTAATCCTAGAACTGGAAGGAGAAACAGGAGGATCAGAAGTTTAAGCTGGATACTTAGTGATTTTGAGGTAAGCCTGGGCTACGTGAGACCATTTCAAAATATAAATCGAAATAAAATAACAACAAAAGCAATCAGCTAATCAGTGTGTGCCTATATCAATAAAACACTGCAGTTGTGCAGAACAAACAGGGACTCATCTTTGACCTGACCCATCTTCTCCTGCCAGTAAATCCCTGTCCCCCCCTTGTGGGTGCCTTTGTCTTGTGGCGATCAGTCTGCTGTGTGCGTCTCATGTAATAATAGCAGACATACCTGTGCCCACTAGGCTGCAGGCACTGTGCTGAGTTTACACACAGACACGAAGACACCCATCTTGAATGCCACTGATTTTTCAAACCTGTTTTCTGCTTGATATGTAGAGGAAGTTTTTCCTAAATGAGTACTTACAAATCTGTCTCCTCTTCTAAAAATTTATTCTCCAGTTTAAAAAGTAGCACCTACATCTGGTGAGAACTCCAGGGGAGCATGGCGAACAGACGGTAACATTTCCTGCCTACTGGTTTCATTTGGCTTGAAGTACGTCTCCATTGTCTGGGTACCTCATTCGCGACTCTGTTTTTTAACTTCTAAAAACCAGGACCACCACCCCACTTCTCTACATCACACACCCTCATTACTTTTCTATTGTGATAAAGCACCATGATCAAGGCAACTGTTAAAAGGAAGCATTTAATAGGGTTTACAGTTCCAGAGGGTGAGAGTCCATGGTGGTAGCAGGAAGCCGTGAAGGCAGGAACAGCTGAGATCTCACATCTCAAAACTACAAGCAGAAGGCAGAGAACACACTAGGCATGACATTACTCTTTTGAAACCTCAAAGCCCACTCCCAGTGATACACCTCCTCCAGCATACTTAACTATGTAAAGATATGGTTACACTTATCCTGCAGAATATTACTTTAACTATGTAAAGGTGTGTTACATTTGTTTGTTAGAGAATATTTAACTGTGTGAAGGTGTGTTATATTTGTTTATGTTAGAGAATATTACTTTAACTGTGTAAAGGTGTGTTACATTTGTTTACGTTAGAGAATATTTAACTGTGTAAAGGTGTGTTACATTTATGTTAGAGAATATTTAACTGTGTAAAGGTGTGTTATATTTGTTTATGTTAGAGAATATTACTTTAACTGTGTGAAGGTGTGTTACATTTGTTTATGTTAGAGAATATTTAACTGTGTAAAGATAACACTGTTACATTTGTTTCTGCTGCCTTTGTTAACAAGGTAAAGATGTGTTACATTTGCTGCATTTGCTTAACTATGTAAAGAGGTAGCATTTATTTCACCTTGCCTGCCTAAGGCACCTGATTGGTCTAATAAAAAACTGAATGACCAATAGCTAAGCAGGATAGGGATAGGCGAGGCTGGCGGACAGAGAGAATAAGTAGGAGGAGAAGTTTAGGCTCAGAAGGAGAGAGAGGAGAACGAGGCAGAAAGAGAAGAACATGCCTTGGGCCAGAAGCCAGGCAGCTGCCAGCCAGCCATATACAGAATAGAACATGCAAAAAGAAAGAAAAGAAAAGAAAAGAAAAGAAAGAAAGAGAGAAAGAAAGGTAAAAAGCCCTGAGGCAAAACATAGATGAAGAGAAACAAGCTAAGTTATAAGAGCTAGTGGGACAAGCAAAAGGCTGAACATTCATAACTAGTAATAAGCCTCCAGGACATAATTTGGGAGGTGGTTGGTAATCCAAAAGAAAAAGCCTGGTACAGGCCACACCTCACAGTCCTTCCCAAACAGTTCCACCAGTTAGAGATCAAGTATTCAAACATATGAGCCTATCATTCAAACCACCATTACACCCAAGTACAAAGAAAAACTTAAATACTGATCACATTCTTTTTTAGACAAGGACTTATTATACAATCCTGGCTAGCCTGGAGCACACTATGAAGGCCAGGCTGACCTTGAACCCACCATGCACAGCCACATTTTTTAAAAAAGATTATTTTAAAATTATATGTTTATGTACATATCTGTGTGTGTCTATGTGCACATGAGTGCAGGTGCCTGCAGAGGCCAGAAGGTATCAGATCTCCAGGAGCTAGAGTTAAAGGCAGTTGTTAGCTGACTGGTGTGGGTGCTGGGAAATGAACTCGGATCCTCTGGAAGAGCAATGGTTTCTTCTAACCACCGCGATGTCTCTTCAGCCACCACCACATTCCTTTCTTGCTTGCCGCATGTTGATTCGCTGAGCAAATGCGGTATTCTGTAATCACTCCCCTTTGGCTAGGTTTCATTCAGACGGTTTTCTTCAGTGACAACAAAGGATGCAGCAAGCACCCCAATATCTACAGATTCCCCAAAAAGATGCAGCGAGCACCACGATATCTACATATTTTCACAAAAGATGCAGTTAGCACCCCGATCTCTACTGTTCCTACAAAGGATGCAGCGAGCACCCTGATCTCTACTGTTCCTACAAAGGATGCAGTGAGCACCCTGATCTCTACTGTTCCTACAAAGGATGCAGTGAGCACCCTGATACCTACAGGTTTTCACAAAGGATGCAGCGAGGACCCTGATATCTACATATTCCCGTGTGTTTATTGGTCGTTGCTCAGTGGTCTCTGATAACTGACTTCTGCTTTCCCTCATCCTTGCAGCCCTTGAATTTTAGTAGGTACATGCTACATGAAGCAAAGTCTGCATCTTCTAGCATCCCTATGGCCATGTGATTATGTTCTAGTCAAGGGGATTTAGCAGCTTCAGGGGTGGGGCCTTAAAGGGAACAAGTACAGCTGGGTACAGTACCCTGAAGGGTGAGGCAGGAGGATCACAAGTTCAAGACTTACCTGGGTAGCAAAGTAAGATATTGTCTCACAAAAACAAAAACAACAACAACAACACACCCACCAAACCAAAACCAACAATCTTCCCGCAACAAAAAACACAAACAACAAAAACCAAATCGAGGAGGGTATATAGTTCCCCAAGTTTATCCTGAGACCCAAGCTGGGCTGCAGATGCTGGGCACTGCTCACCACTGAGCAGGGAAGGCTCAGTACCAGGAAACAGCACCCCTTTCAGCAGGCGTCCTAGAGTGAAGCCACGCTGTTATGTTCAGGAAGATATGTGCTTCTGCTGTGCCCCAGCCACTGTCATTTAGGTCTTCACAACAGCATTCAGTCCAATATCATAAATAAAACGAATGCCGTCACATTTTCAGATGACTCCAGCTCCAGCCTCTTTACTCTGTTCACCTCCCTTGTCAGGGGCTGCCTCCTGATCACCTTCCCTGTCACCATGGGGCCCCCTTCCGTTCCCACAGGTCTCTTTCACCCAGCTAATAGATTACTTTCTTCCTGTACTAAATTCTGAGATATCGCATGTGGTTTCTGTCACACTAGGAATGCACGTGTGTGTGTGTGCATGTGTCCCCTCATCTGAGTATGTGGGCAGACCTAAGGTTCTTGCATGGGGCACTGGCTGCCCCCAGTTACACTGAATCACCCAGGCACATTGCTTATCCCAACTTGCTTGAGGAGCTGATGCAGGCTTCCTACCCAACTCTGCTAGCCAGCTTGTCTGTTTGCCAGGATGGAAAGCAGGGTACTTTGTGTTTTGTCTTGAAACACCCATCCCTGAGAGGAGCCCAGGGTCCTCAGCTCACCCTGGCACTTGTGGGAAGCACCACCTTTACAGCCGCACATGGTACCCATGTGCAGAACCAGAGAACAAAGGAAAACCTTGTGTACCCTGGGATGCTGCATCCAGAGTTTGTCAACTGGAGACGGAACTCGGCGACTCACCACACCCTCCTCTCTTCTCGCCATTAACCTCAACAAGGCAGCTTACCACCTACTTGCATAGTGTTTACATTGTTTGGGTATCAGGAGTATCTAGAGGGCACAAGACATACAGCAGAAGTCCTGGGGACATAGCACTTACTTAGAGTGTACATGGACCTGGGACCAATCCCTAAACCACACACACAGAGCAAACAGGATGTGTGCAGGCTACATACAAGCACATCATTTTATACAAGGGACCTGAGTGCCCAAAGATTTAGTTCAACTGTTTTTTGGTTGTTCCTAAGGGGCGAAGCGCCTTGTACAAAATTGAGGCTTCAAGGTCTGATAAGTTCTAAGATCAAGACAATCTTGATCCTGAGTTTTATGATTGCAGGGCCTACATGGACATGTGCCAGGGAAAGGATTTCAAGGGTGTTGAGTGTTAAGCAGGCCCAGGAGCCAAGGAGTAATGGCCAGGCTGGGCCTTCCCGTGGGTAGCGACTCATACAGGCTCTATGCTGACTGCTGTTTTTGCGCCTCACCCGCTTCTGGAAAGACATCTCAAGGGTACTGCTCTCTGCACGCCCCTCACCAGTGTCTGTCCAGTGTGAGCTTCTGCTGCCACCTCCTGGCAGAGTCTGTCAGAGACACAGCAGAGCCATTTCGTTTGCAGGGCTGGGATTTAGGGGCTTTCTGGATCCCAGGGCTCTCGTTTCCTGTAGGACAAAAGGAATGGCTGTCCTGAGTACACTGTTGTCACAGGTGGGGCTAGAAACACTGTCCCTGCTTGGCTCTTCATGATGGCCCACCAGATACAGCTCTCTAGTCCTGTGTGTCCTTGTTGAAGAGGAACAGACCTAGCAGGTGGGCATGACTCGTCCTTGCTTCAGCCCTTCTGGAGGAAGGAAATCTTTGTGTTTCATGAAGGAAAACTGAGTGCCAAAGCCCACAAGCAGCTTCACCATACTAAAGGATTACCTTGTCTTCCTAGCCACACACCCACTGAGATGAGTCCTGAACCTTCCCCTGGTTTAGTTTTGAGTTTCTGCAGTCAAGACCCTTTCCTGCCCATAGCCTGCATCCGGCACTGGAGCTGAACATGGGGAAAATATTCGATGTCCCTTGCTCAGCAGAGTTGCCAGCCCGTCCAGAACTCTTAAGTAACCCTTCTCTCTAGGCTCTGGCATGGAGGCTGTGAGCCACTGGACTCTTCGAAGAACCACCCATTTCCCTGGCCTGTACTAAGTCCCTGCCCAGTAAGTACCCTCAACAAGGGTGCTCACTTCTGGAGGCAGGTCTCCCCGCAGGGGAAACCCGCAATTACTAACTGTCCCTACCTAGTCCTTGCACCTGGAGCAACTCTGAAGAGGCGTGGGGTACGATGAACTTGCTGTGGGATTGGTGGGAGCTTGTGTGGCGACCGCACGGTGGGTCAACTTTCTCCTCAGCCCCGCATTTCCTCCAGCCCTCACAGGGTAAAATTAGTGCCCCAGAGAAAGACACCAAAAGGAAGCGGGCAACCACTCCCTTCTCTGAAGCAAAGCATCAGCCCTGGGATATACGGGATGCTGGCTTTGATATGAACAGGTTTCAAGATGAGACCAGAGACCTGGTGTATTCTCACACGGGCCAGTTAATATTATTACATAAATAAAAAATAAGTATGTGCCTACCCAATATTCTCAGAAACAAAAGGAACCATGAACCCGACTTTCCCCTTTGGCACAGCTAGTTCACTTATGTCAAATACTGGCTGAAGAGTCAGGAAGCCACTCACGTGATCCTTAAAGGCTCACCTGGCCCATCTCAGGGGAAGATGGTCCCACAAGGTTAAAGCCAGTAAAGCATCCTTAGATCATCTGGGATGAAAAACCCTAGGTAAACTGCACTAAAAGGCGGAGGTCTCGTGGGATGCACATTTCCTATTGATAGCCCAGGCCTCAACTCTGAGATGAGCGTGACTCTCAAGGGGACCTCTTTCTTCCTTTGCTTATATGGCAGGTTTCCTATTATAGACCTATGCTGTTCTGAAGACAGAACATTGTGCGGGGAGAGAGAGAGCAAACTCTTGGCAATTCTGGTGCAGAAAGCGAATAATCTGCCTCCCACTGGTTCTCAGTGGCTGAAATGCTGCACAAGGACCTCGTCCAGAGCATGCGTATCCTCTGCACACATGCCTGCATCTTGAGGAATTTGTGAAGACACTGGTTTGTGAGTGTGCAGCCTTCGTACACTGACTGAATGTTCTTTCTCCCTCTGCATTTTAACTTAGTGCACTCTTATCACCTGACATGTTCTACCATTAACATGTAATATTTAACTCAGAGGGAGGGAACACCTTTGTGCAAGAGAGAACACAGTGTACTTTTATCTGGTGTAAGACAAAACCATGTTTACAGGCTTAAAACTTTACTTCAGAACCAAGTGTGGTTTCAAAAATATGCAGAACTAATACTATATTCTACTTTTTTTTCTTAACTTGACAAAGAATGGACAGAAGGCAAAATGAAAAAAAATTTATTTCCTGTGTTTTTATCCATGGTCAATACTGTCTTTTTTTCTGATCAATATGTCAAAAGACCTCTTGGCTGTTATTTCCATTTTAAACAACTGCAGTATTTACAAGCTGCTTACAGTAATAAGTAATACTCACACACGCACAGACACGCACGTGCAAGGACATGTCATATCCTTATCTCTGGTATACTGAATACCTTTGAGAGCCCATGATCGGAAAAGGCAAAGCCACACTCCTCCCACAGGCCCGCTCACCCGCAACTATTCCCAACATCCCCTCTCCCTTGTCCTCATGCGGAACTCACTGCCAGACGTGCACAGGGTTAACGTAATCAGTGTTGACAATTTACTGAACCTGTTGCTTTAAAAAAGCACAAGCCAATACGGCCCTCCCTGTTTCTGTTCTGATTTCAGACTGAAGCCTTAAATACAGAGAATTTTGTTCAAAGACAAGCACACCAAAGCCAAGAGTCATCTGGAGCAGCCGTCTCATCCTCCGAGGCCAGGTGTGCAGGTGACATGGATTCATCCTCACTACCTGTCGGAGAACCTCTGCTCCTCCGATTGGTTCCAATGAATCATAATGAAAGGGAGAGCCTATATAATAAGTGTAGCGTGACGTCAGATCTGTGGGTAGCCTACATGGCCACCAGCTTGAGTTCCCAGACACCTCTATGCTGAGTCCACAAAGTGGACATCAGGATGTTCAGCTTACAGGTGAGCATCTGCCCCAGTGCAGAAAGAACAGCTGTTCTTAGGCAAGAAAGAAATCCTCAGCACACGGTTCCTGACAGGTGATTGGGGGAGGTGCCTCATCACAACACAGACCTCCGTACTCAAGCAAGGTTAGATCCTTCCAGACCTAGTTGATAACCACTTGCTTTTCGACTACAGCTTGTGAAAGAGAAATGAAGAAAAGGGCTGGCTTTAAACACTTATTTTAAAAAATGCCTATTATCCAACATATTAAAATTCATACCACCTAAACATACACTGCAGTATCTAATTTACCTCCTTCTCTTGATCAGTAAAACTCAATATCCATCTAAGAATGTGACAGAAAATTCAAAGACCATCAACAGGCTCCATGCACCATTTGAGTCTTAACTGTGTGTTTCCACTGTCTTGGAGTTACAGAAAATGCCTCTAGAAGGGACTGATCCTATCCGAACAATACTGTCCCACAAGGAAAAGCTGAGTGGGTCTGTGTCCAAAGTAACTTTACACGACTGCTAAAGAGACGAGACAGAATACTGATGACTTACAAATAAAAACCCAGAAATAAATTTGCTTGTATTAATGAGACAGTATTTTAAATATAAGAGTAATTAACACACTGGACAGCAGTTTATATTTAAGTAGCTAGTAAACGAATTCAAAGAAATCTGACATACCACCTTCTTCCCCGAGTTACATATTTAGAACAAAGGATGCTAGAAATTTAGCTAAAAAGAGAGACAATTTTTAGGCACTGGGCAAACATTAGATACCCAGTTTTTGATGAATTGCTCAAGACAGCAACCCATCGTGTAAGTTCCAGGCTGAGGCATAAAGGTGCTGGCAGGAAACGGAGCTGGATTTACATAGGCAATGTGCCCCCTGCTCAAGTGTGAGGCTGTGTTTTCTATTTTGATAGGAATATAAACTAATCTCCAAAGTGTTCATAGTGAGTTACAGTTTCCTACAAGAATCTGCATGTGCACTGCTTGGCAGTCAGTACCCAGAGTCACTCTCTAGGTGTCTTTCAAGAGAGAAATATTGTCTGTTACCTTTTGGTTCAAAGACTGGAATTATCATCAATATACTTGAAAAATTTTTTTTTCAAAACACCTCCAATCTAATGGAGCTTTACTCCCTGCTAGCAGAGACAGAGTCAGAACACTTGCTCCCTCACCTCAAAAGTAATTACTGTCTTCCTGTAAAGCCCGCCCCCCCCCCTCCCCGACTCCCAAATGCAGCACTATTGCATGGTAATCTAGACCCACGAACAAAAAAGTAAAGCTCCTTAGCAAAAAGTCTTATCAGCTCCTGAAAACGGCGTAGAAAGGGAGGCCCCAGTTTAGGGATACAAACAGACTTTGTTTCTGTCACTGAAGATGAAATCAAGGCCATTCCAGGATTGTCCTCTCAAAGTGTGGCGAGATAAAGTCAGAGGCTGCACTCATGCAGCTGTATCTAAAGGAAACCTAAAGTTAATTACTTGCAAAAGTAGTTAAAAGCACTAAAGTATGCTGGAATTTTGTACTTTAGTGAGAAGAAAGGCTGGGAAGAAAATCTAAAATACTAGCTTGCTATCCAGGTGGATACTGGGAGGAAAAAAAAACTATAATAAATTAAATATTAAAACACAAATCTTCAATTATCACTATCCCCTGCTGTAATTAGAAAAGTGGTTTTAAGGTCACCAGTTTTAGATTATGAAACTAACACAAGACTTCTCTTAGGTTCCTAATTTATAAATTTAATAAAGTTATATGGTGACAACATCTTATTTCAAGAAAAATGTCCAACTCTCCCAAATCAATGTACATGTTCCACACAGGACCCCATCTTACATATGGAATCCTACTTTCAGAGCATGTAATACCTAACAATTATGAGGGGGGACCATAAATACAATTCTGACCTTTGGCCAAACCACCTAAAGTTCATCTTCTGATGCTTTCTCTGTGGCAAGACGGATCATCTCCTGTTTAGATTGCACACCCTCCACTTCTCCACCTAGGAAAAGATCAAGCCCATTTTTGAGCAGGGAACACACAAGTATCTGGGAGCACAATTCCGTTGGGAAGTTTTCAACACAGACAGACAGGCTGGATTCCAGCTTCAGAAAGATCACCACTGAACATACCATGCAGCACGGATCTGCGCACACGAGCTAACAGAACAGAGGGACAGTAGCAGGGAAGTACACTTGAAATAGAAAGGGCTCCTTTTGAAAAGGTTCAATTAAGTCATTTGACAAATATTTCTAAACAATAAAGGTTGCAAAGTTTGAAGTCTATGGAAACGTCAGTACAAGGCACATTGGGTTCTGAACGACCACTGATTTTTAAAACAACAAGGGGAAAAACCAACAGGGTTAGAAGCACAGGTGTGGAGAGACGCCTCCCGGCTGCTGTTAGCTCTCACCCTGTCTCCTGTACCGTCAGGACACTTGTGACCAGGAGCCTAGTCAGTGGGGGCAACAGCTCTCTCCTCTCACCTCCCACAGAAGCCCCTGAGTAAACTGGCCAGTGCCACACTGTGGAGTGGTCACAGTTCAGGTGGATGACCGGCTTCTTTCTGCCGTCTGTCCATGAGGAGACAGACGGCAGCTCCGGGTGCTCAGGAGACGGGCAATTTTCTTTGGAGTTTAAAACAACGGGGATTGGAGAGCATTTAGAAGACGCTTAAAGTCGCAGTGGAACTGAACCGCAGCTCGCACGCAGCCGCATGCTAACCAAGGTACACACTTCCCTGAACACATGCTCCTAAAAAACCAACACAATTATGAGACAACATATGAATTAAGTCAACTTCAGTTATAAATATTTTAAATGACAGGTATACACCATAAATTACAGGAAATAAATTCAAGTAATAGAAAGAGAACACGGAAGCGGCAAAGTGCAGGTCTGCTGAGAAGGCAGGACAAGAGCGGCGCCACACAGACCATTTTGTTTGAAAAAATTTTACTTGAGAAACTGAACTTCATGTGAATGACTTCAAGAGCTAGGAACTCTTCAAATAAAAGGCAACTGATCCTTTCTTTAAGTTCCTGGGCCTTCATCTTCTTGCAAAGCAAAAGCATGTTCCAGAAGCAACTCCACAGAGCCTGCCACCAGCTGGAGAGGCGCACACAGCACACGTGAGACGTGGCGGGGCAGCTGGCGGTGGCGCTCACCAGGCCGAGCCTCTGGTCACCAGCTCTGGGAAACGTCAGGGATGAAGCTATGTGTGTGTCTCCGGAGTCCAGCACACTAACAGAAAGGGGACAGCAGCTCCTGCTGGCTATGTGTCAGGAAAGGGAGGGGCTAATCCTGAAGGCAATTTAAATAATGGTATTTTATTTTTATATATAAATAAATGTTCTGAGAAATCTCAGATTTAGTGCATTGCTGTAAAAAATTAGTGCAGTTTTTTTTCATTAAAGTTTTTAGCTTTCAAGGAATAAGATAAACCTACCTCTATCCATCATCTTCCTCACTGTGCATTAAACTTTTATACTGTTAGGTGTCGAACCCAAAGTTCCCACATGGATCTGTTTGTAAAAATCATGGTCAATGGATTTCATTTTCTATGACAAAACCATGGCAACTGTTTTTGGCAAAGAAATTAGAAAAATATGAGCTCAGAGTTAGAGACAAGAGTCTGTGGGTTAAAGCATAAATGCATAGAGAGCCTTTCACAGACAGGCCCCAACAGAATGTTGCCTTTCATGCAGCTAACTTAAAAAAATATTTCAGCTTTATTTGGGGATGGAGACAGCGACAGGAGTCGGGCTGGAGGCGCTTAACCAAGCCGCTGTTCAAGTCTCTGCTGTGAAGGGCAGGCGGTCCCTGCAGGTGAACTTCGGCAACCTAACTTTCTCAGCCAGAGAAAGGAGCGCAGGGGTGCAGCGCAGGCTCACACTTCCGCCCCCAGTTCTAGCACCCCAGTTTCAATCACAGTCACGTATTTATCGTCAATCTGGACCAGGAGCACTGTCTTGTCGATGTGGGACCTTGTACCTGGGTCTCTGCTGCAAGGCACCCATCGGTGTATCACCTATTAATCAGAACAAAACATGCAGTTAGCCCGTGAAGGCACCTGTAAACTCCACCCCCAGGGCAGCTCTGCTAAGGACTCAAGCAGAGACACAGCCCAAACCAAAGTGGGAACTTACGTGGCCTTCCATGCCCTCCTGAGGACTCCAGTCTTTCCAGCTGTTTCTCCCCGCTTTTAACCGAATTCCTTCATCAGGCCACTGAAGCTCCTTCCTTTTTGATAGGTTAATCCCTTCCAGAATCTGGCTGAGATCCACAATCTAGACAGATACATATTCCAATTCATATATTCCCTTGATGATGAAAAACCTAAGACTAAGCACAATTTCTCTCATAGGACTCTTTGCATTTTAAATTCTTTACTGCTTACTGTGAATTTTTTTTTTTAAAGAATGAAAATCTAAACAGCCCCAAATCAATTCCTTTTGGACAAACTTCCTGCAATGAGTCTGTATCAATGCTGAAGGGGAACAAATATTACTGACACAAAACTGGCGCTCTCAGTTTTTAAGTTGGCAGAAAAATTTCCCAACATTCCAAAGTGCTCCAATCCCCCAGCTAAGTAAATGACATTTTCATGAGTCCCCCATTCGACAAGACAACAGACAAAAGCGAAGCACACGAAGGCTCTTGGTCTGCTCACCTGGACCCTGTAAATCACCTCCCCCTTTCTGGCATGGGAACTGCTAGCAGGACTTAAGGTGCTGCCCGGCTGGGCCTCAGGGGCTCCGCTCTGGCTGCCTTCTGCCCCAAGAAAGCCCACAAGGGTGTGGTGCTTGCAGGCTGGGATGCTCTGGCTCGAGCTGCTGGAGGAGGGCAGGCCGTGCTGCACACAGACCGTGCCGCCCTGGCTGCTGCCTTCCATCTGGTTCACCATGGAGAGGCGGGACTGGATGGACGACGGCAAGTTTCGAAGAGATATTTGGCTGGTGGAGGAGCGCCGACAGGGCACGAACCCCGTGGTGGACATGCGGAGGGACGAGTGCCGGCTGCTGTAGCAGTAGGATGACTGGCTGGCCATGGAGGCTCGCGCTGGGGACTGTCTGACCAGACTGGACTGGACCGAGTGGGCGCTGTGGCTAGTGCCTGGCAGGAAGCAACGACAGCCCCCATCAGCAGAAGACAAGTCACACCTGGGCTGTGTGCTGTGCTTTCTTCAATGTCTCCCTCAGCAATCACTCTATAACTTTACAGAATTTAACATTTATGTCTAAAACTTCAAAGGTTACAAAAAAGAAATAAATACCCGAGATCTATTTTCTTGTATTTCTATAAAATTATTTTTTTATTTCTTAAAAACTTTTTAAAATTCAAATTCTAGGGTATAAGAAAAAATAATTTACAGTAAATATTTGGATTTAAGGTTAGAATAAATGCTAAAATATTTTTGACAGAAATATTTCAGATAAGTAAGAATGTAAAAAAAAATAAATGAGATAAGCTACTTTGGAAATGACAGAATCAGAAACGTTTAAAGACACTGTGTGGGGCTGGAGAGATGGCTCAGAAGGTAGCACTGGCTGCTCTTGCACAGACCTGGGTTTGATTCCCAGCACACATGTAACAGTTTACAACCATCTGTAACTCCAGTTTCAGGGGATGTGACACCTTCTTCTGATCTCCACAGGCACTGCACACATGTGATCACACACACAAAATAAAAATAACAGAAATTTTCAAAAGAGAAACACAGCCTGGTTTCACATCCATGTGGAATCCAAGCATCAAACTCAGAGGCTAAGAGAAGAATGGCAGCTTATGGGGCAGGATGGGAAGCAGGGGCCGCCGAGCTGCTGGGCGGCTTCTGGAGGTGACTGCAGCACAGGGCTCAGTGCTACAGTGTGTGCTAAGATTTGTGTGTCTGAAGAGTGCTGAGGAGAGAGAGAGAGAGAGAGAGAGAGAGAGAGAGAGAGAGAGAGAGAGAGAGAGAGAGAGAGAGAGAGAGAGAGAGAGAAGAAAAAAAAGGCAAGTGCACAAGGACATGGCTGTGCCCGAGCTGGATTTACTTAAGAGGCAGGTAACAGGAGAAGCTCATAGTAGAAGGGTCTGAGAATGCCCACTTAGAGAAACCTCCTGCAAAGACTCTCAGGGCTGGGCATCAGGTCACTTACGAGGTTTGTCACACTGAGTCCATGTGATTACAAAGATTTACATATAAAAATACTGTAAAGTCAGAAGAAGCCCACTATTGCACTACAGGATAGAAATTAGATAAAATACAACACTTATATATTATTAGCTTTTAAAATGTAATATATATTTGGGTTTTTTTGGCTTTTTTTTTTTTTGAGACAGAGTCTATCTCTATAGTCCTGGCCATCCTGTAACTCACTCTGCAGGCCAGGCTGGCTTCAAACTCAGAGATGCTTGTCTCTGTCTCTTGAGTGCTGAGATTAAAGGTGTGCACACAAACCCATAATATTTTGGATAAAGCAGGTGAAGTACAAGATTTATACATGTGTATCAATGACTGAAGTAACAATGGTATAATGTACTACTGGATATCAAGGAAACACCATGCTTCCCATTACCAATACACACTCCTCCTTCACACACACACACACACACACACACACACATACACAGAGAGAGAGAGAGAGAGAGAGAGAGAGAGAGAGAGAGAGAGAGAGAGAGAGAGAGAGAGAGAGAGAGAGAGAGAGAGAGAAACAGACAGACTGGCTGCATGGTAAGAGGCCAACATTTACCTAGTGTTGGAGGATACGCTGTGGTGGGTGGGTGCAGCCCCGATCCTGCTGCCTGTCCCTGTCCCTGGTTTCCAGTGCTTCCTTGGGACCCGGTGCTGTGGGGATCACTGACTGTGGCTGCGTTGGTACCAGGACAGGAAGTGCCACCTCCAGTGTCAGAATCTTCAATATTGCCACCACTGTTACAGCCAGCTCCACAACCTTTCCTTAACCTGGAGAAAATTCCACGGTAGGAAGCATTAGCCCTACATCACTTCAAAATCAATCCTCTAATCCTTTCCCACTCTTCGGAGGTACTGTCATGGCTACCTCCCAACGTCATTACGGTAAAATGAGGCTCAGGAACAAGTCCCCTTCCCAAGAGTGGCTTGAGAAGCACATCGTGCCCCCTCCCCTGCCTCCCAACTCCTCCCACCAACTCTACAGTTCTGCACCCACTGTCCATACAGCGTAATGAAGAACTGCAGAACAACTGGGCTCTCAGGACCCCAGCTGGAATCAGCAATCTTTGTCATCTGAAACAGCATCTTATAGCCCAGGCTGCTCAAGGACTCTGTATATATTCTTGAATTCTCCTCCTGCTGCAGTGCCCTGAATGCTGGGATCACAGGCACAAGCCACCACACCAAGCTTTGGCAACAGAATCCTTGTCAGTATCTGTTGAGCACACTGAGACCCAGTTTGTCTACACTGCTGTTGGATCTGTTGCTAGAGAGCTGCTTCATCTTTCTGTTTGGTTTTTGTTGTTTTAAATACAGGAAGACTAACAGCTGCCCTTGGTCCCAGCAACCTATCTGTACGCTACTTCTCCCAGGGGGATCAGTTTCTTGTAGGCACTGCAGCTAACATAGAGGTTTTCTGAAAATGAAATCCCGTGGATACTCTCCTGGCTGATGCTGTTAGACAGCAACCCAACCTGAGTCTTTAAGCACTGGCTAGTCCTTGGAAAATTTAGACACCACCAAGAGTCTGTAGCTCTAGCTCACATTCTGTTTCCTAGTGCTCTGATAAAGAGACTGAGAACAATAACCTATAGTTGTCCTTACCATTCACTGAACTATGATGCACCTATACCTATGTTAGGCTTCACTAGACAAAGAAGGGAGAGGGAAACGCAACACACATACTCCAGTACACTCAGGAACCGCATCTGGGTGACGACTGGATTGCTGCAATGGTAACAACTGGCTGTGTGGAGTGCTCCCTGCTGCTGGGAAGGAGTGCAGGAGCAAAGAAAGCAATCCACATGCAAGGTTCCAATGTCTTTCTCTTAGAGAGGCAAGATGCTGCAGCAGAATGAGGAAGTTAAACACAGGAACAGGGGCAAAGGGAATGTTAGAGTTCTGTTGACATCACCACGGGTACATCAGCTCCACCGTTAGCTGAGCCTGACCTAAAGTTTATCTCTGTTTCTGAAGGTAAGGAGCTTACTTCTACCTCCTAGTGTTCAGGTGGAGTACACCCTGGCATCTCCATCTTCCCTACAAGCTTCCTAGGTGAGCTGACACACAGTGCTGAGTGAAAGCAGCCCAGGACACCACAACCCCACTACCTGTGCCAAGTGGACACTATGAAGTTCCGGATATTTCCCAAGCTGATTGGTCCCCCAAGGATTTCTTTGAGCTGGTCGTGGCTGTCAGAGTAAGACGTTGTCAAGGGTGACACAAAGATCGGGTAGCCAATAGGCTGATCACAAGATGAGTTTATCATGTTCCGCAGCGCCTGCTTTGCATTCTGGATGCTGCCTCTCTCGGGGTTCCGGTTCCGGAGAAAAACCAGCTCCTGCTGCTGCCCTGCCCAGAGACCTCGGACACACTCCTTATTCACCTATGGGACGGGGAAGGGCAAGGACAAAGGTCAAGAAAGGAAGTGCAGGCCGGGCGGTGGTGGCGCACGCCTTTAATCCCAGCACTCGGGAGGCAGAGGCAGGCGGATCTCTGTGAGTTCGAGGCCAGCCTGGTCTACAAGAGCTAGTTCCAGGACAGGCTCTAAAAAAGCTGCAGAGAAACCCTGTCTCGAAAAACCAAAAAAAAAAAAAAAAAAAAAAAAAAAAAAGAAAGGAAGTGCAGAAATGGGTGACACAGTGTGTGGTAGCCAACTGAAAAGCTATGAACACAAGCTCACCGGTGAAAGGAGTTAGTCAATGTCCCTTCTTGAATAGCTGACTGCTAAGTAGTAGGCACCTATGGTATACTTTCTCTTGTTACACCTTCTAGAATACTAAGTAAAATGAGCTCCTTTCGTTTGTCAAGCTAGTGGACTAGATAATAGTTTTGATGGAAAAGACAGGCAACACATATTTCAATTTGAGAGGATGTCTGTGAGATTTTGGGGTTGATTAAAAGACTAGATAAAGATTGGTGGTAGACAAGAAGGCTCCACAGTTAAAGCTATTTTCTTCTAAGTCTGGTGACTTGTGTGTGATCCCTGAGCCCTCCTGGTGTGGTGGAAGGAGAGAACCAATTCCTGAAAGCTGTTCTCTAGCTTCCTCTAGCTTCCACAGAACGCCACACTAGGGTGTGCGTGGATACACACGCACTTTTAAAGAGCTCAAAGTGAATCATGATAAACTTTTAATTTCAAAAACCAACGTTCCTAAACCTCTAAAACATTTACACACATACATACACATACATGAACACTCATGTATGTGCAGACTGAGAGAGAGTGAGAAAGAATTTAAGGAACAAACCACTTACAGTCAGCTTTGAATCACAACGAAGCACAAGCTTTGCTATTCTCTTTTAACTGAGGAGAGCACCACATTAGCAGTGGAGTGTTGTTTTTTGGTTTGGTTTTTTTTTTTTTTTTTGAGACAGGGTTTCTCTGTGTAGCTCTGGCTTTCCTGGAACTCACTCTGTGGACCAGGTTGGCCTTGAACTCACAGAGATTTGCCTGCCTCTGCCTCCCCAAGTACTGGGATTAAAGATGTGCGCAACCACCGCTTGCCGAGTGCGGGCTTTTAAAGAAGGATACTGTTTAGATCTCATAGGTAATGGACAAAAGTCTACCAGCCCTGAAATAAACTAAACAAACTAAAGGCTTTATTGCATCTAAGAAAACCTCACAGGGTGGAGGGAATTCTGAAAGTGAGTGTTCATAAAGCAGGACCACATCATCTGCTCATTCTTAGGTATAAACAACCACACTTCAGAGGCTGGATTAAGAGGCCTGACCAATCTTCCTTGTCACGGGCCTGTGCTGCAGACTCACCTTGATGACCCTGAAGCTCAGGTGGCGTCGGTTGAGCATAATGATCTTGTACTCATTGGTGCCGTCGTCCATGACATGCCGCAGAGCCAGCAAGGAGGGGGAGTTGGCGAGCACTGCACTCCGCCATGCTGGGTCCCCTTCGTGGGCTATCACTAGGTTCTTTTCATGAGACACGATGGCTTCATAGAGCACAGTGGGGTCGTCATACTCGTCTGGAGAAGTGAAATGGTCCTAAACACAGAAATAACACATGTAGATTTTTGGTTTTGTTTTGAAAAAAAGGAAAATAAGTTCCAGGATAATAAGCAAAAATTCTTACAAATGGGCTTAACTTCCTATTATACATATGAGTGCTATTATGGACATGCTCATTACTGTTCTAACTGGGTTAGGGTGGACGTGTTACTGTTTTATACATGTCTCAGCTCTTTAACCAACACTTTCTTCAAAGCTTTACATAACTAAACATCATTTCCAAGTTTCATAAATTGTCTTTTTACCTCTTTCAAGGTAGTTTTCACATATTTATTTACACATGTTTACGGTTATTATTGTGTCTGTATAGTATGTATGCATGTAGTGGTCACAGAACAGCTCTGTGGAGTTGGTTCTCAGGACTGAGCTAAGGTCTCCAGGTTTGTGCATCAAGTGCCTTTACCCACTGGGCCATCTCACTGACCTGCACACACAGTGTCACAAGAGCCTCGAAAGGTCTCTACATTACGCTCTTTATAAGCTAAATAAACTTTACATAAAGACACACATTTGTAATAGCTGCAACATGCCAGTTATCCTGCCCTTGCCCCTCCTCTACATGTGACTGTATATAAATTCGGTATTCCAGTGCCACTCCAAAGAGCCTCTTTGTCTCTATGACCACTCAGCCCTATGATGGACATCTGCCATCCATTGTCTGCAAGACTGAGGCAGGAAGCACGAACAAGACAAAGGGAGCATCCCTTTTAAAACCTCCAAGTTAACAGGAGATTAAAGATACACATCAAAATAATCCTAACTCGGATCTAACGTCATCATGAAATACAGCCATCTTACTGTCTGCTTGCACGTGGCTAGAGGCTTATGCAGGCATATATACGCATCCCAGCTCAACCCTGTGACTATAGCTCGTGTCTGGCAGGGAAGGGGAGGGGTACAAAGCCAGTCCCGGGTGCAATCTATGAAAATGATGCCGTGCACCTGAGCGATGAAGCCTGAGAGTGTCCTGTCCTCCGTCCCCGTTCCTTCCTCTGCCAAGGAGGCTGGATAACACCTTCACATGTAGCAAGACTCAAACTCAATGGGGACAGAACTGCTTCCCAGATTCAAAGTTCACAAATGGTAATGCCAGGTCAACACAGCTTCCAACACCTGGATTCATCTCTTTTCCAATGAAAACCTTTTTTTAATTCATTTTATTTTTGCTTATGTGCATATACATGTTTGTGTACAGATGTGCATGTGAGTGCAGGTGCCTGCACATGTCAGATCTTAGAGTGGAGTTAGAGACAGTTGTGAGCTGCCTGCTGTGGGTGAAGGGGATTGAACTTGGGTCTCTGTCAAGAGTAGTATGGGGCTAGAGGGATGGCTCAGAGGTAGAGAGCACTGGCTGCTCTTCCACAGATCCTGAGTTCGATTCCCAGCAACCATATGGTGACTCACAACCATCTGTAGTAAGATCTGGTGCCCTCTTCTGGTGTACAGATGTACATGCAGACAGAATACTGTATACATAACAAAAATAAATCTTTAAAAAAAATAGTTATATGAATTCTTAACTGCTGAGCTTTCTCTCTAGCTCCACAGATTAATCTCTTAAGAGCTCTGCCTTTGCAGAACCTACTAGATAAAGTCTGTGACCTGCCTGACTGATAACAGCACTCCTAACGACTCTGCACTGGCCTGGACAACAGACAAGACACCTCGCACACTGTGCTGCCTTTGGCAAATGCTTACCGTGGGGAGAGATCCCTCCACCCACCCCTGCTTACTAGAATCAGTGTGGTTATTTGGAGGAGAAAGGAGCTGACACTGGCAGTAGGACCGACACACGTTATCAGGCATGCTAACTGCAGGATTTGATCTTGTTCAAATACTTCTCACTGGCTTCAACTATAGAAAACAGAAGTTTTTTATGCCAGAGTCTTGTGTATAAGCCTGTAATCCCAGCTACTCAGGACGCTCATTAGTTCAAAGCCAGCCTGGACAACCTAAGGAAGCTTTCTGTCTCTCAGAGCGGGCTGAGGATACGTCTTAGCAGCAGAGCACTTGCCTGGAGTGCAGGAGACTCTAGTTTAATCCCTTGGTACAGTACCCCCCACCCCAGTGACCTGGTCACTGTCTTCTCTTTTAAATGTACCGAGTCTTGTCTCAAACCTCAGATCTGTAAGTACAGTTGAGTGACATGACCAGAGGAGCAAGCGCCAGCACACAATCCACAACGATTCCTCAAATGATCCAGGGCTTTGCAAGTACATTCTGGGGTCCAATTTTCACTGCACTCCCTAGTAGGACTGTCAGTGACCACCGAGCTGTCCTGACTGCCTGCTGCTCGGGAGCACACCAAGCAGAAGGCAGCAGCATGCCATCCTACTGAGAAGTCACGAGGCACGTGCAGCTGTCAGGTGTTTGCTGGGGACAGGAACTGCAAACACATGAAATCCAACAAGCGTTTCAGGGGTACAACCCTCTCCTTTCAGTTTGCCACTGCTCCTAGATTATCAACAGTGATGCATGTTAATACTGAAATTCACTACTTTCGTTACTATGAGAAACATGGGTTCAGGCTCTGGGATTTAACACCTTGCTAGGAGTCAGGCTCTTCCTAGATTCAGATGAGAGCCTTTCCAAAGGTTCCCCAAAACACAGCATGGAAATCAAACCATGAAGTATCAGCAAACCCCTGAAATGAATTGAAATATACACAACCAGCTCATCTCTTACCTGATGGAGTTTAATGGACATACGGATTCCAGGTACTACAACTTTTCTCAACAGTTCCATGTCAGCAAAAATCCACTCATCTCGGACTGAAGAAATCCTGAAGTCCCCTTTAAACAGGGCATGCAATCCATAGAGAAAGGACTCCAGGTTACTGCAAGGTAGAGAGAAATGGCACATATTTTGACAGAGGTCTTCATGACACTGAATCTCATATCTGCTTTGCATTAGAATCGTCTGGGGAGTTTTGAAGGCAGACTCCAGAAACTGAAGTCTGAACTCCTCAGTAAGACTCCCAGAAAATGGGTCCTGTTTGCCTGGGAGCCTTGCTTATGAAGCATGGGAAATAGCTCACAGAGACAGACAATGGGAGAGAGCCTGTGTAGCGAGGGAAATGAAGGAATCTCATGTGAAACATGAAACCAGAGACATTTAAAGTAGGAACTACTCCTTTAAAAAACACATTACACTAAATGATATAGACAAAGATTATGAAGAAATATAGGAAAACAAACCAGGGAGATTAGAAAAATAGATAAAATATGAGACCAATCAAATCTTACAAAGTGATTATAAAATGCTTGAAGTCCACTAAATTGTCACAATTAGTAGCTATTCTCACAAGTGGGAGTTTTAAAGCCAGTTAGTTACTACAACATAAGACGTTCATCAAAAACATTTATAGAAAAATGAAATTTACAGAAACTTTGCAGTAAAATATTCCAGAATCAATGTTTCAAAACATAACCAAGTAGCCAAACAAAACACATTAAGTTTACATCCCAGAGAGCTTCTCATGCTCATTTACTGCATGTGTGCTGTGCTTCCGTGTGAATCTGTGCACCACACACCTGCCTAGTGCTCACAGAGGCCATCAGATCCCCTGAAACTGGAGTTACAGACAGTTGTGAGACACCATGTGAGCTGGTAACTGAACCTAGGTCTCCTGGAAGAGCAGCTAGAGCTCTTATTAATCACTCAGCCATCTCTCCAGCCCCATCCCTTTCCCAATACCTTCTGGAAAACAGAGCAGCCTCTTTACCTGGACATATGGTGGGAGGCCGTTCCCAAAGCCCTCCGGCCCAGAACGCAGAGTCCATAACAAAGAGTCACCAGGGAAGAGTCTCTGTCCACATCTAGAGGCTTTAAAATACAGAACGTTAGATACCGGGGAGCTTTGCAGGTATGTAACAACTCAGAAAAGATCCCACAGGTAAGGCAGACAAAGAAAGGAAGAGCTGAACGCTCCTGTCAGAGAAGAGTTCTGTTGATGGGATACTGCCTCGGAGGGGGAGTGGAGAGAATGAGGCAGAGGCCTGCCACACTGCTGAGTGTCCTTGAGCTTGGAGCCAGAGCATCTCCAAGTTTAGAGGGCTTTTTTAGGAGGAGGTCCTTCTGGGAAGGGATTTATGGGAACAGAATGCTTGCTCTTAAGGAGACAGGAACAATTTTGATTTGATTAAAGAAAAACTACAGCAGAAGGGAGATATGGCTGGAAAATAGCACTAATAACTTTATTCTAAAGGGACTGTGTGCAGTGGGTAGAATATATCCAGGGCTGAGTGGGTTGTCTGAAGGGATTGGGGATACCCAGATCAGAAGTGGGCCTCAAAAATGCTTATTTTATGTACATGAGCATTTTGTCTGCACATATATATGTACACCACATGCATGCCTGAGGTCAGAAGAGGGCACTGGATCCCCCAGAACTAGAGTTACAGGTGGTGTGAGCCATCGTGTGTGCTGGGAATCAAACTCAGGTCCTCTGTAAGGACAGCAAGTGCACTAAGTGCTGAGCTGCCTTCTCAGCCCCCGAGGTGAGGTTTTGAATACACGGTGTACGGGCATTTAGTAGGATTTCTCCAAGCTATGGCCAGACGTCCAGTAACCTGAGAGTACTTGAGGACGGAGGCCATTTCTGAGTGAGAAGACAACGTTCTTCAGTGTGCCCAAGCCACAGAAGGAGTATTATAACAACATGTCCACATGCATCAAATGCCCTTCAAATTTGAAAACATTGGGCAAAAACCCCTTTGGCATGTTTCATGTATAAAAAAACAGAACAAATAAAACCACCTAGCGGCCTGTGTCATGCGTGGATTCTGAAGGTCCCTGGCTGGCCCGCCCCCTAGAAGTGTGTTTAGCCTACTCGTCACTGCTTTAGGACGGGTGACTCTCATCAGCACATGCTCTGCTGCACATCTAGTGTCAAGTTCAAGGCTGCCACTAAGAGAGGGGGCACAAAGGCACCCCATTCCTCCTGATGAGAAGATGCTAAGATGGAAGGGTCCCTGGAAAGTAAGGGCTAGCGGGTTTGGTAAACCCGCAGACACTGGCTGTCGGCACTGCTAACACCAGGATACCAAGTAAACAGGATGCTGGGTGTTCAGCTCCACAGACCTTCCCTGAGAGGACAGTGAGCCCTAGCCAGTCTTGGGGTCTGTGGTTTTGCAGGGCTGGCCAGGGACATGACAGTGCTATATGCCTAGAAGAAAGAGTAGTTGGAAAGTCTGTACTTCATCTTACTTTAGGGCAGGACAAGTTGTCCTGATGTGTGCATGGGGAGACACCTGCATCAATGTCATGAGGGAGACTCCTATTTTAGGTCTATGATTTGGATTTTCAGAATCAGAGTTTCCTGGGTGAAACCTAAAACTCTTTATTTTCAAAGTGTTAATTTTTACCTAATTTCGTTCTGAAAGTCCCAGGTCTACACTCTCCAACAGCAGTCACGGCTGCACAAGCAAGCTATTTAGAAGGATTGCAGTAAAACAAATGCCAACGGGACGCTGAAAGGATGCTCTTCAGCTGCCTTGGCAGAGCGGGTTTGGCTCAAACATTCTGGCACAGGCATGCTGCCTAACCCAGAGCATCTGAGAAGTGCAGGAAAAACTGACTCACAATAATAGGATATTCTCCCCATTTTGTGAAAGCCTGGATTCAGAGAGATTCAAAGGCCTGCAACAGCATTACCTTTGCTCTCCGGGAAGAGCAGTACTCTATCCAGTTGAGGTAAATCACACAGAAACTCTCCCGAGAGATGCCTGCCAGACGATGGTCATAGTCTTCGTCAATGTTTGGGTTAAAAGTCGGGTCCACGTCAACATAGTTCCGGTCTGCACACAGACGCAGTCCTTCCTGCATTGTCTCATTCGCAAGCCACTCCTCTAACTTAGAGGAGGCTGTGACATAATAAATGATCCCCTAATTAAGAAACACAGGGAATTCCAGTCAAATAACAATGCAAAAATTCATTCCAATTTCTTATCACCTACAGATAATTTAGCTCAAAATATTTAACACCATGTCCTGTGCCTAATTTTAAGAAGCTACTTCGAGCCTTCCTAGATGGGAACACCATCCAGTGCTTTAAAAATTAACCACTGTGAGAACCAAGTAACCTGTGAGCTCCACCAGCAAAGGGCCCAGATAACTTCCTGACATGCTGGGTGTTGTAGCTCTCAGAAAACAACCAACCACGTGTTTGCATTCCCCTAGTTTGTATGAATCAACTGCACTGGATATGCTTGATCACATGTGGGTGGGAGGTAATTAGGCAGGAAATATGTCAGGATGTATGCTTGCCCCTGATTGGATCTGATGGGATATGCAATGAATTGTGGGTTTTGCCGTTTAAGTCCCTGCAAAACATAACTTGTGGACATTCTCTGGGAACCTAGAGGTAGACCAGACCAGAGACCATCTTTGGTCTCTGGTTTTTTAATTAAACTCGCATTTAATTAAAGTTTGCTTCAAATTTGGCTCAAAATTGTAGAATTGTTCTTTCTCTTGAGAATCTTAGGGTTAACACCATAAATCCGGTAAGGCAACTTGTAGCCTATCAATTTCAGTGCTTAAATTCAGGGGATTTTTAATGAGGTGGAAAATTAGTACGCTGTATTTATTTTGAAAATTTTCTCACTAGAAGTTATTTAAACTTTTAGTGCTCCTAAAGTCAAGTGATAGAAATAAAGTAAAAAACAAACATAAGAGGCACACATTCATACACATGCATGAAGACTCACACACACAGGTGGGAACACATTCATACACAAGCATGAAGACTCATACATATATGCCCATGGACACACAAAGACAGACACACACACAAGTGGCACACATTTATAAACATGCATGAAGACTCATACACATATGCACACGGACACACATGCACACAAAGACAGACATACACACACAGGTGGGCACAAACACCCAAGTTAAGAAAAATGCAAATCAAGTTCTTTAGCTTCTTGGGTCTAACCGAATGGAAGGCTCAAGGTCCATCGAAATCAGCACAAATCCAGAACTTAAGTGGTTATAATGAAAAACAGAAAAAATTCAGATGTGCAATCATAAAATCGTGGCCTACCACACTCTCCTTTCTTAAAAATACTGACTTTGTTGGGTCTTGTGAGACACGTTTAATCCCAACAGGGATACAGAGGACATGGGTCTCTGAAGATTCCAGATAAGATTTTGGTCTAGATAACAAAATCCAGGGCAGCCACGGCTATACAGTGATACTTGGTCAAACAAAACCAAACCACAACAACAAAAGCAAAAAATTCTCTTCACCTATAAAGGACTAATCTTGGCCAATGAGGGGGTCTGGTTTTGCCCTCCGGCCTGATAAGTCTGTTCATCTAGGACCGAGCTCCAAAGTCTCAATGTGACCTTCAGAAAGTCTGGAAACTTCTGTCAACTCCACCTGACTGCAGATGTGAGTGTTGTAAGAGCCATGCAAACCCATGCATGTGCATGAATATGCAACAGTCCTAAACCATAAACTGTGAATGCCAGCTATTAGTGTAACAACAAATAGCAAGACCTGCACGGGGTGGGTGTATCACTATTTTTTCCATGGGTATATTTTAATTGAGTTCTCTAGATACTAGATAATTTAAATCATTGCTCAGAAGCAAAGCACAAGTTTGAAAGGCTAGGAAGAGGAAGGTAGGGGGGTGGTGACTACTTACTTAGCACTGAGCTTCGTCTTTGGTACACATATACTATTAGCATAGCAAAAATGAATGGACGAATGGAAGCATACATGAATGAATGACTATACGTACACAGGCCTTTGTGTGTGCATGTGTGTGTGTGTACATATGCATGCATATGTGTGCGTGTGCCTGTGTGTTTCTTTCCAAAGAAAGCCCTCCGGTGCTCAGGTCTGAGGCACACACCCTTACCTTGACATAGTAGGTGGTAAGTACTCTGCGGAGATCAAAGACTTGAAGCATGGAAGCAGCACTGTTGTCGGTGATGCTGTAGCCCTCCAGAATATACTTAGTGACAACCACTTCCCAAGCCAGCCAGCGCTGGCCAAATGCAGCATTGAAGGACAGCACATGAGGAACATGGCCAGGCTCACAGCAGCAAAATCCTTCATCTTCTTCCACACCTTCTGTGATGGCTTCCACTTCTCGCTGTTGACAATAGGTACCTTAAAAAAAAAGACAAGACCGTTACAGACAAAGGTTAAAAAAAAAAAAAAGCAACTGGGGAAATGAATGCCTACTGAGCACCAACAATTTAGAAAAGACGCCTCTTCCAGCAATTCAGGGTATATGACTGATTTGGCCTTAGGGTAGTCACCACCAAACCGCAGCGAACTCCAGAGCCCAGGCCGACTGTCGTCTGCAGAAGCACTGCGTGCTTTAGCCATGAAGGCCTGGGATTTGTGCTATGAAGTTTCCACTAATGATTCTCCACAACTTTTTAATGGGTATTAAAAACCCATTTATTTAATAAATTAAGAAATAAATAAAGGTATTTAATAACTGCATTAACATCAAGCAAAGGCCAAATGAGCAGATGCTCCTCCCCTAAAGATGTGCACTCATCACCAGTGAGCAGTGGACGGATGCTGCCCCGTTTCTTAGAGGTGCTCCACAGACACAGACACAGCAGCAGCACAGTCTCTTCATCTCCTGGGCACTTCTCAGGCCAATCACCTTGACAAGAGAAACTATCCTCTGATTGGCTCTTTTCCCAAGAAAATGCTTCCTTGTTTGCCTTACAAACTAAAAACACCACAGAGACCTTCTTAGAAACTAGGCTAAAACTCTCCAGATGCACAAGTCTAAATAATCCTCATTAGAAATATATTCAAAAACAAAACTTGAAATCTCCATAAAACAAACTTCATGTGTACTACTCATGTAGATAAGCTAGTTATTTTTGCAGGATCTGATAACCCAAGTTGGTATTTTTCTGAATGTATGACTTTCTATGTAGAAAGAACTGATTGGTTTGTCAGCACATAGAATTGCAGAGGGCTAGCGGGAGGGGCAATGAGTAATAACTATTTGATTGGATTGAAGGTTTTACTTTGCAGTAATGATAATGTTTTGGAACTAGAGATGGTAGCTGCACACTGTGAATGTACACTAAAGGTCACCACTTCTTTTTTTTTTAAACAGTTGTTTTTAGGTTATGTGATTTCATTTTAATTGAGAGGACTATAGAGGGTCAGGTGTAGCAGCACACAATTCAAGCCCAGCACTGGGGAGGCAGGTGGAGCTCTATGGATTTGAGGCCAGCCTGTGTACATAGTGAGTTCCAGGACAGCTAGGGCTACACAATAGCCTGTCTTGAAAACAACACCAGCACCAACAGACTATTGAGGATAATGGTAGGGCGCTTTATGATGATGGCTCAGTTAACTATTTTCTGGTTCACAAAAACTCAGTGTTCTATCTACACTTTATCCTTGAACAGACATGTCCAATTGGTGGCAAGGGGCCTGGCAAGGGAAGAACAAGCAAGGAGGCAGCGCCCGCAGGCGAGCAGGCCGCTCTCCCACAGCACCACCGTCAACTGTCTTTCAGCGAGACTTGGGTGGAGGAGTCCAATATCGTGGTACAATCCCAGGGATCTATTTTCTAACTTTCCCCTCAAGATTTACTTATAATTTTATGTATACACGCGTATTCCTGAGTATATGTACGTGTACCACACAGGTGCAAGGGCCCCTGGAGACCAGGAGAGGATGTCAGATCCCCTGGAACTGGCGTTGTTAGCCACCTGATCTGGGTGCTGGGACCTGAACCTCGGCCTGGATGAGCAGCAAATGCTCTTGCAGCTAAGCCATCCCCCCAGCGGCCAGTTCTGAGCTTCTCATTTGGGATTTAAACATAAAAAACTTAGGCCCTCTCTGAAAGTAAAAGGGCAATGGACATCTTACCTCTGAACTCAAGCCCCCGCAGCTGGAAAGTGACCAGGCCGTTGCCTATCTCTATCAGGTGTACTAATGCATTGAGATAGTCAGAGGCAAGGATGAAACAGTCCCCGGTACTATAGTTTCCCCACCTTCCTAACAGCAAATCCCCACAAAGACTGTGCTGCAGGGATCTGGTTAGATGTTCGTAGAAGATGGAATTCAGATTGTTGTCATCTGACCCTGTAAGAAAAGATTTTAAGAAAAGTTGATTTCACTTTAAATACCTGTTGTATTGATGAACAAGATCATTAAAAATACTGAAACTAGCTAGTCAGTGTAGCTGCAATCCCAGCACTCCAGGGCAGAGGCAGGGAGACTGCCACAGATTTGGGGCCAGCCTAGGCTAGGATACCGAGTGAGACAAAACAAATGAACAATCTAAAACTAAATTCCTCTTATGGTTGTGTTTACATTTCTTTGACAAGAAAAAAAGATGCATGCCACACCCCTACAATTTGTACACAGATACAAAGCGGTGATATGGTTGGGCGCACCATGTCCTGCAAAGGCTCATGCCTCGCCATGTGACTTTAGTGGGAGGTGGTGCTAAGCAGAAGGAAGTACGGCAGCTCTACCAGAGGCTGTGCCAGCTTCCAGAAGCCAGATTAGTAATCATCAGAGGCCTCCATGGCAACTGATGGGAGCAGATGCAAAGACCACAGCCAAACATTAGCAGAGAGCCCAAACCGGAGCTCTCCATTGGGTACCTCCCCTTGGAGCCCAGGGAACTCCGCAGAAGAAGGGGAGGAGGAATTGAAAGGAAGAGACAGGTAGAGGACACAAGGAGAACATGGCACACAGAATCAACTAAGTAGGGCTCATGGGGCTCACAGTGACTGAACTGACAATCATGGAGCCTGCATGGGTCTGGGCTAGGTTCTCTGCACATATCTTGCGGGTTGTGTAGCTTGGTGTTCTTGTGGGACTCCCTGCAATGGGAGTGTGTGTTGGAGGGTGTCTCTGACTCTTATGCCTGCACATGGAGTCTTCTCCTTCCTACTGGGTTGCCTCATTCATTCTCTCTTGATATGAGGGCTTGTGCCTAGTCTTATTGTAACTTCTTATGCTGTGTTCAGCTTATATCTTGGGGAGATGCTGTAAGAGGCTGCTGGTGTGTTCCTGGCCGCCCAGATTCCAGAAATAACTACACAGAAACTGTATTAATTAAATCACTGCTTGGCCAATTACCTAAACATATTGCTAGCTAGCTCTTACATCTAGAATTAACCCATCTCCATTATTTTATATTTTACCACAAAAGGTTCGTGGCCTACTGGCAAAGTTTCAACATGGCTTCTTCTGACTCCGCCCTCTTTCTCCCAGCATTCACCCTAACTTTCCCTGTCTAACTAAGTTCTACTTTGCTATAGGCCAAGTCAGTTTCTTCATTCATTAACCAATAAAAGCAACACATAGACAGAAGGACCTCCCACAGCAGGGAGGTCTGCTCCTTTCTGAAGGGAAACAGAGAAGAAGTGTATCTGGGGGGGTGAGGGGAGGGGACTAGAAGAGTGGAGGGAGGGGATACTCTAGAATGTATTCAAAACACAAAAAATAAAATAAATAAAATTAAAAAAGGAAGCATGACATGGGGACAAGGCTGTGAGAGTGACTGGCACCCTGGCAAGAGCAACTCCACTGTCACATGCTCCTGGTCTTGAGGTTCTGCCTCACACAAGCCCACAGCACATAGCTCAATGGTGCCAGGCAACCACAAACTTCCACCTCTGAAACTGTGAACAGAATACATCAACCCTTCTTTGAAGCTGCTTATCTTGGGTATTTTATCACAGCAGCGGAAACCTCATCAACACATATAAGATAATGCGCAACTTTTCAGAATCCAGGGTTAAAGTCAAGGGGCTGGATCTGAGTTTCAGCTGCTGACAAGCCTCTGTCAATGCCAGCTCTAGGAGTGCCCTCTTCTAGCATTGGGGCCAGCACACACACACACACACACACACACACACACACACACACACACTCCTGCACACTTAGAAAGTAAGCCCTAAGAGTTAGCAGTCCTAACACCCCTCTAAGGGTTCCAGCTTGTGCAGTTCAGGGATCCGATTGGATGCATCCTTTGGCATTATTTATGATTCAAGGACTGTTACTGTCATTTAATGAAACATACCTTTCCATTAAAATATACAGGATACAGAATCCAAGAAACAAAAAGATGATATGGTAAAGGAAGTTGGTAAGATTATGCAAGATTTTAACAAAAACAAAACTAAACAAAGAGAAATGAGTCAAAACCCAAACACTGTGAAGGCTCCTGTGCAGCAGACACAGCAGCACCTGCAGAGCTGCAGAGCTGCACCTGCAGAGCTGGACACGAGGTCACACTGAAGAAAAGCACAAGCAAAACCACCACGGACTCACGACAGCCCCAACCACCTTCACCAGCATCTCACCCACAGCAGCAACCCCTGAGCTGTAGTCTAAGTATTGGAGAAGAGCAAATATTCAAGGCTTGGAAATTTTTTTAAACTCACACTAACTATACATTAAGACAATGAGGGTCTAATTGCATCCAGTTATGTGTCTGGCCATAAAAATAGTGTGTGATTTCTTCCTAAGGATGGTGTTACCAGCATCTGAGAATTCCAAGCCCGTGTGAGCACATGCTGGAAATGGTTTTTCTCCTCCATGAGATTGTAAGTGAGCAATGCCAAGTAAGGGGCTCTTCCTAGTTTAATTTTATAACTGAAAATCAATTTGATTCTTTGAGTTTGGTTTCTCAGATGGATAGAGCATTTGAAGAAATTTATGCATTAAATGGAAACATTCCAGTCTATTTGGGAGCAATGTTAAATAGTTTCCTGGGCTAATTAACTAACTCATTAGTTTCATATAGTTGGAGCAGCAAGGTTCCCAGGATCTGGTTGATAAAATGAGATTTTCCAAATAAACTAAGAGCCAAACATTGGATACCACCACCAAAATTCCGCCCACTGAATCAGCATCTTGGGTGGGTATTGGAAAATCCCCAGGACATCTATGCACACAATTAATTAAATAAAATTCAATTTTAATATTTACTTAACACTTGGGGGAAAGGTGTAAGGAAGGACACACGTTGGCAAGCACAGTATTCTTATCCAGTTTTCATCTGACTTCTACTTAGCTTACATAAGGACTATCTTTGAATGGCATATTTAAAATTTTTGTTGCCATTCGTAAGATACACTTTATCAAGAAACAGTATATACACTGGAAATGCTCTAGTTCATATATACTACGCTTTGCTAAGGTAAAAAGGAAAAAAAAGAAGGATATCTGGTTTTCAAGAAATTAATATTGTAATCTAAGCCTTCAGGAGGCTGAGGCAGGAGGACAGTGAATTAAAGACCAGTCTGTACTACACTGAAAGTTTGAAGTCAGGCTGGGCTACATAGAGATCCTGTGTCAAACAGAACAACTTTTAGAGGGTGTATAGTAAGCAGGGAGTGAAGCTATGAACGCTGAGAGGCTGAGAGTATGTTTGAGTGTGTGTGCACACATGGATACGTGTACAGGAACGAACACACAAAGCAAATCCTCTGACTTGCCTCGTTACAGACAGGACTATTACCTGGATTTCTATCAAGCTGAGAAGCCAATCTGGTATTTGAATGGTCCACACGTTTTGTGCTGAAGAAAACAAAATAAAACATTTTTAGTATTTTATACTTTAAAAAAAAAAAAGCAAAAGAAAAACTACAAGACACAGGTAAATTCCACTTCTGTAGGAAAAGCTCTGTCTAGATAATAACCAACTTGACAGCACAGACTTACAGTTAAAACTTTCATTTTCTTCCTTTAATCTTCACAACACATAAACGCAACAGCTTCCCCCCGTTCATGTTTCATTAGAGTCTAAAAAGACATCTACGAATGTACTGCCAACAGAAATGACCAGAAGAAAAGAACACAGACTGCATACAGCTCTCCCAAGTGCGCCTCTACGGAAGTGTCTTCTCAGGGGAATGCACACCTAGAAATGGCCCACAGAAGGTCAACTTCCCCAGTGGAGTCAGCAGACCAAAGTCTCTCCATTTTCAGATCAGAACTGTCTTAACACTGAACTGCGCTCGCTGTTTCTCATCACGTGACACTGGCACTGGCAGTGTAGAGGAGCATGGCCTTCCAAGGTGGTACCTGAGCATGAAGCAAGGCAGGGCCCACACAGTACTCAGCCTTCACTGCCACACATGTAAAGTCAGTTAACTCATCTGTCTAGAAACGTCCCAACGAAAGCAGCAAAGCTCAAAGTCTTAACTCTCAACTCCTTGGTACAGGCCACATAACTATCCTATTGCAAGACGAGACAATGCAGCAAGCGTTCCACCAGACCCGAAATGCTGCACTGTCTGGAGGGACTACTACCGCTCAACTGGTGACTTTCCCCGTGAGGACCAGTTCCTTCAAGACGGGGAGCAAAGTGTAAGACTACTCAGACGTGCTGCCTTACAGGCATTCCGCAGCACAGACAAGGCAAGCCCATTACTTTAAGGGAAATGCGGAGGCAGTTCAAAAACAAAAATTAGTTTTGGAAAACTTGCATCCCAGCCACGAGTGTGACAACTTCCTAGTGCAATGCACTTCATGACTCTTGTGAGATTGGTGACACTGTGGGTACATTTTAAAGGACTTGGAGAGCTAGTTCAAATTACTCCACCATGCCGTTTTCAAATGATCAATAAATGCTAGAAATTATGTTCAAGCAAAAATCTCATTCAAACAGAGTGAATGCGTCAGTCCAGACAAGACACACTTCTAAACGCTCCGAGAGTCAATTTAGAGTCTACCCTGCAACTATCTTTAAGAAATCATTATTTTCCAGCAGTGGTGGCACTCCGGAGGCAGAGGCAGGTGAATCTCTGGATTCGAGGCTAGCCTGGTCTACAGAGTGGGTTCTAGGAGAGCCAGGGCTACACTCAGAAACCCTATTTTGAAAAACAAAATAAAAAACAAACAACCCCCCCAAACAAAAGTAAATGAAAAACCACATTGCCATTTACTTGTTGAGTTTTGGTGAAAAATCAAAGAAAGACACCTACAACTGTCTTAAAATACTTCTTTCTTGGGATTAGAGAGATGGCATAGTGGTTAAGAGCATGGGCTGCTCTTGTAGAGAACCTGGGTTGGGTCCCCAGTACCCACATGGTGGCTCACAACCATCCCTAATTCCAGATGCAGGGGATCCTGTACCCTCTTCTTAGTTTCTTGGGCACTAGTCAATATGCAGTGCACCTGCATACACGCAGACAAAACACTCAGAACATTTTTAAAAAGTCTTTTTCAACTGTGCCTCTGTGAGGACAAATTTTCTTTCTTCATTTCAATCAAAATGACATACTGCAAGAGAGTGGATGTAAAAGTGTGGGCATAACCTGCTTTTTAGCAAGTAAGACATTAAAGGTTTGCCAAACTGGAAACATTGCAATCTTATTAAAATTTTGGTAGGTGGAAAATACTCTTAGTTTAAAATGATATTATGTTAATATGGGATATGCTTTTTTAAAAAAAAAGACAGGGTCTTGTCAGGTGGGCCAAGCAGGCTTCACATTTGTAATCCTCATACTTCAGTCTCTGAGTTCTGGAATTATGGACATAGTGGCTATTTTCTATTTTAAATAAATAAACACTTAAATTTTAAAAGAGGTTCTTTGAAAATATTATAAATATTATAAAATATTATAAATATTATAAAACTTCTATTTAAATATGATATCTTGAATATTTTTATGGGTACCAAAATATTGATAAAATTGTTAAGAATTGATATCACAGAATATAACTTCTGGCTAGAACTTGGCCTAGAATAGGATATAGAAAGTAATGAAAATTCACCAAAATGATAAACACCAACTGTAGTGTTAGGAGAGGGCCAGAGCAGAAATCTCAAGCGTACAAGCTGGCTCGCTGTGCCAATCCTGAGACTATCTTCCCGAGTAAAAATGCCACTGCATGGCAGTGCAGAGAGAGGCATCATGGAATGGTGAGAACTACACACCCAAACATGCTGTGTCTAGACCAACATGTTAATACATGCCCAAATGTTCTTGTTCCCTTACTGAGAATGCCTCTTTCAGCAACTTTCCTTAAATAAGAGCAGATGTGGACAGACTCTGGGCAAGGACTATCCTAAGCAGCAGATTAAACAGTCTAATGAGCAAAGTCTGCACGGGAAACTGTTAGAACGAAGTTATCAGAAACTTTTCTTCCTGAAGAGGCAAAGGAATCTATAATGGTGAGCTCTAGAAACATATTCCTAAGAGATTTCTAACTATGTTATAGCTCACCACAGCCGGTACAATGGTGTAATGCTGTAGAACACACGTCACAGTGTTACTGACAGGGAGTAATTCCAATATGTCATTGAAGAAAACTATACTTTTAAGAATCACATAAAAAGATGAGAAAAGCTTCCTCGCGGCCCCGCCCAGGCGGCTGCCCGTGACCTGCCTGGGTGCAGGGAACGGGAAGTCGGAAGGGGTAAGAAGAGTCCAGTTCGTCATGGGGCTGTTTGGAAAAACCCAGGAGAGGCCTCCCAAAGAGCTGGTCAATGAATGGTCATTGAAGATCAGAAAGGAAATGAGAGTTGTTGACAGGCAAATAAGAGATATCCAAAGAGAAGAAGAGAAAGTAAAAAGGTCTGTGAAAGATGCAGCCAAGAAGGGCCAGAAGGATGTCTGTATGGTTCTGGCCAAGGAGATGATCAGGTCAAGGAAGGCTGTGAGCAAGCTCTATGCATCCAAAGCACACATGAACTCTGTGCTCATGGGAATGAAGAACCAGCTTGCGGTCCTAAGAGTAGCTGGTTCCCTGCAGAGGAGCACAGAAGTGATGAAGGCTATGCAGAGTCTTGTGAAGATCCCAGAAATCCAGGCCACCATGCGGGAGCTGTCCAAGGAGATGATGAAGGCTGGAATCATAGAGGAGATGTTAGAGGATACATTCGAAAGCATGGATGATCAGGAAGAAATGGAAGAAGCAGCAGAAATGGAGATTGACAGAATCCTCTTTGAAATCACAGCAGGAGCCTTGGGCAAGGCACCCAGTAAAGTAACTGACGCCCTTCCTGAGCCTGAACCTTCAGGAGCGATAGCTGCCTCAGAAGAGGGAGATGATGAGGAGGATGAAGAGAACCTGGAGGCCATGCAGTCCCGGCTGGCCACACTCCGAAGCTAGGGCCACCCAGTTGGGGCCTCAACTTTCTGGTGCCCTCTTCTAGGTGTGGGCACAGCCTCCGAGGAATCACTGTTTCCTGTATCTCTTGCACTACACCTCTGCTGTGAAGCATTGCATTTTGGAAAGGGTTCTGTGCTAGTATATCTTCACTGTTGGCAGAGGCTTTAAATTGTTTTTATGAAAGTGGTGTAATCAAATGCATCATTTTCAAGAGCATAAATAGTAGAAGTATCTTCCTTGGGGGAGGGCAAAGAAACCCATTTTCTCATGAAGCAATTCTGAGAGGAGTCGATTGAATGTTGACAACTCTCCACTGGTGTGTGTGTGTAAAATACTACTTAAGTGGATGTCAATAAACTTCTGCTTTGGAAAAAAAAAAAAAAAAAAAAAAAAAAAGATGAGAAAATAAAGATCAATTCCCTCAATACTATATAATCTTCAAATTTTAAAAATAATTGTATTGGGCAGTGGTGACATACACCTGTAACCCAGAACTTGGGAGGCAGAGGCCAGCCTGGTCTATAGAATGAGTTCCAGGACAGCTAGGGCTATGCAGAGAGACCCTGTTTTGAAAAACAAAACCAAAGACAAACCAACCAAACAAAAAAATTGTAAAGTTTTAGCAAAAAAGTATTTTATCACCACGAATTATAATCAAAACCTATTTTTCCTAACAATGAGTCCTCCCTGTAGGCTCTGTGTCCATTTACTCACTTGTAGTCTCGCTCCCAGAACTTCACAGGCCTAACATAGGAGGTGATGAAGATGGCGCTACCGAGGAAGGGGTTTAGCGGCGTGGAGAAGAAGGCCGACACCACTGCCTGAACAAACAGCATAGCCGAGTCTATTGGGAAACGGTCAAGGAACAAACACAGCACACAGAAAAAGAAAGAGGGAAAAGCCCGCATGCCAATCCTGGGATCAAACACCCAAGTCTAACTTTATGAAGGTCAAAACCAGAATTTGGGGCCAAATGGGATGACTGTGCTTGCTGCCAGGCCTCAGCATGCATGCTGGGAGAAGAGAGCCGACTCTCAAAGGTGCCTTTTGACCTCTACATGCGACACACACACACACACACACACACACATGCATGCACACACACACACACGCATACACACACACACGCACACGCACGCAAATAAATAAATACATGTAATGAATATTTTTTTGAAAACTGCAAACCTTGAGAGGCTGCATTCAGACACAGCCTGAGTTATTAGTCATCAGTTAAGAATTCTAAAGTGCTTTTGAGGCAGGAGGATGGAAATTTCACCCAGAAATTTAATTACGATTGCTATGAAAAATGTTCTGTTCGTTTATTCTAAGTGCATTAAAAGTTCCTAGGCTTTAATGACATTCATAGCTCACATTTTAAATACAAAATTTTAAAATGGCATTACTTATTACAAATCCTTAATCTTTCCTCATGTTTGGCAGATCTGTGGGTTGCACAACCTAAACCAGGACAGGCGGTTCTCCGCAGCCTGTGAGGTTTGTGGCGTGTCACCATCCCTGGCATGCGTGCTGGGAGACGGACTGCACACTTGCGCTCATCAAGGATATGACTGGCCATTCTCACACACTGCAGTGAAGGATACGGGGCACCGCAAAGGGCTGGGCGAAAGCATGGAATGCAGAGCCCCACGTGATCTGCCAGGGTGCGACATAGGTGTAGACGAACTGCAGTTTATAGAGGAGCTCCCAAAGCTGCGGGAAGAAAGGCAAAGCCGTCAGGGAAATATTAGGCAGGCACTTCAACCAGAAAACAAAAGGCCTATAAGATGTGTCTTCTTCCTATCATGGAAATGACCTGAAATTGTTTTCCAATAGCATAATAAGACAAGATTTATCAACTGTCAAAACACTGGCATTATTTTAATATAAACATGATTTCTTTTTAATGTAAAGACACAGACTTATGGACTGGTGTTTGAGAGTTATCTGCCCTCTTCTGGCCAGTCATGGTATTGTTACTATTGTAAGCAAATGAGGGCAGAGGCAACAAAACCGCTGTCCTCCGGCAGAAACACCAGGTGTCCCTAATACGTGCATGTATTTTATTCCAGGACACAATACCCTTGAACTGGAGTAAATATGTTCCAAATGTAATGTCACAAGGAGCCAAGAAACAATCTCTCTAACACAGTAGCCACTGTTTATTGAACAGCAATCTTCTGAACCCCAACTGCTACAGGTGGAGACAGACCACATGTAAGTCCCATTTGACTCTGCTTCTTAACCACACTGATAAGCACTGCTTCCTGGCTATTTTGCTGATGACTGAAGAGTTCTAGTACTTAAGAGCCAGCGGGGTCAACTGACACAGCAGCACAGACCTCAGCAAGCATTCACTCAGCGAGCGTCTCTGCAGACAGGCGCTCCTGGTGAAGGGTACCTTGCTGAACAGGATGGACATAAAGAAGAGGTCCAGCAGCATTGTCTCTGAGAAGGCTTCATAGTCAAACTTGAAAAAGAGCACAGTAAAGATGACCGTGATGTACTGGTATGTGGGGCTGCTGAAGGAGGACCGCAGCAGCTTCAGGCCAGCGATGGTGATCATCAAAGCTCCCAACCTGTCACGGACAGAGAGGCGCGGTCGGTCAGCTTGCGGCTGAAAACACCCAGCTTCCTCCAACCCTGAAGTCACTACGTACTCACTAAGCTTATGATACAGAATGAATTAGAACCTCTGGTATTGATTTATAAGAGCCAGCACATAGGAGATCACTAGTTCAGCGTCAACTCTTTAGTCCAGATAGGTAGGTAGGTAGAAGATAGATAGATAGATAGATAGATAGATAGATAGATAGATAGATGATAGATAGATAGATGATAGACAGATAGATAGATAGATAGATAGATGATAGATAGATGATAGATAGATGATAGATAGATAGATAGATAGATAGATAGATAGATAGATAGATAGATGATAGATAGATAGATGATAGACAGATAGATAGATAGATAGATAGATGATAGATAGATAGATAGATAGATGATAGATAGATAGATGATAGGTAGATAGATGATAGATAGATAGATAGATAGATAGATGATAGATAGATAGATAGATAGATAGAGAGATAGATGCCAATGACTTCCATGGCATTTATTCCATGATAAGCATATCACATCCTGAAAGGCATTAACATAGTATTCTTTTTATTAGTATTCTTTTTTTATACTATGATCTTTATTCTTTACATAAATAAGCATGTTTAAAAATAAAAAGCTATAGTTCTGAAACCTAGTTCTCTAGTTTTTTTTTTAACTTCTATCACTTTAACAATACATGAAAAACATGTACTAGTGCGCCATACCATGGAGCTAAACCAGTGAGTATGAGTACAGGATAATCATGTAGACAAACGACCACCTACATGGTCTCATTTATACAGTACACAACAACCACCTCCCAAACCTGCCATCTAATAGTAAAAACTAGCTTTATTTTTAATTTTTTAAATTACATTTTCTCATTATTTTGCATAAGTGTGTGCGTGTGTGCATGCGCACTTGACACAGCTTGTGGGAGGGCAGAAGACAGCTTGCTGGAGCTGGTTCTCTTCCTCCACTATGTGGGTCCAGGGACTGGACTCAGTTCATAAAGCTTGGCAACAGCACCTTCCCGCTGAGCCATCCAGCCAGCCCCCAAACTAACTTTACTTATCAAGTGTCCTCTTCTAAAAATACTGACTGACAGTAAGAAGTTAAGAGCAGTAAAAACAGTGATGTTCAAAAAAGCAAAGACAAAAAATTTTCACCTGAGCCTTTTATCCGTCGATGCTGTGTGCCAGAGACACAGTGTTTAATGGTCTTGACCAAGGACTCAAGGCTGCTTTACCAAGTGTAAGGCATTGCTTATTACTGCTCGAATCTAATGACAGAGATCAGAGGACTATACTTACTCTGCATCCAGTTTCTTTGGGCTGGCAATCGTCTCTGCACTGCTGCTAAGCTCATTGAGGACAATCAATGGATAGATGACATTCTTCTCCACGAAAAGCAGCCACACGTGGAGCTTTTCAAACCACATCATAGTGGCTGCACCTGATGAGGCAACAAGTCCAGAGATCACAATTTACACAATCATCAAAGCAGCTGGGCGTGCGGTAAGAAGCATGAACTTAACTCAGGTTTAGTCCCATTCTATCAGCACAAAAACGTAAGAAACTTGTACTTCGACAGTCAACGTCTCAGTGCTCTGAAATGCCCCACGCCCCAGGCCCCCAACACACAAATTTCCAACCTAGACACAACGCACACTTAAGTAAGTTTACTTTTATAAGCTGTTTGTGTGGAGCTGCGGGTCAGGCCAAGGGAGTCAAACGCTCACCACAGACTGCATCTCCAGCGAAACCTCCCACTTTAACTATGATTTCTCTCATTTTCTCTATTTGTATATAAAAAAAGTTATTAAAGATTCTTGGGCTGTGTCTCACCTCTAAATAAATAAGATCTTTGAAGTATCTGGTTTTAAAATGCTAAGGTATATACTATATACACATATATGATTTAGATTCATCCAGTTTATTAAAGTCATTCTCATCACCAGCAGCATATGAAGATTAACTTAGCACCACTCTCTGGCTTTCTGAAAACAGTACGGCAGGCAGTTAGGAAGTCTTTACTTCGAATATCAGTACAAGGAAAAATAACTTTACTACAATTTAGTACTTTCACTAAGTCAAAATTTTTATGGTGATCCAAAATCTGAAAAAAATTTAGACTTATTGAAGAAATGCACAACCAGTAAAACTATTGATTTTAAAAGCAAACTAGATCTATTTGATACTATTTATTTATAACAGTGATAGAAATAGTTCATCATAAAAAAACGAAAGCCTTTCACTCTGTGCTACTTTCCTGACGCCAAGAGCGGGCTAATTCCAACTCTTAAAGTTTCATGTAACCTTCCCTTATTAAAAGGACACATATTGGGCTGGAGAGATGGCTCAGCAGTTAAGAGCACTGGCTGCTCTTTCAGAGGTTGAGTTCAAATCTCAGCACCCACATGGTGGCTCACAGCCATATGCAGTGGGATCTGATGCCCTCTGCTGGCTGCAGGTGTACATGCAGAGCACTGGCACATTTAAAGACAAAAGGCACATAACTCGCAAAGGCTCTCCACAGCACCCTGCCCATCAGTATTCGGCTGTCTCTCCAGGGTCTGAGGGTGGTCAGCACCGAGGCACCGTGCTGCTTCACTAAGAGGCCCATCGTGAGGCCCAAAAGTCAACTTTGTTATACAGTTTCAAAGGTTTTGGTATTCTTCAAAAATATCAACTAATCCTTAAACGCCTGGGTGAGTCCCCTTCTTGACAGCATTCACTGGGCTGACTTAGTCACTATGCACAGGCCCGCAGCACACAGGGCTGATGCACAAGGACAGTTTACAGTGGCAAGGGAGAAGCTGCTAAACGGACAGGCCTTCTATCTCTTTTTGAGTCATTTTATACCTTATCCCAAAAACGAGCAGCCACCGCAGAAAGGCTGCTATTGCTGTTAAGGAGGACAGAGTCTCTAGTGGAATAATGGACAAAGGCCTTCTTCCTTCCAAAGCTTAAGTTAAAGCCTTTCAAATAGAGGGCTGGAGGCAGGGAGAGGTGGGCTGTCTGTATTTACATCAGGGACTGCTAGAGAGAGAGGGCACGCGGAAGACACATCAGCGACAGGGCTGAGAACAGTTAGAGCGCCACGTCTACGCTGAGAAGGGGGTCTCGGGGCACAGTCACTGCTCTTTCAGCTGAAGACGGTGCCCTACAGGAGACGACGGCTCACTGAAGTGTGACTTGATGGCGCCTGTCTAATTCACCTACGGGCACGGTGAGGTGAGCCACCAGACCAAGGGTGTTGACGAACTACTTACTTCGAACTTCATACTGATTGTGCTCGGCTGTCTTCAGCAGAGGGCGGGAGAAGCAGTGCCACGGCAGCTGTTTCCTTACTTGGGGCAACACGTAATGGGTGACAAAGCCCACAAAGCCGACCAGTGCATAGAGCACATACTTGAGAGCAGGCTGGAAGAAAGAAAGCTTCAGGGAGTTAGGAGCCCCCGCCAGGCTCCCCTCAAACTCCTCGGTTCGTTGGTTCCATTTTTTTCATTCGATATTGGAGAACAGCTCTCAGAATCTAAACTACAGCCTAACGTTTCTGTACCTGTAGTTCTCTGTCCCAATGACCCACTGAATGTCGGCTCACTCTTTAATACACATCTCAAATATGGTAATTATTTTGGTGTCTGACACTAGAGTCAATGAAAGAGACTAGAAGTGCTGCTTCCTGCTTCAAGAAGGTTCTGTGTGACTATCTGAGCAAGGGATTCAACTGTCGAACTAGGAGAGAAAAGGACATAAGTCCGAGAGAGGAACAGAACGAACAGAACGAAAGGGCTTTATCTTCTGTCTCTGCATGCTGTGCTGTCAGAGGCAGGTGCCCCGCACAGCTAGATTCACAGGAGGAATTAACAGTTTTTTTTCTAATATTAAAACCAAGTCATATATATTTAGAAACCCTGAGGCCCCCTAAACATGAAGGAGTGTCCAGCTGCACTTTGAGGGAGTTCAGGAATTTGTAGTTCAAATGGAGAGAAGAAAACCAAACCTATTTAACAATATTAAATAACAGCCCAGGAGGAATAACAGCGACTGACCCTCCCATAGGAAAGCACTGATAGTGCCCAGTGGTCTGTATCAGGTAAGATCTACAGAAATAAGCCTGTGCCTGGAGGATGGGGAACCAAGGAAGGGGCGGTGCCTGCCCTGCTCATGGTTCCCATGAACCTAGGGAAAGTGCAGAGGAGATCCTTGAGATCTGCAGACAGCCTTTCAAGTATACACGGGAATGGGAACCACACAGGAAGCTATGAGGAATCGTAGGAGGGCATCGAGCAAGAAAGTATACTATCACGTGGTTGGAAAAGTGCCACCCTCACAAGCCCGGGAAATGTCAAGGTACACACACACCAAGCAGAGGCCTAAAGGCTGCCTACACTTAGTGATAGGAAATACAGGTCTAGCAAAAGCTGGCCCTGCTCCACCTCAGAAACCTTTAACAAAAGCAAGCCCCTAGGGGATCAAACTGCTGACAAGTACTTAACGGTATCTAGGGACAATAGATACCTTTGGAAACACAAAATTTATCACCCAACAAGGTAAAATTTACACTGTTAGCATCAACTCAGAAATTCCCATATGGCTCTCTGAATGCATTTGAGACCTGCTCCAGAGAGAATGTGCTGGGACCAATGTCAGGTACTGTAAGCCTGGTAGAACTCATGTCTGGGGATGTGTAGGCTCATGCAGGGAATGTATTTCTGATGGTTAACGACACTGAAACAGCAGCAAACTGCCTTCTAAATGCCCGTGTTTACACATATAGACAAAAGCAGCTACCAGCCTTAGCTAGGGAAACCTATCCTTACGACGAACAGTGTGAACACAGACTCTGCCCCCAAATGCAGAGAACAAGCCAGAGAGAGATGTGGGCCCAACTCCAAACCAGTAACTTCACAGTTCCGACCCGACCTACAGCTCAGGGAACACTGTGGAAGGAAGAGCTGGAAATAGGAAGGGTGCGGAGACACGATCAGATCAGACCTGAGAGAACTGCACACGGTTCACCTCAGACTACTGCAGTAAGGAAATGAACACTGCATACACGTCACCTCGGATGACTGCAGTAACAGGAAAAGCTCCTAAGCCACTCACAAAGATTTACAGCCCAGGGAGAACACAATAAAATACTTAAACAAAAACTCATATATTCCCAGAGGCACCCGCTGTGTATGCTGGCACTGGGTTCACACAAGTCAGGCCCTCCTAACAGTCAGCTACCCTGCTGAACTGTGGCACCCAACTGTGAACAGAGGGGGCACAGGATTCAGTTGTGTACCCTTGATAAGCCCACCAGGTTCTCCTAATAGTTCCAAACTCAGGTTCTGGTTCAATTACACAGGACACTAAACAAAATCAATACTGAGAAGGGAAAAGAGATTTGGGGGAGGGCTGGGAGAGAGGTGGGGGTGTGACAAGAATACACAGTATATGAATATAAAAATGTGAGGGAACAAAACTTACTACTAAAATCAATCACCCAAAACAAAACAGAAAACAACCGAATGACTCAAGGACTTCAGCGCCACAGCGCCAAACAGCAGTCAGGTCACTTTCTATCAACTCGAACAAGAGGGTTCCTTACCTGCAGTGCTGTGAACACTGTGCTTACATGGATAGCAAAATACAGCACGCCAATAACGACACACACCACCAGGTCGGACTGCAAACGCTCACTCTGTGGGACAGAGGGCAATCATGAAACAATTACACACTTTGTTTTTAAGATAGGGTCTCATGCAAACCAGGCTCCAAGTCACTAGCAGCTGGGCATGACCCTGAATGCCGGAGGCTCCGGACTCCACCTCCCAAATGCCACCAACCTTTTCTTTACATACAATTAAAAAAAAAAAAAAAAACAAAAACAACCCCCCCCCCATTGGTAAAGCTTAAGAAATAATTTCACACTGATACACCTTAGCATTTCTAGGTATTTCTTGTGTAAAATAATTATGTAGAATAAATCTTGTTTCCTTCCTCAAGGTTCTTGTATTTGGGTTTCCTCGGAGCTTAGCACTGTATGTCAGGAAACAAAAACACTAGCCTACTTTTTAATGCTGTAAATGGAGAGTCTTTCAGAAGACTGTCCCTCATGGGTCAGTACACTTTGCTTTTTTATTGACAAAAAAGAGCTGAGCTTCTGAGGCACCAACACTGCATGGGCACTTCCTATTTTCCTTAGGATGGGTTCGTCCAGTGGCTTTCAGGGCTGAGAATCCCTTATTTAAACTTAGGACCAAACGTGTTTTCGATTCTGGCTTCCACTCAGCCTCTAGCACTTGTTGGATTCTGCCAGTTGAGGATCCCTAAACTGAAAACTTTGAAATCAGAAATGTTCTAAAATCCAAGGTGGGTTTTTTTTTTTCCTGAATGATTTGGGAGCATCTCAGGTTTTGAAATTTTAGAAGCATACCCAACTCTGTAGTAAAAAACAGGATCCTCTTGCTATCCCTGGCCACCTACTGATCAGCAGACATATAAGCTGCATTTGACATTCCACTATGCTTACCATGAACACAGAAGCTAAACTCAGAGAACGTGCTTCAATTTCATCTTGAGATAGTTTGTTACTTCTAATTTTCTAGAAAGCTGTGAGTAGTCATATTCACTGAAATAAATGCTATGTCCAATCAATGCCAGGGTAAGTTCAACATTCAGACATAAATCATCTAAAAGGAGGAACTGGGGACATCGTTTTGGTAGTAGAGTGTTTTCCTTGCAAGCAAGACTCTGGGTTCAATCTCCAGCACAACAAAAGCAAAACTATCTAAACTAAAATAGAAAACAGTGTTTTGCCCTTCATAACAGACAGGAACCTCTAGAATTCACTTTTCAAGGGAACAAAGTGACACTGTGGACCACTAAAATGAACTGAGGGAAATATTCTAATAGGTATATGTTAGCAGACTGTTCTTTTTCTTTGACCTGGAAACCGCACCTTAAGTTTCCCATGTATTTATGTGTATAGGTGTCTTGCTTCTATGCATGTCTGTCTACAACACGTGAGCAATGCTTGCAGAAACCAGGTGCTGGGTCTCCTGGAACGGGAGTGGCAGGCAAATGCAAGCTCCCATGAGGGTGGTGAGAACTGAACCCAGCTTCTCAGCAGAGCAACAGTGCTCTCAGCTGCTGAGCCACCTCTCCAGCCCCCAAATGTCTTTCTATAGTGCCCTTGAGAAACGAAGCACAAGACAGAGGTGTTTTTTTTTTTAACCAACAGGAATAATAACAAAATCTAACTTATGTTTAAATAGTTTAAACAGCAGTCTGCCCTTACCCGTAGGCAGTAAGTTCCATGACCCTCACGGACCTAAACTACTAAGAGGACCCCACCCTCCAGCTGTACCGACAACCGCTCGTCTACTAAGCAGCTGATGGGTGCTAGCGGTCTGCACAGCAGACACCTGGACGAGGAGACGCGTCATGTCTGGGTGGAACAGCGCAACTGATCCTGCTACTCAGAGTGGTGTACAAGTTAAAACTTACAGATTCTTTATTTCTGGACTTTTCCAGCTTCTTCTTGTGGCCTGGAGTTGACCACCGGTAAATGAGACCATGGGAAGGGAGCTGAGGATAGAGAGTGACTACCGCCTGTATTCAACTTTCAGACCCTGTGCCCCCGGAGAGGATCAACGGAATGGCTTAATTTTGCTCACATGAAACCTTTTGACATATTCTTCCATACTGTGACCACCTGTGAGAACAGGACCTTTCTTATGCAGGCTAACTATATCCTATCCAAAATGTTTAGGACCAGAAGTATGAGAGACTGTTGATGTTTGCAGGTTTCGGAGTATTTTTTTTTTTGTTGTTGTTGTTGTTGTTTGTTTTTTCGAGACAGGGTTTCCCTGTAGTTTCTAGAGCCTGTCCTGGAACTAGCTCTTGTAGACCAGGCTGGCCTCGAACTCAGAGATCCGCCTGCCTCTGCCTCCCGAGTGCTGGGATTAAAGGCGTGCGCCACCACCGCCCGGCTCGGAGTATTTTTATATATATAATATGACATACTTTGGGGAGATTAGCCACACATAAAGAATAAATAAATCAGATAAATAGATAGATAGATACATACATAAGTAAATGAAGTTTATTTTTTTCTGTGGGCCTAACGGGCAGAAGGTCACAGTAAATAGTACTGTAAGTGAACCCATGATTGATCATATCAGACCAAAAGTGTAATTTTCCATGGTGTGATCATGTCAACATTCCAACAGTTTGAGATTCTGATCCAGATTCTTCTGGAATTTTGGGAAGGAGGATGCTTAACTAGTATGTTAAAATCTGGACTGAATACAATGAGTAATATTTAACAATGCTGTATTTCCTCCAACTACTAAAGACCTTCAAAAGTATTGAGTATTTAACAGTCATCTGCCATAAGTACTAGTATCTAAAAGCGACACTCACAACAGAATTGCTAAGCTTTTCCGGCAGTGGGTCTTTTACTTCGGATAGAGGGTCTTCTGGGTTTTTCTCTTCAGTTTTTGGAAAAATCTTGGATTGCATCAAAGAGCTTTATTTGAAAAAAGTAAGAGAATATATTCAATAGAAAATATACATGAAGCTTGAAACCTAGCAATTTAAACAGCAAAGATGTTTGTGATATAAAATCAAATAACCCAAGACATGGAAATTCTAAAAAGTTCATTTTGGCATATATAAGGATACAATGAAAATACTGTGATTAAAACTTGGGAAGAAAAACATCACAAAACAAACAAACAAAACCTAAAACAAAGCCACACAGAGAAAGCCTGTCTCAAAACAAACAAACAAACAAAAAAAAACCAAAATACAAAAAAAAACCAACAAACAACCACCATGGGACTAGAAAGATGGCTCAACAGTTAAGAGCACATTTTACTCTTGTAGAAGCTACACACACACACACACACACACACGCGCGCGCGCACACACACACGCACACACACGCACACATGCACACACACAGATGCACCACTTGATAGGCACTAGGAAAGGAGCTAGCTTTAGGGATTATAGAAATGCTAGCATACTTAAATGTTCAACAATAATGACTGATCTCACTTACAAGAGTACAGAGGGATCACTGCTTTGTCGGCTGAGATGATAGGACACGGCCACTAACAAACCACAAAAAACAGAAAAAAGCACTGGAATGTGCTGGCCATCCCATGAATCCTGAGGGGAAAAAATGAGGAAGATAAGATGCTCGTAACCTATGACCTAGCACACAATCCTCTTATGTCAATATTTAGAAACAGCAAATTTACAGTTTAAAGTGTTTTAGCTATATATTAATAACTGTACCTTTTTCCAGATGAATTTAGAATTTTTTTCATTTGATAAAGGGTCTCAGGTAGCTAGGCTGGCCTCACATTTGCTATGTAGTTGTAGATAGCTTTGAACTCCTAACCCTGCCTGCCTCTCAAGCACACCACCCCACATTTGTTACTGTTTTCTGGAGACCTGGGATCTAGATACTAGATTTCTTTTGTCTTAAGAAAGTTTCATCCATTAATTTGTCTGCCCGTCTGTCTGTCCATCCGTCCATCTATCTATCCATCTTTCTCTCAGTATTAAAGTTTTATTCATATTAGGAATAATTTCTCATATCTGTTACTATAATTTCTCACATTCTAAATAGTGGTCATTTTATAGATGATATTGAATTTATTTCCCCCTTTACCCTTAACTGTAAATCAACTCTCAGATCTTTAAAAAAAAAAAAACAAACAAAACTAGAACACAAACCCTTCCTATCCACGTGCTTCACAGCTTTAGTCTAGAAAGCACAAAACACATTTTCTTATTTCCTTTCAAACTTTAATTTATTTTAGTTTTCTTCCTTAAAAGGTCAAAGAAACTCTTTTCGTTAAGTCATTGACATAGTCAGGTCGGTACCACATCCAATACAAACCTTTGTTAAGTCTCTGATAGTCTATCAGGTGTGACATCCAATGGAACCTTTCGGATTCTTAGGCCTCTCTGACTGTTCCCAGTGGGTCTCTAACATTGACAAACTATCATCTCTCAGAGGTCAAACTCACTTTTCTCTCGCCAACCCACAGTTGCAGTCTCCAATGACTCAGTCCTGTTGATGACTGTTCTGTCTACCAAGCATGAACAGAAATCTCTTTCTACACAACTACTACTATGTGCCTCTGGACCTCATAAATATGAACAAATAAAGTGTTCACATTAAAAAAAAAATGCCTTGTTCTTAAACTCTAGGACTATCATCTAGTAAGTGCCACTACATAGCCTTAGCTAAGGCTAGACCATTTCTAGCCCTCTTTTCTTCTTCCATATAGTTCCCAAATACACCGATAGGATCGGGCTTCAGTGAAGCACAACCATTCGAGGCTGGGGCCCTGAAGCTCAGCATGGCTTTAGCCCTCATTACTCTGGACTCCACATGCTGTTAACTTGGGATCCACAGCTGACCTACAAGCTCCTCACAGACAGGAAACAACTCGTACAGACAGAGGCCACTTCATAAGACACACAGACAGGATGATGCAGAATGGGAGTCACTTCTCACAGCTCTTTGAACCTTACTATTTTCTCGTTATCTTTCTTTAATTAAAAACAAACCTCAAAACAGACAACAATCCAGATACGTGAGGGGTTATAAACAGTGTTAAAATGGCTCATGGACTGGATGACAGCTCCAGCCATCAGACCAGCAGTGTGCGCCAGCGCTGTTCTACACCGTCACCTGTGCCCTTGGACTCGTTTCTGTCTTGGGTGCTGTGCTGGGGACTAAGCACTGGGCCTTGAGCATACCTGGCAAGCACTCTTCTGCTGAGCTACACATCAACCAAACATTTTCTTATAAATATTTATATTCATAAGTAAATCAAGATGAGAGGTAGTAGTTACATTTTAAACCAGAAATAGACATTTAATTGCATATTCTGCAATACCATGTCTGCCTCTCGTGCAAATGAGTCTAGTTTTAAAAAGTCTTTAAATATAACCTAGGATTATTGTTTGGAAAAGAATTTTCCTTTAATAATGAGTGATTATCAAATTTCTTTAAAATTCAAAGTAAGACAGAGTAAGAGTACAGACGAGCACTGGAAGGCAGGGAAATTAGTGTCTCAAGGGCAGGGCAGGAGGGAACCTGCAGTCAGTTTTAGGCATTCATGTGCACACTCACAGAGCACACCACAGTCTGGAGCTTACCTTTAAAGCTCCATAGCACAGCCCATACAGCAAGGCGACGGCCACAATGCTGCAGAGGAAACTGTACAGCGCTGCTAGCAGGCTGGTGGTGGCTAGACAGTGGAGGAGGAAGGAAATCAAAATTTTACAAATACCTACAGCAAAAAACTCAAATTCACGAAAACTCTATCAAGTAACACAATATTGATCTACTGATGTGACTTTTAAAATCCAGCTACTTAATCTTTTTCATTAGATTTGACACAAGAAACACTTCTATCTCTAATATTTTGTTGAGACAGGGTCTCATTCTTAGTTCGGACTGGCTTGCCACTCCCAGCAATCCTCCTGCCTTACCCTCCCTAAGTGCTCAGATTACAGGTTATCAGGTCCCTCCACAGTAGCCCCTCCTTTTCTGCAGCTTCACTTTCCACAGGTTCTATTACCTGTGAGCATCTATAGGTCAAACACATACCATAGAAAATCCCAGAGAAAGAAAGAGAGGCTACATCCCATAACTTTTACTTGGTTGTAGCATGTGAGTGCAGGTGCATGCACCTGTGTGCACAAATGCATGCTGAGGCTAGAGGAGGGTGCTGGTCTCATCCTCCGCACTACTGCCTAAAGACAGGGTTTCCCACTGGACAGGAAGCTCATACATTTAGTTAGGCTGGCTGGATAAACGGCATGAGTTGTTCTTCATTATCCGTCATTGTTGCTTACTTCACTGTGCCTAATGTATATATTAAACTCTGTCACAGGTATGTAGGTACAGTAAGGGAAAGACAGTCCATATAGGTTCTTGCTATCTGCAGTATCTACAGGTATAGCCACAGCATAGCTTGAAATATATCACCTATGGATGGGAGTGAGGGGCATGGACTATTCTATAAATTTCTTTTTGCAAATTATTTTGTTACTTTCTAACAATAGCAGACCTGACTACTTTTTCTTAACCACAACTAACTGCCTTTCTGCTTCAATTATTAAATAAATACCTTTTCTTTGCTAATCTCAATTCTCAAGTGAGAAGTGGAGCAGTATTTTAACGTTCAGGTTATTACTTCATAGCAACTGCGATTTACTCACCATTCCCACCAAAGATATGGATATCCAATTGTTCACAAAGGTACATTACAAACGTGTTCACCTGAGGCAGGAGACCAATGAAAAATACTATTGGGAAACAGAGTGTAAACACTATGGAAGGAAAGAAAAGTTTATTAAAAAACACTGCATCATTCTCTTGTTCAGTTAAAGCCCACACACAATGAAGTCAAATTTAACATTTCATACTGTGTGTCTTTTAAAAGATAGGATCTAAAATTAATGTCGCTACAGAGCTGCTAGGTTATTAAATTCTTCCACCTTTAAAAAATACCTTTTAAAATCATCTTAAGGGGCTGGGATACATCTCAATGGTAGGGCACTTGCCTGGTAAGCATGAGACCCTATATTCAATTCCAGCATCGGGGGAAAACTCATTTCAACCATTTTTATGTAACATGAACCTAAAATGTATCATCATCATTATCTTTACCCTGCACTATTTTCGAGAAAAGAATTAGAATTACTATCCTTATTCTCCATTAACCTTTCCGTTCTTAGAAGCTCTATAGCTGATTCTCAGACAGGACTACAGTAAGCAAAATAAGCTGGTTTAGCTATTTGTCAGTAAACTGTTTGCAAACAAACTAATGTTAAGGTCAGAGATATCTTTAAGACGACTCACCGATAACCAAATCCCTGGCTGATAGAAGCACCAGTGGATTGGTGAAAGTTATTCCATATAATTTGAACTTGCTTGTAGTTAGGTTTCTACTGCCATAATCCAAGAGCCAAATAAGACCACAACATAAACAGAAGTAAACTGGCCTACTGTAGGCAATGATACGATTATGACCCTGCAAGCAATACATTTTCACTGTCAGTTTAGTTCATTATGAAAGCCAAAACTAACTCCTAAGGTCATTACTAGCTTACGTTCTAATGGTTTGAACCATTTCCATATGAAAGGCAGGTTTCTGATGGTTGCAGAAAAATGTCAAGATAAATACAGAAAGGGGGAGGAATAGAATAAGCCCTGTGATACCATCAGAAATCATAGCTTTTAGTATGAACTCATTAGCTTTAATAGGCATATAAATAGATTCAGAAGTATACACATAATATGAATGTACATGTATAAGTTTTATAAGTTTTACCCACTGAGAGTACCTGGACACAATAAAATTCCAGTAATAAGGTTACTGGCATCCTGATCTTAGTTTACAAATAGTATTTACAAAAAAGAGCCAAAATCTCATAGGAAAGAGAAGATAGTTGGAGCCAGTAGGAGAATATAAATTCAACCTGGATCATGATCACTCCTATTTTGGAAAAGAAAAAAGGCCATTAAAGGATCACAGGGCTATGTCAAAAGGATACAGAACAGTCTGACAGACTTCAAATGGCTAAGTAAAGACAACCTCAGTATCAAAGCAAGTACTGTAACACTATAGTCCACTGTAATACACCCCTAAGTCCACACAAATACACTGATCACACACGTGAATACACACACAGACACAGAGACAGAGAAAGGGCTTGGGTACAGCTCAGTGGTGGTGTAATGACTGTCTCACACGCACAAGGTCCTGGGTTCATTACCAACAGCACAAATAATCAGTCAAGTCAAAAAATAAAACTATCTATTCCTTTTACTGAGAAATAAACTAACATAGAACAGTGGAATTAGAAGATCAATACCTAGCTACTAACCAACAATGTCTGATTCAAACAAGAAACTAGTAGCCATAAAACAAGTTAGCCGAAGTCTGTGAATCACCAAGATATGCATACAGACTCCAAGTCCCAATAAGAGACTCAGAGCCTCAAGGGTGAAGCGATGACATCTCTAGGAAAGCAGAAGCTCGGACCAGGGAGGGTGTTTGCTTCCGTGAGGACACGTGGCAGCTGTAGACACATTCTTAAAGGCAGCACTGCCACTGGCCTCTACTTGGAAGAAGGATCCTCAATGTACATGACATCTCTGGCCTCCGTGAAAGCCTTGTCCAGTCCAAACATTAACACTGCAGATCTGAGGAAAACTCGAGCTACATCACCAGCAGGAGGGAAAATCAGTACCACATGCATCCTTCATGATGGATGCACTGAGGATAGTCCTCCCCCCCCCCCAAAATACAGTAACCTCTAATAAAAAGGAAACATCAAACGTAAATTGGAAGCCAGTCTACAATATAACTGGCCTTGGTCCATAAACAATTTCAATATCATGACTAAGGAACCACTCCAGGTTATAAGAGTTAAGAGACCAGATCAGGAACTCTACTGCTAGCTAAGAGAACAGATCAAACCCGAGAGACATCTATAGACTGGACAAGAGCATCATATTAGGGCTGATGTCCTAACTTTGACAGTCATGTTGAATGAATGTACAAAATGTTCTGAGGAAACACACTGAGGTGCTGGAGGGAAAGAGACATCATGTTTGCAAAGAAAGGGAAGAAAGGAAAGGGGGAGAGAAAACAGTGAGAAAGGAAGGGCTGAGCCATACGTGAGAATTTAACTGAGGAATCTGGGGGACAGGCATCAGCTTTTCTCTATGTCCCTTGACATTGTTCTGCAAGCCAGCACTCACGTCAGAATTCGGCTGCATAGCAATGCATCCAATATCATCACATTTCAAAAGTATTCCTACAGATGATGAACATCATTAATGAAGAGTAAACCATTTCCCTGCCTGATTTACTTTCTACTCTGGCTGCATTAACTATTTTAATATAAGGACAAAATCATTATATTCAGGAATAAGAGCTCTACTAAACACTATTCTTGGAGCTTATTTTTTTAATCTAGTTCATTCATTCAGGATTTCATTCTTTGGCCCACACTGGCCTGGAAATTATGTAGTTCTGGTCACTGTGAACACCCTGTAACCTTCCTTCTTCAGCTCCCTAAGTTCTGGGATAAAAGGTGTGAGGCACAAATCGCAGGTTTGCACTGCTGTACAGAGGACATCCTTTGGTACTTCTACTGCACAAATGGCTTGTTAGACCCATAGCCAGACCAGCAGACATAGGGTAATCAGCAAGGATTGAATTTCCTTACTTAGGACAAAAGTCTTAAATAGCAGTTGAATGCAGTACATCTTTTTGTTCTTGCTCTTAATTGTTCATCAAAGATAAGCTTTTCCTACTTCAAAATTCTATTTTCAATGCTTATTCACTATTTTCAAATCATAGTAAATGCAAATGATCAAGCTTATATGGATTACGTCTGCTTAAGTGTCACTCTCTTGAGACAGGCTGTCAGGAAATGCATTATTATGCTCATGTCAACCAGGACCCAGAGTCGCCGGCACAGTGTCATTTCCTTTCATGCTCATAAACCAACTACACAGTGTGGCCAAACTTAGATGAATCAAAAGATACAAACGTAACTCAACCTGGTACACACAGGAGAAACTACAGGCTATGGCCAGGGGTCAAGGAGCTGTGACTTACAGTCCTTCCAGGAGACTTACATGTCTGGGAGAGGAAGAATCTGGTTGGACACTCTAGAAATGAAGGAGAAAGACATATTATTTACTCAATCTCAGGAATTCCACAAGCCAAGTTAAAACTAACAAAAAAAAACCCCAACAGTTTATTCTCATTTTTAAGCTAAGTCACAAAATGCTGGGCTTCATTATGAGACTGTCATTTGTACATACGAGCATGTTTTAGTAGCAGCCATCCATCCTTTCCTCATCTCTCCCCATCTCACCTGCACCCTTTTCCTTCCATGGTACTGTCCTTTCTGCTTTCATGCCTAATAAATATATAGCTCCATGTGTGTCTTCAGTACCTAACTATGTGTATGTATCCAATTATATGTGTATATCCAACTCTCTTTATATGTGTGTGTAACTATGTATGTGTGCATACACAGATATTTACATCTTTTTTTCTGCATATGAAAGAAAACCTGAAATATTTTGTTTTTCTAAATTTCGTTTATTCCACTTAACATGATGATCTTCAGTTACATCCATTTTAATGAAAATGACATTTATTTGATTTTGAGACATGTCTCTCTATACACTCCTGGCTGTCCTGGAACTATGTAAATCAAACTAGCCTCAAACTCAAAGAGATCTGCCTGCCTTCACCATCAATTCATTCCTTATAGATGAGTAAAAATCCTGTGTGTGTATATATTTCTCCATCTTATTTAAACTCTTAAACCACTTCTTTAATTTTTTGAGATTGTACATTTCTCCCTTCCCTTTCCTCCCTCCAACTCCTGCTATATAACCCTTTTTCACGTTCATGGCCTTTGAAGTTTTTGTTTCCTGCACATATGGATAAACACATATTTCCTTAACCTACTCAGTCTGTTTGTTCCTTGTAAGTATGTTTTCAGGGCTGACCATTTGGCACTGGATAACCAATTAAGGGGCTCTTTCCTGGGGAAGACTATTTCTCCCACTCCCAGCATTCCTTGGTTGCCTGTAATTGTTTTTGTCAAAAGCAACTTTTACAATGCTCTGAAGTGATTTTAGGCAATGTCTTGCAACCAAAAAATCACAAACATTAATTCCAAACATGAAGCACCAGCTCTAGGAACTGGCTCACCAAGATAATAAACACAGTGCACATTGCCTCTCATTTTTACTTATTTTAGCCAAATAATAACTAGCAACGACCCAGCTGAATATTTGAGTTGGCGTACAGCAGGCAGGTCCATCTTTTAGCATGGCTCTTTACTATGGGTAAGCATAGCTACCGTACTCTGCAGACCACTATTCCACTCAGGAGATACACAGGAACTTGTGTTAGCATTTAAGTTCTAGTTCCACTCACAGATTCTAAGTTTACTAAATTGTGATAAAGTTATTATCTGCTTTTGCACAGCAAAATAACCAAGGGCAATCCTGCTGTATCCTATGAAAATGTCCTAATGTCATCATGTAATTCCTCAATCAGAACTTCCCCCAATCCTCGTTCATCTCCAGTGGCACACAACACACTTTCCCAGGACAGTCCATCACCACACTGCACCAGGCAAGTGGAGTCTGATGTGTGCCCTTCTCTGGATTTGAGCCTGGGTAATCTTTTAGTCCTCTCCCTCAGCGCCTTCTGAAACTCTGATTCCTGCCTTCCCTTTTCTGTTTATGACAGTACTGCTCTTAGCCAGCTAGTTCAACCACCACCACCACAACAACAGCAACCTGTCGCCTTTCTCCTTGTTTAACCACACTAACCTGAAAATAGTGGACAAAATTAACAAGACACACTAGCACTAGAGAATGAGTTTTTATGGATTAAGGCAACAAAGGGATAGATAAGATGGCTGAGGGAAAGGCAACAATAAGGAACAGTAATTTTAACATGTACACCAAATTTAATCAGAGACTTGATTACTTGTTATTGAGGAAGGAAGAAAAGAACTTATGATGCTTATCACTGCACAAACAGAAAACGTGAAAGAAAACCAATGACCAGAGGTGATAACATGCTACTTCCAGCTGTGTCTGTCTGTCAGTCAGGACTAAAGCCTGCGAAAGATGCAATGCTTTCCCATCTGAACCCAGACATAGTGTGTGTAGCGGCTCGATGACTAAAGCAGTTAAACCGAGTAGGGCACTCAGGCCTGAGAATTCTCAAAGTCAGCAACTCTCAAAGAATAAAGAAGCAACAATAGAGGACAGTCATCTGAGGACCAAAAGCCACCCAGGCTGTGCAAGGTCACAGGGCAGTGGAGGAGACAGCACTGACAGATGTTAAATGACAGAGAATGTGGCTGGCAATACAGAAAGAGCAATAACCTAGATGGTTTACTTCAGATGTTGGCTATAAACAGACAGAAAAATCAAAAAGACAGTCATCAACAGAACTGAAGCAGCTGTGGCAGCCTGGGGAGCGCTCTGCACACCAGCATCTCTACGGGATGCAGCCTTTGCAGCGTAGACAGCAGAAGGCAAAGCTTTGGCCAGTCATCAGCTGATGTGCTAGATTCTCCACTAATGTCTACAATGACGACACGGATGCTTCTGAGCCACTACTCAGTCACTAACAAAGGGACATCAATATTTTCTTTGATGACCCCTAGAAATAAAAACTATTTCTAATTTTTGACATGATGTTATCTATCAATGACAATTTTAATAAATCCCACCCATAGAACAGAAAGCTCAAAGGTCAGAAAAGAAAGGTTAGTACTGGTAAATTAAACATAAATAAATCTCAAAGATGCAAATTCTTATTTTAATGAGTATTCTCTTTTAATACAAAGAATTCGTTTTTAGTAAATTCAGTGTACACACATTTATTTCTTTAAGTTTACACCCTGCTCTGGTTCCTACATAATCCAATGTAAAACTCCATGGAAAATAACCCTAAAAGTTATCATTCTGCGGTGAGATGGTGAATGGCTTTAGACACAGCACAGAAGGCAGAGACACTGGTACCTTGAGCAGTGAGTACTGGCAGCTAGCTATCACCAGGCAGAACTGGAACACCCAGATGTCTCTGAAGAAGCCTTGGATGAGAAGAATGGATCCCAAAAAAGCCACAAGAATAGCCAGGACGACAGCTAATACATTCTCCAGGATCTCACGGTTTCTGTGGATGGAAACAATAACACAGTGGTCTACCATGAATATAAGCAAATATGCAGACTGAAAATGGGGAAGACATCAACATGAGGCCTGCTGAGGTTTATTTTGAATGCCTGGTTTGGAGAATATTTCAGGTCATACAGAAAAAGAAACTACTATCTGAGGACATGACACATGGGAGTGCAGTGCCCTCTAACACAGCTGTCCTGTGACACACGGGAGTGCAGGGTCCTTAACACAGCTGTCCTGTGACACACAGGAGTGCAGTGCCCTCTAACACAGCTGTCCTGTGACACACGGGAGTGCAGGGTCCTTAACACAGCTGTCCTGTGACACACGGGAGTGCAGTGCCCTCTAACACAGCTGTCCTGTGACACACAGGAGTGCAGTGCCCTCTAACACAGCTGTCCTGTGACAACATAATACTAATTTTTCTCATTACATCTTCTCTGTAAAATATGCTGTAAAAATAACTAACCAATTTGGATGGCAATATAACAGAGTTGTTCAAGGCTCAATGATTTAATTCTGTTGTCAAAGACCACACTCGATGTGATCTAATTCTTTTCACTGACCCTTACAGATCAGAATCTGGTCGGTCTATATACCATAAACACTTAAACAATGCCACTGTGGGATAATGTTCTTGTAACCTGTAAAGATTTGTCACTTATATTGGTTTAATAATATTCTGATTGGCCAGTAGCCATGCAGGAAGTATAGGCAGGGTGACCAGACTAGGGAGAATTCTGGGAAGAGTCAGTGCAAGCCAGATACAGAGGAAGCAAGATGAGAATGCCTCACTGATAAAAGTTACCAAGCCACAAGGCTAAACATAGATAAGAATTATGGTTTAATTTGTTGTAAGAGCTAGTTAATAATAAGCATGAGCTAATAAGCCAACCAGTTTATAATTCACGTAAGCCTCTGTGTGTTTGTTGGAACTAAATGGCTGTAGGATCAGGCAGTACAGAAACCTCTGCCTACAATATGTAATCTTATTACAGGTGGGGCTCCATGAGTGCCAATCAAGTGTGCAAGTCAACTATCTCTGTAATAGTTGGGTTCCCAGTGTCCCCAAAGGACCATGTGTTGAAGGCTTGCTCCTCAGCCTATGCAGCTATTAGGAGGCTGTGGCACCTGGGAGGAGGCGTGGCCCTGTTGAAGAAAGTCAAGTCAGGGGTGTGCCTTTGAGGGGCTGCTGGAAGCCCTGCCCTTTCCTGTTTGTCTCTGCTTCTGCTTCGAGCAGCAATGGAGTAAGAAGCACAGTCTTCTGCTATTTTCACTCTGCTATTCTGCCCATCACAGGCCCCACAGCAAAGAATCAAGTAACCACAGACTAAAACTTTGAAAACTGTGAGCCAAAGCAAGCCTTCTTCCTTTATAAGCTAATTCAGGTATCTTGTCATGGCACAGAAAGCTGACTGATTGCAACGGAGTGCAAAAATCACTTATAATTGTAGGTTCATCTGCTTCTCCTATTTCTATTGGTTTCTGTTTTACGTCTTTTTGAGGTGTTAGGGGTGCTGGTGATAACACTTCTGTCTTTCTGCATGTTCAGCATCTGCTGTGTCACTAAGATACATCATCAGTCTCTATGAAGTTTGAAGCTCTGTTTTAGGCACAGAAACTTAGGACTATTACATTTTACAGGTTAAACTGGGCCTATATCATTATGAAATGACTCTCTTTATCTTTGGCAATATCCTCTTGGGGTAGTTTGAATGTAAATGGCCCCTATATCTCATAGGAAGTGGCATAATTAGGAAATGTGGCTTTGTTGGAGTAGGTATGGCCTTGTTGGAGGAAGTATGTCACTGTGGGGGCAGACTTTGTGGTTTCCTACACTCAAAATTCTGCCCAGGGTCTGAATCCACTTCCTGTTGCCTTCTAACCAAGATGTAGATTTAGCCAGCACCATGTCTGCCTGTACATTGTCATGCTCCCCACCGTGATAAGGGACTGAACCTCTGAACTGTAAGTAAACCACCTCAATTAAAATGTTTTCCTTTATAAGAGCTGCCGTGGTCATAGTGTCTCTTCCCAGCAACAGAAACCCTAAGATACCTTTGCTCTGAAATCTGCACCTAAGAGTGGCCAGTGCTCTCAACCTCAGAACCATCTCTCCAATCCCAATCCATGGGCATTTGCAGGGTATTTTAAAGATACACAAATGGCTGCATGTTGACAGTTTTTTTTTTCCTTTCCATCCTGCTAGCCATGTTCCATTGTCTTCTCACATGCCTAACTTTCAGGCAAATAAATATTTTTCCCATGCTTATTCCTCTGCACAGAGTATTCTTTTGATAAGTTTCTTGTGGTTTTAAAGACTGGACTTGAGCAAGTATGTCCCTTAGATAGGCTTCTCATGCAGCTTCTGCTTAGGTTGCATTGAGCCTCTTGACTGCACTGATAGTTTTCATATAATATGTAGTTTCCACCATTATTTCTGCAAGTCTTGTCTCTTCTTGAAGTTGTTCCACAAGACACTCCTTTGTTTTCTGCTCCTGTCACTGCTTTACTCTAGAAGGATCTCCTGATGTGCCTACAACTTCACTCATCTATTTTCAACAAAGTTTTAACTGCTGGCAATCCTACCTAGTACATTTTTTTAATGGCAATGTTGTAGTATTCAACTCTGTAATTATTTTCTTTCATGTCTCTACTTAATTTTTCAAATAAACAGAATCTAGTTGCAATTATTTTAAGAATCCATATCTAACAGTTAACGTCCCTAATGGTTATTGGTTGGTTTTGATTTATTCTTTTTCCCATGATTCATGTTTTCTCACTTTGCATAGCTGGTCACCTCTGAGTAGATGCCAGGTGGCAGTCACTACTTGTTGGGAGGTATGTATTTCTGGATTTTTACAAAGCTTGAATCTGTTATGCTACTTTGATCCCTTTAGGTCTTGCTTTTACAATTTGTTTGGTAGGTCTGAAGTGTGGTACAGGAGGCTAATACTGCCACACATTTAAAGCAAGGTCTTCCTAAGCAGACATCTCTTCAGACACAGGAGCCAATCATGGTCTGCAGAATCCTGCTGCAGTTCTCGTACCAGTTCCCTTCTGTGATGTTTTATACTATGGACTCATCTCTTTAACTCAAGACATGTACTGAGTTCTATGCTCCTCCCTGTGTCACACACAGAGTGGTGGTGATTTAGAGTGCACACCCCCGACTCCCCACTTTCTGGGCTCACTGTCAGTACTGACTTATCTCCAAGAGTCTGCCTGTCTATATTTCACAGGGAGGGTAAATCCTACTTGTTGACAGGAAGCAGCTACTGGTCACCAAGCTTATAATAAACAAATGTTTTTACCACTAGGACAGGATGCTGATCAACAGAGCAGCAGGGTTCCTCTTCCCACTTTCCTCCTTCATATTACCTATAACCTTAAGATCATAAAATAATTCATATGCTCTCTTAACAATCAACTGCATGACTCACACTAATAGTAAAAACATATCCTTATAGAAATATTTTAGGATTGCAGGAAAAAAAGCTTTTAACAGCTTAAGAGAGTTAATATTTAAAAGTCTGGTTAAGTTTGATCTTGAAAGAATGAAAATTGAAAGCATTTTCCAACATGATACTCAGGTGAAAATATCAATTGTAATTAGAAAAAAATTCACTTTAATAATAGTATCGCTGGGCAGTGGTGGCACACACCTTTAATCCCAGCACTCCGGAGGCAAAGGCAGGCAAATCTCTGTGAGTTCAAGGCCAGCCTGCTCTACAGAGCCAATTCCAGGACAGCCAGGGCTGTTACACAGAGAAACCCTGTCTTGAAAAACAAAACAAATAAACAAACAAATTAATACCATGCTATGGTCTTACCTATCAAACAGCGCCAAAAGTGTGAGTCTGTCAAAGTTAATACCAATCCACAGCTGGGGTAGGATCCAAAAGCGGTAATAGTGTTTAACTTTTTGGGCAGCTTCTTCAGTGGGGCCATAAGTGGCTGCCAAGTCAGGGCTTAGATCAATGTCCTGTTGCTCCAACAGATCTGTGTCAATGGTCAACAGCCTGTTCAACCGAATCTGTGGGAGAGAAAACTAGAGACATGCCCGCACTGAAAGGGTTAAATATTCTTGATGTGAGCAAGATTCAAAGTTTGTCAGCTTATAAATTACTTGAGTCCCTAATTCTTTATGCTAGTTCACTCCTTGTGATAAAACCTAGAATCTACAGAAGGTGGCAACAGGAAGTAAATCAAAATAAAGCAAATTCGATCACCAGACCATTAGGACAGGTGTCTGAAGGATACAGCCAGGATGACACAAACCCCCTGGCTGTGGCCCCTGGGGTCCTCCCACCTCCATCTCATTTAAGCCCTGTGTTCATTAAGCTATGAGCCGTGCTGCCAGGGCCTGAGAGCCTTTCAGGTCTCGTGTCTTCCTGCAGTCTCATCGCTGGTATTGCTCTTCAGAAGCCTCCTCACCTGAACCTACGGAGCAAAGCACTAACTCTTCTAGTCACCAGTCCTACAGTTTGCCCTTCCTCTGAAAACATCGAATGTTTTCTGGTCTTGGCACAGCACAGGGCAGGACTGGGTGCTACTCAAAAGTGGAAGACACCAGTATGATCATCTTCTCACTCCTGCTTCTAGCAGACAAAATCTTTACTATTCAAACACATAAGAACAGTCAAGAAAAAATGCTGGGTTTAATCTTTAAATATTGATTGATACTTCTCCAGACATTTTCTTATCATCTATTCTAGGGTTTCTCAATTCTGGCACTATCAATGCTTCTGGCTAGATAATCTTCATTATGGGGCTGTGCCCAACATTACAGAATGTCTCTTGGCACCATGGGTCCCTGTCTATAGTTTACAATGGCATTCCTACAGTTATGTCAAAATGTTTCCAGATACAGTCAACACCCGCTGGCTGCACACTGTTCCAAGCCGCCTCACAGCCCCGGCCTTAAATCCCACTCAGAAGTCATCTCCAAGCAGTCGTTAGGCAGCTGCTCAGAATAAATCCATCCGCGTCACTCATAAGGACTTCACCCCTTCTGCTTTCCAACTTGACTTATATGGATCTTGATGGCAAAAGGTGTGTTTTAAAATCCCCATTTTATCCCAGACAATATCTTTCCATATAATGTTACTCAGTTTTCCACCAACACATACACTAGTCAAATAAGTGAGTTAATAATCAACAGATAGGGGGCTGGAGAGATGGCTCAGTGGTTAAGAGCATTGCCTGCTCTTCCAAAGGTCCTGAGTTCGATTCCCAGCAACCACATGGTGGCTCACAACCATCTCTAATGGGGTCTGGTGCCCTCTTCTGGCGTGCAGGCATACACACAGACAGAATATTGTATACATAATAAATAAATAAATATTAAAAAAAATAATCAACAGATAGTTAAAAGCCAGCACCAAACTGTATTATTCAAAGTGAGATTGCAGGATACAATAGTTGGCTCGGCAAGCTAAGGCACTTGCTGCCAAGCCTAAGGCAAGTTTGATCTCCTTACGGTGTGCTCAGACCTCCCTATGTGCACATGTTCTCATGCACACACAAGTCCACACACCAAATACACAAACAGAAAGTGGACCTTTTCAGACCTGCAAAGTATAAACCAGAGTAACTTCTGACTCACACATACATATGGCTAACTAAAGTCTGTAAGACTCACGGTGACAAAACAAAGGGGATTTTGCTATAATTTCCAACAAAAGTAACATTTGTAATTTCATTAATTTGAGTGATTTTATGACTAGCTATATAAATTTGCTTTTCAGATTGAATCTAAAAATGTACCACATTATAAAAAAAAATGAGAACACTTACCACATCATGTGGATAAAATCGAACTGAGGTAGAACTTGATACATGAGAATCCGTGTCACTAAAATAAAATGAAAAGGACTTTAGGGAGTAAATAGCTTGTTAAACAGTGTTTTTTGTTTGCTTGCTTTTTAAGGCAACATTTATACTATCTTCATTCTTCCACGTAAACATCAAAATCACCATTTTCCTAATTGTGCCCAGAGCACCGTCAGCACCTGAGGTCAGACCACCTCTGAAGATGACTGACACCTCCAGGTCTCCGTTTCCCCATCAGTAACGTCCGATAACAGTGACAGCAATAACAGGGCCTCTACCACAGCGTCGTAGACTCTGTTTGAACAGATAAGCTAAGGAAAGCAATTAAACTGACTGGAACAGTATAGACAAAAGAAACTTAATCTATTGGCATGTGCCAATGCAGTCAAGCTCTCCCACAGTCCCAGCAGACGGGACGCTCTTCTGCTAAGTGACTGGGTGGTACCCAAAGCTTCCACCGTCACAGAATCAGCAGCTAAACTAGTAAGGCTCCATTGCTTTAAAAGGCACTTGAAAAAAAGTGAACCACCCAGAGTTACATTAACAGACACACATGGCCTGTTATTAAATGGAAGGCCTAAATAACAATCAAATGGTATTTGGGATTTTAAATCAACAATGGAAATATGATTAAATTTTAGGGGAAAAAAATCAATACACTCTATACTATAAGGGATTATATGATTCAAATATCTAATTTATTTATATTCTCCTAACATTTTTATTACCTTGCAAATTCCTTCCTTGAAAGGAAATAAAAACTGAAAACTGTTTAATAGAAGAAAACTAACTTTTGAGTCTGAACCTCATTGTACTTAGTTTTCTGATAAGCTTTTTATATCATGCAATACAGCAAGGGCATCAGATATCTAGTTACATCTGGAACCAGGCGAACTCTATCCCATAAGATTTAATGAAATTTTTTACTTAATTATTTTAAAACAGAATAACATATTTTAAATGTGCTTCTCCTGCCCCTACACTAAACGTCAACAGAAAAACCCTTAATTCTATGGAAACAAAAGCATTATGATTAAACTTCATATAAATGTTTTCAAAATAATTTGTATCTCACATGGCAACTTTCAGTTAGTAACAATTCATTATAAATCTGAAAATAAGTGAGAGAAGACTGTGGTTTAAAATAAGATAGCCACATAAACAGGGTAGGTGTAGCCACTCCACAACACGTACAATATTCCAAAACGTCACAGCAGACACCAGCAGTGTGTACAATGTTTTTGTCTGTTAGAAAAAAAATACAGCTTATAGGTCTGGAGAGATGGATCAGTGACTAAGAGCACTGACTGCTCTTCCAGAGGTCCTGAGTTCAATTCCCAGCAACCACATGGTGGCTCAGGACCATCTACAGTGAGATCTGGTGCCCTCTTCTGGTCTGCAGGCATACATGCAGGCAGAACATTGTATACGTAAAAAATAAATAAATCTTTTGAAGAAATATGTTTTAAAACATGCTTCTCTACCTCAAGAGTTAAACCTTTAAACATGCAAGTCACACACACTCCTGGTTTCTCCACACCTACCAGATATTGGATGCTCTTCTTGCTGCTGGTTCGAAATTCACAAGTGACATGTCACAGCCACCAGTCTCGTAGAGCGTAGATGAGAACTTACCTAGCAAATGAACAATTTTGAAAAGTCAGGATAGCCAGTTTTCCTTTGTGATGTACTAAATTTCTTAACTTTTTACATTATTAAAATTCTACAACCCGTTTTAAAACCACAATCCCCATGCAGTTCAGAACGACAGATGGTAAAATGGCAGCACACGTGATCAAGTATTAAAAGGAGGAGACTTGGGTCCGCTTTCTTTTTCCTTCCCAATTAAAGTAACTGTGTTGATGAAAGATTTAATGTTCAGAAGTCACCTGCCTGAATGGCCCTATGCAAAGCTACTTAAAGTATGAGGCAGTTCAATCTTCATGACAATAAAATGGTTATTTATTTTGTTTAGAAGAAATTTTGAAAAGTCAAATGGCTCAAAGTAAGTTAAATAATGTTGGTGCTAAATTATTTAATAAATATCATTAGTAATACAATGTTTCCATAAGAGTTGTATAAACATTTAGAAATGACAATTGTTAAAACCAAATAGCTCTATAGAATCTAAAAAAAAAATTAAAAATTAAACTGACTAAAATGCACAGAGATAAAAACCTAGCTCTGGGAAGTTGAGCTCAAATCCATCCCCCACTCCCAACAAGCCCTGCAACAATGTCCTACACCTATAACCATGGCCCTATCTAAAACACTTTGCCTTTCCATCCTTGGAAAGAACAAGGAAAAATAAATAAAATGAAAAGAAAATAATAGCACAAAAGTCCAGCTGTCTCAAAACAAACTCCATCATATAAAATAGTTTCTAATAATGGGATCTGAAAACTGAAACACTGCTTGAAGTGCCTTCCCGAGGCTATGGCGGTGTAACTATGAGGGGAGGGTACGTAAGCACCTCATATAAATAAATCTGAATTGCTAAGAAGCCAGTGAGGTAAGGCATATGCTTGGGCAACTACATGGTTCTGTCCAGGCTTTCAGAATTTACAACTGTTTGTTTGAGACGCTGGAATTACTGGGATTCCACCGTCTCATACCCAGGCTGCCTTGAACTCCCTACCTACTCAAGGACGAGCAACAGTTTCTCCACCTCCAGAGTGCTGGCACTGCAGAGGTGCCCCCACATCCAGTTTCCGAAGTGCTGGGGATCCAACCCCAGCTTCACACCCACCAGACAAGGACTGGACCAGCTCTGCTACATCCTAGTCTTAAATATGAGCAATCTTTACAATTTTTAAAAATTAAACTTAATCTTTCACAATTTTATATATACATATATTATACAATGAGTTCTGATTTCTGCCACCCAAAATAAAGACTCTTTAAGGGAGTATTTTAACTAAATGCCAGGGTGAAAGGTCAGATTTCTCTATGTCCAAAATGAAAACACTAAATTACAAGAACTTTTAAATAACAAAAGACCTGCTAATATACTGATATTATAGTTAAAGACTTACAGAACATTTCAGCTGTCACTTCATTTTTAACAGAACTCTATCCCAAATATAATTCTCTGATAAATAATAAATCCTTTATTATATTCTATTGGTCACTAGATAAAGTATGTGAAAATTTACTATTGCATTGTCTGTCAGAATAATACAATAAGGTAAGTCGGGGAAACAATTCTATGAAATACTCATTTCAACAGAGACAGAGAGGGAAAAACTCTTCAAATGTACAATAAAGGGGAAACACAGCAACAGGGACGAGCGCCAATACTTTAACCACTACAGTGAACATAAAGGAGAGAAATACTTAGCCCATACAGTAGAGTTTTCTTTTCAAAGAGTGGACATGGACTGCCCGAGACTGTTTTCTCTCCCCTTTCCAGCAGTCCCGAGTAATTAAAAAAACCACATAGTGGCCAAAAATGAGATGCTAAAGCTGTCATTAGGAGTCTTAAGAGCTGCTTCCGTCTTAGGAGTCACTGAGCATGCCCTCAAGTATGGCAGAGTGGGCTGCACAAGTTGCTAGTGAAGAAAGCAAGCAAGTGACGGTGTGTGGCGGTCACCGAGAGAGGAATGCACACACTGTCACAAGCCACCATCTGTACGTATTTAGGAAATCAGTTCATTTTGTACTCAACAGTTCAAATTACTGCAGGGTTTTCGGAATATTTAAATTTACACAGAATTTCAGCAATGTGTTCGGTCTGTATATATTTAAAATTGTATGTCTAGACAACCAATCAACAAAAGATACTGTCTTTGTAATTGCCAAATGCAACAGTGAGCAACATGAATTTAAAATAATTTAAAAATACAATTCATTGCCGGGCGATGGTGGCGCACGCCTTTAATCCCAGCACTCGGGAGGCAGAGGCAGGCGGATCTCTGTGAGTTCGAGACCAGCCTGGTCTACAAGAGCTAGTTCCAGGACAGGCTCTAAAGCCACAGAGAAACCCTGTCTCGAAAAACCAAAAAAAAAAAAAATACAATTCATTTAGGAATATATATATATATATATATATATATATATATATATATACATATATAACAACAATGAAAGGAAAAGAGGCCAGAAGCCATGAGTTTGAGAGGAAAGGGGGATGCATGGCAGGGGTTGGAGGGAGGAAATAGAAAGGGGGAAACAATGTAATTAAATTTTAAAAAATTAAAGTAATACAATTTAGACATTTCAACAAAAACATAAAACGTCCTAGAAACGAGATCAGCAGACAGGCAGGACTCCAAAGGCACTGATCTTCTGGAGAAGGTTAAGTCTCCCGGCTCGCCTCCCCTCCGGAAGGGAAGCTTAGGGCCAGAGTCCCAACAGTCTATGTGGCAGCACACCCATGGAAACTCCTGCACTGGCATCTCCACTCCCAGAGCAATGAACAGCATGCTGCTGGCACTGCATTTTATTCACGAGACAAACACACGAGGGGAAAGCACACAAGAAATACACAGCTCAAGGATTCGGTGGAACATTTACTAACACAGCAACGAATTAATCCAACAACCTAGCAAAGGGCAATCTACTCCCCAAACTGAACAGAACTATACACCACCACTTTGTTTATAACAGTATCTTAAAATTTTAAACTTCAAACTCAAAATGTTCTTATGAATCCATTTAATATCTAGCAACTAAAACCCCTCAAAGTGCACATTCTTTCCTAATGAAGAGAGCTGAACATTTTTGCAGAACGCCCTCTCCATTCCACAATTAAGCATGCTTGAATGGTTCAGGCATTATACAAGAAGAAAACAGGTCAATTTGTGACCAAAACCCACTAAAGCTGGTATTTCTAATTTGTAAAAAATTGATATTCTCATCCACAAGGCAATCTCTAAAGACAAAAGATAAGGTACCCAGCACTTTCACCAATGAATACTTAACAATTAATGCTACTGCCAACAAAACTCAACTTGTTATCATGTAAAATCTTTTCTGCACAGGAAAGCTGTTCAGCAACCCAAGTGTAGAGCGTGAAGCATGAACAACGGAGACCTAATGTCTAAAGACTGAAGCCAGAATGGCAGAGCGGAGATTCTAAACATCACAGCATGACACTTCCAGACATGGGGCAGTAAGGAGACTGACTCTCCAATGTCTTCATCTGTAGGACACACAGCACATGGTGCACAACAAGCGGAGACTCGTAAGCACAGATGCTCGCTCACCTTCGAGACCTCGGCATCCCTGATGCTTGCTCTAGACACCTGCACACTCTGGGAGGAGGAGGCTACTAGGGCCAACCTCTCTCTGCTTCTCCAGGACCAGTAACAGGAGCTGTTTTCCTTTCCTGGACTATTCTCCTTAGACTTCTGAGCATGCTCTTCCTTCTGGTCCTCCAAGCCTGAACCTGACACGTGCTATCCTGGTACCTTCCACTTAGGGCAGAACAGGCTACAGGAGGGAGAGATGTAAATGGATTTACAGACTTTGGGGACAACACACTCTCAGGAAGTACTAATGCGCCTGGTCTGCTCATCTCTCTGGGACTCAAGGGAGAAGGCTTCAGGGCGGCTATGACTTCCTGGATGGCAGCTCTTTACTTCCAAGAGCGCTGACTCTAAGTCTCCAAGGTAACGCATTTTCTCTCAGATGGGAATGACTCACTGTCTTTCTGCTAACAGGCTAATGGGTTTGTGTCTCCCAACACCAGTGGCCTGCAAACTTTCTCTATGAGGAACCAGGTGACAAACATCTCAGGCTGTGTGTTCGAGAGGCTCTTTTGTCAGAACACAGTCCAAGAATGGGGTTGCTCCAGGGAATTCTGAGTGCTTGTAAGAAAATGCCAAGAAAAGGAAACAAAAGTCTAAGTGACCTTAGTTTCTTCAAAACACAGAAAATTCTTTCGTGCCCCTTCCAAGTGTAGTGGACAGGAATGAGTTCACCTCAGATTATGTATTACAACTGGCTATGGCTATTTGTTTATATACCTTTATGGAAAAACATGTTTTTGCCATGGGTAGCTTGGCAGCCATATGCAGCTTGTCCTTGTGACTGTACACTTTACTCGTGTGGTTCTTTTTCACCCCCAGAATATGAACTGTCTGACGCTCTTGAATAAAGCTGGCTATTGCCATGAGACTTTAACTGACCTGATATCTAGGCCCCATTCTCCAAGTCACACTGCCAACTACAATAGCAAACACGCCATAACATTCAGGTCTGTCACTTTAGCATCAAGTCATCAAACAACACACAAGAGAAAACACCCATCCTTTAGCTTATTTACAAAACCAAGTGTCGAGCTGGAGAGATGGCTCAGAGGCTGAGCGCACTGGCTGTTCTTCCAGAGGTCCTGAGTTCAAATCCCAGTAACCACATGGTGGCTCACAATCATCTATAATGAGATCTGGCGCCCTCTTCTGGTCTGCAGGTATACATGCAGGCAAAACACTGCATACATAATAAATAAGTAAATAATTCTTAAAACACAAGCAAAAACCCAGCGCCAAGCAGTACTAAAGCCCACAGGCTGTAGTATACTAACCTGTATTCTCTCTAGACCCTGAGTTTCAGACGTCTAAACCCTTTAATTCCTTTGAAAATATTTTCTTTTCAATTTGTGTGTGTGAGTGTGTTGAGTATGGGCTGAGCACTTGAGTGGAGTGCCTGTGGAAGTCAGAAAAGGGCATCAGATCTCCTGGAACTGGAGTTATAGGCAGTTTAAGCAACCAACCAACTACACCAACCAACTAGCATCCTTTGCGAGACCAGGAAACACTCTCAACTGTTGAGCTAGGTTTCTGGCCAACCTCAATTCCTCAGATACAACGGAAATCAGCTTGTGATTTCGAGTTTTATTATTCAGAACCAGCCCTTTCTCCTGGAAAAAGCAAGGCTGTGACAGGGCTTTAGGAGTGTGACAAAGAAGGCAGGTGTGAGCGGCTGGTTTAAAAAGGGCTGCGGAGGATGCTGAATTACACAGGGATCTACTGCTTGGCAGCAGAGGTGTGACTGATGTGTTTTACTCAATGGGCCCCACGCTCAGGTTCCAATTTGTCTTATTTCCCTGTTAAGGCTCCAGTCTTGCTTCTTAATCCCCAGATCAGCTGAACTTTCCAAAAGCCACACACAAACTCACCCTCTCTGGTTTCATCATCTACCCATGCATTAGTTCAAAGGGCCATACACTGTGGTGGTATTTATGATATATGGAGTGGTCAAGCAAGCTGAAGGGCAAGTCACGGCAGAAGACACCTGCAACTGACAAATGAGTAGAATCTAAACTATCAGAGACCCTTATAACTAAATACGAAGAAGACCAGCAACCTAGTTCTCAAAAATGACAGAAATACTGAGATATTTGTGGTATATACATGCCCCGCCCTCAAATTATGAGATGTCTATCATCCACAGTCACAAGAGAGGAATCACATTTCAACCACAGTAAGATGCCATCATGAACCCACGAGGGTTAAAAATGTAAATACCAATGACAGCAAAACGCCAGCAAGCATGAAGCAAATGAGCGCGCTGGTGGGAATACAGAACTGCCTTTGTTGTTACTGGCGGTGATGGCAGTATGTGTGGTGTAGCTACAGGAGGACACCAGGTGTCCTGCTCAATCACTGTCTGCCTTGTTCTGTGAGACAGGGTCTCTCACTGCACCTGAGCTAGACGAGGGACTAACAAGCCCCAGTGATCCCATCTCTACCGCACACATGTGCATGTGGCTTCATTCAGTTGTTTACATGGGTGCTGGGGATTTGAACTCAGGTACTTGTGCTTGTACAGCAAATGCTCTAAACCACTGGGTCATCTTCCTAGTCCTAATTAAGAGAGAGAGGGAGAGAGGGTAAAAGGAGGGAGGGGAGAAAAAAGGGACAGAAGGATTGAGCTAGGCTCAATGGTAGTAGAGTACTTGCCTAGCACACTCAAAACCCTGACTTCAATCCCCAACACCATAGAGAGAGAGAGAGAGAGAGAGAGAGAGAGAGAGAGAGAGAGAGAGAGAGAGAGAGAGAGAGAGAGAGAGAGAGAGAGAGAACCAGTTTAAACACTGTTTACAATATCCATAAACTAGGAATTACATAAGGGCTCATCAGCAGGCAAGTGGATAAGTCATATATAATATGCCCCCACAACAATGTACTACTGATTGTAAGGAACAAACTAACACATGATGAGCCTCAATAGACATGTCATGGAAACAACACAGGAGACCACACACAACCCATTGTATCTGCTTCCAGGAGAGGGAAGACCTCGGCGACAGAAAGCAGAGCAATGTCTGAGAATGCAGAGTGGAGCTTATGCCGTGCAGGAAACTGCCGGAAGACAGTGAAACAATGGCTCATCAAGAGCCAAAGGTGCTACACCTAATCCAGTTCTCAGTTTGTGCCATATTATTGACAAGGGGCACCAGCCCTTAAACTGATGTACAGCCCGAGTTGTTTCTTATCCTCAAATTCTAGGGCTCAAGTGCCCTTCCCACATTAGCCCCATAAGTAGCTGAGACTAAAGGTGTCCACCACCATGCCCACCTCAACTTTCTTTTTAAAGCTTGATTAGTCTGACACGAATTGTTTTTCAGATCAAACAAACTAAGGGATGAACATACTTTTACTGACTCTTCTTTTACAAAGCTGTTCAGAACAAGTGAGGAGGGCTAAAGCATTTCCAGTGAAGAACAAGTGTCAGCTTGTAGGGGTATGGCCCATGCTATGCTCCTGCCTCCACAGCACCTGGCATGGTGCTGCACTGAGCTGGCAGATGTCAAATGCACGCTGGATGCACGAGCTTCGGAAGTCACATGTACTTACTGGTGTGTGAGAGCTGACTTCCACAGCGGTCCCTGGAGAGGCAGTGTGACTGACCTCAGCAGGATGTTACGTTTATCCAGATAATAGCATTCTTGTAACAACTTAGTATAGAACTAGTCTGGCTTTCTGAGAGTACGCTAAGTTATTCTCCTTTGAAAGGTCACGAAATGTAAACCGCAAAAACCAAAGTTTTAGGAAAATGTCAGAAATCAAGCATTAATTTTACGCATTGGATAAACATAATTATTTCACATTTCACACCCCCAATGCACCATTTCACTCAGGGCCTTTAATGCCTGTAAATGTCGGGTGCCTTGCCTCCAGCGGCACAGTTCCTCAGAAGCACCTGTCACAGCACTGCAAAGCTTTGTGTACATGCCAGACACGCATTCATAACCTCTCAATTCTAACAGCGAAATAAGACATTTTATAAACGGGAGGGACTAGTGGTTTCCCACCAGGAGAGGGAGGGGCTGCAGTGGGTCACACATGGGGTCTTCCGCAGGGGACAGAAGTACTCTAACTCCTGCCTGTGGCATATTTACAGGAACACCACCTGATAAAACTTGGTGAGCTGATTGTACATGTTAAATGGGTGAAGCTTACTGTATCTACACAATATGTCCATACAACTGAGGGAAAATAAGGTTAAAAAAGGAATATCCAGGTGAGTCTGGGTGGACTGACGAGTGTCAGAGTATACACACGCTGGACACCTGCGGGACCCTACTCAGACACAGGGAAACGAGACCGGGGATTTGTCATTTGTGCCTCATTTTTTAAAAAATCTTCTTAGAGGATCCAGAGTACATAAAAGTGAGAAATGTTCCCAACTCCCTTTAAGACACTCAGTGCCAAGAGCATCTTCTGTGTTCTTCAAAACAAATCCGATGGACACTTTGGCCCAAGAAAAAAATGGCCCACTCTCCTCTCATATATTGTTCTGAAACTGACCCCTTCCCAGCCAGCTTTCATTGTCAACAGTGTAGATTTATGGGTTGGGGAGATGGTTCTGTAGATAAAGTGCTTGCTGAGCAAGCATGTGGACCTGAGTTCAAATCCCAGCACCCATGTAAAATAAGGACATGGTGGTACACACCTGTGATCCCAGGAAAGGGGGGAAGGTAGAGACAGGGGGACAGAGGTGCAAGGAGTGCACTCTGGCCAGCCAGTCCAGCTGAAACCATGATCTCCAGGTTCAGGGTGAGAGAAACTGTCTCAAACACAGTGGAAATGATACATGCCTATGTTGATCTCAAGCCTCTATATGCATACTCAAGTATACAACCTTTCCCACTAATACAGATTTACTAAGGTCTGAATATTATCAACTCTTTAAAAACTGTTTCATGTACATGGATGTTTTGCTCACACGTATGCACATATACATGCATGTCTCATGCCCTGAGGTATCAGAGATCCCTGGAACTGGAGTTATGGATGGTTGTAAGCCGCCATGTGGGTGCTGGGAATCAAACCCAGGTCCTCTGGAAGAACAGTCAGTGCTCATAATGGCTGAGGCACCACACCAGCCTCTACTGTATCAACTCTTATGATTTATGATTTGGATTATGCAAATTATCACTTTTAACTGGTTCTCTATCAATGAGCACTAAAAAGGTCTTTACAGTTTTTTAAAATTATTAACAGTACTAGGTGACTAAGTTCATTAAAATTCATGTTTATAAAATCTGGAGATACAAATACATGGACATTTTGGTCTGTGACTTAAACCTGCCCTATGAAAATGATCTGCTGTTTAGCCACCCATTTCTCCAGGCTCGCTGCCATGGACACCACTACAGTTTCAACAATATGAAAGGAACCCTAAGGTTTGTTTTTAGTTTTAACTCTAAGACTCATGAGCAAGGTCAAGATTTGGGTCTTTTTGAAATTCATTTTTGTTTGCATTTTCATGGACACTTGGTTTTGGCTGACCACTGTCCCCTACCCTTTCTTGTCCCCCCATCTCCCAGGCAACCCCCAACCTTTCCTGGTCCCCATCTCCCTGACCTCCATGCCCACTTAACCATTTTGCTTTTCTAGCAGGTCTGTGATCTTCCTTTTATTGGTGCAAAATCCTTGTTATCTTCCTGTGCCAAAGGCTGATGAATGAGTGCCAGGATCCATCCTCCCACTATGCTTTTAGTATTTATACCATCCACTAACCAAGCAGCTACTCTCCTGCAGCTCAGAGTTATACAGCAACCTTATTTAGGCCACTGGTGGGGAGGCAGAAGAAAGTAAAAGATACATTATTTTCAAAGTCACTACACAGAACATCCAGGCTAAGGTGTCTGACTTGGATTCTCCCTCTTCCCCTGTTGCTGGGAAATTTCAACAACCACAGCAGTTCTTTAACCAGGTAGGGAAGACACAAGTGGAAAAAAGAAGAGCCAGGCTATCTGCAGGGAATGGCTCTTAGGACACCCTTAGAAAAAAACAGAAATATCATCATTTTAGGTACTGATTCGGGGGAGAGGGGGATCTCCCAATACATTCTACCTAACTCAGGCACACTCAACTTTAGTCTATGACCTTAAGAGTGTGTAACGCCAGGCGATGGTGGCGCACGCCTTTAATCCCAGCACTCGGGAGGCAGAGGCAGGCGGATCTCTGAGTTCGAGGCCAGCCTGGTCTACAAGAGCTAGTTCCAGGACAGGCCCTAGAAACTACAGGGAAACCCTGTCTCGAAAAACCAAAAAAAAAAAAAGAGTGTGTAACATCGGGATGCAGACCATCTGATCTTCATATTAAAGGCCTTTTCACAGTATGTTAGTAAGGGACAGTCCTTGGAGCTTCCGTAAAATTCCTGGAGCAATTCAGGTACTCAAAACTGTTTAAAGTATTACTCTGTAGCGCTTCTATAATACACTTCTGAGAATTATCTAGGAAATAAAAGTTTGGATGAGTTTCTTGTGAGCATTAAAAATAAAACAAAAACCTCCAACCTGCCAGATACAATATAAACAAGGTTTGAGCTCTCAACAGAGTAACTGAGAGCAGGACACAAAGCTATAGGGACTGTCACTGTCCTTGACTGATAAGTCTACCTCTAATCCTGAAGAATTAAACATTGCTGTCCCATAGCCTCAAGTACAGAACCTTCAGCAAAGGGTTTACTACAACAGCAAGCATCAGGAGACATCTTAAAAGTCAACAATGAGCTTACTTAACTGACTAAATAAACTATGACCTAGTAATGACAATGGTCATTTATCTAACTTATTAATGCCAGGCACTGGCACATTTAACATATATAATCTTTGCAATAAGCCTGGGAACTGGCATTAGTATTGCCTCCTTTGATATATGTGAAAACTGATTCAGAGGGAGAGGGAACAACCTGCTTAAGGTCACACAGTTGACAAGAGGCAAGCTTGAAGGATCCATCACCGATGGCCTCAATGCACACCTGCACTGACCCACACAAAGACCCACAAACATGTACATACTCAAAAATAAGATAAATCTTTAAAGTGATGTCATGCTCAAAGTTTATCTAGCATTGTATCATTTGAATCCTTTAAAACATACTTACTAACCTTGCACAGAAATAAAGTTTATAGGCAATATCCCAAGTTGCTCCTTTAAATTATATTGCTTATAATTCAGTTTCTAAAATGATTAACAATTATGCATGGTAAATAGAGATTTGTATGAATATAAGGATATATGTATATTTATGTATACATGCATGTCTTTTCTAAATATACTGCACATGTGTATATGTACATGCAAAAATCACATGGGAAATTTTTTCAATAGAACTAACTAAATCTGAAAAATAGCAAGCTTTGTAAATATGTCAATACTTTTACAGAACATTCTAGCTAACTTTTCTCTTCATTAACATTTTTATTTATCAGGTGTGTACATTCTTATTGGGGAAAATTATCAAGAGTTTGTTTTATTTTATGCTTGGTCTATTAGCCTAAAACTCTGAAACAGTTCAGAATGAAGTCCTTTACTGAGGCCAATCCACTACCATATGGCCAGAAGCAATTAAATGTGACCAGGACTTTACACCTGCAGATTCACGAACCCTTTGCTGCCAGGAATCTTGGGTTACATGTAATTGGTATTGCTATTATAACAATTATAGTATGTTATAATACATATCTAAAAATTGCCAGTTGAAACCAATAAAACGGCTGAATTGAATTCAACTTTATTTCATCCCAAACATCTTTGAGAGTCTTCCTTCTCTTTCAGGTTACAAACTCAGAAGGGAAAGCTTCTGCATTCACAGTGTTTTCTCATGCGTTTAGGACTGCCCGCCAGACATGCAATGCTGTAACCATCACAGTGACCAGTCTGCAGATTCTGAAGATCTGACCTTCACATTTACCTGTCTACAACACCTCTCTGTAGTCCTGAGTTTTACATAATGGACAGGAAGTCAGTGAATAAACAGTGTACCAAGTTACAGTAAACCTAATTTTGGCTCCTTATTACCATATATTCTTCCAGTTAACACATAAGCTGCAAAGTCACTGTAAGAGAAAAGCCTGTATAATGGGCCAGTGAGGTCAGAATGAGTAAATGCTTTAAAGTGAGTCTTACTTAATAACAGACTTTCCTTATTAGATTAATTTAAACCACTCTGAATCTGAGCACAGAAAATCTGGGTCACACAGAGTAATAAGAATTCAAGAGCAGGGCTGGGAACATGGATTCAGTTGGTAAAGAGCTTTACTGCACAAGTTGAGGCCTTGGTTTTAGATCCTCAGTGCCCATGAAAAATGTCAGGCAAGGTTTGCACATATAACCTCAGAGCTGGGGAAGGGAGGGAACAGATAGGTCCCTAAACCTTGCTGGCCATCCAGTACAGCTCAATCAGCCAGCAGAGTTCAGTGAGAGATTCTGCCTCAAAAAGCAAGCCACCCAATGTCTTCCTCTGGCTTCCACAGATACGTGCAAATGCACATGTGTGTGAACACACACACATCAACATAAAGAAACAAAACTTTAAAGTAGCGTACAATATGCCAATGCAAAAATCATGCATTCTAAGTAAATCTGCTATTACTGAGGATTTAAAATATGCTGCATTTCTAAAAATTAACTTTCATAATTTGAGTATATTTATATATTATCTTAACAGATAATAAAATATTTTATAAACTTATCAGTCATAAGTAGAGCCAAGTTGTCCTAACAAATCTTATGGCAAGAGATGGACATATTGCAAAATGCTGGGTCTTCACAGCAAGACTGTAGTAACAAGCCTATTAAAAAGCATGTCCACAGTTCCTGTGCAGAACATATTCAAATAAATTTTAAAAATTAAGGTTTTCTCAAAATCACATGATACAGATGCCTGGGAAAAATAGAAATGACCAAATTATTATAACAGAATGTTACAGTTTTAAGGAACAGTTACTAGCACATTAGTTGCCTATAGTAATAGACATGCTCAAAATAAAAAGTAGAATAAAAGTAAAGAGAAATACAGAAAGAAAAAGCAAGTCATTTTCTTACACACGTGGCAAACAAACCCACTCAAAAGTGCCCCATTGCATAGCTCCAAAGTAAAGCCACCTCAGGAAAGAATCGCAATCGCTGTTACCCATTTGCTGCCAATAAGTTTCCAACCACCGAGATTACACGGGCCTGCATACCAAGTTCATCGTGCAAACTGCTGCCGCCTACAGCAGATGCATGGTCATGTGAGGCTTCTAAGTGGACACTCCCTTTTCTCACCAGCAAGGAGGCACTAGCACTGAGCACTGCAGCCTGGGATGGGGGGCGGGACTGGACTTTGACCTGGGCTGTGGACTGCTGGCCTTGCTGACCATCTTGAAGGCTAGGAGAAAACACGGATTGGGGAGACATTACAGGGAAGAAAAGAGAAAACAACAGCTAGAATGAAATCAATAGAGAACACTGATTTCAAAAATGACACTTTTTCAAATAACCAAAGAAAGAGCCAAGAAGCATTGTACAATTACACAGTTTACACTTGTTCTGGTCGTTACCAATCTGATTCATGGAGAGGTATGTAGTAAATATTTAACAATATTTAGTGCAGCAAAATATTGATGTTAACTGTCAATCCGCAACTTTCTTTCAGCTCAACCCAACTAGGTTCTAGAGTAAAGAGGGAGAGCAGCAGGGGGCCGCTCAACGAAGAGCATGGCTCGGTGCTGGGCTCCAATGGGTAAAATTCACAGTCATAACTGCCATTTTCCTCTAATGTCCTAAGATCACAGATTCAGATACACACTAAAACCAAGTTCCTACACATGTGAAAACCGAAGACTCTATATCAAATGCAACCAAAATACAAGGGTAAGCAAAAGAACATCACAAACTACTGCAGGAGAACCAGAGTGTGTGACCGGACCGTGTGATACACGATGGCCACAGGGATCTTGGAAGGAGGATTACTATGAAGTACTATTTGTAAAAGCTTCCATATTTTGAAAAAGGCTAAGAATTACAGATAAAACATATACAAAAATTAGATTTTTATAACCAATTGCTAACATTTTTTCCAGTCCATATTGAATTCTCAACTAGGATCCAATATTTTAGAAAAATCTTAGTAACTGGAAAACCTTAATTTTTCAAAGGCTATTTTAGTGTTCTATAAACTTTTTAAAATTTCAAAAATTTATATTTTGTTAATATAAATTTATTTTATTTATAAAACTAATTTTTCTATGTTATTTACTCATTTACTTTTATGATTATTTAAGATAATATAAATTTTATTATTTTTTTGGGGACAGGGTTTCCCTGTAGCTTAGAAGCCTGTCCTTGATCTAGCTCTTGTAGACGAAGTTGGCTTCGAACTCACAGAGATCCACTTGTCTCTATTATTAACATTTTTAATAGAAGATTTATTCTAATTTAAACTGTTGAAATTGCTGAAATGTTTTACTATCACACATTATTCTCCGCACCATGTCCCAGCATGTTACGCTCAGTGAATTTAAGTGTACTCTGAGAAACTCCAAGGGCTGCCACTAAAATAGCTAGAACAAGAAGGATGTTGCTCAGCACGGCCTGGGTAGCCTATTCTTTTAATAACACCATTTTCCACTAAATTCCCTCTGATCCTTTGACTCCACTGCAATTGTCCCTCTGGCTTTTAGTTAAAAACAAAACAACGAAAACAAAAAACTTAGATGCTGTGGACTGGCGGTGAAGTAAGAGGCTAACCTGCGGCTATGGCGATCGAACACTACGCTGTCTGCACATCAGTCCCCCGGGATATTTAATTAAATTTTACTTCTTCATCATGACAGTTATATTTCAAATACAATAACCACACACCACAGCTAGCAGCAACCAAAGTGATCAGCAGCAAATAATGACTGCTTGCCATACTGGACAGCGTGTATTAAAAAGTATGTATCCCATCACGCAAGGCCTACAAATTAGCAGGTTTGATTCTGAACCACTGAGCGGTACGCATTCTAAGCAGGGTGCAGGAGTGCATCTAACGTGAGAGAAGCGAGCCTGAGCTCTGTGACTGCGGCTCACACTGGCACTGCCTAGCCACGTCGCTTCCTCGGGTGGCTCTCCTAGCAGCTCTAGTCAAGAGAGGCCCGTGACTGACAGGATGGCCATGTAGCTGAGTGGCAGGGCCTTTGCCTACGCGTGTCAAACCATGGGTCCACCTCCAGCACTGAAAGTTTAGAGAAGAACAGATGATCATGTTAATTAAACAGTTTTATCTTCTACACATGGCTGACACGTCCCTCTTCATCAGAAGCGATCTAGACTTTTCATGAACCTTACCAAAATGAACAGGTTTCACACAAGAAAACAGGAAGAAGTCCCAGGAAATTCAAATATTATGGACTTTCAAATTCAGATCAAGCTTACAACTTAATTTTTCTATCAGTTTTTTTCACTTAAGTCATAAGCAAAGGTCCTATCACAGTCACATTCTAATGTGAACGAGCCTGAGACCATTCTAATCTCCAAGCTATAGATGCGCAAAGTCTGCACAAATACATAAAATGTTTTCAATATTAAACAGTGCATGAACGTCAACTCCCAAACAAATGAAGGAAATTAGACAAAATCTATTATAATCATTGCACTTTGAACATCAAAAGTCAGTAATAAATGTTTATATCCCTTAATTCCTGCTTTCAAAACCCTCACAGGCTACAGAAAAGGCCAGTTCTTAGCATAAATGGTCGAGAATCAGATCCCCAAAGGGTGGACTAACTTTAGGCTATCAGGCATGAATATGGCATGAATTTATTTTTTTTTTAACAGTAGTAGGTACTTTATCACACAGTAAAAGGAAATCTAAGTCTGTTATTCCAGGCTGGCAAGCAAGCATACTGATCAACATCCCAATTTAAACAACAGACAACTGGCCTTGGCCACCTATTCCTCCTCATACCATGGTGGTACCTGGCAATACTGCTTTACTGCTAGTTACCTTGGTAGGGATCGCTCCAACTAAAATGTAAATTGTAAGAGTATGACTCCATTATTCCAAAGACTATACAGGTTCCAGAAAAACAATGTCCTAAATATATAAAACAAAACGAAACAAAATGATGAATTCATCTGAACACAAAATGACCCCATGGGTTTCTAACCACAGACTCTCAACCATGACTGCAGCCTTATTTGATTATAGATCTTTCAATCTTATATTTTAAATGAAACCAAAGATATACTGAAGCTTTACATTTTTAACCAAAATAAGATGGTTTCCTCCCACCCCAGTCTACTCAGGACTTAAAAACATGACATTAGGGTAATAAATATCAAATTCCTTGTATTATAAAAAATTTTAATATTTGTATTTATTTTAGCTCTAATCACTTAAGAAGAATTAACAAGGGCATAAAAACCCTACCTACCTACAAAGCTTACTTAATTTTAAAAATTTAAAATAATTCTTAAGGAGCTTATTCTCATAAGATTTTAAAAGCAGGTAAAAACTCTCCTTGTGAGGAAGTTGATGCAATAATCCAAATTCTTCCATATCTGTACTTTATCACATGCCTTTTGGGGTGGTTACGCTACTCACCAAAGTTTACAATAAGCTTTCATAGTCTCTCTTTCTGAAGTTTTGCTTTTTGCCCCTAGTTACCTACAGTCAACATCAATCTGAAAACATCACATTGGAAAATTCAGAAATAAAGCCATACTTTTTAATACCTTTATATACTTTGTGATTGATCTACTTTGTTAGTAGTTATTGTTGACTTCTTGCTGGGTTGAATTTATAGATTACACCATACCATAAGAATGAATCCAAGTGGGGGGAAACATACTATACACATACAGGGCTCTGTAAGAGCCGTGGCTTCAAGATGCTGTACGAGCCTTTCAGAACATTTCTGTCCTGCCCACCATGGGTGCGGGGAACGATTACAGAAGATCTTACTGGTATTTACATAGCAACTGTAGTGAAAGTACCGCCACATCAGATCTACTAATCTTTGACAAAATGTTTCCCCAACGTTTAAATAGCTATTCTATTCTCTATTTAGTTAAAGATAACATGATTAAGTAGATCACACTGAAGAATAATGACAATTTACTTTACCTGGGATTTTTCCAATTGCAAAAGGTAATTTACTAAGTTGGGATTCCTCCTAACTCTTCACTGCTAAATTTTATTTTATTTCACCTGTAATAAGGCCCATCTATTTAGACAAATGCAACACGTTGCTGGAAATTCCCTGGAATCGCAACAAAGCCTGCATGCTGACCACGAGAAGAACTTCTAAAGGGTCCAACATAAGCCCTGGAGAAGTAATTTCCAGACCATTTTCTAAGACATGCTACATTTAAAATTCTACAAAGAAAGTGGAAGTACTGTGTAACTGGCCTGAGTTATGATAACTCTTGTGTTCCACCAGACAGAGGAAGAAAACGACTCTGTATACAATGTTTGGCAAGTGAAACTTGGTCAGCATATTCATGGCAAAGAATGAAAGAATTTCTTAAGACTAGACTAGGTTAAAAATGTTTATAAAAGGAAAAAATGGAGAAAAAGCAGGAAGGCAAAAGACTTGTCTACAACCAGCAAGCATTGTTCAGGGGCAAAAGGAAGCTCGAACCAAACAGAGCAGAAGCTGCTGCTGGGCAGCCCCTGCACATGGGGGCTATGCCCATGCTCACAGCCGAGGAGTCCTGCAGCAGGGAGGGAGGGGGGGAGGACACACAAGGAGAGCTCCAAACATTTCTACAACAAATGTATCTTTAAATTAGTTACATTTCCACTTTAATATCTTAAATATTGTCTATGTATAAATATATATTTCATATAGTTGTGTATTATTTAAAGCATTATAAAACGGAGATGAAATTCCTAGATATAATGTAAAACTAAACAAAAGAAACCAAGTTTTAAATCTTAGGGGGATATAAAATGAATTTTAAAGATAGAATTTTGCTATTCTGAAAAACAAGTCTGAAAAGGGAAAGGGGAGGGTTTTTGTCTTCTAACATAACAAGCACTAAAGAGAAGCTAATCTTCTTCCTTATGAGGTTGGGAAGCTCAAGTTAGAATGTGGCAGGAAAACTGCTTCTGCAATGGTGCTTCGGGCAGTGATGAAGCACACTGCACAATGTGTGCACTGCACGACATGCTTATTGCATGATGTGCATACTGCATAATGTATACATTGCTTAGGCAAGCACATGGATCATGTGATGCTCATGTTTGTTCTTATGAAATAAATCGCAAGTCTTTTGAAAAGATCTTCATATTTCTAAATCAAGACATGGACCTCTAGATTCCTAAAAAAATCCAACAGGAGGTTATCCCCAATATCATAAATGGATGTTCTTTTAGTTGAGAAATTGTAAAAATGAAAATGTTTTTTAATACACGATGGAGGTTGAGAAGTTCAATACATCTCTACATGTAAACATATATATAGCTGACCACGTTCATAAATAAAATATTTTAGTTCTGTATCCTTCAATAGGTTCAAACTTTACAATATAAATAAGATAAAATGTAATCTTTCAGTGACATGAAATAATCAAACTGACTTTATAAGGTCAGGTCAGATTTCTATTTCTCAATGAGGTCACCACTCTTCCTGTAATTGTCCATATTAAACACTGTCAAGACACTGCACTAATAATTAATTTAGAGTAGGTAAAACAATAAATCTAACTTAACAGCTAGGCTTTCACTTCTATAACTGCTAACGTGCTCTTGCAATTTAAAAACTGGGCAAAAATCAGTCTGCTGGCTTTGTTTAAACAGTACAACATAAGGCATGCATAATGCAGTATGCTCATGGTCACATGCAGAAGAAACCTAAGAGCTGAAGATGTATAGCAGAGAAAGAAAGAAAAGCAGCGTTCTTCAAATGCTTGCCTGGGTCGGAAAGAACAGGTTAGAAGATTCACTGCATGCATGCCAAACTTGGTGGAATTGTAAAATACCGTACCTTAGGGGCGATCCGATGAGCAAGGTGGGAGGGGTAGGGTTACTCCCTGCATTGTGCCGGCGCCGTACTGCCTGGCGCCTAAATGTGCTGCGTTCACGGCGAAAGGCCACTGCCTCCTCGCTGGCCTGTGCTGCTGCATTAAGACAGACTTAGGTCAAACATGAGCCTAGGTCAGCTGAGCCTGTCTCTCTCTGGACTTCCCACCCTCTTGGGAGAAGGAACACTTGGGTCTTCTGTCATATTAGGGAATATATACAAAGTATGTACCCTTTCTCCAAAGTTAGTTTTTTGGAAAATAGCATTTTGGATCTATTATCTGACCTCAACACTTTCTCTTCATCCTTAACTTCCTATTTTAGGATCTCTGCCACTTTAAATGTTTTTCCAAACGCCTCATTATTTTTGGCACTTCTCCCTCCATTTTCCCTTTAAGTCAGCCTTTAAAAAGCTGTGAGTGTCCCTAATGGGAACAAGTACTCGTTTCTTTTCTTGTGGGACTAGTAAAAGCAGTACAAGCACACAAATGATCCCTACCTTTGGATGGGGCTACAGTCGGATCAACCATCATTAACTTAAAGCACCAGGGGTCAACAGTGCACTTGATACACAGACACTCCATTCAGCAGGTACATTCCTGACTGGGAGCGTTGACTTGGGCTGCTACCACTGCCCAACACTGAGGCAGTAAGTCAACTGCCTATCACTCACCCAGGAGAAGAGCAAAATCCAAAGCGTGATTTCTACCAAATGGCGACACCTTTGCATTGCCATTAAGGTGGAAAGCTTTGAACCACCCAACTTCAGACTACTCACTGTAGATGCCAAGGATAGGGTAGTGAGCTGCATCCCCCAGGGCCTCAGGCTATAATTCTGAAACTGACTGACAGCTGGCAGAACTAATTTGTCAAACATTCAAGGTAACAAACATATCTTAACCAGAAAGTGCTGTGGCAAAACTTTACTTGAAAACTTTACGGCCCTGGCCCTGGTCTCTTCCTCAGCATGAGGAAGCAGACATAAATGAAAACGAAACACAGGAGAGCGCTGAAGTTGGAATCAAACCAAGCAGACAACAATAAAACTGCAACAGAGACCATGAGAGATCACACACATTTTGATAAAACCACACTAACTGACTAATCTAATCATTGTAAAATGATTTCACAGGCGAACAGGAAACAACTGCTCTTTCCCCAGGACTCTGAGTCTTCTGGGATTCTTTGGATTCTGAGGAAGGATATTCTGATGTTACATATGAGCAAAGAATAAAGAAGCTCATACAGGAACATTTTTCCTAACATGAAAGGGCCTTTAAATGTGAAAGGTTGTTGTTTGTCTGTGAAAGTCATACATGTCCACAGAAAACCATGAAGCTGACTGAACCTGCCTGTCTAGGCCTGGCTGTCTAACACAGAGGCCACTAACCAGCCAGCAGTGGTCACCTAGGCCTGGCTGTCTAACACAGAGGCCACTAACCAGCCAGCAGTGGTCACGTAGGCCTGGCTGTCTAACACAGAGGCCACTAACCAGCCAGGAGTGGTCACGTAGGCCTGGCTGTCTAACACAGAGGCCACTAACCAGCCAGCATTGGTAATCTAGGCCTTGCTATCTAACACAGAGGCCACTAACCAGCCAGCAGTGGTCACCTAGGCCTGGCTGTCTAACACAGAGGCCACTAACCAGCCAGCAGTAGCTACTCACATTTCTATTAGTGGAAACTGTAACTTCAGCTAGTCCTCCTGACCCACACCTGAACACTCAGTAGTAACATGGAGCATGCTGATCACTGCTAGACAACTCGGACACAGAACCTGCCATTGCAACAGAAAGCAGATGCAGACGAGGCTGCTCTTTCGCTGGCATAAACTGTAAAGCAGGTTTCGACCACTGACAACCACAACCTTGACGAATGGAAATGCGCTCTGCAGCAGCAGAGAAACACCCCGGCAGAGCAGTCACCCGAGGAGAAACATGCCAGGTGAGGGAAGACAGGACAATGAGGTGTCACAGCTCTGAGACACCTGCACAGAGAGGTCACGTTACAGATACAATTACTAGCTGGTAACTCAATTCAAGAGCCACCTTGTAGACCATACTACTGAAAATTTTATTCTATAGTTGAAATAAACTGTATACCATTTTTTACAAACCATTACTTAACAACAAACTACTATAATCAATTTTACTGGTTGAATCAACTTAATTATGGAATCTTCATTCTCTATTCTGCTGCAAATAAACAGAAAATTAAACCCAGACCTAACTTATGAGCTGACTCTTGGAAAGCAGCATATGATCACTAATTACAGAAGACAGGAAAAGGGAAATGGTCTTCTTTATTAATCTGTTTCTACTGAAGACTCTTGAAGGTATGACTCTTACAGAAAAGCTAAGTCTCTAAGAAGGGCAAGAACAAAATTTAAAAATCATCTAAACAAAAAAAAAGAAAGAAAGAAAGAAAGAAAAAAAGAAAGAAAGAAAGAAAGAAAGAAAAAAAGAAAGAAAACTTGCCAGTGTCCATTTTTAGTTAAAAAAAAGAAAGAAAAGAAAACTCTGTTGGCGGTTTGGAGAGATGGTTCAGTGGTTAAGAACACTGGTTACTCTTTCCAAGGACCTAGGTTTGAGTCCCAGAACCCACATAGTGACTCACAGCCATGTCTACAGTTCCAGCTCCAAGGATCGATATCTTCTTCTACACTCTGCAAACACCAGGCACACTCATAACACATATATGCAGATAAAACACTCATATACATAAGACAGTACAACAAAAATCTCTTAGGCTTCTTCTTAAAGAAAAGCTTTAAATAATTTTACACATTCATATTTTAATCTACAAAATAGTTATATAAATTATGTATTTCCTTAATAGTCTTTTAATTATGTATATATGCATGTGTTTGTGTTGGAATGTGCACATTTATGGAAACGCCCACAGAGACCAGAAGACAGTGTCAGCTCCCCTGGAGCTGAAGGTACATGGTGCTGAGAAACTAACTCCGGTCCTCTGTAAAAGTTATGTGTCTGAACCTAAGCCATCTCCCCAGCCCTTCCTTGAAACATATCAAGATACATCTGAGTTACACTTACTACATATATTATCCTCAGTAACGGGTTTCACAAATTCCTGTTGTTATAAGAATTTTCAGAATGTTCACAATGACAACTTCCTTAATAGCTAGGATTACATATTCAAAAACTACAAGCTTTAATTTATGGTCATAGTATATAAAACTAAGTCAAGCCCTCTGAGGAATACGTTTCTTATACAGAACACCTATAGTTGAGACTGAGTCCTAAATGGCAGTTGTATGGGAGCAGGAAGAAGAAAGGGGTGTCTTTAAAGCTTAAAGTCGACTCTTCTACACACAGCTACGTAGTTAACCACACCTAAGAAAAACTAAAGACAACTGCAGTCAAATACGTGCACATACATGTGTGTGTGTGCCTGTGTGTGTGTAACTACGGGTTGAGTGCATTTGCCCAAGCATGCATGCCTAGAGGCAAGCTGTCCACAAAGTAAGAGTCCAGTGCTGAGTGCCTTCCTCCACCTTGCTCTGTGAGACAAGATCTCTTATTTAACCGGAGCTCACTGAACAGGCTGGACTAGCTGGCCAGTAATCCCCCAGCCCCACTTGTTTTCACTTCAGGTACCAGTGTTACATATGCACACCACGGCACTTGGCTTTTACATGGGCAGTGAGGATCTGAACGTAGGTCCTTGTGTTTGCACAGGAAGCTCTTTACCTAATAAGTCATCTTCCAGCCTTTACGAATCATTCAAGTTTACAAGAGAAAAAACATTTAAAAAATTAATGAAGAGGCCTCTGAAGAATCAAATCCTAAGCCTTGGGAAGAAACTCTCTTCCTTCTCCTCTTCCTCCTCTTCTTTTTTTTAAAATTAGGACAGCAGAGGGGAGAAAAAAATGCTACAAAATCTTTTAAAGTTAGCTCTTTAACCTTACATAAAACTCAGTATTTTCTAGCAAGTAAACAAGCTAACTGTTCATACCTGTCTATCAAATGTAAACAGTGAAAAACTAAGCACTCTAAGCAGAACTAATTTGTATGTATATGTAGGTAAAGAAGAAAAACTCAGAAGCGGTCCAGTGATTCAAAAATAATGAATATATGAAGTAAAAAATTAAGGATATATTTTTAAGTTAAGTATGCTTTTATAACAAGTCTTGACTTTCTAATAATTTCCTTATTTGCATTAAAATGTCTTCAGAAGACACAATTTACGATAATCTCAGAAAATTTAGCTTTTATTCAGTTTTGTGTTCTCTCTGCCTCCCTCCCTCTCTGAGACACATCTCAGGCAGCCCAGGCTGACCTCAAACTCCCATTTCTCCTGTCTGACCTCAAGAGCACAGGGATCCCAAGTAAATGCTACAGTGCTGGGCTTTATTTCCTTTATATTGATACAGTCTCTCGATCAGGGTTATGCTTGAATGCTTAACATGGAAAACAGGAAAATATCCTGGACATTTGGAGACCTATGGGCTAGTCTATTCCTGACCATTAAAAAAGAAATGCAAAATCAAACCTTAGGGTTATTTTTAATTTACTTCAGAAAGTTATAGAAACTCTACACATTTGATATGGAACTGTTTGGTACAGCAATTTATGTTTATACGGATGCACTAAAACATTATCAGCTGGCTTTATGGATGACAACAAGAAAAGCATCCAAGTCTATGAACACTAAATAGAAGATTCTGGAGCAGTAGAACCAAAAGCTACCCCTAAGTCTTCAAAGCTGGAGAGTTCTGTGTATAAATTAGTAAAGAAGTTTTCTATAACTATTTCACTCATGCAGTTTGTGGATTATGAAATTATCCATAAGTATGGAATTACTTCTAGGGCTAGAATAATGTTGTGCAGTTAACACAGTGCTTGCCTAGAATCATGAAAACTAGTAGCACATAACCCGGTCAAGAAGTGGGAGTAGGGGGCTGGAGAGATGGCTCAGAGGTTAAGAAGCATTGCCTGCTCTTCCAAAGGTCCTGAGTTCAGTTCCCAGCAACCACATGGTGGCTCACAACCATCTGCAGGCATACACACAGACAGAATATCGTATACATAACAAACAAACAAAGAAACAAACAAACAAACAAATAAATAAATATTTTTTAAAAAAGAAGTGGGAGTAGAGGATAAGAAGTTTAAGGATATTGTCAGGTACACAGCAGGCCTGAGGCCTAGATGAAGAGGGTTCCTTTACCTGTCCCCTTTCCCCCAGGAAAAAGCAGTTACTTCTAGCAGTCCTGCTGCAGCTGGTCTCTTGGCAAGACAATTGCTGCTTAAAAAGTCAAAAAGTGAGATGAATAGAAACTACTCAAGAAAATTTTTTTCTTCATTCTAGAAAAAAAAAAAAAAGGAATCTATCTTAAGGAAATACTGAAAATAAAAACGTGTTTGGTGCCCCAAACTGAAGCAACAAAATGTTATTAGAAAATGAAATTTTTGCCGGGCAGTGGTGGCGCACGCCTTTAATCCCAGCACTCGGGAGGCAGAGGCAGGCGGATCTCTGTGAGTTCGAGACCAGCCTGGTCTACAAGAGCTAGTTCCAGGACAGGCTCCAAAGCCACAGAGAAACCCTGTCTCGAAAAACCAAAAAAAAAAAAAAAAAAAAAAGAAAATGAAATTTTTGACAACTATGACTAAAGCACAAAACCAGTTTACATCTTAAAAGCTAAGACATCTGCAAACAGTCAATACACGAATAGTTTACAATCTAAAGTCGTCCTTAGAAACAAAGATACCATATAAAGAAATGAGCAATACTTACATTAATAGATTAGCTACTAAAAATGTTTCCTGTTAAGTGTGAAATTCAGAATATCATTTGTATTTTCACTATTATATAGTTTTACACAGTAGAACAACTCTAATTTGTTTCAATATGTAATTACTTCCTTGTATTTACCTCCGAACCAACAGAGCAGAACAGAACAGGACACATTTCTGGAGCATAGCACTAGTCTGCTTCCCAATAACTGTAGCATATTAAACATTTACCACATGCTGGGCACTTTCTAAGCATCTTAAGGATGAACTCCATCTTTCGCTATGCAACAGGTAATGTTCTCACCTCATCTACAGACGACAAGCAGAGGCCTAATGAAGATAAATAGGTCCCTGAGGGCATCAACCACAGCTACATCACCTCTGTTCCAGGGCTCTATGTTAACACTTCCAAGTACATTTCCCAAACTCCATGCTCCACCCTAACACCATTCACCCCAATAGTAAAGTATCTGTAGAAGGCATCAATACCTCCAGATCTACCCAGATTAAAATTCACTTATCGTTTTATGTCCAGGAGAGACACACACAGAGAGAGAGAGAGAGAGAGAGAGAAAGAGAGAGAGAGAGAGAGAGAGAGAGAGAGAGAGAGAGAGAACAATGCGTGTCATCATGGTTTTGGAGTACAGGGCAGAATGGACAACCCAGACACATCACTCCTAAATCACCAGACAAGACTGTAACAAATGACGCTCATATCGACACACATTGAAATTATGTCCATTTTAAACGGGAACATTTAAATTCCTTCCTGTTACTTCCAGTTTTCTGGAAGTTCAACTAAAACACAGCAAACCCTTGTATTTAGGTGTAATGGACACAGAAATCTCTAACACATTTAAATCATTTTGTTTTGTTTTTCATTCTAAGCACAATAAAAAACAAACAAACAAAATAAACACCCTAGCAGTACCCTTATTTGACAAAATATATCTTCAACCTCCTGCATACTAGTGAATTTCTTCAACTAAAGTTGAGATCTTAAAAATTTAGTTCATTGTTTTATTATTAACATTTAGTGGAGATTTTAAAGATACAAACAAAAAAATCTGGACTCTAGAAATATGAAGACTTACATGGTCACAGAACTGCATGAAGAAGGTAATAACACTTTTCACGTAATTTTGTAAAACCACCAAACAAAACAAAAAAGGAAAATCAACAATCACTGTGGAAAGGAAACGACGGTAAGTATGCAAAGACAGAGACTTTCCATAGCACATCTTGTACATATGCTAGCAACACTTATATTCTGGCAATGACATTTATTTTAGCAATATTTAGAACATACTATAACATGTTCACTCTCAAAATTTATTTTGATAACTTAAAGAAGCTATTTTTTAAAACCCAATGGAGTCATTGACATCAAGAACAGACACACATGAGAAAGTTTCTCTGAGAAGTCTCTATATAAACGATAGAATGACATCCAGGTCAAAACTGTAAGACATTTATGCAGCAACCAAGTGGTAAGAACCACTTCAGATACAATCACCTCTAATATACAGGTCAGAGGACTACTTTGAGAACTCCTTCAGCACTAAAAATAATTTCTTTACATTCCCATTATAAGTTAATTTTTGTTAGAAGCTTTCCAGAAATAGAAAAAAAATAAATACAAGCAAGAACATCTTTAAATATGATCTTTAAAATACTCCAGATGAACCTAAAATTCTTTTAAAGTAAGTGTAGACACATTTGAAAATGCCTGTATGAACAGAGCATCAACTTTAACTGTAAAGGAGAGTGTCACCACAATTACAGCAAATGACTGTGACCCTCCAAGATTCATGTGTGCTGACATCAGAAGGCCTCATTCTCATTGTACCCAGAAAGACTTCATAATCAGAAAACAGTCAATAGTCTGAGGTAGGAGGAAAACAGTGAAGAACACCACCTCTGAAAAACAGGTCAACACACACTCATACAATATCACCTATCCAACTTGGCCAACTCCCCCAGAGCCTGAAATTAGTAAGTTATTACTTTACCCAAACACCATCACCATCATAGGGAATACCATGCATCAATTAACAGATTAAAATGCTAATACAGCAGGAAGTGATGATGTATGCCTTTAATCCCAGCACTCGGGAGGCAGAGGCTAACAGAACAGTTCGAGGCCAGCCTGATCTACATAGTGCGTTCTAGGCCAGCCAGGGCTACACATTGAGATCCTGTCTCAAAAATCAAAATATAAATAAGCACATAAAAATAGAATGCTAATTAATATAAATTATAAACTTCAACTTAATTAACCTTAAGTACAGTGTGAAATCGTGGGAAAAATATCATTTTCTTAGTATCTAAAACTTGAATTGAGAAAAGCACATAAACAGAAAAATGGTTGGTTATCACACTACAACACCAGTGCCACAGTAGTATTTGGGGAATCAATCTTCTGTGGCGGGTTGAGCATCTGCCTCTGGGAGTTCAGCAGCACACTGTGAAGACTTGGCTATAGCGGTTTGTCACCGTCACAGAGTTGTAAAACTGTTGCTATTGTACAAAGGAGAGAACTAATTGGGTTATTAATGGCAAAACTAGCTTAGAAAAGGGAGGCAATCAAGAATAAACTCATGTGTCCCATCAGACAGTTGGACCATCAGAGACTACTCCCACTGAAGGAAGCCGCTTCCTAACAAAGGGAAATGGCACTTTCTGAAGCTTCTATTAGACTACTCCGAGCAAAGTGACAGTCTGCAGTGACCCTTGAGGTCCCGTGGCTCACTTACCTCCAGGGACTGCATCTTGTTCTTCCCCTTCAGGAAAGGCAGCCTGGCTTGGCAGACTATTCCTAGACCGAGTGACTGTCTCTAACTGGGAAGCCCGGCCCAGCAAAGACAGCTCATCTAGCACCTCTCCCTCTTTGGCCTCAAGATCAGACTTTGAAGTGGTTAAGGGCTTTATGCTTTCAGGTGCCAGCAGCCTGTTTGTGTCATTCAGACAGGCCACAGTGCCACTATCCAAGCTCAGCACCCGAGCCCGTGTCTTGGCACTATTTGTGCTGGAAGTCCTTCGAGTGGCCCTCTTTTTGGCGGTTCCCTCAGGACCTGCATGAGCTCTGTGTGTGTGGTCCGAGTCTGTGCCCCGGTCCTTATGGCCATGTTTGGTCTTGAGGGCACTGTATTTGCCCTCAGGAGACTGGCACGAATGGGAGGTGGCGCTGGAAGAGCTATCGCTGCTGAATTGGTGAGCAGAATGCACACTTGGTGCTCTGCTCAAGTCACTTTGATCACTAGAGTCCTCGTCGTGACAAAACACAGCACTGTGAGGCTTGCTGCCAGAGACTCCTCGGAAGGAAACATAGTCCCGATGGCGACTGGAGTCAAAGCTGCTGGCCCGTTTCTTTCCTGCGCGCCTTCTGCCTGGCTTGTGGGCAGAGGTTGTCCGGTGGATTACACTGGAGGATTTGGGTCGGACATCACCTTCCTTCTGCTTCCCACCACTGTCTCTACAAACTCTGGGGTCTGTGGAAATGCTGGGCTTCTCGCTCTGCTCCTCTTTGCTCTCTGCACTCTGCTCGGATGGCCTGTCCCCAGCGACAGTAAACTCATGTGCATGGGGGTTTTTATTGGCATCTTCTGAAGCAGAGCTGCTAGGAGCAACCTGGTCAGGTACCTCCCCGGATGCCTGAGCATCTGGGTCCTCAGGAGGCCCACCAGATTCACTCCCCTCTGGGGCAGTCTTGTCACTGCTAGTCCTTTGGTCACCAGCACCATGGCGCCTCTCTTCTGCTGAGTCAGCACAGCCCTTCTTTCTGGCATTCCTCTTTCCCACTTTGGGAGACTCCTCGTGCTCAGACACGATGCTCTCGATGTGAGTGGAGCTGGTCTGCTCACTTTTATAGCTGCTCAGAGTACTGTTGGTGTCCCTGTCGGTCCCGCTGCAGTAGCTCTCGGTGGACCCGCTACTCCGTGTGCTCAGGCTCCTCAGGCTGTCCACACTTTTGTCAGCATTCAGCGCTCTGCTCTTCCCACACTTTGTGGGGGGCTGAGAATTACTTTTCCTCAGGGCACCAGCAGGCTGAGATTCTGCAGGTGGGCAGGGCTTTTCCACTAAGGACTCTCTAGACCCAGAGTGGGGCTTAGAAGAGTCTAACTCACTGACTGGGTCTAATCCCCGTCTCTGCTGGTAAAGAGGAAAGTCATTCAGAGAGGCATCAGGAAAAGCCACAGCAGAACTGGAAGTCCGTGGCACTCCTCGTGGCCGGTGCTCTTTCCTGTAAGAGTGTGAATGTAAAGGTACGAGAGAAGCCACTTCTGTGTCACAGGCACTGGACAGGGACTGATCGACATGGTGGTGCTGGCTATGACTTGGCAGGCTCACTTTGTCACTGAAGTCCCTTGGTAAGTCCTGTCCACAAGAGGACAAGGAAGGCTGGATAGAGATGAAGGAGTCATTGGAGACCAGGCGGAAGAGCTTGCGATCAGTCGCCAAATCTGTTCCAAACACATTTGAAAATGTTAACACAGATGCATGATCAGCTCCTCACTGTCTAACAAAGGAAAGAATTCACAGCACACAGGAAATCAAGTCTAAGCAATTCTCAATTCACTGAACAAGCTGGCCAGTCATTCCAAAGAGCTGGTTTGTTTAAAACTGCACAAAGAAACCATTCTAACTGATGGAATGAACTAACCTTTACAATTTTTGAGTTCTTCAAAAGAATTCAGAAAAAGTTCCATTCTGTCTCTGTCTGTCTGTCTGTCTGTCTGTCTGTCTGTCTGTCTGTCTCTCTCTCTCTCTCTCTCTCTCTCTCTCTCTCTCTCTCTCTCTCTCTCTCTCTCTCTCTCTCTCTCTGTGTGTGTGTGTGTTCGTTCCTTCCCTTCCTCCCTTTTTGAACAGGGTCTCACTATTTAACCCAGGCTAGGCTTGAACTTCAGATCCTCCTGTCTCAGCATCCCGAGTCTGCAATTTCAGGTGTGTGTCACCACAATCTGCTCCAAGTTCTATTTCTAACTTACAAATAGGTAGCCTTGAGTTACCATTCTGAGACTGGCTCTTCATCTAAAAAATGTATTAACAACTTCATAAGCAATAGGCAGTAGACACCGAATATATACATATATAGTTACACATATAAAATCAAAATTAATAATAACTATCATTATTATACCTTAGGAAATAGTTTAATTCTTTGAAAAAACAGGATTATTTTACAACTAAAAACTTAAAATGGGGGTCTCCAAAATCACTCAGTGGGCAAAGAGATTTCAGGAGTGCATGTAAAGAGAGCAAACAAGACTATCACCACACAACTATCCCTGACCTCTGCACGCAAACCACAACAACTCAAGTCTACATTATCCAAACACACACAAATATTAAGAAGATTAAAAAAGTTATTAAAACCTAGAGTAGGAAGAAACAAGCAACAACAAAATCAAAGTGCTGATCAATGCTCAAACAAGAGACTGCATAGTGATGCAAGGTATCTCACGATTTGTAACAGTCACAAAATGACAGAAGCTCACAGGCCTCATTTCGGGGATGTGACATCTGGTGATCTCTCGGGGAGGAAGAATCAGTTTAGGGAAGGCCCTTGGAGGATTGAATGGACCCACACCAGTGACTGCAGCAACAGCACAAATTAGAAGGGAAAATATATATACAAATGTATATAATTTTGTATATATAGAGTGATATATATTTGTGTGTATATATTTATGTGTGTGTGTATGTGTGCGTGTATATATTTCTTCTTCAATGAAGACTCCAAGTTGGGATGAGGGGGTCAGGGGATGGATGAGTCTGGAAGGAGTTGGGGGAAGAGTGGGGATGAATGTGATCAAAATACACTGTATGGATGTAAAACTCTCCAAGAATACAAGTATAATAAAAATCACGTGGCGTATGTTCTATGCCCTCAATGAGAATATATTAAGTATCAACAACAAATAATTATAGGCTAAAATCCTGCATTTTCTCTCATCACTGATGAAACAATTATACGATGCCGCACAGAAAAACTGCATCTTGCTCTGTATTACATCCCTGTATAGAGCATTCCTATAGAGCATTCCTATAGAGCACTCCTATAGAGCACTCCCATAGAGCACTCCTATAGAGCATTCCTATAGAGCACTCCTATAGAGCACTCCTATAGAGCACTCCTATAGAGCATTCCTATAGAGCATTCCTATAAGCATTCCTATAGAGCATTCCCTAGTTTCCATTTAAGGTAGGAGTTACTGACTGAAATTATCATATGCATCATAAATAGAATTATGGGTATACAAAATTCCATCTGCCTACACAAAAGCTGATTTTTAAATTATGTGTTTGACAGAAAAGGATGCCTAAACCCAATGTTAGTTTCACACAAAGAAAACTATTAATTTGTATGTAGTGACACAGGCCTTTAACCTAAGCACCCAGGAGACTGGGGCATCAGGATCTTGAGTTTGAGGCCAGCCTGGGTTAGAAATACAAAAACAACAAAAAGGAAAAATTATTCTGTTTTTTGTTTTGTTGTTGCTTTTAGAAACAGGGTTTCTCTGTAGCTTTGGAACCTATCCTGGAACTAGCTCTTATAGACCAGGCTGGCCGCGAACTCACAGAGATCCGCCCACCTCTGCCTTCCAAGTGCTGGGATTAAAGGTGTGTGACACCACCACCTGGCCAGAAAAATTATTGTAAGCATGTGAGCAAACTGTAAGTCAGATTCTATTCACCTGAATTTCAATGATAAAAGCAAACACTCTCGTTTAAGATTAAAATAAAAATGAAGCTACTACACACATTTATATACTTTAAAAAAACATAAATCCAGGGCCAGCAATGTGGTTTACTGAGAAACGGCTTGCCTGAACTGGATCCCCAGAATCTACATAAAGGTAGAAAGAGAGAAGCGACTCTACCAAGTTGTCCTCTGACCTTCTTGTGTGCTCTATGGCAGACAGACACACACACACACACGACCACCACCACCACCATCACCACCACCACCACCACCACCACCATCACCACAACTATTATATGAAATGGGACTTTAACATGCTAATGATTAGAGCTGGAGAGGTGGTTCAGCAGTTAGAGCACTGACTGTTCTACCAGAAGATGTGGAGTCAACTCCCAACATCCACAGAGCAGCTCACAACATCTGTTAACTCCAGTTGCAGGAATCTGATGCCTTCTTCTAACCAGGCATGCAAGTAATGAAAAGACACACATACAGGAAAAATACTCATACACATAAAAATAATTTAATAAATACTGAAATTTTTTTAACATTAATGATCAAAATCAACTTTCCTCTAAGAACTGTGGGCTGGGGTGGGGCGTGTGCATGTGTACACGTGGAGACAGAGGTTGATGTCGAGTGTCTTCCTCAACTGCTCTCACCTTACTTTTTTTTTCTCTTTCTTTTTTTTTCATGGTTTATTTTTTTATATTTAAAAATTTCCATCTCCTCCCCTCTTCCTTCCCCTTCCCTCCCCTCATCCTCCCCCTTCCCTCCCCTCCCTTCCACCAATACCTCCCCTCCCTCCCTCTCAAGGCCAAGGAGCCATCAGGGTTTTTGAGGCAGGGTCTCTCACTGACTTGGCTGGTGCTGGCACAGAGCTCAGGTCCTTTACTTCACAGCGAGCACTCTGCTGGCTGACCCATCGCCTTAGCCCAAAACTCTCAGAAAAAAGGTCTTACCCTCGGGTTATTGGTTTACTTTTAGAAACGATGGCTAAAGAATAAAGCATTAGATCTTACCCCCAAAGGTTTCATTTCGGATTATTACAAAAATTCTTAAAACATAAAAATTTTAACAATGACCAATAAAATGGTTGTGTAAATTATACAATCTCCTGACAGTGTTATAGAGGCATTAGACACATTTTGAACATTCTGTAAAACCATGAGACAGCACTTACAAAGAAAGCGGCAGTACCACATGAAAACTATCATTTCTGTTCTGCAGTCCACACACAGTGCTAGGCTGTACGGCATATATTTGAAAATATCTACTGTGTTTAGTCACAAACGAAATCAAGTCCTGATACATTCTCTAACATGGCAAATGAACAAAGGCGGTACAAAAGCCGCACATCATAGAGATTCATGTCTATGAAGTACTCAGAACAGGTGACAAACAGCAGACCAACACCCTGTGCTCTCCGGCAGGCAGAAGCAGCAAAGAGGGTGGCAGCTGCAGGTTTATTCTGCAGTGATAACAAGAATATAAACTTGTGCTACACCAAAAAGTATGTAAACCAGAAGGGACAGTTTTATGGCATGAAAGTCGTATCAAAAAGGAAAACAGGACACAAAGTTACACACAGAAAAGGGTGACCCGAATGTTCTCAGTGGCGGAAGCGTGACTACGTCACACCTCACACCTGACTGTTTCTGACGCTAACACCTACCACACTTATTTATAAATAAAAAGCATGCTATAGGCTTCTCTCTTGGGCCATCTCTACCAATGACACAAACGTGCAATTACTTCTCTTCAGATCTACACTCCATCCCTTATCTTTGCTAGCTACTTGCTTGGTTCTCTCCTCCTTTGCAAGAATTTATTGAAAGAGTAATTTATAGTCACGGTGGTTTATTTTTCTTCTCTAATTCTCAGGCTGTTTTCTGTTTTGTAGGCTGGAGACTGAGCCAAAGACCTTAACACACACATACTAGGCGAGCATTCTGCCCCCAGTGACAGCCCAGTTTCAACAGGTTCTAATAATACTACAGCATGAAACTTCCTTATTAGGGTAAGCAGTATCTTCAATGCTTTCAATGGCCAAGCCACATCCTCAAATCTCTTCATTCAGAAGCAGAACTGGCAAAGAGATCAAACTTTCTCCATCATGCTGACATCTAGCAGGCTCAGAGTTCTTTGGATCACCAGCTGTTTCTGCTTAGTCTAAATGTCTTCAAGTCTATTGGCTCAGGTCACAGCCCCAAGATTTTTCAGCTTCCAACCTATACTTCCTCCTTGTAGATCTCTTTCAATTTCCCAGAATCAGGATAAACGTTCAGAAACATCTAGGACTATTTCCTCCATATTCTGTCAAGCCTGAATGGGATGGGGGTGAGCTAACTTGGACAAGACATGAGAGAGACGAGCAGGGAAATTGTCGGGAACTCCATCTTGGAGGGAAGAATCAGGTGCACTCCACATTCTTGGTTCTAGTAATAATCTGAAACCTTAGGACAAAATGAGTGTCAACTTGTCAACCAAATGCTAACCAATTAAACACCTAAAGCCAAGCCAGTCCTAAATAGTATTACAGTCATTTAAGCAACTGCCACTAGGTGGTGACAAACCACAGCCAGGAACATGAAATCCCTGTAGGATTCTTCAGAAGAATCCAGCTCTCTGTGTGCTTTTGTACTGGTTTTGCTTTGCACCTTTTTTTTTCTTTTATTGTTGTTGTTTTTGTTTTTAGAAAGAGCCTCATTCTATAGTGGAGGCTGGCTTGAAACTCACTCTACTGCCCCAGATTGGCTCTGAATTAAGGCAAACCTTGTATCTCACCCTCCAAAGTTACAGGTGAGACCCACCATGCCCAGCTCGAACTCCGTATTTGATGTGCTGACTGGTTAGTTGTATTTATACAATGACAAATTCTAGATGTCCAATCCAAACATCTAATCTGATTTCTTCCTCCTCGTGGCTATTTTGAGGTCCCAAAGAATCACAAACTGAACTCACATCCTACCCGCCATGCTATCCTGTCTTTGAATCTAAAACACCCCTTTCAGTTAAGAAACACCCCATCTTCCCTGCTGTTCAACGCAAAACTGTCTGAAATAAATCACTCATAAGTACTATAAAATCTTATAGAAGAACACTAAAATCCACCAAAACAGCATCTTATTAGTACACATACACACACAAGGGGGTGGGGGAATATGGGGCCAGGCAACTTCTTATTGCCTTAACCCTTACCTCTCAATTTCACATTTACCCCTTTGATCAGAGCCACTGTAGCAGTTCATCTTTAAAAATTAAAACAGGTACCTGTAAAAACGACCTCCCAGGGCTGATCTCCAAAATACATAAAGAACTCAAGAAATTGGTCATCACCTATAACTGCTAAAGAAATAGAGTCATCAAAAGTCTCCCAACCAAAAAAGCCCAGGACCAGATGGTTTCAGCTCAGAATTCTACAAGATTTTCAAAGAACTAATATCAATACTCCTCAAATTGTTCCACACCATAGAAACAGAAGGAACACTGCTAAACTCTTTATGAGACTACAATTACCCTGATACCCAAACCACAGAAAGATATTACTAAGAATGAAAATTACAGACCAATCTCACTCATGAACATTGATGCAAAAATACTACAAAATACTGGCAAATCGAATCCAAGAACACATCAGAACCATCATCCACTATGATCAAGTTGGCTTCATCCCACAGATGCAGGGATGGTTCAACATATGAAAATCTGTCAACGTAATCTACCATATAAACAAACTGAAAAATCCACATGATCAACTCATTAGATGCCAAAAAAGCTTTCAACAAAACACAACATCCCTTCATAATAAAGGTCTTGGAGAGAGCAGGGATACAAGGAACATACCTAAACATAATAAAGGCAATATACAACAAGCCACCAGCCAACATCAAACTAAATGGAAACTCCCAGCAATCCCACTGAAATCAGGAACAAGACAAGGCTGTCCACTCTCTCCATATCTATTCAATACAGTTCTTGAGGTCCTAGCTAGAGCAATAAGACAACAAAAGGAGATCAAGGGGATACAAATCAGAAAAGAAGAAGTCAAACTCTCACTATTTGCTGATGATATGATAGTTTACAGAAGTGACCCCAAAAATTCTAGCAAGGAACTTCTTCATAAACACTTACAGTAACGTAGCAGGATGTAAGATTAACTCAAAAAAAATCAGTAGCCCTCCTGTACACAGATGATAAATGGGCTAAGAAGAAAATCAGAGAAACATCACCCTTCACAATAGCCACAAATAGCATAAAATATCTCGGAGTAACTCTAACCAAACAAATGGAAGGCTTGTATGACAAGAACTTTAAATCTTTGAAGAAAGAAGTTGAAGAAGACACTAGAAAATGGAAAGATCTCCCATGCTCTTGGGTAGGAAGAATTAACATAGTAAAAATCGCAATCTTACCAAAAGCAATCTATAGATTCAAAACAATGCCCATCAAAATCACAGCAAAATTCTTCACAGACCTCGAAAGAACAATACTCAACTTCATATGAAAAAGCAAAAACAAAACAAAACAAAACAAAAAAACACAGGATAGCCAAAGCAATCCTGTACAATAAAAGAACTTCTAGATGCATCACAATCCCTAACTTCAAACTCTACTACAGAGCTACAGTACTGAAAACAGCCTGGTATTGACACAAAAACAGACAGGAGAACCAATGGAACCAAATCAAAGACCCAGATATCAATCCACACATCTTCGAACACCTGATTTTCGACAAAGAAGCAAAAAATATCAAATGGGGAAAAAAGCATATATAACAAATGGTGCTGGCATAACTGGATAACAACATGTAGAAGAATGAAAATAGACCCATATCTATCACCATGCACAAAACTCAAGTCCAAATGAATCAAAGACCTCAACATAAAGACAGTCACATTGAACCTCATAGAAGAGAAAGTGGGAATTACACTTGAACACATTGGCACAATAGACCACTTCCTAAATAGAACCCCAGTAGCACAGACACTAAGAGAAACAATTAATAAATGGGACTTCCCAAAACTGAAAAGCTCTGTAAAGCAAAGGTTATGGTTAACAAGACAAAATGGCAGCCTACAGAATGGGAAAAGATCTTCACTAACCTCACATCAGACAGAGATCTGATCTCCAAAATACACAAAGGACTCAAGAAATTGGTCATCAAAAGAACAAATAATCCAATTAAAAAAATGGAGTACAGACCTAAACAGAGAACTCTCAACAGAGGAATCTAAAATGGCTGAAACACACTTAAGGAAATGCTTGACATCCTTAGCCATTAAAGAAATGCAAATCAAAACAACTCTGAGATTCCATCTTACACCTGTAAAAATGGCCAAGATCAAAAACACAGATGACAGCTTATGCTGGAGAGGTTGTGGGGTAAAGGGAACACTTCTGCATTGCTGGTGGGAATGCAAGATGGTACAGCCCCTTTGGATGTCAGTGTGGCGATTTCTCAGAAAATTAGGAAACAACCTTCCTCAAGACCCAGCAATACCACTTTTGGGTATATATCCATAGGATGCTCAATCATGCCACAAGGACATGTGCTCAACTATATTCATAGCAGCATTGTTTGTCATAGCCAGAACCTGGAAACAACCTAAATGCCCCTCGACCAAAGAATGAATAAGGAAAATGTGGTACATTTACACAATAGAGTACTACTCAGCAGAAAAAAATTAACGACAGCTTGAAATTTGCAGGCAAATGGATGGAGCTAGAAAACATTATTTTGGGTGAGTAACCCAGACATAGAAATACAACTATTACATGTACTCATTCATAAGTGGTTTTTAAACACAAAGCAAAGAAAATTAGCCTACAAATCACAATCCCAGAGAATCTAGACAACAATGAGGACCTAGACAGATAGACATGGCCTTATCTACATGGGAAGTAGAAAAAGACAAGATCTCCTGAGTAAATTGGAGCATGGGACCATAGAAGACAGTAGAAGGGGAAGGAGGAAGAGGGGAGCAGAGAAAATATATAACTCAATAAAAACAATTAAAAAGACAACAAAAAATAAAATACCAAAAAAAAAAAAAATTGGCCTCTCAGACTTTACAAAGTCCTAGCCCCACACACATTCTACACCAGCCACATTGCTTTTCAAACCCAGCAGGCATGCTCCTACTTATACCTCCTGCACTTACTCTTCCCCTTGCGTAGAAGGGGCTCGTTGCCTCGGTTCCCCTTTCTTTAGGTCTCTGCTGTAGGTATCTTAAGATAACCTTTCCCCCAACCCCACCACTTCCATTCTCCATCTATCTGCTCTTATAATGGACTCACAGGAATACAACTCCATACTGGAAACATGGGAGCCATAAGAGGCCACAAACTGCTCTCTGTTCACTGACTATTTCCAATATTTAAAACAGTGCTGTGCATATAAAAACAACATGAAAATATCTGTTAAACGTATATTGAAACTGGTATGTTGCATGAACAAAGCAAGTTATAAAACTACTTGAGGGACTGGAGAGAGGGCTGCTCCATTAACAGTGCTGGCTATTCTTGCAAAGGACCTGAGTTCAGTTCCCCCTACGTCAGGGGACTCACAAACAACTTTTAACTCCAGTTCTGGGGAATATAAGGCCTTCTTCTGGCCTCCATGGGTGCATGCATGCACACACAAATTTTTTTTTTTAATGTTTTATTTATCATGTATACAATATTCTGTATTGTGTGTATGCCTGCAGGCCAGAAGAGGGCACCAGACCCCATTACAGATGGTTGTGAGCCACCATGTGGTTGCTGGGAATTGAACTCAGGACCTTTGGAAGAGCAGGCAGTGCTCTTAACCTCTGAGCCATCTCTCCAGCCCACACACAAATATTTTTAAAGAACTATTTTAAAGTGGTATAGTAATTAGAATTTAGCTGTGATGGTGGGTAAGTTTCCTATAACTCCTCAAGTTATAATATGACACTCTGTAAAGTAAAAATGCCAACAGTGTTGAATTCAGATATCTAAAGGGACAACTGAGTAAATGCATACACAGAGAACTAACCCCAAGGCTGAGACCAACAGGACCATGGAACAAAGCCTGGCCATGTTTGTAAAGGAAGTGTCCTTGTGGCACAGCCATGCCCAATCACTTAGAAATGGTTTAGGCATCCTTTCCTGAACAATCGCAGAGCTGGGTACCAACTGACCTGCAAATGACCTGCAAAGCTACCTAGGCCTTTGCAAAACAAGCATGTGAACCTCCAACCTAGACAACAGTCTGTGCCAAGTGAATGCCAGACATTTTATCTATGTTACTCTGTACCTGGCTACAATGATAGAGTTGTATATGTATAAATCTCAACCTGCCAAATTATCATTAAATAAAACAAAACTCTTAGTGTTTTTTCAGATATATGGAAGGATAATGGGGCACATGACTCCTAAATGCAGACAGGCTCAGTCCTCTAAGATTACATGACCTTGTTGCCAGGACATTATCATGGTATGGATTATAGAAATGGATACAGCACTATGCAAAGTAACTGATTCACCTTTAACTTAAAAGAAAAAGAAATTCATACCATGCAGCATGTTCAGAGGCCTTGGGGTGGGGGGCAAATTAACAATGACAAGGTATTGCAATTCCAGAGAGGAGAAAGAACGGTGATAAACTTCCAAGCACCAGCAATAAACTACATCTGCAAGAGCTGAAGTTTAGTGGAGGTGGGGTGGGAGAAAGGCACACCTATAATCCCGCACACAGGAGGGACAGGCAGGCGATCTCCGTGAGGTCACCCTGGTCTACACAGGGAGTTCCAGGCCAGTCAATGCTACACATTGAGAGCCTGTCTCCAAAAGAAGAGAAAAAAAAGAAATGGAATTGGGTAAGGCATCAAGTTAATGGGCACCTAAAGAACAGCAGATTCTCATCCGTCATCTCATACACTGGGGCACATGTTCATAAATTTCTTTCTCTGCTTAGTCTAACTTAACTCGGTATGGTAAAAATACTTAAAATGCTGCATGACTACTATTCTAGTAAATTATTTTATTTTATTGTTTCCTAGAAATAACCATATTAGAGCCAGATATGATGGCTGCTGCCTGTAATTTCAGCACCCAGAAGGCAGAGGCAGGAGGATCCCCTAAGAATGAGGCCAATCTGAGCTATATAATGAATTACAGGTCAGCCAGGGCTATAGAGCAACAAACTGTGTAGAAAATGAATAAACAAATACTTCTGTTAAATGTGAGGAAGGGGCGCCTGGAGAGATAGCTCAGCCATTAAGGGCATTAGCTGCTCTTCCAGAGGTTGAATTCAATTCCCAGCACCTACATGGTGGCTCACAGCCATCTGTAATGAGATCTGGTGTCGTCTTCTGGCGTTCAGGCATACGTGCGGACAGAGCAGTCGTCATACATTTAAAAAAAAAAAAAGTAAGGTATTTCTTAAATTTGCCACACATTACAAGGTCTGATGTCACCATAAAGGACACTCTTACCTTGTTCTTCACTTCCTTCTTTACAGAGACTGGAGCTCTGGCCCAGACTTAAGCTTATGTCATCAGAAGTCTTAGCAGTGTCTGTGTCTCCTACAAAGATAAGAGAAACACATAAGGACATGACACTAAAGGAAAGGACGGCGGAGAACCGCCACAGAGAGGGAGGCCTACCAGCCACAGCAGCTCCTGCACACCAGGAGACGCCACGTGGCGAAAGCACTGCACGCTGAGGGCCACGGGCCACGTAACTATTACCACAGAATGCAAGCAAGATGGCAGACTGTGTTGCTTCTTTAAAAACAGATTCGGTGGGGTGGGGTGGCGCACGCCTTTAATCCCAGCACCTGGGAGGCAAAGCAGGCAGACCTCTGTGAGTTCGAGGCCAGCCTGGTGTACAGAGTGAGTTCCAGCACAGTAAAGGCTACACAGAGAAACTTTGTCTTGAAAAACAAAACAAAGCAAAACAAAAAAAAACAGATTCTAAATAGAAATGCCAAATATCTTGTAAGAACCCTGAAATGAAGGAATCCCTTCCCAAGGGAGGTTAGCGACTACAACGCTGTGGAGCAAAATTGTGATTTTAGTTTAGAGAGATGTACAGAAAGAGAATTTTTTTCTCCTTTAATGTTTCAATTATACTCACATTTAAAAATTTCATAGCAAATTAATTTTTCACAAGAAGGCATGTCCGGTTATAGCAAAAAGGTTTCTTATAGATCAAAACTTATAAACAATACAAATGTTCAAATATTTCTGTGATATTTAGATGATGAAAGGATAATATAATTTAAATCAGGCAGTGTAATGTTATGTTATTTCTAGAATATTATCTTTATTACACGACGAGAAAAGATGAATAGTCAGTCAATGCTCAGTTAGACTGTGTCTACCTTTAATAGTTGCTGCTGTTCCAAGTCGAGAGGATCCGGATCCAATCTAAAAGCAAGACAAAAAGGAAATAAGACGAATTAACACACCGCCAGTCCAAAGCATCAAGACTGTTAAAGCTGTCTTCTGTGGCATGCTGTCAGTTGCTTTACCAATACTTAAAGACACCTGTTGCACACACGCCAGCAGAGGTACACAGCTGCTTGTTGCAGTACACGTGGATGGGTCCCCTGCTTACTCAGGACTGATGGAGTCCCTGCAGCCAGACATTTGCCACTCAAGCAAACTGCACCACATAGTTATGAGCATTTTTGACATTATATCATGGCATGCTTGTATTATAAACCAAAGCAAAGCCACACATTGAGTCTGTGGGAAATAAACTTAAGACTTCTTAGAGCACATAACCACAAAGTTTGAGGGACAAAATATACTAACATACACAGAGAGCAACAGAAAATTTTACTATTCTTGGTTCCTAAACATAAAATACTTTCTTACAGCCAGTTAGAACATTTAAAAATAATAAAAATCTAACCATCATACAGAAAATAAATTCTTAGCACAAACTGTAATTAGAAAACTAAAATGTAAATGATGCGTCTTTAATGTTTACAGTCAACATGGCCTGACATTTCCCTAAATGCCATACACATTATTTACACAACCATAAAACCGTATAAACAAATATCAGCAATTCCACACACACAGTAAGAGAATAAAATACACCATGATTTTGTCAACTAAATCAACAAGCGTTAGATAGAACTCTCTCAGTAAATCTGATTTCAACGGATTCTGAGCAGTTTTGCACATTCAGCACTGTAAATACAACTTAACTCATACAATGCCTTCCTTACTTTGCCCACACCCTGTTCCTTTCATGAAGTCACTGTAGCAGCAGAATACAAGAAGTAAAGTTGGAGCAGAGGTGATACACAGACTTCTGGGAGAGCAGGAGGGGCGGAGCTAACCTGAAAGGCCACTGACTGCTGTCAACAGTGGAGACTCGGTGAGCTGACACTGCACATGTGTGCTACGCTGTGTGAGTAACTGGTCAGTGAAAAGGCAGCTAAAAAATACACAGACACACACAGGCAAAACTAGTAAAGTCAGTGCTACCAAAAAAAAGCAAGCTCTGCAGGGCGGGAGAGAACACTGTCGGCAAAGTGCTGCGCAAGCAGGAGGATCAGACTTTGGATCCCCAGCACCCGCGTCACAAGATGGGTGGAGAAAGTACATCTCTAGGATTCACTGGCCAGCCACTTGCATGGACACACATAGGTGTGTGAGCACACACATACCCCAAATGCACACACACACACACACACACATGCACACACACACCACGCACACTAAGTTGTAATATTTTGGAGCTGTTTGTTAAACCTGATCTTCTCAGGCTTTCTCAGCACCTGCTTTAAATATATCATAAGGCACTGTACTGCCCTGAAGGGAAACCGTCGTAAGGCATGATGTTACCAGCCCATAATTCCAGCACAAGGGAGGCTGAAAGGGGAAGATTTCAAGTTTGAGGTCAGCCTGGCTTTATAGTGAGAACCTATTTCCAAAATTAAAAACAAATAATATTCATAAATAAGCCCCTAATTTTTTTTTACTACAAAACAAGTTCCATTCTTAAATGCTTAACAGTTCAGTTTAGGCAATTTATATAAAAAATATTATTGTCTACCAGAAATATGAACACATAGTCACTTCCCAGATCGAATTTTGAAACAAGTATATACAAACATCATTTAATGCATATCCTTCTGAAAATTTAAACTTAGAAAATAAACTTTTTAAATCGAGTTTTAGTATCTGCTCGCAATCTTCAAATGCGTCCGATCTCCCTCTTGGCTAAGCTCCCCACTTTGTCCAGATGTTGCTCCATGTCTTTTGTCTAAGAGAAGTGGACCCCAGCCTCACCAAGAGGGGGGCTACAGGCCCTAGGTCTGATGACTGGAATTAAGGGGAAAGTCTCTGGAGGGTCCAAACAGAGATGGTCTTGTGCTCAGAGAGGCCTCTGCCCCGTCCCACTACTCCCTCACTCTCCAAGAGCAGAGAGGTAGCTGCTGTACTCTCCCCAGAGCCCATGGACAACCTACAGAACCAAGACAGTGCCAGTCAGCACACAGCAGCCTCCAGACTCACACCCTTAGATGAGTAACCTACTGTAACCTACTTTCTACGGATGAGAGAGGTTTTAATAGACACTGTGGATATTGATTCTGAATGCTTTTCCTACCAAGCCCCTCCCCAAATCAAACAGATGATTAATAATACAGACTAAAGAAATGTCACAGCAGAAGAGCTCCTGACACTGACACTTGGGACAAACCAACAGAGGATGCACACTGTGACTCCATTCTAAGTTTTTATATGTATGATATCATGAAAGATTTTAATTTTATTCTTTAACCCTCATTTGTTAAATTTTGTAAACATGAAAAGAAAAAAGTAAGGAAATGGAGGTATCTCCTACACTTAGAAGTGAAGTTTCTCATCTAAATGGTTTATATAAGCAGGCCTATGTTTTATCCCTATGATAAGCACCATAGCAAAGATCCAGCAAGGATTGTAGATGTCAGGCAAAGCCACATCCTACATGGAGTCGTGCCTGTCTCTCTAGTTGGGATTATTCTTCTTCTGAAGTCAGCCCCTTTTTAGGCAGTTTTGATGGCAATTATAAGTTTGTGAATGACTTTGTGCTTAATTCTTTAGTAATATACCAATGGTTATAATATAACAATGGTTACTCTGGTCACAATCTGACGGTAAGACCAAGTCACCATTCTAGCCTAAAAATATGTACCTTGGATACTGACGAGCAGTAAGCTATTTGAAAGAAGACAAGAGACCAACAGAAGGGGGAGGTGCCGGCCGGGGGAGTGAGGGAAATGACAGAGACAGAGAGCAGCAAGGATGGGAAGGCACAGTGAGAAGGAGCCTAAGGGAAGAAGATGTGCTAACTCCACACGGACATGGTCCCACTGGGTACAGAAAACAGTCACATAAACAACCATGACGGCGTGTAGGAAAGTCACACAACAAACAAGAAAAAGTGTGTCTGTGTATACATGGATCTACTAGTGCCCTAAATCAACTTCTTCACTTTAACTAATCTAAAAGGTAAAAATAATTATGTCGAAAACATTACACATTATAAACAGTCTAAAACACCAAGTAAAAAAATAGCTTAAAATATTTTCTCATTGTAATGTAAGAATTACAATTTAAGAAAAACATAATTGTCTGTAGTATGTGTTTAGATGTACAAATGCTTCAATTATACTCCAGAAGACAGAGACAGAACAACAGAAAGGACACCAAGGGCAGGTATCCAAAGGTGACTGGCCCCTGCTGTGTCCAGTCCTGTCCTAAAAATTTTTTAAAATAAATATAAATAAATAAATAAAGATTAAGACTGGCTTTCCAAACACTAGTGGGAACATAGGCTAACTCCCAGGGCTAACCTGCCGGTGCCTGCACTTGTAGGAGGGCCAGGGCTAACCAAGAATATACACAGTCATAGTGATTAAGGATTCAGTTATTTATTTTATACAAAGAAGCTGAGGAAAGCATAAGACAACCAAAAGAACAAGAAGCTGGGTAGCAGGGCTTTACTCCAAACAAATGTTGTACAACCTGTAACTTCAAAGTACCAATCATTATCACGGAAATCGGTCTTTTTGTCTCAATAGTCATTTTCTGCATTTTTTAAAAATACCAAATTTCCCCATTCCATAGATGACGAAAAGAACTTAAACACTCTCTTTGTTCTATCATGAGCAACGGTTTCACATTAAAAACCGTTCCTAAGAACTCACTTAGACTTGGAGCACAACTACGCACATGTATTAGGAAACGAGACCCTGTTCGAGATTCTGGTTCAGTCTGCGGTATTCTCACCATGCTGCGGAGTGTTCGGCTATCAGTAGGTGAGTACTACGAGCGAGCATCCAGAGAACCAGGCTGGCTACCGCTAAGTGAGAGGCTGAGCTCAGTTCCATCTGTAGAACTTGATTATCTACGCGCAGGAAGGTAATTAGCAACCACGAACTGAGAGTGGGCTGAGCACAGGGCAGCACACTACACAGCAGTGAGAAGTCTACTCTGCGGGCTTCTAACTCACCACACGTCACACACAGGGAACTAAGTGTAATAAATATAAGTGTCATGGGCAAAAAGGGCCAACACCACAGTCTGAAAACACTGAGGATTTGGGGGCGGTTTCCAGAGAGTTAAGGTAGGACAGGAGACCGAGTGTCTCTCTGGGACATGAGGGGAAAGAGCATTTCAATCCCGAGCCATGAACGTGACAAGAAGGGCCTGGAGTGAGATTAGGAAGTGAGTTCTCTGCTAGCCCCTGATGGAAATCGGCTGTCTCCCTTTCGTGATGGAAGGACTGACACAGTGACCCCGAAACCCCACAACGAGGTAAAGTTCTTCTGTGCAAAGTTCCCCTTTACTCCAGTGATCTACTGAGAAAGCAGGCGGGAAAGGCCTGGCCTGGAGCAGCACCCGCTCAGGACAAGTGAGAGCAGAGGAGCAGAGCTGCGGTCAGACATGCAACAGGCTGCCCCTTGTCTACGAGCAAAGCTGCGGTCAGACATGCAGCAGGCTGCCCCCTTGTCTACGAGCAAAGCTGCGGTCAGACATGCAGCAGGCTGCCCCCTTGTCTACGAGCAAAGCTGCGGTCAGACATGCAGCAGGCTGCCCCCTTGTCTACGAGCAAAGCTGCGGTCAGACATGCAGCAGGCTGCCCCTTGTCTACGAGCAAAGCTGCAGTCAGACATGCAACAGGCTGCCCCTTGTCTACGGAAGCACTGTCAGAGTTACACTCCAAGAATAAAAGTTACACAACAGAAATACCTCACAACTGTCAGAAGCAGACTTACATTCTACTTCTCGCTTTACCATTAGCATTTACAAGACTGAGATTTGGGGTTTGCCATTTTTATGTTCAAGCCATGCAGACATCTCTGTTTCCAATATGGACAAGGAAAGGAGGGAAGATGGAGCAGGTGAGCTAGAGTCCTACGGCATTTACAGCTGCTTCATCAAAGTAAATACAGCAGAGCATGTGGTACACATTCAGCAAACATGTACTGGTGCTGTGAAAAAGCTAGTCAGGAATAACTATTAGCTGCCGCGTGGTGGTGGTGGCGCACGCCTTTAATCCCAGCACTTGGGAGGCAGAGACAGGCGATCTCGGTGAGTTCGAGGCCAGTCTGGTCTACAGAGGGAGTTCCAGGACAGACTCCAAAGCTACAGAGAAATCCTGTCTCGAAAACAAACAAAACCACAACGACGAAGAAATTCCAATTAGGGGCCAGAGGGATGGCTCAGGAAGGTACTCTGCTCTTCCATGAGACCTGAGTTTGATACCCATCACCACACTGTGGCACACAACCATCAAGGGATCCGATGTGCTCCTTATGTCTCGACAGGTACATTCATGGTACAAAACACCCATACAAATCAAATTAAAAACTAAATTAAAAAATAAAAACAAATAGTAAACATCAATCAAAAATGATCCTCACAGAGCAAGCCATGAACTGATGGCTCTGGAGAAGGGAACCGGGCACAACACAGCAACCCATTCCTACCTGGTTGCTTGGGTCCAGACCAGCATAAGAATTTCTTGAACTGCAACCAACTGGAGGTGTGGCCTCTCGAATGAATTCTGACATCTCAATCCCTCCACCAGGATCACTGTGCAAGAGAAAGAGAGCAACTGTCATTAACTATGAAGACCTCCTTTGTTTGGGGTTCCATCTTGTTTTCTGTAAAATCAAGAGGTTCTGTTTCTTATTCTCTTCTTGTTTTTTGCAGCAGGGTCTCTTAGTACAGAGACCCTGTCTGTCCTAAAAACCTATTCTGTAAACCAGGCTGGCCTCAAACTTACAGAGAGATCTGCCTTCTCCTGCCTCCTGAGTGCTATTAAGGCATGCTCCACTGGGCCTGACAGGGGTCCTGTTTCTTTTTCTTTGTTTTTTTTCCTCAAAGAGTAAAACAAAGAATGAGGACTAGTTTGTAAATCTGAAAGTTGGAACTATCTAAGAACCACAACACTGTTTGGAGGAACTCACAATTCCTATCTCAAGCTGTCCACATAAAGCGCGGTGAGAAGAAACTGGCCTTAATTATAGAAAGTAAATAATTGCTGACACATGCCATAAAACCACTCTTGCAAAGAAGTTACTGCCTTTTGTTTCCTAAGAGCAAGCCAAAGAAGCCAACTAAAAGCAATCAGATAACGTGAGCTGATGTCTCAGAGAGACACATCTGACTGACTGTGTAACACAAAGGACACACCAGGGAAGACTCATCCTGGGTGAACTGCTCAGTTGTGTTTTGTAAGTAAAGTGAAAGTACCTGGGATCTAATTGCTGTAAAGAACTAGAAGCCTGTGAGTTTAAATTTATGTTTGTTGCCCTATATAGTGGCGCACACCTTTGATCCAGCACTTTGGAGACAGAGGCAGGCAGATGTCTGTGAATTAGAGGCCAGCCTGGCCTACAGAGTGAGTTTCAGAACAGTTTCAGGACAGACGCTACAGAAAAAAAAAATATAAAACCAAAACAAAATAAAAAACAAAATTTCCAATGATTAAAAAGTGGTTAACAGCGGGTCTTAGAAAATCAAAGGGTAAGGTATTAGACTCAAATAGTTGATGATACCCATATATACTAATTAGAAATAATAGCAAAAATTAGGTGAAAAAACTAACAAATTTCAAAATCTTAACGTGGTCTATGTTTCCTCAAGAACACAACTCTTAAAGCAACCTGTTTTTATTGGAAGCTGTTTACTTGTTCGAGTTTAAAACCTTGCCAGCCAGTATCTAATCCAACTCCCTGAGTAGCCAAAAAATTTTGGTGATCAAAAGTTTTTCTAGCGCTCTAATTTCCTCACCCCAAACTCTCACAAAGTTTAGATTACATTGACTCCAACACATGAGCTCTGCCCACCAAAGGCAATCGAAACAGCCCAGGTGTGGCCACCGAACTAGTTCTAGAGAAGGCACATTAGTCCAGTTCAAACTAGTATGGGTCAGGCCAGAAATGTCCCATAGTTGAAATATATTTCTCTGTGCCTGCCCATTTTTATTTTAGTCTTAATTTTATGTGTGTGAATGTACCTGTGTGTATGTCTGTGCACCACATGTGCACCTGGTGTCTGGTGATGGTGAGCTGCCACTTGGGTGCTAGGAACCAGACTCGGGTCTTCTGGAAGAGCAGCCAGTGTTCTGAGCTGCTGAGCCATCTCTCTGGTCCATGTATCTGGTAGTCTTGAAGCTATGACTTTGAAGCCTGGGGCTATTGCAGACACTAACTGAGGCCAGATGGTGGTGGTCACCTATCCCCAGCACTCAGGGAACAGCAGGCTATCTGAGTCCAAGACCATGGTTCACACATCAAACCCAGGCTAGCTAGAGCTCCCTGGGAAGGTCTTCTCTCTCAAATTAAAAACAAGCAGCAGCGCAGCAGCAACTGACTCAAAGATCAGAATCTGGATACCAAAATGGGGAGCAGCGTCATGAGGTGACACACCTGAAGTCGCCCCCACAGGCAGATTCTCTAATATTGTGAGACAAAAGAGCCCTTAAGTATCTGGATGGCATCTCTGCCATCAGAAGGAACTCACTTGGCAGCGCATCTTCACAAGTGGTTACTAGAGCAGCAGTTTGCTTTATGGTCCTTCTCCCACAAAAGGTAGTGTCCCTGGTTTGCTTAAGGAGTTTAGGCCACTAAGAACTTTCTAATCTGTTTTACATCTACATAAATACAGCATCCTAGTAACTAGATACCAAGTTCATGGCCAATTCAGTACACTAACACCTGTGTGAGGAGAGGGAATATATGTGTTCCAGGTTGTTAGCTGTTCTGTATTAACTCATACCAGCTCTAACGTCTACACCAAGAACTTAAGAGTATATAATGTAGCGACTCTCATCACACAAAGTCTGTGATGAGAAACACCCAGTAATGCCATTAAAATGCACCCTCTCAGTCAGACCCACAGCAACCAAAAGATGCAGGGCAAAATGAAGACTAAGAAAATAAATACTCAATACCAGAGGAAGGATGGAAGCTCTCCTCTTGTTTTGTATGTCTATATATGTATGTGTACATATATTACCTTTATCACATACCACAGAACCCATCCACTTGAACTTTATAACTCAGTATTTCTAGATATTCATAAAGTTATGAAACCATCATCATTAATCACCTCAAAAGCAAACACTTTTACCTGTTGCTTCTCTCTGTCTTTTCCATTCTCCCGCACTAGGCAAACACTGACCTACTTTTTGATCTGCAGATGTGCCCACCTGGGCATTTCCTATCAACAGAAGCAGGAAGTACGGCGCACATAATGGCTTCCTCCTCTTGACAAAACATTGGAACATTCAACACTTCATTTATACTTGTGGCCAAACGACACTCCACTGTATGGACAGATACTTGCTTATTCAGCCAGAGGCAAGACTATCTTACTCACTTTCATATACCATTTCTGATTTAAAAAAAAAAAAAATCCAAGCGGTCATAATGTAAATGAGTCTATCCCAGTAGACTCATCAAAAAAATAATTTTGCTTTTTAGTTCCTGATGAAATCCTCCCTAAAATTTGTAAATGTTTCTATCCTTGTTTTACATATGAAAAAGTAAAATATTACAGAGGTAAACTCTAGCAGAAGATCTCCAAGTGAACAAGCTAAACTGTTGACGTAGGAAGTTACAATGTGTGGACAAATCTGCTCTTTATTTACCGTACACTTGGTGCAGGTACGTTTGAACACCAGGTCTATAAAACATAAAGCCACACACACTCTTTCTAATAAACTGTCCTGTCCTTCAACAACAGACACTGAGGTTCTTCTGTCCCCAACTGCCAACTATTCCTATTACTTAGGGCAGGCTTCTTCACGCCATCCCTGTCGACACTGGGCCCGTAAATCATGGCTGTGCGGGCTGGCTGTACACAATGGCTGGCAGCCGGTCTGGTCCTTACCCTCCCACAGCTGATGCCAGCAGCATACCCTGTTGTGAAAACTGGAGAGTCTCCTAGAATTGCCAGACACCCAGGACCAGCATTACTCCCAGATGAGAAGCAATGACCCAGAACAAACACTGGTCCCTAGTCAACGTGAGGGTGAGAAAGGAAACGTTCAAGAAACAAAAAGGACAAAGCTAAAAGGCAAATAAAGAATGCCTCCTTTATTTTAAACATCCTCTAATAAAATAACTATCATTCTCTCTTCTCCACAGCCCTAAATTGTGGCTTGAATACAGTCTGACACACAGACCGGTGAGGTACAGTGTTCCTTAGGAGTGAGACTGGCCAGGTGTAGCAAGGTGTTCTCAACACACACCTGTCGAGTTCAGCAGTTTACAATTCTTACAGAGGCAAAGGGGTTCACTACAGCAAGCAATGTCAAGTTCAGGGAATCTCTACCTTTATGCCTTAATTTCTCCATCTGTTAACAAAACAAAACACAAACCAGGTACAAGGAAAGGCGGAGAAGCAGAAGTCTACCATGAATTATAGGGAAGCCATCACAAACTAGGTTTCGGATCATTACTATCATATTAACTGCTGATGCTCAGGCTTTGGTCAGAAACACTGTAACACCCTTATAATGCTAACTTTACAATTGTAATCTAGATTCTAACGATGCTTATAAAAATAGAAGTAGATTTTTTTAAAAAAAAAAAGTCTCTAGGCAGAGTAGATCTCTCTCAGAAATCTTAGCCTAAAATCCAGTTTCATAAAGGTTAAATGGCTGGGCGATGGTGACACACGCCTTTAATCCCAGCACTCGGAAGGCAGAGGCAGGCGGATCTGTGTGAGTTCGAGGCCAGCCTGGTCTACAAGAGCTAGTTCCAGGACAGGCTCCAAAGCCACAGAGAAACCCTGTCTCACAAAAAAACAAAACAAAACAAAACAAAACAAACAAAAAGATTAAATGGAGGTTTGGTTTATAGAAACAGAAAATGCAAGTCTCCAGAATACTAGCATCCAAATTTTTAAATTCAATGATTAGTTTCTACTCATACTTTAAATATACAATATAGGCATTAAAGAGTCTAACTCTTAACGTAAAGATTTAAGGGTTTTTGAACTACTGTATCACATAAGAGAGGGCACTGAAAATCCACACGGCTCCAAGAGTTACTTACTCACACAATAAACTACTGCCCTAAGGAACCAAGCACGGTGGCCTACACAGGAATCGATGGAGTCCTGATTGTTCCATCCCTCAGAACAGAATGTGAGACAGTAGGAGAGTGAAGAGGAGATGTAAAAACAAAGCCTACAGAAGAAATCTCAACAGGCAAGTTTTAAAAAGATGGAGAATCCTCAAAAAAACCAAACCTAAATCTACCCTATGGCCCAACTACACAGTTCCTTGGCTACGCCCAAAGGACTCAACAGTCTACTTCACAGATCCTTGCTCAGCCATGCTCACTGCTGCTCTAATCACAAAGGTAAAAATAAAATACCATCACACAGGAAATCAAGAAATTACACGAAGTGCATCATTGACAACCAAGTTTAATAAGATTTCTAGATACAACAAAAACTACTACATTTGAGAGAGAAAAAGACAGCAAAATTTTAAAATTTTTCAGGTAGAAAACAAAAATAATAAATTATTTTTAATGGAGAAATGATAAATGGAATTTTGAAAAATAAAATAGAGAAAAGTTTAATACTACAGATAAATACACTCAAAAAGAGAATCTATATTTTCAAATCAATAAAAACGCCAAAGATCTTTGTCTGTATCAAAGATCAAAGCCCAATCAAGATGATTACAGTACCCCTGAGCGGAAACGAGGCTACCAGGAGCCAGGCACAGAGTTTCTGTAATAAGGAGACTGAGCACAGACAGCTGGAGCAGCACAGGAGAAAGGACAGCCGGGAACACGCCACTGTGTGCTGAGTTCATTTCTAACAGAGAGAACACAGTGGCTGCCACCCAAGAGTCAGTTAAACAACACTGGAACAAAAATTAAGTCTGACCCCTTACATGACACTACTGACTAAGGTAATTTCATATAAAATTCAAATGCAAAAATAAAATAACAAAGTTTTAAAAAACACAGAAGAATATCAGATGACTGTACAGGGAATACTTTCAGAAGACAGAAAAATGTCACTTACTAAAAAGGCTAAGTTCTTTTTTATTAAATCCAAGAAAGGATTAGAGATACATACAGTTCAGCTGGTAGAGAATCTGCCTGGCATTCCCCAGGTCCTGGATTCAATTCCTAGACCAACAATATCCAAAAGACACATCAACTTTAAGAAGTATGGTAACTGATCCAAGCGTCACAGTACTAGTTTATAAGCCAACACCTTGAGTTGGAGGCAAAAGAATCAAGAGGTAAAGGCCATCTTCAGCTATTTCAGTTCAAGGCTGGCCTGTATGACTTGAGAGCCAATCTCAAGCCAACAACAAAAGTATTAACAACCCTAAGAAAACTTAAGGAAAGAAAAATGCAAACTCATAGATGCCTTAACATACATAAGCAATAAACAAACAACAAATCAACAAGAAAGAACAGCTTCCCACATCACAAATGGGCAAAGGAAAGAAAAGGAAGCTAACTGCTTCCAACGTGATGCTCAAACTCAGCAGCAATCAGGGCCCAACTGGAGCCACAGTGAAGCACAGTTAGACTGCTGGATGGCAAAGCGCTGCTTGTCTTTTGAGATAAGGTTTCCCTCAGCAGCCAGGTTGATCTCAGAGTCACAGTAATCCTGCCCCAACCTCCCAGGTGCTGGGACTGCAGGCGTGAGCCACTGTGTCTGGCTAAAGTTAAATTTTCACCATTACCAAATGTTCATGTAGATAGGGAACAATAAGGACTTTGAAAACTAATCGACAGAAATCATTTTGGCAAATAGCTTGGAATTACCTAATAAGATGAACTCAGAGATGCCCTAAGAACCAGCTTGCATAAGTGTACCAGAAGATACTCAATAATGTTATCAGAGGAGAAAGTTGGAAATAATCTGAATGGCCACTAGCGGAAGACTAGGCCATAATCTCTCCCTAGAGTATAGACTGCTTGCTGGTAAATGTGAATAAATAAAAGTTACAAACATTAGCATAAATAAACTTCCTGTGCAAAAAATGCCCCTCACAGAGAAATACGGCATAGCCCAAAGTACACAAAATAAATAATAAATACATTTAGGACATCCGTAAGGATCATGACATGAAACCAAAAAGTACAGAAATTTTCATACAGAAGTCCAGAAAATGTTCAGTACTGAACACATGAATGAAATGGGAAATGATGCATGAGCTTCTCCACAGCTGTATAATGCTCTGTCCTAAGCTGTGTGATGAGGGATTACATACTGACCTGAATATTAAATTATGTCTCTGAATTATCCTTATATTTGGTACACTCTTTGACATACACATTTTCAAAATAAGTTCTTTAAAATAAAAGAAAATGTAAACACAAAGCTGGGAGGTGGTGGCACACTCCTTTAATTCCCAGCACTTGGGAAGCAGAGGCAGGTAGATCTCTGTGAGTTTGAGGCCTGCCTGGTCTACAAGATTAGGACAACTAAAGCTGTCTTGAAAAAAAGAAAGAAAGAGAGAAAAAGAGAAAGAGAGAGAGAGAGAGAGAGAGAGAGAGAGAGAGAGAGAGAGAGAGAGAGAGAGAGAAAAGGAAACTCAACAGAAGCGCTAACACATACTACACATAAGCAGAGACCACCAGAGCAATCACAGAGCAGTTCCCTGTGCCAGTGCAGTTCCTGGTGCTGCACATAGACTAACTCACTTATTCTTCATAATGAGCTTACAGAATGAGACTTCCACTGGCCTCATCACCTGACGAGCTCATGTAACTTTGCCAAGACCACATGATTAGAAATAATGCAAACCCCAGATTAGTACAGTCTGCCTTCTGCTGCTTACCTGTGGGGAGTGTGGCTTTAAACGTTCTAAGTTTTCAGAATGCATACTTCATGTGTTGAGCTAATGACCCTCAAGCCCATCTTCCTTTTATATGGAAGTAATAAACTGAAGAAATATGCAGAACTCTTTTTTAAGTTTATAAAATTTTATATAATAAATAGATAAAAATAAATAAAATATCTACTACATTCTTGAAAATTTTCCTATTTGAAAGATTTAGTTTCTTCAAATTTAATACAATCATCAAAATTCCAATGGAAAATTTTGGGGAGAATAAGCAAGTACACATCTCACCAGAAAAGTTAAATAAGCACATGAGAATGGCCAAGTAATACTGAGTAAGCCTGTTATAGGACTACAATTATATACATATATATGTGTATATATATATATATATGTACACACACACACACACACACACACACTCACGGAAAAAAGAACCGAGGCAGAAAACAGAGCACAGAACCAGCACAGATAAACTTGGCCTCCACGTCTGTAAGCTGTGAACCCAGGGATTTAGACAGCTGTGTGTCGATCAAAAGTATTCAGAAAAAGAAAAAAATGAACATCTACACTAAACATGTATGGATGTTCTTCTTATTGGTCCTAAACACTGCAATTACCTGCACAGCTCACACACACTGCATTAGGTTTTAAGCCACCTACGGATCTACACCATACACAGAAGGCCGAGCGGTGGTGACGGGCGAATGCACACCACTCTGGAGACAGAGGACAGCCAGGCTGGGGCGCCACTATGTGAGATGAGAACAACAGCAAGGAAAAAGGCATTTCAGATTGCGGGGAAGAAAGTATTTTATTTAACGGATTTATTATTTAATGGATGGGACAAACAAATCTAAACTACAGTATTAGGATGTTTTCTAACTGAATACAATTTAAGAGCAAAATCAAAAAATATAAATAAGAAAGAAATCAGAGTAAATATTTATATAACTGGGAAGACATTCTTACAGAACTTGGTAGTAAAGGAAAAACTAATAAACATTGAATCGACACACACTATAAACTGTGGCAAATGCTGAAGCTGGGGAACTATCTGACACTGACCACAAAAGACTAACACCATAAATATATATCTTCATCAAATTAATGGCAATCTCTCAGACAGCAACTCTCTCTTAGAGAAGCCCACACTCATACTCTAGGGTATATCTTCCTTCCTTCCCATGTTCCTGGTTTTTGTTTTTATTTTTTGCATTCCTCATGCTTAAAGTCTATTTTAAAATATACTTTTAATACTTGTTAATAAATCCCAACACTGAAAAAGCAGTACTACAAATAGCAACAGACAGCAGATTAATACAAATAGAAGTAACACATGAAAACTTTTAACCCATTAGTAATCTAAAACTTCAATAATGACATTTTTGTCAGAATACTAAATACTCAGTATTATTAAAAGAAAATAAATGAGGCCAAAAACTATTGGTTATAGTGGTTAAAATGACAAAAACAAAACAAAACTTCAGAACTTAGTGACATCTGAGAACTCAGAAACATGTAGCCTTTTCAATAATTACACTTCTGTTAAATTAAAATTACAATACAATGATTTAAAATGAGTGCCACTGTGATCTTTTTCACAATAAAATTTAAATTTGAAATATTAAAATAGCTACAAATAGGGGGCGGAGTGAGGGCTCTGCGTACAAGGGCATAGGTTGCTCTTGCAGAGAAGCTGGACTTGGCTCCCAGCACCACATGGCAGCTGACAACGGTTTCTGACTCCAGTTCTTTCTGGCCTCCAAAGGCACCAGGCATGTACATGTGCACAGACACACAATAAGTAAAATAATAATAATTTATCTAAAAAAACAGAAGTTAAATTACAATACATCTGTACAAGGCAGTTTATGTCATTAGAAATATCTTAGAAAAAGCACTTTTACTACTTCAAATATTTGCAATCAGTGAGTAACTATCAGTGCCAAACACTGATGTAAGAGCTGAGAATAGTCTATAGGAAAAATCAAGTCCCCAACTTTAAGAAGCTAAGGAAAATAATGGCAGTTTGTGATCACCGAAATGAGCAAAAAATTTACAAGAGTAAAATGCTTGCTCAGTAAACAGATGAGGTGGCTGCATAATGGTTGAGGGAAAGGCAGGAACTAAGCCTTTCGATGGGCGGGAGGGAGGCATCCAGAGATGGGTGCCTGGATGGAGATGCGACCTCTGCTACCGTACTGTCCTTACATTACAACCTGAAATCACTCATATTATGCTGCGTGGCCAGAAGCAGACTCCATCTCATCTGAGCGCTTAGGTTATTGGGTGGCTCTTACCTCAGTTCCACAGCTGTGATGCAGGGATGACTGGCAGTCCCTACTTCACAGAATTGCTTTAAGCATCGAATCAACTTACATACATCCTGTCCACACAGGAACTGTCTGTTAGATTCACATTAGTGGTATGCACTACTTTGTAAGATCTCAAGAAATTTTTGAAAATATAGATAAATTAGATCCCTCTGTCAAAAACAGAAACCCCTGGTGGCGCCAAGGAAACACGCTACAATGTAACTAAGCAACAGAGGGATACTTATAAGAATGTAAGACTGAAAAATATTTACAACAGATTAAGTGGAAAATGCAGATTATATCAAATACAATATAAAATTTTCTTAAGCTATATATACATTTTAATTATGGGCATTTTTTCTTTCTTTTTCCTGGGACACAATAAGACTAGGGAGGCCTGGAACACGGGATCCTCCCGTCTCCACCTGCTAGGATTATAGTTATGTGCCGGCTTGTCTGGTTTCTGTACGTGTAAATTGTTGTGATGCTGAGATTTATAAACAATGCGTAACTTTCCTTCAGTTGTGTTTCCTGGGTCTTGGTCTTTGGTGTGACCATTATGCAGAAGCACTACTGCTGTAAGCTGTTCAGTGATGAGGCCACGAGTACCGGTGATCCTCCAAACACGCTAGTTACATTCTTCTGTTCTAAGACTGTAACTTGCGCTTGTCACCTTAAGCTAACAGGGACCAGAGAGCAAACATACAGAGAGCACACACTCATCTCCCTACCTTGGACACAGAACACACACCATTACACATCATCACGCAGGCATACTCCTCTCTTACCTTGGACCATTGCTGTCTGTCCTCCTTGTTGAACAGTTGCCTTGTTCGGCTTTGGCTCGCTGGTCTGGGAACTCATTTGTGCGCCTATCTACAACTTCTCCAGCGTCAAGTGCTCTGTGTAGTCGGTAGTTGACCATCTTCAGAACAATGAAAACAGCAGCTACCACGGGACAATAAACTGCTACTATAATCATCGAAGAAGGAAGGGCCTTTAAGAGAAAGGAAATATATGTGTTTTAGAATACTTTATATTTTACTTATTCTAGAAATCTGTACCTAAAATAATGAAGTTACACACAAAACAATTATAATACTAAGTTGCAAAGGTAAAGGACTCTACTACCCAAAACAGAGGCCACTCAAGTGGCTACTGAACACTTGAAATGTGGCTTAGTTAAGACTAAGTATGGAAAAGGTATGATATGTCAATTCTTAAACTGATTGCAGGTGGGAAAAGTTGAATTATAATTGGTTAAAAATTATTGAAAATAATTTCATTTGTTTTAATACTATATCTACTACAAAATTTAAAATTACCTGTGTGGCCCACACTACATAGCTACTGCGGAGTGCTGACGCAGTCTGGGGGCGGGGGAGTGGGGGAGTGGGGGAGCAGCGCTTATAATCCAAACTGAACAGCTAAGATATTGCATAACCCTGTGTATGTGAGCAGTCCCTGTTGATGTCTCTGGGAGAGATGGCTCCGGCAATTAAGAGAACCTCCACATGGAGGCTCACAGCCATCCATGACTCTAGCCTCAGGCCATCTGATGGCTCTGGCCTCCATGATCGCCGGGCATGCACATAGTGCACATGCAGGCAAAACACTGATACACATAAAATAGATTCATTTTATTTTAAAAAGAACAGAAGAACTTAGAAAATAATAAGGCAATCAAGGGTTAATTGAAATAAGTCAAGTCACCTATTCTGAAGACTTAGAGACCCATTCTATATAAGAATAAAATAACAGGAAACCCGAAAACCAGGGCTGCAGGCTTGGGGCCAGGCCCACTCGGAAGGCACAGCTTCAGTCACCACTGTCAAAGAGCATAAACTTATCAGACTGAACTTATCAAGCATCCTGGATTTGTGCAGGATGACCTCATGTGTTATCAACAGATTCAACCTCAGCCACTGCCACGCAGAACCCCAAACTGAAATGGTGAAACTGAAAGGCCTTCACAGCAGAAATATGTGGTAGAGGCGTTGAGTGGCCTGAGAATTAGGAAAGGAGACAAAGGCCACAGCCTCACTCCAGTTTTTGTGTTGGGATGGGAATAACAGTTGTACATTTGGCTTCTGAAATACTTGGATTTAGAAACTCTACATAGGACTGGAGAGATGGCTCAGAGGTTAAGAGTACTGGCTACTCTTCCAGAGGTCCTGAGTTCAATTCCCAGCAACCACATGTTGTCTGGCATAAAGGTATGCATGCAGATAGAGCACTCACACATAAAATAGTCTTTTTTTTAAAAAAAACCACATATTAATATAATTGAAAAGTTAAATTGCTGAATCTAATTTAAAATGTTTCTAAATAACTGGTTTAGCCTTGTGATTTTGCTTAAACACCTATTTTCTTAAATTAATAAATATCAGATGTAGATCATTTCGTAAGATTTATCATGTAAGTACTTTAAGATGTTCAATTTATAAGTGCAATTTAAATTAAAGAGATCTTAAGGTACAACAAGATACAAAAAGTAAGCCTCTGGAAAGTGAAGGTTAAAATGTTAAGAGAAAAGGACATTTTAAGACTCTTAGTTGATTTGTATCTTTAACAAACCTAATATTCACTATAAAAACAAATGCCCCAAATAATCTTCTGAACAGAAAAGGCCACTCTCAAACACAGACACACACGAGGGATGGAGAGGAGACATAAGCAGAGAGAGAAAAATAAAAACAGATATAAACACAGAGAGAGACATAGGGAGGGACAGAGAGGGAGAGAGACACAGACACAGAGACCAGTCACCCATTTGGAGAATTTGCAAAGTTCTGGGTGGTGCTTGTTTCCTTCTGAAATTTCCGCACAAAAATAGAATCCCTGAAGGCCTGTTAGTTCAATGTCTCCATTTCCTGATAGGATATTAAGGTATGCTGAATATAAAAGATTTAGCCAAGATTACCTATCTTAACATCTTCACATTAAAGGAAGTCATATGCCCATTTCAATGTCATAGATCACATACCAATTCCATCTTCATAGTCAATAAAACAGGTCAGTTCCATCCTAACCCACCACAGTCTACATTAAGGATAAAATGGCTGACTGTATTAACTGGACAGACGGGAAATAACCAACATCTGTGTCAAACAAATTCAAAGGAAATGTTAACAAACAAATGAAAGAGTACTTAATTTTGAATTGTCAAAGTTCAAAGCTCATCTAAATAAATGTCAGTCCTCATACCCCAAATACTACTAAGAACAGTGTAAATGTTCTTTAAATAATCCCATTGAAATGTGAGGGTTTAAAGACAACCAGAAAATCACTTTTTGAAAAGATACTAATCACAGAAAGACTGAAAATAAATTTTGCCTTAAGAAATTTAAGGAGACTCTTACATACTGGCAACAGTGTCACGTCAGAAACAGATTACAAAAGCGCTCATCTATCCTTCCATTCTGCGGTTCAGGTGCCTGAGTCCCACCCACAGTCAGTCCCAAACCTTCCAGGGACAGAAGCAGACACCATGTAAGCTGCACTTCTGAACTGGGCCAAAGTGCAAACACAGTGTGCTGCTGAGCACTGCAGTAAACCTGCTGCACAGCCTGGGAAACTCGGCTCCCTCCTGGACAGCTGGCCACACTAGCATACAGTCTTAGGGCTCATCAACCTTCCTACAAGTGTGATTCACTATACTGTTTTCTAGGGCAAACACCTAAACCAAACATACACAAAATCACTGCAAAGTAGTTAGCTGAAACTTTTTCTACTTTATGGATTACACACTAGAAGGGTATTTGTGTGTGTGTGTGTGTGTGTGTGTGTATGCTGGTCACACTTTCTTAGTCACATTCCACTTTATTTTTCAAGACAGGGTCTCTCACTGAACCTGGAGTTCATTGATAGATGGGCTGGCCAAAGGTCTCCAGGGGTTCATTTCTCTGCGGTGGTCCTCCACTGGTGGAGTTCCACTCCCAGCTTGAGCACTGGGGCTCCAAATGCAAGTCCTCAAGCTTGCAGAGCAAGCACTCTATGGACTGAGCTACCCCCTCGGCTCCCTGCTTGACTGCTGTATTATATTAGATTATACATACTATGTTTTCAAGGAAAGCGTGTTCAGAAACACTCAGGATTCTAATTTGCAACAAGTATAAAGTCCAGGGAAACTAGGCACTTTGGGAGAGAAAGTAATGGGTAAGATAACAGCTTAATCTAATGGTTAAAGTATAACCATTATATAAAATATATAAACATTATATATATTATATATACATATAAAGTATAATGTGTACGCATTGTTTGACATAGCAAGTTCTACATTAAAATCTCTATTATTAATCTTTCTGGAAAGTAACTATTGACTTCATAATAGTTCTACAAATAATACTTCACAAAGTTCCAGTTTTCCAAAAAGACACTTTTTATCTTCAAGTTATATAATTTTATTATGAGTGTTACCTTAAGTTAAGGCCAAAGACAAAGCACAAGCGGTGGACAGCAGAGATGCAACGGCGGCAGAGCAGCTGGCATCTACTGGTGGACAAACAAGGCCCTCATTAAATAACCATAAAGGTCACAGCTCCCAACACACAGATAAAGGCCTGCGGCACCATGAGGGCTCCAAGCAGCCCCTCACACACCTCAGACAGTGGGTCTTAAAAGCACTGTTTCAAATGGCATGAGCCTGCAAGGGACTAAGTTAAGGAAGGCAAGCTAGTGGGTTTTACTTCTCCAGTATGATAATCAAGTGGTTGTGTGGTCCCTGAGATTTGTCTAGTGTGCAGTGATACACAGGTATTCCAGCCAGTGCTGGTACAATCCAGTAGTGTGAGGCTAAGGGTAACAGAATGACAGGCATATCACTTACAACTGACATCAAGACTTCAAAAGAATTTTTAAGCAAGCTTTCTTTTTTAACTATCCATCTTTAACATAAGATGTCTTTTTTGCTTGCTTGTTTGGGGCTTCTAAAATCATAACTTCCTCACTATTTAAGGTGCTGTTTACTAAATTTAGGTATCACAGACTAATGAGGCATTTAGAAAACCTGAGAAATAAAGATCTGTGTGTACACATACAGAGGGGAGACAAGACATAAGATCTATGTGTACACATACAGAGGGGAGACAAGACATATGAGGACCTCCTTCAGAGCAGTGATAAACAGCAGAAAATAATAAAGGCAAGAGGATAGGGAGGAGGAGGAGGAGGAGGAGGAGGAGGAGGAGGAGGAGGAGGCCTTGCAAAGGTACTACAGCCAACCAATAAAAACTGCATGAGAGGTTGGAAAGAGATGGCTCAGTAGACACCCTGGTACCAGACATTTAAAATGTTAGTGTAAACTGATCAAACTGTATGCACTAGTGATGTATGGTCAGCATAAATTGATCACACTGTACGCACTAGTGATGTACGGTCAGCATAAACTGATCACACTGTGCGCACTAGTGATGTATGGTCAGCATAAATTGATCACACTGTGCACACTAGTGATGTACGGCCAGCATAAATTGGTCACACTGTGCGCACTAGTGATGTACGGTCAGCATAAATTGATCACACTGTGCGCACTAGTGATGTACGGTCAGCATAAATTGGTGAGACTGAAATTACTAAATTCCTACACTGCCCAATCCCTTTTCACTCTTAAGAAAGAAGAATTCCAGCTGCTCTTCCAGGAAGCCCTGGTTTGATTTCCGGCACCAAAACTCTGTAGCTTGCTAAAAAGTGAAAATATAAATTGTCAGTTTTAACCTAGAGTCAACAACTCCTCTTAAAATCATAAAACTGAATTCTAATACAGACAGTACTGGATGACTTTTATATAAGAAATCTCAACTGAAAACCAAGCCCCAGAACTGGAGAACTGAAGACTCTTCTTACATTGATTTATTTGTATGTGTGCACAGGCACGTGTATCTGTGGGCTCGTATGCCACAGTGCGCACACAGAGGTCAGAGGACAACTTGAAGACTGAACTCAGGTAGCCAGAATTAGCAGCAAGTGCCTTTACCCACTGAGCAATCTTGCCGCATGGAAACTGTAGGCTATTTATCAATGTAATCTATGGAAGTGAAAAATAAGACCTGCAGTGCACACAAATACAACATGAGGTGCCAGGTGTATACTCTCAAAGAGTGAATATTTCTTGTATAATTGGGAAAAAAAGAAAAATTTATTCTGATTTATTTATGTGTATGTATGTGCGCTATTGTTGGTTGGTTTTACTCTTTGTTCTTTGGCTCTTTTGGGGGGACCAGCACCCAGCTCCAATAGATACACATAGAGACTTGTTCTTACTTATGAATGCCCGGCCTTAGCTTGGCTTGTTTCTAGCCAGCTTTTCTTTTTTTTTTTTTTGTTTTTCGAGACAGGGTTTCTCTGTAGCTTTGGAGCCTGTCCTGGAACTAGCTCTTGTAGACCAGGCTGGCCTCGAACTCACAGAGATCCGCCTGCCTCTGCCTCCCGAGTGCTGGGATTAAAGGCGTGCGCCACCACCGCCCGGCTTTAGCCAGCTTTTCTTTACCCCTCTATCCTCTGCCCCTGGGCTTTTCCTTTCCTTACTTCTGTAATCTGACTTGCACTCTTAGTCCCTGCTGGCTGCTGGCCCCTAGCGGCCTCCTCTCTTTGTTCTCTTGTTCCTCGATCCTTCTTTTTCTCCTATTTATTCTCTCTGCCTGCCAGCCCTGCCTATCCTTCCCCTGCCTTGCTAATTGGCCATTCAGCTCTTTATTAGACCAATCAGGTACTTTAGACAAAGTAACACAGCTTTACAGAGTTAAGCAAATGCAACAGAAAAAATGCACCACATTTCTTTTGCATCATTAAACAAATGGTCCACAGCATAAACAAATGTAACACATTTTAAAACAATATTCCACAACAGTGCACGACTGGTGTCTGGGGCCCACAGAGACCAGAGGATGGTGTCAGATGCCCTGGATCTGGTACAGATGGCTGTGCAGTACCAAGTGAGTGCTCAGAACCAAACACAGGTCTTCAGCAAGAGCTATCTCTCTAACACTCCCTCCCCAAACCTAAGGTGTAAATAGTAATAAAAAGGTTTTCCTAGAAGAGTATATTAGCTTGCACCTTTAACACAAGCATCTACATCCATGTCAATGATAGCTGATTAACAAATCAAGTTACATACCTGGCAGTCTCTGACTTTCCTTCATATCTATGACATATTAAAAAAAATTCTTTATTCTCTCCAGGATAGGCACCAAAGTCACCCAGAGAAATCCTGTCTCAAAGAACCCCCCCCCAAAAAAAAGAAAATAAATTGGAGGGACAGGCCTGGCATGGTGACTAAGCACTAAGAAGGCAGAGGCAGGCAGACCTCTGTGAGTTCAAGACCAGCCTGGTTTACAGAGTGAGTTCCATGACAGCCAGGGTTGTTACACAGAGAAACCCTGTCTTGAAAAAAATTGAGGGACAGAAATATTAAAACCACAATTCAAAGCCATCTGACCCAAAGAGGGCAGAGAGGACTACATGGTACAGATAGTGGACAAAGTGGGAGAACCCTTCCCTGTAGACTGTTGATGGGAAGAACAGCTCAGCCTCTGAAAATGGTGTAACAATCCCTCAGAGTTAAAAATGGGACAAGATGGCTCCGCAGGTAAAGGTGCTTGCCACGCAAGCGTAGTGACTTGAGTTCAATCTCCAGAACCCATGAAAGAAGGAACCAACTCCACAACACTACCCGACTCCCACACGTGCACCCACACACAAGCATCATGCACACGCATGCCTACACAAAATGATGAGTGGTTTCTGAGAGGTTAAAAAGGGAACTACGTATCATCTAGCAAGCCGACTCCTACTCACACATTCAAAAGAACTGGAAAAGATCTCAAAGAGCTTTCTCACACACACGGACTTACAGCATTATTGATAGCTGTTGGTGGATGAACACTAACTTGTATAGTCACACAGGGTGCTCTGCAGCAAAAAGCAAAGAAATCCTGTCCTATGCCACAATATTCGGAAGCCTTAAGGACATTCTGCTAAGTGAGATAAGATAGTACCAAAATGACAGTCTTTCTTTCAGGGGGCTAGAGAGATGGCTTAGCAGTTAAGAGCACTGGCTGCTTTTCCAGAAGACCCAGTCAATTCCAAGCACCCACAAGCAGCTCACAACTATCTACAACTCCAGTTCCAGGGGATCCAGCACCCTCAAACAGACACACATGCAGGCAAAATACCAAAGTGCGTTTAAAAAAAAACAACCAGTATTTCTGATGAATTCATATAACATATACCAAATCCACAAAACAAGAAGCAGACTAGCAGTTATCCGAGGCTGGAACGAAGTGGTAGAGGAAAGGGTGTTATTTAATACACATAGCTTTGATTTTGGAAAATGGGGAAATTCTGGAAATGCGCTGTGCAATATTTGATATCACTGAATGCCATCTCTCCTTTGCCATGGAGGAGACACACCCCAAGGCCCCCAGTGAATGTCTATGTAGACAGCACCAAACCCAAACCCTATGCACGTGTGTTCATATGTGTTTTCCTACACATCCATGAGGCTCCATTAATAAATTAGGCACAGTATGAGGTTAATGGTCATCTGTTGACTCAACCTCAGTGTGTGCATTTCAAGAACTTGAGCTTTTCATGTTGAGGAAGAATCTTACACCTTCCCTTCAGTGTATCAAGTCACCACTGTCATTACCCTGGAGCTTTGGGCCCTCAGTCAGGGTTTCTACTGCTGTCAAGAAACACCATGACCAAAGAAACTTGGGGAGGAAAGGGTTTATTCAGCTGTTCACCACTAAAGGAAGTCAGGACACGAACTCAAACAGGACAGGATCCCAGAGGCAGAAGCTGATGCTTACTGGCTTGCTCAGCCTGCTTTCTTACAGGACCCAGGGCCACCAGCCCAAGGATGGCCCCACTCACAATGGGTTGGACCCTCCCCCTTCAATCACTAAGAAAATGCCTTACAGCTGGATCCTATGGCAGCATTTTCTCAGTTGAGGTTCCTTCCTTTCAGATGACTCTAGCAGTGTCAAGGGGACATAAAACTAGACAGGGCAGGCCCATTAGGTAAAACAGAAGGTGCCTGAACAGTGTGGCATTCTTGCCACAGTGGAGCAAAAACCAAGACAAACATAGGACTAACTGGTGAACAGAGTATACAGTGAGGGTGCCTCTAAAATGATGGTGCCTTCCCAGGCAAACAGGCACCTACGCACAAGAGTGCTTCATCTGAAAGGTGAGGTGATTCCTGCAGATCCCCAGCTATCATTTTCCAGACAGTCGCTGACATATGGAATTGAAACTGAAGTGCAACTATGGCACTATTCACTCAAAAGATGGTTCAGAATTTTTTGAAAAGATAAAAAGAAACAAAATGGTACTTTGTTCTTTTTTTTTTTTTTAATGTTGGGTGGAGGTGGGGGGAATGGTGGATGGAGATAAAGTCTCCAAAACTTTGCTCCTACAAGAGCCTGAAGACTATTCAGGCAACAGGGTGGAACATGTGGAGGGGCCTGAGTCTCACTGAGGCCAGTCCACTGCCATCCTCCCACCCACCCACCCACCCACCTAGGGTCATCCAGGCAGCACCTCAGGAGCCCGCGAGTCCAGGCAGCCGTGTCCTGGACATCAGCAGCGTTAACACTTGCATCCAGGAGCTGTTCTGACTTCACGAAAAAAAAAGGCAGGCTGGAGAACAAACCACGATGAAGCTTGGCGAGACCTGGGGGACCGACCGCCGTCCTTCACAACTCTCTCCAAAGTGCCCCAAACCCAGAAGGCCTACCAGGGTCAACCTGGCTTCTCTCACTTCCCTGACATTCGTCTAGAGGACCGGGGAGGGGGTGATTCAAGTCAAGGGTGGTGTTCCATCTCTGCCAACTTAACTATACTTCCATCACCCTGATCCAAAGGGCACAAACGAAACCACTGCAAGTTCTATGGATTTTCACCCACACTGGTTCTGATCAAGTGGCCCAGCACACAGTGTGACTGCCCTAGGCCACGGACGGAGCTGAGTGGACACAATGCATCCATCATACAATACTACACTTTAAGAATTCCTACATTACTTTGGGCAGAACAGGAAAAATCCAGTAATAACTGGTTTGGTTGCTACATAAATGAGGATACACATGACAGACAGGAAGAAAGTTGTGTCTCCCACAAGAGCCAATGGGTACTACATACAAAGTACAGAAGCCTTAGTACCCCGAGAACATCTTTTTAGACATGATGGAACAAATAACAGAAGTCTGCCTCTGGGCCCCGAGAACATCTTTTTAGATATGATGTTGCTCTTGGATTTAGCCAGGACTTTTGAAACTGTGACAATCACAAACAAGAGTCTGCCACCTGCCACCAAAATACCATTATGAAGCCAAAGGTGAGTGGCTTCAGAAATGGACCCTTCAGGGGGAGGAGCACCCTGTATCTCCTCAGGCTCTAGGCCTGAGGAACCATCTTCATTCAGTTGTGAGGCTAAGCTGTACAGAAAAGAAAGTGGCCTCTGGGGTATTTTTGAGTACATGGTAGCTAACAGTTATATCAGGTCTGTGCCATGCAAAGTTAATTTCATACTCGAGAGAAAACTTGTCTTCTTATAAATGAGCATCATCGTTGGGCCTGCATCTCATTCCATCATCAACAGCTGCCGATTTGACTACTGAAGAGGAAAACTCACTGTGTAGAGAGATAACTGTTAGTCTGATTCCTGTAGAGGTCTTCTTTTATTGATTTGTTTTAATAGATAAATGATTTTCCAAGATTTCAATGACACACCAAGTGGAAACCAGATATTGATCATTAGTATGATAGAGTATTTTTCTTTATGTACTAAACTGTACTGCATATAAAGAAGTATGGTCCTTTTTACAACTTAGAAAAGGAAGGGGTGGGGAGGAAGGCTCTGGGTCCAAGTGAGAGTCCCTGCCTGGGTATTTAAGGTGAAGAGGCATTGAAGAAGGCACGTGACATCAACCTCTGGCCTTCACACAAACAGACACCACAGAGAAAGAGTCAGACAGACCGGGGGTGGGGGTGGGGGGAGAATAAGAAGACAGATGACTATTTTGTTGTGTCTTCTCTCCAGTGAGGAAAGGAGAAAAGAAATGCCTAGAACCAAACAGCGAGACAGAGGCACTCCCAACCCAGTTCAGTTCTCCTTGACTCTGGAAGCTTATTTTTAACATAAGACATGGTGAGACTTCATCCAGGAGTAGAAGGCTGAAGCTATGCACACTTTCAGACATTTTGACAGGACTATTGAAGAAGCCACTGCAATCACAGACACACTCAAGAGTAGACAGAATTAGTAGTCATGAGACAACCTCGCACTCCAATTCCAAATATTAAACGAGTGATCCTCTGTCAAACCAGCACTCTGCATGGCAACAATCAGCTTGGATGACAGCCACCTCCCTCAGCATGCTTACCGCCCATGCTTTGATTTGGACTCAGGTCTGTCCCTGTCTTGTCTTGCACTATGGCGGGTGCCTCCTCAGGGCACTTCAGGCACGCTCCACCCACTGAAGTGACTCCAACACCTCTTTGGCAATTGCGGTAGAGTGATAACTAAGGTCTGAGCTGTTACGTGTGATGTGCACTTCTTTTTTCTTTTTTTTTCTCTTTTTTAGCATTTCTAAGTGATTTATGTAGGAGCAACTCATTTAACTTGGCCTCACTTCATGAGGTTGGCTCTATTGGTCTCCTATTTTACAGACAGAAAGGCTGAGGTACATGGAAGTCAGCTACTTGGTCCCAGACAGGGACATTAATAATTTGGATCTAGAGTCGGGAGTAAAGCTTTCTTTACAAAAACATTTTTAAAGCATTTTAAAACATCTAACTGACAAGTAATGTCTGTCTTTGTGGGTCGCAGTGTAATATTTAGATACATCTACATGCTATTTACTGATCGGCTCAGGAAACGGCTATTCATCTCGAACACTTATCACTTCTTTGTAATGAAGCTTATCATCCTCCCCTCTAGCTAATTTCTATAACATGTACAATACAGTTAACCACAGGCAGCCTCGGCACACAGAGGCTCATTCCTCTACTGACCCCCACTTATTCCTCCTATCTGTCTGTGACTTTGAGCTCATCAGCAAATGTTATGCATGTGTAACACCAACAAGTGACTCCCAGTGTGCAGATGACCTGCTATAGTCCCCACTGTGCTGAGAGAAAACAAGAATCCCACAGGCAGATATGCGCAAACAAGTGTAATGTGTTACCATGAAGCTCTACAGCCAACGAAATTTAAATTTTATATAAGCTTCATGTCACAAAAAGCACTTCTGATTCTTTTCAACCATGAAATAAGGCTAAAAACTAACCAGGCATGGTGGCATCTGGGAGGCTGAAGCAGGAAGACCAACCACCAAGGGTTCAAAGCCAACCTGAACTACACAGACATGGTGAACCCCAGGTAGCCTGGTTTATTTTCTTTTCTCACTAATCGAGACCTGAAGCAAAGCCGCCAGCATCTCCCTCATATCCCTCATCTGCCAAGCAAAAACCCAGAACCACCATAACACCAGCCTCATCCAACTGCAGAGCAAGGCAGTTGTCAGGTACTGCTCTCCCATGATGTATGCAAGCCCCTGCAGTCAAGGCACGGTGACCCTATCAGGTGACAACACAGCTCTGAAGAGCTTACCTTATTCTCTGAGTGGAGGATTTTAAGCAATCTTCTCAGGATAATTCTAAAATGTTTTCTGACAGAAGCACACAGCATACCTACAAAAAGCTGTAATCATGGACATGTCTCTGTTTTGGTGTCTTCACCTTCAACGGAAAAATTTATCAACATATGCTAGAAAACACTGCCTTGGTATTCTTGAGTATAACTGGCTTCACAGAGTCACTAAGGCCCGAAGGCCCTATGTCAGGACTTAGCCATTTTTAAACAAATACTAGCCAAGGGCTAGAGACAATACAATAAAACATAAAAATAGATAAAAACAAGAAGACCAAGCCTTAGCTCTCTAAAAAATAAGGTATAAGAGATTTAGAAAGTTAAAAAATAAAAAACATTTATGTCAGCTTTTCAAAATAAATATTCCAAAGTTCATATTTCTACACTCCCTTAAATTAGATGATTTTCTTGAACTGTTTAGCTAAACTTGAAAACTGATAAACGCAACTGGCGCGCCCGACTCTGCACTCCTACTGTCCTATGCTGCATTATAACGTAGCGTCTGCTACAAGAAAGAAGAGGTGCACTATATTATAATAAGAAGAAGTGATGCATTATAATGTAGCGTCTGCTACAAGAAAGAAGAGATGCACTATATTATAATAAGAAGTGATGCATTATAATGTAGTATCTTCTATAAGAAAGAAGAGATGAAGAGTTTTCCTTCCAAACTCAAAATACAAGCTCAACCCAGACTATTTCTTTAAGTCCAAAGACTCGCGGCACCACTGAAATATCTGAAAAGAAAAACTCATTTTTTTTTCTTGACTTTAAAGTTCTGTCTGTTCTGCCAATCTCTTGTAGAAAGGGAAATAAAAGTTAAATATTCACCATGCCTGGCCTGTAAATGCTAGCTACTGAAGAGGCTCGAAGCAGGAGGATTGCAAGGGCTGCCTAGACTATAGTCATGGTCATGGCCAGCTCAAACAACCTTTTCTCAAAGTCCAAAGAGAACTAGGAATGCAGTGCACTGGTCGGGTTTGCCTAGCACACACCCCCCAAGTAACAGCACCGTCAGGAAGTCCTAATGGCATGAGAGCAGTGTCCTTGAGGTCCATCAGAACTTCACTTAGACCTATAGCTATTTCCACCAGGTACAAGGGACTAACTGGGAAAAGAATGACCGTTCTGTGTAAGTACACACCTAAGTAGGCACTCAGCCCTGTGCTCCAGGACAGTGTGCTCTACCTCCTGTGCACCTGGAGCTGGGGGGGGGGGCGGGTATACTCCATCTACTATGTGCAAAGATTACTTCTGGCTTATTCACAAGAAAGTCAGACAGAAACAAGAAGCCTGCAATGTGTGGAACCGCATTTTATAGCTAGACCACCTCCAGTTAGTGGTTAAGGGGATGTCGGAGAAAAGGAAGAGAGCTCAGTAATTAAATAGTGCCTGAGAACTTACAAAACATCTGCTCATCATGATGAGTGGGGACTTAGAAAGATGAATGTTTTCAGTAAGCCTTCCAATTGTCACATACACGCGGCCCCCAAAGGACTTAGAAAAGGCCCTGAGAGCAGCAGCTATGACTCTGAGGATCCGGCTCTCTTGCCGAGCTCTCCTCTGGGGGTTGAGGTGAGCACTCTAGTTAGATGTTTTCTTCCAAAGATGATGCGACACAGAAAAGGAGCAACACTGGCCCAGTGTTGAGGTTCAAGCATACTTTTCCATAAGAGAAAATATTCTGTAAATCCATCCACACAATAGGTCAGGTTAATTCCAAATGCCTGGTGATGTGGGAGAGTCTTCTGTTTGAGTTGATTTCATTGGCTAATAAAGAAACTGCCTGGCCCATTTGATAGACTGCCCCTTAGGTGGGTGGAGTAGACAGAACAGGAAGAGGAAGTGAGGTAGAAGGATCAGTAAGATGCCACACCTCTCCTAAGTTAGGCAGACCACTGTGCCTCTCCTCAGAGAGAAGCCAGACACGATGAAGCTCCAGCCCAAGATGGACGTATGCTAGAAACTAAACGGTAAGGCACCACTTCATGGTGCTACACAGATTATTAGATATGGGTTAATCAAGATGTGAGTAAGAGGCTGAAAATAATGGGCCAGGCAGTGTTTAAAAGAATACAATTTGTGTGATGTTATTTCGGGGCATAAGCTAACCATGTGGGATCCAGGCAGGATGAAAAGCAGGCCTGCCCACCAAAGCCCTCACTACAGCCTGGCTAGGAAACTGTAACAGAATAAGTAAGTCAGAATATATTTTCCCTAAAGGCAACAAATTCACAAGTAGTTTCAATTCTGGATTTTTTTCTATAATACAAATAGAAGTATTAAGAGTACTAGTTACTATCTTATAGTTGCACCCCATACTTATGACACGCCATAAAATATTTATATTTTCTGCTGCAGGTGAACGCATTTCTTAGGGAAACAACAGTCAGAATGTATGCCTATCCACGGGACTAAACTAATGCAGCACACTCTGTTCATCACCAGCAGGTGCTCTATCACTCTGGAAAAGTCCGTCACATACCAGGATCAGAGAGCGGCAACCCGAAGCAGAGAGAAGGCCCAGACATGAAAGATATGGGATGAAAAGTCTGGGAAACATACTCAAAGTCATATACTGGTGGACTAAAATAATCTTACATGCTTTATAGGAATGTTCCTATACTTCTTAAAAGTTCCCAAGGGAGCTTTGAGGGAATCTGGGTTAATAAACTTTGGTGAGCAAGGTCTTCACATTTAATTGCTATATAAACTACGTTTAGACATATTTTTCCTTTTGGTTCTTTAAACAATCTTGCTCAGTTTGTTCACCTCGGACTTTACCACAGCACTGGGTAGATCTTAGACGCTGTTCTGCATTACCTGCATAAACTTACTGATCAACTGCTCCAGGATTCATAATTTTTGAGTTACAATGCTGAGTGCATACAATATGACACCATTATTAGGAATTCTATTTATATGAAAATTCATTTGTATTTCATCAAGAATTTTTTTGCTGATTTGCTTCTTTTCCATACATATTTCCACACATTCTATACATACTCCTATCTTCAACAATGGGTTGTAATGGTATTCAATATTTACACATTGTAAGTTTTAATACCAGGAACAGTGTAACCTACATAAAGGTGTTTAAGCCTTTTGTTTGTTTGTTTTCTCTTTGTGCAGCCCTGGCTGCCCTGGAACTCACTCTGTAGACCAGGCTGGTCTTGTACTCAAGAGATCTGCCAGCCTCTGCCTCCTGAGTGCTGGGATTAAAGGTGTGGTGATATTTAAGCCTTTCAAAATTCAAGTCATGTTGCCAACACCCAAAGGAAAATGGGAGAGAAAACATTAACAAGAGCATCTATCTACCTATAATAAACCAACGATGGGGTTGCTTTCCCTGCAGAGGAACATTTCTCCACATCCATCAATTCTACATCTGTGGATTCAACCACAGCAAAATAGATTCATGGGTATAAATTCCAGAACTAGAGAGGTGGCTTGGCTGTTAAGAGTACGCACTGCTCTTGATAAGGAGCCACGTTCGGTTCCAGCACCCACAGGGTGGCTCACAACCATCCATAAGCCCAGTTTTAGGGAATCTGCTACCCTCTTCTGACCTCAGTGAACACCAGGCACTCACAGGGTGCACATACATACAGGAAAGCAAAACCCTCATACACTTAGAATAAAATAACCTTGAAGAAAGTTCTAGTTGCCCTGAACATGAGCAAGCTTCTGCTCGCCATAACTATAAACAATACGGCCTAACAACTATTGACAACGGGCATGCTGTATTGGGTGCTGCATGTAATGCAGACTTAAGCATACAGTTGCTGCACTCTGGGGTTTGGCATGGAAGGTCCTGGAACCAATTCCACTAGAATACCAAGAGACAACTGGCTCACATGGATGAGAAGGGAAAGTCTGCAAAACAAGAGCAAACTGCAGGGCAGAGAGTGGGTCGATTTCCACAGCACAGCTTCTCCCATTTCCAAAACCATCTTTAAATTATTACAGAGAACGAAGGGAAATAAACTACTTTCAATAATTCCAAAGGGTCTCCACAAACAATTCCTATCTAAAAGCATTTGTCAAAGATAGCACACTGTGGAATTTTTCAAGATTGACTATAACCAAGAAACCTGTAAATGCAATATGCCCAGCAGCCTAAACTTGGTAATGGAATCAATGGTCCTTCCCCAAACTACTCCATCCTCTGTACTGAAATGCTTTCTGATGTGACAGCCAGGAAGCCTTAGCAAACCTAAGTGTAACTACAAGTAACTGAGACATCTGGGAATTACAACTGTTTGAGCAAATAAAACCATAGAAGTAAAAGTATTCATTCATCCAAGAGAATCTGCAAAACACACATCCTTTACATCATTCAGAGGATGTTGGGGACTGTGGACCCCCAGACCCTGAATTTCCTGTAAACAACTTGTTTTCCTGTGTTTGCAGCTGCTCTGAGTGGTTTCTGGTGGGCTTGCAGCTGAGAGTTAGGGTGTGGCCAATAGTCAAGGAGACCCTGTATAAGCTGCCCTGGAACACAATAAAGATGGCATTCTTGATTCGAGGGGGCATTCTCGGTGTTCTTGTTTCAGGGATGGTGTGTGTGTGTATATGTGTGTGTGTGAGAGAGAGAGAGACAGAGAGAGAGGGAGAGGAAGAGGGAGAGGGAGAGGGAGAGGGAGAGGGAGAGAGAGAGAGAGAGAGAGAGAGAGAGAGACAGAAAGAGAGAGAGAATCTCCTCGCGAATCATACCATAGAGTAGGCACGCCTTTGGGGACTACACTCAACCACAATCCCCAACTCAGGTCTGAGAGAATTATTTGAAAAGTACCTTGTGAGATCGCCATACTGTTTGATTTATATGTGGTTTCCCAAGTAAACCTAACCACTCTGGAAAGAGAGCGGGATGTTCTACACTAAGAATTCTCTTGATTACTATTTCCTTTGATAAATCTGTGAAGATATTATGGCATAGCCATCACTTCCACAAAAGTTTAATCAGTCTAAGTAAATCCATAGGTAAATCACGGTTGAATTTCCACATGCAAATAAAGGGACCAGGAGCTACCTCACAAAGTCTAACTTCAACACCTTCATACTTGTTGTTGATGTATTCAGAGTAGGGGAAATTAAACATTCATTAATGATCTGTCAACATAACATCAGTGCTATAGAATGGCAGATAGGTTCTTTAGTTACCATACCTTTAAAAAATGCCATCTGTGTTCAACAGAATTACCTTATGCACATAATATAATGAGACCCTGGTTTCCCACAGAAGTATAACTGTTCTTATAGATAGTTCACTATGCAATCAGGAAAATGTCACAACATAATAGCTCAATTTAGGGCTTCAAATTATGATAAATTTTTATAGTCACATCAAAAAATCAAAACTGTCAAAAAGATTAGAGTTATCAAGTCATTTGATTACATTCGTTTCATTAAAATTCAGTGGACTGTAAGCTAAAGTCCTAATATAAAATAAAAACCAGTAAGATTCATAAATGAGAAGTACATAGCACTCCTAAGACTCTGACCCTAACCCACACATCTTTACAGCACGGCTGCCCTAAACTCACTCACTCTGTCTGAAACAGAGTGGTTACCTCATAATCCAAGTCTACTTTTTTAAGAGAAAGTACTAAAACTGGGTAATGTAATGTATCATTTAAAGTGAATTACCTACCCCCCCGGGGGGGGGGTATAAAGCATGGCCCAGTTTTAGTGCTTTCTCTTCAAATGTAATCCCCCCACCGCCAGAATTTCCATTAGAGCCCCTTGGACATACCCAGTGCATTACAGCTTTACCCACTGATTGGCTCACCAGTTACCCCTGGGCACACATTAGTCTTAAGTACTTTTCTAAGGGATGCTTATACAATAATAAATATGAACTGTTCTCCCCGGGCGCCCTCAGGACGACTAATCTGGTTCCTTATCTCACACTAATCCTTTGAAGAAAGTAGTTATTATCCTCAATTTTACAGATAACAAACTCAGGCTATAAAATCATCTGCCCATAGCTAGTAAAAAGATAGAAACAGGATTATATCCTGTCTGTCCCTAAAGTCTGAGATGTTTTTGTTTTTTTAATTGTATTTATTTACTTACACTGCTCACATGGAGGCTACAGGACAACTTGTGAGTCCATTCTCTTGCTCCACCCCGCAGGTCCCAGGAATCAAGCTGAGGTTATTGGGCTTGGCACCCAGTGTCTATCCACTGAACCATCTCTCTGACTACCACGGTCTGAGTTTTTTAATCACCAACTAGATGGTCTAGACCCTTGATATGCTTGATATCTGTATATACTGGGTGTACACCTCTCTGTACTTTCTATTTTAAAAAACAAGGTCTATGTCACATACACTCAAGGACTATCTTGTTCTCTGGATGGCTGTCTCTGGGAATGCGTGCTCTGGGATGGCTTCTCAGGTCCAACACTACTGACACTTTAGTTCAAACAACTCTGGTGTGGGGTGCTGTCCTGGGTATCATGGAATGGTGAACAGTATCTTCAGCCTGTATCCAGCAGAAGCACATGACACTGCCCAAGACAAAATCATGTTAAAATTTCCCCAAAAGCCCCTATCCTTGAAACATGTAGCTAGGTGTAAGGACCGCCAATTCTGAGCTTGTCCATAACAAACACAATAAACAGGACACACAGACTGCACGTGCATCTCCACAGTTAGGATGAAGCAGCAGGCACAATAAACACAATGAACAGGACACACAGACTGCACGTGAATCTCCAGTTAGGATGAAGCAGCAGGCATAATGGCAGCAGTGGGGGCAAGGCGGTCATAACTAGTTTAAACACAGCAGGGAAAGAACCCTACATTAGACCAGTAACTGAAAGGACATTAAAGTTTAATAGCTCCATTTACCAAGTGTCACAGAACAAGGCTAACCCCCACCCCAAATAATCAGTGAGACAAATGATCTCACTGTAAGTATATGAGGCCATAACTAAATCCCAGGAGAGCAGTGCATTCTACAAATGGACTTCCACAGTATCCATATAATATGCTAGTCAAGAAGCAAAGCCAGAATTAAGAATACACAGATGGTGACGGAAACAACAGCTCTGAGAGTTCTAGATTCAGAACATACACTGAGAACACCTAGGGGGCACTTAGAGCATCACAAATCAGTCAGAGGTCGGCTTTCAGAAGCAGATTTATAAGAAGCATCCTGCATGGTTACATGTAACAGAAGGACTGAATGTGACGGGAGCCCTGGCGTCGAAAGGAAATAAATGGCGGAGGCAGTCTGAAATCCTGTGCCAGTGCCTCACTCTCAGCAGCCTGTTTCTCCGTTTCTAAGCGGGAGTGAAGTTCCTCCACTCACAGACTAGGCTGAGGATTGTATCAGAAAACGTGAAGGAGGTAATGCATGGATACACAACAGCATAATAAATATTGATGCTTTTAATAAAGTTAACACTCCATAGTGACAAAATGAAGACCAACAAACAGATCTCTGACCACATATGGTTTAGATGCTGCAGAGGCGCTTAAAAATAGATGCCATCACTAACATTTGTGGACTGAATACGGATGTAATAATAGTCTGATGACTGAGCAGAAGTGAATGGAAAATTGATGAATGATTCTGTAACACGGTAAAGAATTAATGTTCAAACAAAAACACTAGAATTTCCATTAAAATACAAGAATTCCTTGCAGTAAGGGACAAGACAAAACGGTCCACATTTTCAATGTTATTAATACATGGTATTAATACATAAAATTAATATTATTGTGTAAAGCAATCATAGGAAGAAAACAGGATAACCAAAGAAGAGAAAACTGGGGCTAATGAGATGGCTCAGCAGGTAATGGTGCTTGCCACCAAGCCTGACAACCTACATTATCTGTAGAATCAAGGAAAGATGGAAGAAAAGGCCTGGGAGACAGAGGCAGGCAGAACTGAGAGTTCTAAACCAGCGAGACTCTATATCAAACAGGAAGGAAAGGAGAGTGGGAATGAGGGAGAGGAGAGGGGAGGGAAAGAATCAACTCCACAACAAAGTTGACTTCTGACTTCCACATGTGCCTGTCATATGCACACACGAAGAGTAACAAGAGTGTATACTGTAGCAAGGCTCAATGTTCTTCAGTTATTTCTCTGGGCTGGAAATAGAGCTAAATTAAAGGAGAACTAAACAGGAAACACACACAAGTAACAGGCTGAGACCGCCTAGAATAAGCCTAGTTGCATCGGACCTCAATCACTGCTGCTGTACTTAGGGAGTTTTGATTTGGAGTTTTTCAAAAGACACATGCCCAGAATTGTCCCCCAGTAGTGATGCACTGAAGTGGAGCAAAACAGAACAATTAATTCCTAGTTACAAATTATTTTTCATTATTTTATTTTAAAGAAAGGTAACGACTGTTCCGTGCTATGAATAATTGTGTAGAAGACCATGCCTTGCTCCTCAGGCCAACAATCCTCAGGCAGAATATCATAATAAACTACAAAGTCAAAACATCAACCGTAGCAACAGCAAAGTTCCCTAATACTCTTCTAAGGCAAACAAATAATCTCCTTTAAAAGGAAACAGCACAAAGAGTGGTCTGCCTTTTCCCAAGGCTAACCTCACTCTAACTGTGCTGGGGTACAGATTTTATCTCCTGGAAAAGAGAACGGAGAGGTCCACAGGAACTGAGGGCAGGGGATGCAACCAAGGGTGGAGTTCCAAACATTACGTGAGGAGTTCTACTCCTCCCCAATAAACAGCCAGGAAAACAGGCAGGTATAATTAGCTGAAGGCCACAGGAAAATGCCTGGAGTAAAGAGAGGGGTTGGGCTGTGTGATTTTACCTAGATGTGTCTAAGGAAGAAAAGCAAAGGAGCCACAGATCCTGAGTGACACTGACAAAGCCTAAGTGTGACATTTGACAGTAAGAGTGAAAGATCATGAAACCAAAGGCAAAGCAGAAGAAATCTACAAAGGGCTGAGAATTATGTTATAAATGACAATTCTGCAAACTAACTTTGGACAATAAAATACAGCTGAGGCTTGTAGGAGCAAGAGAGACTGAGGGGAGGGGAGCGGCACAATGAAGCAAACCTGTCAAACAGAATAATTCATTTGCCCTTGACTTTTAAAATGTCAACTGGGTAAGTGGGCTAAAGAGATGGCTCAGCAGTTAGGGGCACTGATGCTCTTGCAGAGAACCTCGGATCGATTCCCAGCACCCATCAAAGTTACAACCATTCACAACTCCAGTTCTAGGGGCCCTCATAACCTCTCTGACACCTGTGGGCACCAGGCATGCATGCAGTACACATACATACGTATAGGCAAAACATTCAATACACAAATAATTTTAAAAAAATGAAAAAAGGGCCTGGAGACATGGCTCAATGATTAAGAGCTCTGGCTGCTCTTCCAGATGTCCCGAGTTCAATTCCCAGCACCCACATGGTCGCTCACAACCATGTTCAATAGAATCAGATGCCCTCTTCTGGTACACAGGCATACGTGCAAGTAGAGCATTCATATACATAAAATACACAGATAAATCTTTGCTGGGAAATGGTGGCACACAACTTTAATCCCATTACTCAGGAGGCAGAGGCAGGTGGATATCTGAGTTTGAGGCCAGCCTGGTCTACAGAGGGAGTTCCAGGAAAGCCAAGGCTACACAGAGAAACCCTGTCATGAAAAAACAAAAAAATAAATTAAAAAAAATAAGGGTATGTAGCACCTAGTATAGCCAGCATTAAAAAGTCAACTGGAAGGGAAAGAATGGTTAAGTATATCTGGATCCTGGGTTGGGAAATTTGTCTAGAAATGTTTTTTTTAATTAACTGGGGAAGTCTGATACGGACTAGACAGTTCATCTTAGCAGATGACTGTCAGCTACTTTCAGTGTGGTATGAGTATTACTACTGTAAACATCATTAAAAGAAGATGAAGCCCAGGGTCAGGGGTCACAGTACATACTCTCAAACAAGTCCCATAGACTTGTTGAAACACCATATGTACAAACTGACTGTACAGTCCAAATAAATAGAATTTTCAAAGTACAAATGTAATCTAGATGGAGGCACAAATGATCATACAGCATCTTGTAACTTTCCTGTTCATCTGAAAATCTTTAAGACAGTTGAAAAATAGTTAAGCTTATTTTTCAATAACATATATGCTTCAATGTTGCTGTGCCAATGGAGTAATAGACAAATATCTTTTTGGTAATACAATATATATAATCTTTTTAGATTAGCTGTACTTTTTATCTTTTTAAAACATTTCATTTCATGTTACCAAAATGCCAAAAGGAAAACAAATTTTAGGATCCTTTTGATCACCTGCCTAGTTCACTTTGTTTCTGCCACAGGGTCAGAGGTGCCTGTGGAAGCGACGACGTCTAACACAGCAGAGCTGGAGCGTAAATAAGAGAAAACAGGGCTCCTGCGAACGGTAACTGCGCTTACTCAACAGTTTGTTTTTATGTCCTCTGACTGTTTCAGATACTTGCCCACAATGGTAGTCTTACAGCACAAATCATATTCTCAGATTCAAAAAGCGACTCACTGAGAAACTAACACTACATTGAATATGTAACAATAAAATACCAGACAACAATAAGACATTATACCCCAAAGCATTTATTCTTCTAATGAACAATCATTTCCTCAGAACAAAGATCCATTTGCCTGTTAAGAAGGTAATGAAACCAGAACAGCACAAAGAACAGAGCTGGAGACCCAGCATAGGCATACAAGCACATCTCCTGCATGTATGGACTATGGACTACCCACCCAGACTATTCCCCTTCCCCCTCCTTGCAGGAGTGGACTACTCCCTTCCCCCTCCTTGCAAGAGTAGACTACCCCCTACCCCTCCCAGCAAGAATGGACTACTCCCTTCCCCCTCCCTACAAGAGTAGACTACCCCCTACCCCCTCCCTGTATGAGTGGATTACCCTCCCCCTCCCTGCATGAGTGGATTACCCCCTTCTCTGTCCCTGCATGGATAGACTATCCCCTCCTCCCTGCCTGACAGTGGACTACCCTCCTCATCTCCTTGCATGAATGGACTACTCCCTTCCCCCTCCCTGCATGAGTGGAGTACCCCCTCTCTGCAAGGGTGGAGTGCCCTCCTTCCCACTGGCTGCATGGGTGGACTACCCCCTCCTCCCTCCCCCGCATGAAGCATCCTAGGACAGGAACACTTCAGGACACTGAAGGAATCATCACCTTAGTCTCATCACCTCTAATTTATAAATTAAGAAAAAAGCAGCTTATATAGGAAGGCACAGGTGCCCATTCTGCCAAGAATAATGTATCAAGACTTTTCATTTTGGAGTCTTCATTTTGCACAATTCTGCATGTGCTGAATGTTTTCAAATAGCTTATTACTACAGGACAGTAGTGCACAGTTCAAAAATATTCTGAATATTCTTCCTTTCTGCCCAGTCTAAAATGCATCAGTTACAAACATAAAATCTCTGAAAAGATACATGTGGAATATTGTTATAAATAGTACAAATCTGCAAAGACAACAATCCCGGCCCGTTAAGGGAAAAGAGTGAAAACCACACGTTAAAGAGCACAGAGTTCTGGGATAGATACTGTAGCAGAAATGGCAACTGGCAAAATCCACACAAAACTCGTGGTCCATTAATATCCTGCACCAATGCTAATGTCTTCATTTGATAAACACATTGTGGTTATGCAACACTTTGATATAAAAGGAAGCTGGAAAAGGTACACAGAAATTGCACAATATTATAACTTTTCTATAACCCTAAAATTATGTCAAATGGAAAGCTTTACGGAGGATAACAGGTGGCTGGCCCTGTTTGGCTTATGTCTAGACAACAGGGTAACAAAGGGAGAGGGAGGAAAAGAGGATGGGCGGCAGGCTCCAGGATCCAAGCTTCTCAAATTGTGACTGGGTTTCCTGGCTGCGCCCACATCAGCTGGCTCTCAGGGCTCTACTTGGCTTACACAAAGCTCTACAGAATGGGACTTTCTTTCCCCACGCCCAAAACCTCGGGAAGGAAACAGCTTGTTTTCCCTGGGCTTTCTTTTCTTTCTTATCTTAACCAAAAGCAAGAGTCTGGCATCAGCTGCAAGTTCTGAGAATCAGAACCTCCGAGGACCAAAGAGGAGTACAGACAGCTTTCCAGTGCTACCAAAGAACACATATGCACACCCCCAGCTTCCCAGGGCCCCTGAGGGGAGCAGATCCTCCACTCACTCCACTGGGCTCTGGTAAAGCTCACCTGCAACCTGACAAAGTCAAGAGGTCTACAGAACATCCTCTGGGGTCTGGCTTCCCCTGCTCCTGTACCAGGAGTCCAAGCACATCCAGAAAATGCTTCTCATCTCCCCCAAGCACACTTAGAGACAGGGAAAATCATCTGACTCAACCAAATAACATAATAAGCAACGGCGTCTCAGAATTAACAGTTACAAAACTAGAAAAACATGGTATATCCGCGCAGCAAAGAGCTTTAATTGGAACTAAGTTTGAATGAAAAGGTACTGTGAAAGAATCCTGCCATTATCAAAGACAAAAATTTTACTGAAATGTTTTATTCAATATTCCATTGACTAAGCAGCTTACGACAATGCCACCTGTGTTAAAAGAGCAGCATGGGGAGAGAAGGGCATACTGGGCTGTGCTCTCGGCACAGCTGATGGCAACTTAAGTCGGCATTAACCTTTGGGAGGACAACTTGGCAAACTCTGACCACTCTCTCCTTTTCAACAGTTTTTCCTTTGGCTCTACTCTTCTTCATTTTCCTGCCATTGGAAACGTCTTTGCCCGTTTTTTGATGCTATTGGGTCTTGGAGTTCTGTCCAATAATATTTTCTTCTTAATTAGTTTTAGGATCGCTCTACAACAGTATTTATATGATGCCAATAACTTCAAGTAAATAACTTTTACCCCACATTTCTCTCTTGAACATTCCTCTTCAACACTGTGAACTCCAGTTGTCCGGTCACAAAGACGCCCTCCGTACGGCTCACAGTCTGACATCTGCAGTCACTTTGCTTTCCCATTCACGAAGGAAAGCACTGCACCCCTGGATCCCGCTCAGACCTGGACTGCCCTCAGCATCTCCCTCTCCCTCTCAACACCCTGTACTTCAACAGGTACAAAGACCCTACAGAATGGATCTCAACTTTCAGCTCCTCCATCAGCACCCACCCTTTCCTATTCCTAGGAATTTAGACCAAAGAGCTACAATGTTTAATTACAAGAATATTTCCCCCAAAAGTTTTTTAAAAAGTGAAAATATTTGACCTGTAATCAAGAAAGAGATTTGCCACAGTAACACATCACACTGTGGTCCCTCTGGAAGCTATTAAGAACTCATGTTCCTGGCTGGAGAGATAGCTCAGTGGTTAAGAGCTCTGGCTGCTCTTCCAGATGTCCTGAGTTCAATTCCCAGCAACCACATGGTGGCTCACAACCATCTGTAATGAGATCTGACGCCCTCTTCTGGCGTGCGGGCATACATGGAGGCAGAATGTTGTATACATAATAAATAAATCTTAAAAAAAAAAAAAAAAACTCATGTTCCCTCATGGAAACATCAGTCAAAAGAAACCAAAAGGTTCTAAAACACTGCAAAGCAAACTGAACTATTTGGGGGTGGGTGGAGGGAGGGAGGGAGGGAGGGAGGGAGGGAGGGAGGGGGGGAACATAAATATATGGCACACACACAAACTAGAAAGGGGCATTGGATTCCTTGGAGCTGGAGTTATAGGCACTTATGAGCTGCCTGCTATGTTTCTTAAAGATGAAATACTCACCACAGTTTCAGAAACCACTGTAAGCCATAAAAGCATTTAATTGTTGGAAAACTAAAGGGGTTTCTGTTTCTTTTCCAGCCTGTGAACACACAGATTTAATCAGGAAGTCTATCAATTCACTGACCTGACAAGTTAAAATTTCTGGCCTTTTACCAATGAGAATTTTTAGACAGAGGAGCTGAAGTTAGCACTGTCCACTTGACTCCGGTTTTTCATTCCATGCCTTCTTCTGTAGATCCCTGTGTCTGACCACTTATTTAAGGAGATATCTCTAGAATTAGTGTATTAGTGTGGTGGTTTGTTTTCTGCTCTTAAGAACATTAAACCTTGTCATTTTTAGCCAGGCAGTGGTGGAGCACACCTTTAATGTCAGCACGGGGGTGGGGGGGGTGGGGGGGTGTTGAGCAGACAGGTGTTATCTGCTGAGCTCAAGGCCAGCCTGATCTACGGAAGGAGTTCCAGAACAGTCCGGGCAACACAGACAAACCCTGCCTCAAAAAAAACAAACAAATAAAAACAACCCTCATAGGCCCATATATTTGAATGCTTTGTCATCAGAAAGTGAACTATTTGATAGGATTAGAAGGATTAGGAGGTGTGGCCTCCTTGGAGGAAGTGTTACTGGGGGGGGGGGGAGAGGGCTTGGAGGTCACAAAAGTCCCTGCCAGTCTTAACTCTCTCTTTGCCTTTGGATCAAGAGGTAGCTCTCAACTACTTCAGCACCAAGCCTGCAATGACTGCCACCAAGTCTGCTGCCATGACGATCATGGACTAAGCTTTTGAAGCTGTATGCAGGCCCCAATTAAAGGCTTTCTCTTATAAAAGGTGCAGAAGTCATGATGTCTCTTCACACAACAGAGCAGAGACTAAGACAGTAAGTTACGGACATGTCTAGATCACTCCTAAGCATCTGAACAGACCATTAGCTAGAGGGCTTGATTTTAATTAATTTATTTATTTGGAGGCAGGGTCTCATATATCTCAGGCTGGCTCAAGCTCTGTGTAGTTGAGAAGGACAGCGGTGGATTTGAGCTCCTCCTGCCTCTGCCTCCTGAGTGTTAGAGTCTTGTAACCCCAGGTCTGGTTTGTGCACTTCCAGGGACTGAACTCAGGGTATTATTAGGCTATACTTCATAAGCATACTGTCAAATGAATTACATCCTCAGCCCCTGCTAGTTAAGGCTCTAAAGACACCAATCATAAGAGAACCACTGTATGAAGTATGAGTTTTTAGTTATCTTTAAAATTTCTGAATCTTTAGGAAAGAAAATGACTTGAGGGCTTCAAAGCAGTCTTTACAGGTGATAAAGATCAACTACAAAAATGAGTAATGAAGGCAACTAGGAGAGTCAGAACCATAAATGTTATACGAATGATTAACTTAAGATACTTACTCCACAGGGTACTCAGCATATATTACTTTATATATTGTTATATGCGCATAACTGTGCAAGGTTGTACACACAAAACCCACACGTCGTCTGGAGTCATCCTGGCACGTGATTCTGCAGCCACAGAAACTAACAACCTTGCCAGACAACACAACCTCCTAGACATCCCCTCTGCATCCAACTATTCCAGATGAGTTTGGTGGTCAGCCTGTATCACATACGTGATACAGTTGTCAGTCAACAAACACTTATTCAAAGAAGACACTGAATATTTATTCTATCTGGCCCCTGCCCTCACTGAATTGATAAAGTACCGTGGCAGTAAGGCTGTCTCCAGAGCGAACACAGAAACAAAGATACAAATAGAGGGTTGTGAAGAGCCATGAAAGAAGCTGACAAGATGAAGAGATGGAATAGGACAACTGCTCTTTACAGTTACGGGGCTATACTCTGTGAGAGGAAACTTAACCCCACCCCAAACAACCTGCAACAATCAGCCTGAGAAAACCCGGGAAGAGAGTCTCCTTCTGGAAGACACAGCCAGAGCAAAGCTCCTGCAAGAGGAAGCAACTTAGCAGGCAAAGGAGAAGGAAAGGAGGCCACGTGATTCTAGCACAGAAGAAACTGCACAAACCAAGAAAAGGCAGAGTTGGCTTCAGTGTGGTTCTGGTAGAGATGCTTGATTTCTAGTCTAAATTCAAAGGTAAATCAGGCAAAGATATTTAAAAGGCAGAAGTGATTGTTTCTAATTCCGTGCATTTTTCTTAACAGCTGAATAATATTTTACTGTGTAAATGTACCACATTTTCATTATCCATTCATCAGTTGACGGACAACTAGGCTGTTTCCAACTTCTAGCTGTTAAGAATAAAGCAGCAGACGGGCGGTGGTGGTGCACGCCTTTAATCCCAGCATCATCCAGCTATGAACCCTGTGACCTACAACAGCATCCTGCCTATGATACTGGTACAATGGTGGCACAACCATTCATTATACAAGTAGCCAACTGCTCTTTTAAATTGAACTTAAGGTCCACTCCTTAATATGGAGCCCATACCTGACACTCCTAAAGTGGCCAAGAACCTGAGACTGGATATTTCATAGACCCCAGGAGAAAACCTACAATTCTGCTAGATGAACATAGAAATGAAATGACTCCTAATGACATGTTGCTATTTCTATAGATCAGCGTATTGTCCCTCAACCCTCATCAGAGAAGCCTGTTCTTGCAGTAGATGATAACTAACACAGAGACCCACAGCTGGGCAATGTTCAGAGAGTGAGAAACTTTGGAGCACTCAGCCCTAAATGAGATGCCTTTATCGAACTCCTCCCCCGGGGATCTATGCAGAAGAGGAGGCAGGATGACTATAAGGGCTAGAGGTTATGGATCACCCCCAAGGAAAGAGTGTCTTCCAAGCACAAGAGCCGAGCCACCTCTGAGCTCACAGAAACCATGACAGCACACACACGGCCCATACAAGTTCCAACCAGATAAAATCTGAGCCCTGAGAAGGGCAAGTGGGTCCAAGTCCCACCCCCAACCAAGAAGCAATTTGTTACTGATACTTACTGGGAGAGAAAAAAAAAATCAGTTAAGTGACATTGGGTATATCAACCAACCACATTCCACAGCATGCCCCATGCTCACAAAATGGACACCATGTTTCTTGTGTGTATGCTTATTTTGTTTTGGTATTTTTTGGTTTTTTTTGCTTCGGTTTTTGGTTTCTTGTTTCTTATTCTGGGAGATTTTTGTTTTGTTTTGTTGTGTTGTGTTTTGCTTGAGAGAGAAAGAACATTTACTTGGGTGGGTAGGGAGGTGAGGAGGATCTGGGAGGAGTTGGAGGAGAAGAAAGAATATAATCAAATATATTGTATGAAAAACATTTAAACCAGTAAATACAAAAGGGGGGTGGCACCAACTGATTTAAGTCTTATGCTTATGCTAAGCGTTAGGGGTACGAACAGATGTCAAGAACCAGTTACATGGCTGATACAATATACTATGTATCATATACATATATAATGTATTAATGTATGTATTTATATAATAAACAGGATGGAGCAGGAACTGAATTGAAGAGTTGAGCTACTCTTGACAGCAGACTTGGTTAAGGAGAGGTGGGTGTGTGTGCATGTACGTGTCTACAGCAAGGGCAAGGGAATGAATGGTGCAGTACCATTATACCACTAACCAATATGCAACAGTGAGGGAAGGGTCCTCCTCCAGTTTGTTCATTTGTTTGTTTTGGGATGGGACCATCCAATTAAAATTCAGAAGTTTGTTTTTGTAATTTTATGTGTATAGGAGTTGGTACATCACTTGTGTGGCTGGTGCCCTTAAATGCCTAGAAAGGGGCAACAGATGCTTGGAACTGGAATTACAGACAGTTGTGAACTGCCATGTAGGTGCTGGGCTAGAACCCAGGCACTTTGGAAGAGCAGTCAGCACTCTTAACCACGGAGCCATTGCTAAAGCCCCTCAGAATGGTTTTAGACATGATTTCTCTTAGATGCCTCAAGAGCATCCTGAAGACATGTGACTACCAGCTTAGAAGTTAAAAATAGGCTAGGAATCATAGGTATACTGATCAAGTTCTTTGCACTTACCTACCATGTAGTATATAAATAAATGAGCCACACTCCAGATGTTCTGACTGGAACAGGTTTATACAATTATACATGTTTAACACTGTCAAGCAATTTTTGATGTCAACTAAACTCTGAGAACATCTTATGTAAACAGACTGGAGGAAGAGGGGTGCCCAGAATTGCAGCCAGGCCCCATGTATGATAGATAAGCTTTCTATGCTCAGCCCATCTTAATGTAAATACACCTTACTGTTTCATCATCTAGACACATAACTCTTAATATAAACGACTGTATGTGGAGCAATATGTTATGACAATGGTGTCACTCAATAAATCCAGAGTTATCTAATCTCTTCTAGGCATGCAGCACTACAGAGAAAAATTCTACCTAGACATTCTTTGAAATGTCGTTTACTAAAGGCTAATCTCAAGGTGAATAACCTATTTCATAAATATTTCCTTGTAAAATACTCATGAAATATGTCACATATGAGCAAATCAAGGTTCAGGAAAGTAATACTGCCCAAAGAGCACAAATCAACAGCCAGGCCACGATTAAAATCATGATAACACCTATTTCCCCCGCCAAAAAAGCTACCCTATACTCCCCAAAATTCTCACACATGACAAGTCATGCCCATTACCATTAGAACAATATAAAAGGGGTAAACAAGGTAACAGAAGATAATCAGATAAGCAGGAAGCTTTTCTTCCTGATTTCCACCACTTAGAAATTAATTGTAGAAACTGTATCCTACCCCTTTGAAAGACCCACAAAAGCTGAAAGGGTGTGTGTGTGTGTGCGTGTGTGTGTGTGCGTGTGTGTGTGTGTGTGTGCTTACAGGGATCCTGAATGGTGACTCTGGCTTCAAAATGTTCTGTATTAATCCCAGTTCACACCTACCTAAGGCAATAAAACGAGTCACAATGGCTCAGCCACATGAGGATACTTAGCAGGGCTAAGAACCTGTACACAGGCTCAGTGAAGTCACCATCATCTGCAACTATTACTGGAAGATCACATGAATAATAACCATGTGTGAGGTTTTAATCCAGAAGGCAGGATTTCGCTTTAACTTGGATATCTATGATGTCACACTGTCTCAATACTAGATATCTCAATCCGATAGCACCAGCATGTTTCCTGAAAGGCTACGAGTCCTCTTTGCTGACTCCCCAACCATGAACTCTGATCATTCATCATCATCCCTTCAATCAGAAAGAACACTTGCTGCTGCTTATGATCCCTAGGCTAGTAAGTTCCCTGACAGAAGAAAGAGAGTCCTGTTTACTTCCTAATCATCTCATGTGCCTTGCACTGCTCTAAACCCTGAGAAAGCAGCAATGAATGCAATGAAGCCCCCACCTGGCCAGAGTGTAGAGTCTATTATTAGTTTACACAGTGTAACAAGGTGACAAAAACATTAAGTACCTGTATCATCCAGCAGAAAATGTTAGAAAGCAGGCAGAAGAGTTCAGAAGCTGCTATGTTACTTATCGGAGAAAGTCTCACATGCCAGAAGCCTGAAATAATCTAACCAAAGCAAGCCACACAACTCTCCGGGAAGGGAAGAATGCTCGTCGTTGTCATGACCCCCCTTCCATATTCCCCCGAAAGAGTAGGAAGAACAAGTGCAGACAGCCCAGGTCACAGCAGCAACGCAGCAACACATCAGCTGCTGGGAAGATTACGAAGCAGGTGAATTGCATGTGAACCCGGCAGAGGCAAGTCGGGAAGGTCTAAGCAGAGGAGCCATTCACCTAGTCTCTTCTGTGGTTCTGTTAATTCCACAAAGAGGCTTACGACACAAACCTTACAGCAAACAGCAACAAATCCTGACCTCCCGACAATCATTTTGTCTTAAACCTACAACCTGTCTGGACACAAGAGACGCCAGCTCTGAAAGCCCTGTGAGTCTGAGGATCCTCAAAACCAAAGCCACGGGAGTGGCTCATTAACGAGATCCTATTCCTGGAAGGTATATGTAAATGAAGGATGTAAAGTGAACCTGGTCAGCCAGAATGAATTCAGATTATAACATTTGGTGATAAATTTTCCGATCTTGACAAGACTGAACAAGTCCTGTAATAAGCCATAAGCATTTTTAAAAATAGCTCCTTTAAGCTCGTGTAAGTTCCTTCAAATACATTTCTATGAGAAATCAGAATCCGCTTGGCAATGTGACATTTAGCACACACACTCACCATCCCCCAAGGCATGTTCCTGCCAATTAGTGATAGTGAGCAATGAGGCAAATAGGCTGTCCTAACTTGTGGCACTTATTATACTCCTATTCCCGGATTTTCTAACCCAGCACCTTTATTCTAGCACCTTGAAGAACCACGAAGTTAACGGAAATTCCCTGAAAATGAAAGTTACTATCCTTCCTTCCAAATTACTTTAAAATTTGAAAGCTTTATTTTCTCAAATGTCCCAACCTAAAATACAGAGTTGTTTTGCTTTGTTAGAAATATGCTAACATCTTTCAGGAAAACATCTTTTAAAAACTTTCTAGAGAGGTGGCTCACGCTGGTAATCCCAGTAACTCCAGGGCTTGGACTACACAACGAGTCTCCGGGCCAGCCTTGGCTATAGAAGGAAACAGTCCGGGAACACCAAAACACTTCAGAGAAACTGGCCCTAGTGCACCAAGCAACAGGCGGTACTTTCCTTTTCCCTGCCAGTCAAAGGCCTTGAACCAACGCAAACAAATGGGTGAAATGCCAGCCAGGTTCCCGTGTCTCCCTGCTCCCTGCCCGCAGCGCTGGCCTGGCAACAAACACTACAGCCCCTCGTCGCGGGGCTGAACCGAATGGAACCCGCACCCAACCGATGAGAGGTTTGCAGAAGCTCGAGCCCGCTCAAGGTTCCCCCCAGGGCCAGTGAAACGAGTGCGAGCCGGGACACCCCGCGACTCTGCTCCATGCGGAGCGCGCACGACCTCCCCCAGGCTGCGCACAGCCGGGGCCGAGGTGCGGGTAGGGATGCCCCGGGGAGTGGGGCAGGAATGGTAGCCCGAGAACGGGGAGGACCGGGGACCCCGAGGGAAGGCCTCGGGCGCAATTTACGCAGACCCGGCGCGCGAGGAAGCGGGACCCGGCCGGGGAACGGCGGGAGGGAGGTGCTGTAAAGAGGGGAAACCCGGGGCGGAGAGCGGGACGGGGGAGGGGAGCGTCCGCCCGCCGCCGGGACCGCCGCACACAGGGAGGACAGGGGCGCGACCCTCGAACCCCCGAGGTGCCCCCCCAGAGGCGATCGCAGCGCGTCCCCGCCTCCACTCACCATGTAAAGCGTGAAGGGCAGGCCGAGCAGAAAGAGCCACAGGTAGAGGTGGAGCGCGTTCACGAAGGTGGCCTGGTGCGGGTCGTAGTACCAGCCGCCGCTAAGCGCGGCCCACACCCCCTGCCGGAGGATCTGCAGCGTCTGCGACCCCATCCCCACCCGGCGTCGCCGCCGCCGCCGTCGTCGTCCCCGCCCGGGCCCCAGCTTCGGCCTCGTCGCCTGCTCGCCCAAGGCCCGATCTAACCCCCTCCCGAGCTCCAGGAGAGCGGCCCGGAGCCGCGGCGCTCGCTGGTGCTGCTGCACGAGGAGGAGGAGGAGACGATGGAGGAGGAGGCAGCAAGCGGTGGGGCGGAGAGCGGCGAGGAGGAGGAGGAGGAGGCCAGGCTCCGGAGCGCCGCCGCCATCTTGTCTCCACGCTCCGAACCTGAGCCTGAGTCGCCAGCGCCTCCGCCACTGCCGCCGCCGCCGCTGCGACCCCCGCCGGCCGCCAGCCCGGGCCTGGCGGAGCAGGCGACCGGGCGCCCGAGAGGACGCGGAAGAAGCCGCGCCCCCTCCGGCTCCTCCTCCCGCTCCCTCCACCCGCGGAGCGGGCCCCACCGGTACGCGCAGCGCCTCGGTAGCGCGAGCGCCTCCTGTTGGCGCCCGGGAGAAGCGTGCAGACGCGGAGAGGGAGTGGGGGGATGGGGTGAGGTGGGGTGGGGGCACGTGCCAGGGTACCCCACTGCGCCGGGCACGACGCACCCCGCAAGCTCAGTTACCAGACCTTAAAGGGAAACGGCCTTCCAGGCTGCGAATTGGTAGACCTTGCCTGCAGGGCTGGCATTTGTGGCGTTTGTCCAAGACCTAAAAACATTTGGGGGTAAACTGAGATTGACGCTGCAGGCCTGGAAGAATCAAGGCTGCAGCATAGTGGAAAAGTCAACAGCGCCCACAATTTGAGCACGAACTATGTTAGCCCTTTGGTTGGGCCGGAGGCAGTTTGGGTGAGAAAAAGGACGACGGTGAGAACTGTGAGCATTTACTGCTCCCCAACAGGCATAAATTAATACAAATTGCAAGAGATATAAAAGTATGACATGAACAAGTCAAATGTGCACCACAACTTTTCATTTTCATGTGTTGTAGCTAGTAGCCATTTTTTCTCAATGGGCCAGTCTCAGCGGGGTTGAAAAATGACCGATGCCACCCAAACTTTGAATGGGGTCTTGTCCTTCTTGTTTTATAGTTGTGAAAAACTGGGACTCATTCTTTACCCTGTCTAATGTCTGATCTCACTGGATGATTTTTTTAAGAGATTGAACGTTGAGTTTATTGTAGCAATAAACGTACCCTGTTTTCCCAGATTAAAGTTGTTATAATTAATGAGGGGGAAGCAAGTGAGCCGGAGCAGCTGATGGCGTTTTTAAAAAGTGGTTAACAACCCATTGCGATGCCTCTGGGCGCCATGCCACTGTATAGGTGGTTATTTTCACACCTGTTTCCTTTACTCTTCACAACACTCCTTTGAGGCAATGCCTTGGCTAGCCTTATTTTTTATCAATGAGGTCTGTGCCTTTCAAACTGATTGCCCAGAGCTCAGAAGTCAGCATTCATTCTTGCTGCTAGGACTGTGAGAGCTTTTCATATCCACTCAGGTAGGAATTAGTGTGGTCAGCTGTTCTCAAAGGGATGTGAGAGGCGTTACCTAAGAATGACTTAGAAATGCAAATTCTCATATTAATGCTTAGGGAAACTCAGGCGGGGTGGGGGAGTTGGGGGTGGGGAAGTGTGTGTGTGTGTGGGGGGAGACCTAGCAAGTTTTAACAAACCTTCCAGAGGATTTAAAGGAACAGGTAGGGAGAAGACCCTTCTCAACTTTGATTTATTATTGTATAATCATAAAGCTATTTAAGTTCGATAAAATACTTTAAAATTAAAAGGTATGAATAATTTCACATCAGCATGTATTTTAAATGTATGCCTAAAAACAAAATTAAGGTGAAATAATACAATATTATAATTAAATAGTGGCCTAATGGCTTGATTCACTGGCACAAGACAGTTGCAGTTTTCTTTTGTTTCTCCTGAAGGAGACAGGAAAGCTCTGAGAAACTGGACGTGATCCCGAGCTTTCCAACACAAAGGAAGATGTAAACAGGGCTAAAATTCCAATAGCACATCAGTTTCCATGCCAGCAAACATCTGCCGCGGTTTAATATGGAAAAATGAACTGCCATACAGTGGGGCAGACCGGGAGAAATGGAGTCTAGAACTAAATGCACCCATGATGAGAGGCAGACCCTCCTGGACCAGAAGAAACTGTGGTGGCAGATGTAGAACTAACCCCCAGCAAGCCAGGAAGGCAGCCGATAGGAGGCATCTCCAGTGTGTTAGAAGCCAAGGGACAGCTTCAAGGCTGCCTGGAGAGCTCAAGGAGCAGGCAAAAAAAAAAAAAAAAAGGAAATCATGGCAAGAATGAGAAAATATGTTACTTATTGCCAAGACCCCAGCCTCACTGCTGGGGTTTTCCGGTTCCAAACTCATGTCCTTGAGTTTAGGTCCTGGAAAAATTCTGGTGACCCTGGAGAACAAGACAAGTTATCCAAAAGCCAGATTTGATGGATGGTGTGAAACTTACAGGAAAAAAAAATAGCTTCATGCCTAGAACTGGGCCAAAACTTCACACCGAGTGGGTTTGCCTTATGTTGAGGCCCCTGGATGTTCGCGTAAAACCCTAATTCCCTTCCAATACTCCCGGGCTTAATCCCAGAACCTACAGATGGGAGTTATACGGCAAAAGCCTGGGTGAAAAGCGGCCAGCAAGATGGGCAGGCCCAGAATGTTAAAGGGGGCAGTTAGAAACTATCTCTTTACACCCTGAACTGGTAGAAGCATTTTAGGGGGGGGGGAAGATGCTTCTTAACAAGCAGTTGAAAGAAAACCTAGAAAAGGCTGCCCTTCCCAGATGACTGACTCAGTCACCGGAGGAAGTGGGTGGAGCCTACGTGCCCTTTCATCTGCAGCTTTCCCTGTTTATAAGCGCTCCCACACGCTCCCTGTGTCATAGGCAGGGGCACAGAAAGGTTAAATGGTTTGCCCCAGGTTACACCCTCTGTCACACCCATAAAGTGTAAGAGCAAGACAAAAATGAAGAGATCTAATTTGCTAATTGTCAACACTCTTAGCCAGGCGCAAAAGTCATCAATAATGTCACACTTAACGTGTCAGAGTTAGCAGCCGTGACATACTACCAAACCACCCCCTGACACTGGCTCATCTGTCAGCTGACCTTATTAAAGTGCTGTCCCCTGACTAACTCATAGGCCCCTAGAGGATTGGGAACACCCACACCAGGTGCTTTCTCCTGCCCTGAAAGGGACAAAGCTGAACATGCAAAACCCTCTGATGACTCCACCTGGGTCACTGGGACAAAGGCACCCATGCTACAGCTCTGTCTATTAGGTGGCCTAATATTAAGGCCCACATGTCTTGCCAACTACCCAAAGTCAAAAGTATCCAGGTCTTTTCTGAGACTAGATCCTCAACCCTCCCTTAGGGAAGCCAAGATTTCCTTACTTGCTCAGACTTGAACCCTCAACGCTGATCTAAACCCTTGTGTTCCTTCTCCTACCCCCTCCCATCATGCTGCCTGATCAGTGCTCCTAGTGGATGCTGTCCGCAGCTCTTACCCAATAGCCCATTGCCTCTAGTCTCTACCCCACCCCCTTCAAAACCTTTGTACCTTCTACCAGCAAATTAATCTCCCTAATCTACTTTTCTTAAAAGCCTTTAGTTCCCTTCAGTAAGCTACGGGAGTAAAGGCATGGTCCTTAGCCAAGCATTGACGGTTCCCTACAACCTGAATATTTTCTTTCATTCAACTCCTCTGCTCCCCAGCAGGAACCTGTTTTATTGGTGAGTATCAGCATATATACTTAGTATGTTCATCAACCACCCACTTATTAATATGCTTGTGTGCTGTTATGGACACTGTATCGAGAAGGTTTTAGTCCTTTACCTGCCTTCTAAAATTTATAACGACTACTCCAAACTCTTTCAAACTCCCTTTGTTTTTTTTTGAAACAGGCTAGCCAGCCTGCTTACAGGTTCCACTCACTTAGCACTTAATAGTCTGTTACTTTATATGCCTCCAAATGAAATGCATTCCTTGAGGGCAAGGTGCTTCTCAGTGTGCCCCAGGTGCCCATCGGAAAGCTGTTATATCAGTCCCCTCAAAACAGATGGGCTGCAGAAGATAGCACAGGAATCAGTGACTTTCCAATCAGGCAGTTAAATCTATTTTAAAACCATTTATTTGGTACTTCTTCTACATTTAAAAACATTCCAGCAGCCAGAGAGTGTTGGCGCATGCCTTTAATCCCAGCATTTAGGAGGCAGAAGCAGGCTGATCTCTGACTTCAAGGCCAGCCTGGTCTATAGAGCAAGTTCCAGGACTGCCAACACTACACAGAAAAACACTGTGTTGAAAAACCAAAACAAATAAACAAACCAAAAAACAAACACCCCCCCCCCAAAAAAATGAAAACATTCTTGAAGTTTAGAAGATCTGTTCAAGAAAGGAAAAACTATGAAAAAAAGATGAAGAGAATTTGGAAGAGAAGTGCCCTAGAATCATCTTCTGGTTCTCTTTTTGGCTGTTTGGCATGTACCACTTTATATCACACCAGGCAGAAAAACGTCAAAAGAAGGGAGGAGAAGGGAGTCCCCAAACCTTATGTATCGTAATCAGGAAACACCAGCCAGTGTCTGAACACAGAGCACAGTAAACAAAAAGAAGTGTTTTTTTCTTGTTTTTTGTTTTTTGTTTTTTTTTTCTGCCTGGGGGGATGATCCTTGGAAACCCCAGTTCCATCTGTCCATCTGTTTGCTTTAGAATATCAATTCCATAGGATGTGTACTTTAAGACAAACTTCAGCCAGGTCTGGTGGCACATGCCTTTAATCCCAGCACTCAGGCAGAGGCAGATAGAGCTCTGAGATCATCCTGGTTTACACGAGACCCTGTCACAAACGAAGGAAAAGGGACAGCTTTTAGTTGACACTAACCACCTGGGTAATTCTCACTACAGCTTTGTGTCATCCTGAGAGTATGTTGTTGGGGAGAAAAAAAGCACCAAACTTTTCTTTAATTCACATCCAACACTTTCAGAGCAGGAAAAGGGAAATACGTCTGATGTTGTGAAACTCCCCAAATATTGGGGATTCCTAAATTAGAAACTTTATGGGCACTTGTTTTTCATCTTTAAAAGATTCCTCTGATAGTTTAGTGTCTATGTCACATAAGGAGCTATTTACCCTTCTGTCTCAGGCAGGGTAGCATAGTTCTAGCAGGACCTACTCAGCCAGCTAATGTCAAGGATGCTCTCCAAAGAGCCTGGCCACCTGCTAGTAGCCACCCGTGCAGTGTGGATCACCTGCCTGCTCAGGAGCTGGGCAGAAATGACAGACTTGTCGTCTTGAAAGAGCCAGATATCTGGCTCTTCAGCCAAGGAGTGCCAGGAACATTCCTTGGAGGGACCACAGTGTTCACAGTGGAAAGATCATAGTGTGTGCAATCGGATAAACCTGGGTTCCAGCCACCTTCTGCCACGTTCTAAATTAGTCCTAACCTGAGTGACGTTCTAAATTAGTCCTAACCTGAGTGAGGCCAACCAAACAAAACCAAAGACTCCCAGGGTATTCAGGCCTACAGATTCATTGCTTTTAGTTTTCATGGAGGGTTTTTTTTCCTCTCCTAATAACAAAACTGAACATTTCCAAGGATAAAATAAGAAGTCATATCCCTTAGAGATTTTTTTATAGCTTTTTTTAATGGAACCCTTGATAGTACATGGGAATGCGTTTCTTATTAATTTTGTTTATTCATTTGGTTTGAGTTTTGAGGTTTGGATAGGGGAGTTGTTTTGCCTGTTTGTTTCTAAGATTTGGCCAATGATAACATACATAATATTTTCCAAGTATGCACAAAAGTGTCATAAATATAAATATGTGTGTGTCTGTCTGTGTCTGTGTGTGTGTCTGTGTCTGTGTGTGTGTCTGTGTGTATGTGTGTGTGTGTCTGTGTGTTCTAGGAGAGTGCTGTGCATGGGGTAAAAATCTCTCCAAATCACAGTAGAGAGCGAAACAAAAAATAAAACCCCCTGTCCTTCTGGTTTTCTCCCTTTCTTGGCATTTACATCCTTTAGACTCGTTATGACCTTGAGCCCTGTGACAAATTTTTCTCCCTGTGTAGTCTACAAACCACCCAAATCACAGCCTTCTGCTAAAAACATAGAATTCCGGGCCTGAGGAACTGGGTCCATGGTTAAAGGTACTGCCCTTGCAGAGGATCCAGGTTTGCTTCCCAGAATCCCCACTGCAGTTTACAGCTTTCTGTATCTGTAACTCCAGTTCCAGGAGATCTAACAGCCTCCTCAGGCCCCCTCAAGCACCAGTCATGCATGTATGCACATACTACACGTAGATACACACAGGCAGAACATTTATGCACATAAAATGAAAATAAATCTTTTTTTAAAAACCTGCAGAACTCTTAAGTTCTGCTATATCTACATATGGAACATTAGACAAGCCATCACAGCTCAGGGGGTGTACTTTAATCCCAACACTTGGGAGGCAGAGGCAGGTGGATGTCCATGAGTTTGTGGACAGCCTGGTCTACAGAGCAAGTTCCAGGACAGCCAGGATTACACAGAGAAACCCTATCTTCAAAAACCAAAAACCAAACAACACAAAACAAAAACCCCAAAACCAGAAAAGCCATCACAATGTTAGGTGTCCCCGAATTAGACGATTAGTATCCATACCTATCCCACATACGTGCATGTATGCATCTACGCGTTTTTACTGTGCTAGGGATGGAACCCAGGACCTTTCCCACTGGTGGTGCATCCCTGCTGTTGCCCACATAGGCAGTTACTTCCTAGACTCCAAATCCAGAAGGTGCTGCCCAATCCCTGCCACATTTAACCTCAGCTTCTTTGGGGTCCTCACTCAGTCTTCCACGCTTTCAGTCCTTGCCTGCTCACTTTTTTTTCCACTGCTCAAGTCTCCTCTATGGAATTCTCTCTTTCTTTCCATCATCAAAGGCGAATCCCTCCTTAATAAGGAGAGGAGACATCTCCGTCATTCATCTCCAGGGTGCGTTTGGTCTAAAAGATAAAATAGCTTTGCAGTCTGACCGAGATAGTGACCCTCAGCCTCGTGAGGTAACGGACAATGGAAACAAATTCCTCAAGAGAGATTAGAAGTAGGGCATCTCAAAAACTTCCTAAAAATCATGGTCGGGAGAACACAGTCATGAATTCTGCTCTCAACTTCATAGCCCTAATCTGTATTTGTTATAGTTAGGGTTGTTTTAAATCCCTCAGGAATAGGAAGGGTTGCTAAATTTCCAACCTCTAATGTAAGAGGAATGTTTAATCAACATTTAACTTGTGTTTTTCACTTTTTTTTCCAGTGCTGGGAATAAATCAGAGCCTCATGAGTTTTAGTCAAAGGGTCCACCCCTGATACACACACACCCTAGTCCCAGGCTTGTCTTTTAAAACCTGAAGTGACTTACTAGGAGCGTGCTTGGGCCAATGTCTCTATCAGTTTGCATCTGACTGGTCTATTTTTTTTTGGCTAGTATTTAACCCTTTAAATTATATAGACATATATATGTGTTATATATATATACATATATGTATGTATATGTATATATATATGAGAAAGATATAGAGAAGTTAGCACTTAGCCAGTAAGCTCCTACCCAGTTACAACCACAGCTAATATATGTTGTCTTGGTCCTCAGTCTCTGCACCCTTTGCCCCTTCTGCCCTCAGTCTCTGTGCCCTTCTCCCCTCTACCCTCAGTCTCTGTGCCTTTCTCCCCTCTATCCTCAGTCTCTGTGCCCTTTGCCCCTTCTGCCCTCAGTCTCTGCACCCTTTGCCTCTTCTGCCCTCAGTCTCAGTCTCTGTGCCCTTCTCCCCTCTGCTCAGTGCCGTATTCCTGGTGGAATCCGGTGTCTGATTTGGAAAAGTTTTATGTCAACACTTGCCCTGTGCCTTGGCAGTTTGCTCAGTCTGAGAAACTTCAGAAGACATTTTTTCCTTCTGACTTGCCCATGTGTTTCTTTTAGAGTCTTGGCAGCGTTCTCTGGGCTTTGCGGGTAGGAGCCTGCAGCTGCAGGTGAGAGCATCATTGACTCCTAGCAGAAGTCCGCTGTGGCCCAAGAACCCTGGGATGGTTTTATCTGTGTGTCAGCGTTGACCTGGAAGCAAAATGGCTGTTACCATTCTCAGTGTCCCTCGGAGATGCCATTGACCAGGAGTCCACTCATAAGCAAAGACATTTCTTCCTCAAGAACCTTGCCATGCTTTTGGTCCTGTGCTGATTTTTGAGCCAGCCTCTCTTCAGGGCATTGATGTACTCTACTTGAGTCTGGCCTAGGTTCATAAACCAATTACTGGCCAGGAAAATGGAATCACCCTTAGGCTTGTCTTTTCCAGATGAGGACTGAAGCAGAGAAAATCGGTTGAGAGGGATAAATTCCTGAAGAAAACTGGATTACGTTAGGGATCTGAGAGGAAGACTATAAGCCAAACACACGGGCGCCCAACCACACACACAGATTCAGAAACCCGGACTGTGTGCATACAAACTACAATGTACATCTACATAAAATCTTCAGCAGTGTTTGGTCAATTAGTATTTTTTAATGTCAGTTTTTAAAGTTTTAATATGTAACAGCTTTACATAATTAAGGACTCGATAAATATGTAATAGAGACAGATAGTGCAACTTCTCTTAGAATCATTGCCCCTAGACATTCAGGCACTGAATCAATAGATAAAGGGAAAAAAATTACATTTTATACACACACACACACACACACACACACACACAGTGAGGTTCATCATCCTATTTTGTAAACTTATACTGTATGAATATGCCATTTACTGTCATGGCTGTGGATGGGCATTCAGTTGGTTAATAATTTTAACGATTTGGGGCTGGAGAGGCTTAGCAGTTAGTACTTGCTGCACTATCATGAGGAACTTAACATTCACATAACAAGCCAGGTGTCTGGCACACGCTTGCAACCCCAGCTCAGAGGAGGGCATAGACTAGGCTCGCCGTGGCTTGGCAGCTTCAGACTAGCTGAGAAAGCACAAGCCCCGGAGTGAGGAAAGAGACCCTGCCTCAAAGAATAGCTGGAGACAGACAGAGGAGGACACCTGACACCCTCTTTTGGCTACGTGGCCACATACATACATTCGTACTCCCACGGACAAAATAAAATCAATTTTAAATCATGTAGTTCTGGGGTAGAGCCATTGTGTAATGTGACAAGACCCTGGGTTTGATTTCTGACACACACACACACACACACACACACACGTTGATATAATGAATAATATTGCACACATTAGTCACCATCGTTGTTTCTCTAACATACAGATGACAGACGCGGCGACAGGGAGGAAGGATGTATTATTTTGGTTCATGGTTTCTGTCTATCATATCAAGAAAGACATGGCAGTCCATGGTGGCAGGAGGGTGTGGCAGAGGCTCTTCACACGCTGGCAAATGAGGAAACAGAAATAGACTAGAAACCTGAGACCTACAAAGACCAGCCATTGTCTGCCTGTATCTGCCAACTAGACCTCAGGTGCCCAAAGTTCCTTAAGCACCACCAGTTGGAAGACTAAATGTTCCAAACACGAGCCTGGGGGCGGGGACATTTCAGACTCGAGCTATAACATGGTATGTATTTAATTTTGTGATGTGGGAGACAGCTCTGGTACCTCACAGCAGACTGACTGCCAGGACTCTAGCTGCTGAACCGGCGTATGCTCCCATTGGCAGGGTTTGAAAATACTCTAGGAAAATTTCAGTACCATTGTCAACAAAGCTTGTCAGATTTTTGGATCTTCAATAATTTGATCATCAAAATCTGAGATCTCTAATTCAAATTTTCCCTCTTGTGAGTAAGGTCGAGCCATTTTCATGTGCCAAGACGCCATTTGTCCTTCCTCCCCCAGGCCCTGCCTGTTCAAATCCTTTGCCTCTTTTTCTATGGAATTAACCTTTTGCTTTCTGATATTTAGGCCTCATTACATCCAGAGGAATTAGACTTTGGTCTGCAGGAGTGCTTCAAATATCCATACAGTGTATCATTTATCTTGTGACCCTGTTTATAGATCTTTTTCGATGCCTAATTTTAATGATAAGAGGTTGTGTGTGTGTTATGCATTTAACTGATATATTGAAACATAAAATTATACACATTAATGTGATATTGTGATTTTTTTTTGAGAGAGAGAGAAAGAAAGAGGATCTCACTATGTATCCCAGACTGGCCTTGAACTCAGGGATTCCAAACTCAGACATTCTCCTCCTTCTGCCTCCCTAGTGCTGGGAGCAAAGGTATGTGGCCCATGTCCAGCATATTGTTATGTTTTGTAACATAAGCATACTGTATAATGTGTAAATCAGATTAAGCATATCCATATCCTCAAACCTTCATTTCCTTACAGTGAAAATAATTAAAAATTCCCCCTTTCTGCATTTTTGAAATATATAGCTTATTATTGTTATCTTAATCACCCGTCTATGCACTAGCACAACAGGACCAGATATGCCTAACTGTAGCTCAGTACCCATTCATGAACATGTCCCCCTACTCCTAACACACGCGTTCTGTCCTCCGCCTCTAACAGCCACCGTTTGTAGATTTTTGAGGTTATAATAGAATTACAACATTTCTCCCTTCCCTTTCTTCCCTCCAAATAAATTCTCCTATATACCCCTCCCCACTCTTCAAATTCATGGCCTCTTTTTTCAGGAATTGTCCTTGCATGCATGTGTGTGTGTATGTGTGTGTGTCTCCAGAAGTAACATTATGTATGTTTTCAGAACTGACCATTTGGCACTGGGCAGCCAGTAGGTGTACTCTTCCCTGGGGAAGACCACCTCTTCTCCTCCCACCTTTCCTTGGCCGCCTATAGTTGTCTGTACAGGGTTGAGGCTCCGTTGGGCTTTCCCACTGTCCCCTTCTGCACGTCCATTAGCGTCATCCTTGTTCGGCTCACATTTGTCATGTTGATAAGACATCATTTTAATCCCACTGAGGGGCGTGAAGCCTTTTCCAAACTTGCCCAGGGACAGGAGCCCAGTGGTACAAGCCGGAACAGAGACACATTTTGAGTCTGTAAGCTGTGAACCCTGGCAGTGGGACTAGGCAAATCTAAATACCAGGGACGAGTTACGTAACTCCCTTTTGCTCTGAGGAGATTGTGCTATGCATTATCAGTCTCTAGTGGGACAGAAGCTGATCTCTGTCGCAGCCACAGGATGTCACAGCCATGACGACGGGGTAAAATTTTTTGACAAGTATGCACAGGCTTCTATAGGACTGTCACATTCCATTACAATTGTTTGTTTGTTTTTCTGTCTTTCCCAGGAGGCAGGGATTCTTGAAGGGCCGAAGCTCTTTGTGTGCTTTGAATCCCTACCGCCTGATATGCTCACCCCTCCTGCTGGAATGTGCCCACTGAATGCTGGCTTTCCTGGGCGCACAGTCTGTGGCTATGCCCCACTCTTTACTGTTTGCTGAGCCACTGCCAAATATCAGCCTCTGCCCCATAGCCCATCCCAAGTGTTGCCTTTTCTTGACCTCTCACAACAGCTCCATGAGGTGGGTACTTACATTTCCCCTGTTGGGATGGTGAAGATGCTGAAGAACAGAGAGGTACAGTAGCTCCCTTCAGGCCATGGGCTAGGTCAGTCAGCTTTCCATTACTAGAACAAATACTGGAAGGAGTCATTTATAGTGAGTTAAAGGTTTGCTTCGGCAAACACCTGACATAATGAACTTACAGAGCGGAAAGTTTGGTTCTGGCCCCGGTTTTGGAGTGTCTAGCCTGTGGTCCGTTGCCCTGGTTACTGTGAGACTGACTAAGATAAAGCAGAGCAGCCCGGGGAGAGCATATGTGCCAGCGAAGCTGCTCAGCTCACATCCAGGAGAGAGCAACGGTCCCACGATTCCCTTCAAGGCATGCCAACAACTAGCCATCTCCCACGGGCCTCACCTTTTAAAGATTCCATCACCTTCCAGGGGCACCACCCTGGGGACCAAGGCTTTGAGGCTTTGGCATGTGGGCCTTTGGGAACATTCTAGATCTAAACTATATCTGTCAGTATGTGGGTAACAGATGAGAGAGAAACAGGATTGAAAGCCCAGGCCACATAACTCCGTGCCCACAGCTCCGAGCAGCTATATACATTGTTTCTCCCCAGTGTGTTGAAAAGAAAAGAAATTCTGTTTAAAAACAAGGGCAGCCGCTCACATTTGCCTTTGGAGAACACTTTACCTGGTGGGATATAGCTTTTGTTTTGTTTCCTGTTTGCGGTTGTTTGTCTCAGAAACGACTTGGATGTTCCTATTTGAGTAATCCCATTCCCATCCTACCCAGAGCAAGCAACGAGAAACAAAGAAGGGTAAATTGCTCTGTGTAAGGAAGGCGCAAGCTTATGAAGTTTTAGCAGGTTGCTCAAGCGACAGCATAAGAATCTGAAAAGAGGAGGGTGTGAGGGACTCTGGCAGCTAAGGGACAGCTAAATCCTTCCTGTGGTGAAGAAGCCTCGATCCACCCTGGTCTGTCGTCAGCGACAGTTCGCAGCCCACAGTAGGGACATATAAAGAGACAGCTTGGGGCTGGAGAGATGGCTCAGTGGTTAAGAGCATTGCCTGCTCTTTCAAAGGTCCTGAGTTCAATTCCCAGCAACCACATGGTGGCTCACAACCATCTATAATGAGGTCTGGTGCCCTCTTCTGGCCTGCAGGAATACATGTAGACAAAATATTGTATACATAATAAATAATAAAATATTATTAAAGAGAGGGGGGGGGGAACAGCTTTCCAGGAGGAGGAAAGAGAACTGGAGCAGAGTAGTCAGGAAGGCAGGGCTGATACGGAAGCTATGGTTGGGAACAGGGCCAGTGCAGTGAGTGTGGCAGAAGCGTGTCCAGCCCACAGTGAAAGCAAGTCACTATAAGCCGCCACCATGGGCTGGAGGCTGAAGCAGAACTACCCCCTCCCCACCACAAAGCTGAAGGTCTTGCCGCTGCTGGGGCATATTAGTAACCACCTTCTCTTCTGTGATTGAACCTGCAGACTTGCATCTTGGTGGCAGTGTAGGACAGTTTCCCAGCTTCAAATCTGGGGCCAAATGATTCAGTGTTTGGGGAAGGAGGCCTTCTTGTGGGTTGTTCAGCAGTACCGCTGGGCCCTTCTTCCAGATGCCACAAACACTAGCACACCAGACCCCCTTGTGACAAACAAAGATTTTATTATTTATTTTTAAAAAGAATTGCTTTTACTCCTGTGCATGTATCTGTGTATGTCATGTGTGGGTAAGTAACCAAGGAGGCCAGAAGAGGATGTCAGATCCCCTGGAGCTAGAATTACAGGTGGTTGTGAGCTGTCCAACAGGTGTACAGAAAACTGAATTCAGGTCCTATGCAAGAACAGGAAGCCCTCTTAATGGCTGCGCCATCTCAGACATCAATTACGTTTGAAAGGGCTGAAGCAATGGCTCAGCCATTATGAGCACTAGCTCTGGCAGAGGACTGGAGTTTGGTTTTCAGCACCCAAATCAGGTGACTCCCAATTACCTGTAACTTCAGCTCTCTAGGGCTTCTAGCCTCTGAGGAGACCCGCAGACACGTGGCAAGCATGCACACACATAGACACACACACATTTTTTTTAAATGTCTTTTATTGTTTCTAAGCATTCTTATTGGTCAGGGGCAAAAACATGCCTCCATTCTCCTTCCCAGTCGGGAACCTCTGGTTCTGACAGAAGCCTCTCCGCAATGTGTACTCATCTTGTGTTCTTACATAAAACGTGCCCTTTTCTCCATCTCTCTCTTGGCTGTGCTGAGGACCTGATTCAGGACCTTGTGCATGCTGGGCTCTGCCACAGCTATATCTGCAACCCTTTTAACGTGCCCCTTTAAAGAAAAGCAACAGCGGTACTTTGTGAAGCTGTCTAGTGGAATGAACTATTCCCAGGGTGTCTGTCTGCCTTGCTAATTCTACCTCTGAACTTCTGGGGACTGGCCAGGAGTTGTTTGAGAATTTTTTTTTTTTACAGAATTTGTGCAATAACAGTGCACACAGTTTTCCATAGTTTATATGGTAATAGTTATTGTCATAACAGCATACTGCAGTTTTAACCTTATATACAAATAGGGACTCAGAGCTGGCTGACTGGCACCGTAGGTAAATCTATAGTCTCAGCTATTTGGATGCTGAGATGGGAGACGCTCAGGAGTTTGCCATCAGCCTGAACCGTATAACAAGAGTTGAACGTATACATTTCTTTGCAGGGAAAAGCTCCTTCACGAGTGCGTGCTAGGGATGAGTACACAGCTTTGATAAACAGCAGGATCTCAAAGGAACTGAGCTGTTGCACTACCAGAGTCGGATCCATCTGGAAGGCTACATGATGAGCTGTGGTCTACACTGCTGCCTCTCGGAGATATTCAGAATGGATGTCATTCACGCAACCAACATGCTTTTACGGAAGACATCAGAGGGAAGCTAACGAAGCCTGGTATTTCACAGGAAAGTAAAGGATGACAATAACTTGTGATCGTGACAACTGTTACCTCTTCTACCATCCGTATAGCCTTTTGGTGCTATGGCACAGATGAAATTGCTATATGTAGTTTCTCCCAGGAGCTTGCTGCAGTCTGACCCAGCGGAACACTGCCTGCCCCGGTTTGTGTTCCTAAAGTGTGTCTCCTTCAAATCTAAGTTGTTTGTTAACCATCAGCGATTATGTAACACGGCTCGCAAATGGCTGGCAAAGAGCAAAAGAGAAATCTGGTTTATTGGGAAGGCTTGGGGCCTGCACAAACACTGGGTTCAGTTCATTGCCTGTTATTTTCAGAGATGCATCTGTTTCCTCACCTCTGGAATGCATATCAAAGTAACCCCTTATCTTGGGCTTGTTGTGGGGAGCTAGAGGGGATTGGAAGCAATGTGCTATAAATTGCCAGAAACTTGGCAATCATTGTCACTACCTTCCACAACCACCAGGTCCTTGCAAAAACTCCAGGTCTACAGGGGTGGTCCGGAGGGTGCCCAGGTTGGGGGAGGGAGGGGAAGGACCTCAGCGCTGCAAGGCATGCACTACTTCCTTAAGGTCGAATTTATCTTTTCTCCAAACCAAGTCCATGACAGACTTTTCCAACCTGAATGTCAGGTCCACTTAAGCTCCCGCCCACAGTAAAGGATTACCCCCGCTCAGATTTCTCTCAGCTCTTACAGAGTAAAACCACAGCCAAGAGCCAAGACTCTGACGCGGGCTCCTTTCTCAGCATTCTAGGCCAGGAGGAGCCCAGGATCTGACATTAACCATTAGGAATTCCTTAAGCAACTGCGGACTGGGAGTGGCAACTGTCAGTGTTAATGAGTTCAAACTCCTCCCAGCCTCCCCTTCCCCCCCCCCCCCCCAGCAGTAAAAGTCGCGAAGGTAGGCGAATGTGCTGAGTTGACTCATCCTCCTCAAGACAGGGCAATCATCTTGATGGTGACGTTCATCCCGATTGTGCTAAGCAGGTGACCTGTGCTGTCAGCCGTGGGATTTGGAGCCGCCACTGGAATATACCGTAAACTATTAATGATGTCATATGTGGGGGAAGGGGTTGACTAGGGCTCCAAGATCCCAGGGGTTTTCATTAATAGGAAATTTCGGTTCAATTCTAGTCCCTGAACAAGTGGGAGGAAAACAAGACACAGGGCCGATGAGAGTGGGAAGAACCGGTTGTTAGCACGGAGAGGAAAGCCGGGGGACTTGAAACTGTCATCCTTCTCCACCAAGGCCAGATTGCCCAGGGACAGAGAAAGATGCTGGGGCTGTCTCCACACTCGCTCTAAACACACTACCCTCTTATCAAGCCAACTCCATTTCCTACTTTCTAAGGGCTCACTCATCCTTACTCTCAGCGGCTCCACCCTCAGATTCTTCTGAGGGAATGAGACGCTCAGCCCTGCTCAGATAGGAGCAGAATAGAAAAGATCTCAGGGCAGCCGGACTCTTCCCTTTCGGTCTTCATGAGTATCTCCTACACGGGCTCAGATAAGCTCTTAGCTTTAAAGAATCCAAACCATCCCAAACTCCTCTTCCACGATGCCTTCCTTGATTTTTCTAGCACATACTTGTGCTTTCCCTGCAGTGCTGGGGATTGGATCTCAGGTCTTGTACCTGCTAACCCTGCATTCTTTGCTAAGAGGCTTTAGCTCCAGCCCCTACACCTGCAGCTCCTATGTGAGGCAGACAACGGAGCTATACAGACACTTTTCTCGGTCTCGAGATCTGATCTGCCCTTCACAGATTATAAACTCCTTGAGAACAGGATCCATATTCTAAGCTCCTTAGAGTCATCTACCTAGTTCTAGAATTTGGCTATTAGCCTAGCTGGGAGCTGTGTAGCCTCTGAAGTATCTCTATAGCCTGGGAGAATTTAAGTATTCTTAAACCAGTTCTTCAAGAGAACAGCATCAAGTCAGCCTTGCTTGCTATTGGACCTATATAAACTTATTCCCTGGTTCCCATGGCCATCCTAATGCCTGAAGATCAAGTCCCTAGGTCCTATTCTGGTGACCCTTTTATGATCGGATATTATATTCTTGCTCCTTTTAATCCTCTTAACAACCCAATTCTGCCCTGAGTCTCACCCTCCAGGTGCAGTCCCGGCTGGCCACCACCTAGAGCCGCCAATGTGGATTTCAATGCTGCCCAGACCTCAGCACTGAGCCAACTGTGCTCCACCCACCACAATCCATCTCTCCCTCTCGCTGGCACTGGGTGCCAGCCTGTTTTCTCCCTGGCTCCTGCTGCCAAGACCTTCTGGGAATGCCTGCGTTGCTCCGGGTTTCTGGCTGGCCTCTGAGTCCTTTCCATTCTGCCACCCACCTGAGCTTTCGCTCTGAGATTCGGAAAAACACTCCTCTTAATGTTAGAGGAACAGAGGAACACACAAGCACAAAGGCCCATATTCACAAATGAGCTCTTCATTTGAGAAGATTTCCGTGCCTTCTAGAATTTATAGCCCCCTGTTTCAATCACTTAGCACCATTTTCAAGTACTCCCAAAGTTAAGCTTGAAATCGGTTTTTTTTTTTTAATCACAGAGGTTCTTACAGATCATTCACTCAAACCATCTTATTTTGTTCCTAGTCTCAACTTTACTACCCTACAATCAAGCTTCTATTTAGAACTTACTGGCATAGAGCTTTTTGCTAATGATGCCGTTAGCAAGGAATTCTCTTTGTCAGTAAATTGCCATGATGCTAGAGTTGCTATAGAAAGTGCAAGCTTAGTAATCAGTTACCATCAAAATGCATTTATCCATTTCAAGGTGGACACGGTTTCCCTTCTATGCCCATAAAGAGGGCACAAGTGCACCTCTACGCTCACACACACACACACACACACACACACAATGTGATTAGCTAGCTCTGTCTGGAACAATCATAATGCCCCCAAGCTGGAATGACAACATCATTTTATTGATGCTGAAATAGGAGGCTGATAAGACAAATCCCAGCAGGCAAAGCAGCAATGTGCTGCTTTTATGATTCATATTTCAAAAATGATGCCATGGCACTAAAAATGCAAAGCAGCGCTTGTTTGTATTGGCAAAAAAACGCCATTAAGGGCAGTCACCTTGGCTGTGCCCGTTAAGCTCGGGAGGGAGCAGCATTGCAAGCAATCCCACTGCATGCTACAACACCCTAACCCCCAAGGTTGCAATGGACACTTGGCTTTTACTATCACAAGTATTTCACTGTGCTTTATGCTATGAGAGGCTACGAAAACTGTGACTTTTTTCCTGAGTCATAATCTTGCTATCGAGCTTTAAAGATACAAACAAAATTGCAGATAGCATCAGGAGTATGGGCAAGAGAAGGAGATCTGGTGAGGGGTGCTAACAAAAACTAAGGATATATGAAAAGGCCTTATGGAAACCCACCACTTTGTAAGCCGATTTAAAATATTTTTTAGAAGATGTTTGAATAGAGGTACTCGGCGTGGATGGTAAATGCTTCCCTCAGAAAACATGGGTTATTAAAATCTTAGTGCCAGGTGTGTGATACCCTATGAGTTATTGGTCACAGAGGCCCTAGAGGACCCTCAAACAGCATCACTATTGGCATTGCTCTCATTTGCCCACTCTAACTGAATAGTAAGATGGTCTTGCTGAAGACCACCTTACCAGTACACTCTGGTTGTAGGACATATACATCCAGCTGGAACTGACATGGAAACAACCTCCTGTAGCTGGAAGTTTCTCATCCTCTCTGGTCCCACAGCTTCTTTTAAAACAGCCACTCAGAGGCTTAATATTAATTAGAAACTGTTAGGCCTATTAGTTCAGGCTTATTATTAACTAGCTCTTACAATTTGAATCAACCCATTTCCATTAGTCTATACTTAACCACGAGGCTCATGGCTTATTACATCTTGCTTCCCTGGTGGTTGCTGGCCTTTCCCAGACTCTGCCTTCTTTCTCCCTGTATCTCTGCTTCAATTTCCCACCTGGCTCTATTCTGCCTAGCTACTGGCCAGATCAGCTTCTTTATTAACCAATGGTAATAAAATATCTTTACAGCATACAGAGAGACACCCTACATCATCCTCCCTGCTGACTAGCTTTCATAGTGCTGTAAGATGCATTTCAGGTTGCTCAGAGAGAAAAGCTGTCAACGGACTTACCCAGAAGTGGACCCTACATTCTACAAGGTAAGATGTACCACAGGTACAATGTTGGCATGATAGTTATAGGGGTGAACAACTGTTCTCTGGTTGGATTTAAAGCCAGCTACATAGCAGGGAATTCATGTCTAGTGTTGTAAAACTGGTCCAAAGTCTATGGCTGGCGAGATCATAGGCCCTAGGAGGAATCATGTTGTCAAACTGCCTTCTAAATATTTATGTTTATACCCATAGATTTATGCCACTCTCAACCTTGATGAGGGAGGGATCTTTTTGACATGATCAATAGTTAGTGTAGAAACTCCTACCTGGTCAAAGTGCTGAAAGCAAATGATTGTGAGTGTTTAGCTCTAAATGGGACATTGATGTCAACCCCATAAAGCTTAGGAAGCATTGCAAAAGAAGTGGAAACAATGTTAGAGCCAGAAGGTCTGGTAGAATGCTACGGAATGCTGTCTGCTGGACATGGCATGGCTGTTGCATCCAGGAACTTGTGACAGCGCACAGTCTACTGCACAAGATCAAACTATTCAATAAATCCAGAATGGAAGCAGGGCAGGAGGCTCTATGAGGTCCCACCTCTAGCTGAGGAGCTATTAGCAATTAATGATCACTGAAAGAGGAGAGATCTCAGAAGAGGACATAAAAGTGGGAGAGACACACATATTAGGGATGTCTGGGGGGTCATTGGAAAGAGGATTGGATGGATATATATATATATGTGTGTGTGTATTTATATGTTTATATATGTTAAATATATGTGTATATATCCATCCAATCCCCTTTCCAATATATATTTAACATACATAAATATATATTTAACACACACATTATATATATATAACACTATATGTATTCATAAAATGTATGTGTGCATACATTCGTTATTTTTCCTTTGCTGCAATGAAACACTGATGTGGGAGAGTCTTCTATTTGTGTTGATTTCATTGGTTAATAAAGAAACTGCCTTGGCCCATTTGATAGGCCAGCCCTGAGGTGGGTGGAGTAGACAGAACAGGATGCTGGGAGTGAGGCAGACGCTTCAGGCAGTCGCCATAGGCAGATGCCATGCCTCTCCTCTCTGAGACAGTCACCATGAAGCCAGCCACCAGGTCAAACATGCTGAATCTTTCCCGGTAAGCTACCACCTTGTGGTGCTACACAGATTATTAGAAATGGGTTAAGCAAGATGTGAGAATTAGTCAGTAAGAGGCTAGAGCTAATGGGCTAGGCAGTATTTAAATGAATACAGTTTATGTGTTGTTATTTCGGGTGTAAAGCTAACCATGCCGGAGCCGGGCAGGATGAAAAGCAGGCCTGCTCGACTCACCACTACAAAACACCATGACTAGAAGCAACTTATGGAAGGAAGCGTTTACTTGGGCTTACCACAGGGGTAAGAGTCCATCATTATAGGGAAGCATGGCAGCAAGTGGCAGACATGGCAGCATGAGAGTTGAAAGCTTACATCTTCAAATGCAAGCAGAAAGCAGAGCCTGGAAGTGGCATGAGGCTTTTAATAACAAAGCCACCCCCTGTAAGTGATCCACCTTCTTCTAGCAACACTGCACCACCTAAACCTCCCTAATAGGTTTGAGATCAAGAGTTTAATGTCAGGGACTGGAGAGATAGCTCAGAGGTTAAAAGCATTGCCTGCTTTTCCAAAGGTCCTGAGTTCAATTCCCAGTCAACCACATGGTGGCTCACAACCATCTGTAATGGGGTCTGGTGCCCTCTTCTGGTCTGCGGTCATATACACAGACAGAATATTGTATACATAATAAATAAATAAATATAAAAAAAGAGTTTAATGTCTAAGCCTATGGGTGACATATCTCATTCAAACCACCAAATGTATGACACGTATGGAGTCATCAAGGAATAAATAAAGAAAACTAGTTTTAAAAGGAAATACAACTGAAAAAGAAAATGGTTTTGAGATTCAATAACCAGTATTATATCCAGCTTTTAGCTCTATCTATTGATGGGCCACTACAATGGACTGAATGCCAGTCTCCCCAAATTCATATGTTGGAATCTAATTCTAAGTGTGATAGTGTTTAGAGTTTGGCCCTTTGAAGTGGTTTGGTCATGAGGCTGAGGTTGTCCTGTAGGAGACTGATGCCCTTATGGAAAGGATCCTGAGAACTCCACTGCTCCTTCGAGCACGTGAAAACAGGAATTAGACCCTTACCAGATGCCCTGTGTACTGGCCATTTGTTCTTAGATATCTCAGGCACCAGCACTGTAAGAGCTAAGTTTCTGTTACTGAGACGTCATCCAGTCCATAACGTTTTGTTACAACGACAGTGGACTGACATCATCTCTGTTCTGGAGCCCAGCAGCACCAGGAAAGGTGTACAAATTCACTCTTGGCTTTGGTTGGGCAGAAAAAAATTCCACCCAGTGATAAAAACCCTTGGGAAAGCTTCCCCTCCCTTGCTGCCTTGGGTTTTCAGAAGCTTGTTTCCCGTTTCTTTCTCTGACTTCTCTCAGGACTAGAGGAACAATTCCTGGCTTTTTTTTAAGCCACATAAACATGGGGTGTGCTTTGGAAGAAAAAAAAGCCTACAAATCAGAAGAGATGGACTTCATTCCTCTCATCTTAGTTCAGTGTGTGACACACGGTATCACAACTTTTCTTTCTTCAAAACGCAAGCCCTGGGGTGTGTAGACTCCTGTCACCTGTGAACATCCGGAACCTCGTGGGTATGCAAAACTGGCTTCGGCTGAACGTCCACAGGACGTGCTTCCCAAGGACCTGGTTAATGATTCAGTGAGGAGCCCCAAATGAACTATGGGTCAGTTGCAGCTTTACGCTTCCCACTTACACAACCAACACAAAGTAGGGAGGTGGGGCACGGGGGACTTGCTGGAAACAGACAATCCGATTTTATTTTGGAACCATGGTTGGTAAATTGCACACTAAAGGAGAGGCTTAGAGCCAATGAGCAGCCGTGAAAGCCGAAGTGAGCTAGCTCGTACAGTCTCCGTTTCCACGTCTCTAACTGTACCCATCAATGAGCAGCTCGGCTCAGAAAATCAGAATGCTTGACACCGGCAGAATTCTGGGAGGGGCTGAGCTCTCCTGCTTGACAGCTCAGGAGCCTTCTTTCAAGCATTCAGTCAAATACCACACTGGGGTCTGCTGAGAAGAGACTTAAATGAGTTCTTAAATCTGTCAGTCTTGAGGTAGGGAGACTGGATGGACTTGACCTGACCAAGAGAGCAATTCTGCAGAAGGGTGGTTCTGCATCATCAAAGCTAGAAAGAAAAAAAATATTAGACATGCACCAGGCTAAGAAATAAGAATGGGTGGAGAGTCTGCCAGGACACAGGACTTTATTCTAGCGCAGAACTGAATTTGAGACAATCTGAGTAAGTTTGGGCAAAGGTTCCTGAGAGAACACACCCAAGCAGGATGACCCGTGCCTGTAGTCCTATGGAGGCAGAGGCAGGAGGCTCCTGAGTATGAGGCCAGTCTGAGACTGTCTAAAACACACATACATACACACACACACACACACACACACACACACACACACACAGAACCTGGCTGACACTTTCATTCAGCCTTTGAGAACATGAACAGAATGCTGGCTCTCCGGGTTGCCATGGTTTTTGTGGGAAAACTGTGAGAAAAATACATGGGTGTTATTGAAGGTGCTAAATTTGTGGTAACTCGTTACTCAGTGTGGAGCGAGAATCCACAATTTATAAATGGCTTCTCCTCTTCCTCTTCCTTCTTCTTCTCTGGATATACCTCACACATCCTAGGCAATTGCCCTGCCCCGAACAACATTCCTAGCCAATGTGAGTGCTTTAAAACAAACAAACAAAAACAAAAAAAAAAACCCTCTTGTCAAAGAGACCAAAACAATTCAGCCTAACAATTACTTTGGGCCAAACCTACCAGACAGGTCCCTTGCTACTCACAATATGGATCCTCAAAATCCATCAGGACTACTTATTCATTAGAAATAGTGCACCTCAGTTCCCATCTGGATGAACTGAGTCAAACCTTCATCTAAGAGAGTTCCTGGTGACCGGCATACATGTTATAGAGAAGAATGAACAGTTGGCGTCTAAGTCAGAGCTGCAGATCTTGATTCAGCAAAACCCGAGTTTCTAGCCTGGCTCACCAGTTTTATTAGCTGTGTGACTGGAGACGCATTGCTGGGCCTTGCTGAACTTCTAAAAATAGAGTAAGCAGAACTTACAGCATGGGAATGTGGAAAGAGGATTCAACAGGGCAGCGAGTTTTAGCCGATCTTTAACCTAGCACTGAGTGAAGGCTTACTAACTTAATAAATGCAGTTATTATTGGATTGGGCACTAATAGCAAGGTTAATTAAACATCAAAGGAACAGGCAAATTGAACCAGTTGGGAGAGTGAAAGCTCTAGCCGACACCCTCATCTGGGGACATACTGTCTCTTCAGGGACTGCGGAAGGCTGTGACCTTAGTTTTCTACCCCAAAAGCCTTCCGTAACACCAGACAGGGTCAGTCATCCCCTTATCAGTACCTGTGCGCCTGGCTCCCCCACGTCCCGTCAGCATTATCTCTGCCGGACTTGACCTCACTTAGCTAATGAGTTCTGTCCTTAAGCCCCAGAGAAGGCTCTCAGAACCCCTGGGCAGGTGGCATGTGTCCCTGAATTTCAGTGACAGCTTCCTCACAGAAAAGATGAATGGATAGTCTAGGGACAGTCGAGCCATCAGGGTGGTTTCACAGAAATCTGAGATTCTGGTTTTGGGCTTTTTTTTTTTTTTGTTTGTTTGGTTAGTGGGTTTTTGTTTTGTTGTTGTTGTTTTTCAAGATAGGGTTTCTCTGTGTGTCACGGGCTGTCCTGGAACTCGCTCGGTAGCCCAGGATGGCCTTGAACTCAGAGCTCCACCTTCCCCTGCCTCCCGGTGTTAGGACTGAAGGCGCGCACCACCACTGTTCAGCCATTTCATTTTGTTTTGGAGAAAGTAGTGCTAATGGTACTTGTTTCACCAAGCACTGAGGAGACACTGAGGATGGCAGTTTCAAATGACCAAGGCTATGCTTTCTCCGATCTGCTCTGGAGAGGCTCCCGGCTGCCCTGTTCTCAGCAATGTTCCTTCGGCTTCCTTTATTATCTTCTCTGTCTGAGCCAATGTGAACTCTGTGACTCAACTTAAGTAATGGAGATGATGTGGATATAGACAACCGGGCTCCTTTACAGAATGTCGCAAGTGCCAGGCACTGCTTCTGCAGTATTTACAGTCCTTGTGAAAACTCCAGGAAATAGGCATTATGTTCCCTTTTAGTTATGGAAAACTGAGGGCCCAAGCTTACACCGCTGATAAAACAGCCTTGAATTCAAACCTGAGTCTCCTTGATTTTGAGGCCCGTGTTCCTCTCTCTGTCTCTACATTTCAGCTGCTGTCCCTACCATTTTTCCTGACTCTTTATCTAGGCGTTTGGGGCCTCTGCCCAGTCAGCTTCTGCCCTTCCCAGGACTACACACTCATCCTGTCTGCCTCCTGAATACACATGACATCCACCTATTTCGTGTTGGTCCATGTGTTCTGAGCCCAAAGTTTCCTAATCTTGCTACCCACAAGAGTATTTGTGCACACCTTTAATTCCAGCACTCTGGAGGGCAAGGTAGGTGGATCTCTGAGTTTGAGGCTAGTCTGGTCTACCGAGTGAGTTCCAGGACAACCAGGGCTACATAGAGAAACCCTGTCTTGAATTAAAAAAAAAAAAAAAAACAGAAAAAAAATAGTGTGCTAACCAGTGAGACATAGCCCGAAGCTCCCAGCGTCTGGGAGTGCCTACACCAGTCAGTGTTCTTCAAAGAGCTGGAACCAACAAAATACACAGGTAGATTTTGAAAGGAAACTTATGAAGGAATTGGCTACTACAGTTCGGGGGCCTGAGAAATCATCTGTGGGTTCATTCTCTGGGATAGTGGTAGCCTGTCTCAGACCAAGCCTAAAGGTAAGCAAAGGAGGGAAACTGGTAGTGGTTGATACTGATTGATAGTGATAGCGGTAGTGATTGATAGTGATTGTTATTTAGAAGCCTAAAAGCTCAAGAGCCTACCTTATGAGTAGGTCCTCCAGCCCAAAGGCTGGCAAGCTTGGGTTCTGATGGCCAACGCAGACATCAGCAGGTCCCAGGCATTCAGTTCCCCTTCGGTCTTTGTTCTCTTGGTCTCTACCTACACTGCAGGTCTTTCCCACCTAACCTATCCAGACACACCTGCTGACCTCCTCTGGAAACACCCACACCTGTACCCTGAGCTGACAGTTCCTTGGTTCCTAGGTATTTCTTAACCTAGTTACGTGGAACCTCAAATTAACCTTCTGCAACAGTTACTGTGTTGGCTGCTATGGAGAATAATTGGCAGAAGCATCTAAAGAGATGAAAGGTTGATTTGGGCTCATGGTTTGAGTAGAGTCCATGATGGTAGGGAAGGTGTGGGCAGAATTCATGGCACCTGGAGTGTATGACTGAGACCGCTCATGTCTCTGAAGACAAGAAAGCTGAGAGGCAAGGGAAGAGGAAGCAGCTTAGCTAGAAGTCCAAGGACGTCCTCCAGAGACCTACTACTGCTCAGCCAAACTTCATGTCTTAAAGGTTCTAGAGTCACCTCAAACAGTTGGAGGCTAAATGTTCACTTGAGCTGGTGTGTGTGTGTATGTATATGTGTTGTGTGTGTGTGCGTGGTGTGTGCAAACATGTATGTGTGTATGTGTGTGTGTGTGTTGACCCTCTCTCTAGACCTAACAGCCTCACAAAGAGAGTCATATACATCTCTTGCCCTAGCTCATGAAAACTTGCCCCAGGTACCTCTCTGCTCGTGCCGTGTTCTCTCTTGAACACTTGCTTTTCCCCCTTTCTTTCAAAACTACATCGGATCATCCAGATGCTGCTCCCAGAAAGATGCTTTGACCTGCAACCATAACTACCTCCTCCCCATCTGGCTCCCATGACCCTTCTGAATTCCAGTCCTATTTCCCGGCCAGAAGTCTTCTGTCCATTCTTGGTGATTTTCTGCTAGGCCTTTGCTTCTGCCCCACTCTGCCAAGAATGCTAACTCTCCCATTTTCTCTGTAACAGTTTTATATTATCCAAGAGGGGTTACAAAATCTGTCTCCTCCACAGAAATGGCCTGACTCTTTCCAACTGGACATAGTGTCTTTGTTGTTGTGCTGTGGTATTTTATCCTGATTTCTCTGGAAACAATCATTTCATGTATTTCATCACAGGAAATGGTAGAACTATTTTTCCCTTTCAAAGCTATATGTGTTTTTGGATTTGGATGTTTTTTTTTTCTCCCCTTTGATAATCTTGCAGTTTCTAACAAATGTCTTCCTCTCTGTAAGTGCTTGATATAAATTCATTGATACTCAGCTGGCTGGATGGCTGGCTAGGAGTTCCTAGGCACTGAGTTCCTGTCTGAGCTTTGGCAGCCAGGGAGCCATGGCAAAAGAAAGCTGAATCATTTGGGGGAACAGCTGTCATAACCACAGAGAGGAAGAATAGTTGGACCAAGTGAACCACCCTAGAGATAAAATCAGGCCATATGTACTCAGGTTATATCAGCAGAATACTTGAAGACATATGTAACAGATAATCCAACACAATCTCACAACTAGATACCTTCACAAATAAATTTATTGACTTAAATACAGGAAGTCTGGGGTGGAGAGAGTTTGGTGTATCCAATATCATATCTATATATGTATATGAAAATATATATTCAAATATACAATACATATTATATATTTAAATGTCCCACAGACTTGCCTATAGGCAATCTGACAGAGAAAATAGATCAATGAAAGTTCCTTCTTCCAAAATGACTCTAGCTTGGGTTCAGCTGACAAAAAGCAGAAACAAAACCAAAACCTAACACACACACACTCCAACACATTCCCTTCCTAGTTTCACCTCCTCTCCTTCCTCCATCTTTATGGCCCACGGAGTCCAGATTAGTGCTGCCTGTAAGTACATGGGTGTATGACCATCCACTGGAACATGGTCAGCCTAGCAGTGACCACACGCTCAACGAATAATGACCAGCAGCCATCAGCGGCTAATAATTCTTCTGCGAGGGGTAGGGCCTCATGAGTCCTTAGTTCGTCCCTATTAGAATATTGACTGACTTGATCTGCTATGCGTCTCCTGCAGGTCAGCTGCTGTGAGTTGGTAAGTGCAACGTCTATGCCACTCCCACAAGATAACATTTCATAGTGCTCTTTCCCATCTTCTAACTCTTCCATCCTTCCTCCCCTTCTTCCTTAATAGCCCCTCAGCTTTGGGGGAAGGGTGATATAGATGTCGCCCTTGGAGCTGAGCACGCATAATCACTTGTCCTCACAGGTCTCTTCTTTAACCACTCCCTCTTGTAAAAAGATGCTTCTCTGATCAAGGCCGTACGTAGCCCGAATGTAGAGGTATGAAAATAAACATTTAGAAGGCAGTTCGACAATTTTTCAACTTGAAGCAAGTTGGAGTTGTCTGGGAAGTGGAGCCTCATCTGAGAAAAATGGCTCTATCAAGTTGCCAGTATGCAAGTTCATAGGGCATTTTCTTCATTAATGTTTGATGCAGCAGGGGCCGGTCCATAGAGTGGGTGGTACTCCTGGGCAGCTGGAAGGAGGCTTAGCCACCCGTGGGATCAAGCAGTGTTACTCCATAGCTTCTGCTTGAGTTCCTGCCTTTAGGTTCCTGCCTTGATTTCCTGCCCTTGTTTCCCTCATGACCAAGCAAGACTTGCGAGTTTTAAGTTTAAAATAAACCTTTTCCTCCCTAAGTTGCTTTTGAACATAGGGTTTTATCTCAACAATAGAAAGCCTAACTAAGACAGAAGCATGACCATCTATCAAAACAATTGTACTAGGCTCCCTAGTACAATCGCCTAGTCCTTGGCTTTTAGTCAAGGTTACAGTGTGGGCGTCAACTTCCTTCTGCGGCACAGGGTTCAAACCCTATCAGAAAGTGGTTGGTTACTCACAAAACATTTATGCTAACGGCCCTTTCCAAGCTCTCTGCTGTGTTACGGCAATACTGCCTTCATCCCAAGCAAAGCCTCCTGAGATTTGAAAGGCTTCTACTAGTTACTAGGTTAATTCTTCCCTCTCACTGGCGCCCTATGGCTTTTTGTTTGTTTGCTTCCCTGTTCACCTTTTATCACTATGCATTAATAGCACAAAACAACTTTTGCTGTTGTCGTTGCTTTGTTTTCAAGACAGGGTTTCATCTGGGTCACAGCTCTGTCTGTCCCAGAACTCTCTCTGTAGACCAGGCTGGCCTCGAACTCACAGCGATCCACCTGCCTCTGCCTGCCGAACGATTAAAGACGTGCACCACCACACCTGGCAGTAAAAATAATTTTTTAGTATGACATTTCTACACACGTACATTTTTTAATTATATTCCCCCTACCTTTACTCTTCCTTGCCCCACACTGCCCATCTCCTTCTTACTCCTGAACATTTCCCCTTTTACATTGTATCTTCATTTTTTTTTAAACCTGGGTTCCGCACTGAGAAAAGATTGTGAGATTTGTCTTTTTAAGACTGGTTTATTTTGCTTCACATAATTATCTCCAGTTCCACATATTTACTTTCAAATGACACAGCTGTTCTTTGTTTGCTTTTGTTATTCGTTATGGCTGAATAAGACTCTCCCGTGGCCCTGTCTTAAAGGCGAGTAAGCATATTTCCAGAACTGCCTAGAAAAACCCATATGCTTTAGTTAGCTTACATAGTACTACGACAAAATACCCGACTAGCGCCACTTAGGGGAGAAAGGTTTATTCTGGCTCACAGTTGCATGGACGATACAGGATACAGTCCATCCTGGCAGGGTGGAGACAGGACTACAAGCCCTGCTGCTCATGCTGTAGTCAGGAAGAAGAGAAACAGGAAGTGGGACTGGGCTATAAAACCTCAAGGCAACCCCCAGTGATGTACTTCCTCCAGCAAGCCTCTACCTCCTCCTAAAGTGTTCATAACCTTCTCAATCACCACCAGCTAAGTGCTCACACAGGTGAGCCTTATGGGAGACATGCTATATTCAAACCACAACACCATGTTTAAAACTCACTGGGCCAGTCTGCCAAGGGCTGCCTAACTCAGACCCCGTCTCAGACAGCTGGGATGGGGTTGGGACTCAGGCCATCAGTGAGACCACCTGGGATCTGCAGTAGAACCCATATAGGGGTATATTGTTTGTGTTTTAATAAATAAAGCTTGACTGATGATCAGAGGGCACAGCAGCCACACTAGTCGGCTGTACAGGCCGGAGAGTGGTGGCGCACGCCTTTAAGCCCAAGACTCGGGGGACAGAGGCAGGCCAATCTCTGTGAGTTCAAGGCTACCCTGGGCTACACAAGATCAGTCTAGAAACAAATCCAGGTAGTGGTGGTTCACATCTTTAATCCCAGTGTTTGAGAGTCACACTTTTAATCCCAGCACTAGGGAGGTGGAGATAGGAGTGATGGATGGACAGAGAGGGGAATATAAAGAGGAAGAGACAGGAACTCAGTGGACTGTGGAGTCTGAGGATTCATGGAGACAGGATCTCACCCTTTGGGTCTGAAGATTTGGTAGAGGTAAAAGGTCTTGCTAGTGGTTGGTTGCTTTGCTTTTCTGATCTTCAGCTTGAACCCCAATATCTGTCTCTGGGTTTTTTATTATTCATGTTACAAACCCATTATGTGGATACTTCTGAACTCATCACGTAGGAAACCGTGTATGGGGGCCACCCTTTTTCAGGACTGGTTCTCAGTGCCTTCCCATTTGAGACAAGCAGTAAGCAACAGAAAGCATGTGGCCCTAAAGTCCCATTGCCACAGATCTTGCAATCCCCTGCTGACCTGAGAATCCTTCAGTGTTTCCTGTGCAAATGTACTGCTGGATCAATAGGACTCACAGGACGGTGCCTGGTAGGTAGTGCTAGTTAAAGCAGTGCTGCAAAGACAAAGAAGGGTTAACTGCAGTGGGTTAGAATAACAGAGGGAAGTGCTACTCTTTGAAGGCAGCACTCATTAGGCCAAATTGTAGCACCAACCTGAGTCCCTTCCTTCTTAATTTGTTCTCTCTTTCAGCTCCCGATGTTCTTGTCACCACTTTCCCACTTTTGTGTTTCTTACCCTTTCCGAGTTCAAGAAAGCCATCTAGCAGAAATTAAGAGTATAGCATCTGAGGGCTGTGGCATACCTCTGTAGCGGGGCATGTGCTTAGCACACATAAGACCCTATGTTCAACCCACATGCCAATAAATAAATACATATGAAAATAAATAAATCGGCGCATAGACCCTAGAATTGATTTCTTGTGTGGGAATTCTTACTTTTAAACACCACTTCATGTTTTCAGGCTTCTGTTTCTCACTGCTAGATCATACTAGCAATTATGTCTATTTTTCTGGCTTATTATGAGATATTTAATGTGGACCAACACCAATTACAGCTGCTTAAAATTTCTTCTTTGTTATTGCATATGTAGTGTGTGTGTGCATATTCTGTGTTTATGTGCATACAGAGGCCTAAAGTTAATAGGAGTCTTAGTTAATTGCTCGTTCTCTTATTTATTGAGACAAGATTTCTTGCTGAACACAGAGCTTGCAGATTCTAGAGAATCCATATCCACCCTATCCTGAGAATTCCATTGTCTTAGTTAGGGTTTCTATTGCTGTGAAGAAACACCATGATCATGGCAACTCTTATAAAGGAGAACATTTAATTGATGTGGCTTACAGCTCAGCAGCTTAGTCCACGACCATCATGGTGGGACATGGCAGCGTGCAGGCAGGCATGGTGCTGGAGCTGAGAGTTCTTACATCTTGATCCAAAGGCAACAGGAAGTAATCTGACTCATTGGGCGTGGCTTGAGCATATATGAGACCTCAAAGCCCGCCTCCACAGTGACATACCTCCTCCAACAAAGCCACACCTCCTAATAGCACCACTCTCTTTGGGGGCCATTTTCTTTCAACCCTCCACACTCATCTTTGCCTCTCAAATGCTGGTTTCCCAGGTCACAGTCACACAAGTGACTTTCATGTGGGATCTGGGAAACCAAAATCCACACTTGCAGAGCAAGCCCTTTATCCCCAGAGCCATCTCCCCGGTCCTGTCTTTTCTTTCCTATTCATTCTCTTTTAATTGCATCACACCTTCATCCTCTTCTTCTTTGCTCTGTCCCAGAGTTAGAGATGCTAGGAAGCAGGCAGAATTGAAGTCCGTGAAATTAAACATTCTGCTGTGGAACGGAATAGAACCATTTCAGTTTCTCTGCTTTTCTTCATTTTAGCTAAGGTATTTAAAGGATGCTATACGCATATATTTAAGACAGAGATGGAAATGCACAGAACCAGTCGAGAGGAACACATATGTGGTACATATGCAAGCAGAAGAGCCAATGTTCTGTTCTGTGTAAAGAAACTCTGGGCTATTTCTGACTTCCTCTGGGCCTGGAGTGCTCAGCTGTTAGTGCCATTTCTGATGCGACCAGGACTGTGGCTCTGGTTCCAGAACATGGCTACCCTACTTTCCTCACAGAGTTCTGGCTGCTCTCCTGACCCTGACCAGCCACCTGTAAGTGCCTCCGAAGGTTATGAGGTTGGAAGAGGTTGAAGCAGGGCCAACCTACCAGCTTTGGCGGGAACAACACAGCAGGAAATACATGCCATTGTTCGGATGGGTGTCAGCACATGCTGTGTGTTGGTGAAGAACACACAGCCTACGGGTAATAATCTTCTTCAGTTTGATTGAATTTGTAATTCTTGGAAGACTGTCTCTTGGTGTATCTTTGAGGACATTTCTGGAAGGACTGTCTGAGGAGAAAAGACTTGCCTTGAATATGGGTGGTGTCATCCTTTGGGTTAGGGAGCCCAGACTGAATAAAAGGAGGATGTCTGATGAGCTCTGACATTCTTCTCTCACTGCTTCCCAATAGGCATCAAGGACCAAGCCACTAGCTGCCACGCCTTCCTAGCCATGGTAAACTATGAGCCACAGAGCCTTCGCACTCCCTTAGATTGCCTTCTGTTAGGTATTTACACCTAGTGATGAAAGATCAAGACATCATTGCAGAATTTGTGAAAAATCAGTAGGTAAATGATAGGTTCCAAAGCGCTCAACAAACCATCAAAAAGATTGCTACATCCTCTGTCCTGTCTGTGTGTGTATGCATAGGGGGCACTGGGACCCCGCACATAGTAGACCTGTGCTTTCTCACAGAGAGACACCCAGAGCTGTTCCTGTCTTTAGTGTCCCAGTTCTTCCTAGAGAGCTCATGTTCGCCCACACCCACACCCACATATGTGCTCACACATATAAAAAAGAAGGAAAACAAAACCAAACGTGAAATAAATCCCTTACCTTCTGTGCAAGCTCTGTTTGGTTTAGTGGCTTTGGGGTTTGCTGCCTTTGGACTGGGGAGATGGCTCAGTGGTTAAGGGCTTACTGCTCAAGTGTAAGGGCTGGAGTTCACACCCATAGAACCCATGTAAGTGCTGGACAGGGGCGGTGGCCTGCCTGTAATTCCAACCTTGAAAGGCAGAGATGAGATCTCTAGAGCAAGCTGGCTAGTTAAACATGTACACCTATATCTATACACTACACTACACACACACACACACACACACACACACACACACACACAGTGACTCATTTCATTTAACATAATGTCCTCAGGGTTCAGCCTTATTAGGGCATGCTATAGGATTTTCCTACTTTTAAATCTGAATAACATTCCATTACTAGACCTCATTTTATTTACTCGTTTACCCATTGATGGACATTTGGGCTTCAGCGTCTTGGTATTTTGAACATGGATGCAGAACCATTCAAGCTCTTGCTTCTCTTTGTTCATTTGTATTGTGTAAGTTTTTCCGAAGGGGACTGATGAATCACCTTGATACTGTTCAATCTAGAATGTTTCTCTTTGTAGAATATGTCTTCGGCTTCCTCTAACTTAGTTGTCCTGGTCACTGGGCAACTTATTATGGACCCTTTAATCCAAACAGCTGTGTCAGGGTCATTGGTTTTGACTTTTCCTGGGGGTCTAAATAGCAAGAAGCACCTGGGGAATACTTTCCTTAAAATAGGTAATTGTGGGTATAGAGTTTCTGTACCAGTTTATCTCTCGTGACTCACCAGCAGGGATTCTTTCCTCTCTTGGCTTCTTTATCTCTTACCTAGAAAAAAATAGGGTCTACTTTCTACAATCTGTGAAGTAGGCAACCATAATCAATAGTTTAGCAACTTTGGGCCCTACTTGGCTTGGGTTGTAGACAACCCTCTTTTAGTAATAATGTACTTTGCAGAGATCCCTTATGTATGTGTGCTGAGCACACACTCCACTCTAAACAATGCGCCTAGCAACCAGACCCCCCCCACACACACTCGCACTGAGCTCCCCAAAACACACACACACACACACACACACACACACACACACACACACACACACACCTCTAAATACTAAATAAAGGTCGAACTTTCCCTAATGACAGTGAAACAGATCCTATTCAATCTTACTCTTGGTGCGTCTGGATAGAAATGTGGAAAGGCCTAGCTGGCCTGAACTGGTTTGGGATGAATGAGCAACAAGACAAAACTATATCATTAAGTGAACTTTGAGGAAGAATTCCCTATTTGTCATCTTATGCCTATGGATGTTATGGGAAAGAATGTGTAGAGAAGTGGTTGCATGTCCTAATCTGTCAATCAAAATAGAAAGCCATCCAATCTATTCCTATCCTCAGACCTCAAAAAGAGAGCCAGACAGTAACCTGGGGCCTTTGTACGTTGTCATTCATATGCCCATTACTCCCTTGTAGCTTTATTCTGGTCTTTTCTAGTGCTTCACTTTAAATATACAGTCTGTGTGACTTAACAATAAAATAAATTTAATAATCTATTCAATTATTGAATAAAACATTAAGAATATGAAAATCCATCTTCAATCCAAATCCAATCCAGATAGTGATCCCAACTACTGGTAGCGCCTAGAAAGGCTCACCACTGGCTACATCTTCAAGGGTGTCAACCAACCACAGCAAGAGCCCCGAGGGAGGTTCTGGGGGCAAATGGATATGTATTGCCAGAAATCATCCAAATGACTGTTGAGTTGAAAAGGCGTGTTTCCTTTTTCTTCCCCAAGGGTTTTAAGATGGTCTTGATTTGTAACTCAGAGTTGCAATCCTTTTGCCTCCATCTCCTGGGTACAGCCAACATGCCTGGATGGAAGTTGCTGTTACACCTGTCCCACTGAAGCCATTCTGAGCTCTCATCCTTGTTCATGCCTGTCTGCCAAGCTCTCTGAGATGGTAGATGTGATGGAGATGGTACTTACAGCTCCACAGGTAGACTGCATGTATAGCTGCCCGGAGACACCACTGGAATGAAGTAAGGAAGAGGACCAGTAGGTGAACGTCCCTGGGCTTCATCCTTGAACATCCAACTTAAATGTCACTTGCCCGAGTCTTCAATCTAAATCGAGTCATCTGTGACACACTTTCTTGGAACCCCAGGCCTTTCCAAGTAGCATGAATGAAAACTTGACAGTTAATCAATCTCTCCTTTTTCATAGGCTTTCTACTCTTGGCTTTGAGAAAGCCCTGTGGTTTTATTTTTACCTGCCTAACCGATCCTTCCCAGTATCATTTCATTGGTTTCTCATCTCACCCCTAGACCTTATATGTCACCTTCCCCATTGAGCTTTTCTCTCTATGCTACGTCTCTTGGGGGGTTCATGCCTCTAAATACCTACCACCTCCAGGCTCTTGACTGTCCAGACAGTCCAGAGTAGGCAACTGAGGCTAAAGAAGGCCTGGCCCAGTTCGCTGTGCCTCTGAAACCAGCCCCTCTATGGTAGCGGCATCTCTCCTATTGCTCAGATAACAACCTTGATGGTATCTGGGATTCCTTCTTTCCTTGTTCCCTTTTAATTTCTTGGCAAGGCTTAGCCACTCCACTTCCAAACCATATCCGTAGCTCACCCACTTCTTACCACCCCATTTGCCTGAGCGCTGTCGCATTCTGCCAACGTTATTGCGACAGCCTTCTCCTTAGATGCTTGACCCTTTCCCTTGACTTCTGGCAGCGAGAGTGATGGTTTTAATACAGGGGACGGATTACTTGATCCCTTGCTTAAGCTCCCTCAGTCTTCTCCTTTTACAGCCTCAGAAGAGCCAGCTCTCTCTCTCTCTCTCTCTCTCTCTCTCTCTCTCTCTCTCTCTCTCTCTCTCTCTCTCTCTCTCTCTCTCTCTGTGATTCTGCACCACTCAACCTTGGTTACACAGTTCCCCCATGCTAAGGACCTGTGGGTTTCCACTGACCGCCATCTTTTCCTGAATGTCCTTCTTCTAGATATCCATGGGGCTAAAGCAATCACTTCTTTCAGGTCTTTACTCATAAGACACCTTCTGGCTGACAATAGTCCAAGCCTGTAGTCCCAGTACTAGGGTGCACGAGGCAGGAGGATCATGAATTCCAGCCAGCCTGGGATGTTTAGCTCTTGCTTATATATAGCCTGTCTCAACAAACAAAAAGCTACAATAACAACAACAAGAAGAAAAAAGCCAGGCCACCATCTCGAGGAAGGCTTTTAGCCCTTCCTGTCTGAAATAAGCCATTCTTATACCATTTACAATCTCATTTTAATTTTAACTTTGTGTATTTGTGTGAGTGCCTGCATGTATGCATATGTGTCTGTGGTGACCAGAAAAAGAAGACAGGTCCTCTGAACTAGAATTATAGGCAGTTGTGAGTCACCTGATATGGGGGTGGGGGACTGAACCTGGGTCCGTTGGAAGTGTACCAAGTACTCTTAATAGGTGAGCCATCTTCTCTCCAGTCCCTAAAATCTCTCTTTTGATTTAGTGGGATTTGTAGGTACCTATAATGTAGTTTACATAGTGCTATGTCTTTCATAAATCTCCTACTAAAGAGTTTTCTAATTTTTTTGAACATGTTATCCCAACACCTCTGACGTATCTTTTCACATGGTTGGTTTTTAATGTCCACTGAATGTGACTATGTGAATTCTTGTGACCACCTGCTTGGTGTTTCTGATACCCTCTTAAGAAGTGAGCTCTACAAGGAGATTCAATATCAAGCTGGATTCCTTCACTCTGGTATCCCTAGATCTGAGCAGAGGTCCCAATGGGTCGTAGAGAATCAGTAAGTGGCTTATTTTTAACTAAACACTTGGAAATATTTGACAGAAGGAATTGATTCTAATGGAGCAAGGTAACACAGACAACCTTACCGTTATAAGGTTGTGAAAATGGCCCCTTTTGTCAGCCTCAGCATGACACAAGGTTTTGCTGAAAGTCATTCTCCATAGCTCCTCAGAGTTTGTCAAGTTGAAACACACACAGTCAAGCATACATGGACCAATGTGAAACCAAGCTTTCAGTTTGGTTCCTAAAGTCATCATGATGGCAATACTTATGTACAGAAAAAGATTCACTGAAACCCCTTCGATCACCCACATGGTACAGATCACACCATTTTATGCATTCTGTGCCATCTTAGTAAATTCAGCCCATCCAGCTTTCCCTCTAAAGTCTAACAGATGGCCTAGGCTGTTTCTTTGGTTGAGAACCAGATGAAGTCGTTGGCTTGAATTTAAGTGCCATATTGTAGGAATGGGGGGTTACATCTACATGTATATATTCATCTGGATTTTCTGTTGCTGAGCATATAATTGAATTCAAACAACTTAAATGTTTGTGCACTGTAACTCCATTGTAACATTTGGTGTAATTATTGTTGTTAGGCCCCCTTCCTATCTGTCAAAGACGCACAACATCATGAGGGGAAAAAGGTGGAAAACAACCCTTTTGGAACCATTGACACAGTTGGTATGACAACTAGCAGAATGTCAACCATAATGATGCTTCCAGAAAAAAAAAAAACCAGTCTCAATTGTACACAGATTGTAAATCTCTATACAAGAAAGAGCATGGGTGTATTGCCAGCTCTATGCTGAGTGCTAGGTACTGTGTGTATATGTTTGGAGTAGTTCATGGCAACCCTTTGAAGAGGATGTCACAATTCCAGTCATCCTGTGGTGAGTCTTTGCAACATCCAGGCAGACATACAGGTTTGGCCCATTGCCTGAAAAAACACACTGAGCCCCAGCATGATGGTGACACTCTGAGCCAAGCGTCTGATGAAACACCCCTCTCCCCTTCCCTGGGGGAGTCTTTTTGTCCACACAAGTCTGCCTTGCTGGGATGCCTGGATGCCTCTTTGTCCACCCTACTCAACTAACCAGAGTCTTTATCTAGAAAGAAAACAATAACAGTACAGCAACTTGATCCAAGAGTTTGGCCTTGTGATTCTTGCTTTGTTGGTGGAGTTGGGAAGCTTAAATGGCGCTTTCGCTGGAAATTATGAATTACCACGAACCACTCAGCCAACAGGACAAAGGAGCTGTGGTCGCTTCCTACGTTTCTCTCTTGAATACATTCTTTACTTAGTGGCCTAGTTTCTGCGATGAGTAACTGCTTTTCTACAGCCCAGCTCTCCCTGGGAGGATTTCTACTATATCACCATTGCTTGGGGCAAGCAGTACTGGAATATTCCATCTGTCTTGCTTTGTATTCTTCTTCCTGTTTTTATTTTTTTGTTTTAGTAGCTGTCATTTTTTTGACCACCTCCACCTCTCCCCAAATCATATTTAACTATTGACCATCCCCCGTGTAGCCAATATTTATGTTTTCTGGTATTTCCCCTCTGTCTTAGTCAGTTTTCTAATGCTGTGAAGATAATCCATGACTAGAGCAAGTAATAAAAGCAAATATTTAACTGGGGCTTGCTTACAGTTTCAGAGGGTGAGTCGATGACCATCATGGCAGAGAACATGGCAGCAGGCAGACAGGCTACACTAGAGCAGTGGCTGAGAGCTTCCTTCTTATCCAAGTTGGAGTTGAGGAGCAGAACAAGGGATTAAGACTGGTGTAGGTTTTTTAAGCCTCCGAGGCAGATTCATCTCCTCTGACACACCCACACCTCCAAATCCTTCCCCAAACAAGCTAGGGACCAAGCTCTCACATATATGAGCCTGCGGGGGCCATTTTCATTCAGACCACCATGCCATACCTTTCTTTTCTAGCTACTCTTCCTCAGCAACCCGGTTCATCCTACCACCCACCTCCACCGTGTTCACAAAGTACAAAGGGCTCCAAGTTGACTACACTGATAATGACAGAGAGGAAGGAAGAGGTGTGGCAATTCTGCAGTTCACGTTTTTATATAACGAAAGTGATTCTTGGGATCTTTCATTAGCTTTATCCATGGGACCCGACTTGTAATAAAACATAACTGAGAAATGAGTCTGGGACGATTAGGCTCCAAACCACCTACTGACTCTACTTCCTCTCACTACTCTCCCTAAGTAGCAAACTCTCATTCGGTGAAGGTTTTGGGCAACAATACTGATCGGGCATGGTTGGTTAAACAGTCTCATGTGTGAATGACAGACTGGTGTATGAGCCTTAGGCTCTGTGTGGTAGACTCTTGTGTGAGTCCCTACATGGGTCTGGAAGCTTGGCTTTGAAAAGAGAGACCAGACCAGGTGAAGGAGTTTCCCCAAATCATCAACAGTATGGATTGCAAGTGTTTGGTCTGTGCACAGAACCGTGCAAGACTTCAAGGAGACCAGGTCTTCCAATGAGATGACACTTGAGAGACCTCCTGGCAACTGAGTACACTCACACTGGGCAACTTCCTAGGAGGGGTTTGAGTCCTAATTTTATAAAGGTGCTAGTAAGGTTGGAAAGGAAGAGGGCAACTGTGTAAACCCAGCCCAGGTGGGATGAGGGAAAAAGCCAGGTCATGGCCGCATGAAGAGTAGGGACATCCTCTCTCCCTACTGAACTGTGGGAGACGCAGCCAAGCACGGTGACCCATCAGGGATGGACACAAGGAGACACATGTCATCCTGTCTACTCTCTCATCTCCTGGGGATGCTCCTGGTTAGCCCCAAGCAGAAGGTATCCCACCCATTAAAAAAAAGTCACCCAGACATAGCAGGAAATGAATAAAGCCAGCGGGCCTCTCAAAAGGCAAATGAAAGAAAAAAATGTGCTGTAACTTGACACACAGTTTTACAAGAGTACGTTATTTGTTTAGTAGCATCCTTATTATGCAGTGTCCTTCTTCTACATCACAATGTTTTATTAGGTTAGAGTCAACTGAGAATGGCCCACACAAAATATTGAACTAGACCGGCTTTCCGGCTCACACTGAGAGGCAGGTCAGCAAAGCAGGCGAAAGGAACATGTCTCAGTTGCTCAAGCAATGCTTTGGTTCCTTCCCTTCTCTGTTGCGTAACGTCTTCACTCCACTCACCCGGAGTTTTCTTCATGCCCGAGTCCATCGTTTTACAAGTCTCCTGTTTTTCCTTTCCTTCCTTCCAATAAAAAAGGGCTGCTGGACTCACACCTCCATCCACACAGGCTTGGGGATACCGTACCTGGCGGTGTTTCAAGGACTGTTTTTTTTTTTTTTTTTTTGCTTTTGTTTATCTCTTTCCTCTCTCTAGAGAGAAAAACAAAAAAGACTGGTTCAGAATGTTGTTTTCCTGTCATTTGAAACTTTCTGGATGTAGAAGTCACTGGAGAGAAACACTGTGCTCAGGGACTGAAGGAAATGGCTTGGCTCCCATCTGTCCCCAGCCATCCAGGGAGAAATTTTTCTTTCCATTGTTATACAGGTTGCTACTCACTGAAGATGTTGCTTTTCTCCTCAGAGATTATGTGGGTAAGGCAAGGAGATGTGACAGATTCACACAGTGCTGAGCCAAAGAGGCAAAAGTAAAACTCAGGGGCAGGCAGAGGGAACTGGCCTTCGCTCAGGGCCCAGGAAAGTCTCTGGGTTCTGGCCTGCACATACAGCTCACAAAAGGCCCACCCTTTATTGCTAGGAGTCTGGGAGATTGGGCGAGCTAATGTGATTTCCATTTTCACCCAGTGGGCAAAATAAAGATGGGGTTTGTATGGACAGAAGGAACCAGTTAGTGAATGAACAAGACACTCATTTTGACTTCTCTACCAGAGTGAAAGTGTGGGTTTAAGTACATGAGAGTTGCTGGTTATCTGTGTGCACAGGGCAAATAGACCTGTATGTGCCTGCCTCTGCGCTCCTGGATTTCTGTTTCTGGTGGTGTGAGAGACCGTCATTCTTCCTCTACTGTCGTGTTCCTCAACCTTCTTGATGCTACGTTTGACACTGTTCCCCATGTTGTGGTGACCCCCAACTAAAAAATTATTGTTACTTCATAACTATAATTTTGAGTCATAATATAAATATCTAATATGCAGGATACCTGATATGCGACCAACCCCTGTGAAAAGGTTGACTGACTCCCCAAAAGGATTGCAACCCACAGGTTGAGAACCAGTGCTCAGCTGGATCCTGTGTGAAGCACAGACTATGCTCGTAGGCAACTGTGGTTCCTACCTACAGTCCTTCCTCTTATCGGCATGTCAATGGACTTGTGAGTTCTTGTGTTTGCTCTCTTATTGTTTTTTAAAGAAAATTAATATATAAGTTGCATGATGGGAATTGAAAGATGTTGAAATCTCATCAGGCAGTGGCGGCACACACCTTTAATTCCAGCACTGGGGAGGCAGAGTCAGGTGGATGTCTGAGTTCCAGGTCAACCTGGTCTACAGAGCAAGTTCCAGGAAAGACAGGGTTACACAAAGAAACCCCAACTAAGTGGGAAAAAAAAGATGTTGAAGTATTGATTCCCAGAATCTAGGAATGTCTCTATATTTGAAAAGGATATGTTTGGAGACTGGAAAGATGGCTCAGTATCTAAGAGCACTGGCTGCTCTTCCAGAGGAGCCGGGTTTGATTCCCAGTATCCACATGGTGGCTCACAACCACCTGCAATTCCAGTCCCAAAGAATCCAACAACCTTTTCTGAGCCTCTGTGGCCACTGCACGCACATGGTACACAGACATGCATGCAGTTGAAAACACCCATGCATATAGAATAAAAAGTAATGAAACAATGAAAATGGGATCTTTTTAGATAATTAGGTTATGATGGGATCATCAGGGTTGGCACTAATACTATTCAAATGGTGTCTTTCCAAAAAAGTAGAAATTTGGGCAGGGGGCAGCAACATGAGGCCATAGGGAAAAGATGTCCGTCTTCGTAAGCTAAGCAATTCCCAAGACTACAGGAGCCAGGAGAATGCGAAAAGCAGATTTCAAAGGCCCTCAGGGAAGACTAACCCTACCAACATCTTGATTTCAGACTTGGGACCTCCAGAAGTACAAGGTACAATCAAGTATCCGCTGGCTAAGCCACCCAGCTTATGGGTGCTTTGCGAACTAGACCCAGGAAGATAGTACAACGGCAGTTGATGAAACCCAATGCAGTCTCTATGTCTCCAGTGTGGAGACCAAAGCTCAAGGAGTAACATGACTCACACAGTCACAGAACCAGTTGGAACCAGCTCTTGAAATTCCCAGATCATCCTTGACCTGTGGCTGGCCTCATTAATGGCAATGGACTTCCATCACTAGGTGGAAAAGACGGAGAATGCCTCCCCTGCCTTGTCATGTACAGTCCCCTGCTAGATTTTAATCATTAAATACAAGGCTTGGACTCTTCAGATGGAGCAAGTGTGCTTATGCTCTGACTTTCAGAGTCAACAGATTTGACTTGTGTTCGGGGACTAATTGTTTAAGATGTCACCAGAGCCCAATGGGGTTTTAGTGAGTTATGTATCCAAGTTATTCCTTACATATGAAAATGGGCGATACATGAGTTCCTTCTTGAGGAGGCCAAGGACCATTTCATCTCCATATGGTGTCTTCTATTGGGAGAGCCCAACATTCTGGTGAAGTTGTTGGAGCTCTTGAGCCAAAGTTACAAATAGTTACCAGTGATGGTTAATTGTCAACTTGATTGGGTTAAGAAAATACCTGGGTGTCAATGAGGAATACCTTCGGGTGTGTCTGTGAAGGTCTTTCCAGAGAGGATTAGCTGAAGGGGAAAAACCTGCCCCGAATGTGCGCCACATTCTAGGACTCAGGCAAAATGAAGAGGGGGAAGCCAGCTGTCAGCTAGCATCCTCTCCGCTGCATCCTGATCTGTTAAGGTGTGATGAGCCCCTGCCTCACGCTCCTGCTGCCACAGACTCCATGGTGCCTTCCCCCATAGGATGAGTGACAATAAACATTTCCCCTACTTCTGCCTAGTGTTTGTTATGGCAAAAAAAAAAAAAAAAAAAAAAAGAGGAAGTAAGATAGTGTCTCACTTGCCCACTGCTGGTCCTCCACCAGCTCACGTGAAGTGTTGGCATGATGGGGAACCTCTCTGAGATAGTCTTCACAGCTGTAGAGTTAGTGGCTACCATCCTGAGCAGGAAAGAACTCCATCTGTTTGCCCCATTTCCCATCAGCTTCTCCGAGGGCCATCATGCTGTCTGTCACTGCCCTTCCTGGGCACCTGACTCTGTTTTGACCCTGCCTCCTTTGAACCTCTCCGTGATCAGTTCCTGGGTTTCCATCTGATATAAGGAGAACCATTTTCTCTCTCTCTCTCTCTCTCTCTCTCTCTCTCTCTCTCTCTCTCTCTCTCTGTCTCTGTATCTCTCTGTGTCTCTGTGTCTCTGTCTCTCTCTCTCTCTCTCTCTCTCTCTCTCTCTCTCTCTCACACACACACACACACACACACACACACACACACACACATGCCTCTCCAAGGATTCCCTACATACTGGTCCCAAACAGTTAGGTCAGGCCTTTGACCTGGTAGAGAAAGGGTGTAGGTATTAACAGTGATAACATCATTTTCTGAACCAGGAGACTCAAGGGGAAACGCTGCACACTCAGGTGTTTTGGGCCTAAGACTCTGGGCTAAGAGGACATGGTATATCGACGTCACACTGAAAGCAATGGCTGCTGGGGATGGTCATTTGATTGCTGACTTGAGTCTTGCTGTGTAACCTGAGAAGTCTAGAGGATTGTGGTGACAAAGGAGTAGGAAGGGACAGGAAGGAGAGGCCAGAGCTGCACTGTCTGATCTGGCTTGCTCCCCTCTGGCTAAGTGGTAGACAGCTAAAAGCTGACCTAGTTATTCCAGAGAGATTTTGTAAGCTGCAGACACACAGAAAGCTGCTTTAGGAAGAGCTCCCCTGTGATTTTAAAAGCGCCTGGGCTACTTTTGCCTTTTCGAGTTCTTCTTTCACACAGAGAATAGTTTTAAACATGCATTTTACAACCACACTGGTGTAAAGGTGAATCTATTAATATTATATTTAGTCACCTTCCAGATACTATAACAAGTACCTGGGGTCATCACATTATAAAAATGAAAGGTTCGCTTTGGGCTCCCAGTTTGGGCATGGCAGTCCATGGTCTTTCAGCCTGAGGCCAGGCGGCTCATTATAATGAATGTCTTAGGGCTTCTACTGCTGTGATAAACACCATGAGCAAAAGCAGCTTGGGGAGGAAAGGGTCTGTTTCACTTCCACATCACATCGCAGTCTGTCACCCGAAGAAGTCAGGGCAGGAACTCAAGGCGGAAACCTGGCGTCAGAAACTGAAGCTGAGGCCATGGAGGGGCCCTGCTCACTGCCATGTTAACTAACACATACTGCTGCTGAGGATAAGTGTAGTGTTTCAGAGGCCAGTGTCCCCTCTGCCCTGCTCTGCTTTTTGTTTTTGTTTATAGTTTGTGTGTGTGTGTGCACACGTGTGTGTAATATGACAGAGCATGTGTGGAGGTCAGAGGTCAAGGGGAGAGGGGAGTCTGTTCTTCCTTCTGCTGTGGGATCCGGGGACTAAACTCAGGTCATCAGACTTGTGTAGCAAGCCACTTCAGCTCACCAAGCCACCCCTAGACACACACACACACACACACACAAACACACACACACACACTTTTTTTTACTAAGGCATCACTTTGCTATTGTATGAGTGTCCCCCTGTCCTAGTTTCATTTCTATTGCTGTGCTAGAAAGAAAAATAAAGAACCCGACAAAAAGCAGCTTGTGAGAGAAAAGGGTTTATTTTACAAGTCCAGGTTATAGTTCATCATTGTGGAGAAGTCAAAGTAGGGGACTTCAAACAGCTAGTCACGTCGCAGCCACAGTCAAGAGCATAGAGAAAGAAATGCGGACCTGTGCACTTACTGGCTTGCTGTGTTCGGCTCAGTGTTTCCACCCTTCTATAGATGGTCTAGGAAATGGTGCCATCCATAGTGGGCTAGTTAATTGAGACAGCTCCACAGACACATCCACAATCATCCTCATAGATGAGTCCTTCCTGAGGCACTCTGCCCAGGTGAATTTAGGCTCTGTCAAGTCCACAGGTAAAGCTGACTATCATACCCGACCCACCCACCCACCCACCCACCCACCCACCCAGCAGCATGCGTGTTTGCAGCCTTTCTTCCCAGTGCAGCAGGGTCTGGAGGTAAGGGCTATGGGATATGTTTGGATCACAGAAATGGAGCCTTCACATTGGACCAATACTCTCCTCCTGTAGATGGGTTAGCTACCACCTTTTCTCTCCTTCACAACTTCTGCTTGTCCCTTCCCTTCCCACCGTAAGCCGAGGAATCACAAGGCCCTGGCCAAAAATGAAGCAAATGTGACATCATGTTATCTGACTTCCGACCTCTAGAACTATAAGTCAAAATAGCCAAAATAAGCCTTTTAAAATATAAATAATCTAGTCTCAAGTCTTCGGTTATAGCTATAGAAAATGTGTAGGGCAGATTTATTTACAGAAACATGTATTCATAATAAAAGCCATCTTATTTAGTGTTCAATTCTATGAGTTTTAACAAAAGTATATAGCCTTGCGAGCCTTGCTATAGGCTAGAGACATCACTCCTCCAAACCCCTCAGTAGCTCTTGCCCCAACCGGGAAACCCTGAACTTCACTGTTCCTGCTCTCCAAGTGCCAACCAGGGGTCGTGACACTGTCTAACTTCCGGGTCAGCCGCTCTGCACATTCAGGATGCCATGTAGAGTTTCTTCTTCTGTTGTATTCACAGTCGTGACTGGATGAGCCACACCATCAAACTCAACTCCTCCTCACCCTCCTCCCCAGCTCTATTCTTCCCAGGTAGACTTTTTTTTTTAATAACTTCTTTATTGACTCACTCTTTGGGAGTTTCACATCATGCACCCCAATTCCGTTTATCTCCTGGCCCCCCCCCCCGTCCTCCTCTCATCCCTGCCACACACACCCACATAAGGAAACAAATCAAAGTAAGCAATCAAGTGAACAAAAGCAAAAAAAAAAAAATCCCCCAAACAAACAAAGAAACAAATAAAACCAAAACAAAACAAAATACCCCAACAACAGAAATATCTCTTTGCTTCTCCTTCTTTCCCGGTTCTCCAACACCTCTTGATTCATCCTGGTGGCAATGGAGGCTTCAGTGTGCCGTATAGAATACCTATTTGTCCCATCAGTTTTACTGTCAAGTGTTCACTGCAAAGAGTCACTGGTCTGTGTTCAAGGCCTCTTGGTTTCTGGTCCACCATCATCGCTGGAGCCTGACCGGAACTCCTCTGGGATGTCCTGTGTCTGCCACTAGTCTTGGAGATAGCATCTACCCCATCTAGGATGGGCTGGAGCTGGTGAAGAGACTGGTCCTGTGGAATGGTACCCCAGTTGACTCCTATCACAAGCCCAGAGCTCCAACTCTCTAACTGCATGGTTGGTCTTTCCTGTGAGCAAATGTTATCTGTGTCACTTCGTTAACATCAACTCAAACAGATCCCAGGGGCCTCTGTGAGTGACAAAGACACTCTGACCCCTTAGGAAGTTCTAAAGGGAGAAGATGAATGAATTCTTTATAGTATGCTACCTAGCAGATTCATTGTGAGAATAAGGGCTTTGTACAGGTAATGCTTTTATTATACACACAGTAGATGCTCAATAAATGATCATCATTGGCCACTTATGTGGATAGCTTTCAAGCCACTGTGAAAAGGTCTTTGTATAGCGCATGTCACATGTCAAAGGACAGACACTTAACAAAGCATTCTGATGAGGAGGTGAATACTCTCTTATCTTAAAGCCAAGGCTGCTATCTCCATGTTAAACTGGCACTGGAATCTCTTCTCAAATAAGGTCTTTCAGCTGTGAGAGAAATGATTAAATAGAAAGAGACGAATTTTAATGACTCAACTAAAGCTGAAACACATTTTAATTCACTACGCTCAGAGCAAGTTGAACTATGTGTGCTATTATCAATGGCCTTTTGTATCACTGAAAATACCTCAAAAAACTATTGACTTATTTGCTTGCAAAAGCTTGTACCTTGGGACCAGCAAGATGGTTCAGTGGTTAATGGAGCCTGTTGCCAATCTCAATGACCTGAGTTCAACCTCAGGAATCTTTCCATGCTGGAAAGAGAACTGACTCCCAGAATTGTCCTCTGACCTGCACGTGAGTGATGTGGAGTATATGTATTTCCTACACCCACCCCTGCTCCCTACAAAAAATAAATTATATATGCACACACACACACACACACACACACACACACACACATGCCAACTTACATCTGAGCTTATAATAATTTCAGATACCTAAAAGCTTCCAGTTTGGGATCCTTAATTATGGAAGTTATGATGTGGCCACATTTTAAAAGGATTTGCTTACCTGCACTGTTAGTGATATTTCACATAACACATCAACACAGCTAATATGAGTGTGTGTGTGTGTGTGTGTGTGTGTGTGTGTGTCTGTAAAGAGATTTCTGTTTAGGAATTGCCTTACCACACCTTAGGGAAGCTCAATGACTCCAAAGTTTAAAGGGAAAGGCCAGCAGGGTGGGGACACAGGGAGGGATTTAGTTTGAGTCCACAGGCGGCAGCTGTAGAACCAGGTAGAGCTGCCATTGTGGATGAGGTTCAGAGGCAGTTCTGCTGGAGAGATCGCTCGTTTGGGGAAGGGTAGCCCTTTGCTCTAGTTGGGCCTTCAACAGGTAGGGTGAGGCCTACTAAAGGCTCAAGACCCATCCGCTTTATTTAGAGTCTATTAGAAGGTGGGCTGAGCAAGCCAGGGGAAGAAATCCAGCAAGCAGCTCCCCTCCATGGCCTCTGCATCAGCTCCTTTCTTTGGGATCCTGCCCTGTTTGAGTTCCTGTCCTGACTTCCTTCACTGACAAGCAGCAATGATGAATGCCAAAAAACCCTTTCCTCCCCAACTTGTTTTTTGGTCATGGTGTTTCATCACAGCCATAAAAACCCTAAGACAAGAAGAAAAAGGGGAGAGAAAGAGAAAGAGACAGAGGTGGAATAGAAAAATGTCACCAAGAGGCTTGTCACAACACAAGAGAGACATGTTCAGATTGTGTCTGATCTTCTTAATGTGGAAAACATGATCTTTTTGCTCAGCTTTGCCAGACAAGCTGACGTTTCTATTTGCTGTTTTCCTGATCTTTTATCTTTTTACCAGTGGTTCCTTTTGGGCTCTGATGGAAAATTAGCTTCAGCGACATTTTGCTAAATGGATGAGCTTCAGTGAATTCTATTAAATAAGCCTCATAACTCAGCTGCCTGCTCCTTAATCATTTGTCCTGCTCTGGTCTGCACCGTCTCCCACTTATCTCCTTCCAGCCTGGTGTTATCCATGGCTGAACACAATGTCCTTGATTATAGCCCTCAGTGTTATGACAAGGGCTTGCTTGCTCCTATCTCTCCTCATGCCTCCTTCACCATCCCTCCCTTCCAAAGTCCTCCCTAGAGTGGACTATGTTTTGGACACTACTTAGTGCTCCCAGACAACACTCTGGGCCAAATCTTATCTAGGCCCTTTTTATGGGTGGCTTCGTATCTGTCCACAGACTTGGCAAACTTCCCGGAAGAGTGGTAGAAGTGATGTACTCCTGACCCAGGAAATTCCAGCGGGAAGTGTCAAAAGGACGGGGCTGTCGGGGGAGCTGGAGGAAGTCGGTGCTCATGGTGAGAAAATGGTTAGGGAGGGATAAACTTGGACAAAAGCATGAAGCTGCCAGAATTTATCTGCCATCCTTACAACCCCTCTAAGGTTTCAATGATTGTTACCTCTTTCTACAAATCCTGGTCTCCCCAGCCTGCTGGACCTGGAGAGACAGTACGATTCTGGATTTCCCCTGCTGACATTTTTTGTTCAAATTTACATCTAATTAACTCTGAACCAGTAACAGAAGGGCAAAAGGTTTGAACAGATAGCTCACCAGAGAAGATAGGAAGGTGACCAAAGAAAGGGTACATGGAAAGCTGACGGCAAGTAGAACCAGCATGAGCTACCACTCTGGTTACTAGCATGATCACAGGGTACGAGGGTCCGCCTCAGTCTCCGCTGGTGGGAATGCAAGACGGCTATAGCTATTTTGGAAGGCTGGAAGGTTTCATCAGTTTCTTTAAAAGGTAAATACATCTGTGCCACACAGCCAGGTCATCCCACCTTTGTGTAAATATCCCAGAAGAAATGAAAGCCCATCCCCACACAAAAACTGTTCACAAATGTGTTAGCTCCTCCAGAGCCCGGACTCTTAGTAGCCTGAACTAAGGTTGCTTCCGTAACAAAATGCCATGGGCCAGATGGCTTAAAAGACAGAAATTAATCTCAGTTTCTGAGTCTGGAAAGTTGAAGCTTCTGACAAGGTTCCTGGTCGAGGCCTCTTCTTGGCTTTGCAGATGGCTTCTCACAGGGTTGTCCCTCTGTGTATGTTCTGGGAGAACGACAGGGACCTTGTAGCTTCCACAAGGTTCCTCTTGGCTTCCTCCTGCAGTGGTGTGAGACAGAACTAGGCTACCAAATGACATCAGCTGAAAGGAACAGCTGATGGCAGCAGGCACCAAGACCTCAAGCCAGCAAGTGAGGTCATCTGAGATAATCTTGTCCCAGTCGCTCCAGAAGACATCAGACGCATGAGAGACACTGGGCGGAGACTTAGGTGAGCCGCAAGTAGAGAACATAGCAGACATACAGTTGTTCTAAGAGGTGAGTCTTGGGGTGGCCGAAATGCAATGATGCATACATAATTCCTCTGAGCCAGCCATTTGTGAAATCAACAGCAGGTTCTCAGGAAGACTCCCCCCCCCCCAAGAACTTATGTCTAGCATTCTTTTTAAAATTTATTTTATTTATTTATTTTTTAAAAAATACTTATTTATTATGTATACAATATTCTGTCTGTGTGTATGTCTGTAAGCCAGAAGAGGGCACCAGACCTCATTACAGATGGTTGTGAGCCACCATGTGGTTGCTGGGAATTGAACTCAGGACCTTTGGAAGAGCAGGCAATGCTCTTAACCTCTGAGCCATCTCCCCAGCCCCATGTCTAGCATTCTTACTGCCTCACTCTAATAATGGGCAAATTGCTCGCCATTTTCCCTTCAATTAATGTCCTTTTCTTTTCTTTTTGATTTAGTTTGCTTTCTTCTTTTTTTTTAATTTTTAAAGTGTTTTTTTTTTTTCTGGTTTTTCAGACTGTGTTTCTCTGTGTAAGAGGCCCAGCTGTCTTGGAACTCACTCTGTAGACCAGGCTGGCCTTGAACTCTCAGAGATCTGCCTGCCTCTGCCTCCCAAATGCTGGGATTAAAGGCGTGCGCCACCACAGCCCAGCTAAGATTTACGTATCTATTATTTCCTGTGATGAGTGTTTTGCCTGCTTGTGTGTCTGTGTGTGCCTGGTGCCAGCAGAGGTCAGAAGAGGGCATTGGCTCTCCTGGGACTGTACATTACAGACTGTAGTGAACCACCATGTGGGTCTGGGAATTGAACTAGGGTCCTCGTCAAGAACAATATGTACTCTTAAACACTGAGCCAATTCTCCAGCCCCGGTTCTTCTGTTTTGATAGGGCCTCACTATGTAGCCCAAGCTGGCCTGACCAATCCTCCTGCCTCAGCCTCCTGAGTGCTACAATGACCGCCATGTGCCACTATATCCGTCTAGTTGACTTTTCAAACAGGAACGTCACTACGCATCTCAGAGTACATTTAAAAAACATTTTTTTCTGTAGGACGTTTCTATATGGAGCCAAGTGGGAGTGAGAAGTCTGGTTACATATTTAGTAAGTGTGTCTATTTTGATAGCTTTGGCTAATAAGGTATCTTTGTTGGGGCTGTCTTTAAATAGACTTACTGTCAGGCTGTGCCGGTAGGCCTTGCAGACAGTCTCCAGACTTCTTGGGATTGCCTCCTCTCTCTGCTTTCCTTTGCCCTCCTCAGGTCCTTCCTGACATCTCGGGGCATCCTTGTGAATGATATGCCCTTCACTTAGGACAGCCCGCCTCTTTTTTTCTGTCTCTGGCTCCACAGAGGACCCTGCATGTGCCGATGCTGTAGGCTGAATGAGTTATGCTGTTGGCTGCCGAGCTCGAGCAGAAGAGCTCAAACCAGGTAAAGATTTCACTATTTCCTTAGAGGGATGCTTCTGCTGGAGGTGCTCTCTGGGATGGGTTCAGATCCTGCTTTGAAGAAGTATCCATATTGGCTCCTAGGTTACACAGAATTAAGGCAAGTGACGGCCCACTGCCCTGGAGGAATACAGCAAATAGGACAAGGTATGTGGCTAAGAATGATTTCATCACTGGTATGTGGTTGACTTGGGGAGAGGGAGAGAGAAATATTCACTGGGGACCAAGAATGCCCAATCAGTGAGGTGGATCTAATGACAACCAGACGGCATCTCCTTTGGGGTTTAACATGATTTGATCCGTTCTGATGCCCAGGATGGTCCTAGAGGCAGCAAAGGGCTTCTAGACTCCCCAAAGGCAAGCTAAATCTACAGCAAGAAGAACCAATACACCCCTTAGAAAGGCCAGTGCGGTTAGAATGAAGGCTAGAAAGCCAACCTGACCCAGCACTCAGTCCCTGGAGTAAGCTTTGGGGCAATAACCATGTGCTCAAATGACACAAGGTGGAATTTCAGGAGCCAAAGAGTCTGGAGGTATGACCCCCCACACCATAACAGCCAGGGCCTGAAATCTGGCCTGCCGTATTGGTGTGGTGAGTGACATTTTTCTCCTCCAGTCATGGTTTGGATATGAAGTCTCCCTCCAAAAGGGTCATTTTGAAGGCCAGCCTCTTGCTAGTTGGTGGGTCCACTCACTGAGAAGTGATTGCATCATGTAGGCTCTGACCTCAGCAAGACATAATTTGATGGTGTTCATGGGGAGACAGTGGGAGCTGGTGTCTGGTTGGAAGAAGTGGGTCACCACTGGGAGAGTGTCTTACCCTCAGCTTCATTCCCTCTCTCCTACCTCCTATGAGGTGGGTAGTTCTGCTCTTCTATGCCTTCCCACAGCCATGATATTCTATTACTATGAGTCCCACACCAATGCAGCAAGCCAGTCATAGACTAAGACCTCTGTATCTACGAGCCAATTTAAGCCTTTCTTTTTTATACCATTTCTCTAGGGTTATTTGTTGCAGCAACAGAAAACTGGCCAACATCATCCTGTAAGCCATGACTCCTCCCTCGGATGAGCAGTGTCAGGAATGGATCCAAAGGCTCAGTGTAGAAGTCTATGCTCGACCAATTCCTCCCATGTGGATATGTTACAAGGCCTGATGAGATGAACTATCTGCACATCTTGCTTAGAACAACAGCTGGTAGAGTGTGAAAGATCAATAAATATCGGTTATGTGGCTTTTTGATTGTCCTTGTGACAGGCTCTGTAGTTCAGGCTAGCTTGGAACTTGTAGTAATTCTACTTTAGCTTCTAGAATGCTGAGGTTACAGACATGAGCCAGGAATCCTTGGTGGTCATATGTCTCAACAAAGATGGAATACACATTAGTAATATGCCTTTAATTCCACTGAGTCCTTGAGGTAGCAATGGCTGATTCTTGGGCCTTCTCTCCACAAGGCCCTTTGGTTGTTGAGGCAAGTTTTGTCATGACCCCTATCTACAGTGTCCTCCTGCCCAGGACACTGTTATCAGGGCATGTTCTGTCCTGGGTGTGGGTGCTATGACACTATGTCTCTCCGTCTATCTTAAAACCATCAACCAGGCAGAAACTAAGGTGTTCTTCAACCTCAAGGTGGATCTCTTCATCACATATATAGCTGAGAATGAATTATAAAATGGTTCATCTTGGTTGTCAGCTTGACTACATCTGGAATTAACTAAAACCCAAGCAGCTGGACACCTGGGAGGGATTCTTCTTGATTGGACCTTTTGAGGTCAGAAGACCCACCCTAAATCTGGGCCACACCCTCTGGTGGCGGCCCACATAAAAGGACACGGGAGCAGGGAGCTTTTGCTTTTTGGTTGCTTTATCTATCCTGTCCCTGAGCCATTCCTTCCCTGGAATTAGAACCAACTTCTTCAGGATTCTACCATGGACTGAAATGGCTTCCCTGGGACTCCAGCACCAGACTGGGATAGCTGAGACTTCCAGTCTTATGGACTAAACAACTATCAGAACTTTGACCTTTCTTTCATCCACTATTGGGCGACTTGGACCAAAGTCCATATCCACATGTGTGTATGTATTTTATATGAGTATAATATATAAAATAATATAATATAAACATAATATATAGTATATGTGTATGTATGTGTGTGTGTTCATTCTGTCATCTCTGTTTTGTTCCAGACCCCTAATACTATGAAAGATGTAGAACTTCTTTCTCCATCTACCTCCAATTGCTGGACCTACAAGCATGTACAACCGTCTCTCTCTCTCTCTCTCTCTCTCTCTCTCTCTCTCTCTCTCTCTCTCTCTCTCTCTCTTTCTCTCTCTTTGTCTCTCTCTCCTCTCTTCCTCCTCCTCCTCTTCCACCTCCTCCTCCTCTACCTCTTCCTCCTCCTCCTCCTCCCTCCCTCCTTCCCTCCCACCCTCCCTCCTTCTCTGAGTCTCCATTGCTCAGATAAGCTGTGAATGTCTGAGTTCAGTCTGCCTTGACCTCCTCCTGGACTGTGGGTGTACACCATTGTACCTGGTCTGTTTTTTAAGTCCAGCTTTGGATTCTGGGTTCTGAATTTTTTTCCCTTTGGAAATGAGCACAGGTGGCTTGGGAGAGTGAGCAGATGCAGAAGGAGCTGTGGGGGGGAGGCTTCATACAAGTAACAGACTCACTATCCTGAAATAAGTGTCAGCCTTCAGCCAAGTGACTTGTGTAAATTTCCATAAACAAAAGTTTCAAAACATGGTAAATATAGATCCATTAAAGGGTCTTCAAACAGGATCCCGGCTGTGGCTGCAGCTTGGGTAGGGGATATGATGCAACATGGCTCTTAAACCGTTTCCTTCCCTTTTCTTCACTTCTGAGTGAGGATTGTTTGTTTTATTTCGTCTTTTTTTTTTTAGATAGAGTCTCTGTGTAGCCCTGGTTGCCCTGAAACTACCCCTGTAGACCAGGCTGGCCTTGAACTCGTAGAGATCTGCCTGCCTCTGCCTCCCAAGTGTGGAGATTAAAGGTGTGCAGTATTAAGCCCTGTGAGGATTTTTATTTGATGTGTAAAGGGTCTTTGGTTAAAAATAACTTACTGGCTTATTTGTCTCAAATGATCTTTATCTTTTGAGTGGTGGCTTTTAGGATGGCTATATATTTAAAGGGGTAACTATGTCCACGAAAGGGGTTACTTTGTCACAGTGGCTATGGGAGAGGACCAAGTCCATAGGCCTCCATATTTGCTTCTCAGCTGGTTCAGGTTCCCTTTAAAGAAACTTTGGTTGACCAGTATGGGTCTTTCTGTTGTTGTGAGAGATTTATTTTTATTTCATTTTATGTGTATGAGTGTTGTGCCTGCATATATGTCTGTGTGCCATGGTCATGCTTGATGCCCTCGGAGGCCAGAAGAAGGTATTGATCTTAGGAGGCATGGAGATCTTTGTGCTCACAGATGAGCACTAGGGGAACCTGGAATGTTAAGCACACCGGGTTGGTTGTTCCTTCAAGGGAAGGAATCCAATACCTGTTATCCACCCAGAAGGTGGGAAGTGGGCATGCTTTCCATCCTGGTGACATTTGCACTGTCTGTGTGGCTAGAGACTTCCTGCACCGGATTCTACCCCAGACCCTTACTGCAAATTTGTGTGTGTGTGTTTGTGTGTGCGTGTGTATGTGCGCGCGCACATTTTCAGTCAGGCTATAGAACCCATCTTTATGGACCTTCACAAAGAATTTCAATGTAATCACATCTGATCTATATTTAGCTTACTTTGTTCCTCAGGGAGGCTCTCTGTAGGCTTTGTTGTGTTCAAAGGATTGAGTTAATTATCAACAGAATAATTTTCACCAAATTGTTCTGTGCTTAAATATGCCTTAAATAAACCACTTAGAGTCAAACTTCAGAAGTTTGAACCAACACGACCACTGAACCTTTTTGTGCCTAAATGCCATTCTGCCTCCAGCAGCTGTCTCTCTACAGCCCATTAGGGTCTTAGATACCCTCACAACTGACACTCAACATGGGCTTGACCCTCTGGAAAGGCAAGAAATTATTTTTTTCTTTAAATAGAAGGGGAAGGTCAGAGTTCAGTCCTCTCACCCAAGGGGTCACAGCTGAAATGAGAGAGTGAAAGAGCACAGGTTTTTCTTAGCCCTCTGAAGCAAAGCATTTTATACAATTTTTTTTTAGATGTCTGTTAAGATCCAGGGGAGCAAAACATTCAGAAAACAGCTCTGAAATATTGTATGAGTGACTGTAGTATTCAATTCTTGGTTTCCTAAACAAGGGACGGTTGATGTAGTCAATTGGGGACACATAGGAATAAAAAGACCCCATGAAAAGGGGCATAAAATCCCTGTCAGTTATTTTGCGGGCTGGACTGTGGTGATAGATCATTTGAACCCTCTTTAGAAAGACCAAAAGGGTCCTCTGGGCATTTCTTGGCAGGGGGGCAAATCAGGCCAAGGGGCCAGGTGGCTCCCAGCTTCCAGTGGTGGCTGAACGGTGGAGTCAGCACCCAGAAGCTGCCCTGAGGCTGCCACCAACATCTCCCAACAGTACCTGAGGCCCTTTGCTCGAGATATAAAAATGGAAAGCACTGGGCTAAACAGAACATCGATCCAAATTTGACAAGGATAATAAGCCTTTAAACTCCTAATGGGGCAGCTCCTAGCTCCAGAATCAAGGGGGAAATCAACCCGGTATGGATTGATCAGTGGCCCCTTCATGGGAAAAAAAATGAAAGCAGGCACAACTTCTATTTCAGGAGCAGCTGTGACATACATATAGAACCTTCAGTTAGTCCTTGGGAACTCCTCTAAGTCATAAAAAGAGAAAAAATAAATTTTAACTGTTGCATGATCTCAGGGGGCATACATGTTACTATGAAAACAATGGTTGCCCACCAGCCAGGGTTCCCCATTCCTACTATGATTCCCCAAGGACATTACATTATTATACTTGATTTAAAAGACTGTTTTTTTCTTTCTTTACATCCTGATGATAAGAAATATTTTACATTCTCTGTTCCCACTTTAAACAATCAACAGCCAATGATTCAAAATTAGAGAAAAGTGTTACCACAAGGGACAAAAAATATAGCCCCACTATATGTCAACATTATGTACATAAAGCACTTCAGCTGGTGCTGATTAAATTTCCTGGGGTGTTAGTTATTCATTCTATGGATAATAGTCTCCTCTCACTCTTGTCTAATCAATACTTAAAGGAATGCTTAACTTTCATGGTAAATAAACTAAAAGAACAAAATTTAAACATAATTCCAGATAAAATACAAAAACAATCACTTTTTTTTTTGGTTTTTCGAGACAGGGTTTCTCTGTAGCTTTGTAGCCTGTCCTGGAACTAGCTCTTGTAGACCAGGCTGGCCTCAAACTCACAGAAATCTGCCTGCCTCTGCCTCCCGAGTGCTGGGATTAAAGGTGTGTGCTACCACGACCCGGCTGTCAATCACCTTATAATTATTAAAAATATATTATTACCCAACAACAAATTTGCCATCATCCTCTTTCAGCTTAAATCTTCCCACACATCATATCCTCAAATACTTTGAAAAAATTTGGGGCCGTGTCAGTTGGGTATGTTCTTATCTGCCTTATATTATCTTATATTAAGATTTAGTTCTGCTCTTTAATTTACTTTCTGGAGAATCTTGGTTAAGTCTATCAGAAACGTAATACCTGAAGTGGAGTGAGTTATTAGTTCGTTAAGTAGTGCTGCTGCAAAGGCAGCAACTCACAGAAAGAGTCCCTTACTCCCTGACCAATTACTCAGCCTTCCGTCTCATTATTACCTACTAGGATTCTAAATCAACAAGGTATTATAGAAGTTTACACATGGTCACAATCCCAGAGAACCTGGACAACAATGAGGACCCTAAGAGAGACATACATAGGTCTAATCTACATGGGAAGTAGAAAAAGACAAGATCTCTTGAGTAAATTGGGAGCATAGGGACCTTGGGAGAGGGTTGAAGGAGAGGGGGAGAGGTAGGGAGGGGAGCAGAGAAAAATGTAGAGCTCAATAAAAATCAATTTAAAAAAAGAAAAAAGAACTTTACACATGGCATAATTCTCTGCAGTGAGCTATAACCCCTTATTTACAAGAAATTACGGGCTTAATAATGATGGGAAGGACACATCTTAGACAATTTACTGGTAAAAAGCCTGTAGAAATCATCGTGCCACTAAGTAAAATGCAGGTTGATTATTTGTTCCCTGTTGATAATAAGTGGCAGGTGGCATTAGCATGTTACTTGGGATCTATAGATAATCATTATCCTAAAGATCCCCTTTTAAGAATTTTTGAAGTTACCCCATGGACATTACCTAAAATTACATCTAAAAATCCTATAGAGATCACTTTTAATGCTTTTACAGATGGACCTTCAAAAGGACACGGAGCTTATATTTTATATACAAATTCCACAAACTCCAAAGAAACGGTTGTACCCACGCTGGCTGTACAGCTCAACAGTCTGAACGCACTGTAATCAATCAGCTTTGTTCCACGTTTCTCAGCCGTTGAGTGTTTTAACTGACTATTTGTGCTCGAACTGTTTCTCTTCTAGGAATGACAAGACTTAAACCCAGCCCTACTACCCCACGACTAAGGCTATCTCGCACTTATTTCTGTCTCTTCAGACGTCTACACTACAATCATCTCCACATGTTTTCATGACTCATATTCATGCTCATCCTCACATGCCAGCTTCATTAACATCTGCTGGCTCTCAAGCCGATGCTCTGGCTCCCTCCTCACCCCTCATGCTTGCTTTCCGGGTCTCTTAAAAATCTCATGAACTTTTCCATCAAAATACAGAACTGTTACAAGTATAATTCTCTTCACCCCATGAGCAGGCTTGGCAAATCACTCAAGGCTTCCCGTTTGTCCTTTCGCCCCACTGCCACCTGCTGGTGGAACTAATCCTTGAACGATAAAATCTAATGCCATTTGGCAAACAGATATTATTCATGTCTCAGAATTTTGACGTTTAAAATATGCTCATGGTACGGTTGATACTTCTAATGTGATTGTTGCTTCTGCTCGCAGAACAACCTCGGATGTCATTAATCATGTGTTATACATCTTCCCTTCTTAGGAGTCCCATTACAACCAAAAATTGACAGTGGTTCTGCTTATACTAGCAAATGCTTCAAGAAATTTGACAATTTACAGGATATTAATTATGTTACTGGAATCCTTTACGATTCATAGTGTCAAGCTCTTGTGGAACAACACCATCAAATACTTAAATGACAAATTTTAAAAATAAAAAGGAGGCCTATACAGCCACATAAACCCCACATGCTGTGCTATATTTAGCCATGCTTACTTTACTTTTTTTCACTTTAAGCAATAATGCTTCTGCTGCTGTCCCTAAAGGGGATAAAACCTAATGTGTATGTTAAAAGCAAAGATCTAGAAACTTTCAGTGGAAAGGGACAGATGTTCTTCTAACATCAGGGCAAGGTTATGCTTGTGTCTTTCCAGAAAATGAATGAAGTCCCAGATGGTTCTGTCTCCCATGTGTGTGACCAGGACAGGACCCTGGAGACCACTGAACAAATGAAGCACTCAAAGATAAAAAACAATCCCGTCAAGAGGAGATGTTCCAAGAAGAAGAATAAGCCAAGACTTATTATTGAATTGAAGAGACATTCAAGATTTTAACATCAAGCCAAGACCTTGGGGTGTCAACAAGGACCCAATACTGGTATGGGAGGTCCTTCTGCCTATGTGTTGCTTTTATTGGTTAGTGAATAAAGAAAATGCTTTGGACCTATAGCAGGGCATAACTTAGCTAGGTGGAAAAAACTAAGTTGAATGCTGGGAGAAAGAAGGGCAGAGTCAGAGAGAAGCCACGGAGCCGCTGCCAGAGTCAGACACGCCGAAACTTTGCTGGTAAGCTACTGCCACGTGGTGATACACGGATTAATGGAAATGGGTTAAATTCATTTGTAAGAGTTAGCCATTAAGAAGGGCCAAGCGGTGATTTAAATAATACAGTTTCTGTGTGATTATTTTGGGTCTAAGCTAGCCGGGTAGCTGGAACCAACAAGGAGACTCCCACTACACAAATACTATTGACCCCAAAATGATGAGAAGTTTACTGACTATATTATGTGTGAATTTTCAGCTCGTCAGAGCAGAATCCATACTTCACTTCCTGGCATGTGTTGCTTTAATGTGGCAGATTGATGATCTGCAGAAGAGATAAACAAAATCTCTCAAGTGGCTTTTGAAGGGCTATTGTGATTAAGACAACTTTCCCCTTTGGTCTGTAGCAGGTTTTCTCAGACCACCAGCTCCCAAATCATGACACAGAGACTTGATTATGAATGCTCAACCTTAACTTAGACTTGTCCCACCAGCTCTTATAATTTAACCTGGTTGTCTTCATCTACATTTTGCCTTGGGGATTTTTTTTTTACCTTTCATTCTTTCCTGCTTCCTCCATGTCTGGCTGGCTGGTGGCTGCCTGACTGGCTGCCCCTGGGTATCTCCCTCTCTTTTTTCTTTCATTTCTCTCTCTCTCTCTCTCTCTTGCCTAAACCTAGTTTCTTCCTCCTCCTTACTCTCTCTGCCCACCAGCCCTGCCTATTCCTCTACTGCCTAGCTATTGGCCGTTCAACTTTTTGTTAGACCAATCAGGTGCCTTAGGCAGGCAAAGCAACACATCTTTACATCCTTAAACAAACGCAGCATAAACAAATGTAACACATCTTTACATAGTTAAAGTAATATTCCACAACATTGGTCCTCTGCTGACTGTTCTTATAATTTTATTGTGTTTGCCTATAATAATAGTCAGACTAGCCATGCAGGAGATGCATTCAACCCTGGATTCTATTACAAAACAATATTTCTCTTTGGAAAACAAAAGTGGGGGAAGATGTAGGAAGCACAGAGGTCTTTGTACTCACAGATAAACACTAGGGGAACCTGGAATGTTAAGCACACCGGGTTGGTTGTTCCTTCAAGGGAAGGAATGCAATACCTGTTATCCACCCAGAAGGTGGGAAGTGGGCATGCTTTCTAACCTGGTGACCTTTTCCCTGACTGTGTGGCAGAGACTTGTCCAGCACTGGATTCTCCCCCAGACCCTCACTGTAAATTTGTTTTTCTCAGTCAGTTTACAGAACCTATCTTTACGGACTTTACAAAGAGTTTCTATGTAGTCACATTTGATCTGTATTTAGCTTACTTTGTTCCTCAAGGAGATCTCTGTATGTTTTATTGTTTGTGTAGGATTGTGTTAATTATCACCACAATAATTTTCACCAAATTGTTCTGTGCTTAAATATGCCTAACATATTTAACTTGGAGTCAAACTTTAGAAGTTTGAACCAACACCAGTTTCTGAGTCGTGTTGAGTCTAACTGCTGTTTTGCCTCCCACAACTCATCTCTGCCGTCCATTAAGGTCATGGAGACCCCCCACAATCGGGTCCCCCTGAAACCAGAGCTAATGACAGCTGTTAGCCACAATGTGGGTGCCAGGAATCGAACCTGGGCCCACTGGAAGAGAAGTGCTCCTAACCATCGAGCCATCGCTCCATCCCTGACCAGGAAGAGCCTTACGTTAACTTCGTGGTTAGGGCAGGGACATTACCTGAAGAATATGGAAATGGATGAGGGAACACCCCGAAGTGTGTATGGAGGAGGGTTGTTACCTTTGGATGGACAGAGCAGCAACAGGATATGAAAGATGGCAAAAATTCTCAGGGAAGTCACAAGTGATAGCTCCAAGTGTCAGCCATGTTCCCAGGGCACACTGGGTAACGTGGGGAGCCTTGAGAAAAAGCTGGCCAGAAGGTTGCCACCCATGGCTGACTTATACCACTGAGGGTGAATCCATTTTTCCTCTTCATGGAAAGCTTGGACATAGTTGGCATTGACTTGGACACTCAATCACTGAGTGAGTGAGAGGCACAGCTCTTAGCTTGAGCTCCATACAAGCTTCGACACGCTATTTTAGAAACTGATGACAGATCATTCTGTCAGGACCCTGCATGGATCACACCACAGCTGCCTTCGGCAAAAGATGCTCTCTCTAAGGGCAGTGGTGGCGTATGCCTTTAATCCCAGCACTCGGGAGGCAAAGGGAGGTGGATCTCTGTGAGTTCGAGGCCAGCCTGGTCTACAAGAGCTAATTCCAGGACAGGCTCCAAAGCTACAGAGAAACCCTGTCTTGAAAAGCCAGGCTGGCATTCTTTGATTTCATTTCACCTGGAGTGAGACTGGTTTCCCTTCATTCCCATCTTAAACACAGAACAAGGGCTCCCAAGGGCTCAGCTTGGTTCAGCCCTGTGCACTTGACTCAGTTAACCAGACAGCCAAGATGGTACCTGAGGGGTGGAGGATGCCACAGTTACTGTAGAGATTCAGCTGCAGGAGCTGTTTTGGTAAAGATGTTTGTGCAGATGACTCAGCCAGGGTGAGGACATAGAATGTGCTTACATTTGTGTAGTACCTTACAAACAGAAGGTAGTGTCTTCCACCTGATTCTTGGAGTAACCTTGAGAAAAGGGAAAGCAGGTGGTGTGTGTGTGTGTGTGTGTGTGTGTGTGTGTGTGTGTAGTGTAACTGGGTTTTGCTATGTTGCCCAGGCTGGCCTCAAACTCCTAGATGCAAGCCCCCAGACCCTGGATTAGAGGTATGCACACTGTCCAGTTAGTAGAGTTCTTGCTTCTAAGTCAACTTTATTCCACTCTAGATTCCATTAAAAAAAAAAAAAAAAAACTCTCCCTTCTGTTGACTTGAAATTTTTGAGGGAAGAGACTTATCTCGTTTACCTTTGCCTCTGGATTTCTCTGCCACATTCTCTGTATATGTTGGATATTACATTAAATTTGATTACATTAAACTTCTGTTTTCCAGGCAAATCAGCTGAGGACCAGAGTGCTAAGTGCTCTGCTTCCAGAAGTACAGCCAGAGAGATGGTTACACAGCGGTGGTTACCACAGTGGCCTCTGCGAAGTCCCCCACTAAGGAAACTTCCCACAAGATCTCTGACTGCTCGGGAGGATCGGACAGGGCAATTCTAAGGGCAATGCAAGCCTGCAGGTGAAGGGGCTGTGGCCACATTTGGAGTCCGGCTTCTTTTCCTTGGTAGCTGGCAGCATCTACCCCACTGTGCATCCCTGGTTTCTCCGAGCTAGGCAAGACCCTGGGACGTGATCTGGTGCAGCTGTCTGCTCTGCAGCCACCCGCGGGAAAGAGAAGCTTCTTCAGCTACTGAAGACACAAGTCAGGGCAACATCCTGGAGAGCCCGGCCCTCCATGAAGAGACTTCTTCTCTTTCCTCCCTTCAGATGTTGAGTCCCATCTCAGGTTCTACTTGGGTTAGAGTGTATTTACATTCAAAGTTTGAAGTCCTTTTTGGTGTCCTATTATAAAAAAAGGAGAGAAGTGGAGGCAAGAAAGAAGCAAGCAGAATGGGACAGAGGTGGGAGTCAAGCTGAAGGCTTTACAACCAGGAAGAACCCTGCCTAGACTGGGGTGGGTTCACTCCTCTGGAGTAATACTTTTTTTCTTTTTTAAAGATTTATTTTTACACATACAGTATTCTGCATGTAGGCGTGCTTGCAGGCCAGAAGAGGACATCAGATCTCATTATAGATGGTTGTGAGCCACCATGTGGTTGGCTGGGAATTGAACTCAGAATCTCTGGAAGAGTAGACAGGGCTCATAACCCCTGAGCTAATCTCTCCAGCCCAATCTGGAGTAATTCTACCCTGAAATTCTACCCTGATACTAACATAGCTTTCCAGAGAGCTGAGAAACAGGACCAGAGCATTCAGAACAAATGAAGGTGCTGGCGTGGGTAATGCCGAGGGCTCATCAGAATAACTATTGTGTTATCTTCTATTTTCCCTCTCTCTTCCCTGCCATCCCCCTGCCCCAGCCAACGATCTGCTGTCAGAGCCCCAAGAACTTGAACAGGGAAGTGAAGGAGGAAGTGTGGTGGGGAAGGATGAGAGTGAAGCAGGTCAGTGTACCCAGGCCGTGGAAGGATCTTCAGGGAGGAGGCGAAGGAAGAGGCACTGTGGAATCAGTTCGAGTGACAGGAGGCGAGTGTATGGCGTGTGGGTTATTAATAGGGATAAGAACACGTATTTACAACCAGTGACCTAAATGAAGGACAGAACGGTCACCTAGATGCATCCAAAAGACTCCCTAAGCTTGCAAAGTGAGATTTATCAACCCAGTGTCCATTAGGTTAAGGGGCTTAGGCGGCAGAAACAAGAGCCTTGGCGGGTGCTTGCTCAGGCTGTGGGCTGTAGATGTAGGGGAAGGAGGGAAGCAGGGAAAGGGAAAAAGAAGAAGGAAGAGGAAGAAGAGAAAGAGGAGGAAGGGGGAAGATGCTGATCTCATATCAATACTCAGTTAGCTGCCTCTGCGGTTTCCAGGCCCCCAGCTTCATGTGGGGGGTGGGGGAGGAAACGGCCCCTTTAAGTGAGACTTTACTTGTTCCACCCTGGAGCTTGGAACCCTTGGGTCTGTAAACATAAAGGCAATGATCCACAGCTCTGATCTCCCTCCCTAGAGTGCCTAGCTGGTGTGAGGGGCAGGCAAGGTCACCAGTCAGGAACCCGGGGTCCAGACGAATCTCACTGTCCAGCTTGACGCCACACTGGCAGAATTTTAGGTACTGCGGACTCCAAGGTGGGAGCGGAGGGCTGGGCCTGGGGTGCGTCCTCTTGCAGGTTTCGGGGGAGGGAACAGAAGGGTGGTTCTGGGTGTAAGGCTGGTAGGTACAGTGCCACTGTGTCCATTAGGTTATGGGGCTTAGGCGGCAGAAACAAGAGCCTTGGCGGGTGCTTACTCAGGCTGTGGGCTGTAGATGTAGGGGAAGGAGGGAAGCAGGGAAGGGGAAAAAGAAGAAGGCTGGCTGCAGTTGTGCCCAACAGTCGCAGACCAGTCTTGTTCCTCCCATCCCTGTGACGTCCTGAAAGAGGGGCCTCTAGCGTGTATGTGAGAGCTTCACTATGGCAGGCAGAGCTTCTTGTATCGAAACCCTAGGACTTTGGTCAGAAACTGCCGAGTCCCCATCCTGTTTCTGTGTACACCACTCCTTTTACTTAATTGCTTTGTGCCCCAGTTTTAACAAGAGATATTAAAAGTGTGTGCTGACTAGAGTTTTGGTGAATGGAAAGGCATGTGAAGTGTTTGCTTCTGGCCTGACACCCTGACTGGGTGCTCTCCACAAGATTATTTTTGCTGTTATTTGCCCTCCAAATCCAGCAATTTCTTTCACCAAGGCAAAGCTGACAGGAAATAGGAGAGGTACAAGAAAACTTGGCTTCAAACAAAGAGCGCGTGTTCCCAGGATATGCATTTGTAGCTTGTTTTTGCTGTTAGAACCAAATACTACAAGTTTAGTACTTTTTAAAGAATAAAGGTTAAGTAGCCAGGAGGTGGCGCACGCCTTTAATCCCAGCATTGGGGCGGGGGTGGGGGCAGAGGCAAGTGGATCTCTGTGAGTTCGAGGCCAGCCTGGTCTACAAGAGCAAGTTCCAGGACAGGCTCCAAAGCTACAGAGAAACCATGTCTCAAAACAAACAAACAAACAAACAAACAAACAAACAAATAAAGGTAAGTAGGCTTAAGCTTCAGAAGACTGAGCAGCTTTTGCTGAATGAGCCACATGTGGTGACTGAGCCACATCTGGTGACTTTTCTGGCTTATGGAGACTGTGCAGAGTCCCAAGTAGCACAGGGCATCATGTGGGGAAGACAGCAAGCACGTCCCAAGGAGAGCTGGCTTTTACAACAAAGCCACACCCTTGCTAACCCATTAAAGTCAGAGTGAACTAGCTCACCCATCTCCAAATGCCAACTAACGTGTGACTCTGGGGAATGGGGGTAGGGTGATTGATGCTATGGCACATTGTAAGTGGGAAAAGTTGGTGTCAGAAGCAGGTGCCGGTGACTAGACATGAGCTTCTAGACCACGTAGAAGTCCTAGAAGGTTAACTCCAGCAACTAGTTCAGAGCTGACGCTTCTGGTTAGTACCTATTTGTGAAGGCATTTCCCGAACCACAAATACTATCAGAAAATGCTGGTTGTCATTAGACTTATGGTAGATGACAGGCAAGTGGTTTTCATCTTTCAGACTAACTGAGAGTATGCATGTCAATTCGCTGCTGCCTGGTCCCCATAAGCTCTACGTCTCTCTGTTACCCTGGGTAATGTAGTAGAAGAGAGAGGGTCACACAGTTGGAAGCAACTGTGCCTGACTCGGGCATCAAAAAAATGCGAGCAAAGAGGGAATGTGGATCTTCAGGCCTTTTTATCTCCACCCTTAGTAAAAGTGAGCCAGATGCCCAGGTGACAACTGCCCCAGGAGCTATCTAGTGTTAGGAGACTCATTTTGGGATAGTTTCCATGAAAATGCCCCCACCCCCACAGGCTCATATATTTGAATACTTGGTTCCTAGTTGGTGGAACTGTTTGGGAAAGACTAGGAGGTGTGACTTTTTGGAGGAGGTGTATCATTGGGGGGTGGGCTTTGAGGTTTAAAAGTCTATGGCATTTCCAGTTAGCTTTCTCCCTGTCTCTGCCCCAATGCTTGTGGGTGAAACCTCTCAGCTACTGCTCCAGTGCCATGCCTGTGACCTGCCATAACCCCTGCCATGACAGTCATCGACTCTAACCTTCTAGAACTGTAAGCCCCACTGAATACTTTCTTTTATAAGTTGCCTTGGTCCTGGTATCTTATGACAGCGTTAGAGAATAACTAAGACTTGTCTTAAGTCCTTTATCCAGGAGAGACAGAGACATTTAAAATCACTTCACCGGGTAGATGTGTGGGAACCCACCCACTAAGATGCAAGGTATTTTATTATTTGAGCCCCAAATTTTTCTAGTCATTATTTTGTCCTTGGTAGTTTTATGAAGCTGGTGTCTTCCCTAACTGCAATGTCCTCATTCAACAGTCCTTGACTGGACTCCGGTCCTACATAATCAACTATCTATCTAATATCTCTAGCTGGGGCTTTAACAGTGCATGATCTCCGGCTTAGCGTGTCTAACGTTAAACTGTGGAGATTCTCCCTCAGATCAGTACTGGACCATCCTCCATTACTGCATAAGAGCTAGCCCATCAGTTGATCTGGCCAAAAGCTTTGGTATCATCCTTGATTCCTGTCTCTCTTTTGTTCTCAGTCTTATCCATTAGCAAAGCTGGATGCTCAGTCCTTGAAACACCTCTGGAGGGTTTAACCATCCTCTTCTATGCCACTGTCGCTTTGCTGATCTGCACTTCCCTCAACAGCATCCTGCACAGCCTGCCTCCTGCCTTTGCTTTCCCCTTCTGGGTGACTGTGAGCCTGCTCTTTTCACCATGCCACTCCTCTGCTCAAAGTTCATCAACAGCCCTGTCCTAGTAAGAGCAGCAGCCAAAGTCTCTCTCCGACTGGCCAGCAAGCCCCACATGACCCTGCCGTTCCCTGCAGCCCTTACCACGATGTGGGAGTTCCCTCTGTGTGTTGTGATTACCATTAATGAATAAGGAAACTGCTTTGGACCTATAGCAGGGCAGAACTTACACTTACATAGGTGGGGGAAACTAAACTGAATGCTGGGAGAAAGAAGGGCGGAGTCATAGAGAAGCCATGTAGCCTGCTGGAGACAGACGCTGGGAACTTCAGCTGGTAAGCCACAGCCATGTGGCGATACACAGATTAATAGAAATGGGTTAAATTAATATGTAAGAGTTAGCCAATAGGAGACTAGAGCTAATGGGCCAAGCAGTGATTTAAATAATATGGTTTCTGTGTGATTATTTTGGGCCTAAGCTAGCCAGGCAGCCAGGAAGAACAAGTGGCCTTGCAACACCCCAGACTGCTTGGTCTGGTTCTCCTTCCTGGTGCATTTTCTACTACAGTCATGCAAATGTACCTGAATGCTCCTCCCCTACATCTGTATAGTGGGTTTGCTCAGTTCTAGGGGGAGGGGATCTGTATTAAAAGATCACTTTGTCAAGAGGCTTTTTATGGCCTCACTGAGGGTAACATTTCATGTCCATCTCCATACCCCGCCCCCCCCCGCCCCGCTTCACATGCACCCTCTCTAACACTGTGCCCCTTATATGTCTCCTTTCGGAACCTTGTAAGTCTCCTTTTGGAACAAGAGCTTTAAGAGTTGTGTGTCTGTGGGTTTTTTTCCTGTGTGTGTGCCTGTTTTGTTCACTGTTGTTAAACCCAAGTGCTTTTGTATACATTGTATTCATGTGTATAACTGTTTGATGAGTGAATGAATGAATACAGTAAAAAAATGAGAGGCCTGGGCCAGCAAGAAGGCTCAGCAGGTACAGGCAGTCACTAGACACGACCTGAGTTCTGAAGGGTCCAAGAATAAGAATATAAAAATGTAGATTCCAAAAATAAGAATGTAGAAATAAAGAAATATCCTAGGAGAATGAGAGCAGGCTGTTAGCAGCTTTCTCAGCAGCTTGAAGATTAACTATTAACAGTGGGTTAATTTGCTTTACAGCCCATAGCTCTATTACAAGGCCAAAGCATCTCTCTGCAAACTGAGAGCTAGCCTACGGATATGAGCTGAGTAAACTTTTAGGAAATAGATAAATGACCTCTGGGTTATGCATTTTCCCTGCTATGTGAAACTGGCAGCATCAAAGGGGAGAGCACAGGGCTCAGTAAACAGCACCTGGAAGTACCGAGGATACAATAGATTAAGTGCAAACACTGGTTTAACTGAGAAACTCTGTTAATGGAGATTGTGGGGTAAGACACTCTGTATCCAAGTTTTACCTTGAGATTATAAAATTCCTTTGTTCAGACCTAGTACTTGGTGCCCCTACTATAAAAAGGTGGGTTCAGAAACCAGCCTCTGCCATAGCCCAACACAAACCATCTCTGGCTGTGGTCTCAGCCAGCTGATAAGCTTTTTGTACCCCATGGAGATTTTTATTTTATTTTATTTTCCCTGGATTCTGGTTTCTGGAATTAAGTTTGCTTCTGGTTTATTAGTCTTTGGTGGTCTGTTCTCATCTTTGTGTGACCCCCCACTGGACCCAACAAGTTCGATATCTGACTCCTACGGTATGTTCCCTGATCTCCACACGTGAATGCAACAGCACAAAACTAAAAATTGAAAAAAAACCCAAAAAACAGGGACCTCATATTAGCTCTAGACACATTAGCAAGCCTGGTTTCTTTGCATGCAAACCTGTGTATTTGAGTCTAAATTTCCCTCCAGATGTAATCGAGGTAAGCTGAAAAGTTCAAGTTCCAGCAGTGTTTATTGCCTGTCTAGGACTTGGTTTCTAACGAACACAAAGGGCGCCAGCTAGTGACTACTTAAGTTAGTAGAAATTAAAATGTAAAACATAAAAAAAAAAAAAAAAAAAAACAAAACCTAGAGAGGTGCCATACCCCACAACGCCACACGGTGGCACTATTGACTATTGTCTCACAGTATTGCTGGGCCAGATCCTTTATGAAACAGCTTTGGCCACCCTGTACATAACAACAATGAGCCTCACTAATTCATCAGATCATACTGGCTTGTTAAATATCAAATAAAAAAATCTTTAAATTACTATTGCTTCAGATAGGGCTGAAACCTCATAACCAAACAGTAAGTTGATACTTAAACTAAAACTTGCCCTCCCACGCCCCCCAAAAGCAATATTATTTAAAATCAAGGTAGAAAAAAGTTGCAAACTCAAAGGAAGGTCTGTCAGCATCAGATGAGCAATGCCACGTCATGCTAACCGGCCCACACATCTGTGTGCACAACCAAGGCCGTTCCCTCTGTGAGGTGAGAGGCATAGGGAATGAATGGGGTATTAAGAGTCCGGGACCGTTTGTTCACCTGTGAGAACTTAAAGCTGTGATCAGTAATAAAGGCTGTGCCGGTGAGCCTGCAGTCACTAGTGGCTTTACCATGACTGTTTTTTTTTTGTTTTTCAAAAATATTATTAGTGTCATTCTTGGCAGGGGTATTTTTCCTTTCCTACTAGTTAACTATGCTGTTAGTACACATGTACAACAGTAGACATGATTCACTGTTCAGTACATATGTACAACAGTAGATGTGATTCCATGCTGTCAGTACACATGTACAACCGTAGAAATGATTCCATGTTCAGTACATATGTACAACAGTAGATGTGATTCAATGCTGTCAGTACACATGTACAACAGTAGAAATGATTCCATGTTCAGTACATATGTACAACAGTAGACGTGATTCCATGCTGTCAGTACACATGTACAACAGTAGATATGATTCTCTGGTGTGTTGTTCTACTTACACAAGTATTACATGGTTATTTTAGCTACTTGGAAAATTTGTAAAAATGAAAAGTTCCCCCCATTCCATTACTTAGTCCAGAAAACTAAGATTTGATACTACATACATGTGTGACAGTGCATGAAGTGTTTCCCATTGTTCTTTAGTGATCATATTGTACACATTTCCATCCTTTAAATGCTTCATAACAATCAATAACTCTTCCTTTTTGGTGGTAGCCTCTCTTTTTAAATAAATTTATGTATTTATTTTGAGATAGGGTCTCCCTATGTAGTCCCAGCTGTCATGGAATTCTCTATGTGGACCAAGCTGGCCTTGTTGAACTCAGAGATCTGTCCATCTCTGCCTTCCGAGTGCTGAGGTTAAAGATGTGTGTCACTACTCCCAGCCTCTTTTTAAATTTTATTATTTTTTAAAATTATGTGTATGTGAGGAGTTTATGTGCCTCTCTCGTTCTCTAACACACACACACACACACACCCACACACCCACACAAACACACACACACACACACACACACACACACACACACGAGTGCAGTGCCTGCCATGACCATAAGAGGGCATCAGATTACCCTGGAGCTAGAGTTACAGGCAGCCCTGTGAGTTTATTAGCCTGTGCTCTTAACTTCTGAACCCTTTCTCCAATCACCATCGTTATTTACAATTTTAAATAACATAAAGCTTATATATTTATGATGAACAATATGTTTTGTGATTTGTAGAATTTGTGACAGGCTAAATCAGATTAGTAAATGTATGTTCCACCACATACATGTAAGGTGAAGACTGTTAACATACTCAATGATTTTCAAGTTTAAAATATACTGTTATTAATATTCACCCTGCTTTACATTAGATTGTTTTTTAATAACAGAAATCTTGCATGCTTTGACCACTATCTCCCTGATTCTCCCAGCCCCTAGCCTCTTATCATTTTACTGTCTCATGGGTTGAACTACTTCAGGGTCCACATGTAATTGAGATCATGTAGGTGTGTCTTTCAGAGTCTAACACTTTTATAGTGAGAAATCTGTACATTTTAATGTAGAAACTACTAAACAGATCAGGATGAGGAAGATAATTACTCCTAACTCCTTATCTAGATGACGGTGGCTGTCATTCACATTCGAGGGTGTTTCTTTCAATAATATTGATGAACATTATTTTCCATAAATCTAGGAATACATTTCCTCCAGATTTATTGAATTTAAAATTATGATAGTGTGATCATGTTCTCACTCTGTGTGATTATTTCCCCAGGCATTATATCTTCTTTATGATTAATTATAACGGTGACTCCTTTACCGGCCTCTCCCTCCATTTCACTGAACCTATTTGACTGGAAGGCTGACATGAGGCCTTGCAAGCCTAGTGTGTCATTTCACAGAGAGCTGTCCTGGGGGCTGGCTCTGTCGTGAGTCAGCTTGACGCCCACTCCTTGATGAAAGGCTCTGATCACTTTAACATGGGACTCTCCAGGGAATGAACAAATGAGACAGCTCTTGTCACCTATTCCTTTCCTGAACCCAGGTCTTCAAGGGAGAGAGGAGAAGAAAGGAGGAGACACTTGCTATCACGTTGATGGCTGGAGCAGCATTAACCCTCAGCAGATAGGGATGAACACACTATCCATTGCAATGAGATCTACAAGTATTATCCAGAGGACCCCTTGCTCCATCTACGACCGTTGGTTCTCAACCATCCTAACGTTGTGACACTTTAATACAGTTCCTCATGGTGTGGTGACCCAACCATAAAATTATTTCATTGCTACTTTATAACTGTAATTTTGCTACGGCTATGAGTCACAATGTAAATATCTGGAATGCAGGATATCTGATAGGTGCCCCTGTGAAAGGATTATTTAACTCCAAGGGGTCACGACCCATAGTTTGAGTACCACTGATCTACAGAAACCCAATTGTCTACACCTGCCTTTCGTGACCAGCGGAAAAAGTGGGGAAGTACCTCAGTGGACTCACCCCTCCTCAGCCAGGACTCTGAGCCCGTGGTGTCCGCGTGTCGCCAAACTTCTGTTTCGTCGCTGTGCCGCGCTCTCCCAAAACACGTGCTTCCGGTCGCGGTCCAGATGAGCAGAGTTTCTGAATTCAGAGCTAGGTGCTCCTTCCCTGGGGTGACGACATGCGGGGAGGGAGGGACATGCTGTTGAGTGTGTTAGAAATGATCAGCGTCTGCTTGAGGGATTTAAGAACTGAAGGACTCATTTAAGACTTTCCCCAGCACACACTGCGAGTGGGAATGTAAATTAGCCCAGAGCCTGTGAAAATCAGCTTGCAGCTTCCTCAGGAAACTGAAAGCAGAGCTAAGGCACGGCCCAGGCAGCTTGCACATCACGTTTATGGCAGTGTTATTCACTGGAGCCGATTATAAGTCAGCTACCTGTCCATCAACAGGGGAACGAACAAAGTGTGGACTATGCACACAACAGGGTTCAATTTGACCATAAACAAAAGTAGGTCATTTTCAGGGCTGGTGTGATGGTTCAGTAGGCAAAGGCATTTGTCATGCAAATCTAAACCCACATAAAGGTGGAAAACAGGTTTCATGAAATTGTCCTCTGACCTCCACATGTACACACACACACACACATACACACACAGACACACACACACACACACACACACACACACAATAGTAAATACCTCTAAAAAAATTTACATCATTTGCTGGAAAGCTTAGACAAATTTAGACAGGCTGTGATTTTTTTTATTTGTGGAGATTACAATTTATATAGCTATGTCATAAAGCTATGTGTGGTAACATACATTTAAACACACACACACACACATACATGACATAAAGGCAGAAGGGTGATGGGGCAGGAAAACTAGAGGAGGGAAGGCTGAAGAGAAGAGAGTGGGATGGATACAGTTAGAAGTAGATGTTACACTTGAAAGCAGACATCTATGAAGCCCACCACTATGAACCATGAATATATGCCAATATAAATTTAAATGTTTCCTAAAAGAACTAAGGGGAGGTGGCATTCACTGGCTAAGTTGAATTTTAGGATGAATGGTGATAATTAGGTGCTAGACTGTGCAAAGTATAAACCATGCATCATGTCCCTTACTCCGTCTGGGAGGCCAGAGGTATCGTGTTACTAGCCTTGATTTTCACATGAGGGATCTGGGACACAGGGGTTTAACTTGCCTACAAGCATCAACCAGAATTGAAATTCAAGGCCTCATTCTCTTATCGACCCCCTTTCCTCCCTCACTCTCTCCCTCTTTCTCTTCATCTCTCTCCTTTTTCCTGCCTTCCTTATTTTTTACTTTTAATTTAATTTTAATCTTTTTGAGACCGACTCTAGGTTAGCTCCAGTCAAGACCCACTACATTCTAAGGCACTGCTACAGGTGCTTCTGAGGGTAGAAACCGAGAAAAAGAAATATGGCCACCGGGTGTTAAATAGCATGCTTTGTGCATCGTGTCTTGTTTAACCCTATAACATCCAGAAAAAGCATGTTCCGTTACTACATAAATGAGGAAGGAGCTTCAAAAAATTGCCTTGCCATTTTCTTCAGTGACATAGCCAGGGGAAAGGTGCCCATGATCCCGTAAGCAACTCTAATAAGGCTCAGTGAGACCACACACACACACACACACACACACACACACACTCACAAACATCACACACACAGACACACACACACTCACAAACATCACACACACAAACAACTCACAAACATGAATGTAGGCAAAGACCAGTTAGGAGTGGGAAGGGAACAAGAGAGAGTAATGGGGGGTGGAAGATGAAAAAAAATATAAGTATGAAAGTATCATAATGAAAGACATTATGTATAATTATGTAATTAATAAAAACGAGAATAAATCTTGTCTTGTACAAAGTCAGATACTTCTCAGGATACAGTCAGGATATCCCACGATTCGATCTGCCTAGTGCTGAGTGGTCACTGAGTGACACTTGTCTTCGCCCTGCTTGGTTCTATTCGTTCCAGTGTGGTGGAGAAAAGGTTGCTTTTCTGGGTGACATTCGTCAGTTCCAGGCTGAGGAACTTAAGGGTGCCAATAATCTGTCATTTTATCCCAGAGACCTGCTCTAAACCTCCTAGTGGTTCAGGAAGGTTGGCCAAACCATGAGCTCCGCCATTTGCCTGTCTGTTCTCCAATGCTGGGGTTTCGGGCACACACAGCCAAATCTAGCTTTTTTTGCGAGGGATTGCTTGTGGAGCAAGCATTCCTACCAGCTGGACCATTTCCTTGACCCTGTGATAACCCTGGTCTGCTAAACAAAACCCAGACTTCCTAGGCTTGTAGCCAAGTCAGCCATCAGGTGTGACTGCGTCCAGATAGGCGACTAGCTATGAACCAGGTATTCTGAGATGCCAGAAAGCTGTAAGGAACAAGTCAGACCGGTTCCTGTCCCTGATGGCAAACACCTTCGTCATTAAATAATTTCAAATGATCAATTAAATAATTATTAATATGAATCAAATAATGACAAAGCCCTCTGCAATCCTGTCTCAGGTTTCGAGCATTCTTTCTTATCCTTTCATGCCATCACCATGGGCTCACTGCCCCACAATTTCCCACCCCTCTCCATCCCTTCCCCCTTTCCTGCTCCACCCTACACCTCTCTGGGACCAGTTCTGTTTCTGCTCCTACCATTAAGCTCTGCCAGGCCAACTCTGGTCTAAAGAATCTCCCCTGGTTTGAATTCCTAGCACTTATCCATTCAACAAATATTTACAGGGTGACTTGTTGGAATGTTTGGTGAGAGGCTCTTCACGGGATCTTAAGCACTTGTGTTAAACATTTAAATTGTGCAGGGAGTTACTTTCTTATTCTTCCAGAGCAAGGATTGTTCTCATCTGCTTTCTTGGAAAAGAGCATGTGTAAGTAGAGGGACAAAATGACAATTAAAAGTCCCAGTTACTCATAATCCTACTACTTGAAGACCCACAGCTAACATTTTTCTTTCTTGTGTTTCTTTTTAAAAATATTCTTAGCCGGGCGGTGGTGGCGCACGCCTTTAATCCCAGCACTCGGGAGGCAGAGGCAGGCGGATCTCTGTGAGTTCGAGGCCAGCCTGGTCTACAAGAGCTAGTTCCAGGACAGGCTCTAAAAAAGCTGCAGAGAAACCCTGTCTCGAAAAACCAAAAAAAGAAAAAAGAAAAAAAAAATATTCTTAAAAAAAAAAAAAGCCAGGTGTGGAGGCGCATGTCTTTAATCCCAGCACTCAGGAGGCAGAGGCAGGCCGACCTCTGTGAGTTTGAGGCCAGCCTACAAAGTGAGTTCCACGGTGGCCAAAGCTATTACACAAGGAAACACCGTCTTGAAAATCAAAACCAAACAACCCAAAAGTTCTATGTGTGCGAGTGTGTTGTCTGTATGTGTGTATGCACATACTCCATGGGCATTCCTGGTGCCCACGGAGACGACGGAGAGCGTGTCAGTTCCCCTGATGCTGGAGTTACAGATGTTTGGGCGCTGTCATGGGGATGCAACCTGAGTCTTTGGAAAGAGCAGCCAACGCTCTTGACCACTGAGCCATCTCTCCAGCCCCCTAGTGCATTCTTTCTGTTCTTTCATCTACTTTGTAAAGCTCCATTTTCACACACATGAAAAAAAATTAGTATTTTTCTATCCCTCCCTTTTTTTTTGCATCTTAACATCAGAGAATCTACCCAGACTCATCCACATGTTTTCCAGTTTATTGACCCTTCCTTTAGTATCAACTTGAACATGTTAGGGAATTTACTTCTGGGACTCCATCTTTGGGACCTCCTGGATGCTCTTATGAACAGTACCATCTCACCTCTTTCCTAAGACCTTAAGTGTGCAGTGTCTACATTTACAGTGTAGTCACTGTTCTGGTGGAAGCTTCACCCTAGCCCCTGCACCTGTACACTCAAAGAGTCTGTAATGTTTGGGTGGAAGCTCCACCCCAAGCCCCTTCCCCCATCTCTGTCCAAACCTGCTGCATCGCAGAAGGCGGGCCAAATGATGACCCCTCCACCAGAGATGCTCAAGACCACACCCACAGGGTACTTAAACTGCCCCTAGCAGTTTATGTCCTCTCTGCGGGGCTGGAAAATCGTCTGGGAGCGTTTGTATCCTTTAAACCTGGACTTTTTCTAATTCGGTTTTATTTGGTCTAATTTTGAATGTTGTGTCAGCGGAGAAGCTTATCTGGGTACAGAAACTTTTCACCCAGTCACCAGCAAAATCACCTGATGTCCAACTTAGGACACAGGAGGCCTATCCCTCCTCTCCTCACTTCAGGGGTGAGGACGCAGCAGTAAGTGTTTAACAACTGCCCAAGGTCATGTAAGCTGCCTGGCTATTTTTCCAAATTGCTCCAGTTTGACTAATAATAAACCTCAAACTAACATTAAAACAAAGTAATAGTCTGGCTGGACATAGTGGCACATGCCTGTAATCCTAGTACTCAGGCAGATGAGGCAACAAGATGGTGAGTGTGAGGCCAGCCTGGGCTACATAGTAAGACCTTATCTCAAAAACACAAACACACAGTGAAGAACTAACTCTTGCTAAATAAATCACATCTATTCCTGCCTTGGAAAAGGCAATACAGTTTAGTAGATATCAGGCTGGATTCCTCAGTACTGGCTTGTTTTGAAACAGGGAAGTTGAAAGCACGTAAGATGAGTAACAAAAGGACACAGCATTGGTGGGCCCTTGCCCAAGACTCTGCTTTGGCCCTTGGTGTGATCTACGTAGCCGTCACCAGGGTCCTAGAAACAGCCAGCTCCACAAGGCAAGAGCATACCAGTTGGTTCCGCACGACTTCTCCAGCCTGCGGTTGCCCCACTAGGTGACCTCCCTTTCGGAATTCTAACAACTAATTCTCACAGAGATGTGTGTAGTCTTCAGCAAGGCCAGCAGCGCAATCCGAAGAGTCCTTCCACTGCGAGCCATAAGGTTCCGGGACGTGAGTGTGTGCATGGAGGCGGGAAAGGACGGAAGCTGGTCCCCAGGCCGACCAGGGCAGAAGCAGCTCCAAGACCTTAGCCATCTGAACCTGGAACTGGTGCAGCCCGTAGGACCAAGCCGCGCAGACAAAGACAGAAGGGCTTCACCGCCGGCTCCTAGAGTCCGAGCGCACGTTCTGCCTCACCTTCGGGAGCCACCCAATGAGGCCTCAGCCTCTCCCAGGAAACGGACAGCAGCGGCGGGCCAATGGGAGGACGGACTGGCGAAGGGGGCGGGCCTGGCCCGGAGGCCCCGCCCCCTGGTCCGCAGGGTTGGGGCGGAGCCAGGCTCGCGTCAGGTGGTCCCGGGCGTGCGGGGAGGCGGGGCGCGCGGGGCGGGGCGGGGAGGGAGCGGCCAGCGGGCGGCGGGCACTGGCGGCACGAGCAGGTGGGAGCCGCGGAGGGGCGAGGCCGCCCGCGAGGGCGCCAGGCGGCGGGCACTGCGCCGCTCCCCTGTCCGCGGTGCGCGCTCGCGGTGCGCACCGGGCGTCTGCGGCTCTCGCGCGCCCCGCCTGCCCGGGCCCTACCTGCGGCGGCCGTCGGGGGCGCGGAGCCCCCAGCGCTGCCGAGCCGCATGAACAATAGGCGGCGGCGGCTCCTGCGGGCGGCCGCCCCGCACCCTATGGACCGGCCGCTCTATGGAGTCCTCCAGATCGCTTCTCGGCTGCCTGGCGAGCGCCGCTGCCGCCCCGCCGGGGGAGGATGCCACGGGCACAGGAGCCGAGGAGGAGGAGGACGAGGAGGAGGCGGCGGCCGCCGAGCTTGGCTCCCACGCTGCGCTGCCCTACTGGACGGCTGTATTCGAGTACGAGGCGGCGGGCGAGGACGAGCTGACCCTGCGGCTAGGCGATGTGGTAGAGGTCCTGTCCAAGGACTCGCAGGTGTCCGGCGACGAGGGCTGGTGGACAGGACAGCTGAACCAGCGGGTGGGCATCTTCCCCAGCAACTACGTGACTCCGCGCAGCGCCTTCTCCAGCCGCTGCCAGCCCGGCGCCGAGGACCCCAGTTGCTACCCGCCCATTCAGCGTAAGGAGAAGGCGGCACCGAAGCCCGGTGGGGAAGGGAGGGGAGAGTGAGGCCTGGGATGGGCGAGGAGAGGTCAGAGGTGGGGAGCGATTGGCCGGGGCGCGGGTGGGTGTGCGGGCTGCAGGGGTTTTAGCTGGTGCCACCGAGAAGCTCCAGAGCCGCAGGCCCTGCCTGGAACTTCTTCACCTTCACCTGACTCGCTCTAGTAGCAACTCCTGAAACCCCAATCCGTTCCCCCCTCCTTGTGCCCCTCCAGATCTGGAAGGGTTTCTGGAGAGCAGGTGGTTACTAAAGTCACCAGTAACCTTAGTCCCCCAACCAACGACCTGGCGGACCTCTTCTGTCGCTTGTCCCCGCCTCTTAAAGGTATTTGTCCTGAGAGCAGTGGAGGTGTCTACCGCCTGCCTGGGCAGGCTCACAAGTCCCGGAAGCATGTAAGAAGGAACTCAAGAGTCAGGTGCCTTTGAAATCTCGTGTTGGTTTCTTGGGTTCTCGTACTGTATCTCAAAGTTGTTCCCTGAGAAGTCTCACCAAATAATATGTTAGGAAAGGTGTGTGTGTTGGGGGGGAGGGCGCAAAGCCATGAGTGGAGAAATAATTAGAGAAACTATGTCTCTCTCGTGGGAGTGCAGGATCACCAGGTACAGTGCCCAAGTTCCTCTATACCTTACAGCCATACCGTTCAGCAACACTTTTTTTTTCACTCAAGATCCTTGCCTATATTTGGAATTGGCTAAATCTCGGGGGGGGGGGGGCTGGGAGGGGCCAGAGTTACCTCCCAGAGCATTTCTCCCTGTGTCCTGGTTTTCATCAGTTTCCCAGGGACCCCTTACGAAATTTCCTTTGCTATTTTTCAAAGGAGTTAAATTGCCATTGTAATTCCTTAATCACTTGTATATACTTGGTTATTTTAGAAGAAGTGAATCTCTCCAAGTGCAGTTTATAGTATTTGAAAGTTTCCATAGTTCCAATTAGAAGACGTTCTTGCTACATACTTAGTAGTTAGTTCCTTGTTTTATGTACTTTGCATCCAACTTGTTTTTTTTGTCACTACAAAAAGCTAACTTTGATACTTAGTTTTAAATTTTCAACTGCAATAGTTAACCTTTCTGTTATTTTTACAGGAACAATTACATTAGGATGAGTTTTAAATATAATTGCAGCTTTTTTTCTCCTTTCCTTTTGGCCCTTTGACTGTCAAATTGTTTAGCTCTCTAGTTCTCCTTAGATCTGTCCCCCCTTTCATTCCAAGTTTCTTGTTTATACATTTTGAAATGTACAATGCCTAGAAATGGCAAGTCACTTTAGAATGTTTCTGGTTGCTAGGTATTTCTGGCATATTTGGTAACACTGGTGAGACGAAGGCCAATCAAAGGTGTTTGGAATTAGTGTTGGAGACGAACTTGGCCGTATGTTGAAAGAGGTTTTGAGGCTCTTTGTGGGTGGAGTTCTGTGACATTGTTTTTAGGGACAGCTAACGTGAGAGTGTACAAGTTATGTGAGGCTCACAAGCAGCCTCTCGGGTTCCTCAGCAGCTTTGCTCCTGGGTGTCACTGCAGTCAGGAGCCAATATGACTTGGGCTAAAAGAACCTTTCCGCTGAGTGCCAGGTAACAGCATTCAGAGACGATTACCTGTAATGTGGTCAGGACTCACCTTATTGGAATAGACGGTACCTTGGATAGAGTGGATTCCTAAGTCTGGAACCCAGATGAGAGGACCCTGTGCTTGAGGAAAGAATTCATTTGAGGAGATTGGCATTGAAGGTTGTGGCAAGTGCTCTAACTTGGCCTTGCAGTATTCTTGATAGTTCACAAAGCTCCAGTCGAAAGCTTGTTCTTGAGTGTGTGGTGAGTGGTGGCTACTATGTTAAGAGTCAAGGGCTAGAAGGATGGAGGAGGCGCTCCTGAGCACACCAGGTAGACTGCGAAGTAAATGTGAAATTTTGGCCAGTGCTTTGAAAAGATCAGAATGTCTCGCCTGGGAGCTCTGTCCACCAGTTGAGTTAGTGTCACTCAGAAAATAAAGATGATTGACAAAACCTATCCCCACCCCTCTACCCCAGACCTGGAATGGTAAAGCCATTGGTGATTCTTCCCCAGAGTTACCCTTTTAAACTTCCCCTCTGGGACATATAGCATGTGATATGTTCAGGATTGCGAATGGAATACCTATGTCTAGTCAAGCACTGAGAGCCAGCTTTAGTTTTATGGTGTTGTTTTCAAGTGAAAATTTTGCTTCAAGCTTTATTCAATACAGGAGAAATTAATCTTTTATCAAAGAAAAATATGCTAGTGATAGTATAAGCCATTTTATATTCTGCTTTTATCCTGCCACTGTAGGTGCCAGGGGTTGGCTCTCCATGGATGACAAATCTGTATAACCCCGGGGATCTCTCATCCTCTGTTTTGTAGTAGATGAAACGTGTAAGCTGCAGTTGGTCACGTGGGAGATGCATAACTATTGAAATGTTTCTTTACAGTGGTGTCAGGCTGTTTGCAGCACAGCACTCAGAGCACTGTTTGTTAAGTTCCGGTTCCCATGCACACTTGTACCCATGAATGGAGGATGCTGGGAATCCTCTAAAGATGTCTGCCTTGAGACTGTCTCTTACTGAACCTGGAGCATTTTCAACTAGACTGGCGGCCATAAGTCCCAGCAAGCCTCATATTTCTGTACCCTGCCCTAGCATATTTTAACTTTCCTTTTTGAAACAGGATCTCACTATGTAGCCCAAGCTATCCTTGAATTTATGATCCTCCTGCATCTACTTCCTGAGTGCTGGGATTACAGCTATTACACACTTGGCTCTGTATAAAATTTAAAATTAACAAAATATACTATTCCCTCTCCCCTCCCCCCCACAAGGTAGTTTGACTGGTTTAATCGGTCTCCAAGAATACAATCTAGAGAAAATAACATCCTGACACCAACATGAAATAAGGTTTTGTTGATATTCCTAGAAATAGCCTCCCACAGAAAATTTAAAAAAAAGTGTGCTGAATGCAAGTTGACCTGATTCTTGCTTAAAACCAGGTCTTGACTGGAGCAGAGAAGGAAAGGAGAGCCCGCAAACTCTCTGCAGCTGAAGGTCTGTCCCTGGAAGCCCATTGGAAGGGACGTCTCTGCAGGGAAAGAAGTCCTTTGTCTGTTGGGAAACTTATCTTCTATACTTTTCTTACAGGCTGGCTTCCTTATGTCTCTTGACTTAGTAGGGAAAAGCTGAGGTCTTAGCTTCTGCCCCGAGAGAGGTCACTGCTTTCCGGCTAGCCTTTGTGGGCACTGCTGCTGAAGGAGCTGTCCTTTCAGCACCCGAGGCCAGAGTCCCATCTTTTGCACCCTCTGGTAAACATTGAGCACCTACTGTGTGTTGACAAGTATGCTTCAGAGCCCAGAAACAGGGTTTGCATAAGAGAAATAGTATAGTTTATTAGTTCAAAGACTTGGTTGAAGAAATAAAGCGATCAATACAGTTCATTGAAGAGGCATGGAGTTTTTCACTAGAGTAAGGACTGGTAGAAAAAAAAATAAAAAGAATATTCCTTGCTGCCAAAGACCAAGTAGACATGTATTTTTCAAAGGGGTTTCTAAATATCTCTTTAATGTTGGCATGTTTTCTCATTTATGTGAATGACATCAGGCAAAAGTTAGTAATTAGTCAGGATTCATTTTTAGGACTCAGAAACAGAAGCTATTTTAAGCAAGAAATAGATTCAGCACAGGAAATTGGGTGCTTACAGAATTCTTGGGAGGGCTTGGAGAAGACGCTCTTAAGAGGAGCATTCTGGGCGCTGCAGAGCTGACCCAGCAAGCAAGTTGGCATTGTTTTCACTGATGATATTTAGCATCTGGAGCTGCTGTTGGAGATGGCAGCTTCCAGGATATCCCGTTGTGTCTGCAGCCTGGAGACTCGGTAGCCACTTCACTAGGGAGCATTCATTTGCACAGCTGTAGAGCTAGTGACTGGACACTGGCATGCTGCTGTAGACAGCCATACCTGCCAGGAGAGGCAGCTAGAAGAGGATCTCCATCTCTCTTTGTGTGTCCCTTAATTCACGTCCAGTACCTTTGCCATAAGGGATTCTGGGATTTGTAGTTTTTTCGCTTTCTAGCCCTGATACTAAGAGGTGAGGTGCTGGAAGGATATTGGGATGGGTGTAAATTGCTAGCTTCTGCCATGTCATTTGTTCTTCAGGGGGACCCCCCCATATCCTAAGAGACAATAGCTTTCCCCTCTTTTCTTTATTTCATGGTATCAGGAACTAAACCCAGGACTATACAAATACTAAGAATGGACTTTGCCAGGGAACTGCGCTGCATCCCCAAGGGGTTAAGTTAGCCTTATGGAACTTTGAGGGTCCAGATAGACTCTGCTTCTTGTGTACATAAAGACCATTCACCTGGCTTCTCCTGAGAGTTTCCTTTGTGCAGACTGACAGCTACTTTGTAAAATACAAGTAGAGAGAAAATGAGAAGAATTACGATTAAGTAAGAACAAAAATTTGAGCCTCATCAGATTCCAAATGAGCAGTGGAGTGTGATGGGGCAGGCCACATAAGAGACAGCAGCCATCCAGTTTGCTCTTGCCGAACTCTAGAAATACATCTTGGTCTTCCTGGGTTTGTTGGTTGGTTGGTTTATCTGTCTGTCTGCTTGTTTATTTTGGTGGAGTGTGGTTATTCTCCCAGAAACTCTGCCCACCCCTTTCCTACCCCTTTTAAACAGATCTAAATTTGTTTGCTGGTCACCCACTAAATATTTGTCACGACGCACACAGTGGTGGCAGGCAGAACCTCTGCCCTGTGGCTGTCATCGTGTCACAGTGATAAGAGTGGACGAGTAATTAAATAGCCACACTCTTGACGAGTCTTGCGGAATGGAGTACGCTGCAGAGGTGTCTAGTGGGAGCTTGCCCTCATTTGGTCTTGAGGTTAGAAGTTTCTCTGTGAAATGGACGTTTCAGTTCAAAAGTGAGGGTGAATCTAAAGAGAACAGAACAGGTTTCCGGAGAGACGTGAAACAGTGGTATGCTCATTCTTTTTTTTGCATTTTTAAACTTTTTTTTATTTAAATAACATTTTTTCCCATTTACTTTACATACCAACCAATCTCCCCTCCCTCCTCTCGTGCTCAGTTAGTTTTCAACGTTCTATCTAGCCCAACATTTATAATCACTGGTGGCCACTGTTATCTGTCTTTTCCAGTCTGTGCCTAAGGTATAATCAAATTCCTTAGGCTCAGATTCTAGATCTTGGAAGGACAATGAATGGTTGAAGTGACTGTCGAGGATGGGCCTGAGGCACTGAGGTCCACAGGAGTGAGATATTTCCCATGATGCTCCTTTTTGGACGTCTTAGGAACCAGATCCCTATAGAACCAAGTCCTGGAAGTCTTTCACATAGACTCAGTTCTTCCGTGTTCAGTACCTCTGAAGCTCAGCGGTCTGTATCACTCACTGCCAGGGCCTCCTTAGTGGTTCTTCCTTTTGAGACAGGGTTTAGAATAGGCTCACCTCAAACAAGCTAGGAGCTTAGGTTGACCTTGAACTTTTGATCCTCCTGTCTCTATCTCCTAAGGGTTGTTGGCATGCCGCCGTCACACTGTTTTATGCAGTGCTGTGGATTAAACACTGAGCTTCATGCATGTCAGGTTCTACCCACTGAGCTGCATTCTAGTCCCTTAGTGGCTCTTTGCTCCAGACTTTCTTTCCCATTATGTTATTCATGGCTGTCAGAGCTGGTATCCTTTCTAAACCACAGAACTCCCTTTCTTAAAGGTACATGAGTACTTTTAAGCCCTTCAGAATTGCTCGAAAGTTTCTTGCCATCTGGTTACCCCCAACAAGGCTTAAGTCTTATCTCTTATCCCAGTACAACAGTCCAGCTACTGCGGACTCCCTAATGTCCTCCAGGTGTCACATGCCTTGATGTCACCATGTCCTCCTCTATGCCTAGATTGTCCTTTGCCCCGTCTGTGATGTGATGAGAGTCCCTCTCTACTCTTCCTCTAGGCCTCTCTTCACATGTCCCTTTTCCGCTCACCCCGCCCCCATCCTACTGTGGGAGTTAGTTAGTGCACTTCTTTATCCGGTGATCCTGTTTCTCCAGATGCTGTTTATAAACTAAACTGTAGCTGCTATGTGTCTGCTTAGCCCTGGTTGTGTGCCTCTCACCTCCAAGAACAAATGAACCTAAGCAATTTTCTAAAAAGGTTGCCCCAGTATTTCCTTGAGTTAAAATGGGGTGGTCTTGGTACAAGAGTCTCCTGATTCTCCAAGTAGGATTTATGTTACAGTAAACACCTATCAAATGTCTGCTATTTGGTAGTCACTAAGAATAATGCATGTATTAACCACTGTCTCCACTGCCTATGTAGTTTACAATGGGGAGACAGGGAGGTCCCTCTTTCCTACCGAGGCTGTGTTTGCCTATCCAGTGGAAGTATGGTTCAAAGGATATGGTTGACTTCCTGTTTTCTTCTTTCTCAGTGTTAGAGATTGATTTTGCGGAGCTAACCCTGGAGGAGATCATCGGCATTGGGGGCTTTGGGAAAGTTTACCGTGCTTTCTGGGTTGGCGACGAGGTCGCCGTGAAAGCAGCTCGCCATGACCCCGATGAGGACATCAGCCAGACCATAGAGAATGTTCGCCAAGAGGCCAAGCTCTTTGCCATGCTGAAGCACCCGAACATCATTGCCCTCAGAGGGGTGTGCTTGAAGGAACCCAACCTCTGCTTGGTCATGGAGTTTGCTCGTGGAGGGCCTTTGAACAGAGTGCTGTCTGGGAAGAGGATTCCCCCAGATATCCTGGTGAACTGGGCTGTACAGATTGCTAGAGGGATGAACTACCTGCACGATGAGGCAATTGTCCCCATCATCCACCGAGACCTTAAGTCCAGCAACAGTGAGTATGGGGAGCTGGGCTGGGTTGGGTGTGAAGAGCAGCCACCCCCTCACTCTGTGGCTTTAGTAAATGTGGGCTTCATGGAGTGGCAGTGTGGGGAAAGAGGAATGGGGTTTATGAACTGATAATTAGCAGGCAGCGTTGTCAGTGTTTGAGACTGATATATGCAGAAATAGACTTCTTTTCCTATTTGTGTGAAATGTGTGTGTATTCCACCAAAGGAGGATACCCCCTTTCTGGAGCAGCAGAAAACGTAAACCTATATAGCCTGCCTGCATTTCTACCTCCACTTCTCAGCTCACTGGAGAGGGAACCATCAGAAGAAGAGGTGTGTGTTTAACTGAGACCCAGTGCAGGTGGCAGTGTCAATTGGAGAGCATGACCTGACTGGTGGTGTTTTAGACCTCCTGTTAGCCCAGGGGTGCTATTAATTAATTCCATAACCGGTGTGTAATTGCAGGGAACTGGGAAGTAACTGTGTATTAAATATACAGACTCCATAAACTGGCTGTAAAGTCAGTGTTAGGTGTAATTAAATGATAAGTTGGTAGAGACTTAAGTCTTGCACGTGGGTTGGCAGAACAGCTAGGAATAATTTTCCTGGTGCTCTCACTTGTTCAGACTGACTGCAGAGAGGATATGTGTGATTAATGGTATTGCATTTATTTTGAGTAGCCTGTCCCTGAGAGGAGGGTATTTCTCTCCGCATCTGTGTGCTTTGAGCCCAGAAGTTCTTCAGACTTGTTTGTTTGTTTGGTGTGTGTGTAGAGGGAGAAAGAGAGAGAGAGAGAGAGAGAGAGAGAGAGAGAGAGAGAGAGAGAGGGAATATACTTTGTGATTTCTTTAAAATGATTTTTGTTTTCTTTATCCCTTCTGTCTGTACTCTCTGCTCCTTTAATAATAGGTGACTTCCTCTTTGTGAGAATATGAACAATTAGGTATAACTTTAATGGTAGGTGTGAAAGATTCATATTATATGAGATAAAATCTTACCTCCTCTTTTCTCTTTGCTGAAATTTGCTCCGAAACTCTGCTCTTTAAATAGATTAATTGAATTGAGACTTTTGAGTTTCTGACTGTCAGCCCAGAGGCTGCTGGTGGTGGGGTAAGAGGGAGATGTGTTGGTAGAAAATGTAAGAATTCTCTTTAACTTTCTCTTATATCCTTACTATTCTGAGAGAGCTAGGTAGCGTGAAATAACATTATATAATTTAGCCCATTGAGAAATCTGGGCCAGGATAATGGAAGTGTAAAAGTTTACAGTTTCCTTGATCAAGTTTAAACTTTGACCATAATCTGAAGCTATGCATAGAAAATTTTCCCTTCTACCAGATTACTGTTGTGGAAACAGGCTTTTGTAAAGGAGATGTTGCCTTGCTAAGTTATGCTGCTGTAGAAGAAGGCAGGAGACTTCAGGTCTCTTTCCTAGGAGGTAGGGCTCTGGTTCCATCTGTCTTTTCAGCGGGGAGCTTTCCGGGAAAGAGTGGACTTCTCAAAGGACTTTGTCAAGATGTATGTGCTACCTGCCACCCGGCTGGTGCCAATGTTGGTATAGGCTGTAGATTTTGCCTGTGAGCAGTAGTTTGTGGGTGAGTGTTTGCATGGGATGGCATATACCAGTAAGAGCCTCACTGAAGACATTTCAGAAATAGCCTGCCACCATTTTGCTCATTGCTTCCATTTTGGGAATTGTGATTTCTTCATGTTTTGTAAACTGGGGACACTCTTCTATTTTGTTTTTATTAGGGGTTATGGAAGGTTGGATTTTTGGTCACTGTCATATGAGGGCAGAATACCAGAAAGTGTATGTCAGTTGAGTTTGAACTAGTCAAGAATACGGCTGTCTATATGGAAAAGAGAAAGTAGTGATGGGCATCCAGCTGTTATGAAGTCTTAGTAAAAAGTGACTGATTAAAATGTTTTATTACCTTGGTCACATGTTTCAGCCATTTGGTGTTTACTGGCAGTGGGATGTGTATGGGGGTAGGGTAACCTTTGTTAGTATGTAATTGGCATGGGGTGTCAGTTGGACTCAGTGTACAGACAGAGTGACAGCAACCGAGAGATACCCTCAATCTACGTTTGGAAAGAAGTCTGAGGCTTTCAGGGCGGCTGCACAGTGTATTCAGAGATCCACACCCCCGTTTCTTATGCCATCATTCCCGCACTTGGCTTCCAGCCTCATTCTCCTTCTGGTCCAGGATGGCCATGGGGTACCTATTATTTGATCTAGGTACAGGCCTGAAGGAGGAGGGAAAGCAGAAGCACAGAATACCTGTTTCCCTTGTTGGGGTCCAAACCCCAGTGTAAACTATCTCTCTGGATCGGCGTGGAGGCACAGGATTAAAGACACAACTCATGTGGCTTTATCGGGAGGGAGATTTTTAGTGATCCCTCATGAAATCTTGGGTTTACATTTTGAAAATTTCTCCATGTTTATTTTCCAAACAGCCTTTATACCAAAATGTAAGCTGAGGGGGAAATTTATTAGCATCCTGTTTTCTAGGTAACCAGAAATATGGGGCCTGTATAATAAAAGTCTTTGCCCAAGAAAGGTGTAATCTTATGACCTGTTGCAAAAACACAGGTTTTTATTTTAAAATTATTAAGAGAGTAAATTGTAGGGCAATATTATACAGGCCCCATATTTCTACATGGTATGGCAGCCAGGCTCTCAAGCCATAGCGCACCTGAGGTGGTCATGTAGCCTTACAAACAGGCTGTCGCTACCCTAACAAAGGGTCAGGATGTTGTTTTGCTCCTTCTTTGTAATTTGGAGGATGCCTGATAGAGATGCTAGTTCAGGCCTATGTGAGAGAGCTGGCATCAGAGCAGGAAGATAGGAGATGTGACAAAACAGGCATAGAAGGGTGTGGTCAAAGGTGCAGATGTGACAAAAAGCCATTCGCCTGGTTACCTAGGAAACAAAATGCTAATGAATTTTCCCCTCAGTTTACATTTTGGTATAAAGGCTGCTTGGAGAATAAACGAGAGAAATTTTCAACATGTGAACTCAGGGTTTCATGAGGGATCAGTAAAAATCTCCCTCCCGATAAAGCCATATGAGTTGTGTCTTTATTTCTGCGCCTCCATGCTGGTCCAGAGAGAGATAGTTTATGTCAGGGCTGACATTCCCTCAGCTGAGTCCATGCCCAGTAGCTTCCCAGAGACCTTGTTTAAACCCATGATCTTACATTAATTGGGCAGAATGTGCTAGCTGAAGAAGGGGCTTCATAATAAAACATTTTAATTAGCCACTTTACTAAGACTTCATAACAGCTTGATGTCACTAATAATCAAGGCTTGTTACTACAGGTGGGCATAGGTCATGGAAGAAGCAGCCAGCAGCCTTGCCGTGGAGGCTTCATACCGGGAAAACCCTTATCTCAGTTGTTTAGTATCACACAGCTGAGGAAGTCAGCCAGGCCCTGAGATGGAAGACCTGGACCTCTTTTTTTTTTTTTTTTTTTTTTTTTTTTTTTTTTTTTTTGGTTTTTCGAGACAGGGTTTCTCTGTGGCTTTGAAGCCTGTCCTGGTTCTAGCTCTAGCTCTTAGACCAGGCTGGTCTCGAACTCAGAGACCGCCTGCCTCTGCCTCCCGAGTGCTGGAATTAAAGGCATGTGCCACCACTGCCCGGCTGACCTGGACCTCTTTTAAAACTAATGGCTTGCATTTCTTTATGGTATTACATCAGTGACTTGAACATCACGTCTTAAAAGTACTTATAAAAAACCACTGCCTATAAAAACGGATCTGTGTCAGCCTACTTCTTCCCACTGGGCAAGACCAGTTACTTGTTACTAGAGGCACTGGATGGAGAATGATGATCTGTTAAAGGAAATCTCATCTTTTGGGGGTGGTAGGTGGACTTCAGGATATTGTGTGGTGGGTGGTTTGGTATGAAGGAATTCAGCAATATTGCAGTTGAATAGTTCCATGAAAAGCTACAAGGTAGAGCTGGTGAAATGGCCCAGCAGGCCATCTGCTGCAAACTGGATGAGCTGAGTTCAGTTCCTGCGACTTGCATGGTGAAAAGAGAAACTGACTCCCAGATGTTGTACACACACACACACACACACACAGAGAGAGAGAGAGAGAGAGAGAGAGAGAGAGAGAGAGAGAGAGAGAGAGAGAGAGAGAGAGAGAGAGAGAGAGAGAGAATAAAGTAAATGTAGTAAGTTGTTATTTTTTTAAATTATGAGGTTGGTGATATGTCTCAGTGGTATAGTGCTCACCTAGCATGCACATGCCTTGGGTTCCAGCCCCAGCCCTGCCCAAAATAAAAGTAAAATGAGCCAGGCAGAGGTGGCACAGGCCTTTAATCCCAGTACTTGGGAGGCAGAGGTAGGCGGATCTCTGTGAGTTCGAGGCCAGACTACAAGGCTACAAAGTGAGTTCCAGGACTGTTACACAGAGAGACCCTGTCTTGAAAAAAAAAAAAAAAAAAAAAAAAAAAAAAAAGTAACATAAGATGCTATGAAAAAGCTTTGGAAAATATAAGGACTTATAAGAGAAGTTGCTACTTCAGTTAAATTTAGTAACTTATTTCCTTAAAAAAACAGGGTAAAATAATGTTTCTAGTTTTTTCTTATATGTGCTTATGAATTTTAAAATGCCTACCTCTAGTATTCTGATAAACACACTGCTTGGTGTGTGCTTTTCTTCCTGGTCCTGTCAATTTGCCTGTTATGTTCCTGGGCCTAGACTGGTGCTTGCCTGCTGCTGTTGTATAGCAGGGTGTCTGGCTGTTACTCTGTGGACAGCAGGGTGTCTGGCTGTTACTCCGTGGACAGCAGGGTGTCTCGCTGTTACTCCGTGGACAGCAGGGTGTCTCCCTGTTACTCTGTGGACAGCAGGGTGTCTCCCTGTTACTCCGTGGACAGCAGAGTGTCTCCCTGTTACTCCGTGGACAGCAGGGTGTCTCACTGGTACTCTGTGGACAGCAGGGTGTCTGGCTGTTACTCCGTGGACAGCAGGGTGTCTCCCTGTTACTCCGTGGACAGCAGGGTGTCTCGCTGGTACTCTGTGGACAGCAGGGTGTCTCACTATTATGTTGTATGGCCCTTTTGTAAGATTTTTAATTTTTTATATTTATGAATAGTATTGGCCTGTTTGTTGAGCCATATAGCATCCAAATTGTATTCAGGTTTGGTTTGCCTCCTGCCTGTGCCTTCAGGAGATCTCAAGGAGGTTGTTGATGTTTGTTTTCAAGTTTTTGAGATAGAGTCTCCTATAATAGTCTAGGCTGGCCTTGAACTAACTCTGTAGGCAAGGCTAAGCAACTCATTCTTTAATCCTTGCAGAGGTAAATGGAAGTGTACTTGATTTGGGGCTAGGTACACCTGTCCCCCTTTTATATGACAGCTTGACATTCTCCTGAGGTTCTTGCTGGCCAATCTCTGTCTTCCTCCAGAGGGACTTTCTCCCTAGAGCAGGTCTCTTGTCTCTGAAAACACACTATCTTTTGCTACCAGCATGGTTCCAGGGGCATGCCATGGCCCTCAGTATGTGCATATAGAGAATGAATGAGTGGATGGATGGATGAGTGAATGAATGAATGAATGAATGAATGAATGAGTGGTTACATGAACTGAATTACTCTGGGTTCTTAAAATGTAAAAAATCCTTTAATTCAAGGATGCCATTCACATCTCTCTTGTATAGAGTTTGCTTTTAATTCTCATTGTGATCCCTAGGGCTTTGGCCTTTTCTGTTTGAGTTCACCAGCCTGCTCTGGATGTCTGAGTGTGGCATTAAGCAGTGTCTTCCTTCCCATTCTCGAATGTCTCTGCCCCCTGTCTCCATGTCTTTCTAAGTGCCAGCCTGGCTAACTTGCTGTCCAGTGTCTACATGGGAGTCAGCCATTGGAGGCCAGGACCTGCCCGAACAGCTACTACTGCAATGTCACTGGTCGGAGTACCAGTCTGCTTGGGCCAGCCTCTGCTCCTTAGGCCGACTTGGGACCCGCTAGCTTGCCCTTCCTGCACACTCTGTTTCCATTGTGTTACCTGGCTGCAGCTTCTCCTGCAGCTCAGAGTTCATGTTCGCCCACCACCACCTCCAGTCCTGTGCCACCTCACAAGCTCAGGAAGCCGAAGACAAGTTTTCTTACAGTGTGGGGACCCAACTGCCCCAATCTTCTCCTTGGCCTCATATTGGCTTCCTCGAATCTTCTCACTCTGGAGTACGTGGACCAGACATTAGTCAAAGGCTCTGCCTCAGTCTCTGTGTAGGATTTTCCATGGTTCATACACTAGATGGACACCAGCATTTTCGCCCTATACTCCTGATAGGTCGTATTCCTGCCTGTAGATGGAGCAGGTAGGGCATAGGCATCCTGTACGGGGGCATCGTGGCCTCAGACTTGCCTGGAAGAGGATGAAGACTAGCCACAAAAACCTAAAAGTCTGGTGATGGTGGCACGTGCCTTTAATCCCAGCATTTGGGGAAGCAAATTTGGGGAAGAGGCAGGTGGATCTCTGAGTTTGAGGCCAACCTGGTCTACAGAGCAAGTTCCAGGACAACCAGAATTACAGAGAGAAATGCTGACTCAAAAAATACCAAAAAAGAAAAGAAAAAAGCAAATTTCCTATAGGTGACTAAAATAATATAGAATAAGAAACCACAAACTATCCCAGAATGGGTCTGGGATCCAGCAAGGGATCAGCTGCAGGGATCAACTCCTCAGCTTCCTTGAGAGGTAGGCAGGTGACTTTGCATGTGCCTCAAGAATGAACCCCCGTGCTGTCAAGATAGCTCGGCAGGTAAATGTGCTTGCCACCCAAGCCTGACCTGAGTTAGAAAAGACTAATTTTTTTTTCAGATTTTACTGGGGAAAAGTGTGCCGATAGTAAAAACCTTGAACTTCCCTTTTGTCACTGGAGGCTGTGTCTAAGTTTAGCTAGTGGCTACCAGGCATGTCCCAGAGCACTGCTCAGTTGATGGGAAGTACTTTCTGCAGCCAAAATACATACGTAATCGAATATAGCCAGAGTGAAGCAAACAGCAAGCCAGCAGACATGACTCTGCAGAAGAAAACAGCGTGGCCAGTATCCGGTCTTGTGAGGATGCTGACGGTCCCTTCCCCAGGTCCTTCCTGGCTCTCTCCTACCTACCTATTAGCCACCTAGCCTCCCTCCCTGTCCCCTTCCTTTTTTGCTTTGGTGGCCTTGGAGACTGAATCTTGGACCTTGGGTAGTTCTTTATCACTGAGCAATAACCATAGGCCCTGGCTCTCTTTGGGTGTTAGGGCTATAGCAGTAAGCTAGAACACAGGGTTAAGCCCTGCCCTCAAGGAGTTCCCTGTGGGGTCAGAGAGAAGGATGTTGATTAAAACAAACTTACACAGAAGCTGAAAGTCAAGGCTAGTCAATGACAAGAAGGGTGGAGGGGACATTAGTACCATAAGAAAGATGATATGCTCAACAGGGGCATTGTGGGATTTCCTAGGGACATTTTCTTGTAGGAGACTGACCTGAAGAGGGAAGAACAGTTGATGACTAGAAAGTGGGGAGAAAACGGGAATGAGAAGGTTCCAGAAAGAGAGACCTCCCACATCTGTAGTTGGAGGCTGTTTGTTCGTTTCCCAGACCTGAAATAATCACAGAGGAACTGTATTAATTAAAAAACTGCTTAGCCTATTAGCCAGGCTTCTAATGAACTAACTCTTACATCTTAAATGAACCCATTCCTATTATTTTGTATTTTACCACAGGGCTTGTGGTTTATTGGTAAGGTTTCAGGTCATCTGTCTCCTTTGTCGGCTACACAGCATCTCCCTGACTCTGCCTTCTTTTCTCCTCTATCTCTGCTTAGAATTCCCGCCTTTCTCTGTTCTGCCCTGCCATAGACCCAAAGCAGCTTCTTTATTAACCAATGGTAATAAAACATATTCACAGCATACAGAGGGGAATCTCACATCACCTCCCCTTTTCTGTCTAAATAAAAAGGAAGATTTTAACTTTAATATAGCAAGATTTTATACAGCAAAACATTTATCAAGCAAGAATTATAGTTACAATATTTAGTCCATTTACATTTGGCAAATTAAGGAGCATACTCTATCATTTATCCTATCTTTGCGAGTCTAGAGTTTTATATCCAATCTTTCTTTTATAATTATAACTATCTTTCTTCAATTCCATCAAAGACTCCAGAAGGATATAATATCACCTAAGTAAATAGGAAGTACATTGTAAGCAACTTCCAAAACTCTAGAATTGACAGAGACATCTTGCTTCCTGGACAGTCACCCAGAATTCTTTCATGTTGGAGCATCCATCTCCAGCCTACAGGTCCATAGTATCTGGTAGACTTTTCCATGAAACAGGAAATTTTAAAAAACAGTTCCACCTATAATGGCAGTTTGTCAGTCACTTTCTTTTGTGTTCTGAAGAATGTCTGGGAGACTCTTTTATGAAGCAGGAACCAAAGGACTGTCTCACCTTTTTTAAGCAACTTTAGCAGTCAAGTTTCTGTGGGTCCTGCATGTTCAGTTTATACAGCATACCATCAAGCATTCCAGGCAAGAGCAGTTTCTTGCCCAAATGGCTAACTTAAGGAGCCTTTTCAATACCCATCATCCTCTTGAAGAAGATTGGTGCTACCAAGAGCAGATGTGTCTCATTGTCATACCTATCCATATGAAATATATCTCTGTATATATTTCCTAGTTAGAAAACCTAACTAGCATGACTACAAGCTTTACTATTACAGATGATTATCTATTAACCTATATTTCTTAATTATACATTATATTTTTAAACAAGCTGCACAAACACAATACCTTAAACAAGAACAGAAATATACAAATAACAAAATTGACCTTAAATTTGTATCAATAAACCAAGATCCATACCAATGCAAAGTATTCATCTCTATTGCATATGCCCATGTGAGACTGTGGCTTGGGAAGGCGAGTGGCATCGTTGGCATTTCTTTTGGATTCTCTTACCTCCGTTCCTAACTGCCACCAGCAGAGCTGAGGAACTATTGAGCCTGAGAAGGGACATTGAACCCTTGGGACCTTGCCACTGTTTTTCTAGAACCGTGCTTGGTTTCCTTTTCTGTTTCATCCTTCAGAGGCTTCTTTGGAGATTTCACACTGGGGCAGGGAGTAGTTCTAGACCTTGGGCACCATTTAGGCACTAGCAAAGCTTACGTTGGAGTTGGGGCAGAAGGTTGCTGACTTAGTTAGGGTTCTATTGGTGTGAAGAGACACTCTGACCATGGCAACTCTTATCAAGGAAAACATTTCATTGGGGCTGGTTTACAGTTTCAGAGGTTTAGTTCATTTTCATCATAGTGGGAAACATGCAGGCAGACATGATGCTGGAGAAGGAGCTGAGGATTCTACATCCAGATCAGCAGACAGCAGGGAAAGAAAGTGAGCCACACTGGGCCTGGTTTGAGCATCTGAGACCCTCAAAGCTCACCCCTAGTGACACACTTCCTCTAACAAAGTCACCCCTACTCCAGCAAGGCCACACCTCCTAATAGTGCCCTTCCCTGTGAGACTATAAGGGTCATTTTCTTTCAAACCACTATAGTTGCCTTGTGCGGAAGACCACGGGAGGGATTTCAGATGAATCTTAAAACTCATTCTTTAAATTTAAGCTACCACTGCCCTGAGAGTTAAATATATTATTTTCCAGTCCCATCCCTATATCCTCTATACACAGAACAGGCAGTAAGTAATAGTGACCAACATTTTCAGATGGCCTATGGCCTTGTCATTGCTCAAGATCAAGACATATAAGAAGACAAGAGCCTGCTCTTTTCTCACCTTTCTTCACATCTCTTGAATAATTTTCTTTCTTTTCTTTTCTTTTCTTTTTTTTTTTTTTTTTTTTTTTGAGACAGGGTTTCTCCATAGTTTTGGAGCCAGTCCTGCTGGAACTAGCTCTTGTAGACCAGGCTGGCCTCAAACTCACAGAGATCTACCTGTCTCTGCCTCCTGAGTGCTGGATTAAAGGTGTGCACCACCACCACCCGGCTTAAAGATTTAATTATTTATTGTGTATACAGTGTTCTGTCTGCAGGTCAGACCAGAAGAGGGCACCAGATCTCATTATAGAAGGTTGTAAGCCACAATGTGATTGCTGGGAATTGAACTCAGGACCTCTGGAAGAGCAGCTTGTGCTCTTAACCATTGAGCCATCTCTCCAGCCCCCTTGAATAATTTTCTATCCTTACCTTGGTGCTTCACCTTATCCTGTCTGTGATGTAGCTCAGGGTTGCTTGTGAACACAGAGTCATGAGATCACAGTCTGAAGAATACAGCCCCTTTCCTAGGCCCAGAGAACACAGCTCTTTACAGATCCCCTCTGGGACCCTGGAACCCTCTTGTTGAACCGTACTCTGCGCCTCACTAAGTCAGGGTTGTTAACATAGGGCCTGTCTACTCTGGCACCTCTGCAGGGTTAGGATGAGAGAGGGCTTGGTGTAGATGGAGGTGTCTGTCCCGCCTGGTCCCACAGCCATTCAGTCCCAGAGAAACATGCAGAGGCTTATAACAATTATAAATTTTTTGGCCTGTTAGCTCGGGCTTATTATTAACTATCTCTTACAACTTAAATTAACCCATAATTCTTATCTGTGTTTAGCCACGTGGCTTGGTACCTTTTCCTCAGTGCAGCATTTTCATCTTGCTTCCTCTGCATCTGGGTGGCAACTGCAGATTGAGCCTTTCCTCTTCCCAGAATTCTAGTCTGGTCGCCCTGCCTATACGTCCTGCCTGGCTACTGGCCAGTCAGCATTTTATTAAGCCAGTACGAATGACAGCTCTTTACAGGGTACAAGAGCATTATCTATCCCACAGCAGCTTAGTTTTTTATTAATACAAGTGTCAGAGATGGTCACAAGCGATCCTCCTCAGAGAGATTTTGAATTGGACATCTGTTTCAGAGGTGGCCTGGGATAGTAGAAGGAATGTGAGTACCAATTGCATCCTTGACATCAACTGGCTAGGTATTGTTGGATGCACCTTGCAATGTCCCTCACAACCTCAGATTCTTCCTCTGTACAGTGAGAGGTTTGGACGAGATGTTGTCTGAGATCCTTCCCAAGATTAGAGCAAATGTCAGTGTTGTCAGGGGCAGGCAGTGACTACGTGGTTTATCTGCATCCACACAACAGATTGCAGGATGCCCAGATTCCCCTGCTTCAGGGCTCTGTAGATGGTTTAGGTCCCCTGAAAGTGCTGTGTTCTTTAATGGAGAAACAGTTGACAGGAACCTGTGCATGCTCCTCTGTCCCCATTGCTGCTCAGGCTGTGACAGATGGCCTTTTGGAGACAGAAGATGCTCCGGTCACATGAATCATGATGGGATTTACAACAGACCAAGGACAGTTGTCATCCTAAAAGCAGGACACAGTTAGTTGTCTGCCACTTCTGTCCTTGGAGCTAAGCAAGGGGCGTCGGTGGCTCAGCTTGCCTCTTGTACTCTGAATCCACATAGGCCTTCTTCTTGTGGGGCTCAAGACCATATGTGTGGTTTTAATTGTGTTTTTCTGTAACCTCACCAACATAATTTCAGGAGGACCTGGGGCCCTGTGAGAGTAACAGAAATTAGATATATTATAAGATATATTATAAGCTGTGGGTTCCTTTCTCTCCCCCTTCTCCAGGCTTTATCCTCTTTTTGGGAGATGTGGCGGTTTTGATGGAAAGAACAATGGCTTGGGAGTCAGACAGACTTTGAATGATCTTGGTTAGTTTTTTGTCAGTTTGATTTAAGCCAGGACTGCCTAGGAAGAGGGAACTTCAATTGAGAAAACGCCTCTATCAGAATGGCCATTAGGCACATCTGTGGGACATTTTCTTACTGTGGGTGGTGCCACCACTGGACAGGTGGTCCTGGTTTATGTAAGAAAGCAGGCTGCGCAAGCTGTGGCTAGAACAAGCCAGTAAGCAGCAGCGTTCCTCCAGGGCTCCCGCTTCAGTTCCTGCCTTGAGCCCCTTTCTACTAGGACTTCCCTGGGTGGTGGGCTGTGACAAGGACGATGTAACCGGACAAAGCCCTCTTCTCCCCAAGTTGCTTTTGGCTATGGTGTTTATCACACCAACAGAAACCAAACAAGGACAGATCAAGTATTTTCACTTCTCCAGTGCCTAATGCTGTCTGGGAATCCTACCTATAAACTGTGGACAACACGTACGGCAGCAGTGACGTGGGATAATGTGGGCCCAATGAACCCCCCCAGGTACCATATTCAGTAAATTGTTCTTTTTTCCCCCTCAAGAAATAGAACTTGGTGCCATCTCTGATCACTTTAGATGGACACAGGTGTAGTTGTACTTGACTGTGAATTGCTTCGCTGAAGTCAGGCTCCTCCTGCCTCCAGATTTGTCTCCTTGGGAGCTGGAAAAGGTGCTAGATCTCACAACCTCCTGATGATGGCGCGCAAGCCCCTCCTGTGGAAGAGCCCCATGGTTTCTGTTTCTTGTGGATTCAGCTTTAACTTTGGGTACCTTGACCCCCTGGAAAACGCTACCCATCTTGTCTGTTAGGACCTTTGGTCTGATGGAGTGGGACATCTGGCCAGTTCTTGGCTCTGCTGGATGCTCAGTTGATGATTGACGTACACTCCAGGACTAAGGCAGAATCTCTTCCCTGCTATCCCCTCCCCACCTTTCTTTGCAGTCTGCTGCTGAGGTCAAAGCGAATGAAAGCCTCTTTTCACATCTGGCTGTCCCATGCAAGCCTGTTCTGCAGTCTCACTTAAGACTTGGGGATATTCAAGGCAAGCTGAAGTTCTCTGCTTCTTTCATTATTTTTGTGGTCTTTTTCAAGAAGGGAAGTATAGTATGTTTGCCTCTTTCCATTTCTGTGTAACAGCTCTGTTTTAGACAGTGCTCCCCAAATCTGCGGTGAACAGTATTTCCTAGGCTCCCCCAGAAATGTTTATGGTTGTAAGCACTGCAGAGCTCGTCCTGTGTGTTTTCTCATGCTCGCTCTACACAGGGGCGTCCTTTAAACTCTTTTTCTTAGAGTCTTCGGTGGTGAACCCCCTTTTCCTATGGAGATGACCCATGTGAGCTGTAGCCGTGCCTGGCTTGGCTTCGCCTCTGGCTCTGCTAGCTGAGGGCCTTGTGCAGGGGACCTAGTGTGTGCCTTCAGTTTTGCCAATGTGAAGTAGCAATAATTATGACAGCACCTGTCTGATTTTACAGGATGGAAGTGAGGACTGAACAGGACTGCCTGATGAACTCATAGCAGTCCCTGACACTCAGTGAGCTCTGGCTCTCCCCCTGTTGACCGTCAAGCTAGACTCTTGCTCCCTAGCCTTTAGATCACACTTCATGCTGCTGCCTTTGAAATTTAGTCTTCTATGTGCTTTCTGTGCTTTGGTGTGTTCTCTCCAGTTTCAATATAGATTTTAAAAAGTCAAAGTGTAATGTAATCCACACGTGGCTAAAAGACAGTAGAAAAAATGACAGACAAAAGAAGTCACTTGCCATCCTTCCTAAATAAACCCCAAGTTTATTCCTAAGAAACAGATTGCAAAATCAATTGCAAAACTTGCAATTGCAAAAATTGCAAAAACTTAAAAAATCAAGTTTTCTTTTTCTATGAAAAAATGTAAGACTCTCAGTAGGATACTTTTTTAAATCATCTTTGTTATTTTCTTCTTTTAAGAATTTTCAAAAGTCAGAATTCTTGACACCAAAGGCGTTCTTGGCTTTTTCCCACCCCCCGTATTGTGTATGTTGTGTAGCAACTGGCATGGGCCCTGGTGTTTAGCATCGTCAGTTCCAGGGTCCTTAAGAAATTTTGCTCTCACCTCTTGGCCCTAGTTCCTTTCTGGATAGATTCTGCTTCTGTCAAGGTGTGTTGTTCTCTTTGAACCTTTGTCTGACTCTTCCCCCTCCCTCTTTCTCTTTGTACTCTGTAGTCCTGGCTAGCCTGGAACTCGCTCTGTAGACCAGGCTAGTCTTGAACTCACAGAGATCCACCTGCTTCTGCCTCCTGAGTGCTGGGATTAAAGGTGTGTGTCATTATGCCTGGCTTGAGCCTTTACTTTTGGTTCTCTTTTCATAAACCATTTGGGAACCTGGGACCCTGAGGATATTCTTGGATTACCTTCTGTAGGCCTAAGCCTAATGCTTGCCTCTCAGCAATACCATCCACATATCCCTCAGCCATTGGGGCAGCAGGGCACCATCAGTGACTAATCCTAGTAGTCTTTGTCTATGAATCTTTGTGATGGCTTGGAAGCGAATGTGCCTGTAAAGCAATGTAACAGCCAAAAATATCGATATAATCCAGTGGGCAGACCCAACTGTCTGCATCTTTATACTCAGTTCTCCTATTCTTCTCTGCATGCCTCATATCCTGTTAAGTCATACTGTACTTGCTCTCTGAATACTTAGAGTTTCTGGTTTCTGCATCCCATTAATCTTAGGAGGAAGAAAAAAAAGGGTCATGGCAGGGAAAACAGTGATAATTTTTAGTTTCCGGTCGTTCTTTTTGTGTTTGTTGAAATGAGTAGAGTTTATAGAGCCTTATAGCTGTGATTAGAAACTGAGTGGCTTGCCAGGGTCTTGCAGTTGTCATTCCCGAGTCCCATGGTGATACTTTAACTGTTTTTAAAATTAATTGTGTGTGTGTGTGTGTGTGTGTGTGTGTGTTGCCTGCAGAGGTAAAGAGAGGTTGTTGGATTCTCTGGAACTGAGTTGCAGATGGTAGTGAACCTCAGCATGGGTGCTGGAAACTGAACCTGAATCCTCTGCAAGAATAACTGTTGGGAGCAAAGCACAAAGGTCCTTGAGCCCACAGATCTCCAGAGAAACCAGGAATGTTAGGCACATAGGCTTTCCAAAGGGAAATATAAAAAACCTGAATCGAAGGGATTAACAGCTTTGTGATCTGCAGTATCTGTTGGGTCAGGCCATATCAAACTCTTACAATGAAGATCCGAGGTGGCTAGTAATCTAAATGCCTCTGATAGTCAAAGGATCCCCCAAGATCCCACGATCCAGGGCCAGAGGTGGCTAAAATATCCCACATGACCTCTGTGCTATCTATATGATCAGAGAGCAGGCTAGAGACCCTTAGGCCAGGTAACCTTAGTTAGTACAGGTAACCTATCTCTAGAACCCATCTTGGAAGAAATGGCCTATACCTTCAGTTGAGTTTCAGTCCTTCCACCCCCTTTTCCTAGGCGTTCCCCAAGCTTTAGATGCAGGAGCTCCAGCTGGATGCGCTGGGGCTGGACACCCCATCACCAGCTGTTCTCTACGCTTTGACCAGTTGTGGTTTTCTGAAATACGCTCTCTATCTGCAGTAAAGGAAAACGTGAGGAGCAGTGGGAGCTGTATTTACCTGTGAGTGTGAGGATAAGTATTTAGAATGAGTTACAGACTATGCAGGTTTAGTAAAGTGGTGGCAGCAGTTTCTCCTCAAATATCCATAACGTCACTAGTCCCAAGTAGTTAACTATGTTTCCAGTACCAGGCATGATTTTCCCTTCTGTTGAGTGGACCTTAAATCCAGTTAGCATCTGTTCGTTACCACCAAGATGAGGGTGCCAGCGTTGTACCTTTAGGAATATCATGTTATGCTGCTGTTGTCCCTATGACTTTTTAATATATCTTTCTATTTGTTTTGTGCTTCTTGCTTATAAGTGGAGACTGCTCGTTCTTTTTCCTGCTGCCCAGACCCAAATAATCACACAGAAACTATATTAATTACAACACTGTTTGGCCTGTATCTTAGGTTTATTCCTAGCTAGCTCTTACATCTTAAATTAACCCATTTTTATTAATCTATGTATCACCACGAGGCTGTGGCCTACCTGTAAGGCTCCGGCGTCTACTCCTTTGGCAACTACAAGATGTCTCTTTGACTCTGCCTACTCTCTTCATATCAGATTTCCCGCCTGTCTTTGCTCTGCTAAGCCATTGGCCAAAATAGTTTTATTCGTTATCCAATAAAAGCAACACATATACAGAAGAACATCCACATCACCTTCTGCCTTATCCCTTTCCCCACAAAAGAAATATTTTAAAACCTTCTTATTTCACCTGGGGGTTCATTTTGGACAGGAAATAAAGCATTAGAACATTTCCTTGGTAAGTTTTGATTATGTTTCTTACGTCTGCCTGTGTTCCCACATGGAGAAAAAAAGAATAGGCTGTCCGTCTTCTGCCCTGGTTACTCCTTGGGATCAGTGTGGTTTTGAGTTTGCCCAACCATACTAGTTGGACGTGTTGGTTATGGCACCAGTCAGAAAGCAGATTGCTCCTCCTCAACTGGGGCCAGGCTATAACACTCAAGGCCTTCTCCCCCCCACCCCTAAGATACTGTCTCTTGGAGAAAAGGGCTTGTAGTTATGTTGAAGGGAGACTGGAATGCTGTATATACACGCTTCATTTTCCTTCTCAGTGGGCATGGGGGTGTGAGAAAACCAGAAAAGCCTCCATAGCATAGTGTGAAAGACATCGAGTGAGCAAAGCTTGGGATTGGTTTTCCTACTCTTGGATGGAGAGGATGAGAATGATTCATAGGAGATTTTACTCTGGATGTCACAACTTTCTACAGCCATTGAAGATACACTGTGGTTAAAATGGTACCTCCCAGCGTTTCAAGCCTTTGGATCTGGGTGGGCCTCCTGGCCTGTGAGGTTTGTGGTATCTGTGGTATATGGCGCTGCTTCTTCAGCCCTCGGGTCCTTTCTCTTCTCCATATCCTGAGTGATGCGCAGGTGACAGCCCGAAGCATTTGCATTTTGTGTGAGCTGTGGTTCCTAACCAGTTTGATTACCTGGCAGGTCTTTGTGAAAATTGGGTGTGCTTGCTATTGTGTAGATGTTGTAGGGCACACAATGTGTCATCTGTCATCTGCATAGCTTAGGCATTACTTCTAGCACATTCTTTCTGTCCTCCGGAGGCATACTATGTAAACACACCCAGACAGCCAGAAAATCATATGTGGCACAGAACAAAATAGTTTGCCAAAAATTTATGGCCTAGGAGTAGGCAGAAGGAGAACTCAGAGCAAGGCCTTGGTGGAAGAATTAGGTGTTAAAAAAAATAGGGTGCGATTTAGAGGTATTGGTGATAGGGTGATTGGTGACAGGGAAGGGGGCTTGCCCTGGCTGTGATGGGGCCACATGTTCATTGAAACAGGAAATTCCCAAACATGAAATCCCAAACATGCATATGATGCTTCCACATAGGTTAAGTCTTCATGTGGCCTGTTACAGTGCTGTGAGTTCTGAATCATGCAGTCAGGCCTTGGGCAGAATCCTCAACCTCTGAACTCATTTCCTTTTCTGTAATGAGGACAACCCTACTATTAACTCAGCATTGTAATGAGAAGTAAATGAAGTTATGAACGTAAGCTTTTAACATAATACCTAACAGGAAGCAAACGCTCCTCCATTGCAGGGTTTATTCCCAGGAGCAGCTGCTTCTCTAGGAGCTGCAGATAGGACTACACATTGTCTTCTACTGTTTTCATTACCATTGCTCCAGAATCTCCCGCCACAACAAGAGCCTTTGATTATGCTCATGGGACCCTGGGTCAGGAGTGTGAGAAGGGTTCGGTAGGGTGTCTTATCCCTCCTACTTCTCGGTGTCCTGGGCTTTAGCTGCAGAAGACTCAGCGTGAGGCCACAGGAAGAGAAAGGGAGGATCATGCATCTTAAGATTGTTTCCTGTATGTCTGGTGCCTGCACCAGGAGGCTTTGCCGGCTAGGATCCTGGGCTTGGCCCATTCAAAGCCCTCACCCTCTGTGACAGCTCAAGTCTGCAAGCAGAAGTGTACCCATGAATGGGGTGGAAATGCACCGTCTTCTCTGTGGTCGTTTAGAAGCTGCAAGGTACCACTTCTGCACACTCTGTAGTTACAGGGAGCCTCAAGCCTAAGCAGAGGCCAGTGGGGAAGACACACCCACCTCAGCAAAGCTGTCACGGTCACACTGGAGAAAAGCACAGGAGGTGGAAGATACGTGTGAACACAAAAATGCATTCCTCGGTTCTCACTAAGGGGGCCCGGCTTGGAGATTCTGGGGAGTCTCTGCAGCAGCCACACAGTGTGTTATCATGCCAGGAAGGAGGAACATGTTAACAAAACCATCGAGGGTCCAGTCTACTTCCTCTTTCCTGGTTATTCTTACCCTATTTATAGCTGGGTTTGTCCAGACCTGAAGAGATGGGCTGCCCCTGGTCAATCTGAGCTGGTAAGGTGGGAGAAGGAAGCAGGCTAAGAAGGTGTTTGACATGATTTTCCCCCCCTTTAAGACAGTGGTTGCCTGAAAAACCTGCTTCTGATTTTGTTTCTCTCTAGTGGTGAATGTGTCTCACTGGTCTTAGGGATGAAGCCCCAGCTGTATTATCTGGGCTTAATTCACACAAAATGGCCATGACTGTCAATGTCTAAACTGACATCTTTTGAAGCAGTTATATTTTTAGGATGTGTGAGAGAGGAGATGGATGCTGAGAGGCTCAGCTGAAGCGCCGGCACCTATGTTTCTATTCGAACCACAAAGCAGCCTTTTCTCAGAAGCATGGGAGCTATGGGAAGGGGTACAGTGGCCAAGGAAGAGATGAAAGTGAAGTCCCCATGGGAAGCTGGGGCTGGCCAGAGGCACTTTTCAAGACTGATGAATTGCGACCTATAAATATATCAGTTCCCTGTCTTGTCTCCTGCCCTCCAACTCAGAAAGGCCATGGATATCCACGTCATGCTGTTGAATCATGTAACACAGGTGTGCACACAATGAAGGTAGATTCTCTCTCTCTCTCTCTCTCTCTCTCTCTCTCTCTCTCCAAACACCCTGAGGCGATTCTGAATCCAGTCAAAGCAACAATGACGATATCCATTCCAGTAGTCTTCCATCTAGACAGTTGTTGGCTATTTACTGTGCCCTTCCTGCCCATCTATTGCTTTTCCAGTTCAGTGTCTCATTGCTGCCATGGTGGTTCCACTGAAGCTCAGATCTTATCACATCTTCCCTGCCTAAAAGCTCCCACTGCTCTAGTGTGAGCTCCTTGGCCAGTCTGTAGTCCTGCTCCCGTCCTTCACTGCATTCCACCCCCTACTCTCCGGAAGGATCCAACCTAGGGCTTCGCATACTCAACCACTGAATGATTTCCCCTTTTTATTTTGACACAGGCAGAGTTACCCCCGCTGGTCTTAAGTTTGTGGTTCTCCTACCCCAGCCTCCTGAGTAGCTGGGATTACAGGTCTGCACCCCCTGGCTTGGCCTCTCTTCTCCTTTAACGTTCTGCTCCAGCTACAAGGGACTGCTTCCTGGATGTCTTCACACTCACCTTACCCTTTGGGCTGGAATCACATGATTCTCTCTAAAAGCTGAGAGTGGCTTTCTTATGATTCTCCTCCCTGGAGCAAGCCCCATCATTATAGCTCTGAAAGGGGCTCTGTCTCCCTCCCAAGCTCTCCATCCTTTGTGTTTCAGTCTCCCCACGACCTTCCACCGTGATGTTCAAACACAATGAGCAGATGAGGTAGAGCGATGTCTTGAGAGGAACAGAGCACCCCACTTCACAACTTCCTACTCATGAAACTTCGGGGATAACTGCCACTGCTTCACCTGCAAATACGGAGCAGGAGGTATTTCTCTCACGGTATCCGCAGGAGGAAATTATGTAAAGGTACTTGACGTGGAGTAAGTGCTCAGTAAATAGTAGTGATAGTGGGGTTGTAACTTACAGACAGTGTGAAGGTGTTGGGGCTGTGAGAATAGGGGCCGGTCCTTCCTGCATGGATCATCTGTAGGTCCCTCTCACCTCCTCTCCCTGTGCCAACTGCTGACCTTTCAGTGACCAGAGCAACTGGCTCTTTGGCTTGCCAAGGTCTATGAATTCTCAGCTATGAGTACTGTCTGGGAGGAACCTTGATTTCTTGGAGTAACAGCCTGGACTTTTCTCCTGGTTCTGATCTTGGATAGGGACTATATTTTAGAGGCTTTAGCTAAATAACCCCAGAGCCCTTCAAGCCCCAGTTTTCTCATGGGTAAACTGGGGGTGCCATGCAGGTTGCAGGGTTGCTAAAAGGAGTGGGTGAGGCAGTGTAGATGTAAAGTTCTTAAACGGCACCTGGGATCTAAGAAGATGCAAGAAATAGCACTGCTGTGGTTATTGTTGTGACTCCTGCCCAGAGAGCCAAATGGACACTGCAGTTAGGCAGGGTGGGGCCTTGATGTTCTTTCTGCTCATTGCTTTCTGAGGACAAAGCTCAGTGTGTTAAGGGTCAGTGTGCTAGGCAGGTGACTCCCTGGGCAGAGGGAGTGCCTTGTGCTTCGGGGCTCTACATAGCTAACCAGATCACTTCTGTTGGCATAAGAATGGATCACTGAAGTCATCTGCCTCCTTTGCAGCATGGATCCTAAGCCTTGAGGGGAGGGGTTTGATGAAGACATCTCAGAAGGGGGAAAAAAAAACCATGATCAAAAAGTACTATATAACAACAAAAAAAGTATAGGTGACTAGGACAACCTTGGGCTGGGATATGAATGAAAAAAATGAAATAAAAGGAAGGACGTAGCTACTCCTAAAGCATGGAGAAGGCTTTTATTGTAGACGTAAGGGAGGAAGCAGGTAGAAGAGCCCAGGCTGAACATGGCTGGCAGACTAAACTGGACCATGAGAAGAGAGGTGGGGAGGGAGAGCAAGAGAATAGCCAAGAGAGGTGGCCCAGGGCTAAGAGGCCAAGAGAGGGCCTAGCCAAAATGGCTGAGCTATACAGGGATTGGGCTGGGGGAAGGGAAGCAGAAGCCCAGGCCCTAGGATGGAGAGGTTTAGGGTAGGGGGCTGGATGAGAAATGCTGGGAGAGCTTGCTAGCATCAGCTTTGATATATTCATAGGTACCTGGGCCGTTTGTCCTGGGTTTCTGTGACCTAACAGGATGGAGTAAGGAAATCCACTTCCTGTGAATGGTCGACTGATGACATGGTATGGCTAAAGGAAAGTTTTTATTGCAGATACGAAAGAGGGGGGGGGGGAGAGAAAGAAAAAGAGAGGGAGGGTATATAGCCGAAATAGCAGGGTTGTAAAGAGAATGAGTACCTGTGTGGAGGGAAGCCCGTGAGCTGGAGGGAGTGAGAAGGGCTAGGATGCTAGCATGGACTTTGAAGTATGGAACAGGTACTTGTGATACTGAGGGAGCCTAGAGGTCAGCATGAGCTTTGGTGTACTCGTAGGTACCACAGCTAGCCACATGTCCCTTCTGCCTTTTGGAACTGCCAGACGGAACCTCTCTGGTGGGGGAGTGAGCAGTAAGTTTCCCTCAGGGTTGACTGAGGCTGCTGGTGCGCAGTGAGGCTGGAGTCCTGAAGTCTGAGCCGGATGCCTGTTCTTTGCCTTGTGCTGTGTGTGAGTCACCACTCTCTGAGGCCCTTCCTGCTGTCCTAGGGCAGAGTCACTGGGTAAGATGCGACATCTTAGAAAGGAGAACAGGTAATTTGAGGGTGACTTGTCACGGGTGGAGGGCAGTGGGTCTTGCTGGGAAAAGGTAGTGAGATGGGAATTAAGGAAGCCACAGGGCCTGAGAGGTTGGCAGGAAATGAGAGATGGGTTAGTCCTGTCTTGTAGTTCTCATAGCCTAGGGTCTGAAAAGCTGGTAGGAGAAGGTTCTGGAAGTCAAGACAGAGGAGGTCCTGGATTGATGGTGTTGTGTTGGGCCTGCAGGCTGCCCGGTCCCATCACAAGAGTCACATTCTTGTGGGGAAAGCAGGTCATTAGGGTCCTCTGCCTTGTTCATTCTTTTCCGTGCATTTGGCAGCCGTCACAACACTGCTGTTCTGAGGGTTTGCCTGGGTTTCCCAGGTCGAGCATGTCATGCAGGGTTCGTTTGCAGGGTCTGGCCCCACCTCTCACAGTACAACTCAGATCTTCTGTACTGACTGCACACCTGGTGTAAGAAGGTTCTTTGTCCCACCTTCCGGCACTGGTATCCCAGCTCTCAAGCTAATGTACTGTCTCGAGCCTGGAGCTTTTGGCACATGTTTGTCCTGAGTTGTGCCTGGATAACCGGAGAAACGTCCGCCAGCAAGCTTTACCACCACATGTGGCTAGAGTGCCCTGGTTTGATCTTTCATGCTCATGAGAGTCCCGGACACTTGCTTTTAACCTAGGTATACAAGACTGCCACAGGGTAGTATTCAAGTCATTTGCTTTTAGGCTAAGACCCCAGGGTTCCAGTGGGAAGTGCACTTGAGGGTAGAAGTAGGCTTGGTAATGGCTTTGGTAGCAACTGTTAATTCTTTCCCCTTCTAAACACAGGTTTTCTTCCTTTGTCATGTTATTGAGAAACACCTGTCCCCTGGACAGTGCTATCCAGAAAGCCACCTGCAGTGCTGGTGTGACCAGCAGAGATGCCAGCACTAGGCTGTTTAGAGCAGTGGTTCTCAATCTGTAGGTTGTGACCCCCTTGGGGGTTGCATATTAGATATCCCACATATCAGAGATTTACATTACAATTCATAACAGTAGCAAAGTTGCAGTTATAAAATGGCAATGAAATAATTTTATGACTGGGGTCACCACAACATGAGAAATTGTATTAAAGGGTTGCAGCTTTAGGAAGGTTGAGAACCACTGAATTAGAGGAGGTTCCTGCCCAATTTTCTATAATCTGAGACTGTCCCATGACAAGAATATGAGGTTCCAGTGCTGAGGAGAAACAGGGTATTGTGAAGACATAACTGCTCGACATCTGGCCCGTGTAGGGTGCTAGGGGAGCTAGACGGAGAAGCCAGAATGACGTTACAGGCCTGGCTCTTCATCTTCGATGTGGAAAAGTCACTTAGTTTTGAGCCCCAGCTTTCTCGTGGGTAAAATGGGAATGGTACACAGCTTGCAGGGATGTCAGAAAGAGTGGGTCAGGTGGAATGTATGTGGAATTTCCATACCTCACCAGAGAAAGAGAAGGTATGCAAAAATTGTAGCCACCGTTATTAAGTGACTTAATTTTTAATAATTATTTTTTTTGCATGCCCATTCCAGTTCCCCCTCCCTCGTCTCCTCCCAAGTGACTTAAATTTTGATAATAATGCAATTTATGTAGAAATGTGATGAGTTTGACAGTTTGGATGAACATAAAGAAAACTTGTCACCTGGACTCCTGTTACACAGATTGCCCAGTGTTAGCATTTTGATAGATGTCTGGATCTTTCTATGTAACAGAAGACAGAAGCCTTAAAATTTAAGTTGAACTGTTTATTCTTGCATACTACTTTTTATTATAATATAGCTACAGATAGTATTAAATGACCTACTATATCTTATGTATGTGTAGAATGTGTGTGTTGCATTTGTATGTGTGAATGATGCAGGCACATCCATGTCACGGTGCACATGTATGTGTCAGAGGATAACCTCAGGTGTCAGTTTTCACCTTCTACCTTTTTTGAGACAGGGCCTCTTGGTTGTTTTCCTGCTGTGTGGGCCAGGTCAGCTGGCCTGTGAGCTTCTAGGAATCATCCTGGCTCTGCCTCCTGTCCTCCCATAGGAACACTAGGATTATGCGTGCTCACACCATGTCTTTTACCTTTGTTTGGGTTCTGGGCATTGAGACTCAGGCTCTCAGACTTTCATGGAAAGTGCGTTCACCCACTGAGCTGTCTCCCCAGCCCCTGCTATATCTTTTGAATGTAATCTTTGTTCTTGCTGTGTTAGGGATGAACTCGGGGCCTTATGCACACTAAACAGGTACATGTCTATCCCTGATAAAATAATTTTAAGTAGCGCACAGATGATCTAGGTTAAAAAGATGACAGGTCTCTGTTGCTTAGGTATCTCTTTCACATTGCTAACACCATCTAATTAGATGTAAAGTTCAATGCTACAAAATCTCTTTAAGGCAAAACAATTGTTCCAGACCCAGTGGCATGCACCTGTATTCCCATCTATTGGGAGTCTGAGGCAGGAGGATTTCATGGGCTGAGGCATTAAAGGCTAGCTAGTGTTCACTGGTTAACAGTGAATGGCCTTCTTTTAAAAAAAAAGGATGAGAGAAACTGAGCCTAAATAGCGATGCCCCCGTACTCTGGAGGCGGAGGCAGACGTATGAGATCAAGGCCATCTTGGGCTACCTAGTGAGTTAAAGGCCAGCCAGGGGTACATGGGATCCTGCTTAAGCCAAAGCAGAGGGAAAGATGGAGGACCGAAGCATACGCATGGCTTACAGTAGACGGCAGAGGTCTCTGACCTCTTCCTGGCTGGTTGAACATCTTTATGAGTCCTAGTTCAATTTCTTTTTCAACACCCAGTGGTATCTGATTCATACGGGTGTTCAATGTACAGACTTTTTTCCATGTAGAAATGTTCTTATCAAAATTTACTATAGACCGTGACACAATACTTTAATAAGTGCACAGCTGAAGCATATGTTTCAGCTTTGTTCCTTTCACAGCAGCACAGAGGGGCTCTGCAGATCTCTGTACTGAGGTCTGGTTCCCTGGGATGTTCCCCCTGTTTCGACACAGGGTTTTAATCCATGTCTGTTGTGGTTTGGATGTGAAATGACCCTCGCAGGCCCATGCGTTTGCACACTTGGTCCTCAGCTGGTGGTGCGGTTTCGGGAGGCTGTGGAGCCTTTTGGGCGTGGAGTGTAAATGGCAGATACAGGACTGTGGGTTTGGGGCTAGAGGGTTATAGCCTACTCCTGTCTCCTGCCCCAGCTCTGCGCTTCCTGAGTGCTGATCCTATGTAACCCATGCCTTGTCCTCCCACTGTGATGGACTGCATCCCCCAGCCACGAGCCAGAGTAAACCTTCTCCTCTGAAGTTGTTTCTGCCCAGTGTTCTGACGCAGCAGCGAGAAAGTAATGACAGAGAAGATGGTCCCGAGAAACAGAGCTGTCGCCATGATGGGCCCGACTCTGGAGCAATGTGGTGGAGTTTGAAGCTGTAGGCCATGGTGCCGCATGCAGAACCTAATGGGATATTCCGGTGGAAGCTCTGAAGACCAGAGTGGAGATAGACATGTAGACAGCCGGCCACGCTACTTCTGTGCCTAGCGTTTCTGTCAACGTGACATGAGCTGGAGTCATTTTAGAAGAGGGAATGTCAGCTGAGAAAACTCCTCCATCGGATTGGCCTGTAGAGGGGCTGGCCTACTACGGGTGGTGCCACCCTGGGCTGGTGGTCCTGGGTTGTATAAGAAAGCAGGTTGAGCAAGTCATGAGAATTGAACCAGTAAGGAGCACTCCTCCATGGCCTCTGCTTCAGTTTCTGCCTCTAGAAACTGACTTTCCCTATCAGGGACTGTGAGCTGTATGATGAAACCAACCCTTTGCTCCCCGTGTTTATCACAACAGTAGAAAGCTAATAGGACTGGTACAACATCTCTGTTCTGTTCACAACTCTGCCAGCTCAGGGCGTGGTCCTGGCTTGTTGGTCCTAGGTGGTAGCTGCCGACCAGGCCACACAGTGTAGGGATGGATGAGGGTTGGGGCCAGAGGCCCTCAGCTGCATGCCACTCATTACTTAACCGGCTGTCCTTGGGACAAGGAGACTGGGTTATGTTGTAAGTTGCCATGGCCTTCTGGAACTGTGTCTAGGTGGATCCTCTTACAGGGTGGGGAGAGAGAATAGCTGAGGTGACCAGCCATGGGTCACAGCTTTTGGGCTCTTCCTGTCATTAATCCCAGTCCTTCTATGACAGGCTGCCAGATCGCGAGTGCCGCAGTCCGTTTCTGCTTTGTTTTCAGTTTGGCTTCCCTTACTGCTGACTCTAACCTTCTGCTTTAACCCTTACTTAGAGATCTTTCTCTCTCATTTGTTAGCACCCCTGGAATTGGAGGCCTAGGGATGTCTGCATGGGTGGGAAAAGGCATCAGGCAGGCAACTGTCTTAGAGGCTGGGATGTGCTGCCTTCTGTTTACCTAGTTTCTGTTAAACCATTGAAATGAATGGTTTTCCCTGAAGGGAGCAGCTATATGTTTCTATACAAAGCATGGATATTTCTGCTTCTTGTTTTCAAATGTGCATAGGTGGTGGTGCATTGATGAAATGTAAATTCCCTTTAAGTGTTCTTTTGGGGCTGCACACTATAGCACAGTGGTCTGGAGCCTTGATTGAGGGCTCAGTGATGTCTGGCTCCTGCTTTTCTTGTGAACCAGCCTATTTGGATTCCAGGCTCCATATTTGACAGTAGGCTTGTGATACACCTGCCTGCCTGTTGAGAAGATTAAAGATGATGATGGGTGTAAACCTCTTAGTGCAGAGCCGGGCACCGAGGCCTCCATAACCATCAGCTGTGCCTATGTTTTCTAAGTTAGTGGACACTAAGTAGCACTGTAAAGACATTTTCTAAAGCAGAAAGGACATAGTTTTAAAAGTTAGAAATCATTAATATAGTTTCTTAGGTGACTGATGGAGGCCTAGAACAAGTACTTATAGTTCTGAAGAAACTTAAGAGAAACATTCTGTGTTTGCTTGATACACACACACACACACACACACACACACACTCAGTGAGGACACACGTTTATCGAGTACCTCATGGTTCATGCAGGAGAGGCCGCTGTGTCCACCTTTGCTCTTTCTGAGACTGGAGAAAGGTCATTGCATTAAGTTTTCTTGGCTTTACACTTGTCTGTTCATTTTGATTTCATCTTTTCTCCCAAGAGGGGCAGGGGCTTTAGTGCCCCGAGACTCCATTTTCTCCATCCCTCTGTAGGTTTGGACACTTGTGGGGAAGCCCAGCTTTGTTGGCTGTGCAGGTGGAACTCAGTGAGACTCTGCTGACAGCATGAACCCAGCCAGGGCGCCAGCGATTGCTGGCATCTCCCTGCCATGCTCAGGCAGCACCACACCTCTACCGAAGCCTGGAGTCAGGGTGTCTAGGCAGTGAATCATTTGCCCAGTAAGCAAGTCTGCTCTCCCTTGGCCATGCCTAAAGGGATAGAGTGGGCAGAGGGCCAGACTGGGAGAGGCTGGGGGACGTGCCGTGACTGTACTTTTGTGCCTGCTAGTGGTCCCTGGCCAGGCTCCCCTGTTGGGCTCTTGCTGAGTCAGCGCAGAGGGGCTTCTGGCTGTGGCTGGGGTTCTGGATCGTTCCTCTTCTTCCTTGGAGGCATTGTAGTGCAGGAATGAAATCTCTCAAATGTCACCGAGGACACCCCGAAGGCCGCAGTGGCAAGAGCATGGGCTTTTTAACTTTTCCTCTGGGGCAGAGTCATCCCCTAAACTCCTCTTTAACTGTGAGTTTTTATCATTCTTATCTCAAGACAGTTGACAGAACTTGACTGAGTTCTGGGAAGACTGATGAAGCTTTCAGGGAACTGCAGGCTTTGAGAGTGTCAGAGATAGAGAAATGGAGTCCTGGGGAGGATTTCACAGGGCTGGAGCTGGGACCCGCTATCCTTGGGTCCATGTCTGTTGCTGTTTTCTTTCCTTCCTTGCTATGGCTCGGGGGTGGGGGAGGTGAGGGGGGAAGTTCTCCTTTTAGTAAAAGAGACATTGACACTCTAATGCTGCTTGCTGCTCCCTCCCGCCTACCTGTCTTCTTCTCTCCTCCCCCTCCCTATTTCTTCCTCTTCCTATGGAAGACTTGTGCCCTTGTGAAGAGAATGGTACCGGAATCCTCTTGTACTCAGCCTCAACAGTTACCAGCTCATAGCTCTTCTTCCATCTGTCGCCCCGCTTATTCCCACCTATTATTATTTTGAAGGAAATCACCAACACCCCATCAGTTCCTGTGTAAATGTTTCAGTGTGTACGCCCTTTTGAAGACAAGCGCAGCTATGTGCTGAGTCGCATCAGAGAGCCCAGGATGAGTCTGACTCAGCAAAGTCCTCCAGAGACTAAAGCAGAGACTGGAAAAACCCTTCAAGAAACTACAGCGGTAGAAAACAAAAAAAAGGCAGAGAGGAAACCTTAGACCCATCATACAGGAGCCGCTGCCACCCAGGAAGGAGCGTTTGTACTTCTCATTCCAGACACAAAGGAGAAAATGAGAAAGAACTTTTCCGACTTAGAAAATCATGATGGGGAACAAAAGCTCAATTGAAGGGCCAGGAAGTCAGCGAGATGTAGCTCAGAAAGAAAAGAAGAGCAAAGATTATTTTAAAAAAAAGTAGATGAAGACAGAGAAGGAAATTGGGCGGCTTAGAGTTTGAAGGGGCTTGCCGCTAAGACCGATGACCTGAGTTTGATCCCTGCAGCAGACCTGCAACTTGTACTCGCATGCTATAGCATGAGTGTTTACACACACACACACACACACACACACACACTCACACACACATGCATGCACACACAAATAAATATAATTTTTTATTTTTAAGACTGGAGAACTAGTCCATAAAGCTCGCTACTAAACTAATAGGTAGTGGTCGAGCCTTTGGGACATGAAGGGCCGCTGTCTGAAGTAAGTTGCAAAGGGCAGGATTTGAAAAAGTTGTAGCTCAGACTGTGACATGGGAACCCACTACCACTCCTCTGAAGTGAGCACCGTGCCCTCACCACTGTGGTGGACTGAGGTCCTCTGAAACAGAGAACCTGAGTATATTTTTCCTCCTTAGGTTGATTCTGTCAGGTGTCTTGGCCAGAGGATGCCGAAGTAACTGGCGCAGCCATTTCAGGCCATATCTCCAAATTATCCCTTCTTCTGTAGCCCACACCTCTCATTGCATCAAGATATTCTGGTTACTGGGGGCCCATGACTGAGGCCTTACTTTCTCTGACTCTGCTCCCTTCTGCATAATCATCCGCTGTAAAAGGAGCAGCGGACTGTGTTCTGCCTGGCTCCCACATGGCTAGCTTTACACCCGAAATAACAACACACAAATTGTATTCATTTAAACACTGCCTGACCCATTAGTTTCAGCCTTTTATTGGCTAATTCTCACATCTTGCTTTAACCCATATTTAGTAATCTGTGTAGCACCACGAAGGGTGGCCTACTGGGAAAGATCTTAGCCTGCGTCTGTCTTGGAGAGGAGAGTCATGGTGACTGCCTGAGGCATCTGCCTGACTCTGCCTTCTTTCTCCCACAATTCTGTTCTGTCTACTCCGCCTGCCTAATTTTCTGTCCTATTAAAGGGCCAAGGCAGTTTCTTTATTAACCAATGAAAGTAACACATAGATGACCCTCCTCCATCAATCCCCCAATATGTTTCAACATTCACATGGGTAAGCAATAGTCAGAGAAAATGCACAGGTACTTCTCAGCCAGTAACTGACCAGGCAGGGGGGAGTTCTTGCCAAGAGCCTGGCCCTGTGGTTCCTGAAGCAGAATATCATGGATTCTAGAAGAGAACAAAGCTTTTATCCTTTGGGAGTCACATTCCATGGCATTCTAGAGAAAAAGATGATAGGCACTTACATGCCTCCGCAGGGGGTATTTAGACATACGAACTGTTGGATTGTGTGCAGTTGGTTTTGGCTGCTGAGGAAGTAGCAACAGGGTAGCAGAAGAGATGAGTAGTCAGCCTTAGCATTGAGGAAATTGAGTTAAATCTTAAAGACAATTTCTTTCTCATCTCTGGATCACATGGCACAGAGGTGAAGGATAAGGCTGTGAAGTGAGAGGTGTGAATTCTGTCCCTGTCCCCAACCCTCATCAACTGGACACAGCTGGCCTAATCTTTTCACTTCTCTTTCGAATGGATGAAACAGAGAGAGTCATCCCTCTACATCTTAGAGATGACTAAAGTACTCAGAAAGATGTTAGTAGGCAGCCATGCTCAGTTACTCAGCACATGATCCCAAATGAGCAGCTGTCCTATTTACTTATATCACAGGAATTTATTACAATGGAGTATTGTTAAGCTATAATGTGACCAACCTTGAAAACAGTAAGTAAAATAAGACAGCATTCTATTTCATGAACTTTTCACAGTGGGTATGTCAAAAGCAGATCGGTGGTTTCTCATGGGAGGAGAGGCGAATGGGGAATACCTGCCTAGTGTTTGCAGGACTTCCTTTGGGGCAGTGAAAATAGAACAGATAGAGGTGGCAGCTGTCAGTGCTGAAGGTGAGCGGCACTCTACTGGATGGTTGGCTGTACACTGCTTGATTTCATCTTTCGTATTTCATCTCAGCTAACGGGTGTCCATCAGCATGTGAGGTGTACAAGTGCCGGTGCTGAGTTTACTAAGTATGTCGGAGCCAGTGGCCTGCTACTGCCTGCTGAGCAGCAGACTGGTCTCAGATTATAGTCCCTGTCTGTGGATGAGGGTAGGACCGTAGGTCATTGAGTCCAAACAGTGCGAGTGTGTGGGTCAGCTGAGTATGAGGTGTGTGGGCAGTGGTGAGTAAGTGGAACTGACCTGTCCACTCCACGCAGACAGACAATCCGTGGCTGATTCCTGCCCTGTCAATCTTGCATCTCATTTAAGCCCTTAGATAGACTAATATCAAATGTCATCTCTCTCCCTGTTGTACCCTATCCCAGCCACCTACGGCTCTGGGTGACTGGACCTCACTCTGTGTGTAGGGGAGGCACTCCCTCTGAGTTTCTTGTATCTGAGCTGCTCTGAGGATAGTTGGTGGCCAGTGGCCTCTGGAATGGGATTGGGAAATTCCCTTAGTGTCACTTGCCTGGCTTTTGAATGTCTGCTTTCCTGTCGTTTCTGCCTGGAAAGATTCTGGAAGGTTTGTTTTGTTGTTGTTTTAACCACTAAATATGGAGAGGAAGGTTTTTTCCTTCTCTTGTTTTGTATCTGCTCAAGCTCCTGGGTCGGGGAAGCTGGGGTGGGAAGGAATGTGTCTGGAGTAGAGAGGGTGTGGAGGAGGAGAGGGAGGCTTAGTCCATTAGGTCTAGGGTGGGAAGGAATGTGTCTAGAGTAGAGAGGGTGTGGAGGAGCAGAGGGAGGCTTAGTCCTTTAGGTCTAGGGTGGGGTTGTTTTCTTCTCAGCCTCCAGCTCTGCAGCTACTGTAATCCCGCCATACTGCTGCTTTCCTGGGAAGCACATAGGACCTGGAGCTCTTTGGCCCATAGCCCTTCAAGAGGTGACAGTTCAGTGGACTGGAGTAGGGGTAGAGAAGAGGGGTGTGGCTGTCTTGAAGCACCTACTCCAATCTTTCAAGTTGACCCAATTACTGCCCTCCTAGACTCTATTCTTTAGCTATGGAAGGGTCTTTGCTATCAGGGTCTGCAGTGAGAGTAAGACATCTCTGTACAGCCTACTTCAGAGGCCCAGTAGTTCATGGAGGAGAGTGGGAAACAGCTGGGTTAGCTTGGCAAACTGGGCTGAGAGCTAACTTGTTTCATTTTTGCTGCTTTCGTGGGCCTACCTGCTGAATTCCCTTTTAAAATTTAGTTGCTACACTGTCTCCAGCAAGTTTCTTCTTCACAGGGCGAAGAGGGGACCTTCCTTCTTGCTCTGAACTTCCACATTTGCAGATTTCAGGCAAGGCTGTGTCCAGATAAAGAAGCTGTGCTGACACAAAGCTTTTGAACCAAGCCACTTGAGACAGGAGGATTGTCCTGCACGCATAGCTCCCTATCCCCCTACTGCGCAGAGTTTTACAGTGTGGTATCTTACTCCATTATGTTTGGCTAGCCTGTCTCCTACTGGGTTACATTTATGGCTGGGACTACATATGGGTAAGGTGGCTATTTCAGCTGCCGTCCTAGGAGAGCCCAGCTGCCTCCCATACTGCAGTGCTTTGGAGTCATCCCTGCACCAGCTCCTCTTCCCTGAGCATGCTCACTGAGGATCTTATGAGTGTGTGCGTGTGCGTGTGTGTGTGCACGTGTGTGTGCCTCTGACCCTCCCCAGTTCATCAGCCATTTCTCACTTGGTTGTGGGGGACCTGCCTGGATTATGACAAAATCTTCATGGTCCAACAGACAGGCTTTCTTCAGAGTGTCAGGGGTGTCCCACCCACAGCATATGGGCCTCATGTGTCTAAGATAGCTATGAATATGGCCCAACATAAAATTGCAAACTTATTTAAAACACAAATTTTGGGGGTGGAGTAGGGGATGGTTTTTTTTTGCAGTATTTATTTTATAACTCAGTTGTATGGCTCTCGAACATGAACTTTGTGGATGATGTAAGTGTTGCCGTGTCAGAAGGTAGGTAGGATGTGCTTGTGAGGGGGTCACAGATGCTGTCTAGACATTGTATCAGAAACTTTGAAAATCCAACATGCATCTCCAGTCCTGGGGCCCGTGAGTGGGTATAATCTAGATGTGCTTTGATGCAGGAAGCCCAGGAGGCTGCTCCTCAGAAGGGTCCGTGTGACTCACAGTTCTCCCGACACTGCGGCAGGAGGGCAGCCTCTCAAGTTGGGCCTGGTCTCCAGCCCTGGCTTGTGCCACAAAGATGGCAGTTCAGGCTGAATACTCCTAAGCCCAAATGTATGTTTCAGAATTTGGGGTCCTTTTAGGTCTAGAAGAACCTTTGTAGGTTTCACCTCTAAATAGCTTTTGGATAAGGGATGTTCAGCTTGTAATGCCTGCATTGTGGGAACTTGAGACGATGCCAACAAAAACCCATGGTGCAGAATGAATGTGTTGTGAGTGGTTGTGAAATGGTGTTTCTGCCGCCAGGGCACCACGGCAGGACAGTGGAGCCTGCAGGAGGGGGCAGGTGGATGGCAGAGACCCTGTGATTCGTGCTTATCCGTTTTCTTTTGTGTTGCTGTCTTTGTCAGTTCTGATCCTGCAGAAAGTGGAGAATGGAGATCTGAGTAACAAGATTCTGAAGATAACTGACTTTGGGCTGGCTCGGGAATGGCACCGGACCACCAAGATGAGCGCGGCAGGGACATACGCTTGGATGGCACCCGAGGTCATCCGTGCTTCCATGTTTTCCAAAGGCAGTGACGTGTGGAGGTAAGATCCAGAGGTGCAGCCTCTAAGTTCCCAGGTCTGTGTAGCCTGCGGACACCCCAAGCCAGTCTGTGTGACCACTCAGAGGGACCTCTACTGAATCCTGTCTTGCTAAGGGATGCTGTGGCAGTTATGTGATCTCTGCAGTCACTTCACATGGTAGGTAACTCTTCAGGAAAGATCAGCAGAGTCCAGGGGCACCATGTATTTCTGTCTCTGACTGAAGGGTGGGAAATCACCCTCCACCAAGCAGTAACTTTGGCCCTGCCACATTGCTGGGCTTCAGCGGCTGTTACTGTGGGACTCCGGGTGGACTTAACCTGGTGTCCTCCCTGTATGCTCCTGAGTCACTTGATAACTTGGAAATGGTCCCTTCCAGCTATCTAGTTGTTCTTTTACGCAGGGCTCTATGTGTTTGACATTTATCTAGAAATGGGAATAGATGGGTCCCCAGCAGACCCTAAGAGCTGTGGAGTTACAGATTAGACATGGCTAGCAATCTCTACTAGCAAGTGTCAGTCTAAGAAGTCACAAGGACATAGAATTTTTAAAAAATCATGTTGTCATTGAGGAAGGATAAGTTACCATCAGATAGACGTTGTCCTATCTGAAGGATAGTAGTGACACCTTCACTTATACAAGAAAAGACTGTGGGTGATCAGTGCACCTCAGTCTAGGATCAGTGCTTCCTGTCATGTGGTAGTGAGCATGTGTGCATGCGTGTTTGCTTCTGTATATATGTATTTCCTTTAAAGTAACTGCCTTGAGATATTCAGAGATCATAAAGCACACCCTTTATGGTATGTAGGTCAGAACTTTTTGCATTTATAAAGCTGACTTCAGGACCAAGATGCAATTCAGTAGGTAGACGAGTGTGCACAGTACTAGTGTGCACAGGACCCTGGATTTGATCTCCAGCACCAGAGAACTGGGAGTGGTGGTGTGGGTATGTAATCCCAGTACTCCAGAGGCTGAGGCGGGTGGATCATGAGGCCAGCCTAGGATGGGTGAGACCCTGTCTCATAAAAACAAGAAAGACCCAGCAAAACCTAAACAAGCTTAAATACATGAGTAAACTGAGCGCCACTCACCACTGTTACCTGCTTCCTAAACCGTTATACCACGTTTCCACCCACCAGATGAGTTAAAACAACAGAGATTTGTTCTTTCATAGCTCTGGAGGCCTAAGTGTGAAATAAATACAGCAGGTCCCCATCCTAAAGATCCCAGAGGAGACCCCAGTGCACTTATGGACTCTCAGTTCTAGAACATCAACAGATATTGTTAGGGCCACCATCCCACCCACTGCCATTGCTGTTTCCCAAAGATTGTTCTAAACCTTAAAGAGACTCTGTGTTCTTTGGATAATTGTCGGTAGTGTACTCTGAAGCCCAAGTGTTTCTTCGTTTTTTCTTACAGCCTGACTTTGTTGTCGTCCTAATAAGCATTGCCTCAGCCAAGGCTGTGAAGATTCCTAGCTCTATTTTCTTCTGAGAATTTTATAATCTTGGCTCTTACCCTGGGGCTTCTGATCCATGTTGACTTGATTTTCATGTGGTATGAGGTGGAGGCCTGTTGGTTGGGCGCCATTTATTGGAGGTTTCTGTCCTGCCCAGACCTTGTTCTGCCTGGTTCCCACTGTCATTAAGTCCCAAAGAAATCATACAGAGGTCTACATTAATCATAAACTGATTGGCCCATCAGCTCAGGCTTCTTATTAACTCTTATAACTTACATTAGCCCATTATTCTCATCTGCGTTAGCCACATGGCTCAGTACCTTTTTCAGCAGTGTAGTCACATCTTGCTTCTGTGTCTGGACAGGACTGCAGAGGGAGCTTCCCTCTTCCCAGAATTCTCCTGTTCTCATTGACCCACCTCTACTTCCTGTCTGGTTGTTCCGCCTATACTTCCTGCCTGGCTACTGGCCAATCAATGTTTATTTAAAACATAATTGACAGAATGTAGATAGTTGTCCTGCACCAGAGGTCAAACTTTATATTTTCATATCTGCTCACTGTGCCAGAACCTCATGTTGAAGAGACTTCCCTTCCCATTGAAACACTCTGTCATCTCTACCAGAAACATCCCAGGAGAACTGTGAGGGCTTGTTCCTGGGTTCACAGTTCTGCTTAGCATGTCTGTGTCTGCACGTTAATATGCAGCTTGGTAGTAAGTTTTGAAGTTTAGGATATGAGAGCCTTCCAATTTTGCCTTTTCAGAATTGTTTTGGTCATTCTGAATCCACTGCAATTCTTTATAAATCTTAACATCATTTTGTTAATTTTGTAAAATAAGCAATTGTGAGTTTGTTTTAAAGGCCTTGTATAGCTCCAGCTGGCTTCAGATTAGATATATGGGAAAAATGTCCTTGAATACCTGCTACTTCTGCTTTTGTATCCCCAAATACTGGGATTATAGGTGCCATCACCTCGGTTGATACCTAGGATTTTCAGAGGGATTATTTTTAGTCTGTGAGTTATTTGGGGGACTATGGACATCATAGACACAGTGTTTTTTAATCCATAAATGTGAGATTTCTGATTTGTTTAATTTCTTTCAGAGTTATTTAGTACTCTGTATGTCAATTCTCATCTGGCCCTATGTTAGCTACAGAGTGAACTACCTACTTGGGAGTGGTTTTTCTCCTTGTAAAATATTTGACCTGATAGTTAACTGCTATAGATCTCTAAAAATAGCAGTCTCATTGGGGCTTAACACTTGGAGTGTTAAGTGGTAAGACTGATACTAATTAATCCTCGTTGATATATTAATTAACCTACTATTACAAGGAGACCCATTGATATGGAAGCTTACATAAGCGAAGTGTATTTCTGCTTCAAGGAGTAGTTCAGGCAGCCAGGCTGGCAGGACAGCTGTGCCCTGTGAGACCCAGGTCCTCCAGGTTCCCTTCCTGTCCGTGTCCCAATGGTTTGGCCTGAGCTGCGGTTCCTTCTGTATTATAGTCTGTAGGAAAGGAGGCCAAGCTTATCCATGGTCAGAGACTTGCCTTTGATGTGAAGATAGTCTGTGCGTTGTACACATCCCCTCCGTCCCATTGCCTGTGCTCTCTGTACACAGCCCCTCCGTCCCATTGCCCGCACTCTGTACACAGCCTCTCTGTCCCATTGCCCGCACTCTGTACACAGCCTCTCTGTCCCATTGCCTGTGCTCTCTTGCACACAGCCCCTCCATCCTTATCTCTTATCTGGCTGGCTGTGAAGAGACCAAATGCACCTTCGGCTACTGTGTGTCCAGCTAAAGATGTCTCAGGAACAGGGACCCCTCAGTCCCAGCCACTGGGCGTTCTCTCTTTCCCTTACCTCTTCACAGGATAACGTGCTTATTCTCCTGTATCACTTCTTTAGGGGTTTGACCTTGACTCAGTCGATTCTGCTGCTGTGATGTGGACAGCCTCTCACCAGCTTCTGTGCCTGTTCTTAGTGGAAAGGGAGTGTGAACACCTAACTGAGGGTCTTATAGTAGTGACAGTCAGTAAAGGACAGGGGCTTGTCTTCCATGGGGGAGTAGGCCAGACTCTTTCAACTTTTACCTAAACCCCCTGTTACAGGATTTGAGCCTTATTCCTAACATCACTGCTCTTGAAAGCCGGATGCAGGAGCTGTTGTGAGAGGCATCCAGTGAAATCGTTCAGTTCCCTAACAGGACCAGCTTACTGGTAAACTGCAGATGAGCAGAAAACATCTCCAGGGAAAATACCTTGAGTATTGTCACATGGTCTACCAGTGTCTCAGTTGGGGTTTCTGTTGCTGCGATGAAGCGCAGAGCAACACGGAGAGGAAAGGGTTCATTCGGCTTATGCTTCCTCTACACTATTCATCCTGGGAAGGAGCCAGGACAGGAACTCAAACAGGGCAGGAACCTGGAGGCAGGAACTGATGAAGAGGCCATGGAAGAGTGCTGCTTACTGACTAGCTCCTCATGGCTTGCTCAGTCTGCTTTCTTGTATATAGAACCCAGGACCACCTACCCAGGGGTGGCACCACCCACAGTGGGCTGGGCCCTTCACCGTCAGTTACTAATTAAGAAATGCCCCATAGGCTTCCCTATAACCTGATCTTATGGAGGCTTTTTCTCAGTTGAGGTTTCTTCCTGTCACATAATTCTAACTTGTGTCAAGCTGACATAAAACTAGCCAGCACAACCAGTGACTCTCTAGCTTAGCTTGTTCTCAGGGAGGCTGGAGAAATGTCTTAGTAGTTAAGAGTACTTACTGGCCAGGTATAGTGGAACACACCTTTAGTCCCAGCATTTGGGAAGCAGAGGTAGATGGATCTCATCTCCGTGAGTTTGAGGCCAGCCTGGTCTAAAGAGTTAATTCCAGGATGGCCAAGTCTATACAGAGAAACCCTGTCTTGAAAAACCTTAAAAAAAAAAAAAAAGTGCATACTGTTCTTGTAGACTATCCAAGTTTAGTTTACAGCATACATCTTACAACTGCCAGTAACTACCTGGAGAGGATCCAGTGCTCTCCTGGACTCTGGAGGCACCTGCACTCACAAGTGTACGTATGCTTCCCCCATAATTAAAAAAAAATAAGTAAATTTTTTAAAAAATAATAATAAAATTGCACCTAGGACGTAAGCCCTTGTTCCAGTCTGGATGACTGCATGGAAACACAGTATGCCTGCGTCTTCCCAGCATTCTCCTATGCTGTGGGATTTTCTTGAAGCTATGGCCTACTGACTCCTTTATATGGGCCTACACCCCCTCCACTCACTCAAGCATACTTTGAATGACTCTAAACGAGGAAATACCTGTTCATTGCTATTCACGCAGCCACGCTTAGATACTGGGAGCATGTCACCGTACAGCAACGCTTAGATACTGGGAGCATGTCACTCTACAGCCACACTTAGATACTGGGAGCATGTCACCATACAGCAACGCTTAGATACTGGGAGCATGTTACCATACAGCAACGCTTAGATACTGGGATCATGTTACCATACAGCAACGCTTAGATGCTGGAAACATGTCACCGTATAGCAACGCTTAGATACTGAAGCATGACACCAACTCTGCACTCTTGTTCCTGTGCTTTGAGCAGCCTCTTCCATATTGATGCGGCTCAGATCCAGCAGGGGTCCCAGTGAGAATGGATGTGGAAGAACTTGTAGAAGGCTGGTTCTAAACTGATTTGTGATTCTTTTACAAGTGCCACTTATTGAATTTTTACTGTGCGCCATCCTCCCTCTCCTCAGCTCTTAAGCCTCCAGGTAGAGCAGATCACAGGCGATAGCCCAGTAGGGTAGACTTCCCTCGCTGATGCTGCGGAGGGTAGAACCCTGACTTCTCCCTCCCCCTTACAGGTGGCCTGAATTTCTTCATAGGCTACCTACAAGGCCTAGTGGGAAACCATCAGAGGAGGGATGTCAGGACACAAACCAGGCGCGCTTATGCCTTTGAAACACTCTGTATTTAGGGCTCAGACACTAATCATCTTTGCCTGGATGGAGGACAGGGGTCAATGGGTATATGGTCATTGGTTTTTGTTTAAAAGTTGGGTTTTTTTTTTGTGTAGAAATGGGTATTTATACTAAAATGGGCATTTAAACTGAGGGTGGGAATAGCTCTAATCTAGGAATCTGGCCAGGGCTGCTGAGGGCTCTTTGAGGTTGCTTGCTAAAAGCTTCCAAGTGTGACTACAAGTCATAGTCAAGGTTTGGTAGAAGTTTAGTTTTTCTTTATTTCCCACCCCATCCTGTTCCTCCTTGATTCCTTGTCTCCATGCTAGGGCTGGAAGCTGTGGTCTATATATTAGACAGACACTCTACCACTGAACCACATCCTCAGCTCTAATAATGTAATTCTTTTTTTTTTTCTTTTCTTTTTTTTTGGTTTTTCAAGACAGGGTTTCTCTGCAGCTTTTTTAGAGCCTGTCCTGGACCTAGCTCTTGTAGACCAGGCTGGCCTTGAACTCACAGAGATCCGCCTGCCTCTGCCTCCCGAGTGCTGGGATTAAAGGCGTGCGCCACCACCGCCCGGCATAATGTAATTCTTGATGGTGTTCAGAGGTTGTGGTAGCACACCTACCATGCTTGCACTCATTCCCACATCTGCCTAACAACTCATGTCTTTTTTTTTTTTTGAGAATTGTATACATGAGTACTAAGGTACATCATTTTCATTCCTCCCCCTCTCCCCTTTCAACTCCTCCCCGTCCCTCCTACTCCCTCTCAAATTTATGACCTCTTTTTAAATTATTACTGTTTTATACACACACAGCCTCCTGAGTCCATTTAATGTTGCATATATGTATGTATGTATGTATATGTATGTATGTATGTATGTATGTTTGTTTGTTTGTTTTTAGGACTGACCACTTGCGTAACCTGTCTGGGGGCTCATCCCTGAAGAAAACCAATTCTCCCTTATTTAGTGGACATTGACTATAGCTCTTCATCTAGGAGTGGGGCCCCATGAGGTTTTCCCATCCACTTTGACACGTCAACTGTATTATTATATCTTGTTTAGGCAACCATATTGCTGAGATTTCACAGCTGTGACTTTCCTGCTATGTTTAGAATGCACCATCTAGCAGCAGGTGTCCTGGCCCTCTGACTTTTTCTGCTTACTTTTTCACAGTTTCCCGTGAGTCTTAGGTGTAGGGGTTGTACTGGAGATGTACTACTTGGGATTGGACACCCCATAGTCACTTACTCTGCATTTTGAACAGCTGTCTGTAATATCCACCATCTATTGTAAACAGATTCTTTGCTGAGAGGTGAGAGCTGCAGTTCTGTGTCTACAGACACCTATGCCTGAGCGAGAGGCCCTGAGAATTCAAGGATTAAAAGCGATTCATAGTATTCTCACTCTCTAGGAATTGTAGACTGGCAAACAAACAGCTACACTGCATGGCGGTTAGAACATAGGATGCCGTGGCAGACTTGATAAGTATCTGATGTTCTTATCAGCTGCCAACTAAAATTTAACTCCTGTAGAGACAAGTCTTACAACTGGCCATTTCCTGTCGAGATTTGTAACCAGAGTGGCAGTGTCTGGAAGTCTTAACAGAGTAAAGCCAGGATGGCTGGACCACCCCAAGGAGCCATTTGTAGGCCCTGGTACATAGGCTGCTGCTGCATTGTTGGAGTCTTGCTAGAAATGGGGAGTGATTGTGAGCAAACTGCTCAAGTCGTCTTCACGGCTGCCCCTTATGCTCGGAGCGCTGACTTTCCTCTTTCACTTAGCCACCAGGAATTAGCTCAAAGGTCCTTTGCTTTTCCCACACTGATCTGGTGTAAGGGTTTCTTCTTTGTGCCCTCATATGTCTGTTGTGGCTTATCTCTGTCTCCTATCCTGACTTTGTTTTTTCTGTGCCTTTTACTAGTTTCTGTGTGGAAGATCTATGTCTTTTACCCTGTTTTTTAGTGTCTGGATCTGGGCATTTGTGGAAACCACTAAGCCCATCCAAGACTTCACTTTCTTCACTTGTCAAGTACTGCTCCCACTTGCCTGCGTCCTTGCACAGATTCAGCATGATGCTGTAAATTGCCATACTACCTGCACATACAAAGTGTCATGAAGGGCGCTGGGCACGGTGGCTCACGTTCTTAATCCCAGCACTCGGGAGACAGAGGCAGGCGGATATCTGAGTTTGAAGCCAGCTACAGAGCAAGTTCCAGGAAAGTCCAGGGCTACACAGAGAAAACAAGCAAAGAAGCAGCAAACAAACAAAAAACAAAGTATGGTAGGTTTGGCGGAGGGGCACAGTGTTAGAGTACTTGCCTAGCATGTGCATGAAAATATGAAGGAAAATAAGAGTCTAGTGTGTAGGCACACACCTGTAATCCCAGGACTCGGAAGACTGGGGCAGGATAGAAAGTGTGAAGCAGCCTACATAGTAAGGTCCTTTAAACAAACAAGGTGTCCTGATAAATGCATACTGGGTTGATAATTATCATCATCATTATCATTTTGCCTTTACAAAAATTTTAAATTAAATTTATTTTATATGTGTGAGTGTTTTGTATGTATGTATGTATGTGTATGTGTGTATTATGTGCATGCCTGGTGCTATTGAATTGAGAAGGGGGTGTTGGATCCTCAGGATCTGGAGTTAAAGATGGTTATTAGCCACCATATAGGTGATGGAACTGAATCTGGATCCTATGCGAGAGTAACAAGAAATCCCTCTAGATCATCATAATCATCATTGTTTAATTAATGAGGCCTTTGTGGCAGCTGCACACTACTGAGGAGCGTTGTAATATGTGTGAGGTGGGAGTGGCAAGTGGAGCCTGCCTTCTGGGTGTCCATAGCCTTATGTTTTTTTGTCCTCACTTATTCTTGGAAGGACTGAGTGCTGTTGTGTGGTTTTGCCTGGTTTTGATTGGGGATCTATCCACTAATTCTTCCGTTGTGCTTGTGCTCCACATTCATAGGTGATGAAGAATTGTCCCTGTGAACTTACTAGGTCAGGAGACACTGAAGTTCTCACAGCTAGTGTGCTGCTCTGCCCTGCTGACCCAGTCTACCCCGTGGAACTTTACCCCCAGAGCTAGACAGAGGCTTCCGTGAAGGTCCTACTTATACTGCTCTAGAGTCAGAAATGTGTGTAACCTAGTGGTTATAACATCTAACGAAATCTTTTGCAGGAGTAAAAAAAAAAAATCCATGTTAAGTAGATGCTCATTGGTTTTCTAAAGCTTTAAAAAATGTATCTGTGACAGAAGTTGTCTAAAAGCAGAAAGGTTTTGTTTGGGAGAGTCTCTTCTGTAGGCATATTTTATTAAACAGTCTGCCATGGTGGTGCACGCCTATAATCCTAGCCCTCAGGAGGCTGAGACAGGAGGATTAGGAGTTCCAGGCCAAGGCTAAGCTACATAGTGAGACCTTGTTTTAAAACAATAAAATTTCTGTAGCCATTAAGTATTTATTTAAGGTCTTAAAGACGCATTTGATTTTATGACAGCTTGTGATACTAAAAGTGTTATTTGATCTCTACAGAGGAGGGGTTAGAGGCTCAGAGCAATGTAGTGATTTGCCCGGTGGATTCATAGGCAGGGAGATGGAACAACACTTTAAACCAGGCATACCTGGCTCCAGAGTCTTTACTTCTACCTGGTAGGCTTTGTGACTTCCCTTTATGTTAGTGTTTCTATTTCATTCATCTTCCTGTGGGTTGAGGGTGACGTGGGATGCCTGCAGAAACCTTTGTAGCTATTTTGGTGAGCCAGTAGCTGTTGTTTCTTACATAGTTTCTGCCTTCTTCTTTTCCCCAGCTATGGAGTGCTGCTTTGGGAACTGCTGACCGGCGAGGTGCCCTTCCGAGGCATTGATGGCTTAGCAGTGGCCTATGGAGTGGCCATGAATAAACTCGCCCTTCCTATCCCTTCTACATGTCCAGAACCTTTTGCCAAACTCATGGAAGGTAAGGAACTCCTGGCCCGAGGAAAATCGGTGACTGTGTATCTTGACACGGCATGAAGATGATGTTTCCTAATGCCATGAGGTCTGCTGCAGGAGGAGATGAAATATTAGCCACCAAGGGGGAAGAGTTGGGAGAGCTGTTTCTAGACAGCGGCCACACCCCGCCAAAGCAGGTTCATTTCTGCAGTGACTATAGAAATTAGTAACTCAAACCTGCTATCTTGCATTCCAGTATCTTATTATGTAATACCAAAAAAGCTACAGTGGCATTTGTTCCCAGACCTGAGTCTCTTGTGTGTAGACCGGAAGGTCATCTGGGAAGAAAGGGGCTCTAAAATCACTGAGTGGGAAACATAACTCTGTGAGAAATGCAGAGCCAGGCAAACTGCAGAGGGAAAGGCCTACCATGCTGGTGGCCAGGCAGTGCCTGGGTGGAGTTCACTCTTCTGACTCACCTTGATGCTTTTCTCAGGGCTGGTAGCTTGTGTATGTGTGGGAGATTGGGGCATAGTCACCCCCGGTGCACTTGTAAGTGGTGAGCTGGCATCAGTATCAAGCACCAGAAGCTTTGTCTTGCTTTCCGTGTGCTTACTCAGCAGAGTGTACAGCATAGCCCCTTTGACCTCCAATTTCCCCTCTTCCATCCAGACTGCTGGAATCCTGACCCCCACTCACGCCCATCTTTCACCAGTATCCTGGACCAGCTCACGACCATAGAAGAGTCTGGTTTCTTCGAGATGCCCAAGGACTCCTTCCACTGCCTGCAGGATGACTGGAAACAGGAGATTCAGGAAATGTTTGACCAACTCAGGGCCAAAGAAAAGGTAGAGAAGAGGAAAAGGCATGCCTTGTCTTAGCAGAGATGCTTCCTGGGGGTTATGGACTCAGTGTATCCAACCGCTGACACCAATACCTGCCTCCTCGGGGTCGGCTTGATTGTCCACAGCCCAGGAGCTGCTGTGGGCAGCTGCCAGCAAGTGTTTCCTCCTGCTACCTCAAAATGGACAGTTCTGGAAGGGTATCCAGGTTCCATGGGGGACTTCTAGAGGAAGGACTGTTTCATAGAGGTGTATACCAGCACTTCAAGTCACTAGTAGAACATCTTGCTGTTGTCTTTTGAAGTCAGTCAGAAAGAGGATAGGAGCCTGAAGCTAGAATTTTTTTGTGTGTCTTTATGGAAAGGGTTCCAAGCTGAAATGATCTAGGGACTTTGGCACCTCTTGATTTGCTGGAGTCTGCTTCTGGGTTTGGTGGTCATTCCTCCAGTGGCCCCTCTCTTTTCTTGTGCTGTGACCCTAGCAGTCAGTATCCACACGGCTGAGACTGGTTGTGTGCAATTGTGTGTCCTGTGCTGTCTGGAAGGGGCTAAATCCAGAGGCCTGAAGGTAGTTGGGTTATAGTCTTGGCTAATTTCCTTTTTTTTCTGCTCACTCTGTACTGTGGAAATTTGGGGGAATTAATAGCGTTGTGATAAGGTAGCACACATCTGTAATCTCAGCCCACAGGAGGCTGAGGGAGGAGGGTTGTAAGTTTGAGACCAAACTGTAATACATTGTAAGTTCTAGACCAGCCAGGGCTATCAAGTGATTTCAAGACTAGCCTAGGCTAAAACCCGTTTCAGGGACTAAATGAATAACTAAATAGCAATCTGATAATAATAGAATCTAATTTTGTTTCTCACTTTGTTTTCGCTTGAAAAGTTTCCTGAGACCTCTTTGTCCCACTGGTGTGATGGTATGTGGGGCAGGTGTTTCCCTCTCACAGCTTAGGGCCGGTGGCTTCCACCTTCATGGAGCTAGTAAGTGAGGAAGCAGGTCCTTGACCCTGGGCCATCTGACTCTAAGCCCTGTGTTTTTTGCAGTATCATTGTATCCCCCTACGCAAATTACTGAAAATAATTTCTGGGTCTGATTCGAAGAGATTAGCTTTTGTTGGATTGCTGAATCACCAAGTGATAGCCACCTCTCTCTGTTTTTGGATTGATAAAATCATAACACAATTTATAAGCTACACGTGCCAATAGGAAAAAGGAAAATTACCAATAAGTAGTTACAATAATCCTCTCCGCCCCACCCCATTTGTAGTTTTGCTTTCTGTAGTGAGGGCTGCGGGCAGCGTTCCCGCTGCCCCGCTCCCGGCCGCCTGGATCCTGCACGTCTAGCTTTACACCCGAAATAACATCACACAAATTGTATTCTTTTAAATACTGCTTGGCCCATTATTTTCAGCCTCTTACTCACATCTTGATTAACCCATATCTAATAATCTTTGTAACACCACGAATGGTGTCTTACCGGGAAAGATTCAGCATGTCTGAACTGGTGGCTGGCTCCATCGCATCTGTCTCTCTCAGGAGAGGCATGGCAGTCTGACTAACTTAGGAGTGGCGTGGCATCTTACTGATCCTTCTACCTCACTTCCTCTTCCTGTTCTGTCTACTCCACCCACCTAAGGGGTGGTCTATCAAATGGGCCAGGCAGTTTCTTTATTAGCCAATGAAATCAACTCAAACAGAAGACTCTCCCACATCAGCTTTCTGTGGCTTGATTTACCACTGTCAACCACTGTCCAAAGTATTAAATAGAACATTCCAGAAGTAAACAGTTTCATGTTTTAAATCACATTCTTTTCTAAGTCTTGTTCTGCCCTTCTTGGGAAAGGACATCCTCCTGACACTGCACACTGCCGGGCTAGACAGCACAGTGATCTTGGGTTTCTTGTCAGTTATTGTGATATGGAAGTTTTGAGTTCAGGCAGCCCTGATTTTATTTAATAATGGTTTCAAAGGACAAGAGTAGTAACACCGGTGATTTTAGTGTAATATGTTGTTATCATTATACTCTATTAATATTAGTTGCTAATCTCTTAACGATGCCTAATTTATAGGTTAAATTTTATGATGGAGGTATTTATTTTAGAGGAAGACACATAGAACATACAGAGTTCAGAAGAATCTGTAGTTTCAAGCGTTCCCTGTGGCCTTGGACATAGGGATAAGGAGGCACTACTGTTGAAGGAAGGGGCAGCCCGTCTCCAGGCTTGCTCTGTGGCATTAGCCTCTCTGGCTGTGTTCACAGGGCTCTTCAGTGTATTCCGTATGGCTGTGCTGCACTTCCCTTTCACTAGGGCTTGCATGTGTTCAGGTACCACCAGCTGCTGAGCGCCCTCTCTCTCTCTCCTGGGCACCCCGGGAGAGCTCTCATCCCCCGAGACCCACTCTTCTCTCTGCTGGTTCCCCGTGGTAGGAGCTCCGCACCTGGGAGGAGGAGCTGACCCGGGCTGCGCTCCAGCAGAAGAACCAGGAGGAGCTGCTGCGACGCAGGGAGCAGGAACTGGCTGAGCGGGAGATCGACATCCTGGAGCGGGAGCTCAACATCATCATCCACCAGCTGTGCCAGGAAAAGCCCCGGGTGAAGAAACGCAAGGGCAAGTTCAGGAAGAGCCGACTGAAGCTCAAGGATGGAAACCGCATCAGCCTCCCCTCCGGTGGGTGGCAGCTGGAGAGTGGGGGCGGGGTGGGGGCTGTGTGGCAGGGGTTTGTGGGAGTTAGACTGTGCTTGAAGCACAGACCATGACTCTCAGAGTAAAACCCGTTGGAACGGGCCATCTTGCTCAGTGGAGGACAGGTCTTCTGGAAAATGTTCATTGTGAGTGACTGCAGAGCATATAGCGATGATAAACACATTAGACCCAAGCTGTTCAAAGCATGGCAGATCACAAAATCACACTTCACTGTGGGCAAAGCTGGAGAAGGATGGGCTCATTAGGGTGAGGGAATTCTGGGTATGCACATATCTTAATCCTGCAAAGTTGCTCATCTCAAGTTTCTTTTCATAATTAGCCCTCAGTGCATTTAACATTAGGCTAAAATGTAAAAATTCATAGTATAAGATGTATGTATAGCTTCTCAGAAGTACATTCATAAAGGTACACTTTTGGTAATGTTACCTGGGGGAAATGCAAAGGAATAGGAAACTAGATTAGAATCTTGGTGGAGTATGATGTGCCCAAGGGGGCAGGTGAGTATTTCTATAGATTAAAACAGTTCTTTGTGTGCTAAGTCTGTAAGGCTTTGGGTAGCGAGTTTATTAGAACTGTAAGGAAGCAAAGAAAAATAGCATAGTCCGAGGGGCTCTGGGTGGTGTTTAAGCTTTGAAATGATAACTTAAACACAGACCAAGGGAATTAAGTCATCGGATTGAGAGAATATGCTCATGGGAGTGTACACTGCTGTCGTTGTCATACATGATGTGTTTTTGTTTTGTTGTTGTAGTTTTGTTTGGTTTGGGTTTTTTTTTGTTTTTTTTTTTGTTTGTTTTTTTTTTTTGCAAGTAGTTAGGTACCTCGAACCTCTGGGCTGTGCTAGGACACTAGCAGTGCAGATATGAAGCTGTCATTCCCATCTGCAGGAAGAGTTTAGCCTAGTGGGCAGACCCCAGTGCTTCTCTGTTAGATGAAGAGGCTGAAATTCAGAACCTAACAGCTAAAAGTTTCAAAGTTTCGTGTTCTTCAAAAGTATCAAAACTGCCTTTGAGGTGTGTGAGAATTAGAGTCATTTCCCCGTTTCTGTTGAATTCCCACGTTCTCACCATGGGCTGGTTTTAATACCCTGCTCTGCCTGCACCTTGGGAGCAGCACCAAATGCTTCCTGTTCGGCACCTAAAAAGGACATGGATGGCGACTGATCATCTGAAACATACTTTCAAATAACATTTGCTAGAATAATCCATAAGGTGACGTGCACTGAGAAGCAACTCAGTTTGCAATTGCTCCACCTGTATCCATTAAGTAGAGAGCTTTATGAAGGCTGCCATCTGTGTGTTCGTCTTGTCATGTGTCTGTTTGGGGGAAAAAAAGAAGATGACTCTGAAGAAAACATTTCTCAGATAAACAAAACTTTTCAGGAAACCAAGGCTTACCCGTCAGGCCTGCCAGGAGACATCAGATTCCTGAATGAAACTGTGTGACCATCCTAATGCACACATTTGTCTTTTCCCAAGCAGATTTCCAGCACAAGTTCACGGTGCAAGCCTCCCCAACCATGGATAAAAGGAAGAGTCTCCTCAGCAGCCGATCGAGCCCTCCTGCTAGCCCCACCATCATCCCTCGCCTTCGAGCCATCCAGTGTGAGACAGGTTTTCAGAACACACCAGGGACACTTGTCCCCCGCTCTGCTCAGCCACTGACTAATTCAGTCTTCTTCCAGCCATTACTTCTGCCATCTTCCTCAACAGTGTGTACACACGTGCATGAGCATTGCAGACTTCCTGCTCCTTGTCCCGTTAACTTCACTGCTGTCTCTCCACCTTCAGCAGGGGCTCGTGGGTAGAGGAAGCTCCTTAGTGGATTGCAAAGCAGTGTGGAAACTGGAATGGTGTAGATACAGATTGGTACCCACCTTGAGAACCTCCGTACTGTCTGCCCTGCTGGGCCTCACTGTCTTTCTTCTTACTTCTAAAGCCTAGGGCCTAAGAAAGCTTGCTACAGCTTTAGCATGTGCCAGACCCAGACTGTTTATATTTTTACTGTAGTATTTGCTTAAAAATAAGTGTGTGTGTGTGTCTGTCTATGTGTGTGTGTGTCTGTGTGTGTGTGTCTCTGTGTGTCTCTGTGTGTATCTGTGTGTGCCTGTGTGTGTCTGTGTGTGTGTCTGTGTGTATCTGTGTGTGTGTCTGTATGTGTGTGTGTGTGTGTGTGTGTGTGTGTGTGTGTCGTGTCTGTGTGTGTGTATCTGTGTGTGTCTGTGTGTGTGTGTGTCTGTGTGGTCCATTTCCAGTTCTGGAGAGACTTATCTCACTCAGCCTTTGTTATTCACAGTGACACCAGGTGAAAGCAGTAAAACCTGGGGCCGGAGCTCAGTTGTCCCAAAAGAGGAAGGGGAGGAGGAGGACAAGAGGCTCCCAAAGAAGAAGGGCCGGACGTGGGGACCAGGAACACTTGGGCAGAAAGAGCTCACCTCAGGAGATGAAGGGTAAGAGCCAGCTGACGTGAAATTCTTTCTCCCTGAAAGACTGTCACAACAGTTTAAAATATGATAGGAAACACTTTTGTCTCTCTTGTATATATTTTAATATGTTCTGGGAAAATACAGGTTTTTTTTTGTTTTTGAATTTATTTATTTATTCATTTATGGTAGGCTAGCCCCAGCTGTCCTCAAGCTCTCTATCCTCCTCCCTTCCTGTGTGCTGGGATTACAAATGTACGCTACCACAAAGCTCTTCCTGACCTTTCTAGAGCTTTCCAGTCTCCTAGTTCCTGGGTTCCCTCGTGGCGCAGGAACTGTCAAGCTCTTTCCACAAAAAGCCAGATAACATTTTAGGCTTCTGGGTCTGCATAGTGACAGAGACATCTAAAAGCTGCCCTAGACTTTGGGTAACACATACATGAATGAGAACACTTGGCTACCTTCCAATCAGACCTTACAAAGACAAGCAGCAGGCAGGATTGGATTGTCTGCTGGTCTGCTGCCCCCTGCAGGTGTTCTCAAAGCAGCAACTAGCCCAGATAGGAAGGAAATGTAGGTCTGCTCATGCCTGATTCTTCCCTGTAAGACATCTATCTTCCCTGTAAGACATCTATTGAGTGGAAAGGGAGGAAGAGCAGGGTTAGCAGGGCTTTCTCCTGTTAACCTGTTAGCGGAGGTGGCCACCATAACTCAGCCCTAACTGTGGGGCCACTGACCTTCTTTCGGACCTTACCCGTAACCACGTGTGTCAGTACCCTGCCAGGCAAATGGTCTCTTGGTGTCTTAAATGAGCTGTGTCCTCACGTGTAGGCTTGAGGCCAGGGTGCAGATTCTCTGCATCAGTTTCCCACAGGTCAGGAAGACTTCTGGCCATGAGACTCAGCCCCATAACTAACCGTGGGAGCTCATGTTTTCTCACCTACAGTGTTGCGTGGATGTTAGGGTTCTTTGTGAAGTGCATCACTTTAGCTGGCTCGTGGTGAATGTACATAGTTATTGGTCGGGATGACGGTTCTCTGCCTTTCATGCAATCTACTCAATACCCACAGTGTGGACATCATGGTTTGTATTTCTTCTAGAATGGCCCTGGCCATTCTATGTGTGACGATAGTAGCCACTGGGTGGAGCCTCTAAACCTGTCAAACTGACTTTGGTAATCATTTGAATACTAACATTTCACGTTCAAACTCTTCCTGTGTCTGAGCTCAAGGGGAAAAAAATAGCAATTTGATTTGTAAAGAAGTAACTCTGTCAAGTAAGGCTTTGAAACCACCACGGAGCTCCTTTGAATAGAAGAGGGGCACTTGTGGGGCAGGCCATCTGTGTGTGCTGTGTGTGAATGCAGAACTTTAAGGCCAGCAAATCGACAGAACTCAGGAGAGCAGAGGAGGGGTAAGAACCTTGCAGTCTGTCCTTTATGGCTTGGCTCAGAGAAAACTCAGTCACCCTGAATCATTTGCTATTTCTGACATTAGTATAATTCTCAGGTTAACCATGCCAGCTATGGATTCTGGTAATTGAATTTTTTCAACTAATTTTTTCAGTGAACATACAAAGTGATGGTTTTTTGTAGCATTTTCATATAGATAGATCATTATAGTTTTTCTCACTCCCTCACCACTTTCCCCCTCTCCCCTTCCCACTTGACCCTTTCTTGCAAGACCCTTCCTCTTATCAGATAGGATTCTAGTGAATTTTTTGGTTCTGTTTCACTTAAAGTTTTTTTGTTGTTGTTATTGTTGTTTTGGTTTTTGGTTTGATTTGGTTTTTGTTTTGTTTTTGTCTTAATAGTAGATCAGTCTTCTTTTTTACACTACTAAATGTTAATTTTGCACCCTTCTTTCTCCTTATGTAGATTTGTCCTTGCAGACTTTTGAGACAATTAGGGAGCATGTGCCTTGATTTTTCATTATTCTCACTTCTTACTGAAGAAATGAAAGTGTTTTCTAACACACTTGAGTCCAGATCTCTTTGATATCAGAAATGTTAGCGATTTCTCCATAATAGTATTTCTAATTTTAGTGCCTGATGACTGAAGAAAATTTATAATGACAAACCTTGAGTTCAGAAAAGAAGATTCCTTCTCCCCTTTTATCCAGCAGTGTATATCTGTAGGAAAATAGTTCACTGTAGGCAGCTGGGGTATTTCTGATTCACAGTCCCTAACAGTTGCCCTCTGGCTCTCGGGGTGGGCCTGAAACAGCTCCAGTATGGCACTCTTGTCCTGGGGTGGGTTTGCTGATTGGACAGGCCACGTAGCTGGTCCAGCCTGGGCAGTCTGAGGATGGGAGAGGGTGAGCTGACGGTGGTCTGCACTGCCTGTTGCTGATTGTCTTTATTCATTGAAGATCCCCTCAGAGACGGGAAAAAACTAATGGCTTAAGTACCCCTTCAGAGTCTGCACATTTCCACTTGGGGTGAGTCTGGCCTCCACCAGAAGCTGTGCTGGTAGCAGCTGCCCTTCCCTTCCTTTGTTCATTTCTCATCACTGCAAGGGAGGAGCTGATTATGTTCTTAAGAGCAGTACCTTTGTGCGCCTTGGGACAGTTCCTCTGTTGACCCACCCCAGTTGCTGTTTCCAGAGAAGGGCCACTTGGCTGTATATCCTTGAATACTGGCTTTTATTTGCTAATCTGGGCTTCTTTGGGCCCCAGATTGCTAGAGGAAATGTTATAACCATGCAGATAGGAGTCCCAAGCAATGGATTTAGCAGCTTGTTTCTCTCCAGCCCTGTGTTCTATTTGAAACCAGCCAAGTATGGGCTGTGTCTTATTTGACCACCTTTCTGACAGCACTTAAAATAGAGTTCTGAGACTGGGGCAAAAAGGGATCCTTCTCCCTCCCTTTGGTGGTTTGGGACTCTGAGAGACAGGCTTCAGGTGGACGGGTAGAGTCCCCAGTGATTGACATGCTAGGCTTTCAATGCCACCATAGCATTTAAGAGTCCTCAGCGCTCCCTTTTGTTGCCTTCTAGGGCAAAGACCAGTGCTTCCAGACCTCAGATCCCTCTTTGTAAGGGAGCTGATGGGAATCCATTCTGTCTCTGGAGGTTTTACCAGGCTTGCCCAATGAGCTGATGGCAGGGTTTCTTTGTCTCCATGCCCAGACAAACGGCTGGCTTGAATGCCACATAGTGTCCTCCCTGTGTAGTTCTGTCCCAAGTCACTGGGTTGGTGCCGCTTTGTTGCTTGATTTTTTTTTTCCTTTTGAAGAGTGAATGGCTTTGGAAGCTTAAGCATGCGAGATAGAAGCGTGGAAGGAGAACCTGAGAAACATTATGAGTGGAGTGGCCCGGGCCATTTCTGCTGGTTCATCTGCCCCATGCTTGCCTTGCACTGCAGGTGTTTGCATTGAAATACTTGGAATGTTATGAGTGTATTGTGTTCAGAGCCTAGGGATTGAATGCTTTTCCCTTAAGAATGGCTCAGACAAGATCTTCCACAAGCTCAGTCCTTCCTTTGCTTGCCCGCCTGCTCACTCCATCTTTCCATGGCTCCACAGCATGTGAGGGACTGCGCTAAACCACCGCTTTTCCATCTCCCAGAGCATGCGCACTTGTTTGTGAAACAGGTGGACGAGTTGTCTGGTCCCCACGGCTTTTCAGTGTGATTAAGTAGACAGACATTTCCCAAATGCCCATGGAGGCTACAGTAAGAGAAACAGCCAGTCTTGACGTCTCCTCCTCATCCCTCCAGCCTCAAGTCCCTGGTAGATGGATACAAACAGTGGTCATCCAGTGCCCCCAACTTGGGGAAGGGCCCAAGGAATAGCCCTGCTCTACCTGGGTTCACCAGTCTTATGGAAATAGGTAAGTGTTTCATTTTGTTTTTTTTTCTTCCCCTGTTTTCTTAGAGAATTCATGGCCAGACTTCCAGGATTGTTTAAGGATTTCTAGTTTGTCTTGTTTTTGTTCCTTGCCTCTGATCGCCTACTCTGTCGCTTCCATTTTACTAGCTCTTCCTGAAGCAGTTCCCTTGTATTATAGCCATGAAACCTATCTTTGGCTTCCTGCCCCAAGAATTCAGCAATCATTTCCCCAGGGCAGTGTGCAAGGTTGAGGACTTGAACCAGACATTTCCCTTTTCCAAGCCTTTCCAGTGTGGCTCTCTGGCTATGAATGGTGGCTGAGTTCTCTAGAAGTTCCTCCAGTTTTCTTTTCTCTGTAGATTTCCAAGTCATAATAGGCCCATCCGTTGAAGAGATTGCCCTTCACCCATGTAGAGGATTCTGACTTCTTGTGCAGACCAACTTTAAGACATGTTGCTAAGCATTGTGCTAGAAATTCAAAGCCCTTCCAGTTTTATGATACAAAAGTACTAGAAATGTTTCTTTTATCTAGTGTTCTGGGAATGCATACTGCATGTTCTTGTAAGAGTACCCATGGGGCTAAAGGTATGTGAGATTGTCTCTGGCATTATGTCCTCACTCAAAGGAGGAGTCCCTATGAAGGAAGCAACAAATTAGCAGATCTACTTTTCTGCAAATAGAGAAATGGGCTCTAGAATGCAGATGAGTTTCCCATGCTGGTCTCAGTTGAGTGGCAGAAAACAGATCCCATTGGCTCCATGCTCAGTTTCATGCCCTATATCTCTGACAGAGTTGGGAAAGCCAGAGCTGGAAGAAGGATCAGACTCTTCAGTCTGTATTTCTCTGCTGTTTATCTTGCTTTCAGAGGATGAAGATGGTGAAGGCCCGGGAAATGGAGAGAGTCATCTCCAGCATTCGCCCAACCAGTCCTACCTCTGTATCCCATTTCCTCGTGGAGAGGATGGGGATGGTCCTTCCAGTGATGGAGTTCATGAGGAGCTCACCCCAGTCAACTCAGCCACCAGTACCCCTCAGCTGACGCCAACCAACAGCCTCAAACGCAGTGGGACCCACCACCGGCGCTGTGAGGTGGCTCTGCTTGGCTGTGGAGCTGTTCTGGCAGCCACAGGCCTAGGGTTTGACTTGTTGGAAGCTGGCAAGTGCCAATTGCTTCCCCCAGAGGAGCCCGAGCCACCAGCTCGAGAAGAGAAGAAAAAGCGCGAGGGTCTTTTCCAAAGGGCCAGCCGCCCTCGTCGGAGTACCAGCCCCCCTTCCCGAAAGCTCTTCAAGAAGGAGGAGCCAATGATGTTGCTAGGAGACCCGTCTGCCTCCTTGACACTGCTCTCTCTCTCCTCCATCTCCGAATGCAACTCTACCCGCTCCTTGCTGCGCTCTGACAGTGATGAGATCGTTGTGTATGAAATGCCAGTCAGTCCAGTTGAAGCTCCACCCCTCACCTCGTGCACCCACAACCCTCTCGTTAATGTCCGAGTGGAGCGCTTCAAGCGAGACCCTAATCAGTCCCTGACTCCCACCCATGTCACCCTCACAGCCCCTACACAGTCAAGTGGTCACAGGCGGACTCCTTCTGATGGGGCGCTTAAGCCAACAGGAGCCCCCCCAGCACTAGCGAGCCGGAGCCCCTCCAGCAATGGAATGAGCCCCAGTCCTGGGACAGGTGAGTTCTGGCCACTTCCTCTTTTCTCTTAGCTTCTTTTGCGGCTCCCCAGGAGTAAAGATGTTTGTAGGTGACTCATTTCCTCTTTCTACTTCTGGATTTGGATAACCCCAAAGAAATTTGAATTTTTTCTCTTGCTCAACCATGCAAGAGATATGACCTGGGATTGGCAGGGTGTCCAGAGCTGGCTGACTTCTCTGTGCCCTGTACTATGGGCATCTTCTCCTGATCTTGAAAGGAGACAGGCTGGTTGTAGAAAGAGCCAGACGTGGGCCCCGGGCATGCTGAGAATCTGCTCTGGCACAGGGCAGTGATTCCATCCGGGGACAGCAGGCAAGCTTATTGTTCCCGGAAGATTCTCAGCTACAAGGAAGGGATCTTTGCCACACCTACGAAGGGTGTTTTCTGCTACATACTTGGGCCTGTGCCATTACAGCATTAGTTGAGACACACACCTAAGGTCAGCTGCCACCCACCCACTATGTTCTCCATTGCTAATCCTTGAGTCACGCCTGCTCCTTCAGGCCTGGAGACATGTCCACTGGGTGGCTGTCCATGCGTACACGCTTGCCTTGCATCTGACCCCTTAGACTCCTGTGAATTCGTACTTTCAACCTAAGGCTTTGCTGCCCCCATCCCTTGCTCCCTAAAAGACCCGAGTCTGGCTAAGAAGCAGCCCTTTGTCCAGTCAGAGAAGCAAACGTGGTCACGTCCTTTTGGTGAGACTTAAGTTTGCACAACAGTCATATCCCACCATGTGTCTGACTCTTCCTCCTTAGGTCTGTTGTACTTGGGTGTGTGACCCCGTTAGAAATAAGGACAGCATAAATCACCTTTACGTTTTTTGCTAGCTCTTTTCCTGCCATATGATTATTATATACATAAACATGGACCGACAGGCATTCTCTTAAATCAGGGGACCCCAAACTATTTTGGAAAAGGACCAGATGGTAAATATTTTGGATTTTGTGGATTTGGATAAGTTTCTTAAAAAGTTAAGTAGTTTAAAAAAAAAAAAAACTACTCAGCCATACTACTGTAAATGGAAAGCAGCTAGAGTACATCCAAAATATGTCCCAATAAAACTTTATTTACAAACACAGGGGACCCTCTTAAGAGTCCTTCCCAGCATCTGTCTTAAATTAGTTCATTATACATGTGACCTCCTATACGTTACTATTACTTGACCCAAGACAAGGTGGTTTCTAGTTCAATACCATATCCCTAGCACCTCGCAGCACACTGCATGACACACAGTAGGTGTCATTTAAGTCCTTTAAACATTTAATTCCTTTGGCCCACGTGCCTAGGCATATGGGGGAGGTGCACATCTTGCCTGGAAATACAATGCCATCATCTGATGTCTTTTCCCATTGTCTCCCTAACCAGGAATGTTGAAAACTCCCAGTCCCAGCCGAGACCCAGGTGAATTCCCCCGTCTCCCTGACCCCAATGTGGTCTTTCCCCCAACTCCAAGACGCTGGAACACACAAGGGGACTCCACCTTAGAGAGACCCAAGACCCTGGAGTTCCTGCCTCGGCCACGTCCTTCTGCCAACCGGCAGCGGCTGGACCCTTGGTGGTTTGTGTCCCCCAGCCATGCCCGCAGCGCCTCCCCAGCCAACAGCTCCAGCACAGAGACGCCCAGCAACCTGGACTCCTGCTTTGCCAGCAGCAGCAGCACTGTAGAAGAGCGGCCTGCACTCCCAGCTCTGCTCCCTCTACAAGCAGGGCCACTGCCCCCCGCTGAGCGGACGCTTCTGGACCTGGATGCAGAGGGGCAGAGCCAGGATAGCACGGTACCCCTGTGCAGAGCGGAACTGAACACACATGGGCCTTCCCCCTATGAGATCCAGCAGGAGTTCTGGTCTTAGTGTCAGAAGGGTCAGGGTGGGGCAAGGGGGAAGCCGGAGGAGATGGAGGGAGCTGGCTGGCACAGCCCTGTCTCGGTTAGGCCCCCTGGGATCCAGACCTCCTCCTTGCACTGAGAATGCACTTTGAAGATGGAAGGGATGGAGACAGGGCCAGCCACTGCAGAGGGTCTCCTGCCCTGCAGGATCTTTTCCCCATGTTCGCTGGAGGGGCTGTGTCAGCTCTGGCTGTGTAGGAGAGGGAGGGCTTGTCCCCACCCTCCAGTCTTCCTCACCTTTAGGGTGACACTGCAGTCATTCAGCCAGATCTGTCCACTGCCTCTTCTCAGCCAGAGCTGTCCTGGAGTCCCTTTGTCAGCCATGAGTTCTTCCGTCCATACACTGGTACTGATGTGCTATGATTGATTCATTTGGCTTGTCTTCCGCTCTTCCCATGACTCGGTGTCTCCTTTGGTATCGATGAGTGTCTTGTGTCCTAAGTCCTTTTGTGCCAGCTGACAGGGACAGGTTGGCCTTACGAGGGCCAGAGGGCTTGACAGACCTGAAACTGCCTACCTGTGCAAATGTCGGTGAGAGCTGAGCGTGCAGGGTAGGGGGATCGAGGTCAGGGGAGGCAGAAAGGTACTCCAATCACTCCTTGGTTTGGGTTGGGTTTGGGTTTTAAAAACAAAGGCAGAAATCAACACTTATTGAATGGCTCTGCTACCCCATTGGGCTCAGGCCATGGCTACACCAGGTTTGAATATAAGCATATTCATCTCAGGAATAGCTCTTTGGGAGACACACTCTATGATGCCATGTCTGAGGTCAGACACAGTGCCTACATGTACCTGTCTAGTTGATACTCTGTTCTTTCCTCTAGTTCCTGGAATCAGTGGCCTTTAGGTCATAGGTGATTCACAGACAAAGCTGAAGTGTGTCAGGAAAACATATGGGGTGGGTCCTGGACCTTGGGATGTGGAACTGTGGGGATTTCTTCATTGGACTTGTGCATTTTGTGATGCCCTTGAAGTAAACGGGAACCCTTAGTAATAACCTTTGGGTGTTTGGAGGCAGTAGCATGATCCAGTTCTTCAGGCACTCAGTGGTCCATTGGGGGCACTGATTGAGGCCACCTTTGTCTCAGCAGAGACAGCCCTTGTGCTGGGCCTGCACTGTGAGCTAGACAGCAGAGACCAGCCAGGTGAGGCTAGTGCTGACTTGTTTAGTATTTGTTTCTTGAACTTGAATACTAAGCTTCATCTAAAGATTACTCATGTATTTCCTTCACTGTCCACTTCCTCTGAGCCCCCTGTGTTGTATGTACACTGTGGCCCTTAGGTGACAGAAACAGCCAGTCCCCAGTGGTATTGGAGTCAGTCTGCAGGCTCCCTGTCTTTGCTGCCGGATTGCCCAGAAGGATTGGGTGCACATGGGACAGGTGGCAGGTTTTATCACTGCTCTTCTCTGTAACTGATAGAAACCCTGCCCTGGGGAGCATCTAAGAGAAGACATTGGTTTCCACAAGTTCTTTATGAGCCCTTTGCCCCTTGGCCTGACCCTGCAGCCCCCTAGTCTCCAACAAGGAAGCGGTGGTGTTGGTGGTGTCAGCCAGTGTTTCGCTGAGTATCTCCTCTTTCCTCTTGGCTCTGTGAAATGGGAATGTAACAATTCCCCTTACCCCTGTGCTCTGACTCCTCAGATAGGAGAGGAGAGCTTTGTGAACCCTCTCAGCAGTGCCGCCCGACCCAGTGAGGCTGCTTCGTTCTTGAGGAGTAGAGAGTCTGTTGTGTGCCCTTCCCTGGATCTTTCAAAACCCCTGTTCCTAAGCCACAAACACATCTACCCATCTTGGACGCACTAAGGCTTTGAGGCAGACTGCAGCCGAATCCAGCCCATGCTTCAGCCCCAGGGAGGGTTTTTTCCTGTCCATGTTTGATTGTGGCCAGCTTTCTGGGAAAGACATATGGTTACAGATGCGGTGTACACCGCATGGCAATGACCTGCCATTGAGTGGCAGGTGGACTCTAGTTCTTACTTGTCCACCCAGCATTCAGACAGAAGAAGGCCTTACTAAAGAAATGATTGTACCTGAGAGAAGAGAAAGCGGGGTTGGGAGTATGCATTAAGATGTGTGCGTGACGAGGGTGATTTCCTCTTCAGCTCCGTGCGAGTCTAGAGATGGGATGCACATTAAGGAAGTCACAGTTTATGTGACTTAGGTTCCCTCAATCTGTGGTCATGGTTAGGAACAGGCCTGATAGCTGTGAATAAACCCACTTGAGTGACATTAGCCAGCTTCTCCCTTTTCTTTCACCACCCTCTCCTCAAACACTTGCCTTCTGTTTAGAGCAGAATCATTATCTTGGGGCTGCTAACAGCATCGGGGGCTGTTCTTTGCTGTGTCTCCTCCTCAGGTCTTTACTTCCCAATGCTTTACTCTTGGGGAATCTGTACGGCTAAGAACTGAGTAGATGCCTGCATTACCCTTACAGCTATTTCTAGGAAGCGGTAGTGGATGCTCTTGACATCCCTGTGATTGGATAGACATCATAGTAACAATAGCCTGCATTTGGACAGCTCAGAACAGGGCTAGCGTTTCCTTCTGAATTTACAGAATGACATCATTTTCCTTCACGTTTGATACATTTGTCTCAAAAACAAAGACAGACAGACAGACTCTGAATGATTGAGTCTGGCCCTCAGGCTCTGAGACAGCACAAGTTGGCTCTACTCCCCTGTTCTGCTTTTCTTGCATGTCTTCAGTCCAGTGTCTTGACCCCTCTCAGGTTTCCTTGTAAAACCCTTCACCATATCCTTCCCTTGTGAGGGCGTGATGCGCTGTGGCTCCCTGCCAACAGCTTCTTCCCTTGCCAGATGAATGCTGAAGCCAGCAGTGTGGTTCTCACCACCTTCGCCTCAGGGCATCTTCCCTTAGCTTTATCCTTTGGCTTCTGGGAGAGGAGTGATTTGGGGTTGGCTTAACATAACTGATGGACACAGCATATGCTCTTCCACCAGATTATGTAGCCCAGGTGACAATAGCATCATTTATTTTCTAACTTCCTTCCCCCTCTTAACCTGGCTATCTGGGTGTCCTTACCATTTGTGTTTTATTGAGATGGGAGCTTGGTGACAGCTTGCTGTCTCTGCTATTTTAGACTCATCCCTAGGGTCAGATTTGATAAGAGTCTGAAATCAAACCAGATCTGGAAGAATCTTTGGGAAAGCGGCTCCTAGTCCATGGGACATCATGTGCCAAAGTATGATGCTCCTCACAAAGTCCCTTGACCCTCAGGCTGCTTCTCAGGGACATACACATTGCCGGCTGTGTAGACTTGACCCTTTCTCCAAGCTTTTGCCTCCACCACCACCCCCGTTGTAGACACTAATTGCCCCATGAGAAGGGCCATTCTTTTTTCTTTTGGTTTCTTCTTTCTTTTTTGTTTTTATTTTTGTTTGAGACAGGGTTTCTCTGTAGCTTTGGAGACTGTCCTGGAACTCACTCTGTAGACCAGACTGGCCTTGCACTCACAGAGATCCACCTGTCTCTGCCTCCCGAGTACTGGGATTAAAGACATGTGCCATTACTGCCCGGCTGAGAAGGGTCATCCTTACTTCATGAAATTCATCTCTTCTGTTCTTCTTTCCTCTGCTACACACCCATCCCCATAGCTGGGCTTCCCATATGCTAGGCAAAGACCAACCAATATCAAGCTTACTTTTATCAGAGAAAAGAACAGTGGGCTCTGAAGCCTGGGTGGCTGTGGGTGGACACCTGAGGGTGTAAGTGTCCATCTGTGAACATGGGTGCAGAACCCTGACCATTTTTGATCATGTGTTTATTTGATCATGTGCCTTTGGATTGGTGTGAGGAATGGTACAGTGTGACAGTTCAGAAGCACACATCTCATTGCCTTTAGAAGGCCTGGGAAGAGAGGCAGGTCCTACTTGTTGGTGAAGTACTGGACTTTGTCTTAAGGACTTGTCCAGACTGGATTCAGGGGCAGAGGTAAGAGTGGCCCCCAGGGAGTTGTGGGTGACAAGAACCTGGCGGCTTAAGCTGTCCATTTTTAAGTTGCAAATTTGCCAATATCTGGCTCTGAGAAGCCCTCCTGTGAGCTGCGGGTGATGCTCACTATCGTATTAAAAACCCTTCTAACTGTAAAAGCTACCCCCTCAGCTAGGTTCAGCTAGGGATGCATCCTTGGAAACCCAGCTACTCGAGACTGAGGCAGGACACTTGCTTCAGCCTCGGGTGTGATGCCAGTCTGGGGCAGTACAGCAAGAGCCGGTCCCTTCAGTGTGTGTGTCAGAGCTCCAAGTCCAGCGTAGATAGCTCCATCATGCAAGATTGCTTTCCTTGGTGGAGAAAAGTGTGAGCGGATGTATGACTGGAGGTCAGAGGCCAACACTGGCCATGTGGTTCAACCATGTTTCACTTGGCATTGTCTTCGACTTGACCCGAGAATGACTTCTTGTCAAGATACAGTTGTTGGAAATATTTCCCGATGGCAATACAATATTTTCCTAGTTCACAAATTATAATAAAATCTGCACATAGAAGGAGAAACGTCCTTCTCCTTGGACTCTTCCAGGCATTGCTGCATGGAGGTTCAGCGTCTCTGGTGCTGAGTTGGAGGACAGGAACCAGGAGCTGGAATCTTGTTTGATTAAGGCTAATTAATGTGGGTCTAACTAGTCTAACCCAGACCCGGGTTCCTGGTTGTCTCTGCAGACCAGGTGAGTTTCTTTTACTTTTTCATGAACTGTTTCTAGGCATTCCTTTTCATTGCCTTCTCTGGCCGTTTCTACCCAGGTCGCCTTAAGCTCCTGGGAAGCCATAGACTGCCGTTTTAGGATACTGGGTTCTCTTGAGCTTTGCCCTGGGACTGGCTGCTCCTTCTTGATTTCTTACTGCCTTGGTCCCTGCGTTCCCTCGAGTCTTGTGTTGGAAAGAGAAGATCCTGGGTGTTGAATGAAGTAGTCTGAGTGGGAGCTCCACACTGCTCTAGTTTCCTTGCCCCTGAATTCCCTTCTGATTGCTCTGACATTTGATTGTCAGGTGTGAACATGACAGATAGGTGGTGTCTCCGGGTGGGAAAGACAGTCTTTCTCTCTGGGACAGGACAGGTGGGAGCCCTGAGATGTGAAGACCCCATGGGAGGGATGCAGTATGCCTTGTAGTCGCTCAAGACCAGGCAGGTTTCAAAAGTTTTGTGTTACCCTCATTCCTGAACTCCTTCACACCTTGCTACCTGCACAGGCAGCCTTTAGGCTGAGCACTGATCTCATCATGGATGCTTTTTATTAATTTTGGCATTTTAGAACATTCAGTTACATTGAAGTATGGTTTAGCCTTTGTTTTTTTTAATTTAATTTTATTTTTTAACATGGAGTTTGTATCCAATACAAGTGCCTCACTCACCTCCACCTGGGATGGGCCCTGCCCACCTCTCCTGGATCTCCAGATAGGACTGTGGCATTTGATGTAGGCTTTATAATTTATTCTCATTGCTACCCCACACAGCACATTCTGAGTGCAGCCCGCCACCCTGGGAGCACTTGCATTCAAATACAAGAGTGAAGCCCCCAGTTCCCAACATTGGCACTGTAGCTGGGGGTCTTTTCCTTCCTTCATGTTCTCTGGCTATCTTTCTCCTGGAAGCCACTTTCTGGGTGTCTGTGTGTTCCAGGAGAGGGAAAGTGGTCATGAAGAGAGAAGCCTGTGAATTCTTAACTTCAGCGTCTCTGGGAATTCTAGAAGTGAATAGACCTCATTCATCCAAGATCTCAGAAGCCAGTGAATGGGCGCTTTTCTGTCGTCATTGCCCCTCCCCACCGCATGTTAATCTCTATCCCTACCCAGCCAGCCTTCTAAATAATACACCTCCACCAGTGTCAGGTTCACGGCGTTGTTCCCCTCCCCCATCGTCATTTCACTCGGTCATTTGCTCTACCTCCACTGAAGGCCATGTCTGCTATGGCTTTTATTTTTTTTTATTATTAGTATTATTAGTATTATTATTACTTTGGACAGGGTCTCATGTAGCCCAGACAGGCTTCAAACTTGCTGCATAGCCCGGGATGACCTTGTACTTCTGAGCCTTCTGCCTCCACTTCCCAATTGCTGATAGGACAGGCGTATGCCTTTGTTTTCTTCTTTACTGTCAGAGACATGGATTTATCCTGGCCAGATCTGGAGTTGGATGGCAAATCTTAAGAAAGCACTAAATCTTCCACTCAGGAGGCTCTGGACACATGCACAGACGTTTTGTGTCTTCTTGCAGTGTGCCCCACAGTTGGTGGACATTACCCGCATCCATGGATGTATGAACAGACACGGGCTGTTCATCCTGGAGTCACAGAGCTGGGAAGCAAGTTGCTGATCTGCTCTGTTTAGGACATGATTCTAGCCTGTGGGCACATTTCTAGACCATTGTTGAAAAGCCTTGAGGTGAAATTCGCCCAGCTTGAACCCGTGTAGCTTCTGAAATCACTCTCTTCCTAAGGAATTGCATCCCCTGGCTGACCTGTGATCTCCCCAGAGCTCAGCAAACTTCATTTTTTGCTGATCGTGGCTCTTTCTTCCTTCACCTTTCTCTCAGTTCTGCGGGGATTCTGAGCTCACTGGGATGTCTAGCTCACCTCCCTCCCAGTACCACCTAAGGCTCGGTTTCTCTTTCCTGATTCCAGTTCATAGCTTCCCTGATGTTGCTCCTCACTGTAACTCCACTTTCCTTTGTTGCCAGAGCCTGTTCCAGCTCCTGTCCTCTAGGGAAATGCTGCGGCTCCTTTTGTCACCTTGAGCCTTGCTATCCAGAGAGGTGAACTCACTAACATCCTGCTCCCCTTGTCCCCCATTCTCCTTTGTCCACAGCCACAACTCCACACACAGAGGTCTGAGACTCTGTTCAGTCTTGGGGGAGGCATTGGTTGGGTCCTGGTTTTCTGAAAAAGCTTTCTCAGGGCTTTCTCCCCTTAGGGCCCTTGAGTCTAGAAAGTAAAGTGAAAGTTCTGTTTGTTTTGTCCTCCAGTATCTTACAAGTCTCCTGTGTCTGTCTTCCCCATCTCTGTGTACCCAGAGTCCCTCCTTGAGCCCCCATTTCCTTTGGAATTTAAATTATTGTGTGTTGCCAGAAATATTTAAAGATGGAAATGTCCTAAAGGAAGCTTATTATCAGGTTCTTTCCTTTGGCTTTTTCTTTTTCATTTCTTTCGAGGTACTGTACATTGCTGACGAGGGATGCCAAGCAGGCTTGGTTCTGTGGCCAAGCCTCCCACTGTATCACAGTGTGATGCTGATCTCGGCCTGGTCCCAACACCAGGGCTCTCAGAGACTTGAATAAAATTGTCATAGTGGTTACTCCGGGTTTGTTGGTCCTGTGTAACTTGTTGTAACCCGCTCTCTCTTTAATTAAACCACGTGTCTAAGTAACCAGGCTGTTCCCAGGGAAATGTTACCCGTAAGAAAAGAGTATGGAGAGACAGGAAGATGCTGTAGAAAAAAGGCACGGGTGAGAGGCCTCTGTGGGTCCTTGAGACTCCAGACTGACCACAGGAGTCTAAAAGAGGGATGCTGATGGATGGCAGGGGAACAGAAAAGCCATCTGCTCCTTCTATCAGGGGTTCTGGGGAAGCAAACTTAGGTCATCGGGTTAGGCAGCAAGTGCCCTTATTATCAGAGCCATCTTGCCAGTCCCAAGAAATCTATTTAATAAAATATAGTTAGTGGTAGGATGGGATGCTGTGGGGGGTACTGTGGACTGGATGGAACCTGAACTTGTGCCTCACAGACGGTTTCATAGAGATGTCCTTAAGAATCCTGAAGGATGGAAGGGGGGCTGACAAAATAGCTCAGTTGGTGCCTTGCAAGCATTAGACCTCAGTTTGATCCCCAGAACCCACATAAGCTGAACGTGGTGGTGTGTGCATGTAATCCCAGGGGTGCGAAGGCAGGAGCAGGCAGGGCTCCCTGGGCAGTCGGGCTAGCCTACAGTGAGAGCCACAGATCCAACCAGTGAGAAAGTCTGTCTCAAAAGGGGGCGGGTAGATGGCATTGAAAAATAATACCCAGGGCCGTCTGACCTCCACATACATATGTGTACATGGACACACACACACACAGGGGGGAGGGAGGGAGAGAAAGATGTTGATGGGGGAAGGAGGGAGGGAGGAAATGATGAAATGGCTCCCTCTCATATCAACCCCTGTTTCTTTTGGTTTTTTTGAGCCAGTGTAGTCCAAGCTGCCTCAGACTCCTGTCCCAGCCTCTTAAGTAATAGGATTATACTCATTATACAGCACCCTGCTCATGGCTCCCTTTGTTCTGAAAGCAACCCCTGCTTCACCCCTGGCTCATAAGTCTGGTTTATCATTGACTGGATTGTTAGAGAACCATTAAGACTGTTCAAGAGTAATTGAGGAAACAGGGAAGTGTCCATGGGAAGTTAAAAGGCAAGGCATAAAAACTGTCGAGGACAAAAGCCAGTGTGGCCGTGCATGGCTACATCCCAGCAAAGGGGGCTTAGGCAGGAGGCTCACAAGTTTGAGGCTAACCTGAGCTGCACAATAAAACTCTGCCTCAAATAATTGAAATGGAAACAATAGTTTTTTTTTTTTTAAATTGGCCCCACAGAGCAGTGAGAGTGCACACCTTTAATCCCAGCACTCCCTGGCAGAGGCAGGTGGATCTCTGAGTTCAAGACCAGCCTGATCTGCAAAGTGAGTTCAAAGGCAGCCAGGGTTACACAGAGAAACCATTGTCTTGAAAACAAAGAAAAAGATTCACACACACGCACACACACACACACACACACACACATTCAGATGTTAAGATCTTTTTTAAAACACACTTTTATAGGCATACCAGAAAAACTGGGAAAGAACCAATTTTGCTGTTTGTGGAAAGGTAACATGGATAATTTTAGAATGCTCTTAGAATTTTCTAAACATTTTTTTTTGCAATAAATATAGGTTATTTTTATATTTAGTAGAGCAGTTACAAAGAAAGTAGCTTGGAGATAATTTCTCTTGATACTGACTTCTCCAGATATTCCAGAGACCCAGACTTCTTGATTCGAAGCTTCCTCTTGCCCTAAATAGTAAGCTGGTGACTGCTAAAGCCCAGCTCATGGGAGGGAGAACTGAAGCTTTGCAAGAGTGCCCTCGATCCTAGCGGAAGCACTTCCCACCCTCTTCTTTACTCCTTCCTCCTAAAGAAGAGGTGACCAGAACATGAGTCACCCGCAAACTGCAAGCAGGAATTAGAGAGAATATATGAGCAGAGAAAGTTCTCAGAAGACAGGTGCTGGGTCAGTCTAGGGGCCTCTGCTGGGCTGAATGTCAGGGACTGGATGGGTAGACAGCAAATTCTTACAACAGAGCTCAGCACTCAGCCCTCTGGAAAGCTGGGCTGGGTCCACCTCTACCACACCCTCCCTGTTTACCTGACAAAGGAATGTGTTTCATTCAAGAGTGACGTCTAATCTTTCGAGCCCTCTGTCCCCACCCAGTCTAGTCCAACTAGCTGAAGTTGGAGAACATGTTTTTGGCACAGGGAAGTGAAGTTAGGAACGTGTTTTGGCACAGGGGACTGAAGTGGCATGCACCATAGGTATCTGCTGCTCTGGCCAGGTCACCCTCTGCCACCCAACCAGGATGACCTATTGTGGGAGGCATTGGGTACTTCTTTGGAAGAGAGGAGTGGGATATGAGGTCAGCCCTGGGAGAAATGGAACAGGTCACATCTGTTGCAGGAGACTTGTTTGTATTATTGCTCTGAGACTGCCAATGGAGTTGGGCCTTGAACCAGAGGGTAGAAAGAATCCACATTCAGCTGACTGGAATGAACCAAAGAGTTTTCTGGAGGACTCAGAGGAAGATAGATAGACTCAGAGAGGCATAAGAAGGGACTTGGAAAGATTCATGGTCTTTTTCAGTCTGAGGTGGAGAAAAAGGCACCTGATCTTTTTCTCCATCACTCTGTGGATCTGTCGGGTTAATACCTTAATATTTAGTCTCCAAGCTTTATTTATTAGGAAAACAAGAATCCACAGTATCTGGCATCCAAAGCCTGGTCTTAGATCATGCCAAAGTGGTGCGGAGCCACCACTGCCACCGGCTCTCCCCCATCACTTGATGCAGCAACTTTAAATGCTTGGGACAAGGTGGAAGAATCAAGGAAGAAGTCTGATTCATTTATTAAAATCATACAAGGCCAAAAGGAAGCCTTCACTGATCTTGTTGTTGTTGGTAGATTCTTTTGTTGTTTTGAAACAGGGTTTCTCTATGCAACAGCCCTAGCTATCCTAGAACTAGCTCTGTATACCAGTCTGGCCTCGAACTCACAGAGATCTGCCTGCCTCTGCCTCCCTAGTGCTGGGATTAGAGGTGTATACCACCCCCACCTGGCCACTGACTTTTTTTTTTACAATGATTGACTTCAGCTATAAATAAAATAGTATCAGATCCAGAAGTCAGATGAATATTAATTGAATCTTTGGCCTTTAAAGATGCTAATTCAGAATTTAAAAGGATGACTAGGTTTTTAAAGGCAAGATTAGCACCCATAGGTGGATTAGAAACATGACTGATATAGGGTTCTCACATTTATGATACTAATTTAATAGGAGAAATAATTTCTGAAAATTTCAAGACAAATGAAAATGTCAGATGTTTTAATTGTGGTAAACAAGGTCATCTGAAAAGGGATTGTAGGCAGGCATTCCTAGAAACAATGTTTATTCTAGAGATGATCCAAACAGAAGGCCCAGCAAAGGTCAGCATTGAGCTAATGAATGCAGAACAAGGAACAGGCAAGGTATCATTTTGCCACTGAGAAATATCTTAGGGGGATTCTCTCATAGACCCCAATGTCAAATTTGGTTCAATCATTACCTGTTGACATTTGAGAAACTCCTCTACAGAGCAATTGAAAGACCTAATGCCTATTGTTAAAAAACATACTGCTCTGGATGATAGAAAATCTTCAATAAATAAAACAAAAATTTCAGGAGAGCCCATAAAACAAGTATTTTTGGCAAAGATCTATAAATGCTCAAAGACCAAAACTAAAGATATGAATAAATGGCATTTTAATTAAAGGTTTGCTAGACACAGGTATGGATGTAACAATATTTTCACCAAAAGCTTGGAATCCAGATTGGCATCGTCAGAAGGTAAATACTCAGTTTCTAGGAGTTGGAACTTAATCTCAGGTAAAACAAACTCCAAGGTGAGTCAATTGTACAGGGCCAGAAGGACAGACAGGGACATTAACACCATATGTGGCTAACATAACAAGGAATTTATGGGAGTGTGAGTTGTTACAATAATGAAAAACAAATTAACTTTACTCCAATCTCAGAAATAAGCCATAAAATAAAAAATTCTTCTGAGAAAATATGAAAAGGTATTATCAAAAATAGCCACAGACCATTCAGATTATACATAAGAAGGAGACAGAAGCTGGTGATCTTTCAAAGGTACCAATATCCCTACCTTTGAAATGGTTAACTGACAAACCTGACTGGGTAGAACAATGGTATTTGATATCAGAAAAATCGCAGACACTAGAACAGCTGGTCCAGGAGCAGCTAAATGTTCAACATATTGAAGAATCAACCAGTCCTTAGAATTCTCCTATATTTGTCATTGAAAAGAAATCTGGAAAATGGAGAATGGTAATAGATCTAACAACTATTAACAAGGTGACACTGCCAGTGGGCTCTTTACAGCCTGGAATTCCTCTACTTTATTACCCAAAGGATGGTCTATTATAGTGATTAACTTAAAAGACTGCCTTTTTACTATACTTTTTTAAGAACAGGATAGAGAAATATTTGTCTTCACAGTGCCTATAATTCTCAGCCTGTTAAAAGGTATTAGTGGAAAGTTCTTCCACAAAGGTGTTTAAATACCCCTACTTTGTGCCAACATTTTGTACAACAGCCATTAGAAATAATCCATAAACTGTTCCTCAATCTATAATTTACCATTATATGAATGATATTTTACTAGCTGATTCAGATGCAGATACCTCAGTAAAAAAAATGTTTGAAGAAGTAAAGAAAATTTTGCCTTGTTGGGGATTACAAATTGCTCCTGAAAAATTACAAAGCAGAGATTCTATTAATTACCTAGAATATAAGATAGGTTTACAAAACATCCAGTCACAGAAAGCACAAAAATTATGAACTCTTAATAATTTTCAAAAGCTGCTGGGAGATAGTTAAGTCCTTACCATCTTGTAAGGTTTAAATTAAGAACTAAGTAATTTATTTCAAACCTTACAAGATAATAACTTAGATAATCCTAGAAAATTATCAGCTAAGGCTGAGAGAGAATTGGCTTTGCTATAAAAGAAATTACAAGATGCACATGTGGATTGCTTGAATTCAGAGCTTGATTGTATTCTGGATATTTTACCTTCTACTCATTTTCCCAAAGGAATTCTTATGCAGAGAGAAGATAATATTTTAGAATGGGAAATTTTTGCCACACAAACAGAGTGAAAAAATTAAAGATCTCTATAAAAAAGGCTTCTAAATCAATTCTAAAAGGAAAATTGGGTCTTTGTCAATTAATGGGAATTGGTACCTTTTACTACTGTTGAAATTTCCTTATTATGGAAAAAAATGAACACTCACAAAGAATTTATAGTAAATTTTGGGGAGAGATTAACAACAAATATCCCAAAAGCAATAGACTTCAGTTTCTAAAAAGAACTAATTGAATTTTGCCTCACATGGTAATGGGAACATCAATTTCTGGAACCCCTACTCTTTACTGAAAATAAACCAGGAAAGCAGGTTATGTAAGGGAAAATAAGTAAAGTGACTCAAAGCCCTTATGATGCTTTCTGTTCAAAAGTCAAAATCATCACGTGACACCTAAAGTCTGTAAGAGTGGATCTGTGTCCCTCAGCATGACCTATGGGGCTCTCCCAACTTACCTTCCCCAACTCCTGTCACAATTTCTCTAGCCCTTTCCTCAGGTTGAAAATTGTATTCATGTTTCTTATAACTTGATTTTCTTGCTTGAGAACATCTGATGTGTGAGCGTGTGTGTGTGTGTGTGTGTGTGTTTGGGTGCTTATGGAGTCCAGAGAACAGCTTTGGTCAGGAGTCATCCTCAAGGATCTACAGCCATATCCTCTCACCGACTGCGTTCTGAAAACTTCCACCATGGGTGGTGAGGAAATAAAGGACAGACGCAACCACAGAGAATCTGGGATTGGTAATCTGTGCCCTGAAGCCCCAGCTCTCTAGAAACTCAGTGTGCTTTTCTTATATAGTCGAGCAGGGATGTGGGATCATTGCATACAGCAGAACAAGGAGGCACGCTATCGCATATAGATAAACAGGAAGGTAGAGTTATTCTATACAGCTGGAGGAGGAGGCAGGTTTAGGTAATCTCCGTAGCAGTTTCTATAGGGGCGCAGTCTTCAGACCATGAACATGGCGGGAGGAATGAGCATTTTCTTCATTCACTGTCAACATTCAAACTCGGACCAGAGAAACATTTTTTTTGGGGGGGGGGAGTGAGGATCCCTCTGATCCTCCTCTGGAAGTGAGTCTTGGCCCTCCCCATGGGTCTGAGGCATTGGATCCTTGGCCATGTCAGCAATACACATCCACTCAGGACTTCACTCTCCACACAGTCCACCTCCTTTGAGACAGGGTCTCTCAGTGAATCCAGAGCTCATCAATTAGGATAGACTGACTGGCCAACAAGCCCCAGAAACCCTCCTGTCTCTGCTTCCCCATCCCTGGGATTGCAAAGCATGTACTACTTTTGTGCGTGCTTGACTATTTTGTGCATAGGTGCTGGGAATTGAACTCAGTCCCCTGTGCTTGCAAAGCCAGAGCTTCACTTCTCCAACTCCCTAACACCCAAAAGTGTTGTCTTTCTTGTAACCACACTTTCTGCTATCTACCTAGGTGTCTGAGCAGACTAGAGCCCAGTTAAACAATCCCCAAATTAAGTGGTGGGATTTGTTGGGGAGGAGGCAAGGTATTACTATACAAGAGAAAGAAGGAAGAAAAACCCAGACTAATGTTTACCAAACACCCTGGGACAGTCTCAAGGGTCATAATTAGAGAAAGGTGGGTGGTTAAGAAACAGACTTCCAGCCAGGCAGTGGTGGCACACGCCTTTAATCCCAGCATTCGGGAGGCAGAGGCCGGTGGATCTCTGTGGGTTCGAGGCCAGCCTGGTCTACAAGAGCTAGTTCCAGGCCAGGCTCTAAAACTACAGTGAAACATTGTCTCAAAAAAACCAAAAAAAGGAAAAAAGGAAAGAGAGAGAAAGAAAGAGAAAGAAAGAAAGAAAGAAAGAAAGAAAGAAAGAAAGAAAGAAAGAAAGAAGAAAGAAAGAAAGACAGAGTTCCATCTTGTGTGCCTTATCCAAGAAAAGATTGGCCCTCTGATCCTCCCATAAATATATACACACACACGTTGTAGTTTGGGATGCTGTGGCTGTGGCAGTCCCAACACTGCTTGAAGTCATGCAGGCTGTATTGAAAGGGTAAAACTCGGTGCATACCTTCAGCAGACCCTGCCAAGGCGTGCTGCTAAGAGAACACTCCACGTGCAATAGAATTAGTGCAAGAAGTTTATTGGGGGAGTGTGGTTTATTGGGGGAGTGTGGAGGAGGGTAGTAAAAGAACAAAAGGCCATTTCAGTGTGGGGATGTGAGAGAGGCAGGCAGGCAGACAGAACAGTCAAGAGCAAGAAGGGCAGGAGAGAGGACTGTCTGTGACTGACACTTGTAAGGGGTGCGGGTGTCGCATAGCTGATGGTGGGAACGCCAGGCACCTGGAGGCAGGAGATGTCATCACTGCTGCGGCCTCCGAGTTGCAGGCTGTGGCAGGAGCTAGTAGTATGTGTTATTTGCTTTTCTTGATGCTGAGACATAAAATATCTCGGTGTAACTCTAACCAAACAAGTGGAAGATTTGTATGACAAGAACTTTAAATCTTTGAAGAAAGAAATTGAAGAAGACACCAGAAAGTGGAAAGATCTCCCATGCTCTTGGGTAGGCAGAATTAACATAGTAAAAATGTCAATCTGACCAAAAGCAATCTACAGATTCAATGAAATGCCCAGCAAAATCCCAGCAAAATTCTTCACGGACCTCGAAAGAACAGTACTTAACTTCATATGAAAAAGCAAAAAACCTAGGATAGCCAAAACAATCCTGTACAATAAAAGAACTTCTGGAGGCATCACAATCCCTAACTTCAATCTCTACTACAGAGCTACAATACTGAAACAGCCTGGTATTGACATAAAAACAGACAGGAGGACCAATGGAATTTTGCTTTTCCATACAAAGTTGAGTAGGTTAGCAGATGAGGCATTCGGGATAAACAGCCACCACGAAGACCGTGCTGAATGGAGACGCAGACCCCCATCGACGAGCGTTTGCCTGAAAACTTCTGCTGCTAGACAGGGCATCTCTGTTTAAAGACTTTGGAGAGCCGGGAGAGTGAAGGAGACGGAAAAAGCACTGCCTTTTAGGAGCTTGTCATGTTTGGGGAAAATAAGGTCAGGCAATAATGACAGTACTGCGAGAATCTGAATCCAAACTTCTCTCCTTGCATATATTTATATTTATATCTTTACCATTTCTGTGAAGAGGGAGAAGTTGAAGGAGTCACAGAAGCAGCTGAAGAGTCTAATTTAATACCTGAAAGAGGAATAAGGCTATTTAAGTCCCTGGGAACTGGCGACAAAGAAGACTCTCAGCGCTGGAAGCCGCTCTGTAAATGGGTTTGAAAGCCTCTGCTGTGCGGCTGGAAAGAGAGCTCAGTGGTGAAGAACATATGCTGCTCTTCTAGAAGGCCCGAGTTTGATTCCCAGCTCACAAACCCTGGAACTCCAGCTCCAGAGGACCCAATACCCTGCATGGGCACCCACACTCACATGGCATACACATACACAATAAAATCTTCAGCAACCTCTGCCTTCTTGTTATCATCAATTCTTCATACCGCAGGGGTTTTTTGTTTTTGCTTTTGTTGTTTGGTTTTGTTATTGTTCTGCCAGTCTTTCCTTCAGCATGAAGATTTGAGTTGGGCAAGACTGGGAGAGAAAAACACATATAAATATACATATATATGTATACACACACATATATTACAGGTGGAGATGGAGCAGGTGCTAGGCTCCACCCAGGGCCCATCAGTGCTGGGTAGTCTGCCCTAAAGAAAGAAATGGCCTCTATGGGGAATCATGGGAAAATGTGTGCAGTGAGGGGCTTAGGAAATCAAGTCTAGACACAGGGAATCTTTTACTTGGTCCTCTCTCCGAGCAGTTATCTTAAAGCCAGAGCACAGCTCCTCCTTCCCCATTACTCCCACCACCCATCTTAGGAGCAACAGCTTTGGGCTGGCAGTTTCTGGAATCCACGGGATGGAACCTGTCTTCACAGCCAGGCGTGGCGGCGCATGCTCACAGGCCCAGCCTTCAGGAGGCTGAGGCAGGGTTGCTTTAACGTTGAGGCTATTTTAGGCTACACAGTGGACTAAATTCCAAGGCCCACTGGACTAATCAATATGACCCTGGGTCATCCCCGAAACCTATTTTTCTGATCGTACTTGATAGTGGTTTGCCTTTTTCAGTGTATGTAAAGTCCTTAGCATACACCACCGCTCCAAACTGGGGCAGCATTCCGTGTGCTTCACCACAGACTCAGCAGGTAACACGGAAGTCAGCCGCACCTAAGACCGTCCTTGACAAAGCAGGAATCGGGTTCTAAACTACTAAGTTGCTTCACGACCCGCCAAGGATACCTTTTAAATCTTCTGTGTGATGGCCGTCCACGTCGCACTCAGGCTGTGTAATAAAGTGTGAGGGTACGCGCATGGACTGGCGGAGCTGCCACGGAACTCAAGGCTCCGTGCCATGCAAAGCTGTTTTCATTTAGAAGAATGATTGTCAATCAAACTATGGGGTTTCAGGCTCCACTATTTGTCACGTATTTTCTTGGGGAAGAAAAAATGAACAAAGCAAGGTTACCAGTTCAAGTAAAACAGCTCTTTACTGACAGTAGTAGAAGTTACGCCTTCCACGAAAATAAGAATTTTGGAAAATGTATAATGAGCCTGACAGTTAATGTTTCTTGACACTTGGGATTTTTTTTTCTTTTGGTCGAGACTGATAGCCACATTAATGAATGTGAGCTTTTGATGTCATGTAATGTAATGTTTCAATATTTAGAATATTTGCATGAATCAATGAGCCAATATTATCCACATGACAGTGAATAAAGTCACAAAATTAGCCATTAAAAACTCACCTCCAGAGGGGCCTAGAGAGGTCAACTGGCAGTTAGAGTGCTTGCTACAGACAGGTGGGAGGATGTGAGTTTGGATCTCCAGAATACGCACATAAATCCCACGGAAATGCTGAGTGCGTGCGGCAGCCTGCCTGTAAATCCTATCTGGGGACATGGGATCCCACAGAGCAAGGTAGCAAGACTAGCCATATCAGCAAACTCGGGGTTCGATTGAGAGACCCTGACTCAGGGAATATGATGGAAGAATTATCAAGGATGATTTCCAGCATCAACCTTGGGCCTCCACATGCATGTATGTATACACATGTGCTTGCATACTCTCACATACATGCAAAAGCATGCTGGGTGGTGGTGCACACCTTTAATTCCAGCACTATGGAGTCAGAGGCAGGCGGATCTCTGTGAGTTCAAGGCCAGCCTGGTCTACAGAGCCCAGGACTAGCTCCATAGCTACAGAGAAACCCAGTCTTGAAAAACCAAAACCAAAAACAAAAAACAAAAAACAACAAACACCCAAAAAACATGCAATAACATATCTACACATCCACAACATAGGTACATTTGATTTTTAGAAGTAGTAAAATATGAGACATGCCACTAGGTGGAGCTGACGAGACTAAAGAGCAGATGGGCAGAGAAGAGTGAGGTGGAGTAAGGGAGAGGGGGATTTGAAGCGGTACATTTATAGTCGATTTCTTAATAGCAATGTTATTTGTAGATTCCATAGGGAACAAAAAACTCATAAACATGAGACTTACTCAATAGGTTTTTCACAACCTAGAGAAGTTAGGTGATTTATGCCAAGTGGTATATTGGACTTGGGACTCTCTTCTTAATTTCTTCTGTCAAACGCTATGCATATTCTACAAAGAAGCTTCCTGCAACCCAAGCAACTAAGCAGATTAAGTGGAAGGTGCCAGAAAGAGCCCCATCCACCTGTGTGTTCTAATAAGATAATATGGACGTCTGGGGCTTAAAGGCAAAATGCGAGCAACCAGCCCTGGAAGGAGTGCATTTTAGAAGTCCCGCGGCTGCAGCCCAAAGCTCTGCAGCAGTAAGCTGGGAGCCCTAGGAAGTAGCTGGGTGGTTAACTTTGGAGAGAGTTGGCTAGGCCTTTGGGGGACAGAATAGCAGAGATACCTTCAGTTTTGTGTGAGGAACTTCAAATGGAGGCATGGGTAATAGGAGTGAGAGCTGAAACTGGGGACTGGCTGAATGAATGAGTTTCTAGGCTGCCAGAGAAGTGAGCATTGTGTACCCCTGCACGCACAAGCTGGAGTTTGTGTTCTCTGGTATTTACACACTCATTCACTAACACTTTCGCTAGGCACTATGCAAGATGCTGAGATTGCAGCCGCCACGGAAATAGACATGACTTTACTTGGCCTTGTGTCCTAGGTTGGCAGAAACAATGCCTATGATATGTGACTTCATGCCAAGCTTCTTCATTCTCAGCTTTTAAAGTTTCCAAAGTGCACTCAGCTTTTTCTCTAAGATGTCACAAATGGAACTGACAGATCTTCCACATCAAATGGAGCTGGGAATTGTGGCTGTAGAAGCTGACAGAGAGTGATGTTGGGGATGCTGTTTAACCATGGTTGCTCTTTCTGTTTCCCCTCTGCTGTCTTTTTTCTACTGTTGCTTACTAAGCATCCTCAAAGCGAAAGGTGCACTCTGCGATGGTGACACATGCCTTTAATCCCGGCACTAGGGAGGCAGAGACAAGCGGATCTCTGTGAGTTCGAGGCCAGCCAGGTCTGCTAGTTCCAGGATAGGCTCCAAAGCTACAGAGAAACTCCGTCTCAAGACAAATGAACAAAAAAGCGAAAGGTGCTGAGGCAACAAGGCTTAAGAACACACACATCTGCAGCCTGCTACACCTGTGTGAACAGCATCTGTATTGTGTAATTGTCACTAGGAAGGACATTGGAGGGTGGGAACCAATTTTAGATCAAGGTGGTCAAATAGAGTCACTCCAAGGAAGTGAACTTAAGCCATGGATTTTCAATTTTGGCACTAATGACATTTTGGGACAGACAGTCCTTTGTTGTTGGGGACAGTCCTGTCCTGTACCCTTTAGGACACTTAGCAGCACCACTGTCCCCTGCCCACTAGATGCAGTAGTAGCTCTGCATCCATTATGACAATCCAGGAGGGCTCCAGGTGTTGTCAACGATCTCTTGTAAGGCCCACCCAGTAGAGTTTACTGAGGTGTGGAGGTCATAGTAAGTTGTTTCGATTTTAAGTAGATGTCAATTTTGTTTTTCAAGCAGGGGTTGCTGTTATCTAATTTGAGTTTTGAAAAGTTCATTCAGACTTCAGAGTGGGGTGATGTCAATTATGAGAGGAGGTGTGATAGTTAGCTTCAACTGTCAGCCTGGCACAGCTTAAACTCACTTGGGAAAAAGAGTCCCAATGAGAAATTATCTACACTGGGTTGGCCCGTCAACATGGCTGTGGGGGGCTTGTCTTAATAAAGCTTAATACATAAAAATTGATGTGGGAAGATCCACCCATTTATAGGCGACACCATTCCCTAGGCAGGGCTCCTTGAACTGCGTAAGCACACAAGAGAGCATGAACACATTCATTTCTCTCTGCTTTCAACTGTGTGTGTTATGACTGTTTCGAGTCCCTGACACCCTGACTCCCTTGTTGTCATGGATTGTAACCCAGAACCGTGAGCTGAAACAAACCCCCTTTCCCTTAAGTTGCTTTCTGTCAGGGTATTTTATCACAGCCCTGGCCATGAGACTAGGAAAGGAGGCTATGGTAGCGGTCCATGCCAAAACCAAGATGTCAGCCAGGGTTGGGATGTTGACACCAGAGAAGGAGAGAAGGAGGTAAGCGATAAACGTTTCTAGAGCAGGATGTCAAGGTTATGCTGATGGCTTGACATGACGACCTCACCCTTACGCAAGTTCCGCACACAGTTCCTCCTTTGCTGCCTGGTAAGATGGAAGCATTGGCTCTTGGGTTAAACTTCAAGCCTGACCACACATCTGCTTGGTAGGAACTCTCGTAAGAACTGGTTATCAGGACAAATATTTGGTTTGGGAGGTGCAAAAAGTGAGTGTTCTGGAGGTAGGGTTCCCTGTCCTCCGTAGGACTGGCTGATGGGGGTGTCTCCCCCATCACTGATTCCACACAGAAAACCAGGCTACCCAGAGAAAGCATCCGTGGTTGATAAATGAAGGCTAATCTTGGTCAGATGTGACATCTCATTCAGCTTTCAAAAGCCACTAAAGATGCAAAATCCAGTCATTTTGGATTGAAGAGATGTCTCAGCTGTTAAGAGTACAAACTCTTTCTGCAGAGGACCTTGGTTCAATTCCCAGCCCTCAAATGGCTGTTCACAGCCACCCGTAGCTCTAGTCTCCGGGAACTCAGCACCCCCTTTTGGCCTCCACAGGTACTGCAAGCATGTGAAGCCCAGTAGCACATAAACAAAACAAAATCTAGTCAGCAGCCCTACTTCTGTCCAGAATCCCAAGATCCTCACATTGGGGGATGGAATAGTTACCCACAACCAGGGAAGGAACAAGACAGTTTATTGCTTTGAATAACAGCTGACCACGAGTGACCAACGGATCCTGACCATGCAGCAAGCTGGACAATAACAGGCATTTGCGAAGGGAACTGAGCAAGGTAGTAAGAGCCTTAAATGTTAGAGGGAACTGGGTGAAGAGTCATGAAAATCCCTGACCGTTAGGGGCATGAGTAAAGCAATCTCTGACCGAGTATTAGGGGCACGCGGAAAGCCTGTTTGTTAGTTTTTTAATTGCATGGAACATGGCTGCCAGGATTTTAAATTGTAGGTTTGTGAGCGTGTGATTAAATGAGAGGGCTCCATAGGACCAGCTGGGACACCAAGCTGTTGATACAGCTTATGATAGTAGACTTCCAGTATTAGCCTTCAGGTGCTGAGCTGTCTCTGCCCTTACTCTGTCTATGTATTTTACCTCTAGACCTCCAAGTTCCAGGCACAATGACTGGCCCCTTAGAGTGTGTTTCTGCTGTCTGGGGTTCAAAGGCATTTGCTACTGAGATGTTTAAGAGCATTTTCTTGATGCCAGACACAGGCCCCTCAGCTCAGCTCCATCACCAGCCCTCCCCATCTCCCTTGAGGCCCCTGCAAACTCTTTTATTTAAAGTCGTAGCATTCTAACCCCAAGCGTGGATACAGTAAATATGGTTTTTTTTCTCTCTGTAAAAGACCTGCTGAGGACAAGCTGGGAGTGGTGGCTCATACCTGTGGAGAATTCAAGGCCAGCTTGAGCTACGCTGTGAGTCTGAGATCAGCCTGGACTGCATAGCAAGACTCTGACTCAAACAAGACAACAGTCTCTGGGGACAGGTGTCATCAGCTGAGCTTCTCCAGGCACTCTCCAGGCTGCTGGGGATTGTTGAGATAGGAGAGGCACTGAAGCCAGGGCCACAGCTTTCTGGAATAACCCCAGCCCCCTTATTTGGCTCCTTCTCTAGATCCACACTTGTACCCTATCCCCCTTCAACAAAGTGCTCCAAGCTCTTGGGGACCCTGTGCTGTTTCCCCCAGCCTTTCTGTCAGAACCATGACCCTGCTCTGCATGTCTCATGGACTGGGTGGGGGAGGGTAGTACTGTAACCCAGGTAACTGAATGCCTTGTGAAAGGACAAATGACAGTTCACTTTTCAAGTCATAGGGAAAGCATTTACCTTGCAAAGATGCCCAGTGGACTCTAATAGCCTGGAAGGGTTCTGCCCCTCCCCAAAAGTGAGCAATTTCCTCCTTCAGCTCTGCCTGCACAGGCCCATGACATCATAACGACCCTGTGTGTTTACCTTGTAATTATCCGGAATAGCAGCCAGCCCTTTCAAGAGATTCTTTGATCCAGTTCTAGAACACCCTCAAGGGTGGACGACCCAATGGAGGATCTCTTCCCAGAGGAGGGAAACCTAGACAGACAGTCTTGAGGCACACGGCAGGTGGCAAAGTTGGCCTCAAATGAGGACTGGTCTCTGGAGCTCCTTGGCCACCTCCTGACCCTGCCTTCTGTCAATTTGGACTTTGTTGCTGCCTAGCAGTTAGCGAATTTTCAAGACGACACTCGTCTCTGGCTTGGGGGATCAAGAAGTATTTACCCTGGGTTCCTCAGGTGCCTTGGTTTCAAATACTCCATTTGCCAGTGCTACACCCCCCCCCGCCCCTTTCTGTTTGCATGGAATTAGTCTGTTACATAATCCAGGCTGGCTGGGGATTTAACAGTCTCTTGTGTCTACTTTCCCAGTTCTGGGGGGTACAGATGTGTATGCACCACCACATCTGGCTCTTAGTCCACTTTATTTGACCATGTACTTGAGTTTGTTTTAAATTGCATTTTATTTACTCTCTCTCTCTTCCCCCCCACTCTCTCTCCTCTCTGTACCCCCCCTCCAAGTAGGTCAGAGGACAGCTTGCAGGAGCTGGTTCTCTCCTTCCACCAAGTGAGTCCTGGGGCTTGAACTCGGGTTATATAACCCTATATTTTTCAAGCTTACATTCTGACTTGGGGTCTGAAATAAGCCCGACCGTAATTATTCACACATGGAATTCTTTGGCCCCTTCCTGGTGTCTAACTTTGGTCCTTCAAAGCCCTTCTTGGATGGCCCATCCAGTCGTTGGAACCTGTGGGCTGGGTGTCTGTGATGAGGCAGAACTGGAGACAGAGCACAGCTTTTGGTTGGTTTTTTTGTTTGTTTGTTTGTTTGCTTTGTTTTTTCCAATATAAGGTTTCTCTGTGTAGTGCTGGCTGTCCTGGAACATGCTCTATAGACCAGGCTGGCCTCGAACTCACAGAGATCCGCCTGCCTCTGCCTCCCCAGTGCTGGGATTAAAGGCATGCGCCACCATGCCCAGCTCAGATCACAGCTTTTAACACATAATGTGCAGTGTTACTTTCCTTCCTTGGCTCTCCCTGTGCTCTTCATCTGGCAGGGCTGGCTTCTGACTCTGTCCTGGCACTGTCATCCCTCTGTATCTACAAGAGACCATCCTGAAGATCCCTAAACTTTAGGTGTTCGAGTCCCATCTGACAGTGGTGCAGCATTTGCACACAGCCTCCAGCACCTTCCTGTATCTTAAATCACCGTGCTCATTTATAATACCTAATGCAGGGGAAATGCTGTGTAGATAGCTGCCAACCTGTGCTGCAGAGGGACTATGAAGAGAAAACAATTCTATACAAGTTCAGTACAGTCACATTTTTTCCCCTTGTATAATTTTGATTTGAGCTTGATGGAATCCACAGTTGAGGGTGCAGAACCCTCCCTCCCCAACATGGAGATTAACTGCACTCGGTGCATGCCTCCGGGACTTTGCACTTCCGCCTCTCTTTCCCTGGAATGTTCTTTCTCTGGAAGGTTTATGTGCTGGTACCATAGCCTTTCTGGGCCTTGGCTCAGTCTTCTCATGACCATTTTCCCTTGGATTGCAGGCATCCCCTAGTAAAGCACCCTCTCCGTTGCCTATGGCTCTCTGAGGCTCTCCCAAGACATTTTTTCCTAGCATCTCATGATTGCTTAGACTTTCTGCTCATCGTCTGGCTCCCCCAAATTTGGCATAAACTGACAAGGGCAGGGTTTTTAAAAATGATTTATTTATTTTTTTATTACATATGCATTGGTGTTTTGCCTGAATGTATGTCTATAGGAAGGCATCAGATCCCCTGGAACTGGAGTTATAGACAGTTGTGAGCCCATATGGGTGCTGGGAATTGAACCTGGGTCCTTTGAAAGAGCAGTCGTCAGTGCTCTTAACAGCTGAGCTATTTCTCCAGTCCCCCCATCCCTCTTTTTTTTTTTTTTTTAAAGTTTTTTATTTTTACTTTTAGTTATGTGTTGCATGCAGTGTCCATGGTGCCCAGAAAAGGCTATCATGCCAGATGTGGGTGCTGGTAACCGAACTCGGGTCCTTTATAAGAACAGCATGTGCTGTTAACCTCCCTCCAGCCCCGAGAGCAGAGGTTTTGTTTGATTTATTTGCTGTGGTAGCCCCAGAGTTCAGGACAGTGATGGGCTCCTTGGAAGGAGGTGATGAAATGTGAATGGAGATAGAGTTGAGCAAATAACTGAGTTCATATCGTCCCTTACTTAGAAGGGAGGCGTGAACATCAGCCTGGAAAGTGGCTGTAGAGAAAAGTGATCGCTAACAGTGAACCCAGGGCTTTCTCGGCGTCTGTTCAAAACGTAGTGGGTGCTTCGAATGGATTACTTTATTCAATGGCCATTTGTCGCCATTTTGCGAACAAGGATTAGAAAACTGGAGTTGCCTCCCAAGGTCACACAGGATTCAGGTCCATTTTTGTTTGAGTTCAAACCCAGGTCTCTTAATCCTCAAAACATACAGCTTAACCCATGGCAATTAGCTTCTTTAAGTCATCTCCTGTAACAGATCTGCAGGGGCTGTCTGCCCCTCCCCCCTTTTGAGCCCATCCCTCCACTGAAAACATCTTGGAAGCATCCCTTGCCTCAGGAGGCAGTGTGCGGTGGCAATGGGATGCCAAGTTTGTTAGAAAGGCTTTTCTTGCCTGAATTGTTATCTGGGCAACTGTTCCCCTTTCCGCAGTCCTCTGTGTTACTCAGCACTGAGCTATCGCCACGCTCCGACACTCGGCCACAGGACGCCTCACAGTGGACCCAGGCTGTGGTTTGGACCACTCTGACCCGTCAGACAGTCCAGCCTGATTGGAGGACTGCCGGGCTTTCCCCTCCCACACCTCTTGAGCTTGACTTTCCACCTGAGGATAAGAGTGGGAGGATGAAGGAGGCGTGTCTAATCTCTTCTAAGGTGACATCAAGAGAATGGGATAAGATAGGGAACCTTTCCCACCCTTCCAGGAGGGAACCCAGTCTCCCGAGGGCCTCAGGGGTCTGTGTTAGAAGGGTTGTGCCCACTGGTCCCTTCCCAGTTCCTGTGATGAGCCTTCTGCTAAGGGTCCTAAGGACCCACTTATCTGCTGGCCCTGGAGTCGGCTCACTTCAGTTGCGCGTTCTACACTGGAAGGCCTTGAATAAACCAAAGGAGCCTAGAGGCTTAGGGAGTTCTCCTCCATTCCTGTGTTCATTCATCCGCCTGTTCAACATCTATGGCTAGACTCTGCCATAATTAGCTAGGTCCTGACAGTTTAAATTGAGTGATTGGTAGTGTGAGGAGAGCTTATTTATTTTTTAAAGCTTGGGAACAATTATATTAGAATTTAAAAGAAAAGCCACAGCACAGGGCAGACAAGCCATAGCACCTGGCAGCTGCCTGGAGGGAAGTGGAGGGAAGGAAGAGAAAGGAAGGCCTTTTGTAGATAAATATGGAGGACCAGCAAGCAGTCAAATGGCAACTGGGAGGCAGCTTCGGAGAAAGGGTGAAAGAGCCCAAACCAGAGAAAACAGAATAAGGCTCTGGCTAGCATCCAAAAGAAATAGAAACGGAGAAAAAGAAAAGTCCTGACTCAGAAATGTGGGCAGTGACTGCTGGGGAAGAAAAGTTCGTGATCTCAGGGAAATGAGATTTGTAAAGAGAGTAAAAGAGATAAAAGGGCTCTCAGGGAAATGAGACTTATTTGTAAACAGAGTCTTTAAGGGATCACTCTCCGGGGCTGGGGCAGAGTGTAGGAAAACAGGGATGAGTGCCAAATTTACTCTCTTCCCTCTTCCTCTTTCTCCTATCTGCTTTACCAACTTCTCTATATCTCCAACGTCATACTTAAATTTCCAGTTAACCACTCAGCTGTTATTACAGGGACCATCATTAAGCAAAGAGCCAGAGGTACAAGGACTGCCAAAAGTCAGGTGGTAAGAAACAATAACGAGTTTGGGGACATTCACAGCCCCCAAAACTCACAAAACAGACTTTAACATAACAGGTTTATCACTGACTGCAGCCGTGTCTCCTGGATGTTAAGGTAATACCATGATGCTAAAGAGAACAAGTGCCTTAAGATCTGCTTCAGGTAAAACACTGAGGGGTCTAATAATTCCCTTTCTAATAATTCCCCCTTATTTTCTTCCCTCCTCCCCACCGTCTTCTATTCCAACACTATATCATAGTAATCATAAGCTTTTAGTATGTCTAAAATTTATTCCTTTTCAAACATTTTTCCATAAGCTCCAGGGAGTTAATTGGACCTATCTAAACAGACCAGACTCGCCCAGAATAAGTATCATTTAATTCTTTCCTTATCATTCCTGGTCTCAGGAACCCCTGGGAAATTCCCTCCACCACCCCCCAAAAAAACCTCCATCTTTCATCTTGGGACTCTCCTCCCTTAATCACCGGGATCTAAAATTTTTCCAGACATAATTTTCTGCCTTTCCGTTGTCTTGCGATGTCCAAGCTGCCAGCCAGCCAGTTCCACAGAGCCCGAAAAACACGAAAGTAGACAGCCACCCCAGGACGTGGTCAAGCACCTCAACCCTGACGCCCACAAAATCACCAAAGAGCAGCCTCGAGAGACCTGAGGATGCCCACAAAATTAGCAGGAAGCAGTCGCGAGAGACCTGACAACGCCCCATTCCCACCCATTAAAGACCCCAAACTCCTCAAATTTTCATAATAAACAAAAGGGTGGAATGTTATGGTTTTAGCCAACCAGTATGGCTGGCACTTCCGGGTTCCAGGGCCAGGCATGTGCGGACAATCCCTCAGGCAAAAATACATAGCTGCCCCAAGACCTTAAAAGGACCTGCGTGACCCACATGCGGCATGGTTGCATCACCTACGTATGACACAGCTATATACGCCCTTGCTCGCATGCGTGAGCTCTGTCATCTGTGTATGACGTAGCTACATCATCCCCATGTGCGCATGCTCTAGGCAGCCTGTAAAAGCTGGACGTGCCATCTTCAGCCCTCTCTTTCTGCACACCGACTTCACCAGGCCTGTACACGTCTGCCTTAATGAACTCCTAAGCGAGTTTGTTGTGTGTTTGGTGCTTCCTTCTCACTTGCTAAGGAGCTCACTGAGGAATGCTGACTTTTTACAGGAGGGCCATAGGTGGAGGGAGAGAGAGGAGTGTCCTCAGAACAGAGAACAGAACTAAGGGAGAATGGAGTCGTATTGTGGTTTAAATAAGAAGTGCACACACCACCACCACCACCACCACCACCACCACCACCACCACCACCACCACCATTACCACCACCACCATCACCACCACCACTGCCCCAGGCTCATATATTTGAATATTTGGTCCCAAGTCAGTGGTGCTGTTTTGGGGGGTTATGGAACCTTCAGGAGGTAGAGTCTTTTTGTTTGTTTGTTTGATTTTTGTTTATTTTTCTAGACAGAATTTCTCTGTGTAGCTCTGGCTGTCCTGGAACTAGCTCTGCAGACAAGGCTGGCCTCCAACTCACTGAGATCCACCAGCGTCTGCCTGGGATTAAGGCATGAGGAGGTGGAGTTTTGCTGGAGGAAGTACTTCAATGGAAACAGGTTTTGGGTATAGCCTCACCCTGCTCTTTGCTCTCTCTGTTTCCTGTGTATGTGAGAAAAAAACAAAACAAAACCACAACAACAAAAACATTATCAGTCAGCTTCCTCCCTCCTGTCTCCATGCCTTGCCTCCCCCACCCCCGCCCACCCCATGATGGACTCATCCCTCTGGAACCATAAGCCAAAATAAACTCTTTCTTCCTTAAGTTGCTTCTGGTCAACAAAAAAAGTACCTAATACAGAATCCAAAGAACTAAAAAGAGGCAAGAGGATTATGCGTGTCAAAATGTTCCCGAGAGGTCCCATGGACAGCAGTAAGTTCAGTGTGGCTATTCTATCTCTTTCTGTGTCTTTTACATAAATGTTTTCTGAGTATCCCCACTGTGCTTGTTATGACCAGGGCAATGCCCCCTGGTTACTTTCAGAAGCTCAGATGAAGCCCTCTATCATTTGAATGTCCCTCCCCAAAGCAGCCACTGAAGTTTAATTGTCCTTGTGATTAAGAGGTCAGCTGTTGATATATGATAAGCCTGGGAGTGTCCCAGCCCCCAGAATAGATTCATGTCATTCCTGGGGAAGTGAATCCTTGGGGGGGGGGAAAGCCCAGTACTGTCTAGTTTCCTCTGACTGGATGGCTCTGTTTCCCTTTGGTAAGCCCTAGCTTATCAATGCACCATTATTTTATCTCTTATACTAACATGTAGATAGATGTTGTTAGGAATACACCCAGGGTGAGGTGACATTGTGGTGGAGCCTCTGGTTTGTACCACACAAAGTGACAGTGACCAAGGCCTTTTGGATGAAAAAATAGAGCAGGAAGAGTAGTAAGTATTGTTCTGGGTGTGGTGGGTGGAGGCAAGGTGGGACCCTGAAACTCAGCAGGAGGAGGTAGAAGGATTCCAAGTTCAAGGTCAGCCAGAGCTATAAATGAGAACCTGTCTGAGGGAAAAAAATTAACAAAAAGATATAATATGTTCATCTTCTTGGGTTTGGTATTGGGTTATTTATTCTATACTTTGTTCATTCTAATAGTTTTCTGTACCCCAATAAAAGTTTCTCCACTGACACAGTAAGCCAGATCAAGCCAAACTGAAAAAGTAAAGGAACAGGTTTATTTGAGCAAAACAACTCCCGGGTGAGTTCTCCAGTCCCAGAGATTGAGACAGAAGTCACATGCCCAAAATAAAGCAGGGACCTTAAATACCCTGTAGGCTAGGGGTGATTATGTGTCCTCCACAAGCTGGGTTTGTGCCCAAGGATGGCCAAAAACAGACTGCTTTAAGCAGGGTCTTGGGCGACTGGCAACTTCAGGGAAGGAGCTGCTGAGAATGCAGAACTGGGCTGCTTTTTGGTGCCATTTCTTTGTTGGAGATTCTCTGAGAGGGCAGGGCTTGGAGAGAGAGGAATGGGGCTTTCCAGATCAAGCCAGAGTGAGCTGGAGATTCCAGCCGAACACATTCACCCACTCATTCATCCTGTATGTGCTAGACTCTTGCAGGGCCTGAGTCACTGTAAGCAAAGCCGAGGAAGCACAGATTTTTTTTTTTTCCATGTTGTGTTTGATGATTTATCACAGGCTAGGGATTCTTTTATATATATATAATTTATTTATTTAATTATTTAGGAATTCTTTTATTCATTTCCCACAACGGTTTGTTATTTAACCTTGTATTAATCGTAAAGAAATTGAAGCTCAGGGAACTTATATCATGTAGCTAAGGGAACTCAGTAAGTGACAGAGTTGCAATTTGTGCCCCTAGGAGACATTTGCCAATGTCTAGAGGAATTTGGGGCTGTGACAGTGGAAGTGGTGGGGAGGAATAAAGGCTCCTAAGCACGGGGTGATGCTAGCTAATCTGTGTGTCATTCTAGACAAAGTTTACAATGTATAGGGCAGCCTTGTAGACTATGCATCTACCTCCAGTATCAGTTGTTCTGAGGTACTGAGCTCTAGTCTATTAAGAGTTTGAAAAGTTTCTGCACCCTGATATGCCTCTCCGCCAACACAATAATCCAAATCAAACCGAATTAGAAAAAGCCCAGGTTTAATGGATAACCAACACTCCTGGGTGACCTTCCAACACCCCAGAGCGAGCCGGGGAAGGAAGACCCCAAAACTATATGTTTGTTCTCTGGGGTGCAGTTTAAAAACCCTGTGGGAGTGGTCTTGAGCATCTCTGGGGAGGGGTCATCGTTTGGTGGGCTTTCTCAGGGGTAGAGTCTGGACTGAGGCAACTCCCAGAGGAGGGGACTTAGGATGGAGCTTCCATTGGAACATTCCGGTCTCCTACGGATGCCAGGGGCTGGGGTGAAGCCTGGACCCCATCATTCCACATTCTATGGGCATATGGATGCCAGGGACTGGGGTGACGCTTCACACCCAAACAGTGGAGCTAAGCAGGGTCTTCTAGGAGGGCTGGATTACAAGTGCTGAGAAGGTGATCTGGAGATAGGAGAAACCGAAGCTACAAGACCACCTAACCTTAACTCTGAGTCATGAGCCTGGAAGAGGCAGGAAGGATTCGGAATGTTGGTGGTGGTGGGGATTCAGGAAATGGAGAGACCTAAGTGCGATGGGGAAGAACTTGCTGACTAGGGGATTGCAGAGGAAGGGAGAGGCAGGGGGAAGTGCAGACAAGTCAGGATGACTCCAATTTTCCGAGTTCCTCCTCTTCCTTCCCTTCCCACTCTCCCAGAGGGAGACAGGGCTCCAGGCTTTGGTTCAAGCTCCCACGTCCATCAAATGCAAACACGGAAAAAAATCTGCGTTTCCCTCTACGTTGTCCCACCATGTCATAAACCAGCCCCCCTTCCCGTCCCCAGACCCCAGCAACAACAGACACTCACACATCTTTTTAAAACTTGCTTCCCTCTTTATTTCCTGTTACAGTTTAAGAACTTAGACAGAGCCTAGGATGGTTAAAGACAGACCCATGGCTTCTGAGAGAACCCCAGGGGAATTGGGTAATGTGAGGGAAGGGGGAAGGAAACCCTTTGTCTCTGTTTTCTCTGGAGCAGTTCTAAAGGTCGCTGCCTGTTGACAAGGACACTCCTTCCCTGAGCCTTCCCCTGTGCCAGTTCCTGTCATTCTGCCAGAGAACCAGCACTGTAGTCAGGCCTGAGTCCTGTTGGCAGGAGCGTGAGCCCCCTTGCAAATCCCAGGGTATGGGTAGCCTTGTTGGAGGGCACTGGTGTCTCAAGCCTTTAGGAAAACGGGTCAGGAAGAAGAAGCCAGTGGGACTGCAGATGTAGCCCAGGTTGGTAGAGTGTTTGCCTAGCAAGCAAGAAGCCTTGGCTTTGATCCCAGCACCAAATAAACCAGGTGTGATGGAACACCTCAGTAGTCCCAGCACCCCAGAGGCCAAGGCAGGAAGATCAACAGCTCAAAGTTTTGACAACATAGTGAGTTCGAGGCCAGCCTGGGATCCGTGAGACCCTATGTTGAAATAATAATAAAAAATAAAGGAAGAAGGCTGCAAACATGAGCCAATTGCCATTGTAATTTAATAGCTTTACCTGCAGCTGTCACAATGGATCTGAAAGCCATCCGTTGGGAGGTGTGGCACCTCTGAACCACCTGCCAGCCCCGCAGCCAGCCCTCCCATCCATCTCCCGCGTGAACCCATTCCTCCTCTTCCTCTCCAACTAGCCTTTCGGGGTTCCTTTCCTCCAACCTGCATGCCTCAGCTCCTTTCCTTCACAACACAACACATGCTATGCACGCACACATACACGCATGCACGTTTTGTACATGACCTGTTCTTGGCTGTTTTTTGGGAAAAGATTGGACATTTGTTCTGTGTACCTGTGGTGGCCTGGTGACATAATATTTTGGGAGACAAAGCCCTCCAGACTTCAACAGTCTAGGCTGGAATCTGGAGCTTCCTCCCTACACGAATGTCTGGCTACATCCTTAAACTACCTTCGAACTCTTCCTCTGCCCTATACATTGGCACTGAAAGTCTAACTTCACAGAGTTGAGCACTAGGCACTCTGAGAGGATTATGTGAATGAAGCAAATAAAAGTCGGGACAAGGTCTGTCCAGCTGTTCTCATCTGTGGGCCACGAGCCCTTTGGGGTCGATGACCCTTCACAGGGTCACATATCAGATATCCTGCCTATCAGATGTTTACATACACAATTCATAACAGTAGCAAAAATTACAGTTATGAATTAGTCAATGAAATAATTTCATGGCTGGGCTCATCACATGAGGAACTGTATTAAAGGGTTGTAGCATTAGGAAGGGTGAGAACTGCTGCCCTAGCCCTTGAGAAGTTTTAGGAATTGTTATCTACGTGGAAATTGGTGGGTCTTCTGTAGCTCTAGAAGAGGTGGAAAAGAAGAAAGGGGAGATGGTCCTGACTTAGAAAGACGGGCAGACCTCTCAACAGCTCCATAGTGACTACACTTCATGGGCCGCAACAGGCTGAGTCAGCAGCCTCGGATAGTGATGAGTCTTGACCAGGAAGGAAGGCTGACCAGATGGCCTCATTAGCACAGTGGCTGGTACTTGAGGGCACTGTCGGGATGGGAGAGCAATTGAGGTAGGAAGTCCTGTCTAGATGGAGCTGCTGGATGAGGAGCAGGCTACTGACCTAGGGGAGCCGAGAGCTTGTGCAGCTGTCGGGGGACGTGAAGGAAATGGGCTGCCCTGGGAATGTGTACAAGGGTGGGGAGCTGGAATCCGTGTGAGGGTGTACAGGTGGGAATTGGAACCTATATGAAGGGGATACAATGCCTTTGTCTGACCTCTGAGGGCACCAAGCACTCACAGGGTGCACAAACCTATGTGCAGGCAAACATTTGTACATGAAATAAAATAAATAAGTCTAAGTTTAGAAATAATTTGAAAAGGAAATAATATCTTCACCCTGCAAGTGAGCCAATTTGCAGATCCAGAACATCCTTCCTCAAGAGTAGGACTGTCTCTCCAAGGGGCAGAGTACTAGATGGTACCCAGGGCCCACACATAAGGGTTCATGAGTGCCATTCATCCTGGGGCATCTCATGTTGTAGTCTCCAGAGTCACACAGGTGTGGAGTGGCCGTGGGCTCTGTTCTCCTCAGAGACACTGCTCTGCCTTGGGGACCCTTCCCTCCCTGCTTATGGTTCTCTTTTGTGAAGGGTGGGTTGGAGGAGGTAAAGAGGGAATGGGAGCCACCAAGCTCAACTGCAGGGTTGATGAAGTCTGTTGCTTAGAACAGGAAGTTACATATAGTGGAGACTAGAGCAGGCCTGAAGCCCTCTCTCTATCACTTGGTCTTATGCCCAAGGGGCGCTATGCTGAGGGGAGTGGAGGTACCAGGAGGTATGCCTGAGCAAAAGCTTCCCTGTATTCTGTCATCTTCTACAGTATTGCCAGGCCAATGAGCAAGAAACAGGTTTTCTGTGCCAGGAGCCACAGAAAAACGAGGAACTCAAAAGAACAGTCAGATGTGTACCTAAAGGTGGTGGGCAATGTCCATGTCCCATTGTAGACCCTTTCTCCGATGACTCAGGAGGGAAACAGACTCGGTCAGTCGCGTGGCCAGCAGACTGCAGCCCCAGTGACTAAGCAGGAAGAGAGTTGTTGGCAGGGAGCTCACCCAGGCACTAAACCAAGGCTGGTGTGTCCCAGCTGACTGTCACTCTGTTTGCTTTCCAGGCTCATCAGCAACGCCCTACCTGCTCCGCCCCCCATTCATGTTTCACTCGTGAGTAAAGTGCTAGCAAAAGTACTATTATCATTAATTAAAAGTATCATTAATAGTGCCAGACATTAATCATTAATGGCAGGCCTGTCAAGGAGGTCCTTAGTGAGAGAAGAGGCCTCAGGTGGCTCAAGGAAGTGCCATTTACTAGCCTGGAAAAAAACCTCTTTAATATTTTTAACCATTTGCAGTTTATACAAGAGTCAGCTCCATGGCAGTCTTGCTTAATCTCCACCCTCAATACCCAGTTGCGTAAGAAGTCAGGGCCTGCCCTCCACTGAGTATAAATAAATCCCATTCCTTGTCTCCCTGTCCCTCCTTCCTGTAGCAAAAGTTCCAGGAGACTTACAACTGGGAGAAATATCTATGCCTTGACCAAATGTGTTTTCCAAGGCTTCGTTTATTAACGTAGCTCTAACTCTTCTTCACTAGCCCAATCTCACTATTTCCTATCACCTGCCACATTGGAGCCAAAACGAAATTCTAGAACACACCCTAGGCATTCCTGTCTGCATACCTCTGCTCATGAATTTTTTTTTTATTTTCCATAGGGCGCCTCTCTTTCTTCTTGCTGTGTCTAACTCCTGCCCGTATCATTTCAATCTATTCAAATGCTGCTCTCTGTATGAAAGTCTCACTTTTCCTCTGCTCAGGAAGGAGCCCTCTGGATCCCAGTGTGGTGGTGTATACCTGCAATCCCAGCACTTCTAAGCCTGCGCCAGAGAGTGAGCCCCTGTCTATGCACACACTGAAGAACTCCTAACATTTTTTTTTGAGCTTTAATACGACTGGCTTTTATCACCATCATTGCTGCCACCACCACAGCCTCCACTACCACAGTCATCATCATCATGACTGTTCTGTCTTCCTCCTCATCTCATCACCACCACCTGGTACTTTGCCGAGCATCTGCTTTGTGCGGTGAGAATGTCCCGTACTTTGCAGTCCTCTTTGCTTTTCTAGCTTGGGGAAGAATTCCTGATGCTTGTTTTCATTTTTCCCAGGTCACAACATAAAACAAAACAGAATGGAATCAAACAGTCTTGAGTTGGTAGAGTGGTTTCATTATCTCATTATCATTTGCAGAACTTTGGGTAAATTAACCCACGAATCAACCATTTCGCTGGCACAACACAGGTTGTAATACCTGATACAGGACAGTGGTATTACATTAAATAATAATCGCCATCATTTATCGAATGCATATTATGTGCCAGGCAGTACTCCAAATATCTGTTCTCCATTATTTTATTGAATAATTTAAATCCCCACAGCAACCCTATGAGGTAAGGGCATCTTTACAAAGGGCCACTTAAGGCAGAGAAGCCAGGGAGAGAGCCACAATAAGCACTTGGACTTTAGAATTGGCATTTGTAGTCCCGACCAACAGCTGCCTCATTAGTGTGGGCCATGTCCAATACGGCCTGCATACTCTCTATACAATATTAGCCAGGTACCTGGAGAGCACTCTGTAAGTGGCTTCTGCTATTCTTACTTCCATTTTTATTGCTGAGGGCCAGAGTCTGTCCAGCAAGTACTTCTTTGCTTCCCCAAGGCACCTCATCATAGTAATAGCTTGCAGTAGTTAAGTCTTTTGCCCGTAACATCCTAAGCGAAGTCTCTATCCTAGCAACTGAACAAATGAATGATTGAATTAATGAGTGGATGAGAAGAGAAGGGGGAAATCCTGGAACAGAAAGTGAAGATGATCAGACATGAGGCTTATTAGCTAGGCTAGAGGATGAAGGGGTGGAGGGGAGGCCCCAGGGACCTGGCTTCTACTCACCATTCAGTATTTTCATTAATGACTCCAAAGATTGAGTATAAAATGTGCTAATTGAATTGGTGAAGGCTGCGAGGTGAAACAGAAGCTGAGGCGCTTAGGAGGGCAGGCCGGAGTATGCAGACAGTCCTTGACAAATGAGAGAATAAACAGACCAATAGCCAGAGCTTTGGGAACTGCAGCCTGCAGTGTTCCAAGGGAGCAGCTGCGGCAAACAGAGCTGTGCAGAGAAACCTTTGACCCAGTTTTCTATGGGCTCCCCCCTGGCTGGATGGCATTGTTGGGCCAAGCCTGAGAGGCACAGTGCTAAGGAGCATGATGTGGATCTGGGAATCTTGTGCATAAAGCCCTGCTTAAAAAACTAAGCGATTCACTCTGCCCTTTACCTGTCTGTCACTACCTGACTCCATGTTACTATAGTGACGGCAATAAAAATTGCATTCACCCGTGATGCTTCATTCTGACACTCTGAACCGCGGTGCCAGCCTCTCTCTGCTTTCCCCTCATCCTCATCCTTAACTTCCCGGCCGCTGTGAATGTTAGCAAGGCCTCATTTTCCTTAGGAAAAATGTCCTGTGTGGAAAAAGTAGAAGTGAGCCCATGGGTATGGTGGGAGAAGAAATGCCCTAGTGAAATGGCACCCATAGAAATGAAGGAGCCCCAGCTTCAGGCTTCTCCACCTGCATGTCTTAGGTTAGAACCTCACTTCTCTGAGTCAAGCTCCTTCAGTTATAAGTATTTGAAAGGAACTTGACTTTTATTCAGAACAGGCTGGGGATGTAGCTCAGTGGTAAAACACACCCTTTAGTGGGTTTGGGACTGATCTGTAGCACGCAAAAGAGAATCAGGATCAGAGTGGAACATCTCATTGGAGGAATAAGAGATGGCCACGTAAAACCTGGGGCTTGGCTGTTCAGCTGGGCCTTAAGGAATAAGATCTGGGGTGGGTGAGCCACAGTTATAACTTCTCTGGCATTGTGAGGTGATGCTTCTGGTCTTTCCAACAACCGGAGAATTTCTTACCCATTGGCCCGGGATACCTGTGGCCAGATATTGGGGCTCCTGTCTCACCTTGTGGAGAGGACACATATCTGACGAGATTCGGCACGTTCAGGGTGGTATGATCGTAGACAAGGACATATACCTGCATTCAGATCTTTCTAGTAAAAAGTAACAGAACAAATCCACTAGGTCCAGTTTTTGCCTTGGCCTGACCAGTCAGAAGTGGCCTGCTGAGTGGACGGAGAGATAGATATCCCAAGCACCAGCATTCCAGCAGAGCTCTCTTTATGCACAGGGGGAAGAGCCTCAAAGAAGTAGAAACAGACACTTGGACGTTCAATGTGGTCTCTAGGTTCACACGATCATGTAAAAACAGGATAATGTAGCGACCAGGGGATGGCTCAGTGGGGAAAATATTTGCTGTGTGCAAATGTGAGGATCTGAGTTCAGATCCCAGCGCCCACATCCAAACCTGTGTGTGATAGCTCCCTGTCACTCCGGTTCTGGTAGGTAGAGAGAGGAATAATCCAGGGGCTCTCCGGGCCAGCCAGCCTGGCCTAAATGGTGAGATCCAAGTTCAGGGAGAGACCCTGCCTCAAAAATCAAGGTAGAAAAATAGATGATTGGGAAAGATATCCCGATATGACCTCTGGGGGAGCGCATCTGCACAAATATGTACCGTACACATGCACATTATCTAGCTCATATGAACAGATAAAAACTCTACATAAAGCACAGAGGCTGATATGCAGCAAGTGCTGCCGTTTGTTGAATGACTGCTGTAATTCAAAACAAGCTTCACTGGGTTGCAGCAGGGCATTATGGGTAAGGAATTGTCTCAGAAGGGATAGGGCAAAGGGAAGTGAGTAATGGGAATGACTGTTCATCATTTGGGGTGACAGATGTCGCTGACTGGGGCCTGAACCCCAGTTCCCAGCTAGGAGCAAGTCAGGGCTATTGTGTTATAGGCATAAGCACATTAAGTGGTCTTTTATTTATTCTTTCTTTGAACACATATCTGTTGAGTATCTACTGGCCACACACACTGTCCTGGTGTTTATGTTGAACACTGTGGCAGTTGAAATTGTAGGGAACTTGGCTTTTGCTTTGAGAGAAGAGGATGTCATTCGAAGGTTTATGAAGAGGGACATGATCTGAATTGAGGTTTTTGGGTTTTTTTTTTTTTTTTTGGTTTTTCAAGACAAGACTTCTTTGTGTAGCCTTGGCTGTCCTAGAACTAGCTCTGTAGACCAGGCTGGCTTTGAACTCACAGAGATCCACCTGCCTCTGCCTCCCAAGTGCTGGGATTAAAGGCATGTGCCACCACCGCCTGGTCTGAATTGAGTTTTAATGGGTTCACTTTGGAAAACTGCAGGAGTCAAGGAGTCTGTCTAGTGATCAGATTTTTGATAAAATTTGAAAGTAGAACTGATAGAATTTGTCCCTGGCCTGTTGGCAGTGACATCAATTTTGACTCCTGGTGCAGAGATACAACTTCACGCACACACTGGCTTCCTCCTGCTACCCCCAACCCCAGAGCATGCCTTTGCCTGTTTGCTCAGGGGCCATCCTGTGTCTGTAGAGAGGACTTGCTTGGAGTCACAGCCTTGGCTACTGAGGTCAGGATCTCTGTGGCCAGTTCTGTAAGGGACAGGCAGGGAGGGATGTGGCTGCAGGTCCCAGGAGACTGACCCAGACAGGGAAGCCCCAAAGTCTCTTCCCTCCTTAGAGACCAACACAAGGGGCCCAGGATGGAGTTGTCCGATTGAGAAGTGTGCTTCTCACCCAGAGGTAGGCACTGAACTTGGATTCCCAGCCCTGCCCTCAGGGACCTCAGTGGGTTTACAAGGGGATGTGACAGTCAGCCCTAACCTGTTGGCACTGTGTTTTTCTCCTGCCCAGAAATGAGCAGCTCTATCCTAGTCAGGAGAGTGCTCAGACCAAAGTTATAATTTACACAGGTCCCGTGATGGCTGAAGAGACTTCATATGGAGCCAGGCATCCCTGAAGGGTCATTGACCTTTTGCTCTGGAAAGCCTGGAGGTCCTAGTAGCCTGCAGATGAGCTAAGAATAGGATAATGGGCTGTGAGGTATTGACAGTTGCCTTTGGTTCTGTAAAACCTGCTTGTAGCTATGAAAGGGGATGAAATGGGCTTTTTGTTACTCTATAGCGGGAACAGCTGAGGGGAGTAAAACGCTGTTCCTGCCCAGATGTGGGTTCCATGGACAGCTGGAATGCGCGCCTTCCTGATGTCAGCCTTATAACCTCTCACGGTAACCCCCCACCTTTCCACATGGCAAGCTGTATCGGCTCGAAGGATGTCGCCCTTCTGCCAGCAGTAAGAATAAATTTATTTGGCAAGGCACTGGTGGTGGCGCACGCCTTTAATCCCAGCACTTGGGAGGCAGAGGCAGGCAGATCTCTGTGAGTTTGAGGTCAGCATGGTCTATAAGAGTGAGTTTCAGGAACGTCAGGGCTACACAGAGAAACCCTGTCCTGAAAAACAAAACAAACAAGAATAAATTCATTTAGTCTAAATTTGAATTGAGTCTAAGTCTTGGTTTCTCCCAGTTGATTCAAAGTCCACGACACACAATGAGCTGCTGGAAACCTCCCCTACCCCATGTTTCGTTACCTGGGCTTCAGAGTGTTCGTGTCCCTCATTCTTTTCGCTTAGGCCTCCTATGAATCCAGAAAGATAGATGACTTGCATTTCCCTGAGATGGCATGATGATGGACAGGATGCTTTTGAGCTAAATTCCTAGGAAAGGCTTGAGAATCCATTACTCTCCTGTCACCAGGCCTAACTTCTGAGCCTGAGCAAAGACACTGATCTGGGAGGCCGAGAGTGAGTCAGCAGGAGAGAGGCCGGAAGTTGGCACCTGCAGAGTTCCCATCTGACTTTCTCTGTCAGCTGGAGGACTATATGTGTGACTGGGGAAAGGTGTTGCTTTTATTTGGGAAGAAGTGGGCATGTCCATTTTGAGGGCGTCAGGAGGTCCCCTCACTTGCACCTTTTGGGCTATTAGCCTGGTGGAAGGGCCTGTGGAGAAACAATTTGAGCGATCTGAGCTGTGGGTTCCTTGCTGTGGTCACACAGAGCCCAGGAGCTGTTCCCTGCAAGTCAAAGATGGGGCAGTTCCCAGCTCCCCTTCAGGCCTCCTGAACTGAGCAGGAACCATGGATCTTAAGATCTGAGTGACCCCATTCATTGGAGACGATTTTATTCTAGCTACTCTTTCTGGGGTCATCAGTGGGAATATCATGTATTATATACTGTTGCTGTTTTAATGTCCCCCAACTGAGAGTCAATGAACAAACTATGCCAGAATTGCAGCTCCAGGGTTAGTGACCACTTGGACGCTGGCTTTTGGATGCAAAAGCCTGATGCTTAGATAGGAGAGGGCAGCGCACGGCGCCTGTCTGCGCTCTATGCACTACCATGCAGATTGCGAGCTTCAGGCAAGGGGCTGGAGATTGAGACACACAAAGACACACAAAGACACACGGAGACACAGACCTCTAGTCACTGGTAAGAAGCCCTTTATTCAATAGCACCACAGAGGCGTATATACCCAACACGGTCAGGTGGGCCAGCAGGTGAAAACCTTGTTCTCTGATCCTCAAGGCAAGACAACACGTGCTCAGGAAGCAGAGCTGGTAAACAACTTTGACACAGCTTTCAGTAGCTCAAATCAGAAGGAAAGTAAAGATCACTAGCAGGGAAGAGCAGCTGGAGGCAAGGACTCCAAATGGTCCCAACAGTGGAGCTAGATGCTTAGATAGTAGAGCTAGATGCTTAGATGGTAGAGCCAGACGCTTAGATGGTAGAGCCAGACGCTTAGATGGTAGACAGAGCTAGACACTTAGATAGTAGAGCTAGATGCTTAGATGGCAGAACTCTGCGCTGGCAGAGAAGTGGGGTCCTGAAAGGCTGGGCTTTCCTTGGGGCCACTTAGGGCAGGTGATTTGTAGAAATAGTTTTAACTACTCAACTTCTTCTTGCCTTTCATCTTTATTACAGATGCTTATGGGACTGGAGTGATGGCTCAGTGGGTAAGAGCACTGGCTGCTCTTCAAAAGGACCAAGGTTTGAGTCCCAACACTCACATGGCAGCTCACTGTCTATAACTCCAGTCTTAGGGAATCTGACACCTTCTTCTGGCCTCTGTGGGCACCAGACACATTTGTAGTGCACAGACATACATCCATACACATAAAAAATTTAATCATTAAGAAATAAACAAATGCTTACTCCTAACTGAAGAGAGCCCCGTGGGTTTTTACTGACTTATCACCCAGAATGCAAAAGTAAGCAAGACACATACAACCGTGGCCTTTGAGGGCACAGACGTGTACTAACAGCTGCACTGCACTGAATAGCTGAGATTATGTTAAATAGAGTCCTAGATTGTATCCAGGTCACTTAAAAATGTCTTCTGTGAATAAGAACCCCTTTTTCTAGCACGATTCCACATCTTGTTTTACTTGAGACAGATACCCCAAGGCTGGCCTCAGTCTCACTACAGGCTCCCAGATAATCCTGAACTCCTTATATGCTCTTGTCTCTACCTCCCAAATGCTGGGACTGTGGGTGTGTGCCACCATGCTTGTGTAGCAGTGCCAGGGATTAACCCCCGGTGCATATTAGCAAGCACGCTACCAGCTAGGCTACATCTCTGGCCCATGCTGCTCTACGGGTTAAATGACTGGGCTTGAGCATTTACCATTCTTATTCCACATGTTATTGTATGAAAGCTCAAACATTTCCTACTACACACCCATGCTAGCTCCTCTCTCTTGCTCTTTCTGTGTGTAACAGACATTTCATAGTCAAGAAGCTCTGGTTCCCACTCCAGGAGATACTGAGATGTTTCAATGGATGAGAAAGAATCGGCTACTTGGCCCCATTCACTGGCTTTGCGGGGAGTTCTCCTACATTCTATTCTATTTTCTATTCTATTCTCACTTCTGTTCAGAGGTGCAAAATTACTAGACGATTTTAGACTTCCCCAGGGCATGAAAAGCTCCTTTTACTGTTACCCTTGCTTGCTCATGTTTAGAAGAGCAAGTCCATAGTTCCCATAATCCATACCAATGAAGCCCTTCTGAGTGGAGACAGGAAAATGAGCTACATAGACAGCTGTGGGCACCATAATGACACACATAAAATCGTGCAACCCACCATCAAAAAATTCTAGGTTTTCCTGAGCATGGTGGCACATACCTGTCACACGAGCATTTGAGGAGACCTTGGGATATACAGAGAGACTTTGTCTCAATAAAATAAGTTATCTGGGTCCTAGTTCCCATTCCTGTTGTGCTCCAGGGATCAGAGGCCAGAGTCCCAGGATGACACAGTACTGCCAGAAGGATGAACTCTGAACTCTGTGCAAGTCTGAATAAGCAGTTAGCCATGTTACTTCAACCATGTTTCTTCTTTCCATTCTTTCTATCTCTCCCTCTCCCCTCCCCTCCCCTCCCTCCCCTCCCCTCCTCTCGCCTCCTCTCCCCTCCCTCTCCTCTCCTCTTTGTCCTCTTTGTCCTCTTTGAGACAGGGTTTCTCTGTACAGCCCTTGCTGTTCCTGAAACCCACTCTGTAGGCCAGGCCGGCCTTGAACTTAGAGATTCACCCGCAGCCTCCAGAGTGCTGAGATTAAAGGTGTGTGCCACCACTGTCCTACTATAGATTTCTTCTCTAAGTGGCATCTGGTTGAGTGAGTATTTTGGTTGTTTTAAAATATCTAACCAAAGGTAAAACCAACCCATCTGGCTAAGAGAGGAGGGACAACACCATAAATGAATTTTTTTTTTTAAAAAAAAAAAAACTTCAACTGTCTTTTCTTAGAGTTGCATGGAAGGCAGTAGAATAGGCCAGCTCTTCTGCAGGAGCTCTCTTGTGGGTCCCTAGTGAACTCCTATGTACTGTTCTCTCATTGGCTCATCAGCAAACATTTACTGAGTAACTGATATTCTTTCATACTATAAAAACACCCCCATCCCCCACCTCCACCCCCATCCCTGCTGCTTCCTTTCCTGAGCAGCCATTTATCTTTCAGACCACAGCTTCTGAGATAAAATGTACAATGCCAACTTCCTAAAGCCCCGTGTGCATGGGAAGACATTAATAAACAGTTTCATAGCGTTCTCTGAAAAATACCTTTTGATGCAGAAGGCAAGAATTTTAGAGAGCAAAGGAAGGCCACGGATGGGAGGAAGTGGCAAGGCAACCCCGAGGGGTTTGCCTGGAAGTTTGGGAAGGAGAGGGTGGGAATCTCAGAGGCTGGTTTGGTCAACCCCTCAAGTGCTGAGGATGTTCAAAGTAAAAGTCTTACATGTTATGCAGATGTCTGAGGTTTAATGCAGTTTTAGTCCAGGTTAAGGGGAGAGAAAAGCAGCCAGAGTGAGTTAGAAGCAGATCTAATTTAGGTTGAGGAGAGGAGGGCCTTTGTCATCAGAGAGAGGGAGAGAGAGAGAGAGAGAGAGAGAGGAGGAGAGAGAGAGAGAGAGAGAGAGAGAGAGAGAGAGAGAGAGAGAGAGAGAGAGAGAGAGAGAGAGAGCAGAAAGTTCATTCTAGGACCCAACTTTCTATATCGCGGTGGGCCAAGAACTTAGACTTTGAAGTAGAACATTTGAAGTAGAACGGCCTGGAATCACCTCTTGGCATTTTTACTTTATCACACAGCTTTAGGCAATATATTTAACCCATTGGGTCTCAATTCCTTGTCAGCAACACGGAGGCTAAAATAATAACTACTTCATACATCGGTATTTACAAGCCTACTGAGAAGAGCAAACCACAGGCTGGCACATGACAGCTGCAGCTGTTTCCTATGCTAGGATTGGATTACCCTGGAGGGAGGGAAAGGAAGAGCTAAATGATAGGCTGGGGTACGGATGACAAGGAATGTGTTGGAGTTGTACAAAGAAGAATTTAGCTAACAAGAGGGTCGAGCTGGAGGGGAGTCCTTATTCTGTTTCCCAGGGTGTTTAGAGGGTGGAAATCCCCAAATCATGCCACTTAAGAGTCCTGTAGGCTGTTGAGAAGCAATCATAGATAAGGATGTGGACAAAGGAGTAATTGGGTACATGGCTGGGAACTCTCCGACTTTGCAGAATATCTGCTTCCGCTCTGGAGGCAGCCACTCCGTACCCTCCTAGTTACAGTGCAGGCCACAGACCAGCTGGGATCATGGTAGGCAGAGCCCTGGGCCTCGCTCCAGATGGACTGAATCAAAATCTATATTTTCATAAGATCATCAGGTGATTCATGACACATCGAAGTTGGGGTGGGAGAGGAAGCGCTAAGGAGTGTTAAGTGATTCCCCGCAGGACAGAATGCCATCAGGTGCTGTTAAGAAGCTGATCACTGGGCTCAGTGAAGAGACACTTGTTCTCTAGCTTGCTGCCCTGAGTTCAAATTCCTGGGACCCACACAGTAGGTGGAGAGAACCAGTCCTGCAAGCTGTCCTGTGAACTACACACACACACACACACACTGAATATATGAATAAACAAAAAGAATCTAATTATAAACCAGGCCTGTAATCCCAGCACTTACAGTTCAAGGTTGTCCTTGGCTACACAGTGAGTTCCAGGTCACCCGCCTGGACTCTTGTTGAACTTGAGAATTGTGAGGAGAAAAAACCAGATCTACAGTTGTCCAGTGAAAACAAGCTGTATTTTGGGGTACACCAGGACTGGCTAGCCAACTCTCACCCTGAAGCCCTTGATAGCTACTTGGAGTCCCTTTTATAGGAGAGATAAGGTGTTCCCAGGAGAGAAAGCTGGCTGTTATACATTGTTACGAAGCCACAATGAAAAGCAAGGAACAAAGGTAAGGATGCCTATCCTGTGAATGGGGTTGCAAGCTGTTTACATCAGATCTAAGAAACAGGAACTTGTTCTTAACTACAAATAGAAACCTCACCTTGCAAGGACTTAGCACAGGACAAACAGGCACTTACTCTTGAACTGCAAACAGAAGCCTCAACCTGCACAGGACATACAGGAACTTCTTTAATTCCCAATAGAAACCTTAACTTGCAAGGACTAAACATAAGACAATCAGGAACTTATTTTTTTTTTTTTTTTTTTTTTGGTTTTTCGAGACAGGGTTTCTCTGCAGCTTTTTTAGAGCCTGTCCTGGAACTAGCTCTTGTAGACCAGGCTGGCCTCGAACTCAGAGATCCGCCTGTCTCTGCCTCCCGAGTGCTGGGATTAAAGGCGTGCGCCACCACTGCCCGGCTAGGAACTTATTCTTAACCATCTTAACTGCAACCAGAACCCTTGACCTGCAGGTATATTATTCCTGTTTTGGTCTAAGACAATGCAAGATCTGATTGCATTATAATTTTAAATGAAGTTTATACTTTAGTAGGCTTATTATCTTAAATCATTTCCCCCCATCTTTCCCTTAGGTTTAGAGACAGGGTCTCAATATGTAGCCAGGGCTGGACTCCAGAGTGCTAAGATGACAGGATGTGGCCCTAGGGAGCTTATTTTCCAATAATTGAGTCTTTGAATAGAGAACAGTGCTGTGGAAAGGCATATTACCAAGATGCCCTCGACACATCAAAAGTTGCTGGCATTCCATATATGTACACACAAACAAATTCATATATGTATATATACATATAATATATAATACATATACACACACATACACACACACACACACACACACACACACACACATATATATATATATAGAGAGAGAGAGAGAGAGAGAGAGACGGAGCCTTAGTCAACATAAGTTATGATCATTGGACATTGGACAATATCTATATTAGTTGATTTACTAGACATGCCCTAATGCATACCTTCTATTAATAGTCTTATTAAAAATTCCTCTTTTGTCACCTGCCAGGGAATGCAGGAAACCAACAACCTGTCAGCTCCAGCAGCTCTACTGAGACCTCAGGTTTCTGTACAGTGAACCTCAGAAGGTCTGTGAACGAAGTCCATGCTGTGTCTGTGGCCAGTGTTTCCTCCTTAACTCTGTGCCTCAGATGCTCAGCTGCCAAATGAGCCATAAGGGTGATGGTTTTAGCTTGTTGAGCATGCTTAGCTCTCTTTCTCTCTCTTCCTTTTCCTTCCCTCTTCCTCCTCCTCTTTCTTTGGTCTTGGGGATAGAACCCAGGGCCTGGGCCACTGTTATATTAATGAGCTAAATCTCCAGTCCTACTCTTCCTTTTTCAAAAGAGCCTCCAGTTGCTTTGAAACTCATGTCCATGCAGCAAGTGTAAGTGTAGATGGATTTTTCTATGGGCTTCCAGCTCACAAAACATGACATGAAGACTTATTTTAATTATGAAAGCTCAGCCTATGCTACAAGCTTAAAGTCCAGCCCAAAACATGGCAGATCCAGGTTTATGCTTTCTGTCGTAAGACACATGCACCTTTCTTTCTTTCTTTCTTTCTTTCTTTCTCTCTCTCTCTCTCTCTCTCTCTCTCTTTCTCTCTCTTTCTCTCTCTCTTTCCTTCCCCTCTCTCTTTCTCTCTCTCTCTCTCTCTCTCTCTCTCTCTCTCTCTCTCTCTCTCTCTCTCTCTCTCTCTCTCTCTCTTGGGTTTTTCAAGACAGGATTTCTCTGTGTAGCCCTAGCTGTCCTGGAACTTGCACTGTAGACCAGGCTGGTCTCAAACTCACAGAGATCTACCTGCCTCTGCCTCCTGAGTGCTGGGACTAAAGGTGTGTGCCACCAGCACCCGGCTACACCTGCATTTCTAAGTCTGCCTGTATTTCAAAGAAATATAGTTTCTATACTGTGCATTCATGTAACCAAAAAGTAAACATTTAAGGAACATTTTTACAAGGTGACCTTTACTAGAGTGTTTCCCTGAAGACCGAGAGAACCAAGTTGATAGTATTCTGCCCCTCCCCCTCGCCTATTCTCAGCCTGCACCCCAAACCTCACTGCTTTGTGGTTGAGAGCTGGGAAGAAACTAAGTAGTTTACACCCTTTCATGGTCCCAGCAGCTTCTAAATCTAGGAATACTGTTTTTTCTTACGAACTGCCAGACTCTATTTTGGACTTAGCAAACAAAATGAAACAAAACACAGCATTAAATCCAAACAATAGCTTTAGCTCAGGATCCCTCAGGGAGAGGACCCTGGAAACCGCAGGACCTTCCCTGTGAGTGACTGGTATGTCCTCTGGAACCTCCTTCTGCTGAGTGCCATCTTCCACAGGTGTGACTCAGTCCCTCTCCTGAGCTCGGTCCTCTCCCAGCACACATCCCACTGCTGGGGTCCTGTCCCCACTTCCGTCCCCCAATATGCCATCTCTCAAGAAATAAGACCACAAGGGAGCAGGCTGTGTCACCCCAGAACACAACTCTCTAGCAAACTGGTTATTAACTGGTTATTTTGAGAAACCACATACACAAGGTATCTCTGAGAATTTGTCTTTAAAGCTTTTTGTGTCAGGGGCTGGCAAAGACAGCTCAGCAGGTAAAAACCCTTGTCTGGCAACATGGATTTGATGTCTGGACCCCACATGGCAGAAGGAGAGAATTAGCTTCCAAAAGTTGTTACACACACACACACACTGAAATAAACATTTCTAAAAAGAGATTTCATCTAACTCTTCACTAGCTAAAGCTGTGCACTTAGGGCTCGAGGGATGGCAAGGTCGTAGACAGCACCTGCCGCTCTTCTAGAAGATCTGAGTCCAGCTCCCAGCACCTGCTGTTGGCAGCTCACGACTGACTGTAACCCCATCTCCAAGGAATCTGATGCTCTCTTCTGGCCTCCGTGGGTACTATATTATGCGTAGAAATCCACACACATACACATTATATGATTATGATTATTTTTAAAAGGCCAGGTGTGTCACAAGCCTTTAATCCCAGCACTTGGAAGACAAAGCTATGAGAGTTCTGTGAATTCGAGGCCAACCTGGTCTACATAGAGAGACTCTCTCAAAAATAATTTTATAGATCATGAAATGGATGTTCCTAGATGACAGTCACCTGAGGGAACTTCCTTCCTTCCTCCCTCCCTCCCTCCCTCCCTCCCTCCCTCCCTTCCTTCCTTCCTTCCTTCCTTCCTTCCTTCCTTCCTTCCTTCCTTCCTTGGTTTCTCTGTGTAGCCCTGGATGTTCTGGAACTTGCTCTGTAGACCAGGCTGGCCTCCAATTCAGAGATCTACCTCCCCAGTGCTGGAATTAAAGGTGTGTGCCACCACCACCCAGCCCTGAGAGACTCTTACTTACATAACAAGGCAGCTTTTTTTTTTTTTTTTTATTAAACTAAGTTTCTTCTTTCATCCTCTCAGTCAGTCCCGCAGCCCCCAGAACCTCCGATCTCAATTCCTTTCTGTGGTCTAATCACCCAGCTCTCCTAGAGTCTCATATTCTTTGGCGGCCTTTAGTGCATAATTAAAATGAGCTTTCTCCTGTTCGTCAATATGGTTTGTGTCAGTTTAATTCCTAGCTCAGCCAAAGAACCTGAGAGTGGAAGAAAGGCATTTTCTTTTCACAGACATTTAATCCGAGTAGATCTGGATCCTGTCCATCAAGGAGGACTATCTTCCTGTGCCGCCTGCGGCCAGGGCGTTGAGCTGCTTAGCTGCAGACTGTCTAGTTAAGTTCCGTGGGTTCCTTGGTGGTTCCTGTCTGCTGTTAGGTTAAGGAGAGATGACCAGACCTGAAGGTCCCACAGAGCAGAGGCAATCAGCAGCTAGGCATGGATTGGGGAAGTGAAACCAAACGGCTTTCATAGACCATGAAGAAGGACTGAAATCCATAGGAGTAATTTACTAGGACTAACATGGCAGACGAAGATCTACGGATATGTTACTCTACTCATAAAAATTTCTGATTTTGCAAAGGAATCCCTGATGTTAGAAATCAGAATGGCGCTTGCTCTCTGGAAGCTTCAGGAGGACGGTCTAGGGAGGTAGCGTGAGGGCGTCCTAGAATAAGGATGATGTTCCACTGGTCTGTGAGTGCTGGCCGGAATTCCTTTACACCTGAGATCTGGTCATTTGGGAGTACTACAGTCTTCCTTATGCTCAGGGGATGTGGTTAAGATCCTGGGGGGTGCCTGACGTTGACATCATGTATAGCCGAACTCTATACATGTGTTTATCCCCATACACAGGTAACTAAAATAAGCTCCAATTTACAAATTAGGCAAAGGAAGAGATTTTCAACATTAACCAATAGCAGCATTCACAACCAGCAATACATTTACTATAACATACGGCACTGGAAGTTTCGTGGCTTGTCTCTGTCCGTCTCTTTCAAGATCTCATGTTGTGTTTTGAACTTTGCCACTCAGAGGAACCATCTTAAAGCTTCTCCTGGGCATATCCAAATTGCTAGCTCACTGGTCCCTCATCTTGGGCCGTTATTAAGTACAATGATGGCCACTTGATCACAAGCCTGTGACACCTGACAGCTGGTTAACTGAGATAGCCGCTAACGACTATGGGGCAGGTAACGTATGCAGTGTGGGTATGTTGACCAACGGACGATGCATGCCCCATGCAGCTTGGCACAGGATAATTTTATCTTGCTTCTCAGAACAGTATACTATTTAGAATTTATGGATTTTTTAAACTTTTCTTTTGGGGGGGGGTTAAGAGACAGGGTTTCTTTGCATAGCCCTGGCTGTTCCGGAACTCACTCTGTAGACCAGGCTGGCCTCGAACTCAGAGACCCACCTGCGTCTGCCTCCCGATGGCTGGAGTTAAAGTCATGCACGATTTATGGAATTTTTTTAAATGGACTTTTCCATTTCATATTTTCAGACACAGTGACCCCGGGTGGCCGAAATAATGAAGTAAAAGCATGGATAGTGGCGCGAGGCTGTCCACATAATTAGGACAATAATGAGAAGCCAGTGATATCTTGTATGACAGAGCCTGAGCACAGTGTGAACTGTACGAGATGACATGATCCCAAAGCCAGGCACGTAAGCAGTCCGGATGTCAGGAAGTCTCTTTCCAGTTCAGTGTGTCGCATTTTCAGAGGACTGAAAAAATCAGACTTAAGCTAGAAAGCATGTGAAATGGAGAAGAGTCGAGGAGACCCAGGGTATACCGGCTAGGGAAACGGGAGACCGCGAGAGGGCTCAGAAACTATCTATCCGGAATGATGCTGTAGTGAAGAACTCGCTCTGCACAGGTGCCACTATACATCGGTGGGAACCTCCAATTGCCGTGCACTGTGCCCCCGTGTCTGCGTTCGGTGCGCTGGCACCCAGTTCGCGAGATTCGGGCAAGGGGCAGGAGGTTAAAATACACAGACACACACAGAGAGACAGCGGCACGGGTCATCCTTGAATTCCCCAAGAATACCCCCTTTATTGTGTTCAGGGGCAGAATATATAGAGATAGCCACGCCCCAGCCAAACCCACCAGAAACCACTCTCCTGCCATCAGGAACTCCTGAAGGTCTCGTGCTCAGAGCAGCTGTAGGCACTCAGATCAGGGGATTACAAGAAATTCAGGATCTGGGGTCTCACTGCTCCCAACACACAGGACCAAAGGCAGGCTGGGAGTGAAAGCTCCTGAGGATGTCTGCCAGGTGTAGGAGGGTAAATTCCAACCAGTGGAAGTGGATGGACCATCTTGGTTTAGGAATCAGCTCAGGCACAAGGTTCCCTCGTGGAGAAGTGTATTTCCCCAAAATCTGCCATGGGCCAGGCTCTCTGTTAAAATCGGGACACAACATAATGATGCATTGTTCATGATTAGCTAATCCTAAAGCGTGCTGGCTTCATACTCTCTGCATGGCATTTTGTATGCCTTATCACACGCAATCCTCACAGAGATTCTGTGCGGATGGGATTATGATAAACACCGTTTTCTTAAACAAGACATGCGCCTGGTAAGTTTGGGAGTCTGAAATGGTATGGTATAAAGGCTATGTGGGGTCAACATGAGACTGGCGAGGGAGGCTCATAGAGCGGGGCCTCTTCTCCTGTGCAACAATCAGTCTTGCTCCTCCTTGGCTCTTCAGAAGCTTGCAGAGGAGTCTGGGAATGACAGTGTTGGGAAATCCCTGGAGGATCCGGATTAAAACCACCAAGAAGGTCCCTGAGATCTGATGACTGTTTCCTGTTTGAAGTATTTTTGATGAACTGGTAACGTTTTAGATCTGTTGGACTAGATAAACTTCTTAGTAGATTTTTGTTTTGTTTTGTTTTGTTTTTTGTTTCGATACAGGGTTTCTCTGTGTAACAGTCCTGGCTATCCTGAAACATGCTCTGTAGACCAGGCTGGCCTTGCAGAGATCTTCCTGCCTCTGACTCCCCAGTGCTGGGATTAAAGGCGTGCGCCACCACCGCCCGGCCTGTTTTAGTAGTCTCATCAAGATAAAATGTGCTGTGGGGCGTGGCGGTACACACCTTTAGTCCTAGCACTTGCAAGGCAGAAGAAGGCAGATCTCTGTAAGTTCAAGAGCTAACCTGGTCTACACAGCACATTCCAGACCCACAGGAACTACACAGTGAAACTCTGTCTCAAAAACAACCACCACAGAAATGGAATGTACCCACTAAAAGTGCTCATTTCAATGACTAATAATGTTTTTGCCGAGTTGTGTATTCGTCAATACAATCAATTGTAGGACATTTTCATTACCTCAACACAAAGTCCCACACTCCTTAGATGTCAATCCTGTTCCCTCCGTTCCTTTAGCTCTGTCCTCTAAGAAATTGCTACTTCCTTTTTTATCTCTGTCATTTGCCTCTTCTGGAAATTTCATGTAAGTTGGAAATCTTGTAATATGGGATGTGTTGTGACCAGGTTCTTTCTGTAGCTGAACTCTCTTTGGACTGCCAGCTCCCAAATAATGACATGGAGACTCATTATTAATAATGAATGCTCATTATTAACATAATTATTGATAATTATCATAACCAATAAGAATTAATTATGAAAGCTTGGCCTTAGGCTTGTTCTCAAATAGCTCTTAAAACTTAATTTAACGTGTTTATATTAATCTACATTCTGCCATGTGGCTCATTATCTCTGCTCAGTATTGTGGGTCACACTTCCTCAGTGTCTGGTTAGTGAATCCCACCTCTCTTCTTCCCAGAGTTCCTATCTTTGTCCGGAAGTCCCACCTATCCTCTCCTGCCTAGCTATTGGCTAGTCAGCTCTTTATTAAACCAATCAGAAGGTGCCTTGGCAGAGACACATCTTCACAGTGTAGGAACGGCACCCACAGCACCTTTCATTCAGTGTCTTGTCAAGTTCATTCTGTAGCATGTCAGTACTGCATTTCTTTGTGCTCTCTGGATTGTGTGTGACTTGACCACATTTTATTGATCATTGGCAAATTTATGGGCATTTGGGTTGTTTTCATGTTTTGGCCCCTATAGATAACATTGCTCTGGTTATTGTGTATAGACTTTTATGTGGACATATACATCCAGGTATCTTGGGTATGAACTTTGGAAGGACCTGCTTGCTAGGTGTTGTTTCCATACTGTGGTGGTCTGAACAAGTATGGTCTCATATGTTAAAATGTTTGGTCCCCAGTGAGACGCTTTAAGAAGGATTAGGAGGTGTGGCCTTGTTGGAGGAGGTGTGTCACTGGGGAATTTGAGATTTCAAATCCCTGAGTCAGGCCGGTTCTGTCTCTGCCTGCAACTTTCCTATCAGATATGAGCAGTCAGCTACTGCTCCAGCTGCATGCCTGCTGCCGATTTCCACACTCCCTGCCCTGAGGGTCAAGGCCTGACCCCCTGAAACTATAAGCAAGCCCCAAATTAAATTAAATTAAATGCTTTATTTTGTAAGTTGTCTTGATCATCGTGTCTCCTCAGAGCGATAGAACAGTGATTAAGACACCGGGCTAATGTCCCTCACAGGCTCATGTGTTAGATACTTGGGCATCAGTGAGTTGTGCTGGAAGAATCCAGGATCACAGATCTTGCTGGTCCTCTGATTGCATTCAGAGACTACACCAGTTGTCAGTCACCTGTGGGACTTAACCAGACACAACTCAGTCTCCACTGTAATTGCTCAACTCTTGGGCTTACTGAGGTAACAGACACGGCTATATTTGAGTCCAGGCTTGAGAAACTGGGGGGGGGGGACGATTTGAAGACAGCTTTTAACCATCTCACGTCTTTTGAGGGGTGTGGTGGTTTGAAAGAAAATGACTCCTACCAGGCAGTGGTGTGCCTTTAATCCCAGAACTCGAGATTAAAGGCCTCAGATTAAGGTCAGCCTGGTTTACAAAGTGAGTTCCAGGACAGGCTCCAAAGCTACAGAGAAACCCTGCCTTGGGAGAACAAAACAAAACCAAAAAAGAAAGAAAGAAGCAAAGAAAGGAAAGAGAAAGAAAGGAAAGAAAGAAAGAAAAGAGAAAAAATTGGCTCCCATAAATTCATAGAGAGTGAGTGGTACTTTTGGTAGGCTTGGTCTTGTTGGAGGAGGTGTGTCACTGGGGGTGGACTTGAGGTTTTAAAAGCCCAAGCCCAGCCTAGTGGCTCACTCTCTCTTCCTATCGCATGTGGATCCAGAGGTGGAACTCCTGGCTGCTTCTCCAGGACCATGTCTGCCTACACCCTGACAAGCTCCCCACCATGATGATAACGGACTAAATTTCTGAAACTGTCAACCAGCTCCAATAAAAATTTTCATTTATAGAGCATTGCTGTGGTCATGGTGTCTCTTCACCACAATAGAGACCCTAACTAAGTAAGGCAGGAGAGGTTACAGAAAGGATGGGTATGGAGCCTAGATGGCAGGTGCAGAGCCATAGGGATGGACTTTGAGAGCAGAGATTGGTCTAGCTCTGCTTCCTGATCTTCAGAGATGCAATAATGCACTCCTAAAGCTCCTGGTGCCAGAGACAGAAGCTAGCCCTGCCACCGTGTGTTTCTTGTCATGATGGACTGACTGTACCCTCTAAACTGGAGAGCAAAATAAGCCCTTATTCCCTAAGTCAATGGATGCAACTGGTTATAGGGTGAATCTGTTTGCTCTAGTACCTTTTGTTTCCCATCTGATGACCCAGTTCTAAGGACACAAAGTGGTAGCTCACTGTGGCTTTCAAATGCACTTCACTCGTGTTATTGATCACCCACTAATGTGGGTATTGGCATTTGCCTATTTCCTTTGCAGTACCATGTATTCAGATCCCATATCCCTTCTTAAAGTCAGGCTGTTTTTCATTGTCGAGTTGTAATAGTTCTTTATACATTCCAGATACAGTTTCTTTGTTAGACACACTAATTGCAGCATCCCCCACCCCACACCTGTGGGCTGTCAGTTCTGGAAAGCATCCTTTGAAGTACATTTTTAACTTTCAGTGAAGTTTGGTTTGTCGTTGGTTTTTTTGTTTGTTTGTTTTTTTCCATGTGTTGCTTGTGTTTTGGAGCCATTATCTAACCTGAGTCACAAGGGCTTTAGAATGCTGGCACTGACATTCAAGCCTGCAGCCCATGTTGGGTGGATTTCTGTATGTAGCGTGAGGCAGATGGTCTCACCTGGCACAGGCATCTTGTTGACTCAGCACCATTTATAGAGAAGACATTTTTTCCCCTCACTCAATGGTCTTGGTACCCTTGTACAAAATCAATGTACTGTCAATGTCAGGGCTTATTTTAGGATCCTCATTACTTTCTGCCGATCTGTTGATCCATTGTCCCTCATTGTGTTAGCTTCACATGGTCTTAATTGTTACATGAAGCTTTGGAAACAGATGTGGATCCTGTATTCCTTTTAGTATTATTTAGCTTATTTAGGAGAGGGTGTCTGTGTGGTATATGTGTCTTCAGAGGCCAGAAGAAGGTTCTGGATCTCCTGGAACTGAAGAAGTTATAGGAGGTGGTGAACCGTCTGATGTGGGTGCTTGTAAAAAGCTTAAAGTCCTGTAGCACCCGTCCCACTACAAGATGGTACGCGAGCTGGGAACTAAGCTGGAGACTTAAAAACACATAGAGACACAGAGAAAGACGTGGACACGGGCCATCCTTGATACCAGAGTGCCAGCTTTATTTGTGCTCAGGGGCAGCTTATCTGGTGCTCTGGCCACACCCCAGCTCTCGGGATCTTTCAGCTGCAGATTCATCAGAACCCACTCCCCTGCCATCAGGGTCTCGTGCTCAGAGCAGCTGCAGGCTGGCTCAGAGCAGGGGAAAATAAGCTGTTTACAAGAAATTCAGAGTCTGGGTGTCCACAGCCCCCAACAGCTCCCAACAGGTGTTGGGAACCACAATTGTATCCCCAGGAAGAGCAAGGGGTGCTCTTAACCACTGGAGTCGTCTCTCCGGTCCTTGTTCCTTTTTTGGTTTTGTTTTTAGATTGGTTGTTCTAGATTCTTTGACTCTCTATATGAAATTTAGGATTATTTTGTCAATCATAGGAAGAGTGTTGAATCTCCAGATCAGCCTGGAAGTACTGGCATCAGGAAAAATTAAATCTTCCATCATCAAAATGAGATATATATTTCTACTTATTCAGGCATCTTTTCTTTTCTTCCAGCAATGTTTGGCCGTATCAATGCTGTACTTCTTTTGCGAAATGTATTTTTGAATATTTTTGGCAGTTTTCTTAGCTTTGTTTGTTTTTTTGTTTTGTTTTTTTTTACTCTACTGTAGTAATATTTTGTTTGTGTTTTAACAAATAAAGCTTGCCTGAAGGTCAGAGTGCAGAGCTAAGGCACAATAAAGGTCAGGGAGTGGTGGCACACACCTTTAATCCCAGGACTCGGGAGACAGACAGATCTCCGGGCCACACAAAAGTGATCCAGTCTAAAAGAGAAAGAGAGTTCACAGTTGGGATCCCATGCCTTTAATTCCAGCACTAGGGAGGTGAATACAGGAGTGATACAGCTGGCCAGAGAAAGGAATGTAAAGTTAGAGGAGACAGGCATTTATTGCAGTCCGAGGCAGCAGTCTGAGGATGCAGAGGACACAGTCTGAGGACAGGACTGCCTTTTTGGTCTGAGGATTCAGCAGAGGTAAAGGTCTCTCTAGTGGCTGGTTGCACTGCTTCTCTGATCTCTCAGCTTTCATCCCCTGATAACTGACTCCAGGTTTTTATTAAGAACAATTAGAATTTGTGCTGTATTATTATTATTATTATTAAAGGTTATTATTAAATCATTATCATTATGGTTATTATTAAAGATTGTTTCCCTTGTTTCTTTTGACTTTTGGATCTGGGACTACTAGACATAAGATGATCCACACTGTTTCTAATTCACAGTGCCATTCTAGACAGAATAAAGAGGCAGAGATGTGAGAACTGACAATGTTGGGCTCCATCCAAGTGCTTAGGACCTCATATTTGGGAGCAACAGGGAACCATATACACAGACACCACAAACACAAATGTGTGTACATGTGCATGTGGAGGCCAGAGGTCAACACTGGGTGTCTTTTAACACTGTCTACCTTGTTTTTTGAGATAGGCTCTCTCGCTGAGCCATGACTTAACAGGGGAAAGGGAAACAACCGGACTTCCCAGGGTCTCTTGGATACTGGTTCTGAACTGACGCTGGTTCCAGGAGATCCCAAGAAACCTTGTGGCCCCTCCAGTTAAAATACGGGCCTATGGAGGCCAGGTGATTAATGAAGTGTTGTTTGTCGGCAGAAAACTAGCCCGAGTTCCAGTTCTGACTGAACAGCTTACAAGCTGTGTGACCTTGGATAGGTCATCAGACTGGATTTGACCAGTCTTTTGTGTGTGTGTGTGTGTGTGTGTGTGTGTAAGAGGGTACAGCTATTACACTTCACGCTTCTTTCCACGCCTAACATTCTTTGAGACTTTAAAAACAGGCCGGTGTTGGTCTCCTATCAACAGCAGCTGCATCCCAACCTTCCTCAGAGGCCTCCTCCCTCCTCTCCCTCTCTGATGTCTTAGCAAATATTAATAGCCGAAGGCATTGCTGCCTGCGGTTTTTAATAGAATCTAATTTCAGTCCATTTAGAGTGGGACTTTTCATGCTGACTCGGTAATTTGAACTATGCCATGCCTGATGGACAGAGTGCATTCTCCCTGCCTCCACCACCTGCCCCGGGTGCCTGGTGCTGGATACAGAGGCTGGAACATCTTACTCAAAGCAGCTGCCCCATTAGTAGTTTGTCTGCACCATGGTCTTGTGATGGGGATGCCAAGGGCACTGGAAGAAGAGTGGGCTGTTTCCTTTCTATTCCCTAACAGTGGCTTCTTCCTTGCAGCGCGGTGCTGATGCCTGACTGCTTGTCCTCTCGGGTGAGTTGTCAGGAAGAAAACTGTGCTCTTTGGGTATGACCAGAGGACATTGAGTTCTGAAAGTCATCAAATGTTTCCCATTGGTTGCTATGGAGAGGACCGGAAGACTCCATATGGGGCTTGCTCTGTTTCCTACCACCCCTCCCAAGAACTTAGCCCGTTTGGCCAGACTTACACAAGAGTGCTGAGCGTAAGAATGGGGAGGGCAGGCATAGAGGTGTCCTCACACTATGAATGAGGAAAACTGAGGCTGAAGAGGGTGGGGAAGGAAATGATAGTTTATTCTGTGCTCACTCTGTTGCGGAAACTAGCTGGGAGCCAGTTTCTTAATCCCCACAACACCCTTCTGTGTGGGTTAGGAAAATGAGAGCCAGAAAGTTAAGTAACTACCTGTGATACAGCTTCACCTGTCCCCTGTAAGATGTCATGTGGTTTGAAGTGATGGAATGACTCTGCTGGCCTTTTTCAGTGCGGGCCCTTTACTGTGCCTGGTCATCAGAACTTTGTAAACACTCTAATGCCATGGGCATTAATTCTGTAATTCTGACCCATCGGGTCTGAAGCTGACCCCGAGAGTCTGTACTTTTTTTAAAAGCTTAAGTGATTACGGTGTTTGGGAGAGCAAGGGGTGGCGTGCACGGCTTCCTTGCAAGCCCACGTCTTCCAGGAAGTTCTCATTTCTCAGCAGCACAGATCTAGTCCAGCCCCGCCTTATACCACAAGCAATATCGGCCGCCGAATCCACTGCTCATCCATCGCAGGTCCGGTGCTCCGCAGCTTCTGAACACCTACAATGTCAGACATTCTGACTCCAAAGAAACCCGAGCACCTGCTTTGGGGAACAAACACCCAGGCAAGGAGGGAGGTGACTGTAAAGAGGACATTCTGACCAGCGGTGGCAGATACCGCACAGAGGTAGGGAGGCTTTGCTTTATGAACATACACTAGGGTTTGGTGAGTAACCCTGGGTCAGCGCTTCAAAGAGTTACAAGGCAAAGACGGGGTGAAGTGTGAGGAATGTCCCACAAGGCACAGGGGCCAGAATGGAAAGCCACATAGACCCAGCTCAGTGGCTCAGGACGACATGACTGTGGAATGGAGGATACTTTCAGAGGGCCAGGGTGAGCCTGCTGACGTTAGAGCAGGACGGTACAGGAAAGACCTGGCGCATTACGTCAAGGAGCGATGAGAAGTGACCACGCATCTTGAAGCTGTGGAAGTACCTGCTTGGGTTGCCTCTTAGCGGGGAAAAGCTAGCGACATAGGACAGATTAATTGCAGAATTAGGAATTTATGTATGTCAAAAAGCACCATAAATGAAAGCAAAGCTCTTGGAAAGCATGTCCGTAGCATTTCTTGATGAAAATAATATTCTTAAAGTTACAAACAGATAATAAAGATAAACATAGATAATGATGGGCACATCAATATCAAATAAATAAAAATTCACAAGGAAAATACAAATGGTCAATAAGCATTTGAAAAAGTTATTTACCAATAATCAAAGAAAGTTAAAGCAATAAGTTGGAATACCATTGACAAACTGTAATTTGCCTATCAAATTGTCAAAAGAGAGAATACCTAGTATAGTGCTTGCTAGGGCCCAGAGAGCAGGGCAGTCTGGGGGCTGCAACAGGACAGTATTTTTGGTACAAACTTTCTACAGGGCATTGGCGACATGAATCAAAATCCTTGAAAATAGCCAAGTAATTTCCTTCTTGGATTATATCCCAAGGAACTCGTCATAGACATGTGCAAAAGTTAATGACAAGAATGTCAGTTACAACATTATTTTTTTTTTTTTTTTTTTTTGGTTTTTTTTTTGGTTTTTCGAGACAGGGTTTCCCCATAGTTTCTAGAGCCTGTCCTGGAACTAGCTCTTGTAGACCAGGCTGGCCTCGAACTCACAGAGATCCGCCTGCCTCTGCCTCCCGAGTGCTGGGATTAAAGGCGTGCGCCACCGCCGCCCGGCAGTTACAACATTATTTACAATAAAGATTGGGACCACTCATCCGTATTTGTAGACAGGTTACAAAATAAAGATCCACCCATATCACAAAGATGCTAGCAGGAAAAAAAATCCAAAAAAATATACCGAAATGCCCATGTCGTGTTACAGAAATAAAGCAACAGAGAAAGAAGTATTTGCTATGCTACCACTTGTGAGTAATAAAAGAACATATATACATATCTTTGAAAAAATGCTTATCTCTAGTGGGGTACACAAGAAACCAGAAGGAAACTAGCTGTGCACAGACAAGGGAAAAATTTACTTCCAACTACAGAGTTCATGTACTATTTGAATTTTGTATACCTGTGCATATATTGCATATTCTAAAATATAAATACACATTTGAAAAGTAAGTTATTAAAGACTATGTACAGCATGGTCCAGTTTTCTTCATTAAAAAAACAAGAATCAGTGAGAGTGTGTGCACACACTTACACCAAGAAAAAATGAAAAAATGTGCCAAAAGGATAAAAATGTGGTTGTGTGAGGGGCTGAGCTTCATCCTTAACTTTCCTTAAATGTTTTACAATACATATGGGATGGTTTCGTAGCACAACAAAAAGTCTAAGTTTTATGCCGCGGGGTCTCTGACAAAAGTCCAGACAGTGCAGTCCAATCCAGGACGAGTGCTGTCTACACAAGTTCAACCAAGACACCCATTAAGTCTGTAATTAGAGTGCAGTCGTTGATTTTAGGAGCTGGGGGAATAGGAAGATTACGCAGCCCTCTGAAGACTTTGCCAACAAATGAGCAGAAACATCAACCCTGCCATCCTTTAGTGTTAATACCCCAGGCAGTCCTTTGTGGGAGGCATCACTTAGGTCTGGGTCACAGTGAATAGTTTCCGTGAGCCTATTTCTCTGAGCCACTGGATAAGATAATGGCTATACACTTATCCTCACCTCGTTGTGTTTTCCAAGCATTCTCTTTGGGAGTGACAATGATTTTATCCCTGTGAGTATAGCCCTGACCCAAAACATTCCAAGCAAGCCTTCTCTCTTGCCCCTTTGTTGTGAGCAAGTATGTAAATCATCCTAATGAATTGAAGAACAAAGGGGGAGCCTGCCAGTTTGAACTCATTCTGTAGATCACCTTTGACCTCATTCTTGTCCTTCAGATCCTAATAGTTTGTCAACTTATAAACCCTGAGCCTGGGGATGGCATTGGGGGTTGAGGGGACGGGCAGAGGCATATGCCAGGGCTGAGAGGAGTTTGGGGTTGGGGTCATGTGAAGTCATTTTGGAGGAAGAATACAAGATATGGTCAAAATGAGGGAGAGAAGAAGGGAATATGGTACCTGGAATGGCTTTTTCCTTTTCTTCTTCTCCAGAGTCACTGTGGACTTCTGGATATTTCTAGCACCTTCCTGCAGTCCCCATTGAAAGTGTTTGGGGAGCTGTGTGGATAAAACCTGTGCTGTTGGTTGCTGGGCCCTTCAGCAGTGATTGGGTCTTGCAGTGGCAAAGCCACTAAACTAAAGAAGTGACCCATAATTCACTTCATGTTTCCCTTCTGTCTTTGCCTATAATTGTGATCCTTTCTGGCTGCTGGCCACACAGTGAGGAATGCCAGGTGGGTTGTTCTGATTCATGCCGCCCCATCAGCAAATAGAGCTTCCGACACACAGATTTACTGTTGGGTCTTAGTTGTCTTCTCCTGACTGGTCACTGTTCAAGCCACTGGGACTTCTGATTTCTGGTCTCTTTTTGTCTTGCATTCATAAATATAAGGTGGGCAGGGCACTCTGTTGAACATTTCCTAACTTAATGCAAATATTTTTCTACTCACACAGTTGTTACTGTCCAACAGAGAGGCAGCTAAGCACAGGATAGTTAGTCGCAAGAGCTCTGGAGTCAGACAGATCTGATTCAATCCTAGTCATGTCCTGTAAGGCCATGCAACCTCAAGAAAGTTAATCTTTCTGGCTGTTTTCTTCTTCATCACCTGGGAACAGTGTCTCACAAAGTGATTATATGAAAGAAATGAGATTGTCCATGTGAAGATCTGAAGATAGAGCATTTAATAAATCCTAACTATTAACATTATTGCATCTGTATATATTTTAATTTTATACGACAGTGTCTCACTAAGTCACACGAAAAATACATGAAAGTGCCTTGGAAATGTTTAAGCGTCCTATAGATTAGTGGTGTCATTGGTAATAATCTCATGGATTTCTCAGCTGTCCTATCTCCGTGAAGACTGGGACTGCATCCTATATTGCACTGTGGTGGGGAAACTGCAAGCCCCCGAGAGATGTTTCAACATGGCATAGCATAAAAAGCATACGTGTCAGGAGACCAGGCTGGGTTCCGATCAGTTTAAGGCAGGAGAGTCAGTCAGTCTGCAGTGGAAATTTATCAATTCAACAAAAATTTGTTATGTGCTAGATATTGAGTTCAGGCAATTCTGTCAAAAAAAGGGGGGGCTGGACAAATCCTCACAAACCCAAATCCTGGAGCACTCTCCACAATCCCAGCTGACTCGTCAAAGCACAAAAGCCTGTGGCCACCATGAAGGTTAGTCCTGGCTAACGGTCACTGGCTTTAGGGGAAGTTGTACGCCACTCTGCCTGAGGGACAGGAAGGGAAAGGAAATGAGGGAGTGGGCTGCTCTCAACAGAAAGACAGGAACTGATGCCTGGGAGCTAGTTTTTATTTACATTAGTTAGTCCAATCCGTCAGCCCACCCAAGGCTCTTTCTTCCCCTTGGCGTCATCTTTCCCTCCTCTGTCACCTACGCAGTCTGCTCTGCTCCCAACATTTGGCCCATTGCACCCCGCCCTTCTGCTGTCACAGCTGCCTGCTGGCTGGGAGGCGGGGAATGGTATGTGTGGTCACCAGAGGGCACCGAGAGTGGGCCTTGATGGCATGTGAAGCCTGCCTGGCAAAGAACTGACCTCCCAGAGCGAGAGAAGAAAGTACAAGCCTAGACAAGTAAGGGTGTGTGTGGCAGGAGTCCAGGTGACTGGCGGGAGGGGAGGGGGGAATTCACAATCTCAGCCTTGGTTCAAAAACGCTTCTCCCATTCATCAGCCCCAGGTTACTTTCAGTTTCCTCAAGATGCTCTGGTTCATCAAGAAGGTGTAGAAGGTTCCAGACCGTTGGCTCTGCATACCTACCAGGCTCTGAAACATTGGCCCAAGTCAAAGCCACAGTGCTGTTCTCAGTCCATGAGACTCTTCCCCAGCTGTCCCATTTGCTGGTCTGCTGGAAAAGAGAATTAAGTCCACGTCTGGGCTACCCGCCAAGGTCCAAGAGTGCCTGTCACCTTGCACTGGGAGTAGACAGAGTCAGGGAGCAACAGGAAGGACAAGGAGTACAGGAAGAACTGGGGAGAGAGGGAGAGAACCCACACGGGGACTCTCCGCCAAGGGTGCCTGGAAGTCCCTAGTCAGGCATGGGTGTGGCTTGATAGAGGCCTCTTGGCTACATGGCTTCTTTCTCCCTATGGGAACATCTGCTGAGCTTCATCTCCGTCAGCTGGATGTACCGAACCACATTGGTGTCTGCAGGGAGAGAAAACACAGCTCAGGGACTTCCCAGCATGGGTTATGGTGGTGTCTTCAAAGACGAGGCCAAGAGCTGGGTTTAAAGCTTGGTGACAGACTAGACTCTTTCAGTCAGGGTCCCTTCTGCCTAGGTGGTAACCAGATGCTGGCCTTTTCCTCATGGCTTCTCACTAGCAAGTGGAATCAGTCTACTGTGGTTATCTGACCTGGTGGGCAAGAAGTGATCTCAGTGGTTCCGGTGTCAGCACAGTTAGTTGAGAGCCTGCTTGGCATTAACCCTCAGGTAAGCCACCAACGTCTCTACCCTTGTGTCTCAGTCAGCTGAGAGTCTGCTCGGCATTAACCCTCAGGTAAGCCAGCATCCCTACCCTTGTGTCTCATTTGCAAGAAATAATATTCATTTTTCATTATCTACTTTGTGATTTTTCTTTTGAGTTAAAAAAAAAAAATGTTGCTTACAGCTGGATGTAGTGGCAAGTACCTGTACATCCCAGCACCTGGGAGGCGTAAACCTGAGGTTCAATTCAAGTCACCCTTGACTGTGTAACCAGTTTGAGGCTAGCTTGGGCTACACGAAACCCTGTCTCAAAAACCTAAGCAAACAAAACATTTTTAATGGAGGGGGTTGCTCAGGCTTGCCTTGAACTCAAGTGATATTCTTGCCTCAGATTCCCAGGCACTTGGGACTACAGGTGTACATACACCATTGTGCCCGCTTGGGCTAGGTCTTTTCAGCCTTCGCTGCCTCATCTGGTTCTTATTGCAGCCTGCAAGGAATGCATCCTGACCCTCACTATGGCAAAAGGAAGGCTGGGACCTGGAAACATTAAGATGCCCAGGGAGCCAGGCATATGGCATGCCCTTTAAACCTCATCACTTGGGAGGCAGAGACAGGCAGATCTCTGTGAGTTCAAAGCCAATGTGGGCTACAGAGTGAGTTTCAGGACAGCCAGGGTTATGTAGAGAGAGAGACCCTATCGCAAAATAAATAAATAAATAAAAATTAAAAATGCTCAAGGAGACATGTAGTGATTGGCATGTCTGCCCAAGCCTGATTCTCGTGGGACTCATAATTCCCTTCTCATAGAGTTGCTGTGAGGGCCAGAAGAGGGAAGTCAAAAAGTGCTTAACATAGCGATCAATGAACATTAGTCGAATGTGTTGCTTTACTTAACTTAGGACCTTTAAAGGACGTTGCTCCATGCTTATTTTTGTCTCTGTGAGTACAGCCAGACAACCACTTCTCAACTGAAGCATTTTCTCCTAATTCCAGTCCTTCCCTTAAGTAGCTCATGGTGTGCTAGAATCGTCTAGTTCAGCACTTACCACAGCATATGGACCACACTGCTGCCTAGGATGCCTACTCGTGGAAGTAAAAATATATAGCATCGTGCTTAAAATCCCCAGGCATAGCATCCATCCTGTACTGGCACACACTGCAGGTCCTCGGGACAACTCTGTTGGAAGAGCTTGCTTTTAGTTCCAAATTTGCTTACGATATAGTCGGCAGACCACACTTTGTGTACGGAAAACAAGCAAACCATACATAACGATGGAGAGGTAGTCTCTAAAAAGACAAAGAATATGCCTGATGTTTGAAAATTGAGACGTTCTTAGAGATATGGATTGGAGGAACTCTTGCGATCTTAAGGAATCCACCACACGAGCAATAACACCGAGCCAAGTCACTGCCTACAGCTCACCTTGTCGAAGAGGTTCTCTGACTGACCACCTGTTCTAAAACAGTGTTCCTTTCACTCTGCTTAATCTCCTTCTTATCGTTTTTGCTGCTGCTAAATAAGGCACCATCTACCTGTCTGTGTGCTTCCTCCATTGTAACGAACCTTCCTTGCTGGGTGTGGTGGCACACGCTTGTAATCCCAGCACTTGGGAGGCTGAGGCCGGAGGATGGGGAGTTTGAGGACAGTCTGGTTGACACAGTGAGACCTTTTTTCAAAACAAACAAACAAACAAACAAACAACAACACCCAAACCAAAACTCAAACCCAAATAAAACAAGTAACTTTCTCTTCTGTTATCCAGACTGGTCTTGAAATCCTAGGCTTAAGCAATCCTCTTGCCACAGCTTCCTGAATGCTAGGACTATAAGAACAGGACCCTGGGCACAGTAGCAGCCTTTTCTTGCTCATTGCTCATGTACTCTAGTTCCTGGTGTATTGTACTACCTTAACAAACATCGAGGGAATGAATGGTTGGTGGGAGAGCTAATACACACTATGTGAAGGAATGCCATCTGACTGGAGAAGTCGGTGTATGCTTCCTGAAAGATGCTACCCTTAGCTTCAAAAGTTTCTGTTCATATCTGTCTTGTCAGCCAACTGCGGACTTATGGGAGAGAGGAGGCACCTTCTCATCTGCATCCCTGGTACCTAGTACAAATTGTGCTACGTAGCAAAAACTCTGTATCTATTTGTTGAATCAGTGACGAGACCCAGTTTTGAATTGGGAAAGGCGAAACTCAACTCTGTAGTGTATCTGAAGAAAAGAGGGGCCCAGGGTCCCTGAGCACCAGACCTCAGGTGAAGGCATGGACCATGTGCTCTCCTCAGTCCAAGTCTTACCTATGCCTGAGGCCTTGTTTTCTATTCCTGGGCCCACCTAGTTCTGCCAGCTACAGATGCTGTCTTCTGCAGTGAGCAGGCCCCAGGAAGTGTCAGGGATGCCTGTGCTGAGAAAGAAGGGACAGCTGTCTCACCTGTGGGTTGTCGGGTCCTTGCTTCTTTCAGGTAGTAGAGAGCTTTGTCGTAGTCCCCTAGATGATAGAAGGCCACGCCAGACCTGTAAAGGGCCTTGAAGTTCTCTCCTTCTTTCTTTAGGACCTTGAGGCAATACTCCTTGACTCGCTCATAATTTACCAACTCGGCCTGGAGCAGGCAGGCTGTTGAAAAAGGAAAAATAAAGAGAAAACGCCATCACCCAAACTGGCGGGGTCTGAGTAGCTCCTGCTAGTTTAGCTTGTGGCCCACAGCCCACATGGGTCCCAGGATAGCTGTGCGTGCAGCCCAACTCATCCGTAGATGACAACATTGTCATCTTACAGCACTAGACACCCCTGCCTCAGTCTTTCTGCATTCCAAAAATCAGTGGCTAGAGGACCAGTTCCATCACCAACAAGTCGCATAACTGAACATGTTACATCACCTTATATCACGGACCAAATTATGTCTCCCCTAAAAGATACATGGGTACTATCAATTGTCAGTATCTGAGAACGTGACCTGTATTGGAAACAAGATTTCCCTCAAGGTAATCGTGTTAAAAGCAGGTCATTAGAGTGGGCCCAAATGATGTGACTGGTTTCCTTATAAAAGGGGAAACGGGTACACATGGAAGAAGAACAATAGGAAGGGATACAGACAGAATCGCTGTGACAGCAGCAAGGAATGCCTGAGGCTCCCATGTGGAGGGAAGAGAATCTGGCTGCGCCAGGAAGCAAACTCCAGAAAACGGGACAGTCTATCCCTCACAGCCTTGCAAAGAAACCAACCCACCGCCACCTTGATTGTGGACTCCTAGCCTCGAGAGCCATCCGACAACACATCTATGTGACCTGAAGTCATCTAGTTTACGGGACTTTGTTGCAGTAAGCCAAGAAAGAAGCTATCAAAGGCAATGGTAATAAGGCCAGCTAATACTTGACTGCTTGCCTTGTACCGGAGACATGCCTTACCATTTTATATGCATTTATCTGACGTAATCCTCAGAATACTATGGTGTCAGTGCTGTTATTACTCCATTTTACAGATAAGCAAATTGAGCCTTTAAGAATGTAAGAATGTTCTTGAGAGTACACAATGTTCAAGAGGCAAGGATAGGTTTAAACTAATGGCTGGCTCCCCGGCCTAGATTCCTCCTTATCAGATTGATGGGTGTGGGGTACAAAATAAGGACCATAAAGTACTTAATACACAGCTTGGTACGCAAGGAGCATTCAAATCATGTTTTTAAACTTCACTATAGCCCTGTTCAGCTTGTCCCCCAACCTCTATCAAGACAGGTCTTTGTCTTTCTCCTTCCTTCTTGCTTCTCTCTGAGAGGGGGAGTTTTCTGATGGGCTAGTGACCAGCTCATACAGGCATTCTGGACATGGAGCCCTAGGCGTCGAAGCTAAGGGTGGCAGGTGCTCATTCTGTAACTAGCCATTTTGAATAAGCATCTTCCCTTGAAGGATTTTTCTCATTAGCCTGAGCCACAGGGCCGGGACAGAGAATGTGTCTAGAGGAAGCTGAACTGTCTTGGGGCCCTGGGCACTTCACTGGGAGCCTGCTGAGATGCTTCCACCATAGTTAGCAAGCGCTGACTAAGCAAAGAGGCTGATTGTACGCACTGGAAGGACTGCAGATAGGGGAGGGTAGGACGGTGTCTGCCTGTTTCCACAAATCAAACCAAAAGAGAGACACTGGACCACCCATGGCCAGCCTGAGCACGGAGTTGGAAGGCTGCTGGCCAACGTGCGGCTCATCTGTTCAGATTACAAAGAGATTTCACAACACAGGCTTTGTGTGTGTGTGTGTGTGTGTGTGTGTGTGTGAAACAGGGTCTCACTGTGTAGTCCTGGGTGGCCTGGAACTCTCTATGCAGACTAGGCCGGCCTCAAACGCACAGAGGTCCACCTGCCTTTGCCTCCGCCTCCAGAGTGTATTAGAGACCTGTGCCGTCACGCCCAGCTTTAATCTTGAGTTCTGATTTCACTTGTTTCCACCCCTTGAGTCATCTCCCGTCACACATTCTGAACCCAAACCCCATCCCTTCGCAGACTCTTAGGTGAACCACACAAACTCTCCACACTAGGGTATGAGAACCAGGAAGTGAACGAGGTCTAGAAACTAACCCACCAGGTTTTCCTAGCTGCTAGGCAGAAAGCCAAAAGCCAGTCAGCAGGGGCAGCCAACTGCTCACCCTCAGGGTGGCAGTTCACCCAGAATTACAAGCTGTTGGTACACCAGAGGCTCCTTCACCATGAGCTGATGCCACAACCTCCCCTCCACATTCAGCAGTAGGGTCCTGGACACCACTGTCCCTTCCCCTGTCCCAGGCTATGCTGACGGGGAGGGGCTTTGGAAGGGGGTGTGCCTGGATGTGATCCCACTGCCAGCTACCTGTGTGGCTCCTGCATTTGCTCCTACATCAGACTTTTACCTCTGCTCTCAGAGCAGAAGGATTTCCCCTGTGTAGCTTCCCAGTGCCCGCTGTGTCTGAAGCCTTCGCTGGACAGCTCTAAACACACACTTCTGTTTACTGACCTCGGAAGTCTAGGAAGGACCTCTGCTTCTTTAAAAATGGTTTTCCTTCCTTCCTTCCTTCCTTCCTTCCTTCCTTCCTTTTTTTATGTCTAAAGCAGCAGAGAAAGGAAGTAGGAGGCTGAAATAGGAAAAACCTCACTTTCTCTCAGCCCCTACAAGGGAAAAGCAAACCCAGTGGGCTATTTGGGCCCTCAGCTCATAAAAATGTTTCTAATTCCTTCATAGAGAATCCCATGGGAACTGGGGCACCTGGCTGTGGACCGAGGTTCAGACCTGATAGGAGGCAGGGCCAGGCTGGTTGCAGGGCGAGGAACCCCTGCTCACACTGGAGGCTGCGCCCAAGGAGAAGAGAAGTGGGCAGTCTTCCAGACAAAGGCTGAAGCAGAAGGTGGAACTTGAGACGTGGAATCCAGATAAGGATCCAGGGTGCCAGGCTAGGGTTTGAGAGAGTATGCAGGTGGAGAGGGTGAGCGGCTGGAGATGACCCGAGCCCTACCTGCTGGTGGTATAGAGACACTGTCGGCTTGGGCTGGGGAATTCTCCAGGCATGTGTAATACATCTATAGTAAGATAAGACATTTGTAGGCAGCTTTGAGGAACTTAAGAATATGGTGACAGGCTACCGCCAACCATTCATCCTTCTTCTGCACGCTGGGAGTTAGCAAGGGGACCCTCTTCATAGTAAGGGCGTGTGTGTAAGAGTGTGGTATATGGGCACACATGTGTGTAGATATCAGCATCTGTCTGTGTGTGCAGAAGAGGATGTAGGGTGTGGTCTAGCACCGCCCATCTTATTCCCTTGCTAACAGGGTTTCTCACTGAATCTGGAGCTGGGCTGCTGACCAGCGATCTTGTCTCTGTCACATTCTCACATGTGCTATGGTTACAGACATGCAAACGAGCACATCTGGCTTTATATGGGTTCCGAGATCCGAACTCAGGTCCTCACGCTTGTACAGCAAATGCTCTTCTGCACCAAGCCGTCTCCGCCTCCTTACAGCAATGCATTCCTTGGCTCGCTGTCAGAGCTGGGCTCACTACCTCAGACATACTGCGCATGCCTTTAAGTCTCCGCCACTCTACGGAGCAGGTTCTATTTTTATAGTCCTTCATAAATGATGAAATTGAGTTCAGGGAAATTAAGCAACTCGCTGAAGGTCACTCAACTAGAAGGGGGTAGAAATGGGATATCAGACCATTCTGCCAGACTCCCCAGAGTGTGGCAGAATCGTGAAGGATCTGCGTTTGAGGCCCTCAGAAACCTACACCACTCCTGGGAAGAAAGAACACCTTGCAGGCTACTGTGTCCAAGGGCAACAGGTGAAAGTCTTGCTTTATGAAACATGGACAGCAGTTGTGTGGGGTGGGGGCGGGATGGACCAAAGCACTCTCTACTCCAGGTGTTTTTAACTTATGGCTAGCAGGCCGTACATGTCTCTGGCTAGCTATGGCTGTGCCCCAACACATTTTAAGATGACAGTGTCAAATTTTGGGTACCCCTGGTCCATTCCTGGGGGTTGGAAGACTGTCAAGGAAGCAGGGGTTAGATTATGAGGGAACGGAGAGAATGGAAACACCTGTGGATGATGGGAGGGGCCTCCACCCAATTTACCACATCAGGGGAGGCCTTCCTGGAAGGGTGACCTTTAAGTCGAAAAGTAAAATATTGAACGTTTCTAACCTCAGCATTATGCGCATGGGGAGCCTGGTAACTTTTTATTATAGATAAAGTCTTGGGCATTGTGGGATGGTTAGCATCCCTTGGCTTCTCTTTACCCAGGCACTAACTGTGACAGCTGATAAATAGTCCCAGACATTGCTAAATGTCCCCTGGAGAGGTGAAATCACTCTTGTTTGAGGCTGACTGGTCTAAGAGAAACTAAGGAAATTTTTCTAGGCAGGTGGGAAGAGAGAAGGAGAGATTTGGGGAAGGACAGACAGACACAGGCAGAGGGAGCACACATGCGCAGTGGCAGGGACTGTCCGAGGGACTCCAAAAAGCCACATCAGGCTGGAGCCGAGAACCCAGGGAAGCCTGAGAGAAAAACAAAGCTGGAAAAGCAAGAACCCAGGACACCCAGACCTTTTCCATTATGGGGTAAGTGTGGATTTTCAGGACATTCATTTAAAACGGAAGCAGGTGGACAGGAGACCTAGGTAAATGCGTTACATACACTGGGTGGAACCCGCTAGCACTGGCAAACCCCTGTTTTGCTCCCCTGCTGTTCCTCTTCAAGTCTGAGTCACAAGGAAATTTCTGCTGAGGAAAAAGCACCCTCTCACTCTGTTGCGACCCGCTCTCCGTTTGAATGAAAGCTGAATTATGCCGTGTGGCACAGACCACTATTTCCTAGGCTGACCCACCTTTGCCTCTAACCAAAAGAACAAGAATCATTATCTCTTTGTAGGCCTTGACTTCCTGTCTGCTAACCAAGGGGCCTACACTCTACTAAATAGTCTCTCCCATCCTTTCAGACTAGCATCCCGTGAAAAAAAGGATTGGTCTCTTCATGAAAGAAAACAATTGTTTTCCCAGATCCTTGTCAAAAGGAACTTCATCTTTCCTGTTGAGTGTGGTATCTTTTTTAGGGGATTGTGGTCAATGTAGTGATGTTGCTGTCTAACAAATGACTGCCTGAAGAATAGAGTGCAGACGTAGGCCAGCAGAGGTCAGGCAGCGGTGGCACACACTTAATCCCCGGACTCGGGAAACAGAGGCAGTGTGATCTCTGTTAGTTCAAGGCCACCCTGAGCTACAAGAGATTGAATCTGTCTAGAAAGAGAAACAGAGCTCACACAAAGGTGATCCCAGCACTTGGGATCCCACATCTTTAATCCCCAACAGGAGTTATATGGCTGGGCCGAGAGAGGAATATAAGGCAGAAGGAGACAGGAGCTCAGTGCAATCTGAGGATGCAGTCTGAGGACAGGATTGCCCCTTTGGTCTGAGCCTTGGTAGAAGCCAAAGGTCTCTCCCGTGGCTGCACTGCTTCTCTGATCCTTCAGCTTTCTCCCCTAACTTCTGACTCCGGGTTTTATATATTAAGAGCAGTTAGAATTCATGCTACGGGTCAGAATAAGAAGGCAATGGTCAAGAGGTAAGATGACATATCACCCCCATCCCTGAGTGGATATCTCCCCCCACCGTGTGTGTGTGTGTGTGTGTGTGTGTGTGTGTGTGTGTGCCAACTGGAGGCGAGTTTGAGCTTCCTCACTTAGGGAAGGCTCTTTCTTGAAGTAAATCTGTTAAACCAAGCGTTAAATCGAGAAGACAAGTCGTCTGTCTGTCTATCCATCTACCCACCCCCACATCCATCCATCATCTATCTACCTACCTACCTATTTATCTATCCATCATTTTTATTCTTAAAGTACTAGGAGTCAAACCCAGAGCCTTCAACACACTAGGTAAGCGCTCTACTACTGACCTATATCCTTGGCCCAGGAAGGCATGTGTGAACTCTAAAGAAATAGTTACTTGGTGGTAAAGAATTGCATGATGGGAGATACATCTGCACTGGACACATGATGATGGGCCCAAGCATCTGTAACAACCGCCTAAGAACCTCCTTGAGGACATATCTCTAGCCTTCTGATTTCTAAGGCCCCTGAGAAGTCTGAATGGACATGTCTAGAGTTGGTTAGGCAATGGAGAATAAGGAATTAAGATAAGTTTCACCCGTGCTTCAGAAGACCCAGACGGAACACTCTGCTGAGTCTAATTGGTGATGCTGGCAGTAGCTGGTATGATTTACAGGGTGAATTTGGAGGCTGTAATCACGCTCCGATCACAGAGTCCTCCTGTACTCCCTACTTGAGTGGTTGGGGTATTATTTTATGAAAAGAGCTGGTAGGCAATTTTAGCTTCACAAAGACAACTATGCTCATAAAAATTAGAGAATTGGTGACTTAAGGAGTTCCAGGTACCCTCGTGTACACAGAAATCTTCTGTTTGACATTCCCCAAAGCAACCATACTGAGGCTGCAGGCTCCAGCCTATGAGAAGCCGCTCTCCCTGGCACCTGTCTTGTTGTTTTTCCCGATCCATCTGGGGCATAATGACTACCTGGGCAAGACGCCACCAACTGGCTTGAGATGAAGAGAAATCAAATGAGAGGAAGAACAAGTTTGTGCACACGGACTCACGACTGACTCACTAGTGAGAGCTTAGCTGAAGATGAAGAGTAGAAGGGAGGCGGGAACTGGGTGGACAGGAAAGGAATGGGCTCCTGGGGCTGGGAGGAAAAGGGAGCCCTTGCCTACACAACTGCTTTGCTATTCTGAGTTAGTTGTCTTGTGTCCTCCCCACAAGACGTGTAAGAGTCGTAATCTTCAGTACCTGCAAATGTAATCCTTTTTAGAGGTTTAAAAAAAAAAGTGCCAATTTAATCAGGAGATCACTGGAGATCGTTCCAGAAAGCCCCAACTGGTCAGATGGCAGAGAACAGTGGTCATGCAGTGCCCAGCCCCAGCTGACACAGCTACCACACCACCCCTATTCCAAAGGGTCGGGGAACAAGCAAGGAAGAAAGGGCAGAAAGACTTTGGAAAGGAAGTCTGCTGGGAGAGTGTGCCTAGATATGACTCGGAAGCTATCTTCATGAAATCTCCACAGCATGGCAGCCTAAACAAGAGCTGAATAATCCCAACACTAGCTGATGTCCCAGCACAGAGGGGGCGTGCCAAGGGTCCACCCCTAGATAAAGAGTGACAAGCAACTAAGGACTGCTGAGACGGGGAGGTCAGTCATTCCCAGGCATGAGCTCTCTGACTGGTTATCCAGTATTAAGAAGTGAGCCCTAAAATACACAGACATATAAGTAACCGGACTCAGCAGGTTATGTCCATATATTTATTCTCTCTCTCTGTCTCTCTCACACACACTTGCATAACAACACTAATTAAAGAAAAAGAGGCCATGAATTTGAGGGAGGGCATAAGAGGGTTTAGAGGGAAGAGAGGGAGGGGAAATAATTTAGTATTAATAATTCTTTTAAAAGAGGAGGTATTGGAATAGGCCTTAATCCAAATGTCTTTATAAAAAGAAACATGAGGGGGCTGGAGAGATGGCTCAGTGGTTAAGAGCATTGCCTGCTCTTCCGAAGGTCCTGAGTTCAATTCCCAGCAACCACATGGTGGCTCACAACCATCTGTAATGAGATCTGGTGCCCTCTTCTGGCCTGCAGGCATACACGCAGACAGGATATTGTATACATAATAAATAAATAAATAAATAAATAAATAAATAAATAAATAAATATTAAAAAAAAAAAAGAAACATGAACAGACACTGAGACAGAAATGAAGAAAGGCCACAGGAAGACCCAGTGCAGCCTGAGGCTGTCAAGGATTTGGAGAAACATTCTTCCTCAACCTTCAGAAGGAACTGTCCCTACTGACCCCCTGACCCTGGCTCCTCGGGCTCCGGTGTGATAAGCTGTTTCCTTGACTTTAAGCTTGCAAGTCAAGGTAATTTATAGAGCCAATGAACCTTTGCTTGTTAATTTTCTGTTGCCCGGGAGCACCCTTTACATTCTTGGGGAGGAAGTTTTTACCCAATTTGCCAAAACATTTGATCTGCTTTTAAAGTGACTTCAATAAACATTGGCACAGCAGTAAGGCAGAAGGAATTAAGGATTCAGACAGGTGACATTCAGAGTATTTAATGACCAGGGTAAGATTACAACCACTCTGGGGCACACTGGCAGGGTATAGCCTGTGTTCAACAGGATAATGATGCCTGTGAACACACTTGTTTGTGATAAAAGGACATCATTGGTATGTGTATATGTATTTTATAGTGCTGGCATAAACACTGATTCTCTTTAATGTTGTTTCTTAAGGATGCCACCTATGCTGAGCAGTGGTGGCACACACCTTTAATCCCAGCACTTGGGAGGCAGAGGCAGACGGATCTCAGTGAGTTCGAGACCAGCCTGGTCTACAAGAGCTAGTTCCAGGACAGGCTCCAAAGCTACAGAGAAACCCTGTCTCAAAAAACCAAAAAAAAAAAAAAAAAAAAGTCAGAAAGCCCAATTTTACCTTTTTACAAAAGTGCTGATTTTCTCTTCCACGTACACAAATGTTCCACTCAGTTTTGATTTCTTGTTTTTGTTTCGAGGTCTAGTATGTACAGAGTCCCACTTTTTCCAGCTACTCCCCAAATCCAGTCTAATACGTACAGAGTCCCACTCGCCCCAGCTACTCCCCAGTCCAGGCGGCTGGGTGCTTGGTTCACTCACAAGCTTTCTTCCCAGAAGTGTATTTTCCACACAGGGTTTGGTAAGTACAGAAAACATTTTAAAAGAAGTTGTGAGGCCAGGAAGAGAGGGCGGGGCTGGGGAGTGGGATAGGGAGCTCTGGGCCTATTTTCTCTTTTACAGATCAGCCTGGGGAAACCCCAGACTCTACTGCCTGCCCACAGCCCCTTTCCTTGTCATAAAGGGACTCCACAGTCCCAGATGGCTGACACCTTTATGGCTGGAGTAAGCAAAGGACCACAAATTACTGAGTTCCCCCAGAGTCCCAATAACACAAGAGCTAGGAGCCTAAAAGGCTGTGGCAACAAAGATGAATTTGAATAGGTTGGTCCCCAGCTCTGTAAGGCACAAGAGAGCCTATGAAGGCAGAGGACAATTTTAGCAGGAGGTAAACTGTTGTTAGCATATCAAAGCAGACACTGGTGACTAGGTTCTCTCTTATCCCTCAGTCCTACCTGTAACAAGGTCCTCCTGGCTGTCAGATCTCATCCCCTATCCTAACTTCTCCAGCCCAGGGGCTGTGCTTCCCTTACCTCAGTTGCCCTTCCCTATATAATCCAGTCACTTTTGTTACCTGCTCTTTTAAGCCTCCTGGCTACTGCACCTGGCTCCCCTCCCTCTCCTCTCCCCTCCCCACTTTCCTGATGTGGCTCAGGGTCCTGTCCACTCAGGACTCTCCCAGATGTCCCCACTCTATGCTCACCCACATATCTATAATAAAATTTCTCCTCCACCATACCTAGGAGCAGTTATGTGTCCCCCCCCGCCTCTTCAATTGCCAGGTCAGTTTGGAAGCCTCTGAGTCGGTGACTACAATGTTCCCAGCATGATTCATTCTGTGCACTGGGTTAGAACACCTCATCTCTCGGCAGCCCAGTGTTGAAAAATGCTAAGTATGGAGGTAGTTGTGCTCACTAGCTGTTTTCCTTGTAGGCTTCTTACCAGGGTGGAAAAGCATCACTCAAGAGCAAGCTCTGAAGTCTGGAGAAATCCGTGGTCTTGAGAGTGTGCCTCCTAAAACCGCCCAGAGAGGTTTGTCCGGTGTGGGGATCCCTCTACCATATGTCCACAGACTCAGGACTCCAAGGACCACGGGGACCTCTTACACATGTGCCCCCCCCCCCACCAATTCTAGCACTTGAGAACTGTACCTTTCTTTTGACGTTGCCATTTCGTGGTTCTGGGAACTGAACCTCACACGTGCTAAGAAAGTACTTTACTACTGAGCCATATGCCCACCCCTCTTTCATTTAGTTATTTTTTGAATTAGTTTTTTTTTTTTGAGAAGTTCATACAATGTGTTTTAGTAATATTCATCCCTATCTCCCAAAACTCATCCCATACCTACACCCCCTTCTCTACCCACCCATCTTTGTGCCTCCCTCCCCCAGCCCCATCCGTGAAGTATAATTTGTGCTGCCCTCTACTCTAGGATGTGTGGCCCTTCCACTCTCCCGCAGTCAATCTACTAGGGGCCACAACCTTACAGAAGACTGCCCCCCCCCCCCCCGCAGTTATCATTCTCCAATAGCTCCTCAGGTAGG